>NC_054848.1:54049354-55477202 GCF_018345385.1 Vulpes lagopus
GTCCTTCCAAATTCTGCAGCTCATTTGTGGTGGATAGCACCACCATTCCCCTCCCCTGTCTCCCTGGATCTGTTTCTTTAATCATCAGGGGGCCAAGGGGCACTGTAAAAATCAGTGAGAGAAATTCAGTCATGGGGGAGGGGGAGCTGCAAGCTGAGTGAGCAGCTGTCCTTCAAGAGTTTAAGAAATGGCAAGTTGTCACAGTGACCTCTCTGGGGAATCAGAGACTTCTAAGATCAGACACAAAAAGTCCTTGGGGCATGGCACTGGACGTTCATGTGTGTTCATTCATCTGTAGCACTGATTGAGCACCTAACGCGTGCAGAGCACCATGCCTCCTGCCAGGGCTGTCCCGGGTGGAGGGCAGGAGAGCTACCCAAGGCAGAAAGGTGTGGTTCCTGCCCACACAGAGTGAAGGACTGGTGTGCTATTCAAAAGGGATTTGCTCTGCCCCCTGAGCCCCACCGAGTAGGGGAAGCGCAGCGTATAAGCCCATCATCACCTTGCCTTCCTGTTGAGCAACGAACACCCCCTCAGGTGGCACTGGCACCGCCCCCCATACACACACAGTGTGCTGTGCTCTGCCAGGAGGCAGCTCAGCTGAGTCTGAGCTGGTCCTGTCTGTTTGTTGCAAGGAAGGGCCCCACCCTCTGCTTCCCCTCCCCCCATCCCTTCTTGTTGCCTCTCACCCAGGTATACTACATCAACTTCACTGACTTTGCCAGCTATGAGGTGGTGGTGGATGAGAAGCCCTTCCTGCAGTGTACCCGCAGCATTGAGACCGGCAAGACCAACTACAATACTTGTTATACTGCAGGCGTCTGCCTCCTCAAAGCCCGGCAGAAGATTGCAGTAAAGATGGTGCACGCCGACATCTCTATCAATATGAGCAAGCACACCACCTTCTTTGGGGCCATCAGGCTGGGTGAGGCCCCAGCATCCTAGACTCCCTCCTGTTTTCTGCCCCTGCCCATGCCCCTGTCCCAGGTTTGGGAGCCAGGACTCCCAGAACCTCACAGTGCTGCTGTGGAGTGAGGTATGTGGGTGTTGCAGCCACAGAGATCAATACCCCAGTGCTATTTATTCCCCAGTGACTCCAGGATGACAAGGCCTGATTAACTTTTCAGAAAGACCTTGGATTAACAGGATGGTTGATGGGGCCCAGGGCTTGCAGGAAGCAGGACCCTCTTCCTCTGCTCCATGTCAACTGGATTATGGCATGACTCTTCAACCTCCAGGTCCCTGTGGTCAAGAGTTACAGTTTCTTGCACTAAAATGGGGTTCCAGGGCAGCAGGCAAGAGAAAGCAAAGGTGTACTCCAGACTGTGGGGGCAAGCCTCTGATCCTAAGTGGCTGTTGTTCCTCTCTTGGGTAGGGCTAGGGTCAAGAGTTGGGGGGAAGGAGAGTGTTGAAGCCAAAGCAGAGGGGCAGGGAGGGGAAAGGTAAACACTTGCAGCAGAGACCTAGGGAAAAACCTGCCAAGCAGGCATCCTGGGAAGTGGAAGCCTTGCTGATCCACAAGGTGGCCCTGCTGGAGGGTCAGAGGGTCGGAGAGCTCTTCCTACTCAGGCTGAGAGCCACTTGGCAGCTTGCCGGGCTTTGGGGACAAGGAGGTTTGCTCTTCTCCAAGCAGTTGCAGGGAATGGCCACAAACCCTCCTGCACAAGAACCTGAGGGCAAATTTGGGGCCACACGTCTTTCACTTTGTTTACAGCCACGTTCCATGCTCAGAAAAATCTCTGGGTCCCCTCCTGATCGCCCCCTTTCCCAGCCTGACCAGAACTCCTGTCTTCTTTCTCCACAGAGCCTACCTCTGTCTAAGACAGGTGCCTCACCTGGGACTTGTGCTTATGTGAGTCTGGGATACTCTTTCAATGACCTGGGCACAACGAGACTTTTCTGTTTATTAAGCAATGCAAATATTCATCTAGTCAACTTGTGTCTGGGGACAAAGGGTTGGACTGGATGACCTCTGGGAGTCCCTTCAAATTCGAATATCTAGGCAGCTTCTATGATAACCTAAGAAAATTCACAACCCCTAGCCTGCTCCTCCTAGGCATCAGCAAGGCAGAACTTTTCTGCCTGACCTCAAAAGGGCAAGAAGTGAGATAGGACAGTGGGGTCTTGTTTGTTTTTTGAGTTTGCTGTGACCCAGTGGCCATTAGCCTAGTCCCTACCCAGTAGGGCAGCTGATGCCCTACTGATCCACCTTGCTTCACTCTGGCTTCAGAAAGCCACAGCAGAGTCACCAAAGATTCCAGTGTTGATGGTCTGATTCTAGGCTCAAGAGAAGCCAGCATCTAAGCATTGGGCAAGGCTCTGCCCTGTAGTCAGATCCAAAGACACCTCCCCACCCCCTGACCCCAGCTTCCCCACTGGATCATATAATGGGACCACTCAAGGGCCTTATATCTAACTGCCTGGGGCCAGCCTGGTTTCTGGATGATGGGTCTAGCCCAAAGCTGGGACAGGCCAATCTTGTACAGTGTGCTACTTTAGCTCCCAAAACAAGTTACCTTTGAGGGGATGGGCAAAAGTCCCTTCAGGCAGCTAAAATCCACCAAGAACAGGTACTCATTTCTCCACTGTGCCTTCCCTTTCCGAACAATTGTAATGCTCAGCCCTTCACAGGTCAGGGCCCAAGGTGGTGGGCTATGCCTCCGTTGCCTGGTTGCTAATGACAACCTTGCAAACCAATTTGGGGTGGACTTTAGGCATGTGTCTGGCCCAGGCTCCTGTAAAGTGCCTTAGGCAGTCCTCAGTTGTAGCAAAAACTGAAGGGAACCTCTCCTTCAAATTTGGAAAGTACTTTCTCTCTCATTATCTCCTTTGAGAATATGATGAATCCCATTGTTTAGACAAGGCTCTCAGAGGTGAAGTGCTTTGACCAGGATCTTAACCAGTTTAAGCCTCAGACCTGGCAGGTCTAACTCCAAAGCTATGCCATTATGCTGCAGCATTGAGTTGAATTTGTGGTCTAGAGAGAACCAATAAAAATGGGAATAAGGACCCAAAATTCTTCAGTGTCCCAGAGACAAATGCAGAAATGCTCATTTACATTTCTTGATGGTAATTCCTTGATGTTCTTTTAGCTGCCAGGGGCTTTGTGGCAAAAGAGTAGGACATTTCTTTGGGAAACACACATCAGCCTTAGAGCTCTTTTGGTCAGAAGAATTGTCTTGGCACCATGTCTAAGCAGCAGGCCTCCAGTACCCACAGAACTGTACCCCTTATGGTCTTCCACCCACCCAATGAATGACCCAACCACCCATCATGTACGGAAACCCCTGCCACAGGCAAAGTTGTCCACTGGTTCCCCTACAGACAGTTATGGGAGCTAGTCCACTTCCCACAGCTACTAAGGGACTCCTTAGCCCTTTCTCCCATACCACAGAGAGCGTTGTACCCCCAGGATGTCTCCTAATGGAGGAAAGACCTGAGAGAGGACTGGCTCTAAAGCCAAATGTGTGTGAGGAGAGGGAAGGAAAAGGCTTCTTAATTGTACCCCTAAGGAACAGTCTGACACCCACCCTGTTGTCCAGGCATGGAGGGGATCATAGTGGGAATAGAATTTGCACAGGGAACAAAAAGAATTTGCACAGGACCCTTTAGCCATTATGAATCCTCAAAAGGAACTAGAGGGGGGGAAGGTGATGAAGGAAGCAATAGACAGCTGGGGAGCCCTGTTGCAGTGAAGTCATTGGCAAAGTGGTGAAGCAATTTACTAGTAAGAGGATGTGGAAATAGATTTACAGTCTGGAATTGCGCTGACCTGAGTTCACCAGAGGGCCAAGGCTAGCATAGAGAATGGGAATGAGGACATTTGTGAGCAAGCAGATGGCAGAGGTTTGAAGGAGAATTGCATGGCGGAGGCCTTTGCCAGCTGCTTGGGCTTCAGCCCCCATTGGGGGCTGCTTGGCCACTGGTTTCTTGGGAAATGTAGTCTTTGCCTTCTGTTCCCCTGCATCCGTCCTGAGCCAAATTTCTTTTGCTAAGCAGGAAAGGGCCAGGAACAAAGACTTTGATCCATGTGTGAGTATGTGTGTTTCATGTAACTTCCAGTGGATGCAGATAGATTTCAGAGAAATTTAGAGCAAGAACCAGAGGCCCAGAGATGGAAGGTGACCTGTCCAAAGTGAACAAGCCGTGACCTACAGACTCAAAGGAGTGAGGGGGTGGAGCAGTCTCTGTCCCACAGGGACCCCTCCTTTCTTCTGCCCAGAGACTCAAGGCTAGAAGCACTCCCTTTCAGGAGCCTGGCAAGGCAGGGAAAAGAGCAGCTGCAGCTGCCACCAGAACTCTTATCCCCGAGACATTCTCCCTGCTCCGGTCTCTGGACTGGAAGGCTCTGGGCTGGCCCAATACCAGGAAGTTCTGAGGCTCCCATGGCATTGCCTCAGCCTCCCTTCCCTGCCCAGAGGCTCCCCTAGGCCATGTGAGCACAAAGAAGGAACCTATCGTTTCTTTTGATTCCTGTCAGGGCTTTCTCCAAAAGGACTTGGGGTGTGTCATTTCTTGATCCAAAATACTTCCACCTAGGGTGAGGGGGTGAGCTTTGTGGTGAGAATGGCCTGGAGTAGGCCCAGTGCTGCTTGGGGGGGGGGTCATCATCCAGTGTGAGATACTATGTATATAAACTATATATAATGTATATAAACTGGGATGTAAGTTTGTGTAAATTAATGGTTTGTTCTTTGCAAATAAAGCTTTTTCCCCCCTTGTTCTTGAAATGGACTTAAATATGCCCTATATGCCAGGTGCTTCTTTGCAAGCATTGCCACACATGAGCTAGGGGAAGGACCAAGGCACCCACTTCAGAGAGCACAACTGAAGGAAGGAGGTCTGAAGATCCTGTCAGAACATATTACATACTCTCTGTGTCCCAGACCACACACACCCCCATCCCCATACCTTAGGTCTTTTCCTGTAACTGCCTGTCCAGTAAGCTCTAGAGGTCCGCAAAAAAGAATCATTGTCCTGAGCCAGAGACACAGCATGGAAGTCCCCTCAGCCTGATACTGTGGCATCATCTGTAACAGACATTCCAGGCCTGAGCCCAGAACAGCTTGGGGAGACCCAGCCTCCAGCTCCCCCATGATGTATCCTTCCACTTTGCAGATGAGGAGACAGTGCTCAAGGAGTTCAAGTTAGCTAACCCAAGGTCACCCAACTATAGAAAGGCTACTTGAACATTCAAAAGGCTGTTGACAAGATATTATGCTGTAAGCTTTCTTTTAAACACAGAGATGCCATGAAATTTAGGGCAGAGGTTGCTCAAGGATAGGAAATGGGCAAAATGATCAGAGGAGAATAATTGTAGGGTAGCTGTCCAACTTACAAAGGTCAATCACATTCAGTACAATCAATCTTCCTGGTAGCCTCTGAGGTAAGCAGGGGAGGAATCCTTGGTCCTGTTTTATAGGGGAGGAAGCTCAGGCTAAGAGATGACAGATTGCTCCATGTCACAGGGCTTGAAGCCCCAAGAGCCTGAGCCCCAAGTGTGCTGGATCTCAAGGCACCCAGTCCTATGGTAGCCTTGATGCCAAAAGATGGGGCTGCTTGAGAGTAGAGAAGCAGAGCCATGAACACGGATACTGGGCCCTTAAAACATGAGCTGTACCACAAGCAGTATCCGAAGAGAAGCTTTTTATTCTGTCCATTGTTTTCCTCAGCATTGCTGCTGAGTGGTGCTGAGTGGTCATAGGTGAGGGAGACTTCAGGATAACTCTCGCCTAGGGCTTTTCCTGCCTTTTGGGTCTACTTCTCTTGCAGCCCCAAGGTAAAAGCAGAGAAGAGCTGGAAGCAGGAGAGAGATGAAGGAAGAAGAGGGGTCTAGAGAACAGCCAAATGGACAGCCTCTCCTCATACTGAGGACTGGCCAAATCAGGACCAGGAGGCTCAGAGGTGACTTTTGTCCTCCCATTTCACAGGTTCTGTGCCTTCCAGCCAGGCTGCTGAGAAGCTGCTGGCGATGTCTGTCAAACTATCACCAGTTCCTGGGTCTCCGAGATGCCAAACTTGGCCTTATGCTGGTCATACAGTTTGCGTAGGGCATCGATATAGAGCATATGGTATTTAGCCACAGTCTCCTGGCTCGGGTTCTCAATCTTGGGCAATGGTAGAGGCTTCCCAACTGCCAGAGGAGACAGAGAGGGAAAAGGGAAAAGCATCAGAACAGCTCACTTCCTGGACTAGGCCTCAGCCCTCAAGCCCAGATTCTCCCCATCCTTCCCCTCACCATGCCCCTCATCCTAGCCAGCCTCTCCGCCTCTGGACACAGCCAGAGCCAAGGTGCAGCCTCAGAACTGGATCCTGTATCCTAGACGTGGCTGCCAGTGGAAGGGTTCACTCACCAACAGTGGTTACAGGACGAGCATAGGGCAGTAAGCCCCAGGAGTTCTCCGTGAAGCCACGCCCATAGAAAGCACAAGGGTAGATGTGTACCATACGCTGCACCCACTTCTGGAAGCAATTCACCAAGCCCCCTGGAGTGAAAATGTGCTGATTGTAGAGGTCTGTCTCCCCAAAAGCATAGGCAGGAATTAGAGGCACTCTGCAGAGGAAAAACATATCCTTTGATAGCCACTCTGACTACCAGCGGTCCCTGGGTGGGTCTGCCCATAGGCTTCTCAGCCCATGACTTAGCTGGGCCTAGGTCCAGATGAAGTTGAGGACCCTGTTGTCTACCCCAGGCTGCTTGTGGGGGTGAAGTAGCAACAAGCTAAAGGAAGAGAGTCCCAGACCCTCCTGCGAACCCACGGGTCTGAAATACTGGAAGAGAAGACTCAAGGGCCATTTCATTTCACTTTCTCCCCTTTAACCCACACAGTAATTTTGGTTCTCCCTGACATGAGCTTGCAGCCAGTCACCTTTGATGGAGGGACCAGCCCAGATGAGAGGCTAGCATGAGGGAGAAGAGCTGAGGGCTAGCCCTCTAGCCCTGTCTCATAAGCAGAAATGCCTCTAGGACCCCATCCAGGCTTTCCTCCAACACAAAAGCAGCTTTCTAGCCCCCAATTCTAGATATCATTTCTTCAAAACCCCTTACTCCTTATGTGATGGGCTTTTGGAACCCCTCTCCCCATTCTGGACCAGAGCTCTCCTTACCCATGCTGAAGGGCCATGCGTACAAAGCCAGTCCGATTCTTCAAGACCAGGGTGGTAGAGCCTGGCAGGCTGTATCTGCATTCAGCCAGGCCACCAACCACCACAATCAGCATGTTGCCTGTGCCTTTATGTGTGAGCAGAAAGTCCATGGAGGCTCGGCTCACAGAGCAGGCCCCTGGTGAGCAGAAAACACCAAAAGCTCATTGGCCATTACCCAAGCCTCTTTACTTTCCTCCCTATCTCTTCAAAGGATGGGAGAGCCTCATGTCAGGCAGGTGAGCCTAAGGTAGCCTTTTAAGACCAGAAAGGACCACCAAGTTGGCCTTGCTCTCACCCATTCCCCCAACACTTTTCCCTCAGGGAGCCATGTTTCCTTTGTCCTCATGTCCTAGGAACTAACTCACCTGAAGACATGACATACTCTCTGAGCAACGGCACCCAGAAAAAAGCTCCCAGTGTGAGAATATAAGGGGTGATACCAGGAAAGATCTTGGAGAAGCCTGAGGTGTCCGTGGCAAAGTGGCCAAAGCATGAGTGGGACAAGAGCCCGTGAGGGTGGCACGCAAGGATGTAGTTGTGGCTGGGGGAGATATCATGAGTCTTCAAAAGCTGTGGAGGAGAGTGGAGTCAGAAGGGGGATAGCCAAGGAAGAGTACTCCTCTTCTGGCCAGAGACCTGGAAGGGAAAGGGCTGCCATGTCCAGCCATGTGGATTGGGTAACACACAGCTCCAGGGGGCATCAGTCACATGGGTCTCAATGGAAATGATGCCCCCAACCTCCACCCTGGCCCAACTGCTGGCATTGGAGTTGGAGTTGGGGCTGGGCCCAGGACCCAAGTGGGGACCTAGGGCTACTTACCTTGAGGGGAAAGTAATCACAATACTGTTTCCACATGCACCAATTCCTCACACAGGCAAGCCGGCGGCCACCTGAATACAGAGCCAACGTAGCCAGGTTTTGCCCACCCCCGTTGTCTTCTTCAGACCCCCTTTGGGCCAGCCACAGGGTGGCTCCTCACCCCCTGCTGTCTCCTGGCCTTGTAACTGGCAACCAGGATGAGCTATGTCACATCAGGGCCAATTTAGGATGGGCCTAGCTTTCTGCCTTACTAGCTGCTTTTCCCCTAACCCACTCTAGTTCTGATCTGGGCCTTCCTGGCATTTGGAAAAGGCCCCTTCCCTCAGCTTCTCTAACCCAGGGAGGAACAGATTAAAAATCTGCCTGGGAATTGGCCAGAGCCTCTCAGGACTATAAGAAAAGAGCATGTGATGGCTGGCAACCCAGCCTCAGAGGGGCCCTTACCTCGCTCAGGGGTCTTCCAGTCAAAAGCCAGCCAGGTGAGAATGAGCACAGTGACAGGCCAGTATGGGGTGAACACCACCAGGTAGAGGTTGACAAAGATTACGGTGATTACTGGAGGGAGGCCAGCTCAGAGTTAATGACTTGTAAGCACATTTGTCCTCCCTCTGGGGTCTCTCCACCCCAAGGTTGTACACACTCTCACCCATGCTCACTTAACACTCTCACTTCCTCACCCTAGCACGTGGTATGCATGCCCACATCCCCTACTCCATCTCCTCTCTGTCCTTGGGAACTTGTTTCTGATCTGGAAAGCAAGATGTTTTCCTCTCAAGCTGTGCACCATGCAGCAAGCCCTCTACTCCCCAGGACCTGCTCAAACACTGCTCTGGGCTGTGTTCAATGGCAAGGAGCCAATGATGGGTCACTCTGATCTGGCTGTTGGAGGTTGGGAGTCCTGGCAAGACAGAGCCAGGAACAGCTTTTCTCCAGCTCACATTTTCCTGTCCAGATCTTCACTGTGAGGCATCAGTGGAGGGAATACCAGAGAGAGTACCCAACTTCAGCCAGGCTGGGAGCACACAAGTTGGCAAATGAGAAACAAAGGATGATGTAAGCTGGGACAGAATAAGGTACTGGGCTGTGTCAAGCCCCAGTAAGAGAGGAGCATTGTAGGGTAGAGTAGTTAGGATGGACTTAATGGAGATGAGTCCTAGGGAGCCACAATCAGAGTTATTACGGAACTCGGTTTTAGAAGAGCTGTGATTAAGACCGTGTGAGAGAGGAACGCCTAGGTGGCCCAGTGGTTGAGCACCCACCTTTGGCTCAGGTCGTGATCCCGGGGTCCTGGGATCAAATCCTGCGTCAGGCTCCCCACAGGGAGCCTGTTTCTCCCTCTGCCTATGTCTCTGCCTTTCTCTGTGTGTCTCTCGTGAATAAATAAATAAAATCTTTTTTAAAAAAAGACTGTGAGAGAAAGTGGGTAAAAGTAAAGGCTAGAAAAGACAGAACACACTTCTAATTGAGCATGGCAGATGGAACAAAGTTTTCATCTTGACTCCTTGCCAAGGCCTCATGAAAATTACCATAAGAACATTTTAAGGGGCACCTGGATGGCTCAGTCGGTTAGGCATCTGCCTTCAACTCAAGTCATGATCCCAGGGTCCAGGGATCGAGCCCAACATTGGACTCCCTGCTCAGTGAGGAGCCTGCTTCTCCCTCTCCCTATGCTCTTCCCCCTACTCATGCTCATGCTCTTTCTCTTGCTCTCAAATAAATAAAATCTTTTTTTATTTTTTAAAAGACTATTTATTTATCCATGAGAGACACAGAAAGAGGGGAAGAGACATAGGCAGAGAAAGAAATAGGCTCCCTGCGGGGAGCCTGATGCAGGACTTGATCCCAGGACCCTGGGATCACGACCTGAGCCAAAGGCAGGTGCTCAACCACTGGGCCACCTAGGCGTTCCTCTCTCACACAGCCACCCAGGTGCCCCAATAAAATCTTTTAAAAAAATAACATATTAAAATCTATAGCTCTTCAATGAAAAAAATAATTAGAGAGATACCAACAGTGGACAAGAGATACCAACGAAATGTTTGCATGCTGGAAAGTAGATGAAGGAGGGAGTAACTGGCTTTGAACAGAGAAAACTAAAACCTGGTTGCCCACCAGGGGAATGGCTACAAGAGCAAGCCTGCTTGTGCTGGAGAATCTAGGAAAGACTCGGAATCTGGAGCCACCAGGTGTGACAAGAAGCAGTGTGAGGCACGGGGCTTAATTGAAAGTCTATCAAAGAGGCAGTCAGAGCTCCAGGTGCACCTCCTTCCCCTATACAGCTGGACAATGGGAAGACCACTCTCTGAAAAAACTGAACCAAAGAGACTAGACTCAGATGCTTATACAAGGGACAGCTAAGGCACTCTACATGGCAGCCAAATTATTAATCAAGCATGAAAGTAGGATAAAGACAACCTCAGACATCCAGTCTCAGATGGTTTGTCTCCCGTGTCGCTTTCTCAGGAAACTCCTGGAGGATGTGCCCCATCAGGATAAGGAAGTAAACCAAGACAGAGGAAGGTATGGGATGGGGGGAGAGGAGCCAATGAAGGAAGGAAGTAACCAGGGCCAGCACTATGGTGAAGCAAGCAAGGTGCCTATGGGAAAACATTTAAGAAAACACTCTCAGGGTCAAGCAAGTACTAACCCAACACTTGCACAACCTGGAGAGTGAACAGCTTCTTAAATTGTGCACCTGTGTTGCTTCAAGGGCCCCGGAGGTGAGAGCTGTGTGTAAGAAGACCTAATTGTAAAAAAAAAAAAAAAAAAAAAAAAGAAGACCTAATTGTGTAACAGGAGGATGCCAGGCTCTAGTAGCAATGTCCTCCAGAAAATAGTGCAGGAGGGGAGAGGACCTATAGGTTCCTAATACTAAGAGATTAATATGTCTGTGGATAGTTTGCAGATGAATTGGTGTAGCTAAGAGACATCCAATAGATAAAACAATTTAAAAATGAGGCGACCACGAGTTCCAGGGAAAACAAAAGGCTGTACCAGCAAGGAAATACGCTCTCAGTACACCAAATGGCTCCACTATGGATATTCCTAGTCACAGTCAGGCATTTAATCCCAACCTGTGCTATAACCATCTTGAAATGATGGAGGAAGAGGAAAGATTTAGCAATAGTGTATAGAGTCAAAATCTCATCTTCCGTATTAGCAAGTCGGTGATGACATCTAAAGCCATTAAGTCAGAAATACTATAGTAATCTTTAGAAATGTTAAGTAGTAAAATGTAGACACAGGATATCAACACCAGAGGAAAGAGCTAACAATGTTGAAAGTGGCTGCTTCTATGGAAGAGATCTAAGGCCAGCAGTTTTAGGATTTTGATATGCTCCTTATAAGACTATTCAAGGGGCGGGGGGCGGGGCAAGATGGCGGAGGAGTAGGGTCCCCAGGTCACCTGTCCCCACCAACTTACCTAGATAACTTTCAAATCACCCTGAAAACCTATGAATTCGACCTGAGATTTAAAGGGAGAACAGCTGGAACGCTACAGAGAGAAGAGTTTTTGCTTCTATCAAGGTAGGAAGGCGGAAAAAAAATAAAAAAGAATAAAGTGGGGGAGGGGCCCCTATGGGGTGCCAGGCTAGAGCCGAGCCTGAGAGCCTCCCGGAGGGGAAAGCCCACCCTCCAAAAGCGGGAACTTTAAAAATCCGCACCGGCTTCTTCCTGGAGGGAAGGTGCTTAGCTGGGAACTCGGACAGGATCCCAGGAGGGGCAGTGGAGCCTCCAGTCTCCCCGGGTCACTAACAGAGGAAGTGCGTCCGGGGGAGAGCGAGGTAAAGGGCTGGAGCGGGCGCCCAGGGGGGCCTTGGGAGCAGCTCAGGCGGCGGCTGCGGGCAGTGGGGGCTGAGCCTTGCTGCCTTGGGTAGCCGTGCACCGGGAGCACGATTCCAGCAGCACAGGCCAGGAGCCCAGGACTCTGAGTGGACACAGACCAGGATCCTGTGCTCCCCCGGGCCAGGTGGAGGCACAGAGGGCACAGGACGGCGAGGACGCTCCTGGCACCAGGCACCCCCAAGCTGTGCAGATCAGTGGCACCCCCCCCCCGCCCTGGGAGCATCAAGTCCAGTGCAGACTGGGAGACTGCAGTAGTTACTTAGGGAGCTGACTCCAGGGCTGGAGAGCTGGCCACCACCACTGTGGTTGTTCCTCCTTGTATCACCCTGTGCCTGGGAGGGGCGGGGCCGCCAGGGAACAGGGGCCTCACCAGGTAAACAGCTCCCACTGAGCCCTGCACCTGGCAGGGGGCAGGGCAGCTCAGGTGCACACACCTGAGAATCAGCACAGCAGGCCCCTCCCCCAGAAGACCAGCTGGAAGGACAGGGGAAGAGCAAGTTCTTGGCAGAGTAGCGCTGGAAAGCTACGGGAGAAGTCAAGGGATTTACAGTATATAGAACCAGAGAATACCCCTGCTTGTTTTTTTTGTTTGGTTTTTCTTTTTCTTTTTTTTTCTTCCTTTTTCCATTACAACTCATTTTTAGTCACTCTGCACTGAGCAAAATGACTAGAAAGAAGAACTCATGACAAAAGAAAGAATCAAAAACAGTACTCTCTGCCACAGACTTCCAGAATTTGGATCACAATTCGATGTCAGAAAGCCAATTCAGAAGCACAATTATAAACCTACTGGTGGCTCTGGAAAAAAGCATAAAGGATTCAAGAGACTTCATGACTGCAGAATTTAGATCTGATCAGGCCGAAATTAAAAATCAATTAAATGAGATGCAATCCAAACTGGAGGTCCTAACGACGAGGGTTAATGAGGTAGAAGAAAGAGTGAGTAACATAGAAGACAAGTTGATGGCAAGGAAGGAAGCTGAGGAAAAAAGAGAAAAACAATTAAAAGACCATGAGGAAAGGTTAAGAGAAATAAATGACAGCCTCAGAAGTAAACATCTACATTTAATTAGGGTTCCAGAGGGCACTGAAAGGGACACAGGACAAGAAAGCATATTTGAACAAATCATAGCTGAGAACTTCCCTAATTTGGGGAGGGGAACAGGCATTCAGATCCAGGAGATAGAGAGGTCCCCACAAAATCAATAAAAACCGTTCAACACCTCAACATTTAATAGTGAAACTTGCACATTCCAAAGATAAACAGAAAATCCTTAAAGCAGAGAGACAAGAGATCACTAACTTCTATGGTGAGAAATATTAGATTTAATAGTGAAACTTGCACATTCCAAAGATAAACAGAAAATCCTTAAAGCAGAGAGACAAGAGATCACTAACTTCTATGGTGAGAAATATTAGATTAACAGTAGACCTCTCCACAGAGACCTGGCAGACCACAAAGGACTGGCAGGATATATTCAGGGTCCTAATGATAGGAACATGTAGCCAAGGATACTTTACCCAGCAAGGCTCTCATTCCGAATAGAAGGAGAGATAAAGAGCTTCCAAGATAGGCAGAAACTGAAAAAACATGTTGCCACCAAACCAGCTCTGCAAGAAATATTAAGGGGGACTCTGTAAAAAAAAAAGAGGATGCCCAAAGAAATAATCCACAAAAACAGGGACAGAATAGGTATCATGATGACACTAAATTCATATCTTTCAATGGTAACTCTGAACGTGAATGGGCTTAATGATCCCATCAAAAGACGCAGGATTTCAGACTGGATAAAAAAAATAAGACCCATCTATTTGCTGTCTACAAGAGACTCATTTTAGACCTAAGGACACCTACAGCCAGAAAAGGAAAGGGCAGAGAACCATTTACCATTCAAATGGTCCTCAAAAGAAAGCTGGGGTATGATATGATATCCTCATATCAGATAAAGTTTATCCCGAAGACTGTAGTAAGAGATGAAGACGGACACTATATCATAATTAATGGATCTATCCAACAAGAGGACCTAACAATCATGAATATGCCCCAAATGTGGGAGCTGCCAAGTATATCAATCAATTAATAACCAAAGTAAAGACATACTTATATAATAATACACTGAGACTGGGCGACTACAACACGGCGCTTTTTGCAAATGACTGATATTCTAAACACAACATTTCCAAAGAAACAGGAGCTTTGATACGTGGACCAGATGGATTTCACAGATATTTACAGAATTTTACATCCAAACGCAACTGAATATACATTCTTCTCAAGTGCACATGGAACTTTCTCCAGAATAGACCACATATTGGGTCACAAATCAGGTCTCAACTGATACCAAAAGATTGGGATTGTCCCCTGCATATTTTCAGACCATAATGCTTTGAAACTTGAACTCAATCACAAGAAGAAATTTGGAAGAATTTCAAACACGTGGAGGTTAAAGAGCATCCTGCTAAAAGATGGAAGGGTCAACAAGGAAATTAGAGAAGAATTAAAAAGATTCAGGAAACAAAAGAGAATGAAGATGCAACCATTCAAAATCTTTGGGATACAGCAAAAGCAGTCCCAAGAGGGAAATGCATCGCAATACAAACATCCGTCAAAAAAATTGGAAAAAACTTGAATACCCAAGCTGACCTTGCACCTAAAGAACTGGAGAAGGAACAGCGAGTAAAACCTACACCAAGCAGAAGAGAGTTAATAAAGATTCGAGCAGAACTGAATGAAATAGAGACCAGAAGAACTGTGGAACAGATCAACAAAACCAGGAGTTAGTTCTTTGAAAGAATTAATAAACCATTAGCCAGCCTTATTAAAAACAAAAAAGAATAGACTCTAATTAATAAAATCACGAATGAAAAAGGAGAGATCACAACCAATACCAAAGAAATACAAATGGTTTTAAAAACATATTATGAGCAGCTATATGCCAATAAATTAGGCAATCTAGAAGAAATGGATGCATTTCTGGAAAAACACAAACTACCAACACTGGAACAGGAAGAACTAGAAAACCTGAACAGGTCAATAACCAGGGAGGAAATTAAAGCAGTAATCAAAAACCTCCCAAGACACAAAAGTCCAGGGCCAGATGGCTTCCCAGGGGAATTCTATCAAAAGTTTAAAGAAGAAACAATACTTATTCTACTAAAGCTGTTCCAAAAGATAGAAAGGGAAGGAATACTTCCAAACTTGTTCTATGAGGCCAGCATCACCATAATTCCAAAACCAGACAAAGACCCCACCAAAAAGGAGAATTATAGACCAATATCCCTGATGAACACAGATGCAACAATTCTCAACAAGATACTAGCCAATAGGATCCAACAGTACATTAAGAAGATTATTTACCATGACCAAGTGGGATTTATCCCCGGGATGCAAGGCTGGTTCAACACTCGTAAAGCAATCAGTGTGATAGATCATATCAACAAGAGAAAAAACAGGAACCATATGACCCTCTCAATAGATGCAGAGAAAGCATTTGACAAAACACAGCATCCATTCCTGATCAAAACTCTTCAGAGTGTAGGGATAGAGGGAACTTTTCCTTAGCATCTTAAAAGCCATTTGAGAAAAGCCCACAGCAAATATCATTCTCAATGGGGAAACACTGGGAGCCTTTCCCCTAAGATCAGGACCACGACAGGGATGTCCACTCTCACCACTGCTATTCAACATAGTACTGGAAGTCCTCGCCTCAGCAATCAGACAACAAAAAGAAATAAGGCATTCAAATAGGCAAAGAAGAAGTCAAACTCTCCCTCTTCGCAGATGGCATGATACTGTCCATAGAAGACCTAAAAGACTCCACCCCAAGATTGCTAGAACTCATACAGCAATTTGGTAGCGTGGCAGGATACAAAATCAATGCCCAGAAATCAGTGGCATTTCTAGACACTAACAATGAGACTGAAGAAAGAGAAATGAAGGAGTTAATCCCATTTAAAATTGCACCCAGGGATCCCTGGGTGGCGCAGCGGTTTGGCGCCTGCCTTTGGCCCAGGGCGCGATCCTGGAGACCCGGGATCGAGTCCCATATCGGGCTCCCGGTGCATGGAGCCTGCTTCTCCCTCCGCCTGTGTCTCTGCCTCTCTCTCTCTCTGTGACTATCATAAATAAATAAAAAATAAAATAAAATAAAATAAAATTGCACCCAAAAGCATAAGATACCTAGGAATAAACCTCACTAAAGAGGTAAAGGATCTATACCCTAAAAACTACAGGACACTTCTGAAAGAAATTGAGGAAGACACAAAGAGATGGAAAAATATTCCATGCTCATGGATTAGAAGAATTAATATTGTGAAAACGTCAATGTTACCCAGGGCAATTTACATGTTTAATGCAATCCCTATCAAAATACCATGGACTTTCTTCAGAGAGTTGGAACAAGTCATCTTAAGATTTGTGTGGAATCAGAAAGGACCCCAAATAGCCAGGGGAATATTGAAAAAGAAAACCAGAGCCGGGGGCATCACAATGCCAGATTTCAGGTTGTACTACAAAGCTGTGGTCATCAAGACAGTGTGGTACTGGCATAAAAACAGACACATAGATCAGTGGAACGGAATAGAGAACCCAGACATGGGCTCTCAACTCTATGGTGAACTAATATTTGATAAAGGAGGAAAGACTATCCACTGGAAGAAAGACAGTCTCTTCAATAAATGGTGCTGGGAAAATTGGACAGCCACGTGCAGAAGAATGAAACTAGACCACTCTCTTGCACCATACACAGAGATAAACTCAAAATGGATGAAATATCTAAACATGAGACAAGAATCCATCAAAATCGTAGAGGAGAACACAGGCAACACCCTTTTTGAACTTGGCCATAGCAACTTCTTGCAAGATACATCCATGAAGGCAAGAGAAACAAAAGCAAAAATGAATTATTGCGACTTAATCAAGATAAAAAGCTTCTGCACAGGGGATCCCTGGGTGGCTCAGCGGTTGAGTCCCTGCTTTTGGCCCAGGGCGTGATCCTGGAGTCCCGGGATCGAGTTCCACATCAGGCTCCCTGCATGGAGCCTGCTTCTCCCTCTGCCTGTGTCTCTGTCTCTCTCTCTCTCTCACACTCTGTCTCTCGTGAATAAATAAATAAAATCTTTTTTCAAAAAAAGCTTCTGCACTGCAAAAGAAAAAGTCAACAAAACTAAAAGACAAGCTACAGAGTGGGAGAGGATATTTGTAAATAAATCAGATAAATCAGATAAAGGGCTAGTATCCAAGATCTATAAATAACTTATTAAACTCAACAGCAAAGAAACAATTCAAAATGAAATGGGCAAAAGACATGAACAGAAATTTCACCAAAAAAGACATAAACACTGGCCAACAAGCACATGAGAAAATGCTCCGCATCACTGGCCATCAGGGAAATACAAATAAAAACCACAATGAGATACCACCTCACACCAGTGAGAATGAAGAAAATTAACAAGACAGGAAAAAACAAATGTTGGAGAGGATGTGGAGAAAGGGGAACCCTCTTGCACTGTTGCTGGGAATGTGAACTGGTACAGCCATTCTGGAAAACTGTGTGGAGGTTCCTCAAAGAGTTAAAAATCGACCTGCCCTACGACCCAGCAATTGCACTGTTGGGGATTTACCCCAAAGATTCAGATGCAATGAAACGCCGGGATACCTGCACCCCGATGTTTCTAGCAGCAATGTCCACAATAGCCAAACTGTGGAAGGAGCCTCGGTGTCCATCGAAAGATGAATGGATAAAGAAGATGTGGTCTATGTATACAATGGAATATTACTCAGCCATTAGAAACGACAAATACCCACCATTTGCTTCAACCTGGATAGAACAAGAGGGTATTATGCTGAGTGAAGTAAGTCAATCGGAGAAGGACAAACATTATAAGGTCTCATTCATTTGGGGAACATAAAAAATAGTGAAAGGGAATAAAGGGGAAAGGAGAGAAAAAGAGTGGGAAATATCAGTGAGGGTGACAGAACATGAAGACTCCTAACTCTGAGAAATGAACTAGGGGTGGTAGAAGGGGAGGTGGGCGGGGGGTGGGGGTGACTGGGTGATGGGCACTGAGGAGGGCACTTGATGGGATGAGCACTGGATGTTATGCTATATGTTGGCAAATCGAACTCCAATAAAAAATATACAAAAACAAACAAACCAACAAAAAAGACTATTCAAGGGTGCCTGAGTGGCTTATCAGTTACACATCTGCTTTTGGCTTGGGTTGTGATCCCATGGTCCTGGAATCAAGCCCTGCTTGATGGGGAGCCTGCTTCTCCTTTTCCCACTGGCTGCTGCTCCCCCT
The DNA here is from genome assembly GCF_018345385.1 of Vulpes lagopus. Taxonomy (NCBI): domain Eukaryota; kingdom Metazoa; phylum Chordata; class Mammalia; order Carnivora; family Canidae; genus Vulpes; species Vulpes lagopus. Next base: position 54,067,470 of record NC_054848.1, read on the forward strand.
GCTTGTGTGCTTGCTCTCTGTCAAATAAATAAACAAAATCTTTATTTAAAAAAGGACTATTCGACTTTTTCAACAAATCTAGAGAGGCGTAAGTCTAGGCCAAACGAGACCTTTCTGTTTCCATGAGGCTTTCCTCAACTCAGACAGTGTTGGGGACATCTTGTGAGGTGACATGTCCTCAGGCAGAGCACCTGGGCAGTGAGATGCATCCTGATCTGCCATTTACCATGAGTGTGATCTCAGACAAGTCACCGGACTTCTGCCAAGTGGAACTCACACTACCAACATCTGCCTTACCATGAGGGTCTTTTCTCAAGGCCCTTAGGGTCCAAAGACATGATTCCATGCACAGGGTGAAGGGTTTGGAAGGCTCCAAGGGGCCATGTGCCCCATGTGAGCTGGCAAGGGGAGGAGGAGCAGCGGAAACCCCATCTCCTGAAGCGCCAGCCTAGAGCCCTTCTGGCTGCTCTGTACTCCCTGTCTGTACACCCCACAGTCAGACCCTTACAAGAGCTTCCTGAGACTGTTTTCTCCCTGTACTCATGTTCCTTTTGGCCACCCTCCTCCTTCTGCCTCCTCTGCTCCACCTGCCCCTCTGCCAGCTCACACTGGGCCCTAAGCCCTCAGTTTTGCCTCTCCTGTTTCTCTCTCATATGTCCTCATCACCAAGCCATGTTAATTCTATTCTAATTCCGTAAACTCTCCTTTCCCTCCCTCTTGTCTTCATCCTGATTGCTACCAGTCTGCTCCTAATCACCACATTTCTCACCCAGATGATTGCAACAGCCTCTTCCCATAACTGATTCTCTATACAGAGCAAGAGTGATCTCTTGAAAATGCAAATCTTTTTAAAAATATTTTATTTATTTGACAGAGCAAAGAGAGCAGGTAAAGGGGCAGAGGGAGGGGGAGAAGCAGACTACCCATTGAGCCGGGAGCCTGACTCGGGGCTCAATCCTAGGACCCAGGGATCATGACCTGAGCCGAAAGCAGACACTTAACTAACTGAGCCACAAAGTCATTCCTTAAAAATACAAATCTGATGCTGTTGCCCTGTCCCAAACCCTATCATGCCTCCACATGGCCCTCAGGAAAAAAATCCAAACTCTTTTCTTACTTTACAGTGCCCTGCACAATGGTCCCCAGACTGCTTCTCCAGCATCCTCTTTCTTGTCTCCCATCCATTTACTTGTTATTTATTGAGCATCAATTCTGTGCCCGTCACTCCTCATTCTATTTAACTACTGGCGGCTCCTTGAATGCTTTATGATCTCCCTCATCCTACCCTTGTCGCATGCTACCCATTCTCTGCCCCGAACACTCCTCCTTCTTCACCTATTTCCTATGTGCCCTGCAAGAGTCAACTCATTCAAAAGGCAAAAAACAGGCAAAAATCATGAATGGGCAGTTAACAGAAATTTAAAATGCGGCAATTATGAATTAGAGCACACTCTGGCCTAGCATATGCTCTAGGAACATGCCCAGACCAAACCTCCCAGATCAGCAGTGAATGAGTTGATGTAAGAGGTAGGGAAAAGACCTCATGGCCTGGAATCAGGCCTTCATGGGCTCAACTCCCAGGCCAGCTCCTCTGCTTCCTAAGCTGTGTGATCTCGGACAGACCACTTAGACTACATGCACCTCAGTGTCCTCATCCGTACAATGGGGGTCATTAGTTCAGAACAGTGTCTGACACACACCCCAAAAAAAAGGGTGCAATTAATGTTAGCTAATATCATGAATGTTAGCACTCATTATGTGTGTGTAGCTATTAGTAAATATCATTATGCATAATGATAGCTTCTACCTCATAAGGCTGGCAGGAGGCTATAATGAAATAGTAGATGTGAAAATATCTGATACAAAATACCTAATACATATGAATTCCTTTCTGCTGGCCTCTTTTAGCTCTTATTGCTAATCATTCCTAGGGTAACATAGCTCTTTTTCAGCACAGAAGGATGCTGGTGCCCACTCCAGGCAGGCCTCTGAGCCTCCCATTCACTGTCCTCTAGCCCACTCCTCCTATTCACTGGCAAGCCCCAGATTCCTAAGGCCTACCTGCATTCTTCCTTCCTAGATATCTGATAAGGTAATTTGGTTCATACCCTTGCCTCCTCTAGTACTCACCTAGATCCCCCTGTCAAAAGAATTTTTTTCCAGTTCTCCCCCCCAAAACACACACACAGGGCTGCTTTGCTTTAGCACCTAGTGCTATAGTGCTATAGTGCTATAGTGGCTAGTGCTATAGTGCTATAGTGCTATAGTGGCCAGCCTATATGTAACTTTCACATAGTCTTTGTGGTGTAGACGGTAAGGGGAATTGGTTGAATAAATGGATGAATTGCTCTGGGCAAGAGGCTTTCAGAGGCTCCATCTGGCCCCTCAGATGCTCTGTTCAAGGGCATGAGGTTGTAACTAAGTCCTTTTCCTTGGGTAGCTTCAATGGAACTGCTCCCCACCTTCCCAAAACATACCCTGCATGCCCCCGTGTAGACCCAGGAGGGCTCAGCACACACATCTGCATCAAGGCTCACTTGCACACACGCATATGCACCCCTGCATAGGCACACACCCGTATACATACACATGTCATCATGTACACTCAGAGATTCCAGGAGTACCATGCCTAGGAAAGTCAGGTGAGAGGCAAAAGTGACCAGTCATCCAAATCTGCCTGGAACAACCCAGGTTTTGGCATTCAAAACCCTGTTAAACCCTAAAACTCCTCCGTCCCAGGCATACCAGGGCAGTTGGTCACCCTACAGAAGGCTGAAGACTCACCAATAATAAAGGCACTTAGGGCCCACTGGAACACAGCAAAAACCTCCATGGCAGTCTTAAGGTCCTTCTTGGAAGGCAAAGGCATCATGCTTAGGGTCTCAGGGGCTCCAGGTAAGTGCTGTTCCTTGGCTTCCCAGCTCCTATTGCTTAGGAGCCTTCGAGGGTTCCTCTCTTCATGCTTTCTTCTCCAGCCTCCAGCTAGACTCCACCCCCACCCCACCCCAACCCCTGCACATGACAGCAGGGACACATGTTGCCTCTGCTTGCCCAGCTACTTCCAGCTGTCTACCCACTTGCACTTTTACCCACTTAGGCACAGCCTAGGCTGAGATTGTGACACCCCTTGGCACACCTGCGTAGAGAAACACGGATGAAGCTCTGGTGTGGGAAGTGAGTGGGGGAGGGGGGGCTTGGGGCTGATGTGAGGCCTCCAGAGCCAGGGTGGAAGAGGGGACAGGCAGGCAGCAAGGTGTGCACCCTACCACCACCGGGTGGCCACCACGTCTGTTTCTGTGTGTATGGTCTCTAAGGGACAATGCACTTGCAGGGGGAGGATAGAGGAGGTCATAGGTTGTGTGTAGAAATACCTTTCGTCACTTGCTCAGTCCCGGAGAACTTACTACTCCCCGTGAACAGACATCAGATGTAGGTTTATGAACATAATTTTTTGTTGTTGAATGAATAAATAAATCTAAGTATAGATCAAATTATTCTGTGTACATGAAATTCCAGAACAGGCAAAAGCTAATCTATAGTGAAAAAATCAGAGAGCAGTGGTTGCCTCTGCTAGGAAGGGGTGTGGTGAAAATTTGGGGGATGGAAATGATGTTCTCTATCTTGATAGAGCTTTGAGTTACGCAGGTCAAAAACTCATTTGTCATAGCTCAGCAAATGTACACTGAACACGCGCATTTCTCTACATTCTACCTAAAAAGCAAAGAGGGATGCCTGGGTGGCTCAGCGGTTGAGCGCCTGCCTTTGGTCCAGGGCTTGGTCCTGGAGTCCCGGGATCAAGTCCCACGTCGGCCTCCCTGCATGGAGCCTGCTCTTCCCTCTGCCTGTGTCTCTGCCTCTCTCTCTCTCTCTCTCTCTCTCTCTCTCTCTCTCTGTCTCTCATGAATAAATAAAAAATAAATAAATAAAAAATTAAAAAATTTTTAAAAAGCAAATAAATATTGAATTCTCGTTAATGCTGAAGTATTTAAGGGAAAAGAATACTGATAGCTACAATTTACTCTGAGATGCCTTTAAGATGTAATTGATGGATGGACAGAGAAATACATTCATAGATAGATGTACGATAAATCAAATGTAGCAAAATATAATTTGTAAAATCTAGGTGTTGGGTGCTCACTGTGCAATTCTTTCAACTATTCTGTAGGTTTGAAATATTTTATAATAGAATTTTACCCAAAAAGGTGCCTCAAAGTCAAAATAAAAACTTAATTTTATTTAAAAAGTATGATCTGTCCATGCCTGGATACATGTGACTTTTGCATGTGTGTATAGATATACAAAGGGAGGGATACCTGGGTGGTGTAGCGGTTTGGCGCTTGCCTTTGGCCCAGGGCACGATCCTGGAGACCCAGGGTCAAATCCCACGTCGGGCTCCCGGTGCATGGAGCCTGATTCTCCCTCTGCCTATGTCTCTGCCTCTCTCTCTCTCTCTCTGTGTGACTATCATAAATAAATAAAAATTTAAAAAAAAGATATACAAAGGGAAAAATATCTAGTTGTCAACTTACAATTATATATCCACACCGGTAGGCTGCATCTCCAAGCATGTGTCTGTGTGCTCTAGGGATGTGTGACTGTGAAAGCATCCAGGTCCAGCCAGGTGTGTGCTGTGGGCCAAGTGGATGAAATTGTGAAAGATTGGAAGGGTTTCGTAATGCCACATATAATTACTGGAGGCATAGTTTTTTTTTTTTCTTTTTTTTTTTTTTGCCAGGGACTGTTCTAGGCAGCTAGGTTAGATCAGTGAGCAAAACATATTTTAAAAATTCATGCTTTTGTGAAGTTTACATTCTGGTAGGCAAAAACAGATGATTGAAATTAATTAATTATATCATGTGTTATAAGGGGGTAGGTGCTATGAGAAAAGAAAAGAGTTTGAACAGAGTAAGAAAGATCCAGAGTGCTGGTCAGGGTGGGGGAAGAATTAGGTAGGGAGAGCAGGCTTTACAATTTTAAAAGGGAAGGCCACATCAAAAAAGTGGCATTTGGGCAAAGGCTCAAAAGAGATGAGGAAGTGAGCCATGTGGATGTCTAAACTGAGAATGTTCCAGGCAGAGGGCACAGCCATTGCACAGACCCGACAGGTTTGTCCGACAGGTTTGAGGAGCAGAAGACTTCAGCTGGGTGAAGAGCGAAGAGGAGGAAGGAGAAGCCAGAGTTTGGTAGGGCCAGGTGGTAGGCAGACTTGGCCTTTTACTTTGACTTAAATGGGGGGCCATTGTGAGGTTTTGAGTGACAGATTCAGAAAAAGAAACAGTTTTATATATATATTATGGTTTTAAAAGGCCAGTGAAGAAGGAGGAGACTTTTGAAGGGCTAGGGCAGTAATCCATGCGACAGAAGATGGTAGCTCAGGCCAGGTTGGTGGTATTCATGAGGATGAGAAGTGGCTGGATTCTGGATGTCTCTTCTGAAGTAGAGGCTCCATGCAGGCACTGTCTTCTCTGAAGCTCAGATGCCTCTACGGGGGAGTCCCATTGGTGAACACCCACCACAGGCCCCACCTTGGCCTGGGCACCTTCCTTGCATTCAGTCTTGTCCCATCCAGTCTTTCAGGAAAATATGTCGAGGATATTAGGTACAGCTCACCTCCTTGGCTGGAATGGTGATTCCATGAAGGGGCTAGTAGGAATCGAGGCTACAAAGGGCAGCAGAACCAATCTTCAAAAGAGTCTGGATGCAGAGACAGGAGTTTGGTCTTAATCCTGTGGGCACTGAGGAGGCAAGATCAGCTTCCAAGCAGGGATGGCAACTTGTGCCAAATGCTCCATGAGAATGAGTGTAGGGCATGGGGCGACTGTCAGGGCCCAGGGTCCCAGATGCTCCCGTGACTGATTCACAGGCTTACCCATCTGTCCTTTCCAATGCAGACTTGTAGTACCAGCTCTACATCCCTGAAGAGTAAGCTGATTGGTTCACAGGGACCTTCCCCAGCCCAGAAAGGCCTGCTGGCCTAAATCTCTCTCTTAATTAAACTGACTTTATTGTTTGGGATAGAAGCATCCCACTGTTTATTTAGGTTCCTATTGGGGAAACTTTCTAAGACTATCCCCTATTGGGGAACAAAGTCCCATGAATGTTGAACAGAGGTGAGAGGCAAGGGATGGAGAAGGCCTGACAGGAAATAGTCCAGCTGGGCCTTTGGCATGGAGGTGCAGGGGAAAAGGAGTCACAGGTGAGGACCAAGGTTCTGACTCCATCCCTGGGTGGATCGTGAGGACGGGGAATATGGGAGGAGGAGCACTTCTTGCAGGGTGGATGAAGCACATTATGGCCTCCACTGAGCCACCCCTGAGGAGGTCGTCATTCACAGCAAGCCTGGCCCTGGGATTCATTTTGTTATCCCTGTGCATCTGTCCATCAATCCTGACTCTTTACCCTCCCAACCTGGTCTGGGAGCTCTCAGGTTTTGCAGAAACCCAATGGGACTGAGTCTTACTGTTCTCATATGCCTGGTTCCTGACACAAGCCACACCATAAGCATATACCAACATTTGTTATAAAAATGCCCAAGTGGGTGGAAGCTCGACCTGTGTGGAAGGCACCAGGCAAATCTTTGGGGTTCAGTATCCTCAAACGTAAATAAGAGATGAGTACTCCCCCTTGGACTTGTGAGAATACAGACAAGTGACTGATGGCCAATCACTTTGTGAACTGTGAAATGGTGTCTACATGTCGGTTGCTGCTGTCACTATGGTTGAGAGGAGTGGAGAGGGGAGGGCAGGGCACTGAGGAAAGCCCAGAGTTCAGCTGGGCTTGCCCTGGGATGCACTTTTCTCCAAGCAGTGTTACTTCGGAGAAAAGATGTCAGAAATTCAAGAGCAGATTCAATAACAGTTTGAGCATTTGGAATATTCTAGAAGCTCTCACTCTCCATATGCACACAGAAGGCCATGTGCCCAGTTGATGTATCTGCATGCATCCCACCATCCTAACAACCAAAGAGAGAAATAGTCTAGACTATTTGGGAGCTTCCAGTCCTCAGTCCTACACCCTCCATCATGTCCCCACCTTATCCTTTAAAAAATCTCTGGAAATTCTGAGGCTCAGAGACTGTCAGAGGTGGGGGCTCTCTGAGTTCCAAATTCCAAGCCACCCAAGGAGGGCTCCCTACGGCCTTCATTGAGCCCCCTGCCAAAGAAATCCTTCTTCCTGCTCTCAGAACCAGGTCCAACTCCCCACTGGTCCTATTCTAGGCCTCTGGAAGCAGACAAAAAATAAAGTCAGTCCTTCCCTTAACATAGCAGTTTTCACTTCACCCAGGTAGGTTACCAGATAAAATATAGGATGCTCCTTAAATTTGAATTTCATGGTGGCAAAGAATGATGTTTAAGTAGAGATATGTCCCAAATATTGCATGGGACATACCTCTACTAAAACATTATTTGTTGTTTATCTGAAAGTCAAATTTAATTGAGTCCCTTATGTTTCTTTACTAATTTTGGCAGCCTCCTAACCCAGGATTGCATGGTCGGCAGTTGGCGTACTGTGACAGCCACAACCAAACCTTGTCTACCACATCCAGAGAAGAGAACCCACTCAGTGGTCCAGGAGGTCTGTGTGTCACCATAGATTTCTCATCTGCCCCAGAAATCAGGTTAGCTCCCATCCCTTGCACTTAATGGTTAGTCAAATTCTCTCAAAGGTATTGCCACTATGCTAGGGGATTTTTCAATTTTATTTTATCTGCATTCAATTAATTAACATATAGTGTATTATCAATTTCAGAGGTAGAGATAAGTAATTCATCAGTTGTATATAACACCCAGTGCTCATTCCATCACATGTCCTTAATGCCCCTCACCCAATTACCCCATTCCCCCACTCCCCTTCCCTCCAGCAACCCTCAGTTTGTTTCCTATAGTTAAGAGTCTCTTTCAGTTTGTCTCCCTCTCTGCTTTTGTTGTTTTATTTTTGCCTCCTTATGCTCCTCTGTTTTGTTTCTTAAATTCCACATGTGAGTGAAATCATATGATAATTGTCTTTCTCTGATTGACTTATTTCGCTTAGCATAATATGCTCCAGTTCCATCCACATCATTGCAAATGATAAGATTTCATTTTTTGGTGGCTGAGTATTATTCCATTGTATATAAATACTACTTCTTCTTTATCCATTCATCTGTTGATGGACATCTGGGCTCTTTCCTTAGTCTGACTATTGTGAATCTTGCCACTATAAACATTAGGGTACAGGTGCTCATTTGGATCACTACATTTGTATCTTTGTGGTAAATACCCAGTAGTGCAATTGCAAGGTTGTAGGGTTTTTAACTATTTTTAACTTTTTGAGGAACCTCCATACTGTTTTCCAGAGTGGCTGTGCCAGCTTGCATTCCCACCAACGACATAAGAGGGTTCTCCTTTCTCCACATCCTCACCAACATTTGTCATTTCTTGACTTAATTTTATGTAGCTAGGGGATTTTTCCTATATGCCTCACACTCACCCCCATTTCACCTATCTCTTCTGCTTGCTGGGCAAGTCTTTTAGCCATTCTAGCTCAAGTGCCAACTTTCCCTTTCTGTCATCTGGCAAACTAGGAATGATCAGGGGATAAGAGGCCTGACCAAGAAACCAGAATATAAGGTTAGTGATGGAGGACAGGAGAGGCCAAGACTCAGGCAGCTTGAAGGTGCCAGAGCCAATCTTTAATGCCTCAGAGCATTGGAGATAGCCACCCTCCTCTGCCCTGGGGAGCCATGGCAATCTTTCCTATTTCCAAACAGCCCCAATATTTGTGGCCCCACATGGCCATTTCCCAGATGACTCACCCTACCTCTTACCTTATGCCACTGGTGACAGTAATGAGTTTCAAACTCTACCGTATGTATTCATGCAATCCCTTAGCAGATGTGGAAGGGAGACAGGAGAAGCTACTCTGAGTATAGAGACCATTGATGAGGAGGAACAAAGGGAGAAACAGCCTAGTCAAGAGTGAGATTGGGAACCTCTATCCAAAAGCTCAGCTTCAATTTTGCATGTCATTCTATAGTTACTTGTTGTTGTTGATTTTGTCTGTCTTTCCCTACTTGACCATAAGCTCCTTGAGGTTAGGGACCTTTGTCTATTTCGTTCACTGCTATATCCACAGTGAACAATACCTGGCATGTAGTAGGACAGACAAATGGTGACTGAATGAATTAATCCATTCATTCAAAACAAGTGAAGGGTAAGAACAGGGTCAGGAACAAGGGGGTCAGTACAGAAACCAAGCAGGAACAGAGCAGGAAACTCATGTGACCTTCGATCCTTAAGGGCTAGGTGGGAGGAGGGGGAAAGTGTAAATCCTCAGTGATGAGTTAAAAAACCCTCGGTGACAGCTTCCCTATTGTCCAATCTCGCATAACCCCTTACACATTCCAACACCTATAACCCAGTGAGGTAATCCCTCATCAGCAAGTGTTGGGGAAAGAGTAATTCTCCAGATGTTCAGGACTTGTGAGCCCTGGACAAGATGAAATAATTTCTCCATGTTCTCTCTCTTTACACTGAAATATTGTAATAACAAATATAATGGCTTGTGTGTGACAGTTTCTCAACAGCTCTTAAGCTCACTGGAATGCTCCCTCTGATGTGAGCTGGGAACCCAGTCCAGACAGACACTCAGGGACCATTAAACTCCAAACTAATAAGGAAGCGATTACCATGGAAACTGGCATCTCTGGTGGCCTCTAGAGGGGAGGAGAAATGGGGGTGGTGAAGCGGAAAGGGGGGGTGTAAGAGAGTGAAGTGGGGAGAAGAAGCTGGGGGCTATGGACTAAGGTACGGTAGAGGGAAGAAACTGCTGTTTATTACTATCTTCCTTGGTGCCAGGCACTGAGCTGGGTCCTTGACATACATTTGATCATCACAGCCCCTGTGAGATAGATAATAGTTCTCTGGCCCCTCCCACCTTACTTACTGGCAAAGCATATGCTGTTCATCAACAAGATGGCCTATAACCATTCCCAGAGCTTATTATTGGAAAAGGTAACCTTGAACTCCCTGCCATCTAATTCTTATCAAAAGCTCAACTGTGAGAAATGATATTCATAGAGAGCTGCCTGATAAGCAGGCAATCCATCCATTGTTGGAGATGTGTGGCATATGCCCTGGGAGTTGGATCATAATCTCCAGATAAGAGAATGTGTGTTGGGGGAAGATGGGAGAGGGTGTTATGGGGCAGAGGTAGAATGCAGAACTGGAAAAGGCACATTTGATATTATAATAGCTATGGTTTCCTTAATGCAAATTAGATACAAAAGTGCAACATTTGCAAAGCTGGCTTTCCTTCACTTCAGGCCACAAAAACAAACCCATGCAATGGGGACTGACACTCAAAGGGACCTGCCATCCCTTCTGCAGAATCTGAAAAAGCAATCTTGATTGCAGCAAATAAGCACACTCTACATGACCATTGCTATCATGCTATCAAAGTCCAAAAGATGTCTCTTTCAGGATCAGCATAATGGTTTTCTACAATTATCATTGCTTTGATGCATTTTAAGTCACAGTATTTAATTTCTTTGAAACATGAAAATGACAGTAAAAGAGAGTGTGAAGTATTTCTGTCCATTTAAAATAAAAAGGGGGAGGATAGAATAGATGTATTTTGCCTATTCCTCTTGTTACAACTAAAAACCCTGGACATTATGTACAAAACAAACATAAGGAGACTATGAAAGGTGGAGAAGAAGGCAGATCGCTTAGGTTCTCAGCATGGGAGGAATGACATGAATTTTCTCTGCCTCATATATCCCAGACTTGGAGCTGAAGAAGCCAACAACCCAGGTGTGCACAGACAAAAAAAAAACAAGCCCCAAAGTCTGTTCTCTCTAGTCAAAGGACTAGGAAAAGATCAACCTAGCAATATATAGTGTTTAGACAATAACCACCCTACTCCAACCAAAACCAGAGAACAACCTGTGGCCCTATCCCCACCCACACTAGCAAAGACTAAGTGGAGAGCTTAGACTTCCACCCTCATGAGACTGTAATGACATGACCCAGTAACCCCAACCCCCTCTCTGCTGGCATGGTATCAGAGAAGGCCAAATACACAGCAGGGACTTTCATTGCCACTGGCAGGTAACAAGCCCCACCCACATGCCATATTAGTAGAAACAATGTGGGGAGTCTAGAATTCCACCCCTACTTCACAGGAATGAGGTACCCCCTCACTTCTCTGACACGGATGTCAGACAAGACCTAGTGGAGAGTTAGGACTTTCACCACTGCCCAATGGTAAAGGCGTCAGATGAGGTAGTGACAAAGGAAGCAGTAATTCAGCACTCCAAACCATCCCAGTCAAAACACTATCAGTGGAGGCCTAGTGTGGAGCAGAAACTCTCAGCCCTGCCTAGCTGTAATAAAGAGTTCCCTTTTGGATCAATGGAGGCCAAGTGGGGTACCTGGACTTCTACATCCATCTGGCAGTAATGATACAACACCCCTTTTTCCTAATGGCAGCAGTGTCAGAGGACACCAGCTAAAACAGATGGTTTAAATGAGTTTCAGGGTCTCATGGCATGATACCCCAAATGCCCAGGTTTCAATCAAATATTAGTTAGAAACCAGGAAGACATCAAACCAAGTGAAAAAAAAAGATAATAGATGCCCAAACTGAAATGACAAAGCTAGTAGAATTATTTCACAAAGATTTATAAAGGGACCATCTTTTTTAAAATTTATTTATTCATGAAAGACACAGAGAGAGAGATGCAGAGACATAAGCAGAGAGAGAAGCAGGCCCCATGCAGGTAGCCTGATGTGGGACTCGATCCCGGGACTCCAGGATCACACCTTGGACTGAAGGCAGAGGCTCAACCGCTGAGCCACCCAGGCAAGGACCATCCAAAGATGCTTCAACAAGCAAAAAAATGCTCAAAACAAATGAAAGCATAGAGTCTCGGCAGACAAAGAGAAAGAGAAAACTAGAGAAAAACAAAAAGAAATATAAAAATAGAAGATTTGGGGCACCTGAGTGGCTTAGTTGGTTGAGTCTGTGTTTGGCTCAGGTCCTAATCTCAGGGTCCTGGGATTGAGCCCTATGTGGGGCTCCCTGCTCAGCAGGGCATCTTGCTTCTCCCTTTCTCTCTGCCTGCTTCTCCTGCTGCTAGTGCTCTCTGTCAAATAAATAAATAAAATCTTTAAAAAAAGAAGTAAGAGATATAAAGAACGCCATGGAAATTTAAGAACTAAAGTACAATAACCAAACTAAAAAGCTCAAAAGACAGGTTCTACAGCAGAATGAAAGGAACACAGAAAGTAAGTGACCTCAAAGACAGAAGAATAAAAATGACCCAATCTGAACAACAGAGAAAAAATAGACTGGGGTAAAAAAGGAATCAAGAGAATGAGAAGATAAGCCAAGCTGGTCAAGAAAGATTTGCAAAATACATACCTGATCAAGAACTGTTACCTTGGGCAGCGCAGTGGCTCAGCAGTTTAGCGCCACCTTTGGCCCAGGGCCTGATCCTAGAGACCTAGGATCGAGTCCCATGTCGGGCTCCCTGCATGGAGCCTGCTTCTCCCTCTGCCTGTGTCTCTGTCTCTCTCTGTGTGTGTCTCTCATGAATAAATAAATAAAATCTTAAAAAAAGGAACTGTTACCTAAAATACTAAAAGAATCTTAAAATTCAACAATAAGAAAATAACCCAGTTTTTTAAATGGATGAAAGCTCTGAACAGACATCTCTCCAAAGAAAATATAAAGATAGCAAGTAAACATATGAAATGGTACTCAACATCATATGTCATTAGGGAATTGTAAATGAAAATAATGAGATAGTACTATATACCTACTAGAAATGCCGAAATCCAAAACACTGACAATACCCAAACACTGGTATGGATATTGAGCCAAAAAACTCTCATTCACTGCTGATGGGAATGAAAAATAGTACAGCCACTTTGGAAAACAGTTGGCAGTTTCTTATAAAACTAAACATACTCTTACCATATGATCCAGCAATCACACTCCTTGGTATTTACCCAAACAAATTGAAAACTTAGGTCCACACACTAAAACCCACACATGAAAGGTTATAGCATGTATATAGCTATATATACTGTATACAGTTTTATTCTTAATTGCCAAAACTTGGAAGCAACCAAGATATCCTCAATATCTATGAGGATAAGCTATGGTACATCCAGACTAAAAAGAAATTATCTATCAAGCCATGGAGGAACTATAAATGTATAAGTCAAAGAAGCTAGTCTGAAAAGACTACATACTGGATGATTCCAATTGTATGACATTCCGGAAAAGGCAAAACTATAGAGACAGTAAAAGGATCAGTGCTTGCCAAGGGTTAGAGGGGAAAGAGGGAGGACTAAGTGGAGCACAAAGGAATTTTTTATTATTTTTTATTTTTTATTTTTTAATTTTTATTTATTTATGATAGTCACACAGAGAGATAGAGAGAGGCAGAGACACAGGCAGAGGGAGAAGCAGGCTCCATGCAGGGAGCCTGATGTGGGACTCAATCCCAGGACCCCAGGATCACGCCCTGGGCTGAAGGCAGGCGCCACACCGCTGAGCCACCCAGGGATCCCCAAATAAATCTTTTCTTTTAAACTACCTTAAATGTAAATGATCTACATATACCAATTGAGAGACAGAGATTGGCAGAGCAGATGAAAAACCATGACCCAGCTATGTGCTATCTATAAAAAACTCACTTCAAGTACAATAATATTGGGAGGTTGAGAATAAAAGGATAGAAAAATATATATCATGCAAACAGTAATAAAGAAAAAGTAGTGGTTATATTAATACCAAATAAAGTAGACATTAGAGCAAAGAAAATTACCAAAGAAAGAGAAGAGCATTACATGATGATTAAAGGAGTGAATCCACCAAAAAGGCAAAGCAATCCTAAGTATGTAGAATTTGCAATAGAGGTGCAAAATATGTGAAGCAAAACCTGATAGAGCTGAAAGGAGAAATAGAAAAAGCCACAATTACAGTTGGAGACTTCCTAAATTCCTCCCTCAACGACCATAGAATTAGAAAATCAGGCAGGATATAGAAATCAACACTCTCAACCAATGTGATCTGAAAAACATTTATAGAACATGTCATCCAACCATAGCAGAACACACATTCTTTTCTGATGCCCATGGAACATATGTCAAGATAGAGCATATTCTGGGCCAGGAACAAACCCCAACAAATTTTTTTTTTGAGTAAGCACTATGCCCAATATGGGGCTTAAACTCCTGATCCCAAGATCAAGAGTCACATTGTCTACACACTGAGCCAGCCAGGCATCCCCAAATCCCAACAAACTTAAACCAATTGTGTTTAAATGCATATGTTCTCCAACCACAAAGGAATCAAAATAGAAACCAAAACAAGAAAGAGGGATCCCTGGGTGGGTAAGCAATTTGGCGCCTGCCTTTGGCCCAGGGCGTGATCTGGAGACCCGGAATCGAGTACCACATCAGGCTCCCTGCACGGAGCCTGCTTCTCCCTCCGCCTGTGTCTCTGCCTCTGTGTGTACACAGAGGATGTGTGTGTGTGTGTGTGTGTGTGTGTGTGTCTCATGAATAAATAAATAAAATATTTTTTTAAAAACCCAGAAAGATAACAGGAAAATCTGCAAACACTTGGAAACTAATCATTCACTCCTAAATAACCCATGGGCCAAAGAGTCTCAAGGGAATCCAAAAAATAAATTGAACAGAATGAGAATGGAAATACAATATATCAAAACTTGTGGTTTTTTACAAAGGTGCAAAACCAATCAATGGAGGGAGCATAGCCTTTCCAACAAATGATTTTGGAGCAATTGAACAGCCACAGGCAAAAGAATAAACTGAGACCTAAGCCTCCAACTTTACGTAAACTAGATCACAGATTTAAATTTATACTTAAAGCTATAAATCTTTGAGTAAAAGACAAGACAAAATCTTTGGGATCTATAGTCAGACACAGAGTTCTTGACTCCAAGAACATGACCCATAGGAGTAGATGAATCATACTCCATCAAAATTTTAAACTTTTGCTCTGAGAAACACCAGGTAAAAGATGGAAAAGACAAGTCACAATGTGAGAGAAAATATTTGCAAACCACTTATCCAACAAAGAACTAGTATCTATAATATATAAAGAACTCTCAAAACTCAACTGTGAAAAACAGTCCAAATATAAAATGGGCAAGTAACAGAAACATTTCACCCAAGAGGACAGATGCACAGATGGCAAGCGAGCACATGCAAAAATGAACATGATTAGCCATTAGGGAAATGCAAGTTAAAACCACAGTGAGATGTCACTACACATGCGTCAGAATGGCTAAAACAAAAAATAATGACAACACCAAATGCTGGGGAGGATGTAGAAAAACTGGGTTCCTCACACATTGCTAGTAGAACTGTACAGTCACTCAGGAAAATCATTTCTTAAAAAACTAAACTACACTTATAATATGACCCAGCAATTGCACACTTGGGCATTTTCCCCAGAGAAATGAGGAACTTCTGTTTGTACAAAAACCTGAACATGAATATTTATAGTAAGTTTATTGACAATAACCCCAAATCCAACACAACCTAGAGGTCTTCAACAGGTGAATGGCTAAACAAACTACAATGTATCCGTATCATGGACTACTGCTTAGCAATAAAAAAGGAATTAAATTTAAGATATGCAACTACTTGGACAAATGTCCACTTTCCTCATTTGTAATAAGATGTGTGTGCGGGGTGGCGGGGGGGGGGGGGATGTCCTCAAAGGCCATCCTGTTTGGGAATATGAGATACAGATGAGCAGAGTGGGGCAGGATGGGAGCATATTTGGAAGAGCTTGGGGCTTGTATTTATTTTAGATTTTATTTTATGTTTTAGAACTTTTAGATATTCAGAATAAACAGAATGAATTGGCTCGATGAACGGCCCCTGTTGTTTCACGGGCATCTGACGGAGCCCATTTTGGAAGCTGGGAACTCAAGAGAAGGGGAGTTTAGGGTAGTTGCATTCTGTTAACATAAGCCATAGATTCTGCTTAGTTGTAGTGAAATGAGTCTAATAAGAGTGGCTGTAGCCTTCTTACACTGAGATGGGATGGTGTGAATTAGTATAAGACCTCACCTGAAAGGACTCCATGTTCCCAGGAACACTAGGAAACGTAAAGGTTCATCAGTCAAGGGACGTGAAAAATCGAGAAAGGCGAGTTGCTTCCTGAACAGTAGGAGTAACAGGAAGTCCATCATCAGAGCATATTTAGTAGTTGGTGGCAAGTAGTATTGGTCAGGTGATTCCCAAGCATGGCCAGAGTCTAAAGTGTGTTCAGGTTCGGAAATGAAGTAGGCAGTGAGTCCATGAACCATTTTACAAGACCGATTGCTACACATTAATATTCAAAGGCCAGATTTATCACGCGGGATTCAAATTACAAAAACCAAACTGGAAGTAACTGTTGCTACAGGGGTCTAATGGGGGCGTATTTAGTGTCTCCTAACAGCCAATCCTAGCGCCAGCGCTTTCGAGGGGATGTAGCCGTGGAGAGACAGTGGCCAATGGCAAAGAAGACGGTGGATAGGGTGAGGGTGACTGGCGCGTGACGCAGGAGCCGCGTGCCGCAGGGAGGGCCGGGCTGAGGACCGGTAGCACGTTCAGGGTTCCAGCTGTTAGTCTGAACTGTAGCCGGTACTTCAGCGGACGCCAAACTTCGAGTCTCACCTGCCGTTAAACATCATGGAAGACTCTCAGAGTGAGCAACAGCGGGTGATACGACGCCACCACCGCGAGAAGAACGAGCTGCAGGCCCGCATCCAGGGCATGAAGAACTCGGTCCCCAAGAGCGACAAGAAGAGAAGAAAGCAGTTGCTCCTAGACGTGGCTCGCCTCGAGGCCGAGATGGAGCAGAAACACCAACAGGAGCTGGAGAAGTTCCAAGAGAGCTTCCCTAATAACAGCAACGTCGACTCTGTTACTGAAGATCTCGCCAAGATGGATCTGGAGAACCAGCCTCCCCGCCTGTCAAGGGCACGGAGAAGGCGCGAAAGAAGGGCGCACCAGGACAGGATTGCCGAGGCCGAGATGGAGCACCTGGCCAGCTTCCGCCGCGAGGAGGAGGAGAAGCTTGCCGCCATCCTAGGGTCCAAGAATCTGGAGCTGAAGGATATTCCGGCCGACGGCCACTGCATGTATCGCGCCATCCAAGACCAGCTGGTGTTCTCCGTGACTGTGGAGAGCCTGCGGAGCCGCACAGCCGATTACATGCGCAAGCACGTCGACGACTTCCTGCCCTTCTTCAGCGACCCCGACACCGGAGACGCCTACAGCCGTGAAGACTTCTTGAGCTACTGCGACGACATCGTGCGCAGCCCGTCGTGGGGAGGACAGCTCGAGCTGAGGGCCCTGTCGCACGTCCTGCAGACCCCCATCGAGGTGATCCAGGCCGATTCGCCTGCCGTCCTCATCGGGGAGGAGTATACCAAGAAGCCTCTCACCCTGGTCTACCTGCGCTACGCCTGCAACCTCGGGGAGCACTACAACTCGGTGAAGCCGCTTGAGGCCGGAGCGGTGGGGGGCGCGGCCCCGCGGCTCTTCTAGGCGGGTCGCCATCACCGCCGCCGCCATGGCCGCTGCAGCTGGAGCCGTTGCTGCCGCCGCCACCGCCGCATCTCCTCAGTAGGCTCCGTTTTTTTTCCTTCGGTTTTCTCGGATTTTTTTCTTTCTTCGTTTTACTCGAAAGTCGCCCCCCCCCCCGCAAATCTCCTCCCCGCCCCATCCCCCACGCTGTCTTGCCTGGCGGTTCTATCCTCTTCTGCTTTGGGAGCTGGCAGGGGTGGGGGCCGCGAGGCTCAGGACCAGGGAGATACCTGTATTGTACCACTTGAGGGGAGTAGGTTGGCCAGATTTTAAGCACTTCTGGCCCCTAAAGGTCTTTGCCTCCCTCGTTGACGAGTATTGGTCCTGTTGCACATCCCTTTGAGATAAAAACGGCAAGTTGGTTTGATGCCTTCTTAACTTGGGAAAAACTAGTTTACCTCGGAGTCTCCAGATTGCCCCCCATGAATGCATTGGATTACTTAGATAAAGTTGGAGTCTCTGTGATCGAAATGCTCTGTGAATGCCTTTTGCTTTTTGATTCTTTGGAGACAAAAATGTATCGTGGACTGTTTTGGCAGTTGCGTTTTACCTCAGTTGGGCCATTCTGGAGATGCCTCAAGGTACAGACAAGACCTCCTCAGGTATTTTGTTTTGTTTTTTCAAACTTGTGTGGTTTGCAATTAATTTTACCTGCCGAGGATTTGCTGAATTCTACATAAAAGCGTTTGTTAAACTTAAAAATTAAATGTAGGTGCTAAGTAGAGAAATTGAATTTACAAAAACAGGTTAGATAAGGTTCAGTCACAGATGTGAAAGATCTCAAGGTAATTTCCTTTATTCAAGAGAGAAAGGGCTATGACTTTATTCAACTAGTTGATCCACTTCATGATGTCTCCAACTGGTATGAAGCAAAAAGAGACACACTGACAGGCAGCCTAGTTTACTGTAAGGATGAGACTGAACTAGTAAGTTTTCTTTACTGTGAGACAGGCAAGGGTACAACTTTATTCAAGCAGTTGATCCAGTTTATTTCATCTAAAAGTGGTATAAAGTGTGAAAGATCTAAACTTAGCATATTTTCCTTAATTCTTAGAGACAGAAAATTGCTTTAAAAGATTTTAGGACATAAAAATAGTTGATCCATTTTATTGTATCTATAACTAGCATAAGACCAAAAAAAAAAAAAGAGTAACCAATCTACTTTTGTTGATATCTTGAATTTGCCAATGGATTGGTAACAGTGAAATGATTTGCAATAAACAGTTTAAAAGTTTTTAAATCTTTAGATCCTGTATTTCAATGACGTTGCTTAAATAAATATTTTAAAAGTCCATTGTACTCACCAAATGTTCTAAAACAAAATATATAAATTCAAAAAAATTTTTTAAATATTATGCAACTTGTTTTTAAAATAAAAGTTTTTAAAATACCTGGTTCTCTATTTTTGTGTAGCTGACTTAGTTTGTATCCCAGGATCTACTTCAGCAGAGGAATCCTGGAGGGTTAGGGAGAGGAGTTGGGGAGCCAGATAAGGCTTTGGGGAAGAGAACTGGCCTGAGGTCTTGGTGGCAGCCGGGAATGTAGTGTTTCTCAGGAAAGGATGTAGGGAGGAATTTTATCTACAGGCTGTCTGGAGTTGATGTTTCTGTGGAAAACATCATGAAATGATTTTATTTAGGGATGTTCTCATTGCTATGCATGAAAAAGAACTCTCACTTCCAATAATTGAAGAGTCCAGGGCTATCTGCCCGAGGGCAAAAGTGCCACCGTTTTGGGGTGGGGGCTTGGAGGTGGGAGGGTGTTCCCAAAAGGCAAATAGGGAAATCCTGCCAGATAGCTCACTCTGTATATGTGTGTCAGATAAGTTTCAGATGGCCAGCTGGCTGAGAAGAAAGGCCACTGAGAAAATCAGGGATTGGGGTGCACTGTAAGTAGAAGGCCTTTTATAGGAGTGAGAATACTGGCTAGGGAAGAGAGACAAGGCCCAGAAGGGAGGCATAGTCTATAGAAGGGTGCCTAGCTGGGAAGGAGGATGGAAATCCTGGAAGGGGTCAGCGTGGAAGGAAGAATTGGACATGGCAGGGGAAAAGGACACAGACTGAGGAAAGGGACTGACTAGCTGATGAACATAGGCAGTAAAGACAGCCCGGGCAGAGGAAAGGACCTGCAAGGAGGGCAGAGGACAGAGGTGGGCAAGGGGGGCCTGACTTGGGACCTCTGGCAAATGCTGATGAAGGCCTCGAGAAATGGGAAGTGTGCCCTACTGGAGGAAGCTGCACTGGGTGGGGAAGGGGGCCTGGCTAGGGTAAGGGGGCATTGATGGAGGGGGCCAGGCACAGAGCTGGGAAAGGGGATCTGGCTGTGGGAGGATCCCTGGCAAGGAAAGTGGTCCAGACTGGTGAGGGGGCTACTCTTTGGGGCAGAAGGTCAGGCTGAAAGGCACACTGGCTGATAAAGGGGTCCATGGCTGTTGAATGGGGAAAGGCTGCACCAGGTTGCCTTTCCCCAGAGGGACACTTGTCTGGGAAAAGGGTCTGAAAGGAGATGGGGCCTTCCTGGGGAGAGAGGCATGGACTCGGAAACAGGGTCTGATGGGGGGAGAACTGGACAGAGGAGGAAACCTGGCTGGTAAAGGAGCCACCAGGCTTAGAAGGGTGGACAAAGCTGGAAGAGTGGGTCCAGACTGGGACAGGGGGAGGGAACACAACCTGAGAAGGCGGTTGGCTGGGAAAAGGAACCTGCCCCAGAAGGAGGTAGAGGCAGCAGAGGGGCTCCTTGCTGGGAAGTCAGGCGTAGACGTAGGAGGGGGCTTGGATAGATCTGGGCATGGGCTGGAGAACAGCTATATGATATGGAAACAGTCATGGAAGGAGAAGGGAGCCTGGCTGGGACTGGGGAGATATCTGGGAGGTGCTGGCTCCAAGGCACTAGAGTGCTAGCTGGGAAAGGTGGCCTGGTGATAGAGGCTTTAGGTGGGCGAATGGGATCAGACAGGGGAAGTATGCTTCTCTGGAGACCCCGTCAGGGAGTATCTTGATAAAGAGGAAATAGGCAGAGAAGAGGGACAGAAGCTAACGGACAAGAGAACCTGGCTTTGGACTGGGGCATAGGGTGGGGAAATAGGTCTGGAGAGGAAGGAGATAATGGGGAACGGGGTGGTTAGGGAAAAAGACCTAGCTGAATTAGGGGGCAAAGGATGAGAAAGGAGTTCTTGGCTGTTAAAGTCAAGGGGGGGAGCCTGGGGAAGGATAGCTGGCCAGGGAAAGAAACCTGGCCGGGAAAGCTGGCAGAAGCTGGGGAGGACATAGGTTGGGGAAGGGATGCGGGAATGTGCCTGTCTTGCAAAGGGAGTACAGGTATGATAGGGTGGCACAAGCTGAGGTTGGGAGACTGGCCAGAATGGGGGTGCTGGGGGCAAAAAGACCCTGGCAGGGAAAGGTGGCCTGGCTGGGAAGGGCCTCTAGCAGGGGAATAGGGCCCAAGAGGAAAGGGGGTGGTCTGCCTGGGGAGGAACACGCAGGCTATGAAAGGAACCTGGTGGTGGGAGAGGTTCGAATGCTAAGAATGACATAAACTGGGCACGGGATAATGGCAGGTTAATGGACCTAGCCGGGAGGTCCTAGTGGGTGAAGGAGCCTTCTAGAGAAGGGATTCTTTTTTTCTTTAAGATTTTATCTATTTATTTATGAGAGACACAGAGAGAGAGGCAGAGACATAGGCAGAGGGAGAAGCAGGTTCCCTATGGGGAGCCTGATGTGGGACTCCATCTGAGACCCCTGCAATACGCCCTGAGCAGAAGGCAGATGCTCAACCACTGAGCCACCCAGGTATCCCTAGGGAAGGGATTTTGCCTGCGAATGGAAGGGTCCTAGCAGATGGGGGATCCTTCTGGGGAAGAGACCTCTGCCAGGGCATGTGCCACGGCAGAGGTCATGGCTGAGGGAGGGCATGTGGTTGAGGAAAGAGACCTAGCTGAGGAGGGGACCACAGGAGAGAAAAGGGAGGACATCTGGCTGAGGGGTAAATAAGCTAGAGAAGGGACTTGGCTGAGGAAGGGGGCCTTACTGGGAAGGAAGCTTGCCTGGAAAGGTGAGCATAGACTGGGGGAAGAGGATGTTGGTCCCTCAGTGAAGAGAGCCTGGCTGGGGGGAGGAGTCCGGCTGGGAAGGAGCTCCTACCTGGGGAAAGAGACTGAACTTAGCATGGGGACACCTGAGGGTGAAGGGGTCTTGGCAGGGAAAGGTCACACAGCTGGGGACGGGACTTGACAGGTGAGACAGCTGAGGGCGAAGGACGTTTGGCTGGGGAAGGAGGCACTGGCTCTGAAACTCTAATGAAGGGGCAGCTCCTTGGGAAAGCAATCCAGATCCAACTGAAGAGGGAAAATGAGAAGGAATAACAAGTCAGGGCAGAGGGCCTGGGGAGGGTTGCTGCAGAAGGGGATACTGCCCCCCCCCAGTGTGGCTTGGCTGAGGAGGGGGTGTAGGTGAGTATAGGGGAATCCTGCCTAGCAGGGGACGAGAACCCATCTAGGGAGCTGGCCTTGGCTGGGGAGGGGGCCTTAGTTGGGGAGGAAGGCATAAGTTGATGAAGAGAGCCTGACCAAGTGAGGGGGCATGGCCAGGTTCCACCCTACAGGCGGGTCAAGGGCTTCTGATGGGGATGGGTAATCTGCTAGGGTGGGCTGCACAACATGGGGGAAAGAGGACTACCTGGAAAAGGGAGCCCAGCTCGTTTACTATTTTTCATTTGTGATTTGTCATGTTCTCCCCCTCTTGCCATAGCAGCCGAAAATAAGGTATATTTATCTGGGTTTGAAGACCAGCTCATCTAACCTACTTCCTAGCTTTGTGACTTGGATAAGTCACCAAATCTTTCTGGGCCTCAGTTTCCTCATCCATAATATGGAACAATTAATACCTGTCTTAGAGATATCTCTTGTGATGTTAAGTGCATTAAATGAAAAGTGGCCAATAAATGTTAGCTACTGTTAATATCATTATGTAGAAGCCCAACAACACGATATAATGAGCTGGAGCAGCAACCATACCTTGATTTTATATATTGTCACTTTGGGGGCAACATGGCCTCTTCCCACAGGTCTCATAGTGGAAGCAGAGCTTCTCCCAGGTCTCTCTGCCCCAGCTGTTGGAGCAGCTTCCTGGGCTTCAGTGTGAAAGCAGAAACCACTGGAGTTCACTCCAAATGCCCTGATGAGAACAAGGTGGCCTGCATGCAGGGACGCCTCAGACCAGCCAATATCTTCCTTCTAGGCTTTTTCTACACAAACACACAGACACATATTTTTTTAAAAAACAAAATTGGTATCATTCTATTCAAGCTACTTTTCTTTAAAAGAGAGAGAGGAAAAAAAAAAGAGAGAGGGAGTGTGCACGTGAGTGGGGAAGGGCAGAGGGAAAAGGAGAGAGATAATCTCAAGCACACTCCCTGCTAAGTGTGGAACCCAACGTGGGGCTGGATCCCAGGACCCTAAGATCACGACCTGAACCAAAATCATGAGGTGGACACCCAACCCACTGAGCCACCCAGGCACCCCATCTATTCAAGCTCCTTTTTAAAAATGTAACAATACACTATAAGCATTTTCCTGTCCTTAAACAGTCTTCAATATGATGATTTGAGTGCCTGCATTCTAGACTGTGAGTGTCCCATAATTTATCCTATTCTTTTGTTGGACATTTAGATTGCTTTCCATTTCTCACCACTATAAATATGTCACTGTAATATCCTTGTAGCTGAGTGCTTGTCCATATTTCTGATTCTTTCTTTTTGATAGGATTTCTAAAAGTGATCTAGGTCAAAAGGAGAGCTTTTCCATGCATACAATACTGCTGCATTGCCCTCCAGAAGGATTCCACCAATGTCCACTCTCAGGGAATGAGCAGTTATTTTTCCACATGGTCTCCAACCCTGAAAAATGTCATCTTTGGTAATTTGTTGGGTGAAAAACATTGTATTAGTTGACCCTCTGTTGATTGCTAGTATGGGAAATATTCATTTAAGTGCTTCTTAGCATGTCTATTTCATTCACGCAGGAGTAAATAAGTCTCATTTTATTGCCTGTTCTTGAACTTTGCTTAATTTTCCATTTGTCTTTTTCTCATGGATTTTTAAGAGGTCCTTCCACTTACAGCTTGGATATTTTAAAAGAAATATTTTTTTCTTGTACTTTACTAGCCTTTCAGTTTTGCTTCTGACTTTTTGCATACACTGAAGTTCAAAATCATAATGGAATCTACCTGTCAGTCTTTATGTTTTCTGCCTTGGTATCATGCTTATAAAGGGGTTCCCCATCCTGAGTTTGGATCTTTATTCCTGTATACTTTCCTTCAGGTGTTTATGCTGTCTCTTACTATTTAACTATATTTAACATCTCTACCTGGAAATTACTTGGGTGTAAGATAAGGACGTACATTGGTTTTCCCCCATGATGGTAATTAATCACTTATTGAATAATCCACCATTTCAGCACTGATTTAAAGTTCAACTTTCCACATGTATTCCATTTTTCTAATATGAGGGAAATCTTTTCAGTCAGTCACACAGAACAGCTGCACTCCAGTGACCTTAGCCTGCAACTGCCAGCTGTCCATTCCATTCTTTCCATACTTCCTGACAAGGATAAGCAATAAAAGTAGAGCTGATAAACAATAGAGATAGAGGGATCAAAGATCTAGTCCCAGCCCTCACTGTCTCATGGAGATGGCAGACAGGAAGATAGAAATAAACAGAAAGCAGCACAACCAGTGCTGTGACAGGAGGAGGCACAGAGGAAGGACACCTCATTGGGCCTGGGGCATTTAGGGATGCTTAGGAAGAACTTGCAGAGGACAAAGCCGAGGGGAGGCAGAAGTGAAAAAACAGGGTGTCTTCCTATTCAGTGGAGTTGGGGTGGGGGGTGGAGAGGTGAGGGGGTTGTGGGAAGAACCCGGAGAGGGAGGCAGGCATGGTGGCCTGGCCCGAGTCAACCTGAGTTTTACAGTATTACAAATTAAATAGATACAAATTAATGAGATACCTTTTTTTCAGAAGATTAGCAAATAAATAAAGTTTGATCATATGTTGATTGGGAAATAGGCACCCTCAAACACCGTCCATGGTGTGTAAACAGGTACAATATCTTTGGGGAGCAATTTGGCAATAACTACGAAATTTAAAGCACACAAACCACTATCAGTTGCATTTTTATGGGTACAGATATACAGTTTCACTTGTGCATGGCCAAAGTGCAATATATTAAAAATAATATCAGTTGCTTTTGAGGAGCAGAACCAGGTTCCTGGGGGAAAAGGATAGGTGGCAGCTTTTCACCATGAAATCTCTTGAATGTCTGATATTTTGAACTATACAAATCAATAAATCTAAGCCTAACTCACTAAATAAAATGCACATAGCTTTTGACCTAGCAGTCTATTCCCAGGGCTCTCTACTACAGATATACATATTATACAACATTATATTTCAAGGATGTTTTCATTACAGCATTGTTTGTCAAAGCAATAACCTGGATACAATCTAAATATGTTCAGTAGGGACTAGTTGAGTAAATTTTCAATCATCCATATGAACGGTTTCATGTAGGGAGAAGGGTAGAAATGGGTGGGTGGAAGGAGAAAGATAATGAGCTCTTGCTTTTAAATTATATGATTCTATATACTTAAATTTTTTTATTGTGATCACATATACATTTGTGCTTACATATATAATATAAATAATATATAAACATGTAAGCATGTATTTATATAAATGTCTAAATTTTATGAGATATGTATCTTTATATTTTAGATATATATTTATATGATACCCATTTTAACTATTAAGTGTACAGTTCAGTGGCACTGAGTATATTCACATTGCTGTGCAACCAGCAGCACTGCCCATCTCCTGAACTTTCGCATCTTCCCAAGTTGAACCTCTGCATCCTAAACAATAACCTCATTCTCCCTCCCAAAAGCCCCTGGCAGCCAACATTTTACTTTCTGTCTCTCAATCTGACTACTCTGCATATCTCACATAAGTGGAATCATACAATATTTGTCCTTTTGTAACGAGTTTATATCTCAGAGCATAATATCCTCAACTTTCACCAATGTCGTAGCATGCCTAAGAATGTCCTTTCTTTTTAAAGCTGAATAATATTCCATCCTGTGTATATGCCACATTTCATTTATTTATTATATCATTGAATGTTTACATAGAACATTGGATCTAAAAAATTGAAAAATAATTTTGAAAAACGTGGACAGTTTTCCTATCTTCTTTTTGTTCTGGAATAGTTTAAGTAGCATAGGAATTGTCTGTTCCTTGTAAGTTTGAAATAATCCATTCACTCTTGAAATTGGGTCTGGGCCTTTTTGGAAAATAAGAGTCTTTGACAGTCAGGTCAGTCCTTAGAAGAAAAGCTATGCAATGTGAGAACAATCATAATTTACTTAAACTAGATAGGGACAGAAATGGAAGAACACAAAATCAGGAGGTAAAGAGTAAATTTGACAATTTTCTCTCTCAGAGGGTAGTCAAAGATACTATTCCACTTTTGAAATTGAAAAATTGAGAATGACAGGCTTTTTTAAAAAAAGATTTTATTTATTTATTCATGAGAATACACAGAGAGGAGAGAGAGAGGCAGAGACACAGGCAGAGGGAGAAGCAGGCTCCATGCAGGGAGCCCGACATGGGACTTGATCCTGGGTCTCCATGATCACACCAGGGACTGAAGGTGGCGCTAAACCGCTGAGCCACCCAGGCTGCCCAAGAATGATAGGCTTAAGCATGGTGCTTAACATCATAAAAATAACCACTGGTAGAACTAAACACAGATTGCCTATGCTTCCATTTAGAAGCCTTTTTTAAAAAGAAGAAAAAGAAAGACAAAAAGAAAACCTAGCTCTTTGGAACAACAAATAGAAAACAAAGGAAATGGAAAAAAAATTTACTGGCCTTCATCATGGGGCAAGGGGAGGTTTTGAGAGGAGTAGGGTAACTTATGCCTTTTCCTCCTGGTGTCTTCATTTTTACTTTGATGTCGGTGATTTCACATATGAAAATACCAAGGTTGTGCTATGCTTCTGTGGCCTATACCTAGTTTCAGAAAGAAGATGTCTTTTTATCTCTTTTTGGCTCCTTTTTATTTCAGTGGGTCTTTCCTAAGGGAATTATGCAAATACACATTTAGTCAACCATCAAATCTCAACTTCAGTTTGAATGGAAAAATGTGCCCCCTAAATATGTTTATTACTTCTCAATTACTTTTGCCAAAACAACTTTAACTGCTGACCTAGGACCCTCCATAGGCCCTGCCAGCTCCCGCCATGTCTCTTTTGGTGTGTCTGTCTGCCTGTCTCACTTTTTCTCATACACACATACACACACACACACATAGGACCTGTCTCTAAACGTGGTGTGTGACCCCACAATACCACAAGGCAGGAGCAATAGGGAAATAGTTTTTATCTGGCATAAGAAAGAATGTGCTGATAATCAGAGGTATTCAGAAGTATAAAGAACCATCTCACAAGGTGGTGAGGTCTCTGTTATTGGAGGTGTGTAAGCCTAGGCTAGATAAACACCACCTCACAGAGGTTTTCAGGTAGTTCAAGTATCTAGTGGACATTTAGAAACTTTCCACCTCACCTAAGAAATTAGAAAACAAGAGGGCTTTGTTTTTTTGTTTGTTTGTTTGTTTTGCTTGGGGGTGGGGAGAGAACTAGAAGGGAAGCACAGAAAGCACCAGGGCATGGGCAAAGCTGGGCTGAGAGCTAGGGAAGCCCTAAAGAAGGTTTGATAGGCCCCTTTTACCCAGGTGAGCCCTCTCTCTAGAACCCTACAAATGTTAATCCCTCTCCCCTCTCTGATGATCAGTCTTGAGGAGTTTGAGAATACACCAGAATTGTTGAGGTGTACAAGTAGCCAGAAGTGGAGATACACAACTGCAATGTTGAGTCTAGCCCTTGTTCCTAAGTGCAAAACTGCTGCTTCAGCCGGCTTGGAGAACTGCTCAAGGGACCTATTATAATGAGTAGTCTGGATTGACTGGGACACATTCACAAGTGTATAAATAATGCTTCTGGAAATACTTGAGGAGGTTTGAAAACAGCTTGATATCCTATTCAGTTCAACTAAATATACCGAGGATCTCTGGTAGCAGGCACCACTGGCTGCGTAGGGCCCCAGGAAAGCCCAGGGAGGAGCCCCAGAGACTGCATTCGTGCTCTCCAAGGTGGCCTCACAGCCTCAGAGTTGAGAGCCACACAAATCCAAGGCACTGCTAATGCAAGACCCACCAGTAGGTGCTGTGATCCAGTAAGAAGATGAAGAAATGAAGTGGGAATGCTCTGGGCCAGTTTGGGACTGACTGAAGCTGGGTGGAAGAGGGAATCGGGAGCCTTGAAAGATCGGCTTAAATTTAGGTGGGCAGCCCTTGAAGGGAAGGGCCATTCAGGCTGAGAGGACCACATTAGGCAAACACACAGAGTTGGCAGTGGGCGAGATGTGAAGAAAGAAGTCAGCCGCTCACATCACCACCTTCCAGCAAAAACTCCCCACCTTCCTTTTGGGGTGTCATCCCTCTGTCATCCTCTTGGGTAAAAGGGTGGGCAGGGGGCGGGGGAGTTGTTTCATCGCCAGGACCCGCCCCCCTTCCAGCCCACCAATCAAAGCACTGCTTCTCTCTGGCCACAGTGATTGGCTCAAACTGAAATCTGTGTCTTGGGTTCGTCCAATTAGAGTGAAACCCAGGATTCAATGGGCGCATGCGCTTTGTGGCTCTTTTGAACCTGTGAGAAACTCTAGAGCCCCGGCCATCTTACAACCAACCGTTGGGGGAGGGGGCTAGAGGGAGCCCGCAGGTACGAGGCAGCCTCAGGTGAAGCCATCATGGGAAATCACCAAATTGAATCAGTTCTTAGGAAGCGGCTAGTAAGGCCTTATGGAATTAGAGGTGAGTTCTAAGTTCTGGGAAAATCTCAATCAGGATTTTGTTTGAAAGAAAGTAGGACGGAAATGGAGAGCAACAACTGTTTTCCCATGTTCACGTAGCCACTTTAGCTGGGTTTCTCAGCTACCTTGAAACCAAGAAGGGAATACTCAGGGTATTCTAGCCCTTAGGGAGTAGCCTTTCTAAGTAGCAACTGGGTCTGGGGTCCGTGGCAGCCTGATTTAGTTCTTTCCTGGGAGTGCCAGCATGACCGTGGGGGACGGGGGGTGGAGGTTGATTCTGGGAGTATCTGGTTTCGGATCCTGAGGACCAGCTTCTGTGGCAGCTGCAGGAGCTGTCTTCCTATAGGACCCAGACTCAGCGACCAGCCACACCTAAAAAGAGACAAAGTTTCTACAATTTGCCCCACCCATTAAGGAAAAAAATCTTCCCTACTGAGGAGTTAGAATGTTGCTTTAGAGGCAGTAGAATACATTGACAGTTTTTCAGTCGGAATGACACATCAAACCTGTGCTTTGGGGATGAGGAATCTGATGGCATTTGGGAGATAAAATGATGCAAGGAGAGAGGTTGGAGACAAGAAAGTGATTTGAGAGGCTCTCTTTTCATGACAGGGGACAGTGACCTGGCCTGGGACTGGCAGCAGGGAGAGAAGAAAAGACCAGTGATGAACACTGGGAGGGGAATTAACATGTGTTTTGTGTGTAGAGTAAGGAGGAAGGCAGGATCAGAGGTGATTCCCTGCTTTTTGGCTGGAGTAATTGAGGAAATGGTTCACTGAGATTGACCATTAGAAGTCCTTTAAATTGCCAATGAGGTAGTGTCCCCAGTACCTCCGAGCCAAACTAAAAGGAGGCACATGTGAGCATGAGCGAGCACAGACTGTCTTAGAATGGATATACAAGAAACTCCAAGGAGAGCAACTTCATATTGCTGAGAAAAGGGTGTGAATGCATTGCTTATTCAAAATATAAATATAGTTTCAAATTTCAAATATATAATTAAAATTGAATAACATCAGTAGCAAGCCAAGCATGTGCCAACAGCACCCAGCAGTTACTCTCAACAGTACTGTCACCAAACTCGGAATTAATTCAGTTGATAATAATGAGACTGGAGCTTCAGCAGGATAATGCAGTCAGGGCTCTGGCATCCTTTCTGCAGATGTAATGCGCTCTGCATCCTTTTTCACATAATTGTCCAGTGGATAAACTACTTGATCAGAGTTCATAGCTGCTCTCTTTGTCATAAGGCACATCCCACCCCTTTCTTTTTTTTAAAGATTTTATATTTATTTATTCATGAGAGACACAGAGAGAAGCAAGCTCCACGCAGGGAGCTGATGTGGGACCTGATCCCGGGTCTCCAGGATCACGCCCTGGACTGAAGGCAGGCGCCAAACCACTGAGCCACCCAGGGATCCCCTACAACCCACCCCTTTCAAGGAAAGCACCAAAACTCAGAAATCAGAAAATTTAAATCAGCATTTTAAAAGCAATATATATATATTTTTCTGAATTTGGACCCACAATGGATTTTGAATTTTGCATAGTTTGCAAAGCAGTTTTGGTTTCTTGCTTCTGCTTCTACTGGTGTAGAGACCTGAAGCCAATTACAATGCCTTGTCTAAAAGCAGACCCACTAAATCCTGGTAACACAAAAACACTGCAGCAGAAGCTTTGAAATTTAAGAACTTTGTGTTTTACTTTTTTTTTTCTTTGAGTCAGGTCAAGTTTTTTAGCCTTCATGTATCCCCCTCACTCATTTTCCCTCATAGAAGGGAAGTCCCCCAGAGACCAAAGCAGAGAGGGTGATAAGCAGATAGGACTGGGGAGCAGCTCTTCGTAGTTCCACTTGCATAGAATAAACTTGGCAAGAATAGACACGAAATATTAACAGAGGTTTCCTCCCAGTGGAATTATAGGTGAATTAAATTTCTCCAGATTATTGCCAGTGAGCATATTATTATATTTTATTTTACATTGTATTTCAGTAACAACAAATCAGTGTAATGATTCCTAGATACCATGAGACACTCATTAAAATTATTTTGTAGTATTTTTTCTGCAAACAAAATACCTTTCTTTAAACAAGAAAAATATTTAATTTCAAATGTTTTCTTTTTGTTTTAGTGGAAAAAACAGTCATCATGTTTTTTCAGTGAATAAAAATTTCCCCAAACAGGCTTGCTGTAAATGTTAAAATTTTAAACATTTTGGTGATGTAGTGTGCTAACTCTATATACAACAGCTAATGTGATTAAAAGTTAAGATCTTCCTTAAGACACTGAAAATCATTATAATGAATAATTCAAATTAAATAATTTTTAATTCAGTGTTTTCCTAAAAATAGCTTTATATTTTTAGAGTTTAATAGAAAAATGAAGCTACAAAGTAAAAATAAGACCATACAAGCAAGTAGGTAATTCATGATAAATTAATTGTCCTTCTAAATTTTTAGGTATTACATAAAAACCATAATATGTTAAAAAATAAATGTTTACAAAGGGAGGCTTCTAGGGGTAATGATACTGCTCTATTTATTGATCTGAGTACATGCAGATATATTCCTGTGGAAAAACTCAGAAGTTGTGTCATTATAAAGTGGACACCTTTCCATATGTGTGTTATTCTTCAATAAATAATATTAAAAACAAAAGAAGGGATGTGAAACAGTTGAAGTTCACAGAATTTCAGGAGGATTGAGACTAGGTTGTTGGATATTGTGAAGAAGAAGAATAATAAAACAAGAGCTACCATATATATGGCTAATAATTATAATGAACACTTAACCATGTGCCAAGAATTGCTCTGTGCACTTTACATATATTAATAAACTTAATCCTCCCTAATCCTTTAAGGTATGTGCTATTATAATTCTCATGGATGAAGAACCTGATGTACAGAGTGGTTAAGTAACTTGTCCAGGGAGGTTATAAACTACTCTTTCAAGACATTTATGGTGAACAAAGACACAGAACAGTGATTCGTGCAAAAGCAGGAAGTTTGGGTTTTTTGTTGTTGTGGGTGGTGTTGAGTTCATTTATGATTCGAGGAGAGCAGCCAGAGAGAGAAGGGGGAAAGAGAGCAAAAGAGCTTGATCCTCACCTGAGAGGCCAGCTGAGGGTGGATCAAGAACCCATATATGGGGCAGCCCCGGTGGCTTAGGGATTTAGAGCCACCATCAGCCGAGGGTGTGATCCTGGAGACCAGGGATCGAGTCCCACATTGGGCTCCCTGCATGGAGCCTGCTTCTCCCTCTGCCTGTGTCTCTGTCTCTCTCTCTGGGTCTCTCATGAATAAATAAATAAATAAAATCTTTAAAAAAAAAAGAACCCATATATGTACACTTCTGCCCACGGGAAAGGTGCCTTCTAAGAGCTGAGGAAAGGAGAGGTTGTGCAGTGGAGAGCTGAGAGATCCCATACCAGGTAAAGGACATGGTGAGGACCTTTGCTGAGCCATAAGGCCAGGAGTGTTTAAAAAAAAAGTGGAAAAAAACTTGAAGTGAAGATCATTCAGTGTTTATGACAGTTAAAATGATAGTAATTGCTCATTTCTGGATCCCACCCCAGGCCTACTGAGTCAGACTCTGGAGGTGTCTGTGTTTTTAACAAACTCTGAAGGCAGTTCCAATGACCCTTGAGTTTAGAAACCTACTAGTTTGTGAGATCCACAGGCCTCAGAAGATGAAGGAAAGATGAATCCACCCTGCAATATAGAGCATGAAGGGATAGTTTTCCTCAGGATTTGGAAGTTTTAAATAAGCTCCCCAAGTGATTCTGATATAGGTGGTGTGTAGATACACTGGGGGAAATTTGCCTCAAAGGTGATGGCAGCTGAGCATGTGGGCTTAGGAGCTAGACTCTACATACTGCTTTTTTAAAAAAGATTTTATTTATTTATTCATGAGAGACACACAGAGAGAGATAGCAAGAGAGGCAGAGACACAGGCAAAGGGAGAAGCGGACTCCACGCAGGGAGCCTGACGTGGGACTCGATCCTGAGACTCCAGGGTCAGGCTCCAGGCCGAAGGCAGGTGCTAAACCTGCTGAGCCACTCAGGGATCCCTACATACTGCTTTTTATTTCCCATTTTACCTTTGGTAAGTTAGTTAACCTCTCTGTGCCTCAATTTCCTCATCTGAAAAATGGGGCTAATAATAGTACTCACTTCATGTTGCTGTGAGGATTAAATAAATTAATGCATGTAAAGTGCTTGAAACATAGTCAACACTCAACAAATATTATCTATTAGTATTGCTGTTTATTATTCAACATAGGTGGAGGGCCCAGGGCCACTGACAGTGTAACCTATGAAAAGTCGGTTAGGCAATGGAATGTTAGAGCAGGTTTGTGAAAATCACCGGGAGAGTAGAAAAGACAGTCTTGTGACCAGAGAAGAGCTCACAGGGCAAAAAGGGAGGTGGCAAAGTGAGGGCTGTACCCACTCCCTAGGGTCCCTGGTTGACAGAGATGGTCACTGACAAGGTGCACTAGATCTACCCCCTCCAAAGTGATGGAAAACAAAGTGGGGTTGGTGGAGATAACTGCTATGTCCTCTCTAGGTGGATGGGAACTGGTACTGTATCAAGGGCTAACTGTTTAAAACCTGCCTTGTTTTGCCTCTTATGGGAAGCCCAGGTTCTAAAAATGTTCTCAGTGAACAGAAGTCCTTTGTTACTCATCTGAAGAGGGTCCTGCCCTTAAATTCTAAACTGAGCCTCTTGGGCAGGTACTTGGAGCCCTGTGTCCAGCCATTGGTTCAGGCCATTGCTTAGCCTCTTATTTTCTCTTTATGCACCTTTGCACTTATTCCTGCTTGTTAAGGGGAGCATGAATGAGCTGGGGAGAGAGCTGGAACCCAGGTCCCATGAGAAACAATTGAAGGAGCTAGAGCTGTTTAGCTTAGAGAACACTTGAAGGCAGTGTCGTTTCTAAACCTCTGAAAGGCTGTTACAAGACAGCAAGAGCAGATGGCGTGAGGTAGGGGGCAGAGCCAGGACCCATAAATGGATAGAAACCATGGGGAAGCATATTTCAGCTCACACAAAGAATTACCTTTCTAACGGTACTGATCAACCATGAAACAGAATAGATACCTTGTGAGGTAATGAGTTCCCTATCACTGGAGGAATGCAAGCTGAAGTTGGATGACAGCTTTATCACAGAGAACATTTAAGTGGCTGGTTGAACTTTATAGCATAGAACACATTGTTCTATGTTTTTCAGCAGCCGGGTTTTATTTCCATAACCCTTGGCTTTCTTAGCCCTGCTCTAATATCTGGTAACCAGGTCATATTTTACATACTAGGGAATGGATTTTGGGGAGCACTCTAAGTATTCCATAGGCCCCAGGAATTGGGTCCATGCATAATCTCTCCCTTCTAGCTACCATCACCTCTCCCTTCCCAGACTGCCTTACAAAGTCAAATACATTTCTCTAGTTCCCTGCTTTCTTGCTGTCTCTGAAACAACCTCAGAGGCCCATTAGGATTTAGGGTATAGAATCACTGATGGGAGATGACAAGACAGGAAACATGGCAGGTAATCCAGAGACCCAAGAACTCTGACCAGGTTCCCACAGTGTGGTTGTCCATGGTTTACTAAACAAGTGCTTCTCAGACTTGAATGGAAGTGAATCACCTGAGGATCTTGTTAAACTGTA
This sequence comes from Vulpes lagopus, assembly GCF_018345385.1. Taxonomy (NCBI): domain Eukaryota; kingdom Metazoa; phylum Chordata; class Mammalia; order Carnivora; family Canidae; genus Vulpes; species Vulpes lagopus. The sequence goes on from NC_054848.1 coordinate 54,101,660, forward strand.
GATTCTGATTCAGGGGCCTGAGATTCTGCATTTCTAACAAGCTTCCAGGTGCTGCTGATGCTGCTGGTCCATGGATCTAAATTCTTATACAAATATCAGGGTTATTGCTGTGGTCATATGTTCTATGGCAGAGTTGTAATAAGAGTTGCAAACTCAAATGCTTATAACGATTAATATAAATGGGCAAGTGAAGCCACTAACACAATGAATTCTAAGCTGTTTGGATTGAGACCCAGCATAACAAACAATGTAGAGGGTAGACACCTAGCAGCCACTAGTCTGAGAGGTCTGTGAGTCTGTATCCACTCTGTGTGTGTGTGTGTGTGTGTGTGTGTGTGTGTGTGTTTAATTCTTTGTGAGAAGCCCCTCATTTTGATCTAAGTTTGGTAGAGGCCCCAGGGGTTCTGAGAGGAGAACAAAAGGATAAACCATTTGCTGTTCAGGTGCCTCTGGATTCCTGGGATCTAGGATCCCACACACCACTTTACCCAACTGAAGGCTTCCTTGGCACTTTCCTCAGATTTCTCCCTCTGAAACAAAGGGCTCGTTTATCTTCATTCAATACAATTAGCAATGAGTATCTCTATTTCTAGCCTCCCACCATCCCCCCCTTGCATACACATATCAAACAGGTTTGCTGTACTCATTTTGGCCAGTAGACTACAGGACAAACCCCCAGTTAGAGGGGGTAGGAGGTGAACTGGGTAAAGGCTCTGGGCCAGAGGAGAATCCTACATATTAGGTCTCCCTCCAGAAAAGGGGAAAATTGGAAAAGAGAGTGGTTGTAATGATATGGAAATTTGGTGATGAAAAATATATTTTGCCACAGAGAAGGTGTTCTAACTCTAGAAATCCAGTCGCAAACCTGTTCCTAGGTTTGGGGAGAGAAACTCGTTTGGGAAGGGAAAGGATGGTTTCTCAAGCTGTCATGCAAACCAGAGCAAAGCATCACTGTGAACATTTGCTTTTGCTCTGATTTTAGTGACATCCTTGACTCTCCCAGTTGGAAGAGATCTTAGAGTATGTCATTTAGTCCAGCTTGCCACTGTCACCTCCCACTTGGAAACACCTTGGTGTCTTCTCTATTCCTTAAGCAGATTTTTGAGTTGGCACTTATTTTCCCAAGTAATCTTTCTCCCCCAAACAAGAATTTTACCTGCCCAGGAAAGTATGGTTCTTAGGCTCAGTTCTTGGGTATAAGTCTTCAGTAAACATGAGCCCTTTATTTCAGGGCTCAGTATCTACTGTCAGGGTCAGATGCTGGAATCACAATGCTCAGTGAAAGCACTGTTCTTCCACAAGAGGCCTGTCCAGTAAGGAAACATACTTAAGCCCAGGTTTGTAAGCACTGATAAGACAGCTCATCTCAACCCTCTTGGGACCCTTGGGAAGTAGCATTGGAGAGGAGAACCCAGCTCATTCTACAGAAGAGACAGGATGTTGTGCATTTCCTCACACCTTCCAGCCCTTTTTCATAATGGAAATACAAATACCTCCCCAAAAGGAATTATGCTAACTTTCAAAAATGAGTAGTCCATCATTGCACACAACCTGAACACAAAGCCAAATGAGCTAGGAGTGGGAAACACCAAGGATCCTAAGGAGAGGAAAGAGCTCTGAGAACTAGCTACCTCTCCTGGGAGAAGGCAGAGCTGCTTGCAAAGCTCCAGAGCATTATCCTTTTCACAGTATGCTCTGGACACATAGAGGGAGTCTCACCCCCAGAGGAATCAAATGATATCCTTACAAGCCTGCCTCTTGGCACCCTCCCTGTAAGATTGCATCTCTGTGCTGGATCAAGCCTGATTAGAATTTAGAGAAGCCAAGGACTTCTTCCAGCTGGTCCTTCACAGGTGTGATGAGAATGGTGATGGTGATGGCCCCCCCAGTTGGACATGAAGTTAGGCCCCAGGATGGACAACTAACAGGACCCAGTGGGGTCTGCTCCCAGATAAACTGATGCTTGGTAGGAACACCACAGCTGTGGCAGAGGCTGTGTTGAACTGCAGGAAAACCTTGCTCTGAGAATCAACCCCATTAGGTTGGAATTCCTGCTCCCCCATATTCTAGCCCTGTGGCCTTGGGCAATTTACTTCACTGCTCTGTGCCTCAGTTTCCCCATCCACAAAAGCAAAGAGGTACCTATCTGAAGTCTCCCAGGAGGCTTTAATGAGGTGTTTGTCCAAATACTTGACCCAGGGCATGGGCTCAGTGTGTGCTCCTTCCTTTCCCTTGGCTTGGCAGAATATGTTTATCAAGGAAAGTTGAGATACGCTGAGGCCAGCCCTGTCCCTTGGAGTGGTGACCACCTGGAGGCTTCTAGATGCTGTGCCCAAGAAAGAAAAACATGATTAGAAAAAGGTTAAGTAAAGCTGCTCTCCACCCACCGGCCAGCCTGACAGTGTACTTGTCCATCAAATACATAGCTGATGCTCTTGGGCCACGGGCTTGCTTGAGAAGGGGGTGGTCAGATCTCTTTGCCAGGCTTGCCACTGTCTGGTCTTGTGACTAAAAGCAGTCATTTGCAAGACAGCTGGCCTGAGGTGCAGTGTTTCTATGGGAATCTAATCAGTCTGTGAAGTAATCTGAATTTTGCTCCCTCCTATGTTGAACCCTCACAAATCCCCACTCCCAGCCTTCTTTCTCCCAGCTAACTTCTCCTCCTACTGGCCTTGACCTTAAATATGGATTCTGCAAGGGAGCCTTCCAGACTATTGAACTAGCCGAAGTACCTGTACTTGGCCTGAACCCCTTGCACCTACAAGAAATGAAATGATTGTGCATTTCTGTACCAAGACTGTCACCCCACTGCCCTGGAAGCTCCTGAGGGAGGGCCAAAGCCTATTTTGTTCAGCTCTAAAACCCCATCACCTGGCACAGTGCCTGGTACATGGTATGTGCTCAGATATTTGTTGACTGACTAGATGATGCCTGCAGTGTCTCTAAGTCTTAAGATTCTAGGGTCACACAGGCAGGTTGTTTCTCTATAATCTCCAATGACAAGGGCACAGCTGACAAGCCAGAGTCTAGTCTGGAAAGGGTTTGGGACACCCTGATATGTGACATCTCTTTTTTCCTCCTCTTTTGCTCTCGTTTCTCTTCACCATCCCTATTGAGGTGGTGACAGAATCTTGAGCAGTCATTCAGCCTCCACCACAGTGGAGGGAGAGAACTAGCCAACAATTCCAATAGCTCTTTTGGGTTTTGACAAAGAACAAACCAGGAGGAACAGAGAACCAGATCCAGGTGTTTCAGATACCAGAACAAGTTCTTAAATCCTGGGTGATAAAGACAGTCCCTAACTGCCTCAGCCTGGCATACGGTTGGAAGCTGGCAGATGTGTAAGAGAGGCCTAGATCAGGGAGTCACGATAGCTCAGACTCTGCCAGGAGAAATGTGATTTCTGAAGTCAGAGGGCAAGAAGCTTGCCTCCTGCTGAGTGCTGGAGAAGAGTCCCAGAATGAACGGGAAGTGCAAGGAGAGAGCCAACCCTGAAGGAACCATCCATCAGAGGCTCAGATTGCAACTGCTCTTCTATGCATTGGCTTAAAAATCAAATTCCATTCTAGACAAATTTTTTTTTTTTAGACAAATTTTCTTATTGCATGCAAGCTGCTCTAATTTCAAGAATGTCAAATATGCGGCCAAATGCAATTACATTTTAAGTACAGCACTCGAAATATAGCACAAATTTCTAAACCAATTTTAATCACATTACAGAGAGGGCAGACATGCTCAGCAATCTGAAATTCCACCTTATCCAGAGAGCCTTTCCTGATTAGTTATAAGAGTGGCCAATTTGCTGGCTCTGCCCTGCCTATTCTCCTGTCCACACTCTGCTGTCAGGTATGCATTTATCCTTATTCTTGTAATAGTGTAGATATGTTTTATGGATTGTTCATTCAGCCTTGATTACCTGTTAACTTGGCTTATCACATGCCTTTTATGCCTGAACAGCCCTTTGGCTGTTTCTTTCTGGTACCCCTCTGTGAGCATAGGCCTGGCCTTGGATTTCTTTCATGCGTGGCTGGCTCATCCCTGCCCCACCCTTGTGCAGGTGCTTAATATGGGTTCTTTGAAAATGAAAGCCCAGGAAGCCAGAGGCCAAACTAGGTGGTTGTAGGGACAATATGTGGTAGGGAGTCCAAGCTCCCCCAGACCTCAGGCACAAGGGATTTTTTTTGGTCTGGTCAGTGCATTGAAGTGCCATAGCATCCTTCTGGTCTGGGGAACTGGTATACTTTTTGCAGGCCAGCATCACCAGAGATGTCTGCATGTATATTCTTGCCATGGGGTAGCTGGAGAAAGCATTATCTGGTGATGCCCAGTCTATCAACCAGGACCTGAGGGAACTACATTCAGGGGGCAGCTATTAGGAGGGAGACAAGAATCTTGCTAGTTATAGGGTCTGCAGCTGACTGGCCTTTGGTGTTTCCTTGCCAGAAAATCTAGGTGGCTGATTATGTTTCCCCAAAGGCCTCAGGGCTGTCATTCACAGGAAAGGGTTCCAGGTTCCACACACAGACACTGCCCAGCACTCACTTGCTCTTGCTGGCTTAGGTGTCTCTCTCCCCCTTTCTCTTCACACAGAGATGTGTCTCTGTGTAGATGTGTCTCAGGCTCTTTCTCCCTTCTCTCTGTCTTTTTTTTAAAAGATTTTATTTATTCATGAGAGACACAGAGAAGGAGAGGCAGAGACATAGGCAGAGGGAGAAGCAGGCTCCATGCAGGGAACCTGATGTGGGACTCAATCCCGGGACTCCAGGATCACTCCCTGAGCTGAAGGCAGGCACTCAGCCGCTGAGCCACCCAGGTGTCCCCTTCTCTCTATCTTTGTGTGTGTCTTTCCTTTCTCTTGCTCTGTTTCTGTGTGTGTGTCTCTTTTGGTTTCTCTCTGTGGCTTTTCTGTCTGCCTCTCTCTGCCACCACCACTCACTACTCTTCTGTCTCTCCTCTCACCCCTTCAGCACTGCTCATTCCTCACTCCACAAGGTCAGACACAGAAACACCCATTTTGTCCCTCTGACAAACACACATTTAAAAAGGTAATTTCTCTTAGAAATGAAGGGAAAGGAAGTGATCCAGAGCAGAGATGTCGGCCTCAGTCAGGATGCCAAACCAAGCCCCTTAACTCTTCTGGTGTGCGTTGAGGTCACAGGGCTCCAGCCCCCAGAGGAACTGCTGTCCTCCCAGAACCCAGCTCACTGGGATATTCATGAGATGGATGACAACTTGCTGGGGCCTGTAGCATCAGATGGAGAAGTTGGGGGATGAAGGTGGACTCTGTGGAGTGGATAAATGACTTTTAAAGTCTGTCCATAATGTGAAATTCTGGGATTCTGAGATTTTACACTTGTGATTTACTTGATCCTGAAATGAGTAGGCAGTATTCAGGTCTAGGCTTCATACATTAAAGGTTACAAACTAGAATATGTTCAGGGGAGAGTAAATAGAATGGAACAGGGACTAGAGACCATGTCACTGTCTTACAGCCAACATAAATTAAATGCCTACTGTGTGCCAGACACTGGACAAAGCACTGGACATACAGAGATTAATAAGGCCCAGTCTTTTAACTTCAATGAGTGATCACATCTAGAAATACAAGTTTTAAAATTTTTTTTAATTCAAATTTTACTCGGTCAACATCCAGTGCAACTTTCGTTTCTGGAGTAGAATTCAGTGATTCATCACTTACATATAACACCTGGAGCTCATAAGAAAAAGCACTCTTAATGCCCATCCCCCATCTAGCCCATCCCCCACCCACCTCCCTCCAACAACCCTCAGTTTGTTCTCCATTGTTAAGAGTCTCTTTGACTGGTTTCCCTCTCCCCCTTTCACCTTCCCTTCCCATATGTTCATCTGTTTTCTTTCTTAAATTCCACATATAGATGAGATTATATGATTTTTGTCTCTCTCTTTGACTTATTTCATGTAGCATAATATAATCTAGCTCCATCCACGTCATTACAAATAGCAAATAGAAATACAAGTTTATTTTTTCTAAGATTTTATTTATTTATTCATGAGAGACACAGAGAGAGAGATGCAGAGACATAGGCAGAGAGAAGCAGGCTACACGAAGGGAGCCCAATGTGGGACTCGATCCCGGGACTCCAGGATCACGCCCTGGGCGGAAGGCAGGCGCTCAACTGCTGAGCCACTCAGGCATCCCAGAAATACAAGTTTAATAACAACCCACATTTACTGAATGCTTACAATATGCCACACACTGGTCTAAGCTTTTTGTATGTCTTATCTGATTTAGTCCCCATTTTACAGGAAACTGAAACACAGAGAGGTTACATTTGGTGACATTTTAGTATCATAAGAATTGATTGAAAGAGGTAGGGCTATCTAGCCTGGAGAAGAGGGGGTTCAAGAGAACGTGGATCTCTTGTCTTCAGGCTTCTGTCAGAGTCTGAAAGAATATATATATATTTGTAGCCCCAGAGGGCAGAGCTGGAACCCAAGAGTAGAAGCAGATATGGACTCCATACAAGGAAAAAAAACCTGTCTTAGGAGTCAGAACTGTCCATGGCCAGAACAGGCTTCCTGGAAAGGAAGGGAGATGTCTAAGCAGAGGCTGCATGAGCATTCAGGTAGGGGGAAGGGGAAGATGTGTCTAAAGGTCTTTTGTAGTTTTTCTCATAGGGTGTACGTCTCTATTTTCTGGCTACACACTGGCTTAGAGACCCAAACATGACCTCTTTAAAGTCCTCAGTAGATCTGCATTCCAGCTGCCATGTGTCTACCTCTGTACACAGGGAGCACTTATGGCGTGACTGTGCTCATCCTCCTTAATATATCTCCTAATTCTCTTCTCTTGTCTGCCACCAAGGGGTTTGGGGCCATGCCTTGCAAAAGAATCCCACTCATAGTCTTCCCCTCAGCTTCCTACACAGGCCTTTGTGCTAACATCATTGCTGGGGAGCTCCAGACTAAGAGCCAAACAGCTCTTTCTCAAGATGGTCAAACTATAGCTAACAGGACAGTCACCGCCAGCCAGGTCCATGTAGCCCACAGGCCCTCATGCCTCACACAGGGTGGACTGTGGTCACCCATTGGTCATCCCAAGAGCCCTTCTCACCACCAAGATAAATACTCAAGTCTGGCACATCACACCAGCCCTAAACAAAGCATTCAGCAGTGGAGAAGATTGCTAGAAATGGCCAAGCTCATGAGGTGGCCAGAAACCCTTGGGGTTACCCCTTTCAGGGCCTGCAAGCCATGGTAGTAAAGGTCTAGACTAGCCAAGGGAAAGCAACCAAGGCCTTTGGGACAGCTGATCATTTTGTAGTCAGGGAAGCCAAGGGATTGAGCTTCTGTAGGGCAAGGAGACCATGCCTGGGAGCCTTTCATTTCATTGTCCTACAGAGAAAGCTTCCCTGAGGAGAACTGCAGGCCCTGAAAGGTCCCTGTGGTTAAGGTCAGCCCCATATTGCCCGAGAGATCCAGGGAATGAAGAGTGGCAGGAGCAGACTCTTGCACATAAGACTTTGGGCTTGTTCTTCTGATGGCCCAAAGGCTTCACTAGAAGGAAGCTGCCCTGAAGGGCTGGGTGGAGTTCCTTTTGAGGGGCTCTTTCCCCATAGCGACATGCCTCCAAAGCAGGTGCAACTCCTGGTCCCCTAAGTCCACAGCTTACAGCCTGAGCATAATCTCAAAGAACCAGCTGATCAAATACTGAATCATACTCCCCTGGATAACCAGAGATGTCAAGGACAGAAGGACAGTAGAGAGATAGGGACTGGCCTCAGAACTGGGGATGCCATGGGGCAGTGAGTTGTCACATTCTGAAGACAGTTCCAGGCCAAGCTGAGGTGTTAAAGGGCAGGAAGTGTTTTGGGAATTCTGCTTACTTTGGCCAAGTGACATATGCCAAAATGATGCCGTTTCAGTTGGATGTTATGTCATGGCCACTCTCAGATTACCACCCAGTCATCTCTTGGTGCCACCTGGCAACCTCCTTAAGCTGGGGATAGGAGATTTAATTCTAGCAAGGCCAGGCAGTTGTCAGAGAGGTTAAAATAGTGGAAATGGTATGGGATAGGGAGAAATAGAAAGGTACACAGTCAGTTATGACTCAGGTCTAATACCTGAGACTGGTATGCCCTATCCCACTCCTTGGCTGCAGGTAACTGCAGGCCACTAGGAGCTCAAATGGAGCAGCCATAAGTTGTGGGGGCCGAGAGGCAACAACGAACATTCCTGGCCACGGTGAGCTCCTATAGCAGGAGCAAGCCAGCAAATTTTCAGGATGTGGTTGTTGCTCAGGTGGATGTCCAACAGCAGAGAGTCTCCAACAAGGTGCCCCAGGCCAGGCAAGTCATGTGGTTGTCTGAGAATTTTGGGCTCTTGACTGAGTGGAGTCTGGCCACCTTTTAAGCAGTCATCGTCACTGTTGAGGCAGTTGGCTGAGAGGTCCAGAACCTGAAGGTGACACAAGAACTGGAACACTTTGTCATGAACCAGATGGTTATGGGCCAGGAGGTTGGAGGCCAGGATGGGGGAGTTGGACTGATGAAGCTGGTGAAGGGCCTCGGAGGCCAGACCCCCCCCCCCCAGCTGATTGTCCTGAAAGTACAGGCCTTGGTCTGGCCTCAGTTGCACTATCCCCACCCTTAGGGCTTTTAGAAGGTTGTGAGAGAGGTTGAGTTGTCCTACACTCCATGGGAGCCCTGCCAGAAAAGTTTGGAAGCCAAGGCCCCAGCAGGAAACCTAGCCTGGCTATCAGGGTGGGAGAGAGAAAAGAGTTCCCCATGAGCTACAGAGTGAAGTGGAGTCAGGAAGCAAGGGCTGGATCCCATTCATCAGAGTGCCTCCCATGGCACTGTCACATACATGACCTTGTTCCAAGAAGTAGGGGTGGTGGTTCCTGCTTTACAGATGATGAAAGACTCTCAGAGAAGCAAAGTGACCTGCCCCGTGTACAGGATTTTAATCCAAGTCAGACTGACTAAAAGCCTGTGCTGTTTCCACTATTTATCTTGCCTCCTTGAGTATATCTCTTTCTAGTTAAAAAGGCCTTTATTCTCTATGGCAACAGGAAATTTGTTTCTAGCCATTAATGAATCAGGGGATCCTACAGTACAGTACAATCAATACAGTCCTTGCCTGTTAGAACTGGAAGAGACTTTAGAGACCATTTCTCTCTGATAACACACTCATTTTAGAGCCGAAATGACAAAAGGCTCAGTGAGAAAAAGAGGCTTGTCTATGGGAACAGCAAACCTGAGTGAGCCCACTCACGCCCTGCCCCAGGAGCTCACAAGGTGGGGGCAGGAGGTGATGAAGAAAGGAGAGAGGCAACAGTGAACCCATTTCTGGGTTCCTTGGGTAGATACTGCCTCCCCCTCGCTACTCTTTCTTGGAGATGGGGTACCCACCCAGGATGGGAAAACCCAATTTCTAGCCCCTTCTTCTGGGAAAAGGGTCACCTTGGGAGGTTCCTTTCCCATACCCCAACTCACTCCCATTGCCCACCCTGCCCCCCCAAAGACATTCCTGGGTAAAAATGAGTTGTTGGGTTTTTTTGGTTTCATTTTATATTTTTTTTTCAAATAGCCTCTTTTATGGTAATTATTCTTTTGTATATATTTTTTATTGGAGTTCAATATGCCAACATATAGCATAATACCCAGTGCTCATCCTGTCAGGTGTCCCCCTCAGTCCCCATCACCCAGTCACCCCAACCCCCCACCCACCTCCCTTTCCACCACCCCTTGTTCGTTTCCCAGAGTTAGGTGTCTCTCATCTTCTGTCACCCTCACTGATATTTCCCACTCATTTTCTCTCTTTTCCCCTTTATTCCCTTTCACTATTTTTTCTATTCCCCAAATGAATGAGACCATATAATGTTTGACCTTCTCCGATTGATTTGCTTCACTCAGCATAATATGGAACTCCAGTTCCATCCAATTTGAAGCAAATGGTGGGTATTTGTCGTTTCTAATGGCTGATCAAAATACCATGGACTTTCTTCACAGAGTTGGAACAAGTCATCTTAAGATTTGTGTGGAATCAGAAAAGACCCTGAATAGCCAGGGGAATATTGAAAAAGATAACCAGAGCCGGGGGCATCACAATGCCAGATTTCAGGTTGTACTACAAAGCTGTGATCATCAAGACAGTGTGGTACTGGCACAAAAACAGACACCTAGATCAATGGAACAGAATAGAGAATCCAGAAATGGGCCTTCAACTCTATGGTCAACTAATATTTGACAAAGCAGGAAAGACTATCCACAGGAAAAAGGACAGTCTCTTCAATAAATGGTGCTGAGAAAATTGGACAGCCACGTGCAGAGGAATGAAACGAGACCATTCTCTTACACCATACACAAAGATAAACTCAAAATGGATGAAAGATCTCAATGTGAGACATGAATCCATCAAAATCCTAGAGGAGAACACGGGAAACACCCTTTTTGAACTTGGCCACAGCAACTTCTTGCAAGATACATCTATGAAGGCAAGGGAAACAAAAGCAAAAATGAATTATTGGGACTTTATCAAGATAAAAAGCTTCTGCACAGCAAAAGAAACAGTCAACAAAACTAAAAGACAACCTACAGAAGATATTTGCAAATGACATATCAGATAAAGGGCTAGTATCCGAGATCTATAAAGAACTTCTTAAACTCCACACCCAAGAAACAAGCAATCCAATCATGAAATGTGCAAAAAACATGAAGAAAAGTTTCACCAAAGAAGACATACACATGGCCAACAAGCACATGAGAAACTGCTCTGCATCACTGGCCATCAGGGAAATACAAATCAAAAGCACAATGAGATACCACCTCACACCAGTGAGAATGGTGAACATTAACAAGACAGGACACAACAAATGTTGGAGAGGATGTGGAGAAAGGGGAACCCTCTTACAGTGTTGGTGGAAATGTGAGCAGGTACAGCCACTGTGGAAAGCTGTGTGGAGGTTCCTCAAAGAGTTAAAAATAGAACTGCCTACGACCCAGCAATTGCACTGCTGGGGATTTACCCCAAAGATACAGATGCAGTGAAACGGCAGGACACCTGCACCCCGATGTTTATAGGAGCAATGTCCACAATAGCCAAACTGTGGAAGGAGCCTCGGTGTCCACTGAAAGATGAATGGATAAAGAAGATGTGGTCTATGTATACAATGGAATGTTACTCAGTTATTAGAAATGACAAATACCCACCATTTGCTTCAACGTGGAAAAATGAGTTTTGAGGTAAAAACAAATGAATTCAATTCTCGGCTTTACCATCAACTAGCTTGATAAGGCAAATTCTGAAGTTTCCCTGAATCTCAGTTTCCTGACCTATAAAATAAAGATACTAATACCTCTCTCATAGACTTGCTGTGGAGATAAAATGCAATGACATCTATAAAGCACTTAACACAAAGTACTCATCTATAGCTATTCCTTTGTCCCTTTCCTATCCAACACAGACTCCCATATTTTCACCCCAGACTCGACCAGAAAGGCAAAAGTCCCCAGCATGGGGAAGTTAGGTGCTGTGGGGCTGCTACCCACAGGCTTCAGAAACAGCAAGGCCAGGATCAGGCTGATGTCTGGTTGGGCCTTGCTTTTGGGCTCCTTCAGTTTTTCCCCAGACCATGAACTTGGCTGGACCTTGGGTACTTTTAAATAGGCCTGTGCCAGGCAGGAAGTGCTGATGTAGGATGAAAAAAGCAAGAACCAACCAAAAAAGGAACCAAAAAAGCAACTTCTCCCTGGGGGAAACATAAGGCAGAGAAGTTGGGGAGGAGAATGAAGGCCTTCAAAAGTGAAAAGGAAATAGAGGAGAGTTGCCAGGTTTTTCTAAGATCTTGAGGTGCCAGGAAATGAACAACATGTGATCTCTTCCCTGACCAGCCTATGTTTTCCTCGGTTCTATGGGGCCATTACAGGGAAACCCCTTCAGTGGAAGAGAAATCTAAGCTCTGAGTAAATTGGCCAGCCTCTCAGCCCCTATATCATTGGACCCTGGCTCAGAGATGAAAGTCTGAGGATGGTAGCCAGGTTGGATCTGGTACCTCTGGTAGAGGTACCTGCCTCTACTACTTGGCAGGTATCCTGCTGGGTGCCCTCCACCCATTCACCCAATTCATTAGTGCCAAACCCTGTTGGGGGATAGAAGAGCTCAGGTCTCACATGTATTGAAACACAAAAACTACTGTGATTTCCTTCTCTGGTCCTGGCTCTCCTTCCCTTTATAGGCAAGCTCTTAGAAAAACTTAGTTGCTGATTGCTCCCTCTGAAAAAAATCCCTGGACTTTATCCCTTGGTCTCCATCTCCATTTCCACTACAACTTCTCTGATTGAAGTCCGGCTCAGCTCTCACCTGCCCTCCTTCACAGCAGCTGGACTGCTAAGCCAGCAATTATAGCCATGCACTGCCTTGCTTTATGCTCTTTGATGACTCCCCACTGCCCAGCAGATCAGTGCAGCCTCCTTCACCTGGCATGTGAAGCCCTTTGTGATCTGGCCCCTGCTTATCTGTTCTTATTTCCTGTTATTCCCCCACAAGAAACATGCATTTCAGTCATACTTAAGTAATTACAGTTATTGGAATATGCCCATGCTGTTTCACACCTCTCTGTTTGCATATACCATTCTTTCTTCTTGGAATGCTCTTTCCAGCTTGGCTTTCTGGCAGTTTGACTTTCCTATAAGCTGCAGCTGAAATGTCATCTCTCTTTTGAAACCTTCCTTGACCTTCTACCTTTCCTTGGCTTTAGACTCCTAGTCACCTAGGTGGCACCCTCCTCATCCTCTCTGGCCAGTTCTTGTCATGTCTGGTCTTACTTATCCCCACCCCAGCCCCTGATTTTTTTTCCTCTTGAGGTTTATTCTATATCAGGAACTCTGCTAACATTGTACATACATTATCTCATTGAATCTTCACATTACCATTATTGTCCCCATTTTACAATAAGAAAACCAAGGCTTGAGGAATCTAGGTCAGTTACCCAACATCACCCAGGATACAGGGTCAATAAGCAGCACAGTGGAGATTCAAACCCAGGCTGACTCAAAAGGCTTAACCCTGTCACTAGTTTTAACCCCTTCAAGTGCTGTAGTAATACTAGGAGAGGCTTGCTGGGTAGAAGCAGGGATGAAATTCCTTTGGGTCCATGTGCCCTGATGTCCTAGAAGCTACAGAAGTGATCTTGGGGCAGCTTAATGGTCAGAATCTGTAACTTAACTTCTTCCATCTGAGACAGAAAGCAGGGTGAGACAGGAAAGAAATTAGTACCTTTCTCTTTTTTTGAGGGGAGGGGCAGAGGGAGAGAGAATCTTAAGTAGGCTCCATGTCCAGATCTCACAACCCTGAGATCATCACCTGAGCCAAAATCAAGAGACATACACCTAACCAGCTGAGTCACCCAGGCACCCCAGAAACTAGTACCTTTCTAAGAAGAAAACGATAACAAAGCTTCAGGTACCGACACTGCTTACTTCAACAGCCCACACAATATCCCCTGGCCATGCCTAGACAGAGAAGGTCAAACAGTCCTGGGCAAGACTGACAGGTGGCAGGGAGAGGGGATCAGGAAGAGCAAATGAGGCCAGAGTTCAGGCTCCAACTGCCACCTGGTGGTCAGCCTTAAAGAGGCAAGTGGATGGGGCTGGGGTGCTGCCTTGGCCCAAGCCAAGGGGCTGAGAGGTGGCTCAAGTGGGCTGGCCCCTGGTTCACAGTATTCATTCAATCACTCATTCATTCATCCATCTTCCCACTCATTTCTTCATTCAACAAATGTGTATTATACCAGGCAAGTCGAGGCGCTGGGAATACTGCAGTGAATCAAACAAAAATGCCTGCAGTCACTGTGCTCCTATTCTAGTGGTGGGAGACAAAAAACAAGGAAGTAGATGACATGGTATGGTGGATGGTGATGAATGCTATGGAGGAAAAGCTGGGCAAGGGGTGAGCAGAACCTTTGCCATTTTAAATAAAGCCACACTGAGGTGAAAATTGAGAAAAGACCTGAAGGAGGTGAGGGAGTTAGCCATGGGGTTGTCTGTGGGAAGAGGATTCTAGGATAAGAAAACAGCCCAGGAAAGACCCTAAGGTAGGATCGAACATATGTGATTGAGAAGCAGTCAGGAGGCCAGTGTGGCTGGCTAGAACAGAGTGAATAAGGGGGAAGAGTGATAGGAGATGAGCGCAGAGAGGTAGGCAGGGGTAAGATCATGTGAGGCTCTGAAGGGCTGTTTTATATACTGAGTGAGATGGGAAGCCATTGGGATCACCCAAGCTGGCAGGTGGCACTAGGCATTCTGTCTCAAAAGCCTGTGCTCTGCAGTACTACTGGGATAGAACATAGACCAGAACAGGAATGAGATCCCAGAAATAGCCCCATACAAATATGCCCAAGTGAGTTTTGACAGAGATATAAAAATTGAGTACAGGAAGAATAGTCTTTCCAACAAAATGCTGTTGGGGCAATTGGACAACCATAGGTAAAAAAAGAAACCTTGACCTAAACGTCCTATCTTATACAAAATAGAACACAAAATGGATCATTTATGGATGACTTCAAATGTATGACTTAAATGTAAAACATAAAATTTAAAAACTCTCAGGAAAAAATATGAGAACATCTTTGGGACCTGGCGCTAGGCAAAGAATTTTTAGGCTTGACACCAAAAGCACAATTCATAAAAAGAAAAACTGATAAATTGAACCTTGTCAAAATTCAAAACTTCTGCTCTTTGAAAGAAATCTTTTATTCTCTCTCTCTCTCTCTCCCTCTCTCTCTCTCTCTCTCTCTCTCTCACACACACACACACACACACACACACACAAATCAACATTCACAGCAGCTTTGTTTAGCCCAAAACTGGAAACAACCAAGATGTCCTTCACCAAGTGAATGGTCAAACAAACTACATCTCTGGAATACTACTCAGCAATGAAAAGGAATGAACAGGCAGCAACTTGGATGAATCCCCACGGAATTATGCTAAGTGAAAAAAGCCAATTCAAAAAGGCTACGTACTATATAATTCTATTTGTATAGCATTCTGGAAGTTCTAGAGATGGAAAACAGATATATGGCTGCTAGAGATGAGGGGAGGCAAGTAACCAAGTGTAGTTATAAAAGGGCTACACAAGGAATCCTTGTGATGACTGAGGTACCTTTTCTGGGGCTGTGATACGTGAACCTCCACATGTGACAAAACTGCACAAAACACACACACAATTAGTTCATGCAAAACTAGTGAAATCTAAATAGGCTCTGTGGATTATCTCTATGTCAGTTGACTGGTTTTGATACTGTACTACAGTTATACAAGATGCCAGCATTGGCAGAGGTGGGATGAAGGATGCCCTACAACTTCCTATGAATTACTTCAAAATAGAAATTTCAAAACAAAAAAACCCTAGAAGAGACCTTGAAAGATTCTAAACAAAACCTTGGAGTGTTTTATCAGAAAAGTTTGAGGACCTCCACTATGCCAGTTTATTTTTTTTTAATTTTTTTATTATTTATTTACGATAGTCACAGAGAGAGAGAGAGAGAGAGGCAGAGACACAGGCAGAGGGAGAAGCAGGCTCCGAGCACCGGGAGCCCGATGTGGGATTCAATCCCGGGTCTCCAGGATCACGCCCTGAGCCAAAGGCAGGCGCCAAACCGCTGCGCCACCCAGGGATCCCCACTATGCCAGTTTAAAAACAACAAGAACACCCACAAGATTGACCAGCACTCATACCTAAGAAATCAATGAGAAGATCAGAGCTACTATGATCTGACATTAATAAGGGGGATATCCAAGATGACAATGTGCCCAACATTCTTATTTTACAGGTGGGAAAAATAAGTCTCAGAGATAGGAAGCTACTTGTCCAAGGCCATATAGCAAAAGAGAATGATGGAAATAAAAATCCTTTTGGTTCCCAGTTTCAGTGAGGATGATAAGGGGCTCAGTGGGAGCAACAGGCAAAGTGCCTTCATCTCTGTGAACATCTCTTCCTTAAGCTCTGCAAAATGGCTGGTGGTGAGTTCCAGTACTTAGCCCAGTGCCAGGCACATAATTGGTACTCTATAAACTGTAGGTTTAGGAAACTAAACCTCTCTTTTTGAGAGAGGGGTCACCATGCCTTCAAAGCCAGGAAAGACAGAGACAAAGACTGTGGCCACAGCAAGGAGTCACCCCCACATTCCAGCCTTCCCTGAGTTCTAGACCTTTAGTAGAGATTGATCCTGGTACTATCATGGGGGTAGGGCTGAGGGTCACCATGGAGATGACTGGGGAAGGGGGATGAAACTTTTAGTTTCCATGGTGACAGCCTGAGAAGCGGGATATGATTTGGCAGAAAGGTTGAGGAGCATGTAATTCTTTCCACAGAGATGGGGAGGGAGCTTTCTGAGGCTCACTTAGGGGTGGAAGTAAGAGAATCAGAGAAATGAAGCCTCTCATTTCCATGGTGACAGATGGGGGAGGAATTGAGTCACCTAGGGAACCTCAGGAAGTGAACCTCTCTCTGATGCTAGAGGGCTACTGGGGATTCACTTAGACCTATTGAAATATTTTCACTGTTCTTCCATGTACCACCTCAAGTCATCTCTCATATCACCTGCATGCCCCCATACTTTGGGAAAGGCTGGACAACTATATCTACTATAGTCCCTTTCAGAGCTACTGTGGAGTTCAGTTGACACTTTATTTTAGTTCTTTCAAAATAAGTGTTATACAAATGAGCATGCAGTAGCCCCTGCTTGCCTTTCATGATCCATGAGTGCAGATGGTTTGTTTGCCTTGTTCATTCCAGTGCCTTAGAACAGTGTCTTGCATTTAGCAGGCATTCAATAAATAAAGTATGAATGAATAAATCACCTACCTGTTGTTGCTTTTGACTGTAAGTTCCAATCGTAGGAAAATGGTTCAGGCTCCCGCCACATGCTCAAGACTCAGTTTCAGCATTATCTCCTTTGAGGAGTCCTTCTATGAACCTTCTGGCTAGGCTCCCTTCCTGGGGGTTTTCCATCACACCCTCCGTGTGTCCCTATAACAGCATTTACCACATTACATTGAAATCATTTGTTATCTCTCTCTCCTTCACCTTAGCTGTTAGAGCCTTAGGAGCAAAGACTATGCATATGTATATCACAGCAGCCAACACAGTGGCTGGCCCACTAAAATACACACAATAAATACTTAATTGAACCAGATGTCTCCCTATAGTTTTTGCCAAATCTACACTCCCCTGGCTGACTATATGTTTTCCATAACATGGACCAGCTTACTGATTCAATCTTATTTCCTTTTGCTCTTAACACAGACCGTTTACATGTTCGTGTCCTCTTTTGTTCTCCACCAGGGTCTGTAAACTACCCCCTCTTCTGTAGTATAGTGTAGTGGTTAAGAGCTTGAGCTCTAGAATTGGATCTAAATTCAATGAGCTGGGTTCAAATCCCAGTATAAGCCAATACCAGGGGCCAGTTACTTTAGCTTCTCTGAGCCACAGTTTCCTCTTCTGTAAAACAAGGTTGTAACAACATCTATTTCTCCTGGAAGTTGTGAGGGATTCATTGAGAAAATGCATGTAGAGTACTTTGCATAGTCACCTGGAAGAAGTGAGCACTCAGAGAAGGTTATGCATTATTATTATGGCACGTGATTCTTTTAACGTTGAGTCCCTCCGTAGCAGGTAGTGAGGTCAACGAAGACAACAGGGTCTTAACTGAGCTCCACAGTAGCTCTGAAAGGGACTATTGTATAATTGTCCAGCCTTTCCCAAAGTATGGGGACATGCAAGTGATATGAGAGATGAATTGAGGTGGTACATGGAAGAACAGTGAAAATATTTCAATGGGTCTAAGTGAATCCCCAGTAGCCCTCTAGCATCAGAGAAAGGTTCACTTCCCATGGTTCCCTAGGTGACCCCACTCCTCCCCCAGCTTAATAAACTTGCCACTAGTTAGACAAATTCAGATCTCAAAAATACTTGGTGAAGGGGTGCCTGGCTGGCTCAGTCGGTAGAGCACTCAACTCTTGATCTTGAGGTTGTGAATTCGAGCCCGATGTTGGGCACAGAGATTACTTAAAAAAAATATTTGGTGAAGATAGTTTGAACCCTAAAGATAAACTAATGATTCCCCAAATAATTTCTGGCAAGTTATAGCCTGCTCTTGGCTTTACCTAACACAAGTTGATCTCATTTAGTGCTGTTGCTGGCATTTCAGGTCCAAATATCTGTAGAGTATTAATCAGTTGCTGGCATTTCAGATCCAAATATCTGTAGGGTATTACTCGCTTGGGACAAAACAGCAGCTGATCTCTAAAGCAGACTAAAGAAGATCTAAGATGCCAAGCACATCAATTCAGACAGGCAGGGAAAGGTCTACTTTAATGTTTCTCTCATCAATCACACAATTGGTTTTCCAAGATCACAAATCTGTATTAAGATCCACACATGACCAATGAACACCCATCATGTCTATCAGGGAGTCACACCAGAAAATACATGCAGTCATCTCAGTTCTACAGTCATGTATAGGTTACTTAAAATGCTTTCCACTGTTCTCCTGAACTCTAGTTTCACCTCATCCCAACTCACTCTTTATATTGTTGCTTAGTTAATCATCTTAGCTGTGTGACCTTGGGCAAGTCACCTGACTTCTCAATGTCTCAGTTTCTTTATCTGCAAAATGAGGGGGCTGTGCTAGATTAGTATTTTTTATACTGTGTTATTTAGAGTCCCTTGAATCCCTCAGAGGTACGTTGGTGCCTTTGGCACCACTGAGCAGGTTGGGAGAAGAGGTGGGCCAGAGGCTGAGTTGTCAGGCCTCTGTGTATCCACTTTAAAACACAGCAGCTGTCTTAGAAATTATGGGCCCCTCTCAAATCTGGTTTGGAAAATGAATTCTGCTATTGCAAAAAGTTTAAGTACCATTATGTTTGCATGATTTCCAAGGGATCTTCTGGCTTCCCTAAAGTAGGATTTTTTTAAAAATGGCTTTTAATGATAATGTGTTTATACACAGAAACACAGTAAGCAATTCATTTTTATTACTACCTTTTTTTCTAACCACTTTTTAAGCTGTTATCTCAAAATAAGATATGACACAATACTTAACATGACAATTTAAATATGCACTCTGACGTCAGTTGGCAACTCCCATAAAGACTGTCATTTTGAAAGCCATAGAAAAGGGGCATACAAAAATAAATAAATAAATAAAAAGAAAAGGGGCATACAAAGTTGAGGAGCAAATTCAAATTCTGCATATATTTGTTTTTCTCTTAGGCAACAGCAACTGCATGGAAACTGATTATCCTTAGTCTCACAATTACTGAGTTTCCAAGTCTCCCCAAGTACTATCTTTCTTCTTTGTATTCCTGGCTGAGACTGACCTGGAAAGTTCAGTTTACTAGAGTAATTAGAGGTGCCAGACAAATCAAATAGGTAATTCGTCAGAGCCACCTTTCTTCCTCAGCTTCTAAAGCTGAGGGATTGCCAGGTGAGGTTTATTAGAAGATTTATGGGTTAAAAACAACTGAACCTTAGAAGCCACTGGCTTTGTCACAACTGGTTGGGCAAGTCGCTTACCCTTTCTGGTCTGTTTTTTCCTCTGCTTTTTGAGGTCTCTTTCCAGCTTTGAAATTCTCTGACTGCATATCATGTCTGAGAAGCTTTCTGAAGTACTTTTAGCATGGAATGACTTGTCATTGCTTAGTTTCCCAACAGCCTATGCAATACAACAGATCCCCTGGTTCTGTACTGTCCTGTATTGCCCTCTAGTTGTTTTTACGTGAACTTTTTTTTTTCTTCTCCACTATAATTAGTTTAAAATATATTTAGTTTAAAAAGCTTATTTTCCAAGTTAGGCAGTGTGTATTCTGCTCAACTTAGACCCCCTAGGACAATTTGGGGGCGTGTCTGGAAGTAACCCATATATATTTATATTGATCCATTCAAAGCAATGACACCCCTTTTGTCAAAGTCCTGGAATTCTATTTTTACATCAGTACTGTCCAGTAGAAATATAATATGAACTCGATATGTAATTTTAAGTTTTCTAGTGGGCATGGTAAAGTGAAAAGCTACAACTGAAATTGAGTATCTTTAACCCAACATATACAAAATATTAACATTTTAACGTCTACAAATTGAGATAATTGATGCTCTTTTTTCCGTGATGTGTTCGAAATTGGGTATTTTACATTTCCAGCATATCTCACCTCAAAACAGCAACATTCAAGGTCTCAATAGTCCCATATGGCTAGAGCTATCCTACTGAACAGCGCAGCCCTACACGTTTGGGCGAGTCCCAACCGAACAATTATTTTTCCATTTTTAGGACACTGAGCACTAGATAAGACCCAGGCACTAGGTTAGCCGGAGGGGTGTAAGAATTAATTAGACTCATTCTGGTAAGGGAGATAGCTTGGGAAATCACTAGCTGTAACACACTGTCGTAGGTGTTCTGACAGAGATCTACAGAAAGTAAAAAGTTTCAGTTGCTTGGCGGGGGAAGGGGGCTCAAGGAAGGTCTCACAAAATAAGTAACTTTTGAGAGGAAGCTGGCTATGAAATGACTAGAATTGCAGGTTACCAGGGGGGTGCAGGGGGTGCGTGTGTGTAGGAGGGATGACGTGAAGAGGACGGGCGAGGATTGGCTGGGAGAAGCCCGGGGCTCTCGCGGCTGCTGGATGGACGGAAGCCGGAGGGGGGCGCCACTGGCACTTCGCACTTGCACGCGCAGACGACCGAAGCCGGGGAGCGGCGTTGCTGCGGGACCTCTGGCTGCCCCGGCCCCTCAACCAGGGGAGCGCCTCGAGAGGTAAGGCGCGCTCCTGGCCGGCTCCTGCAGCTCGCTCTGAATTCCACCTGGTCACGCCAGGGCTAAGTTCAGAGCCCGCGGAACTTCCCAGCCCGGCGTCAGCGACGGGCAGCGACCCGCAAAACAGCACCCGGTGCTGTGCTTGATAGTTTGCTTGCTTTTAGCAGATGCCTACTACTTGTGATAGGCAGCCGCATGCAAAAATGAATCTATGGAAACAGTTGCCAGGGTCGGCGATCGACGGCTTCCGGAAGTTCTTTGACCCTTTGGTAACAATGGAGCGACTGGACCAATACGGCCCTCCTTCCGGTTTCGTTTGCGCTCACCGAGTTCTTTTTTCCCACGTTTGCCTTTGACCCCGGAAGTGAGGTCTTCCGCGTTCCTCCCTCTCCCAAGATGGCAACAGCCGAAGACGAGTTACTGCTACCGCGGCTCCCCGAGCTGTTCGAAACCAGCAAGCAGCTTCTAGACGAAGTGGAAGTAGCGACTGAACCCACCGGTTCCCGCATAATCCAGGATAAGGTGTTCAAGGGACTAGACCTTCTTAAGAAGGCTGCCGAAATGTTATCGCAGCTCGACTTGTTCAGGTATGGGGGACAGGGTAATAACGTCTGAGAACGGAGGTAATAATGGTTACCAAGGGTGGAGCCATTGAGCCTGGGTGGAGGAGACCCTTTAAAAGGCCTAGGAACCATTCCTACCTCCCACTGCGATCTTATGTAGATCGTTTATTTTCCACCTGACTTCGAGATAGTTCATATCCCACGACTCTGCTCCCTAGGTTGGCTGTTTGCATAAGCATTGGGTGTGAGTGGTCAGCTACTTTAATTCCTCCTGCCTTCTCCCGCCACACACCCACCGCAGCCCTCTCCTCCCCCTGGAAGCAAAGGCTACAGTGTGAATGCCCGTCCAGGCTTCACAGCCTCCTCTTTGCTCTTTCCAGCCGAAATGAAGATTTGGAAGAGATTGCTTCCACTGACCTGAAGTACCTGATGGTGCCAGCATTTCAAGGAGCGCTCACCATGAAACAAGTCAACCCCAGCAAGCGTCTAGATCATTTGGAGTGGGCTCGAGAACACTTTTTAAACTACCTAACTCAGTGCCAGTACTATCGTGTGGCAGAGTTTGAGCTGCCCAAAACCAAGAACAACTCAACTGATAATAACACTGCTAGTTCCTCCATGGCCTATCCTAGCCTCGTTGCTATGGCATCTCAAAGACAGGCTAAAATAGAGAGGTGGGTCAATAGCTGTACCTTGAGGACTGCCCAGTGGCAGTGCTTTGGGGGTGGTGCATGTTTTGGGGGTGGTGAGGGTGAGTGGTATCTGTCACTCTTGGTTCATATTGAGCATTAGGCCCTGGTGAGAGTCAACCCTCCTGAGTATTTCAAGACCCCTCTGCTTTTGATAAGATGGTCATACCTAACCATCAAGCCCCTGCTACCTTGTGGTTCCCAGCAGTAGAATCTAGTTTAGCATAGCATCTCCCAGTCTTTTCCCACATCACAGCAGAACATTATTCATATGTACAATGGGGTAGATCTCTCTGAAAGGCACAGCGTCTTGTAGCAATAATCCACTGATGATCCACTGAGTGAGAAGTTCTCAAAGAGTAATGGATCAGGTGTGTAACATCCTCAGCTGATCTTAATCCTAGCACAGCTTTGTTGTGTAACCTTGAACAAGTTGCTTACTCGCAGTTTTAAAAAACATTTAATGAGTGCTCAGTGTCTAGGAGCTACTCCAGGCACTGGAGCTAGAAACTGAGTGTGGGTGTTTGTATGAGTATGGGTGGTCTCCACCTATAGTCTGGTGAGGAAAAGCAAAGTAGCCATAAAAAATGATATGATAGATAAATGCACAGGTACTGTGAGAGCAGACAGGAGGGGCACCTAACCAAAGAGAGAGTAGGAGAGAGGAGAAGGCTTCCTGGAGGAGGTAACTCCTGTGATGAATTGTTTAAGGATGAATAGGAATGTCATCTAGAGGACGAGGAGAGAAGTGCATTAGCCAGCAGAGGTAATAGCGTTAATAAAGCTACAGAGACCTTAAAGATATTAAGATTACAGTGCTAGGGTGGGGTGTGTGGATAGGGAACAACTGTAAGCAATTAGATAATGCTAGAACATGTAGGCAGGTGGAGAAATGGAAGGAACGATGCTGAAGAACGTTGTGGGGTCCAGACCAAAGAGAGCTTGGGGTGTGAGGAAGGTGAAGGAACAGCCCTGCTGCTAAGAACTTGGGGAGGGATTGAATCCCAGTTCCACCATTTAATCACTCTCACTTTGAGTAAGTTGCTTAATCTCTTGGTGCCTTAATTTCCCCAGCTGTAAAATTGGATAATAATGGATCTTTCTTCATAAACTGGTTTTGAAGATTAAAGGATTAATACATTAAAAGCACTTAGCACAGTGGCGGATGCAGTAAGTACTCAAAGTTGGCTATTGTTATATCTTTGTAGCTGAGAACAGATTGTGGAGTCAGAGACCTGGGTTTGAGCCCCAGCTTCACTTACAAGCCATTGTAATTTGGGTGACATATTTAACCTTTCTGAGCCTCAGGATTCCTCATGTGTGAAATTATGTGCAAGTAATAAGGGTACCTGTCTTGTAGGATTAAGAAAAATAAGATAGACCACACAAAAACAGCATAGTATCTGGCACGTAGTTAATATTCTGTAGATGTCACTTACTAGTAGGCCATCCTAAAGAACCTAAATTTTGGTTGGTGACTGGGATCCACTAGAGGTTTTTGGGGTTTTTAAAAGAGTAGCATGGTCATGTTTGCATTTTTTTTAATTTTTATTTATGATAGTCACACATACACACACACAGAGAGAGAGAGAGAGAGAGAGGCAGAGAGAGAAGCCGGCTCCATGCACCGGGAGCCCGACGTGGGATTCGATCCCGGGTCTCCAGGAATCGCGCCCTGGGCCAAAGGCAGGTGCCAAACCGCTGCGCCACCCAGGGATCCCCTCATGTTTGCATTTTTAAAAAATTATTTATTTATTTATTCGTGAGCGATAGAGAGGGAGAGACACAGGCAGAGGGAGAAGCAGGCTCCATGCAGGGAGTCCGACGTGGGGACTCGATCCTGGGTGTCCAGGATCACACCCCTAACTGCAGGCGGCGCTAAACTGCTGCACCACCAGGGCTGCCCTGCATTTTTATTTTTATTTTAAGATTTTACTTATCTGAAAGAGAGCACACATGAGCAGGGGGTAGGGGCAGAGGGAGAAGCAGACTCCCCACTGAGCAGGGAACCCAATGTGGGGCTCCATCCCAGGACCCTGAGATCATGACGTGAGCCGGAGGCAGACACTTAACTGACTGAGCCACCCAGGTGCCCCTCATATTTGCATTTTAACTAGCACACACCGGCAGCAGTTAGGAAGCAGTGTAGCAGAGTTAGGTCACAAGTGATGAGGCATCACCACAGCAATGGCAAAAGAGATGAGAGGGATATATTTATTTACAAGGGCCGACCCTTCAGAAAATCTGCTGATCAGTTGGTTCTGGAAGGTGGGGTATGGAAGCAACAAGGGATGTTTGTCATAGGTGGATGGCTTGCAGAACTCCTTAAGATGGGGAATAGAGGAGGAAGAACACATCAGGGGATAGGAGAATGTATGAATTCAGTATTGAGCCATGTTGCATTTAAGGTGTTCTAGGAGTCATCCAGGTAGAGGTATCCAGTAGTGTGTAGCTCACAGGAGAGGTCTGGGCTAAAGAGCTGAAAATTGATTCATTCATTTGGCAAATATGTATTGGCCTTTTTTTTGTGCCAGAAACTATTCTAAGTAATGGAGAACCAGATGATATCCATGCCCTCGTGAAGCTTTTATTTTGGTGGAGGAGACAGACAATAAGCTAGTAAATCATGTAATTTTGGGTGATATGGTCTATAAAGAATAAGAAAGTATGGTTCAGGGTTATTTTGTGACAGTGAATAATTTTTGAGAGAGTAGGATAGACTGCTAGGAACTGGAATTCAGCATCCTGTCTTTTGTCAGAAGATGAGGGCAACCCATTGGCATATAACAGAAAGTTTCAAACAGTGAGTTTGGTATCCAAATAATTATAGTACATCCAAAAAAGGCCTGTAAATGCTATAGAGATATACAGGGTGGTAGAGAAAGACCAGGAAGTAAGCACATCTGGTTGGAGGGATGAGGATGAGGTTTCAGTATGTAATACATTTGAGATGAGCCTTGAATTGTGCTTGAAAACAGAAATTACAGATTTTCCTGAATATAAAAGTAATAATACTCATTGTGGAAAGTTGGAAAAATAATATTTTTAAAATTAAAAAGGGCTTAATCCTAGCATTCAGAGATCTTTGTTAACTTTCCAGATATTTTAGTTAATAAATTTGGAGTAATACTGTATATATAGTTTTTTTTATCCTTTTCAAGCCTAACATTGTATTGTGAGCATTTCCTCATGCCTTTTGAAACCATGGTATTTAATGGTTCCATCCCATAGTTGTACCATAGTTATTTAATCTTTTAACATCAAATACTTAGACTATATACAGGTTCGGGGTTTTTTTGTTTTTGCTCTTCTAAGTAGTAGTATGAACAGACATCTTTAACTGCATCTGTCACTGTTTTCTTAGGCTAGATCTCCAGAAGGACCAGTAATTAGATCAAAGCATTTGAATATTTTAAGACTGTTGATATAACAATAACAAAGTCTTAGAATATGTCCCTTTGCACTGGTCTTAGATGTTAACACTTAGAAAATCCAATTGGGAAAACCAAATAAGGTATGTCATTGTTTTTATTTGCATTTCTTTGGCTAGGAAGCTTTGTCTTTGAACATTTTTTTAAATGTCTGCCGGACAAAATAATAGTGTTACCTTTATGCTAATGGATCCCACATTTAAATCACTAGCTCAGACCTTTCCTGACCTTCAGACTGCTACTTCCAACACCCTACATGGATGTTTCACAGACATCTCAAACTTAACATGACCTAAATTGAACCCTTAGTTATTTAACCCCTGATGTGCCCCCACACCGTGGTCTTCACCATCTTAGTGAGTGGCACTACAATTTGCCTAGGTGTTTAAATAGTTTTTTTTTTAATTTTTATTTATTTATGATAGTCACAGAGACAGAGAGAGGCAGAGACACAGGCAGAGGGAGAAGCAGGCTCCATGCACCGGGAGCCCGACGTGGGATTCGATCCCGGGTCTCCAGGATCGCGCCCCGGGCCAAAGGCAAGCGCCAAACCACTGCGCCACCCAGGGATCCCTGCCTAGGTGTTTAAGCCAGAAGCTAGGAGTTAGCCTCAGTTCTTCCCTTCTGATTCTCCACATCAGTCCACCAGCAAGGCCTGCCAATTCTAGCTACAAGATGAATCTTAGGTCCTGTTTCTTTGGATCTCCACTGTCATACCTCAGCGTAGGCTGCTGGCACTTCACCTGGAATAGCTAAAACACTAACTGCAAGGACCTGCGCAATCTGGTACCTGCTTCTCTTCAGTCTTCCCTCGTTCACTAGACTCCAACCATAATTGCCCTCTTTTAGTTCTTTGCACAGACCCGGTTCCTCCCCTCTATAGTCTTTGTACATGTTCTCTTTGCATGAAATGCTCTTCATTTTTCCGTCTTGCTGGGCTTTGTCTTTGAACTCTAGTAGAATGTATACTCCTTGAGGGCTGGAGCTGTTTCTTTGTTTACCGTGGTATGCCTAGCACAGGGCCTAGCATATGCTTAAGAAACATGTATTGTTGACAAGCAGGAGGAACAACATGAGCAAAAGCCCACAGCAGGGTAGTTTGCGGTGTATACAGGGAACACAGAATAGTTCAGCAGAAGCTAAGACTGCTGTGGTCGGAGGTCTGTGGAAAGAAGTGATGTGTATAGAATCCTGAAAGGGAAGGGAGAGGCAGAAAGACAAATTAACATGTTATAATAGTACTTCAGCTGGAAAGAAGAGAGGAAAATGAAGTGACAGCTGTCAAAAGTATTATTTTGCAAGAAGCGTTTATATGATTAGAAAACACATTGTTGAGATCCTTGTTTATTTTCTATAAGTCCTCCCCCATGCCATGACTGTACATACTGATATCATCCTACATAAAACATACCTAAATGGTATAGCATATCCTCTCTCAAAACTCCTTTCTTCACATACCCTCTCTCTACTCTGATTCTCATTTATGAGAGTGTGAGTCTGGTTGATAAACTGCACCTCTGTTCTTGTGACAGAAATAAAGAAGTAGAAGTTGGGTAAGTAATGAGTCTAGTGTTTGACCTAACTGAACTTCGATTCTGAAGTGACAACTGGGTAGCCATGTCCATAGGCAGGTGGAAATGTAACTAAAACTTAGGAGGCTGGTGACTAGTGTGAAAAAATTTAGGAGCTTTGGTGGATATGGATAGTTTACCAGGGAAAAACATGTAGAGAGAAGAAAAGCCTAGCATAAAATCTTGGGGCAAGTTAAGGGAGAAGAAAGAGGAATCAGAGGTAAAATACCCAGCAAGATATAGATAGAAGTGCTTATAGAAGCCTGGGGAAGAGAGAGAGCAAATGTTACGTACTCTGAAACTTCTCCCTGTCAAGCCCCCTCCCAGATACTGTAGCACATCATTTGTGTTACTTATCACAGTGTAACTATCATTCTCTAGATTTGAAACTCCTAAAGGTCAGAGACTTCCACTCACTGCATCTTTAGTACCCTAATTGTATCATTGTATCCTAGGGGCCCAACCCAATAAGTAGGTACTTGAAGTATCTTGAGAGAGCGGTTGGAGTGGTCATCAGAAAAATGGAAGCAGTATGGTGTTACACATAAAGCCTGAACTTTGGAGTCAGATGGACCTGGAGTGGCCAATGCAGTTTCCTCCACTTAATAGATGGGGCATCATCTAGCCCCTGCTGGCCTCCTTTTTCCTGTCCTCTAACGGCATCTGTATTCTCTCGTTGCTAATGAAGTACTTTTGTGTGTATTGTTCCATTTGATCCTCTTAACCCCAGGAAGCAGATCTTGTTACCTCCATTTTAGAGCTAAGGAAATGGGATAAGAGAATTTACTTGTCCATAGATAACACACCTCCTAAGTGTCCAGGCTAGGATTTAAACTCAGGTCTTCAAATTCCCAGTTCGCTCCACTATAGCACAGAAAAGAGAAGAGTGGTCATTTGAAAGGAGAGAACTTAGATTGAGGGAAGATGTTCTCTAGGATAGGGAAGGGCACCAGTAGAGTGAAAAAAAATTGCTGATGACAGGATGATTGTTAGACTGAGGCCTGGGAAAATCTGGGTAGGGAACAGGATTGATAGCAAAAGTGGAATGGTAAAGACATCACCCTGGTAAAAACAACGTTAGCTCCTTAAAAGTGAGGAAAGATGAAAGTACAGAGATTTTAAGGTCAAGAGGGAAATTGAATTCTACATTGGCTGGCTATCTGGTGACTGATGGTGGCATGGAGTCCACAAATGATGAACAAGAGGGTAGTTGAGCAAGGGTGACCACTCAGGCAAAGTTCGATCATCTGAATTTGTTGTTGATTCATGTGACACAAGTCTATAATTTGTTAGCTCTCTACAGCAGCCTGAGAACAGCAAAAGGGAATGGGGAGAGTTGTCCAGAGTCAGAAGGGTGATGGGCATTCTAAGGCGGTAGGCAGTGTTTCCATGTAATGGCTCACCATGGGAAATCTAGAACCGTGATAAAAGGTCTAGGACAGTGGTTTTCAATCTGTTTCTTGGAGCTCTAAGAATCCACCACACAGTGCCTGGGCATGAGTAGGGGGTATGTTAGGAACCGTCCTCTGATTAACTAAAGTGGATTTTTATCTGCTACTTACTGGATTTCCAAATAAGCTCTCATAAGAAGAAAGGGTTCTTTTGCTAGGACAAAAAGGTTTAAAAAACACTGCCCTAAAAAAAGCAGGAGTGGAGGAGCTAAAGTTTCAAAGATGACAGGAGAGAAGTCACAGAAGGAAGGAAATGAAGAAGCCTTTGAGTGCAGTTAGACTGCGAGCTTGCAGAGAATGGAAAAGGAAGCACACGAACCTTATTCAGAGGATCAATAGACTGACCCAGAATTTACTCTGGATTATATACATTCTAAGGCTCTGGTAGGTTTTTTCCTGTTGTAGGTACATCCAAGAAAGAGGGTGGGGGTAGGAGTGGGACCAGAATTAAACGTTCTCAAGTAATATCTGTAATAGCATTCATGAATAGTTTACCTTTGTGGTATTTTGCTCAGAGGCTACTGATGATGATGCTGTGTGACAGTTATTTGAAACATTATATAAATTACTCCACCTGTTGGATAAAAGGAGCAAAAGAACCTAAAAAGTCTACATAATAAAAGAATGTCTCCAGAGCAGTGGTTCTTGACTTTACACGGGTCATGGACCTTGTTGATAATCTGATGAAAACTAAAGACCTCTTCCAGGCCAAAAAAAAGTAAAATTCTGCATAAAATTCCGGGGAATTCATGACCCATCTCCCCCTAAACTATATCCATGCACCTCAGGTTAAGAACTCTAGATTTGGGTGAACACCTGCAGAGGAGCATCTGATTCTGGAGATATAGAGTGGGGTTCCAGTCATAGATATATCAAAAGACTTTTCTTGGAAATCATGGAACTTTTCCTTGACTTCTCTCGCCTTTGCCCTCTCCCTCTCTCCCTCAAGCCCTTACACCCAGTAAATCTTTTATATTTTAAATACATGCAGATCTCCCCACCTCCATATTTCAAGTCAGTGTCTTATCTAGATTGTAGCACTGTATCAGTTGATTTCCGTGCTTCCATCCTTGCCTCTCCCCTCCTCCTCCCATAGTCTGCATTCCACACAACAGCCAGAGTGGCCCATATAAAAAAAGTTTTCATGTCACTCTATTCATGTCATGTATTCTATTCAAAAGCCTCCAGTGGCTTTCCTGTCTCAAAATATCATGGTATTTGATATTTGGGGTCTTACAGCCTACAGGGTTCTACAAGTTGTAGCCCTGGCGCTCTCACTTCATTTTACTATCATTCTTCTTCACTCTATGCCAGCCACACTGGCCTACTTTCTATTTCTCAAACACTTCAAACCAAGCTTTCTTCCACTCCAGGATCATCATATTTGTTACCTCATAGAACCTCTTGCAAATATTGGCATGGCTTGTTTCCTTATTGAAGTCTTTGCTCCAATGTCACCTCCTCCTGATCACCTTGTATATAATAGCACTTCTACTTTTGTACCATCATTCTGTCCACTTTACTTGGCTTTTTGCTTCTTCGTGGCACTTACCACCACCCAACTCATCATCTCTGTTCTTTTGTCTGCTTCCACTAGAACGAGAGCTTCAGGAGAGCAAGGACTTTCTTGTATCCACTGTTGTGTGTCCAGCACTGAGAATAGTGCCTGCCACACAATAGGTACTCAGTAAATACTTTCCAAATGAATGATAGATGACGTATTAGAATACATCCTGAAAAAGGCAGGCAGGATGGCTTTGAGTCTTTAAGTTATAGTAACATGAGTCAAGGGGCAGCTCAGTCAGTAGAGCCTCTGTCTCTTGATCGCAGGGTTATGCATTTAAGTCCCATATTGGGTGTAAAGTTTACTTTAAAAATGTGATTGTATAGACAAAAAGCACTGAGTATAGCACCTTGTACTTGAGAAAAATAAAAGAGAGTGTTTCCTTGGTTCAAACAATATGATGCTCTTAGTAGAAGGATGAGCCAGAAGAGCTAAGATTATTTTGCCCTGAAGAAAAAATGACCAATTTTTTTAGGCTATTTCCCAAGGAATTCCTGTGTCAGTGGCAGGTAAACAACCCCTAAGAATATGTGACTCTTTAAAGTGGCAGGTCCCAAATGGACATTGTGTGATACTAAGTATCCACCTTAGTAAGGATTAATGTAATAAAATTACTGAGGGACTTCCATCTCTAAAGATGAGGAGAGAGGGGTTGCTCAGATCAGGTTACTTCTGTATTTTTCTGGCTTTAGAATTTATTTCTCAGCCCCTACTGATCCCTACCTTGTCTTGGCAATCTTGAAGACTTGCAGCCTTGGTGGTGAATTCTGGGGTATTTTTGCCAAAGTGGACACCGGCTTACTTACTGCCTGGTCACTTGCAAAGGTAAACTCTTAATGTGGCCTTCTTTGAAGGAATACCTCTTTATTTTTAAGTTCATGGGTAATGCTTTTCTGTGGAACAGATACAAGCAGAAGAAGGAGGTGGAGCATAGGTTGTCTGCACTGAAATCTGCTGTGGAAAGTGGTCAAGCAGATGATGAGCGTGTTCGTGAATATTACCTTCTTCACCTTCGAAGGTGGATTGGTATCAGCTTAGAAGAGATTGAGAGCATTGACCAGGAGATAAAGATCCTGAGAGAAAAAGACTCCTCAAAAGAGGTAAGCCTGGTCACTGCTTAAATAGCTCAAAAAGCTACTATCAGAGATTTGAACGTCCTACAGGAGAGTAATCAAAATAAAATCCTTTTAAGTCTCCATAAAATCATTGTTCTTGTTAAGATTAGTGGAGGAAGGCTGAAGGTTCATCAGGGTAGCCTTCTCTCTAGCTTACAGTAGCGCTCCCCAGTGCTTTCTCACCTGTAACACACTTCTAGCCATGTATAATTTTGTGACATGCCACAGGGAAGGAGACTTCTCAGAAGTAAAAATTGGTTTTGGCTGGGGGTGCCTGGGTGGCTCAGTCAGTTAAGAGCCTGCCTTCGGCTCAGGTCATGATCCCAGGGTCCTGGGACCAAGCCTTGTGGCAGGCTCCCTGCTCAGTGGGGTGCCTGCTTCTACCTCTGCCTCTCCCCCCCACCCCCAGCTCGTGGTCTCTTTCGCTCTCCCTGTCAAATAAATCAAACCTTTAAAAAATTGGTTTTGGCTGTGGGAAGTAATAATTGTTGAAGGAATGCACAGGAACGTGAGCCTTTAAAATTTGTCCTTGACTATGATAAAGGAGAAGAGGAATGGGATAGGAATGGAGAAGAAGAGTGACACTGGAGGAGAGTGAGAAAACAGTAGAAAGAAGATAAAAGGAAAGATTGAGTATTTAGGTTGGGGGAGGAATCAGAATTTAATCTTACACAATGATGCACTCTCACATTCTTAGATCCTCCAAGTATGAGACACAGAAGTACTTTCCCATGCACAAAATGTTAGATATACTGACAGATAAAATCTGGTGAGACACAGCTTTGGCTGTCTTTGAAAATCATCATCCTGTTTTGGAGTTGCTGCTTCAGAAGTTTAGGCTCTGCTGCCACTTATTTTTTGGTGCAAGATTCAAACATGGATTGAGTTGAATTTATCAGCTCACCACAGGCATTTATTTAAGACCTCAGAGAAGCTTTTCTCCTTTTTCTTTTCATTTTACTTATTTATTTGAGAGCGCACATGCAAACACGAGCAGGGAGAGGGGAAAGGGAGAAGTAGACTCCCCGCCGAACAGGGAACCCAATTCAGGGCTCGATCCTGGGACCTCAGGCTCATGACCTGAGCCAAAGGCAGATGCCTCACTGACTGAGCCACCCAGGTACCCCAGACAAACCTCTTCCTAATTTGATCCATACTAATTAAGCCCAGGAACTCAGGCCTTTTGGTAATATCAACTTTGTTCCTCATGTTAATGAGGATCAAAGAACAAACCATTCTAAGGCCATAAGGCCCCAGAGCATATCTGGATGAATGGCTTTCAGGCATTTTGAGGCTGGACTCTTCTGGGTCTTCTCCTGTCCCGTTTGTTGTTGTTGTTGTTGTTGTTGTTTAATGCTCTCTTATTTGGTTTTGGGATTGGCTCTGGAAAGTGACGAACCTAGAACCAAGTAAGCACCTTTACTTTGACCATACTTTGTTTGGGTATGCCCCTGGATAGCCAAGGTTCCTTCACACATTTCCGTATGCCGTGATATGAACACTACTTAGCCCATTCTTTCCTTCTTGCATTTAGGAATACCCTCTTCTAAAAACCTAGGGGTTCATGACAATCAATTGCATAGTTACATCAGAAGGGGTTTTAGAAGGGTCTTAATAATTCAGCTTTAGCACTGAAGGCCTGGCTGTTCAGGAAAGGGACTTCAAATTCAGCTCAAGGGATTTAGCTGGACCGTGGAAAAAGCCTTTGGAATCTCCTTCTTTGGAGGGGAATGTTTTAAAACCGAGCAATCATTTTACCTTTCATGAGATGATTTCTGGGAGAGCTTTCTCCTCCCTTTTCAGCAGTATACTCAGACCTCCTTAGGAGAGATGAGCAGCCTCCACCAATAGTATTCAATTGCTGTCTCTGAGAGAATGATAAATAAGGAGTGGGCAAAGTTTGTATCCAGGGCTTGTCAAGCACCTGAAGACTTAAGAGCCTGCATAGTGGGGTAGTCAAAATGGCAAATGCACTTCTGATAACTTAATTTCCTTTCCAGGAATCAACTTCTTACTCATCTCATCAGGACCGGCCTCCAATGAAACCCTTCGTTCTCACTCGGAATGTGGCCCAAGCCAAGTAGGTAGTACTAAAAAGTGGGTTGCCTTTGTAGGTCCCTGCTTTTATGGCTCAGTTACAGTGCATGAGTAACAGACAATGGGCATTGTAAAAAGGCCATACCCTCACCTGTGGTGGTTTTTCTTTCATCAAAAGGGTATTTTTTTTTAATACTTTATACATTTGTCTTTTTTTTATATGTCTTCATCAGACATTTCCCTCACAAACTCAAGCCTAAAAATAGGCTCAAAAGAAAACCAACAAAAATAAATCATAAAGAGGAAGGAAATCTAATGGAGAATTACATACTTCAATTGTTTCTCATTACTGCCTTCAGCTACAATTCTCAAAAGGACAGATTTGCCTGTTTAGGATTTAATTCTGAGCTCTTGAGATGCTTTTCTGTTGGGTGGCAGGAAAGGCTCCTTCCTCTGTACCTTTTAGACCCACTAACTATAAATACCCCTTCCGCATTGTCATCACTGCTTTGTGTGGGACATTGGCCTCTGGGATTGCTTTCTGGGCAATGATCCTGAGCTATTTATTTTCTCATGAAAGCTCTTGACTTTAATGTACCTTCCTGGATGCCTCTTTTTACGTATCCTCACAGGAGTTTACAAAACTCAGAAGATAGCTGGACAAGGGAACAAGGATGAAACAGACACAGGTTTTGTCACTAAAGAAAAGAGGCTAAAAAAAATTAAAAATAAAAAAAATAAAAGAGGCTTTTTAATAGTGCTATTAATGTTTGGTTTTCTAAATGTAATGTGATTCTTGCAGAGTATTTGGAGCAGGTTATCCAAGTCTGGCATCTATGACGGTGAATGACTGGTACGATCAGCATCAGAAATATGGAGTATTACCAGATCAGGGCGTAGCCAAGACAACACCAGGTATGAAGGGGTAGAAGGAAAGTAATTATACTATTGGTTCCTTACTCCCTAGCAATTAAATTCAGACCAAGTATTCTTGCCCCTTTGGAGCAGAAATCTGGACAAAGATTCTAGGCAGTGGTTTGTTGTTTTTTTTTTTTTTTCATTTATTTTTAAGATAAATAGCAGATGATTCTGGGAGGATGGGGATGCAGCAGCTGCATGATTTTGGAATCCTTTCAGATGTGGCATTAAAAACAGACTCAGCAGCTAGATAGCAAAAGCAAAAATCCATGGACAGCAGTTCCACTTCTGGTAATGGCAGAGTAGGTTGTATCAGGCCAGTCCCTCCTACTGGTAACAATTACAAACTGAAGATAATAAAACAGCTATCCAAAGGAACTAGAGAGGAACACCTGGGTCGCTTAGTGGTTGAGCATCTGCCTTTGGCTCAGGGCATGATCCCAGTTTGGGGATTGAGTCCCACCCTCATCAGGCTCCCTGTGAGGAACCTGCTTCTCCCTCTGTCTATGTCTCTGCCTCTCTCTGTGTCTCTCATGAATGAATGAATGAACAAACGAACTAGAGAATGACCAAGAGCAGACACAGACTGGAGGGTAGTCAACACTTAGAAGAAGGGAATGGTTGGAATTTCTCAAGGGCAGGGACTTTGATTTAACTGTATTCCTGGTGCCCAACTTGGTAATTAGATCATGGTACATACTTGGAGGCATCTTTGGAAGGGAAAGGTGGAGAGGGTGGCCATTATAAAGATGGAAGCAATAGGAGGGTGGCCTCCTATGTTAAAAAAAAAAAGCATGGACAGACCTGAGGTAACCAATTAATAGGTAGGACATCATCTAGTCCCCCCTGAGCCTCTGTTTCCTTATCTTGTGTATTATTTCATTTGATCCTCTTAACAACCCTATGAAGCAAACATTCTTATCCCCATATTAGGATGAGGAAATGGTGTCTGAGAACTGACTTACACAAAGTCTACATAGCTAGAAAGTGGCCACGCTAGGAGTTGAATTAAGGTCTTAAAATTCCCAATTCCAGGGCTATTTCCACTGTAGCACAGAGAGGAGTGGTCATTTGAAAGGGTTTCTCCCCCATTGGCAGTCTGCAATTGTGGTGATGTGGGGGTAGGTGACACTTGGATAGAAATGTACACTGTTACTGATTGAGAAATGAGTTCGGGGTGACTTTGGCAACTGAAAAATGAGACAGTGTTCCATAAAAGGAAAAACCACAAAGGAGGAGCCTTCATTCTCTATATACACCTTTCCTAAATCTCAGGCTGACATCTAAGCTATGTATGCCTGAGATAGACTCGAAGTGTCCTAGATAGGGCTAAAATAGCCGAATGGAGGATTCAGCTGCTGCCCAATGCAGAGGAAAGAGAATTTGGAGTTTTGGTTCTAGACAAATGAATTACCTGCTAAAATGAAAACTCAGGGATGCCTGGGTGGCTCAGTGGTTGAGCATCTGACTTTGGCTCAGGCCCTGATCCCAAGGTGTTAGGATCAAGTCCAGCATTGGGCTCCCTATAGGGATCCTGCTTCTCCCTCTGCCTATGTCTCTGCCTCTCTCTGTGTTTCTCATGAATAAATAAACAAACCTTAAAAAAATAAACATCAGTACACTATAGAGGAATGAAACAGTTCAGAATGTCTGCAACATAACATTCACAAAGTCTAGGATTTCATCCTAACTACTCTATATATGGGGGAAAGAAAAATAGGAAAATGTGACTTATACTCAAGAGGAAAAGCAGTCAATGGAGACCAATCCCAGATGACACATATGCTGAAATTCACAGAGAAGGACTTTAAAGCAACTTATTTGCATGCTCAAGAGCAGAGGGGAAAATATGCTTGTTATGAATGAAAAAATAAGAAATCTCAGCAGGTAATGTCTAATATAATTTTATATTTATAAACATACCTGCTACCCAGAGGCAAGTATTATTTTAGTCCATATGAACTATTGACCCTTTCTGAGATTACAGCATACACATTCTTAAATCATTGTGGGTAGACTTTCAAGTACCTTGTTTCTGGACATGTAACATGTTTATAAACCTCTTAATTTTTAGCAACAGTTAGACAATACCTCCTATTAAAAACACTTCACAAGTTCTATGTAGTAGTGTCAGCCATTGCTGGCATTCTGTCACTAGAGAATACAGCAATATCTGGTATGTTGCAGGCTTTCAAGATAGTCTGAACTTGAAAAAGTTGGCCCATTAGTCGTATCTGTTGGATGTAAATTTGCCTCCTTATTCACTTTGAGTCAAGAATTAAAACTGTGAACCTCACTTTCTCTTATTGGTGGGTAATAACTAAAAATAAAGATTCTATTTTCATGCACAAAAGAAGAAAAAAGGGAAAAAATAGCAAAGTAGGAACTATACACCAAAAATTCTGAAACTGAAAAATACAGTATCTCAAGTTTGGAAACCATTAGATGAGGTTAACTGCAAATTGGCAGTGACAGAAGAAGGTATCATTTAACTCGAAGATAGATGAGTACAAATTAGCCTGAGAAACAAAAACAATTGGAAAAAAGTAAACAGAGCCTCTGTGACCTGTGGAACAAGGTAAAAAGGTCTATCGTATGTATGCACAATTAAAATACTAGTAGAAAAGGGGAGAGAGAAGGGGCCAGAAAAAAAAATTGAAGAAACTATGGCTGAAATGTTCCCTAAATCAGTGAAACACAAATATACAGCTTCAGAAATCTAATCAAGCCCCAAGCAAGTTAAATAGAAGGAAAACCACATATAGGCACATCATAGACTGTTGAAAACCAAAGGAAAAGAGAAAATCTTTTTTTTTTTAATTTTTATTTATTTATGATAGTCACAGAGAGAGAGAGAGAGGCAGAGACACAGGCAGAGGGAGAAGCAGGCTCCATGCACCGGGAGCCCGATGTGGGACTCGATCCCGGGTCTCCAGGATCGCGCCCTGGGCCAAAGGCAGGCGCCAAACCGCTGCGCCACCCAGGGATCCCAGGAAAAGAGAAAATCTTAAAAGCATCTAGGAATAAAGTACACATTACATTTAGAAAAACAATGGTAGGAGTTGTTCTGACTTACCATTAGAAACAGTGGGAGCCAGAGACAGTGGAACAAACACCTAAATAAGTGTTGGGGGTGGGGAAGACCTGTCACCCCAGAATTTTATACCCAGTGGAAATACCAATAAAAACAAAGTCATAATGAGGACATTTTAGATAAAGCAGAAGGAAGTCTTCACCCTGAAACTGGCATTACGAGAATTCTGAAGGAAGTTCTTTAGGCCGAAGGGAACAATGCCAGATGGAAACCTGGATAATCCAGAAATGAGGAGCAGCAGAAATGGTGATTACATGGGTAAATACAAAAGACTATCTCCCTCCCACCTTTTCAAAACTACATAAGGCTTCTTAAGGCAAAAATTATAATATTGTCCAGTGGAGATTATAATATATGTAGATGTAATACATGATAGCTATAGCAAAAAAGACTAGATGGAACCATTTTTGTGAGATTATTTTGTTTTATATAAAGTAGTGCATAATATCTATTGCTTTGTAACAAATTACTCCAAAATTTAGCAACTTAAAATAATAAACATTTATTGTCTCACATATTTTCTGGGGGCAAGGAATCCAGGATCAACTTAACTGGGTGATTCTGAGTAGGGGCAGCAGTCTTCTGAAAGCTGGAGGATCTGCTTCCAGCTCATTGGCTCATTCATGTGGCTATTGACAGGAGGCCTCTCCTTGTGGGTCTCTCCATGGGACTGCACACAGCTAGGAGCTTCCTTTCACCCAAGTGAATGATTGGAGTGAGAATGATCAGCATAGAAGCCTTGGTTATCTTTTAGAACCTAACATTGGAAATGACATACCGTGACTTCTGCCATATTCTATTGGTCATGTGGTGTGGGAGGGGGGACTCTGTAAAAGCATGAATACCAGGAGGCTGAGATAGTTGGGGTCCATCTTTGAGGCTGCCTCCCACATGGTTCAAAATTAATTCTAAGTAGACTGGAAAGTTAGGAGGGAATATTGTATTACTTAGAGCAACCACTTAAAAAATAATGCATCAAGGGGCACCTGGGTGGCTCGGTTGAGCATCCAACTCTTGATTTCAGCTCAGGTCATGATTTCCAGGTCATTAGATCAAGGCCTGCATTGGGCTCACACTCATCATGAAGTCTGCTGGGGATACACTCTCGCTCTCTCGCTCTCTCTCTCTCTCTCTCCCCCCCTCCCCCTCCCACCCTCCCTCCCCCCACTCTCCCCTCTCTCCTTCCCCCCCCAACTCACTCTCCCTCTCCAAAACAAATTATATAAATAAATAAAATCTTTTAAAAATGTATCAAGAGAATGAGAAGACAAGCCACAGGCTAGCAGAAAATATTTGCAAAGAACACATCTGATAAATGACTCTTACCCAAAACATACAAAGAATTCTTAAAACTCAAC
Organism: Vulpes lagopus; assembly: GCF_018345385.1. NCBI lineage: Eukaryota > Metazoa > Chordata > Mammalia > Carnivora > Canidae > Vulpes > Vulpes lagopus. The sequence continues at coordinate 54,140,245 of NC_054848.1, forward strand.
TTAAGGAAACAAGTACCCCTCAATTGAAAGATAGGCAGAAGACCTGAATGGACACCTCACCAAAGAAGATATATAGAGGGCAAATAAGCATATGGAAAAGAAGCCCAACATCATATGTCATATAAGAATGGCCGGAATCCAACACCGACAATACCAGATGCTGGCACATATATTGAGCAGCAGGGACTCACACTCCCTGCTGATCGGGATGCCAGGTGGTACAGCCACACTGGAAGACAGTTTCTTACAAAGCTAAACATACACTTACCATAAGATCCATCAGTCCTGCTCCTTGACATTTACCCAAATAAGCTGAAAACTGAGTGTACAAAAACCTGCACACAAGTGGTTATGGTAGCTTTATTCATAATTGCCAAAACTTGGAAGCAACCAAGATGTCCTCAGTAGGTTGAATGGATAAAGCATGGTACATCCGGACCATAGTATAGTATTCATTGCTTTTATTAAAAAGGGGGGGACTATCAAGCCACAAAAAGACACAGGAAAGCCTTAAATACATATTACTAAGTGAAAGAAGCTGGTCCGGGAAGGGTACATGCTCCATGATTACAACTATAGGACTTTCTGGAAACCACAAAACTGGAGAGACCATAAACAGATCAATGATTGCCAGAGGTTGGAGAAGGGGCAAATAGGTGGAGCACGGAGGATTTTTAGGGCAATGAAACTCTTCTGTATGAGAGCATAATAGTGGATACATGTCATTATGTACATTTTTCCAAACCCATAGAATGTACAATACCAAGAACCCTGTTGTAAACTGGACTTTGGACAATACTGATGTGTCAGTTTGTTGATTGTAAGAAATGTACTACTCTGGTACAAGATGTTTATAGTGGGGGAAGCTATGCATCTGTGGGGGCAGGGAGTGTATGGCAGCACTGCGTAATTTCCATTCAGTTTTACTGTGAACCTAAAACCATTTGAAAAAATAGTCTATTTTTAAAACTAATGCAAAGAGACAAAGCTATAGTCAATAGTGAAAATAAGAAGAAAGCAACCAAGAATGATGAGGCAAAAAAAAAAAAAAAAAACAGATAAAGTGAACAGAAAACCAATAGCAAAATGGTAGATCCTATTCCAATCATAACGGTAATTATCCTAAATGTAAGAGGAATAAACCTTCAAATTAGAAGTCAGAGATTGATTTCAGACTCCGCTGTATGCTGTCTACAAGAGATGCATTTTAAATATAAAAGCACAGATTGGTTGAAAGTAAAAAGATGAAAAAGGATATACCATGCTGACAGTAAGCATAAGAAAGCTGTAGTAGCTATAGTAACATCAGATAAAATAGACTTCAAGACAGAAGGTGTTACTGGATATAAACAAGGGCATTTCATACCAACAAAAGGAGCAGTTTATCTGGAAGACTTAGCAGTGATAAACATGTCTGTATCTATTAACAAGCTTTAAATTACATGAATTAAAAACTGACGGACTTAAATGAAGAAACAGACAAATCTACAAGCACAGTTGGAAAGTTTGATACTTCTCTTTCACTAAGAAAGCATTACTAGACAGAAAATCAGTAAGGGTATGGATTATCTGGACAATACTAGCTAACGGCCACCTTAACCTCTTTTACAGTTATAGAACAGTGTATCCAACAACCGGAAATTATACCTTTTTTCAAATGCACATGGCACATTCACCAAGAGAGATGATATTCTGAGCCATCAAATAAGTCTCAATAAGTTTGCAAGATTGAAATCATGCTAAATATGTTTTCTGGCCACAATGGAGTTAAATTAGCAATCAACAACATACCTAGGAAGTCTTCAAATATTTTTAAATTAAACAACATGCTTATAAGTAACTCATGGGTCAAAAAAGAAATCACAAAATGAGAAAATATTTTTAACTGAATGACAAAATATATTAAAATTTGTGGCATACAACTAAAGCCGTGCTGACAGGGAAATGTATAATTTCCAATACTTATATGTATAATATTCAATACTTCTATTAGGAAGAAGAGAAAGGTAAAATTAATTACCTAAGATTCTATTTTAAGAAGTTGGGGGAAACAAAATAAACCCAAAGTAAATTGAATAAAGGAAGCAATAAAGATGTAGAGAATCCTGGGGTGGTGGTGGTGGTGATGCACAAAAGTTGCACATATGTGCAGGAGGTACCCTCCTGACCTGGTAGTTTCATTCCTAGGTTTATACCTAAGAGTAATGAGACCATTTGTCCACAGAAGGCTTATAGAAGAATGTCCAAAGCAGCATTATCTGTAATAACCCAAGCTGGACGCTACTCAGATGCCTATATAGGATAGAATAGATAAAGTAGTTTTGGTGTGTTCACAGAATAAAATACTACTTAGCAGTAAGGTTGAACTACCTCTAGTTCTTGAGCTATCAGTGGCAAAGATAGAATTTTGCAAACCTAATTATGAGTGAGAAAAGCCAGACACAACAGAACATGCACTATACGATTTCATTCATAGGAAGTGCCCAAACAGGTGAAACTTGTATATGCTGGTATAGTGGGACGCCTGTGTGGCTCAGCGGTTGAGCATCTGCCTTTGGCTCAGGGCGTGATCCCTGAGTCTGAGGATCGAGTCCTACATCAGGCTCCCTGCATGGGGCCTGCTTCTCCCTCTGCCTCTCACTCTGTGTCTTTCATGAATAAATAATTTTTTTAAAAAAAGGCCAGTATAGTGTTCACCTTTAGTGGGGGATCACCTTTAGTGGGGGATCATGAATGGAATTGGACTTGAAGGGGACTTCTTTGGAGTTAGTGTTTTGCATCTGATTTGAGTGCTGATTACATGGATGTGTTCAGATGTGGAAATTCATTGAGCTGTGCCACATTTATGTATACGTTTACATATATGTTTCAGTAATAACACAAAAGAAAAAAATCGGCAACATTTTTCAACAAACTAGGTGATATAACAAATAAGATTAACAAATAAGATATAACAAATAAGATTAACAAATAAGAGCAAGTCACTCATAACCACAAGATCAACGAGTGATTGGCATCTGTGTAGGAGAAAGCAGAAAGTGTTGACAGATCATCTGAGAGAACTGACAAACAGCAGAATTCCAAAACAGCAAACAGGTATTCCCTTAAAAGTGTGGCAGTACCAATTTAAGGACAGCAGTTGAAATGGGAGGGGTTTTGCCCTCCAACAAAAACTGAGTTCAGGGAACCTTGTGGTCAGAGTCTGAAAGAGATGGATAAGTCTAATCTTTAAAGAACTCTTGAAAAGGACCCACCAGATCTTGCTTCCAGGACAGGGTCCCACACTGAGGAGAATATGCTGAGAATGGAATTGAAATTGAGTAGAACAGGGACCATAAAGAAGAAGGAAAGAGAAGATTCAAATAAAAGTGGGAGAGAGGACCAGAGCCAAGAACTCCAATGAAGCAAGTCATCATATTTCTTTAACAGACATAAAAGCAGCAGAAAGGGGAGCCTCTTTGAAGTTTGAAGAGCCACCTGAACCATACTTTCTAAAAGTTCAGGAAAACCTGTGCGCAAGAATGAACAACAGATGGCAGTGAATGTTGCACATCTCTGAATATACTAAACCACTGAACTGTACACTTTAAATGGGTGGATTTTATGGTATGTGAAATATATCTCAAGCTGTGAAAAAATTTAAAATTATCAAGGTTACATCCCACACAAAATTATTGGAAAGGGGAGAATCAAAAACTTTCCAGAAAGTTACACTCAAAAACCAATAAATCTAAAATATATATACTGTTTTTAAAAATTTGATGAAGTTAAAAAAATTAAAAATAAAATTTGATGAAGTTAATATGTTCATTGCTAAAAAATATATAGTTCACAATTAGTTGGAAGGCATTAAGAAAACTGTTTAAGACATGGACAAACAATATAAAGCAGGATTCATAAAACAGAAATGTGGTGACAACTTGTGAGAAATAAGAATTATTTCAGAAGTAAAAACTAAACCAGAAGAAAACAAGAATTGGTGAACAAAAGAAAAAGCCTTGCTAAGGTAAAAAAGGAAACTTTTTTTGTTTTTTAAATTTTTTAAAAGATTTTGTTTATTCATGAGAGACACAGAGAGGGAGGCAGAGACATAGGCTGAGGGAGAAGCAGGCTCCCTGTAGGGAGCCCAATGCAGTACTCGATCCTCGGACCCTGGTATCACACTTAAAAAAAAAAATGTTTTTAAAGGAAACTTTTAAATAAAAAACACAACTCGAGAAAAAGTGTCAAGTACTAAAAGATAGCAAAGAATATCTGATTTACAGATAACAGGATTATCTGCAGAAGAAAACCAAAGCAAGGAAAAAGAATAAATGCTAAAAGCTAGTGTTAAGGAAACTTTCCTGGAATTAAAAAAAATTTACTTTGATAAAGCACACCATGTACCTGAGACCAACCACAAGACACATTGTAATAAAATTACTAGACTTTAAAGAAGTGGGAAAAAAATACTTTGACATGTCGGCAAAAACAGTAGATGATTTATAAAGGAAAGAAAATTCTACATCACCCTCCAACTTTTGTAACATTAATGCTTTGTGCCAAAATAAAATGGAGAGTAACATATTTAAGATACTCGGGGAGGAATGTGAGCCAAGAATATTCTATCCGGTAAAACGAGCTGTTAAGTATAAAGGGTACAGACATTTATCAACATACAGGAGCTCAGGAAATATTGTTCCCACAATCCCCTCCTAAGGAATTTGCTAGAGAATGAGCTTCAGACAACCAAAATGATAAGAAGGACATCAACTGGTGGTGAGCACTATAGTCACTTGTAGAACTAAAACTAAGTGGGATAAAAAGGGAGAGAGCAGAGTATGTAATGTTTATATGCCTTGGTGCTCAGATACTGGAGATACAGTACAACTATTTTTGAAAATGGCAAATTGGGGAAAGCGTATGTAAGGAAAAAAAACTGATCTCAGTCATTATATTGGTGGAATTGTTAGTGTTATTCCAAGGCTGTGTGTAATGTGAGATAATATACGTAATTATTACTCTAATCCTATCCTCTGTCTTTGAGAAGTAAGACTTAGTGTGGAAAAATACAGATGTAATTTCAAAAACGTTTAAGTTAGAAATAAACCTGTAGTGCTGAATAGGAACTCAAGAGAAATTTTATTTACTTATTTATTTATTTGTTTATTTATTTATTTATTTAGAGAAATTTTATTGAAAAGTAAACGCACACACAGCTTGTGGTCTTGAAAGACCATTCCCATTAAAAGAAACCAGGATGCCTTAAAGAAATAGCTAATTCCAAGTCTGGGGCAGGAAATGGACAAGATGAACTAGGAACATCTTGTTACAGAGACAGGGAAGACGTTTTCAAAGCTAACTAGGGTCATATCAATAGGACTCAGAAGCTAATTTGAAAATGTCTCCACTGGCCAGAGACATTGTGGCTTCTAAAAAAGGGTTATAGGCAATAGCAGTGAGCACAGCCAGAGGCTACATCTGGGTTTCTAATATCATTCCCCCCCCAAAAAAGAAAAACAAAAAAGGCCACTTAGGGAAATGGCTTTTAGGCTGGGGCAGAGAGTATACAAGATGAGCCTAAAGCATCTTTTGTACTAGAAAATAAAGAAGCACTCAATAAATAAATAATCTTATAAAGGATGCCTGGGTGGCTCAGTGGTTGAGCGTCTGCCTTCTGCTCAGGGAGTAATCCCGGGACCCTGGGATCAAGTCCCTCATCGAGCTCCCCGCAGGGAGCCTGCTTCTCTCTCTGCCTGTGTCTGTGTGTGTCTCATGAATCAATAAATTAAACCTTTAAAAAAAACCCACAATTTAAGTATGTTAATGAGACACAGGCCAGCTGAAAGAATTCTTGCTGGCCAAAACTGGAAGAATTTCAAAAGGAAAATAACAGTATTGGATTACAATACAAAAAAATCAAACATCCGTGGGTCTATAGTGAAAGAGATAAATGATCAAATAAATACATGGACGAGGAGAGACAAAGCTCCTCTACAGAAAAATTTCTCAATAATTTGTGACTATACTCTTGACTCAAGGACTTGGAGCATAACTCCTCACCCTTCAAGTGTGGGCTGTTCAGTGACTTCTAAAGACAACAGTATGGAAGTGGAAGGGGGCAGGGGGAGTAACATCACCATTGGGAACCTTAAAAACACTATCTTAGATGATCTAGGTTAACATCAACATTGAGAAGTGATGTTGACGGTATGTTGCCTCGATTGGATGTTATGAGAAGGGCACTTCAGCCTTTGTGATAACTCTTCCAAAACCCATAACCCTGGTCTAATTTTGAGAGAACATCAGGCAACCCTAAATTGAGGGATATTCTATAAAAATACCTGATCAGTACTCACCCAAACTGCCCAGGTCCTCAAAAACAAGGAATATCTGAGAAATTGTCACAGCCAAGAGGAGACTAAAGAGATAAGGAGACAGGGCACCAGATATAATGTGGCATTCTGGATGGGATCCTGGAGCCAAAAAGGACGTTAGGTAAAATCTCAAGGAAAAAGTAGTAGAAGATGCTCACAATAGGTGAAACCGGATACAGATAGAAGGGAAATTCATACTATTCAATTTTTCTATAAATTTAAAACTGTTCTAAAATGTAAAAGCTTATTTACATATTTTTTTAGAAATCCTTGTGGTTGGTTAAAACTCATCAGATACATTTAAATCCATAAGTCCTATTTAAAAACAAAAATTGTTCAGTTTCAGAGAACAAGGAACCCATTAATTACCTTAGTAAGTGGTAAATAAAGTGAAAGAATCAAGCATTGATCTTGTATTTTTCCCCCTGGGTAACTACATAGGAGTGGTTGAGGGGAAGCTTCTCTTTAGAAAAGCATTCTAGTCAATAAAAAATAAATGTTAAAATAAGGAGTATCAACATTTTGAAACCCCCAGAAAATCCGTGAATCCAGCCATCAAGCATTAAAAGCTGCTAACAACACCTGGGACACAGATGTTACTCATACACCTGACGAGGGAGCACAGCACCAGCTAGAGTCATGCCAAAGGGATCAGCCCTGAGTCAGATCAGGCCTCTGTATCCACTTGCCAGTCTGCAGAAATACAGAAGATCCTATTGAAACAGCAGCATGACTATGCAGTCAGCAAGATCCAGATTTGGGGAAACTCTACATGTCAAATGCTCTAATTCCTTCAATAGAGAACTTGGAAGAAAGGGATGGAATTGAAGCCTGTAGGTTAAGAAGATACTAAAATATTTTTAAATGAGGAAGACTAGCCTTAAAAACAGTATGCTAGGGACACCTGAGTGTCTCAGCAGTTGAGTGCCTGCCTTCAGCTCAGGGCATGATCCTGGAGTTCCAAGATCACGTCCCACATCGGGCTCCCTCTGCCTTCTGTGTCTCATGAATAAATAAAATCCTGGGCAGCCCTGGTGGCTCAGCAGTTTAGCGCCACCTTCGGTCCGGGGCATGATCCCAGAGACCCGGGATCGAGTCCCACGTCTGGCTTCCTGCATGGAGCCTGTTTCTCCCCCTGCTTGTGTCTCTGACTCTCTCTCTCTCTCTCTCTCTCTCTCTCTCTCAATAAAATCTTTTTAAAAAATAAATAAAAATAAAAACTTTATGCTAAGTGAAAGAAGTCAGACCCAAAGACCATATATTGTTTGATGCCATTAATAGGAAATTTCCAGAACTGGCACATCTTTGAGAGACAGAAGGTAGCTTGCTGGCAGCCAGGGGCTAGGGGGATGGAAGGAATGGGAATCAGCAGTATGTGGGCACAAGGATGTGTCTTTGGGGTAATGGAAATTGTTTTTCATTGGTGATGGTTTCACAACTCTATTAAAAATCAAGTAAAAAAAGGTATAAATGGACATCTCTGGCATCTAGGGATGTGCACTTGGGTCATAAAGCTACAATAAACTTCAGGAAGTTACTACTATAAAAGTTGGCATAATGGTTGCCTTTTGGGAGGGGAAGGGAGGAGTTCTGATTTGGAAAATGTTTGGAGAAGCTTTTGGTATAGGTACAGAAGCTCTATTTCTTGGCCCAAATGGAGACTACAGACATCTAGCCTCCTCATAAAAACTTACATATATTTTTGTGTGATTCCCAGTATCTTTTATTTTACCATAAATGTTTTTAAAAAAAAGGTTAGTAAGCTGTTGGAAGAGCTCAGATCCTGTGCATTTCATTTTTCTTTATCATAGTAATGAGATTTTTTTTATGTAAATGCCTTTATTTGAACTAATGCATTGCTACCAGATTACATCACTTTTTAGAGTTAGCGTAACATTATGATCTCAGAAAGTACAGCAAACAGCTTGACAAAGCAAGAGTACATTAAGTCTTACATATGTATTTTTATTTTTTAGTGACCTCATCTCCTTGTTTTAGGTGTAAAATTAGAAAATTTATGGTAGGCTTAGCATGCTTGGCCTACGTATCCTGTCCACGTTGTGAGTACACTCTCCTCAAAAGTGTCATATTCAACAGCATTTTCAATCTAAAGAGAGAGTTTGATGATGCAGGTTTTAAAACAAATAAGCATATATTGAACCAAGTCTTTTAAGACAAAATATGTCAACTGTTTACAGCTTGGGTGTGAGAGGGCTGATGCAAAATCAAGGAACACTTTTCCTCTACCTATAATGTATGGTTTTTATGTACTTGAAGACCCCTTAAAAAAAGTAGCAAAATCAGCACTCTTATTTAATGTAATCAAAATATCCTTAAATGTACAAAAAGATCATGTAGAAAGAATACTGTAAAAAGATACATTCAGGGTAGCCAGGAAAATGCTCCTTTACCTTGCAAAGGGAAATACAAAATTAATGCAGAAGAGGGATGTAGCAGTTGTTTTAATTTCTTTTGGGTGTACATGGCATAACAAGTGCCATTTGGACTTCAGACCCTGTTCTAAACCAGTGTCAAATAGCACAGATATTCTTTTCTGGTAGGTTCAACTGCCCTGTGTTTTACAGTTTGACACACACACACAGAAGTGAATAACTAATAAAGGAACTGGATGGAGGAGAAAAGTCACCTGCAGTCCCTCCTTCCTGACATACCACAAATCATTAAATATTTCTTTACTTGAGCCTTTTTGGCCTGATGTAGGTTCTGTTGGGCAGTTGGTGTTTTTGGTGTGTGTGTGTACACGCACATACAAGAGTTGGTATTTGGCCTTTTTAGGGGGAAATCTTTCCCCAAATAGAATTCATTCTGCAAATTCAACTTTTATGTTCTTGCCTTCTTGTGAAAATCACTCAGAGCATCGTTTCTTAACTATTATTTAACACATCAGGTATTAAACAATGTAAGTATTCTCCATGACTCTTTGGGCCCCCGGGGTAGGTAGCTACCTGTCTTCCTTGTTCTCCTTTTTCACAGCTCTGTTCAGAATGGAGCTGAGGCCCCTGACAGTCCTTCCATTTCTCACCCTTGCTTTCTCATTTTTCCACTGTGGCAGAGCTCAAAAGAGGTACCCAGCAACAGGAAGATCAGGAACAAAAGGAGGACGAGGATGATGAGCAAATGCTCCACAGAGCTCGGGAGTGGGATGACTGGAAGGACACCCATCCTCGTGGCTACGGCAACCGACAGAACATGGGCTAGTCTTCCCACAACAAGACGGGACTACAGGGGCTCACATCTTCCCTGCCAAGGAAGGCTGTGCAGTCTTCCCTGGGCTCCTGCTTCAGCTGTGTACAATGAGGGCAAAGATGCTTAATCTTGCTTTGCGTTCAATAAAGTGTCAAGCAATTAAGTGTGTATTTGTACCCTAGGTGATGAGCCAGCAATCTTGTTTTGGTATTCTCCTCCTCATCATGGCATATTCCAATTTCTTAAGTGGAAAGAAAAAAGTACTGAGAAGTGGCTCTGTATAATCAATGGCTGTATGAATTATCTTAAAAATATAATAAAAGTCCCTTCTATTACATGACCCTGTGCAGAAATTTGGGTATCAGCTGCTTTGTTTTTGAGGGGGAGGGGGTCAGCTGTGGGTCCCCTCAAGCTTACAGGGACATCCCTGTCATCTCTCTTTGATGTGGGCAGTAAATTTCCCAACATCCGAGCTGCCCAGAGGAGCTGGAGCTTACTTTCTCCTTCCTGCCCTAGCACTGTGGAATGACCTAACACTCTGTTTTATAAGGGACAGGTGCGAAAGCCAGGACTTCCTGCCACACAGCACTAATTTCGGAAAATAGAGCTGCAAATGAATGAACCATTAAGAATCCTCTTTCCTTGGTCTGCCTTGGCCAGGAGAAATGAGAGAAATAGGTAAGGTGCTGTGTGAGAGTCATCCTTGTGTGTGCAACTGGGGCTAGGACCTTGACTCTCCTGGGACTATTTGCCTTAGCCCTTAGGGTGAAGAGCAGCTCAGGCTCTAGTCCAGCTCTTAACTGGGCTATCCTAAGACCATTCTGACCCTGCTTGCCTATGCTGCACGATACCTGGCATGGTCTGTAGTGGTAAATGTGCCATGGCAGTCACTTTGCTGTCAGTACATGTTTGCAGCCATGCCCATAACTGGGTGCAGAGTGAGGAAGGTGGCACAGATGACATGGAAGGGTACCTACTCTCTGGTAGAAGTCCTCAGCTCTTGGGTTGATTCCTTAAAACAGCAACCATGTGTTGAAACATGATCAGCCATGTGTAGAAAACATTCTTTTGTTCTATGTGACAGGCACACAGGTTTGGGTTTTTTTAAGATTTTATTTGAGAGCAAGACAGAACAAGTGGAATGGGGAGCAGGGGGAGAGGGACAAGCAGACCCCCTGCTGTGGGGCTTGATCTCAGGACCCCGAGATGATGACCTAAGCCAAAGTTAGTTGCCCAACCAACTGAGCCACCCAGGCGCTCCTTAGGTTTGCTTTTAAGAGGAAGATGACTCAGCCTTCCTATTCTAGCTTCTTCGGTCTAGCTTAGGTTTGAATAGGAGACTGAAGTCCCTCTTGTTTATGGGGTGAGGGGTGTGAGTTATGGGGTTATGGGGTGAGGGCTGTGGGGCGATGAGTAAGAGGTCGAGTTTAGTGAGAGGACAGAAGACTACCAGTAATATCAGTAATATATTTGTATACAGTTTAATAAAGGACTCACCTCACCCTCACAACAGAAAACTCCGGAAACTGGTAGAGCACATTTTAAGTTTCCCCAAGGCCTGGGGAAGCAAGCGTTCATTTTTAGCTCTCTCCCAATTACTGTGAGGTTTCCTGTAGCGATGGCCTATTTCCTGCCCTTGAAAGTCCACTCTGAGTTCATTCTCAAAATGGGTCAGGTTGGGGTTAACCCCTTGGTCTGAGTCTATTTAAAGACAGGCCTTCCAGAAGATCCAACTTAATTAAGCCCCCTCACACATTCTGATACCTAAGAGGTAAACTAGACAAGGCGAGTTTGAATCCTGGCTTTACAAATTGCAACCTGTGTGATCTCTGGCGATACAATTTCTTTGAACTCCTGTTGCCTCAGTTGTAGCAGGGGGTTGTTCAATAGTGACAGCCATTAGAAAAGACGAGCAGGGATCCCTGGGTGGCGCAGCAGTTTGGCGCCTGCCTTTGGCCCGGGGCGCGATCCTAGAGACCCGGGATCGAATCCCACATCGGGCTCCCGGTGCATGGAGCCTGCTTCTCCCTCTGCCTGTGTCTCTGCTTCTCTCTCTCTCACTGTGTGCCTATCATAAATAAATAAAATTTAAAAAAAAAATTTAAAAAAAAAAAAAAAAAGAAAAGACGAGCAGCCGAGGAAGAAGTGCCTTCCATTGGAACTCTGTGATTACAGTCTGTTCACCAGGAAGGGAATGGAAACAGACAGGTCCAGGGCGCCCAACCCAGCACTCCCACGCAACTAGGAATGCAATGACCCTGTGAAATAGGTAGCGCCGTCCCCGTTTGACAGAAGAGAGAACAACAGGCCCCGAGAAGCTGACTTCTTCAAGTTCCTACTAGTAAGCCGTGCTTCCTTCAATTTCCTTTTGCTTCCCAGTCGCTGGTGCTGGTTTGTGTCTTAAAGCTGCTGATCCAGGGCAGCCCGGGTGGCTCAGCGGTTTAGCGCCGCCTTCAGCCCGGGGCCTGATCCTGGAGACCCAGGATCAAGTCCCACGTCAGGCTCCCTGCATGGAGCCTGCTTCTCCCTCTGCCTGTGTCTCTGCCTCTCCCTCTCTCTGCGTCTCTCATGAATAAATAAATAAAATATTAAAAAAAAAGAAAAGCTCTGATCCAGAGGGAGCAGCTTTAAAAACGGCAAACCCAAAGCACCACTTATACATCATTGGAGCTCTAGAAATTCCTTCTAGGCTGACTCACCAAAGAAAAGGTTATGCCAGCTCCCCCGCCAGGACCCCCCCTCAGCTGGGGGGTGAGGGGCAGTAGGAAGACAGAGGCGGTGAGCGGGGCCCATCTTCCTCCATCTTCCTCCCGAGTACAGCCAGCCTGAAAAAAGAACCACCTTCTCTACTCCCAATGTGGCTGGGTCTTTCAGGGTCCTAGAGAGAGCTGGGTTTGGTGGGCTCCTGGAAGCATTCACCAGCTAGTAAACCTTTCGCATATGCTGCTGCTTTCATCCTAACAACCTGTCTTCATTTGATGAAGGAGGAAGCAGGCTCAGGAAAAACGGTGCAGTCACGCAGCTGATAAGTAGAAAGAAGGTGCAAACCTATCAGTGTGACCAAAATGTTTGCCCTCAATAGCGGTTCCTTGGTGGCCAGTTGGATTTTTAAAAGGTGAACACTGAGCAGCCCGCGTGGCTCAGTGGTTTAGCACCACCCTCAGCCCAGGGCATGATCCTGGAGACCCGGGATCCAGGCCCACGTGTGGGGCTCCCTGCCTGCTTCTCCCTCTGCCTGTGTCTCTGCCTCTCTCTCTCTCTCTCTCTCTCTCATAAATAAATAAAATCTTTTAAAAAAAAAAGGTGAATGCTGAGCACCATGTTTTCATGCAGTTCCTCAGTGATTTGTTGCTTCCACTCTTGCCCCTCCCAGCATCCCTGTGAGGGCAGGGGACTGAATGAGCTGATTGCAGGCCCCAGAGGTTGGGGTCAAGAGTCCTGAGCCACTCCAAGCAGAGCAGAGCAGAGCAGAGTGACTCCAGGCCACCCTGGTCACTTCTGTCATTTAAAACAACTTGCAGGGGCACCTGGGTGGTTCAGTGGGTTAAGCATCTGCCTTCGGCTCAGGTCATTAACCCCAGGGTCCTGGGATCAAGTCTGTGGGGCTCTCTGCTCAGTGAGGAGCCTGTTTCTCCCTCTCTCTCTGCCTCCCCCCACCAGCCGCTCATGCTGTCTCTCTCTCAAAATCTTTTAAAAATAATAATAAAAAATAAAACAACCTGCAAAGGGGAAAACTATGGGAACTAAATCCACCTGTATCACCTAAACCCCACGGTCCTCCTCTGCTCACTCTGGGCCTCCAGCTTGCTCATCAGCACAAGACACATGGCCATCCATTTCTGTTGGATGCTCTACAGCAAGATAGTATTGTTGCCATTGTCTCCTCGCCAAAACAGCTCCTGGACACCTGCATGTTGTTTCCTCACAGTTTGTTTTTAACCCATTCATTGAAGGTACAGCTTAACCTGACACACAGTTTGCTCCTATGCCATAACAAGGAGATGTGGGTTCTAATCCAAACTCTGTGCCCCTTCCAGATGCAGGCAGCCTCTGCCCTACTTAACCTGACAGGCCCAGGTAAGGAGCAAATGAAATCAAATCTGTAACCAAACTTGGAACAGTTATAAAACATGGCACAAGAGCAAGGAATGAGAGCCAGAGGCTGCTGGTGAGGGAGGGGGACAGAGGAGGGGATGCATTTTTTTTAATCCAAAGTTTCACAACTCTCTTTTAATCCCTGCCTCTCTAACACTTTCTCAATCTATTGTCCATATATCACCACCAGCAAGAGGGTTTGTGAAATGCTTTTCTTTGTGTGCTGAAATGACCAGCCAAGGAGAGAATGGTTATGTGCAGTGGAAACTGAGAACCAGTTTTTACAGATCTGCTGGCCAGGCAGCATTTGGCCTTTGCCAAATGTGTGTGACAGCATGGTGAACAAAGTCTTCGATTTCAGCTTCTTGTCCTAACTGGCAATAAGTCCTCAAAGATAGAGTACATCTCAGCAGTCACTGCGGCTAGCCTCCTCCTATGTGGTATCACGAATCACAAATAATAGCTACTATGCTATGCTATATGCTAGGAGATATACCTTCTTTCTAGTCCTCAGAACAACAGCCCAAATAAGATGTTATTATAACCTCGATTTAGAAATGAGGAAACTGAGGCTCAGAGATGTGATTTCCCAAAAATCACTCAGCCCTAAGTGGTACAGCTAGGCCTGGATTCCAGGTCAACCAGACTCCAAAGGCCACACATTCTTCCAGTCCACTGCAGTGCCTCCCTGGGAAGCACAGAGCCCAGGGGACATATGAAGGTGGCAATAACACCCCAGTGGCACACCGCCCTGGGAATAACCCCTCCCCCTTCTCTAAGTTCTGAGCAACAATTCCATCAGTTTTGCCCAACAGGCCCTCCAAGGGCACATCAGAGACCTGCTCATTAGAGGGAAACCCCTACTCAGAAACTTAACCTCCCCTCCCCTCCCCTCCCCTCCCTAGGGCCCCCACATCCCTCAACCTGCAGGGGAACATTCCTGCTCCCAGTGCCAGGCCTACCTGCTCTCCCCCTCCAGTCCTTGCTGATCATTAATCTGTTTTTGCTGTTTTAAAATTTAAAGATTTACTTATTAGAAAGAGGAGGGGCAGAGGGAGAGGGAGAGAGAGAATCTCCAGCAGGTTCTGTGCCCAACACGGAGCCCAACTCAGGGCTCTATCTCAAGACTGCCAGATCATGACCTGAGACAAAATCAAGAGTCAGACACGTAACTGACTGAGCCACCCAGGTGCTCCTCTCCTGATCTTTAATCATTTAAACCCTCTACCCCAGCCTCTTACTTAGGGGCCCCTATATATTTTTAAGCCAGTTGAAGACCCCCTTGGTCCAAGGCCTTCCTAGACAACTAAAACCCGACCCAGGTGATGAACGCATGAGGCAGGTGCCTGGGTGGCTCAGTCTGTTAAGTGCCTGCCTTTGGCTCAGGTTATGATCCCAGGATCCTGGGATCGAGCCCCGTGTCAGGCTCCCTGCTCAGGGTTAGCCTGCTTCCCCCTCTCCTGCTCCCCCTGCTTGTGCTCTTGGCCCTGGCTCAGAGAGATTGAGAGATCTGCAGAATGACCTCTCGCTACTTTATGTAACCTATCTTCTCCTTACCTGCTCACCTCCCTGGGTGAGCTCTGGCTTCCCTAACTTCAGGGACCCTGATGGCCAGCACTAGCTCTGACCTTTCCGCTCAGCACCCAGACCTAGATCCTACCATCCACTACACAGGTCCTCTTCGTGTACACACAGAACTCAAACTCAAACAGTCTTGAAATGAACTCATCACACTCCCCACCTGTGTCACCGTCTCAGAGCTTCCTAGGTCCCCAGAGCCTGCTTAGTGCTCAACCTGAGCAGCTCGGCATTGTTTCCGGCTCTTTCCTCCTGACAAAGCAAGCATTCAGTGTTTGTGGAATGCATTACTGATTGAATGAGTCCCAGCATGAATCACACTTCTTCATCAGGCAGATTCAAAACAATCCAGCCTCTCTCTTTTCATATTCAAACAACTTTACATAAAAGACAACCCAGAATCTCTTCACCTTAAAGCTGCAATCATTTCTCTCTCAGACATCCTTTCATCCTATCACTGAAAAGACCACATTTTAACAAAGTGCATTCAATGGAGAAGTCTGTTTTTACAGCTTAACGTATGGTACACTACAGAGTCTGCCTTACAATAATTTTAATGACATTTAAAAAAAAGATTTCATGTATGTATTTATTTGTTTGAGAGAAAGCAAGGCCGGGGTCGGGGGCAGGGACAGAGGCAGAGACAGAATCTCCAGCAGCTCTGCACTGAGAGTGGAGCCCGACTGGGGGCTCAATCCCAGATCGCAGGATCCCGAGATCAGGACCTGAGCCCAAACCAAGATTTGGATGTTTAACCCACTGCGCCCCGCAGGAGCCTCCAATCTTCATGATTTTGAAGGACTGCAGATTCATCTATAATGTTGCTATGCAAGAGCTTCCTTAGCCAGCTCCAGATTGTGAGCATTCGTATTGTTTCTGAGTCTCCCCTGTTTATTCCTGTGTTCATTTAACAAAGTAAAGTACCTTATTTTCTGCGTGCATGGAGGGAGGAAAGTGTGGGAGTGCTTAGAGGCCAGGAGTGGGAAGGAGACTTTTCACTGAATTCCTTATGGTCCCTTTTGAATTTTGAATCGCACGAATATACTGACTATTCAAAATAAATATACCAAAAGCTTATCAAGCATTGCACTAGAAACTGGGTGTAGAAGTGGAGTTAGTGATCCCAAACTAACTCCTGATATGCACTCTCCCAAAAGCAGGCATAATGTACCTTGGGAAGCCAGAGGTGAGAGCAGGGGAGAGAAAGCAAGGGTAGGAATTAGTCAGGCTGGTAGGAGACAATCAGGGGCAAAGGCCCAGAAGAGGAAGGGGCACTTCTTGTTTGGGGAAGGAGGCCATATCTACTGGGGGGTGCAAGTAATGGGAAAGAAGACAATCATGGAAGGCAGAACCCACTGTAGAAAGGGTTCTGGATGCCAGGTTCTGGGGTTTGAACTTGATCCCAGAGACCATGGGAGACTTGGGAGGGCTTGAAACAGGGCAGTGGCAAAGAGCTGTGTTTGACAGCAATCCTGCAGCATGGAGGCCAGAAAGGAAGGGAGACCTGCAGGGAGCAGCCTGCTGAAGTCCAGGAGAGAGTAACAGTCACGTGAACTAGGGGACAAACTGTCCCGGTTTACCTGAGACCATTTTCTTGGTTTCAGCACTGAAAAATCCCATGTCCTCAGTCCCTGGCACACAGACACGGTTAGTCACTTTCACCTGAATCAAGGCATCAGATGCCACTGTTCCCCAGGGCCTGCCTGCCCTGAGAAGTGATCCAGGGACTCCCAGGGGATTTTGAAATACCCACCCCATTCTGCCCTGACTCTACGTCCATAGGCCCCTCCTCAGAACCACCTGTCCAGGGTCTACTTTCACTAGACTACCAGGCATGAAGAGGTTTGTAAGAAAAACACCCCCACTTACAGTGGCCAGCCTTCCGTGCTTCTGCTCCCCTCCACAAAGCTAAGGCTCCCGAAACACCAAAACCAGTCCTTGTGCCAGAGCAAACTTCCAGATTTCTGCATCTACTGGGTGCCATGGGGGAGGGGTGTTATAGTCCCTCCTTCTCTACCTGTTGGAGCCCATTGCAAACACCATCTCCCTACAGCCGAATACCAGTCCTATCAAGGGGCTCCTGGGTGTCAGACACTGACTGCCCAAGGAAGGAGCTTTTCAAAACTTACCACTAATCCTCACAGTGAATAAATATGATTAGTCCCATTTTCCAGATGAGGAAACCGAGACTCAGAGAAGACAAGTATCTTGTCCAGGGTCACACATCTACTAGCCTTCCCCTCTGTCTTCTTTGTGATTCTCTGATGGCCCCAATCCCTGTATTGATGCTTCCCTGTATGCACTTCTTTGACTCTTTGCCTGCCCCACCACACACACACACACACACACACACACACACACACAGTTGTCAACCTAGAATAGTACCAGTCTTATAGCAGGACCTGAGGAAAAATTTAATGAGTGAAAGACTAGGTAGGTACCTTCTGTAGTACCTCACCTGATGCTTGGCATTAAGTAGGTTCTCCATAAATACTTTTATTTTTAAAAAGATTTTATTTATTTATTCATGAGAGACACAGAAAGGAAAAGGCAGAGACAGGTAGAGGGAGAAGCAGGCTACCCGTAGGGATCCCTATGCAGGACTCGATCCCCAAACCCCAGGGTCACTCCCTGAGCTGAAAGCAGATGCTCAACCACTGAGCCACCCAGGCACCCTGCATAAATACTTTTAATTGATATGAAATTGCAGTAATTAACCCAATAAAAGTATGGCAGAAGGGGAAAGATCAGAAGATAACTCATTATGGCAAAACCCCAGCTATCCAAAAGCTTTCTGAAACTGAGTCAGTCTGAGGGCTGAGGGTGGACCTTCGAACCCAGGAATAAGAATCCTGGGGCTGCTTCTGTCCCTGAGCTTCCCTCATTTCCACCATTCCTTCTGAGCTCCCCAGCCCCCGTTATCTTTTCCTTCCATTTTTCTCCTTTCTTTGTTTTTCTGTTGCTCCTTAGAAATTCCTTAGTTTGCCAGCTTATATCAGATCCCCATTCCTTTTGGTCCGGTGAACTAGCGGCAGTCTTTCCTGGAGGGTCCTTCATGCCTTTTGTGCCTAGTCCCCTCCTCTCCCCGATGCATCCCCTCTCCCATAAAGCCCTCCCTCATCTCCTCAGGTAACTGGGTGCTTCTCTCTTCTGCACACCTCACAGTCCCCCAAAGGTGTCAATGATTACATCTGGACTGTTTCCTGAGGGAAATCACGTCAGCCTTCAATGTTGATGATTGGAATTGGCAGACCTTTGTGCTTCTTGGCCACCTTTCTCTTGGTACCGCTTACTCGAAGGCAGGTAGGCTTTTGTTGGCTGGCTAAATGAACTGTAATTGGGAAATCCTGAGTGTTGGCTGCTCAAGTTTGTCTGCTGGCCTACTTCGCTTCTTCCTGCTCTTTCTACATTCCCTGGCATCTATGTGATGCTTGTCCATATGGCTGTAGAAACCTCCAGCTTGGAAGCATGCTCTCTGCTTTGGGAAGAAGAGGGTGACTAGTCAGGGCCTTGGCCCAGCCATGCCTGTCCATTTTGCCTGAGGAACCCGGAGACCAGATCTCCTTCATTTGTTCCACAAACATTTACTTGGGTATCTACTCTGTACCAGGCTCTGACCTCGACATTAGGGAGACAGAAATAGAAATCAATCTGTTCTTGCCCTGCCTCTAGCTCCCAGTGTGACTTTGAGTCCTTTCTAGGTCTCTACCGTTTACCTATCTGAAAGTGAAGGAGGGGAGAGACCTGATCTATAAGGGGACATGGACCTCTCAATATTGTGGATCTTGTCCATTCCAGATACTCCAGCTCTCCACATCTGCACTCTCCCCTAACAGAACCAGGCCTGCCTCCTCTATGTCTCTTTCTCTCTCCTCTCATGAAAATTCTGAGCAGACATGTCCCAATACATCTCATCCTGTATGTGGCCAAGTATCCCCAATAAGTAGCTTGAGAACCCCAGGTAGTGAGAAGAAGAAAGGAAAGAGGAAGTAGACAAATAGGGTTATATGGTGGGTGGCCATCTAGGGTACACTAGGTAATGAAAGCACACCCCTGCAACATACCAAGAAATTTCCCTAAGCTTAACTCTGAAAAATCTCATTAGTCTAATCAGGGAGCTCTGAACCAGAGTGGGGTTTAGGGAAGAAGACAGAATTCTGCTAACCTCCTGGAAAAGGCTAAGGAATCAATATTTCCTTGCACTTGTAGGATACTTGATACCGTTTTTGTATTTGGTTTTCCTAGCAACCTTTCTGATTACATTCAAAAGATTTTTTGGAGCACCTTCTATATTCAAGGACTTTAAGATGCTTATCTGGACTGTTTTTGTGCATAGATATTTTTGTGCTTTTCCTTTGCTTAATGTCTGTCTCCTCCCCTGGACTATACATTCAATGAAGACAGAAATCATGTCCATCTTCTTCCCCACCAAATCTTCAGTAACTATAACAGTACCTGGCAAACAGTAGTCACCCAATAGATAGTTACAGAAAAAAATAATAAATCCAGAGGGCTGGGACATGGGGACAATCTTTAATTTTGTAAAGGCGATGTGTAGAAGCAGGCCTCTTAGCCTGAAACATAGTAGATGTTCAATAGCCATTAACCAAACTAAACAAATAATAACAGGAAACACTTACACAGTGCCTAATGTGTGCCAGGCACTATGTTAAGCACTTTACATTCATTCAGTCATCTAATCCTCAGAAAAGCCATATGAAGTAGGTACTATCCCTGTTTTATAGATGGGGAAACTGAGGCACAGATGTTTGCCAACTTGTAAGTGGCAGAGCTGAGAAATTTAACCCCAGCTATCCAGCTCTAAAATCCATGTCCCTAAACATTATACTGCCTTCCAACAATGAATGCTCCAGCTGAGCTCTAAAGAGATGGAGCAATTAACAAAGGTGTCATGGGAATAACATGGTGGAAGTAGGCCTGGAAGCCAGGTGTGCTCTCTCTATAATGCTTCTCCCACTCTATCATATGATATCTGGCTGCTGATACAGAGCCTCTGGGAATAGAGGCACCAGGACAGATCCAGGAAGTCTAGAAAGCAGTGTAGAAAAAGGCCCAAGTTGACTAGGTAGTTCTCAGTAGAAGACAAGAGGAGCCATAGAGCAGCCACTTAAGGCAGAACCAAGTATAGTCACCAGGTCTCCTTTCTTAAGCAGGGAAGTACGTTGCTTTTCAGAGGTCCTATCGGAGACCTTAATCATTCTCTTTTCCAGTACTCATTTATCGGGGACATCCCCACACACAGCAAGAATCACCCCACAGCTATATCTGCCTCATTGCAATTGAGCACACCTGGAGAAAAGATATATGTTAGAGAGATTAGATAGGATGATCTGAAACCTGATGTGTGTAGGAAGCTGGGGCAGGGCCAAGGCTGACGACAGGGAAGATTGGAGTAAAGGTTCGGTCAAACCTAAAACCTTCAGCAGCAAAAAGGACTCAGTGATAAGAGATTAGAGCAAAGCACCTATAATCAGCTCAGCTTTAGAAGTGCTGGCCTTCTGTTTGGGCTTCTTGCTGCAATAGAAGGGCACCACAGCCATGGCCTTCCTCTTCAGACTAGATCTTCAGGAATGCCTCCAAACTCTGGCTGTTTTGCAATGGATCCCAGTCTACATATTTTTGGGTGAGTGAATCCCAGGGGCTGGAGAGTACATGGGAACACACCAAGAAAGAGGCCAGGGATCCCCAGATGAGGAAGGCTCTAAAGAGATTTTCTGGTCAGTCCCCTTCCCCTGGAAAGGACTATGCCTCCCCACCTAGGGAGAGGGCTACCATTGAGTTCATTAGATTTCTCTCTTTCCAACTGAGGGGTATGAAGGCCATGAGTGAGTCTGTGGTTGTTCTGGTTTAAAGATCATCACAGTCTTCTCAGGACTGCCCCCTCTTTTTTTCTTTTCAAGTCTTTATTTAAATTCCCATTAGTTAGCATATAGTGTAATATTAGTTTCAGGAGTAGAATTTAGTGATTCATCACTTACATGTAACACCAGTACTCATGGCAACAAATGCTCTCCTTGATACCCATCACCCATTTAGCCCATCCCTCTGACCTAAGCTGAAAAGTCATATTCAGGGATGGGGGCAAAGGTGGTGATGACTTGCAGAGTTGGTGTTACTAGATAGGTAGAATGTGATTTTCCAGTATAAAACTATGGTGAGAAAATTCTGGAAAGTCTGAGAGCTGCCTGAGTGATTCATTAGATAGAATTTTAATAAAGTGCCAATTGTGCAGTAGATTCAAGGCATGGCAATCATCAGTGCTGGGCAAATGGGTTGAGAGCTCTAAGCTTCTCCCAGCCAGAAACTAGGACTTCATGCGCAGCCAATTACAGGACCAAGCTTGAGAACTGTATGGGAAGAAACGTCATCCTGAAGGCAGTCAATGCCAATCTATGGGAGGCTATATGACCCCTTAGAACAGAGGGTCTTAACCAAAGGCCTATAGACCTAGAACTTGAGGTGGGGTGGGGGGACAGCTTTGAATTTGGATAGAAAAAGTCACCTTAATTTTCACTAACCTTGAATTGAAGTAATGAACGTAGGCAACAAACCACAGAAGCGTTAGCAGTACCAGTGAATTTGTCAATAATAGACATCACAGGTTTGCATTTCATATGCCAGTTGTTGCAGGCATCTCGAAATTTCATTTATGTTTGTGACTACCTCAAAATTCCAGTAGTTATTGGAACTACCATTAGGTCTAGTTATTTAAAGCATAAACCAAGAAGCCCATGTTACTATATCACATTTTTTGTAATGTTTTGAGAATTGTGTTATAATATGATTCATTTCCTTTGTAAGTCTGTATATTTTATTTTGTGTATTTAAAATATTATTAAAAAAATATTATTCAGAGAAGGGGTCCCTGGGCTTCACCAGATTGCCAGTGGGGTCCATGACCCCCAAAAGATGATGACGTATTAAGCCTCATTGAAATCAAATCATGCTGAGCTCTTAGTCTATAAGTGGCCTGACTCTAGTTGTATTAAGGGGGAAAAAAGCTATTTTTCTATAAACTTGTTTTTAGTCTTTCATATTTTCTTCTTGTCACTCTTTGCCTTTATCTTAACTTCCTCAAACAGACATCTTTGACAACTTCCAGCCCTTAGTTCAGAAAGTGAGGGACAGGGGAATGTCCTAAAAGACTTGGTTGGCATTGTGGTGACAGCCACCATTTCAAGTCTGGATCCCAGAGAGAGTGGGAAAAGATAGGTTTTAGAGAGGAGAGTAAAGAGGTCAAGAGAAGAAGAACTATTTAAGCTGATCCCTTTAAGTGTGGGATCTGCCACACTTTGACTATTTTTTTAAATGCCAGCCTTTGTGTGGTATTTAAACACAAGTGCCCAAAATGTTCTGGCTCTTCTGGGAGCTCTCTTCAATGAAATGTTTTCATTTTTCAACCAGAAAATTATTTGTTTTAAAGTATTTTTTTCTCTCTTCTTTTCCCCATCTCAAAGGATGCTGTCTCTAGACAGGGATGAGGATTAAGAGCATATCCATCACTGAATATGTAAGGGCTCAGAGGTGAGGGTTAGCCTCCTAGTAATGCCCACCCCAGCCCCCCATTTTACTAGTTTCCAGTCGTTCTGGAAGAGCTGGAGGTGTGGAGTAGGGATGTTAGGGACAAATGATGTCACTTACGTGTCTTCAGTGAAAACACTAATAATAAATGTGAATGTTTTCTTTCTCCTGTATTTTTGAGTTTTTTTTCATTGTGGTAAAATACACATAACATCAACTATTTTTATTTTTTTTATTTTTTTAAATTTTTATTTATTTATGATAGTCACACACACACACACACAGAGAGAGAGAGAGGCAGAGACACAGGCAGAGGGAGAAGCAGGCTCCATGCACCGGGAGTCCAACGTGGGATTCGATCCCGGGTCTCCAGGATCGCGCCCTGGGCCAAAGGCAGGCGCTAAACCGCTGCGCCACCCAGGGATCCCACATCAACTATTTTTAAGTGTACGTTCTAGCAGCATTAAATACATCCAGTGTTGTACAACCATCACCACCATCCACCTCCAGAACTCTTTTCATCTTGTAAAACTGAAACTCTCTACCCATTAAATAAGAACTCACCATTTCCCCTTCCCCCAGCCCCTGGAAAACACCATTCTACTTTCCATCTCTGAATTGGACTACTCTGAGTACTTCATATTATGAAGTATTAGAAGAAGTATATGAAGTATTAGAAGTATATGAAGAAATATGCACTATTTGTCCTTTTGCAACTGACTTATTTCATTTACCATGTCTTTAGGTTTCACCTGTGTTGTATCATGTGATAGGATTTCCTTCCTTGTTAAGGATGAACAATATTCCACTGTGTGGATATTGCAAATAATGCTTCATTGCAAATAATGCTTCTATAAACATGGATGTTCAAATATATCTTTGAGGTCCTGTCTTCAATTCCTTTTTTTTAAAGATTTTATTTATTTATTCATGAGAGAGAGAGAGAGAGAGAGAGAGAAGCAGGCTCCATGCAGGGAGCCCCGACAAGGGACTCCATCCCGGGTCTCCAAGATCAGACCCCGGGCTGAAGGTGGCGCTAAACCGCTGAGCCACCCGGGCTGCCCCTGTTTTCAATCCTTTTGGATATATTCCCAGAAGGGGGATTGCTAGATCATATGGAAATTCCATTTTAAATTTTTTTGAGGAACTGCTATACTGTTCTCCAAGCAGCTGTGCCATTTTACATTACCACCAACAATGCATGAGGGGTCCGATTTCTCCACATTCCCTCCAACACTTTTTTATTTTCTGGGGTTCTTTAAACAAGAACCATCCTAATGAATGTGATGATGTCTCTTTGTGTTTTTGATTTGTGTTTTCCTAATGATTAGTGGAGTTGAGCATCTTTTCGTATGCTTGTTTACTTGTTGGCTATTTGTCTTGACTTTTTATTTTTTTTTAAAGATTTTATTTTATTTATTCATGAGAGACACAGAGGCAGAGACACAGGCAGAGGGAGAAGCAGGCTCCATTCAGGGAGCCTGACGTGGGACTCGATCCCAGATCTCCAGGATCACACCCCTGGCTGCAGGCAGCGCTAAACTACTGTGCCACCAGTACTGCCCTGTCTTGACTTTTTAAATTGATTACCTTTATCATTCCTTTTGGCTTCCTCTACTAGTTTAGATGTTATACATCCTCTTTCTATTATTTTAGTGATTATACTAGAAGTTAAAACATGAATCCTGGGTCTTGGAGTTTACTAAGGTAGCTGTAGCATCTAACAGTGTGAGATGCCCACAGAGGTGCCTAAAATATTCAAATCTGTTCAATTGTTGTAGAGCAGATACTAATTACAAGACAATGACTGTCCTTGTCAAGACTACAATGAGTCAGGGGGATCCCTGGATGGCTCAGCGGTTTAGTGCCTGCCTTTGGCCCAGGGCGTAGTCCTGGAGATGGAGTCCCAGGATCAATCCCGGGATTGAGTCCCACATCGGGCTCCCTGTGTGGAGCCTGCTTCTCTCTCTCTCTCTGTCTCCCATGAATAAATAAATAAATAAATAAATATAAATAATATTTTTTAAAAAAGACTACAATGAGTCAAGTACCAACTCCTAACTATCTAGCTACAAAGACAAAGCAACCATTAATTCCACCATTGTATACAGTTTATGCATCATGCTGGACACATACACAAGTCACTACAATGTAAAAAACAGTGTAGTAAGTGAAAGAGTCACAGTGAAGTGATATTCAGGCGTCAGGGGAAAAAATATTACACTAAGTTGAGGGAATTGGGGAAGGCAGAGAAGAGAAATAGTGAAACATGGTGAATAGGACGTGGATTCTGGAATTTGTCAAACTTTAATAAGTAGCTGTGTGACTTCCAGCAAGTATTGTGACCCCTCTAAGTCTCAGTATCTCCATCCTCTCAGCTTGGCCTACAGTGAATGCTCCATACAGAAAAGTGTCCCTCTCTCTCTCTCTCCCCCTTTCTTCCCTTCTCTTTTTTTTTTAAAGATTTATTTATTTATTGAGAGAGAGAGAGAGAGAGAGAGAGAGAGACAGGCAGAGGCAGAGACACAGGCAGAGGGAGAAGAAGCAGGCTCCACGCAGGGAGCCCGACGCGGAACTCGATCGCAGGTCTCCAGGATCACACCCTGGGCTGCAGGTGGCGCTAAACTGCTGCACCACCGGGGCTGCCCTCTTCCTCTCTTCTTAATTTCCTTCCTTCTTCTCTTTCTCACCCACCTTCCTTCATTTCCTGCTCAGAGCCTCCCTCAATGCCTCTCCTTCTCAAATGATGTTCAGAATCATGGCTGATTACTGAGGATCACTGAAAATAATGGGAGACAAAATAAGGGAAAAGGGGAGATTTAAAAAAGGCACAGGGACAAGATGGAGGAAAAAAATGAGAAGAGAGGAATGGAAAGACAGTTTGAGGGAGATGTGAAATACAAATACTCATGAGCCTTAGAATTACGCAATGTCCCTGACAGTCCTCCTGAGGGCCAGCTTCCATTAGAGGATGGCTTTCCATCAGTCTCTTCTTTTCTGTGCTTGTATCACTATCTACCTAAATTGTTGCAATATCCTCTTTCATGGTCCTCTACCTTCTACTCTCCACCCTCTCCAAGCCATTCCACTGCTTGCTCCCAGTAGAGTCTTAGTTATTCATGAGAGACACAGAGAGAGAGGCAGAGACACAGGCAGACAGAGAAGTAGGCTCCATGCAGGGAGCCCAATGTGGGACTCAATCCCAGGACTCCAGGATCACGCCCTGAGCTGAAGGCAGGCACTCAACTGCTGAGCCACCCAGGCATCCCTGAAAACATCTTTGATTACAGCCTTCTCCTGCTCAAATATAGTCAGTGTTTTCCCACTGCCTACTTAGTGAAGTACAAATGTATTAGCTTGGGCATTCAAGGCCCCCCTCTACTCTCTGGCTCTAATCTTTTTACCAGCTCATCCCCCTATACTTCCTCTATATGAAGCTTGTGTTCTAGGCAGTCTATTCACAGACAAATGTAAAGGGTACTCTCCCACTTCTTCATCTCTGCTCTGACTATTCCCTCCACTAGAAAGATGCTTTGATCACTCTTGCTGAACTAATCATGGACAAACCCTCCTTTGAGATATTGCTCAGTCATGGCTTCCCTGCAACATTTCCTAGACAACCCAAGACTACATCACGACTACATCACCTCTGAAAGTCTAAAGCACTTTGTAAAAATAGGTTAGGTAGCAGCCCTTATATCCTTTGCCCCCATCCAATAAACCCCATGAGAACAGGAGTCATGTCTTGTCATGGTTATTATAGTTCTCACAAGACCAGGCTTGACACTAAATTGATGATTCTTCTAGATTTCTTCTTCCTCAGTAGAGACCTTAAGAACTCTCTTGTTCTTTTTCCTCTCTCCTGGTCATTCTTTTTTTGTTTGTTTGTTTGTTTTGTTTTTTGTAAGCCTTCCTTCTTTCTCTGGCTTCTGATACTACATGAAATGGAAAATAGTCTTGGGGGTCAGAAGGGCCAGGTCTGCCATTTGCTTGCTATGTGACCTTGTGCAAGTAAGTCACTTTTATTTTTTATGTGACCTTCATGAGTAAGTCATTCACTCTCACCATTGTAGAAACAGAGCATAGTATCTCCCTCTAAAGACCATACTGAAGACCAAAGAGCAAAAAATATCCTCAACAGATGTTCATTTTCTTCCTTTCTGTTATAGAAATTGACATTACTTGGAGCCCAGCCCCCCACCTTGTAAGACACTGCCAAATCTTGCCGTTTGATCAACAGAGGACTGACAACCACTTCTGAGACAGGCACCCTAGGTTCTGATTTCATTGCACCTTCAGGAAGAATAACAAGTAACTAGATCCTAGATTATTAGGCAAAAATAGACAATGACATATTCCTAGCATTCCCACAGGCTCCTTTAAAGCATCATTCATTCACCCCTTACATCCAATCAACTGCCAAACTCTGAAAATTCTCCCTCCATAGTATCTTTCAAATTCGGTTGAGAAATAGTAACCTGCTTCAGGTTCCCATTGCCTCTCATCTCATCTAAATTACTGGAACTCTTAGCTGATTCCCTGCCAACAATTTCTCTTGCTACCACAGTTATTGCAAATTATCTTCCTGATACACAGATATGGTCATGCTGCTCCTCTGCTTAAGAACTTTCACTGGCTTTATCTTCCCTCTAGTATCACGCCTAATCTCCCCAGCTTCCTTCCCAGTTCCACTCCTACTCCATGGCTTTTTATCCTCCCTGTTATGGTGTTATGGGCCTTGGACTCCATCGACAGGTCTTTGAGTTCTTCCTCATACATGGAAGATCCTTTCTCCACTAATCCTTCTGTCAAAATCCTACTCTCTTTCCAAAATTTAACTTATATCTTACCTTCTAGAAGAATCCTTTCTAGATTCCCCAGTAATAAGGAATGGTCTTTTGCCTGGGTTCCCATGGGGTCCCAGAATGACATTTGAACCCTGACTATATTTTTTGTTCATTTTTTATTGGAGTTTGATTTGCCAAAATATAGCATAACACCCCAGTGCTCATCCCATGAAGTGCCCCCCTCAGTGCCCATCACCCAGTCACCCCATCTCCCTGCCCACCTCCCCTTCCACTAGCTCTTGTTCGTTTGCCAGAGTTAGGAGTCTTTCATGTTCTGTCACCCTCTCTGATATTTCCCACTCATTTTCTCTCCTTTCCCCTTTAATCTCCTTCACTATTTTTTATATTCCCTGAATGAATGAAACCATATAATGTTTGTCTTTCTCCAATTGACTTACTTCACTCAGCATAATGCCCTCCAGTTCTGGATAGAAGCAAATGATGGGTATTTGTCGTTTCTAATGGCTGAGTAATATTCCATTGTATATAGAGACCACATCTTCTTTACTCATTCATCTTTCAGTGGACACTGAGGCTCTTTCCACAGTTTGGCTATTGTGGACATTGCTGCTAGAAACATCGGGGTGCAGATGTCTTGGTTTTTCACTGCATCTGTATCTTTGGGGTAAATCCCCAACAGTGCAATTGCTGGGTCGTAGGGTAGCTCTATTTTTAACTCTTTGAGGAACCTCCACACAGTTTTCCAGAGTGGCTGTACCAGTTCACATTCCCACCAATAGTGCAAGAGGATTACCTTTTCTCCGCATCCTCTCCAACATTTGTTGTGTCCTGTCTTGTTAATTTCACCATTCTCACTGGTGTGAGGTGATATCTCCTTGTGGTTTGGATTTGTATTTCCCTGATGGCAAGTGATGCAGAGCATTTCCTCATGTGTTTGTTGGCCATGTCTATGTCTTCTTTGGTGAAATTTCTGTTCATGTCTTTTGCACATTTCATGATTGGATTGCTTGTTTCTTGGGTGTGGAGTTTAAGAAGTTCTTTATAGATCTTGGATACTAGCCTTTTTTCTGATATGTCATTTGTAAATGTCTTCTCCCATTCAGTAGGTTGTCTTTGAGTTTTGTTGACTGTTTCTTTTGCTGTGCAGAAGCTTTTTATCTTGATGAAGTCCCAATAGTTCATTTTTGCTTTTGTTTCCCTTGCCTTCATAGATGTATCTTGCAGGAAGTTGCTGTGGCCAAGTTCAAAAAGGGTGTTGCGGGTGTTCTCCTCTAGGATTTTGATGGATTCATGTCTAACATTGAGATCTTTCATCCATTTTGAGTTTATCTTTGTGTATGGTGTAAGAAAATGGTCTAGTTTCATTCTTCTGCACATGGCTGTCCAATTTTCCCAGCACCATTTATAGAAGAGACTGTCTATTTTTCCAGTGGATAGTGTTTTCTGCTCTGTTGAATATTAGTTGACCATAGGGTTGAAGGCCTATTTCTGGGTTCTCTGTTCTGTTCCATTGATCTCTGTGTCTGTTTTTGTGCCAGTACCACACTGTCTTGATGATCACAGCTTTGAACTACAACCTGATAACTGGCATTGTGATCCGCCCAGCTCTGGTTTTCTTTTTCAATATTCCCCTGGCTATTCAGGGTCTTTTCTGATTCCACACAAAACTTAAGATGATTTGTTCCAACTCTCTGAAGAAAGTCCATGGTATTTTCTTTTTTTAATATTTTATTTATTTTTTCATGAGAGACAGAGAGAGAGAGAGAGAGAGAGAGAGAGAGAGAGGCAGAGACACAGCCAGAGGGAGAAGCAGGCTCTATGCAGGGAGCCTGGCGGGACTTGATCCCAGGTCTCCAGGATCAGGCTCTGGACTGAAGGCGGCGCTAAACCACTGAGCCACTCCGGCTGCCACCCCCGCCCCCGCCCTTGGTATTTTCATAGGGATTGCATTGAACATTTAAATTGCCCTGAGTAGCATTGACATTTTCACACTATTAATTCTTCTAATCCATGAGCATGGAATATTTTTCCATCTCTTTGTGTCTTCCTCAATTTCTTTCAGAAGTGTTCTGTAGTTTTTAGGGTATAGATCCTTTACCTCTTTGGTTAGGTTTATTCCTAGGTATCTTATGCTTTTGGGTGCCATTGTAAATGGGACTGACTCCTTAATTTCTCTTTCTTCAGTCTCATTGTTAGTGTGTACAAATGCTACTGACTTCTGGCCATTGAGTTTGTATCCTGCCACACTGCCGAATTGCTGTATGAGTCCTAGCAATCTTGGGGTGGAGTCTTTTGGGTTTTCTACGGACAGTATCATGTCATCTGCGAAGAGGGAGAGTTTGACTTCTTCTTTGCCAATTTGAATGCCTTTTATTTCTTTTTGTTGCCTGATTGCTGAGTCTAGGACTTCTAGTCCTATGTTGAATATCAGTGGTGAGAGTGGACATCCCTGTCGTGTTACTGATCTTAGGGGAAAGGCTCCCAGTGTTTCTCCATTGAGAATGATATTTGCTGTGGGCTTTTAATAGATGGCTTTTAAGATGCCGGGAAAAGTTCCCTCTATCCCTACACTCTGAAGAGTTTTGATCAGGAATGGATGCTGTGTTTTGTCAAATGCTTTCTCTGCATCTATTGATAGGGTCATATGGTTCTTGTTTTTCTCTTGTTGATATGATCTAACACGTTGATTGCTTTACATGTATTGAACCAGCCTTGCATCCCAGGGATAAATCCCACTTGGTCATGGTGAATAATCTTAATGTATTGTTGGATCCTATTGGCTAGTATCTTGTTGAGAATTGTTGCATCTGTGTTCATCAGGGATATTGGTCTCTAATTCTCCTTTTTGGTGGGGTCTTTGTCTGGTTTTGGAATTAAGGTGATGCTAGCCTCATTGATTAAGTTTGGAAGTATTCCATCCCTTTATATCTTTAGTGGAACAGCTTTAGTGGAATAGGTATTGTTTCTTCTTTAAACATTTGATAGAATTCCCCTGGGAAGCCATCTGGCCCTGGACTTTTGTGTCTTGGGAGGTTTTTGATTACTGCTTTAATTTCCTCCCTGGTTATTGGCCTATTCAGGTTTTCTAGTTCTTCCTGTTCCAGTTTTGGTAATTTGTTTTCCAGAAATGTGTCCATTTCTTGTAGATTGTCTAATTTATTGGTGTATAACTGCTCATAATAAGTTTTTAAAATCATTTGTATTTCCTTGATATTGGTTGTGATCTCTCCTCTTTCATTCATGATTTTATTAGTCTTTTTTCTTTTTAATAAGGCTGTCTAATGGTTTATCTATATTATTAATTCCTTTTTTAAAGATTTTATTTATTTATTCATGAGAGACACACAGAGAGAGAGAGAGAGAGAGAGAGAGAGAGGCAGAGACACAAGCAGAGGGAGAAGCAGGCTCCATGCAGGGAGCCTGACATGGAACTTTATTCCAGGTCTCCAGGATCAGGCCCTGGGCTGAAGGCAGCACTAAACCACTGAGCCACCCATGCTGCCCCTATCTTATTAATTCTTTCAAAGAACCAACTCCTGGTTTTCTTGATATGTTCTACAGTTCTTCTGGTCTCTTTTCATTGAGTTCTGCTCTAATCTTTATTATCTCTCTTCTTCTGCTTGGTGTAGGTTTTTTTTTTCTTTTCTTTCTCCAGTTCCTTTAGGTGTGAGGTTAGCTTGTGCATTTGAGTTTTTTCCAATTTTTTGAGGGATGTTTATATTGCAATATATTCCCATCTTAGGACCACTTTTGCTGTATCCCAAAGATTTTTTGAATGGTGTATCTTCATTTTTATTAGTTTCCATGAATCTTTTTAATTTTTCTCTAATTTACTTGTTGACCCATTTATCTTTTAGCAAGATGCTCTTTAATCTCCATGTGTTTTAGCTTCTTCCAAATTCCTTTTTGTTCTAGTTTCATAGGATTGTGGTCTGAAAATATGCAGGGGACAATCCCAATCTTTTGGTATCCGTTGAGACCTGATTTGTGACCCAGTAAGTGGTCTATTCTGGAGAAAGTTCCATGTGCACTTGAGAAGAATGTGTATTCAGTTGCATTTGGATGCATAGTTCTGTATATAACTGTGAAACCCATCTGGTCCAGTGTATCATTTATAGCTCTTATTTCGTTGGTGATGTTGTGCTTAGAAGATCTGTCATTTGCAGACCGTGCCGTGTTGAAGTCTCTTACTATTAGTGTATTATTATCTAAGTATGTCTTTACTTTGGTTAATAATTGATTGATATACTTAGCAGCTCCCACATTATGGGCATAAATATTCATGATTGTTAGGTCTTCTTGCTGGATAGACCCTTTAAGTATGATATATTGTTCCTCTTCATCTCTTACTACAGTCTTTGGGATAAACTTTAATTTATCTGATATGAGGATTGCTACCCCGGCTTTCTTTTGAGGACCATTTGAATGGTAAATGGTTCTCCACCCTTTCATTTTTAGGCTGGAGGTGTCCTTAGATCTAAAATGAGTCTTGAACCCGGAGTATATAGTTTTCACCCTGTGGAATGTATTTAGTATTTATGGTATCAATCTTCCCAATAGAATATGAGTTCCTGGAATGAAGAAATTATCCTTTCTACATGTATTAATATGAGTTAGCACACAGAAAGTGCCTAATATAGCTCCTGGCACATAGTAAAGACTCAACAAACACTACCTACTTTTTTCCTAAAGCTTGGAGTTTTTTTTCCCTAAAGCTTGACCAGTCTGAACCTAACTTTTTTTCATATGTAAAATGAGGATAATAAAATTATCTACCAGGATGCCTGGGTGGCTCAGTGGTTGAGCATCTGCCTTCAGCTAAGGGCATGATCCTAGATTCCCAGGATGAGTCCCACATCGGGCTTCCTGCATGGAACCTACTTCTCCCTTTGCCTATGTCTCTGCCTCTCTGTGTGTGTGTCTCTCATGAATAATTAAGTAAAATCTAAAAATACAATAAAATAAAAGAACTGCTTGCCTATAGCCTTATACACACATGTATATCTTGGATCCCCAGAAGGCCTTTCCTTGTTGGAATAAGAGCATTAGTGGTTTTTGTCCCTGTTAGCTTTCATCTGCTGCTTGGTGAATTTTGAAATCAAAACTTCCCTATGTGTTATAATTTCATGTAACAAATATTTATCAGGAGTCATCTCCCTGTGCTTGGCACTGTGATAAAGGCTGTTTTCAAGAAGCTTACTGTCTAATAGGGAGAGGGCCAGGCATATGAGGTACTAAGTACACAAGCAGCAGAATGAAACAGGCCTAGATAGAAGCATAAGTAATGTGCCATGTGTGGAGAAGAGAATCCTTAATTCTGATCAGAGAATCACCAAAAATATCATCAAGAGGGTATCATTTCAGCTAATCCTTGAAGGCTGAAAGAATTTTGATAGGCAGAAAGTTGAAAGAGGGTATTCAGAATAAAGGAACAGCATCACCAGAGGTATAGAGATATGAAATTGCATGGTGAGTTAAGGGAATGGGAAGTAGACTAAGGTAGTTGGGCTTCTGTTTCCTATATTTCAGCCATTCACATCCCATCCTCTATTTTTTTTCCATAGCTGAGAACTGCTTGTGCTATTATGACTTAACATTTTTTTCCAAATTGACTCATTGTTGTTACCTAAATTAATACATTTTATTTTTTGAAAAGATCCATCTATTTATTTGAGAGACAAAGAGAGGAGCATAAGTGGGAGGGTCAGAGGGATGGGGAGAGAGAATCTCAAGCAGAATCTGCACTCAGCATGGAGCCTGGGGCAGGGCTCCATCCCTGGACCCGGAGATCATGATCTGAGCCAAAACCAAGAGTTGGACGCTTAACGGACTGAGCTACCCAGGCATCCCCAAATTAATGTATTTTAACAGAAATTTTATATTACTACCATAAATTCAATTTTATTCATTGTACATTAAGATAATTTTCCATCCAAACACCACCCAAGACCATCTAGCATACCTACAGTGGTATGGGGACAACACTTTGAGAAATCCTGGGCTAGAGCATAAGCAATGTCACTGCAGATAGTGAGAGATGAGGCTAGGAAGCTGTGTGTGGATAGTCCATGGGGGCCTTACACATCAGGATAGCATGTGTACACTTTTTCCTGTCAGCAGTGGGAAAATACTGAAGGTTTCAGAGGCAAACATCATTATGACCGTGCTTTCAAAAAAAAAAAAATCTTGCAGTAGCATGGGAAATGGACCAGAAGGAAAGACACCAGCAGGCAAAAAGAGTAGACAAAGACTGCAGTCCAGACCAGGGGAGATTGAGCCTTAATCCATAACAGGAGCAATGGAGATAGAACAGGAGAATGAATGGGAGAGAGATCTTTTGGAAAGGGAAAGAAGTCAAAGAGAACTCCAAAATATTGAAAACATGTGACATTTATTTTGAGGCCTAAAAGATGAATAGAAGCTAGCCAGGAAAGAGCTGAGGAAAGATTCTTCCAAGTAAAAGGGACAGCATGCACAGAAGCTCAGAGGCTAGAGCGCAGAATGAGTTGAAGGAACTGACAGAACAGTATGGTGGAATGCAGAAAACAAGGGGGTGGCCGGAGCCTCCACCACAGAGTGCCTTCGAAACCAAGATTACAAGACCTGACCTTAGGAGTCTTCACCTAAGAGTCATAGGAAGCCACATTAGATGCTGAATTATTAAATTACCATTTACTCCCACACGTTCTCATATTTACAGATAATTTAGACCCAATAAGTAAATACAAAGCCACAGAAATGCTTCTTTGACAAGCCAGCTATGTTCTTGGTTATATGTTGTACAGTGACAGAGTCAGATTTGCATTTAGCATGCTAGCTGCATCAGGGCTTAAATAGAAGTGGGGAGCCTACTTAGAAGACATTGAGGGTCATCTAGGAGAGAGATAATGGTGGCTTGGACTGGGTGGTAGCATGGACATGGGGAATAGAATAATTTGAAAGGTGTTTGGAAGACAGAACTGCCAGGAATTGATAACTGACTAAAGGGAAAAATAATTAGGTTAAAGGTGCAATCTCTGGAGTAAAACAGTCTGAGTTCTCAACCCTTGCTCACCACAAGCTTGCTTTGTGGTCTCAGATAGTTATTTAACCTCTTTAAACCTGGGCTCCTCATCTACAAAATAAGATTAATTGCTGTCTTAATGGAGTCTTTATGAAGATAAATAAAATACGCATGTAAAGCACTTAGTTTTCCGTAATGAGTATACAGTAAATATTGGCTATTACTATATGGGAAAGTGAGCAAGTAAGATGAACCAAAGATGTTTTGAAGAAAGGACCCACTTAGATTCATATTGGTGCCATCTTTAGCTTAAGCTAGTATTCATTAGTAATTTGAGGCTGTACAAGTTTAAATTTATGTTTTTAAGTCAGGAACAGGGTTAAAAGGGTCAGTTTACCAAGGAGACATAACTATGCAAATATAGATGCACCTAACAATAGAGCTTCAATATATATGAAGCAAAAGGTGACAGAACTGAAAAGAAAAATAGACAAATTAACAATGATGTTTGGGGACTTCCTCAAAAACCACAAACAGCCAAAACTCACACAAGATAAAATAGATAATCCATAACCATTAATTAAATTAAATATTTAATTTTGTATAATTAGAGATCTTCCAAAACAGCAAACTGCAGGCCCAGATGGTTTCAACGGCAAATTCTACCAAACATTTTAAAGAAGATATATCACAGATTCTACACAATCTTTCCCAGAAAATAAAAGAGAAAAGAACAGGGATGCTTGAGTGGTTCAGCAGTTGAGCATCTGCCTTCAGTCCAGGGCGTGATCCTGGAGTCCCAGGATCGAATCCTGTGTTGAGCTCCTGGAGTGGAGCCTGCTTCTCCCTCTACCTGTGTGTGTGTGTATGTGTGTGTGTGTGTGTGTGTGTGTGTGTGTGATGAATAAATATATAAAATCTTTTTACAAAAAAGAGGAAGGAACACTTGTCAATTCATTTATGAAGCCAGACCTTGATACCAAAACTAGACAAAGACAGTACAAGAAAGAAAACTATAGACCAATATTCCTCATGAATATAAATGCAAAAATCCTCAATAAAATACTAGCAAATTGAATCCAGCAATACAAAGCATAATATATCATGGCCAAGTGGGCTTTATCCCAGGAATGCAAGTGAAAATCAATGTAAACTACCACATTAACAAAGGAGAACACATGATCATATCAACTGATGTAGAGAAAGCATTTGACAAACTTCCATTTCAATCATGATAAAACCTCTCAGTAAACTAGGAATAGAAGGAAACTTCCTCAACCTGATACAGAGCACCTATAAAAAACACTGCAGCTAACATCATATTTTATGAAAGCCTGAAAGCTTTCTCCCTAAGATGGCAGCAAAACAAGGATGTCCACTCTCACCATTTGTATTTAACATTGTACTAAAAGTCATAGCAAGTGCAATAAGACAGGGAGAAGAAGAAGAAAAAAAGATTGAAAAATAAGGAAAAAAACCTGCCCAATTTACAGATGACATGATTGGCTGTAGAAAATTCCAAGGAAATCTTTTTTTATAAAAGGTTTTATTTATTTATTTATTCATGAGAGCTACAGAGAGAGAGGCAGAGACATAGGCAGAGGGAGAAGCAGGGTCCCCACGGGGAGCCTGACATGGGGCTCTATCTCAGGACCAGGGATCATGACCCAAGCCAAAGGCAGATGCTCAACCACTGAGCCACCCAGGTGCCCCAGGAAATCTATTAAAAAAGAAGAAAAAAACCTTCAAGAACTAGCAAAGGAGTTTAGCCAAGCTACAGGATACAAGATCAAAAATTTCTATATACTAGTAGAAATCAGTTGAAAATAGAAATTTAAGGGGCACCTCGATGGCTCAGTTGGCTCTTGATTTTGATTCAGGTCATGATCTCAGGTTACTGGGATCAAGCCCCATATCAGGCTCTGCCTTGGGCATGAAGCCTGCTTAAGATTCTCTTTCTCCCTCTCTCTGAGCCCTTCCCTCCCTTCTAAAAAGAAAAAAAATAAGAAAATAGAAATTTTAAGACAATGCTATTTAAATGCCCTCTCCAGAAATGAAAGATTTATGAATAAGTTTAACAAAAACCTGTACAGCATCTGTAGGCTGAAAACTAAAGTACTAATGCATAAAATTAAAGACTTAAATAGTTAGAGACATACTGTGTTCATGGATTGGAAAATTCAATATAATAAAGATGTCATTTCTCCCTAAATTTATCTATAAATGTAACATAATTCAAATAAAAATCCCAGCAGGTATATAAGATAACACTTTTGCATAAATATTAAATTCCCCAAACTTGATAATAGCACTGTGGATGTGATATAGGAAGAGAATGTCTTTGTTTTTAGAAAATATGTGCTTAGGTATTTAGGGGCAAAGGGTTATGATCTCTGCAATGTACTTTCAAATACAAACACAGATGTATAGACATATTTAAAGATAATTAAACATAGAATATTTTCAATAGGAAGATATAGGTGAAGGTTATTAAAACATTCTTGCAAATTTTCTATCAATCTAAAGTTTTTTTCAAAATAAAAAATTTTTAAAACTCCCACCAGGAGGTTATGTAGACATAGGCAAGTTGATTCTAAAACTTATATAGAAAAACAAAGGAATTACAATAACTAAAACAGTTTTGAAAAAGAATAAAATTGGAGGAATCACACTATCTGACCTTAAGAATTGGCATACAACTACAGTAATCAAGACAGTGATGTATTAGCAAGGGATAGATCAATGGAACAGAAAAAAGAGTCCAGAAATAGACCTACACAAATATGACCAATTGATTTTTTTATATTGACATAAAATCAGTGTATAACATTGTGTAAGTTTCAAGGTATAACATTATAATTCACCATTTGTATGCACTATAAAATGATCACCATCCTAAGTCTAGTTACCATCTATCACCATACAATTGAGCCCTTTCACCCACTTTGCCCACCTCCCAACCCCATTCCCCTCTGGTAACCACCAATCTTTATGAGTTTATTTTTGCTGTGTTTCTTTGTTTTGGTTTTTAGATTCTACACGTAAATGAAATCATATGGTATTTGTCTTTCACTGTTGGACTTATTTCACTTAGCATAATACCCTCTAGGTCCAGCCATGTTGATGCAACTAGCAAGATTTCCTTCTTTCTATGGCTGAGTAGAATTGCATCATATATATATGCTGCATCATTATCCATTCATCTTTCCATAGACACTTAGGTTGTTCCCATATCTTGGCTATTGTGAATATTGCTGCAACAAACATTGGGGGGTGCATATATCTTTTTTAATTACTGTTTCGTATTCTTCAAATAAATACCCAGGAGTGGAATAGCTGGATCATATGGTAGTTCTATTGTTAATATGAAGAATCCTCATACTGTTTGCTATAGTGGATCCACAAACTTACATTCTCACCAACAATGTACAAGTGTTTCCTTTTCTCCACATCTTCTCCAACATTTGTTATTTCTTGTCTTTTTGATAATAGCCGTTTTAACATGTATGAGGTGGTTTCTCATCGTGGTTTTGATTTGCATTTCCCTGATGATTGGTGATGCTGAGCATCTTTTCATGTATCTATTGGCCATCTGTATGTTTTCTTTGGAAAAATGTCTTTTCATATCCCCTGCTCCTATTTATATCAGGTTGTTGATTTTTTGTTAAGTTGTATGACTTCTTTATATATTTTGAATATTAACCCCTTATATCAGATTTATGATTTGTAAATATCTTCTCCCATTCAGCAGGTTACCTTTTTGTTTTATGGATGGTTTTCTTAACTGTGCAGAAGAGTTTTAACTTAATCTAGTCCCATTTGTTTATTTCTGCTTTTATTTCCCTTGTTTTCAGAGTCAGATAAAAAAATTGCTAAGAACAATGTCAAGGAGCTTACAGACTAGGTTTTTTTTCTTCTAGGAATTTTATGGCTTCAGATCTTACATTCAAGTCCCTAATCCATTTTGAGTTAAGTTTTGGGTATGGCGTAAGGTCTAGTTTCATTCTTTTGCATGTGGCTGCCCAGTTTTCCTTACATTATTTATTGAAAAGACTTCCCCTTTCTCATTATATATTCTTGACTCTTCTGTCATAAATTAATTGATCATATTATGTGTGGGTTTATTTCTGGGCTCTCTATCCTCTTCCATTGATCTATATGTTTTTATGCTAATATAATACTGTCTTGGTTACTATAACTTTGTAGTATAGTCTGAAATCAGGAGCTCGATACCTCCAGCTTTATTCTACTTTCTCAGGATTGCTTTGACTATTTAAGATTTTTTGCAGTTCCATACAAATTTTAGAATTATTTGTTCTAATTTTGTGAAAAATGCCATTGGGATTTTGATAAAGATTGAGTTGAATTTGCAGATCGCTTTGGGTAGTATGAATTAACATTTTAACAATGTTAATTCTTCCAATCTATGAGCACAGACTATCTTTCCACTTATTTGTGTCTTCTTCAATTTCCTTTATCAGTGTCTCATAGTTTTTAGTGTACATGTCTTTCACTTCCTTGGATAAATTTATTCCTAGGAATTTTTTTTGAAGCAGTTGTAAATGGGATTGTT
Organism: Vulpes lagopus; assembly: GCF_018345385.1. NCBI lineage: Eukaryota > Metazoa > Chordata > Mammalia > Carnivora > Canidae > Vulpes > Vulpes lagopus. The sequence continues at coordinate 54,179,407 of NC_054848.1, forward strand.
TTCTTACTTTCTCTTTGTGATGGTTTGTTCTTGGTGTATAAAAATGCAACAGATTTCTGTATATTGATTTTGTTTCCTGCAACTTTAGTGAATTCATTTATTGGTTCTAACAGCTTTTCGTGGTCTTTAGGGTTTTCTATGTATAGTATCATGTGAGCTGCAAATAGAGTTTTACATTCGCCTTTATTTTAAAAAAAAGAATATTTATTTATTTATTCGAGAGAGACACAGAGAGAGAGGGAGAGACATAGGCAGAGGGAGAGGCAGGATCCCCTCGGGGAGACCGAAGTGGGACTCGATCCCAGGACCAAAGGCAGATGCTCAACCATTGAGCCACCCAGGCATACCTACTTCTTTCTTTCTGATTTGGATCCCTTCCCTTTTATTTCTTTTTCTTGTCTAAGTGCTGTAGCTAGGACTTCCAATATTATGTTGAATAAAAGTGGTGAGAATGGGCATCTCTGTCTTTTTCTTGATCTTAGCAGCTTTCAGCTTTTCACTGTTGAATATTATGTTAGCTGTGGGTTAGTCATATATGGCCTTTATTATATTGAGGTACATTCCCTCCATACTCACTTTGTTGAGAGTTTTTATTATAAATGAATGTTGAAAAAAAAAACAAAAAAAAATAAATGAATGTTGAATTTTGTCAAGTCATTTTTCTGGATCTATTGAGATGATTGTGTGATCTTTATCCATTTTGTTAGTGTGATATATCATGTTGTTTGATTAGTGGATGCTAAACTAAACCATCCTTGCATCTCTGAAATAAATCCCACTTGATCATGGTATCTGATCCTTTAATGTATTGTTGAATTTGGTCTGCTAATATTTTGTTGAGGATTTTTGTGTCTTGTTCATTAGGGAAATTGGCCTGTAATTTTTTCCTTTTTCTTCTTTTCTTTTCTTTTCTTTTCTTTTCTTTTCTTTTCTTTTCTTTCTTTCTTTCTTTCTCTTTCTTTCTTCTTTCTTTCTTTCTTTCTTTCTTTCTTTCTTTCTTTCTACCTTTCTTCTTTCTTTTGTTCATTTGTTTATTCTTTTTGTAGTGTTCTTGTCTGGTTTGAGTGTCGGGTTAATTCTAGTCTCACAAAATGAGTTTGAAGTATTCTCTCTTCTTTAAATTTTTGGAAGACTTTGAGAAAGATAGGTATTAAATGTCCTGTGAATGTTTGGTAGAATTCACCAGCAAAGCCATCTGATCCTAGTTGTCTTTCTGTAATTGACTTCTAGTTTCATACCGTTGTGACTGGGAAAAATGCTTGATATGATTTCAATCTGTAAATTTATTGAGACCTGTTTTGTGGCCTAACATGATCTATCCTAGAGAATGTGAACTTGAGGAGAATGTGTATTCTGCTGCTTTGGGAAGTTCTGTATATATCTATTAAGTCCATCTGGTCTCGTGTGTCATTTAAGGCTGTCTCCTTATTGCTTTTCTGTCAGGATGGTCTACCCATGATGTAAGCGAGGTATTAAAGTCCCCTACTGGGGCATCTGGTTGGTTAGGTTGGTTAGTTGGTTAGGTGACTGACTCTTGGTTTCAGCTCTGGGTGTGATTTCAGGGTCATGAGATTGAGCCCCATTTAACTGACTGAGCCACCCAAGCACCCTTATAAATATTTCTTTATCAATAGATTCTTAATTTAAATATTTAAAAAATATTTTAAATAATTTTCAATCACTAAGAGCTGCAGACAACATGTGCTGCTATATTCTGGAATGCCCTCTCAGGAACCTGCAGCCACAGCTGGCAGATCTCACTGGTACTGTGGGCCACTCCTGCAGCAGAGGTTGGTCACAGACAATTCAGGGCTGTCCTTACTGGGCCATCAAAATCAGGCCACATTCCAGAGCTCCCCACTCTGCATATCAATCAGGTGTCATGACATTCTCTACTAGTGGCCTTTTAAAGACCTACCTACCTGTAGTATTCAGCAGGGCCAGGACCCCCATTTTAGAAATGGGAATTCAGATGACCTATGAAATGCAATTAATTCCCAGGACAATTATGGTGATCCAAAAACCCAGGGTTAGGCAGAATGGATATATTCTGATTCAAAAAAAGGTAACAAAGACAGTGGTTGTGATGGCAGAATACACTTGTATGCATCTCAAGTCAAGCTCCAGCTGTTCCAGGCCCCCGTTGCTGGGCTTTGATCTTTTGCAATACTTTAAAAAATACTCCATGCAGTGTGCTGAGCAGCTGAAGTACTTCTCATATATTTGCTCTTAACAGAAAAAAAAATATTTTAACTTCATATTAGCTTTTTAAGAGGTTAATCTGCTACCTTTATTTTTTTTAATTAATTAATTAATTAATTAATTTTTTTAAATTAATTTTTATTGGTGTTCAATTTACCAACATACAGAAAAACACCCAGTGCTCATCCCGTCAAGTGTCCACCTCAGTGCCCATCACCCATTCCCCTCCAACACCCGCCCTCCTCCCCTTCCACCACCCTTAGTTCGTTTCCCCGAGTTAGGAGTCTTTATGTTCTGTCTCCCTTCCTGATATTTCCCAACATTTCTTTTCCCTTCCTTTATATTCCCTTTCACTATTATTTATATTCCCCAAATGAATGAGAACATACACTGTTTGTCCTTCTCCGATTGACTTATTTCACTCAGCATAATACCCTCCAGTTCCATCCACGGTGAAGCAAATGGTGGGTATTTGTTGTTTCTAATTGCTGAGTAATATTCCATTGTATACATAAACCACATCTTCTTTATCCATTCATCTTTCGATGGACATCGAGGCTCCTTCCACAGTTTGGCTATTGCGGCCATTGCTGATAGAAACATCGGGGTGCAGGTGTCCCGACGTTTCATTGCATCTGAATCTTTGGGGTAAATCCCCAACAGTGCAATTGCTGGGTCGTAGGGCAGGTCTATTTTTAACTCTTTGAGGAACCTCCACACAGTTTTCCAGAGTGGCTGCACCAGTTCACATTCCCACCAACAGTGTAAGAGGGTTCCCCTTTCTCCACATCCTCTCCAACATTTGTGGTTTCCTGTCTTGTTAATTTTCCCCATTCTCACTGGTGTGAGGTGGTATCTCATTGTGGTTTTGATTTGTATTTCCCTGATGGCAAGTGATGCAGAGCATTTTCTCATGTGCATGTTGGCCATGTCTATGTCTTCCTCTGTGAGATTTCTCTTCATGTCTTTTGCCCATTTCATGATTGGATTGTTTGCTTCTTTGGTGTTGAGTTTAATAAGTTCTTTATAGATTTTGGAAACTAGCCCTTTATCTGATATGTCATTTGCAAATATCTTCTCCCATTCTGTAGGTTGTCTTTTAGTTTTGTTGAGTGTATCCTTTGCTGTGCAAAAGCTTCTTATCTAATTGCACCCAAAAGCATAAGATACCTAGGAATAAACCTAACCAAAGAGGTAAAAGATCTATACCCTAAAAACTATAGAACACTTCTGAAAGAAATTGAGGAAGACACAAAGAGATGGAAAAATATTCCATGCTCATGGATTGGCAGAATTAATATTGTAAAAATGTCAATGTTACCCAGGGCAATTTACACGTTTAATGCAATCCCTATCAAAATACCATGGACTTTCTTCAGAGAGCTAGAACAAATTATTTTAAGATTTGTGTGGAATCAGAAAAGACCCCGAATAGCCAGGGGAATTTTAAAAAAGAAAACCATATCTGGGGGCATCACAATGCCAGATTTCAGGTTGTACTACAAAGCTGTGGTCATCAAGACAGTGTGGTACTGGCACAAAAACAGACACATAGATCAATGGAACAGAATAGAGAACCCAGAAGTGGACCCTGAAATGTATGGTCAACTAATATTTGATAAAGGAGGAAAGACTATCCATTGGAAGAAAGACAGTCTCTTCAATAAATGGTGCTGGGAAAATTGGACATCCACATGCAGAAGAATGAAACTGGACCACTCCCTTTCACCATACACAAAGATAAACTCAAAATGGATGAGAGATCTAAATGTGAGACAAGAGTCCATCAAAATCATAGAAGAGAACACAGGCAACACCCTCTTTGAACTCGGCCACAGTAACTTCTTGCAAGATACATCCACAAAGGCAAAAGAAACAAAAGCAAAAATGAACTATTGGGACTTCATCAAGATAAGAAGCTTTTGCACTGCTACCTTTATTATACATTTGCACTTATCAGTAGATTTTTATGTTTGTATGTCTTCATGTTCCTAGTTAGTGCCTTTCTTTTCAGCTTAAAGAAATCCCTTTAACATTTCTTGTAAGGCCAGTTTAGTAGTGATCAAATCTTTTAATTTTGCTTGTGTAAAAAACTCTCTATCGCTCCTTTAAATCTGAATGACAACCTTGCCAGGTAGAGTTTTCTTGGTTGGATGTTTCTTCCTTTCAGCACTTTGGTTTCTTTTATTTACTTTTCTCTTTTCACTGAAGAATAATTAACATTCAGTGTTGCATTAGTTTCAGGTGTACAATAGAATGATTCAACAATTCTATACATCATCATCAAGATAAATGTATTCTTGATCTTTTTTTTTTTTAAACATTTCTTTTTTTTTTTTAATTTTTATTTATTTATGATAGTCACACAGAGAGAGAGAGAGAGAGGCAGAGACACAGGCAGAGGGAGAAGCAGGCTCCATGCACCGGGAGCCTGATGTGGGATTCGATCCCGGGTCTCCAGGATCGCGCCCTGGGCCAAAGGCAGGCGCTAAACCGCTGCGCCACCCAGGGATCCCTTCTTGATCCTTTTTTAAAAAATATTCTTGATCCTTTTTATCTATTTCACCCCACTCCCTGCCCATCTCCCCTCTGGCAACCACCATTTTTTCTCTGTATTTAAGAGTCTCTTTTTTATTGGTATCTTTTTGTTTGTTCATTTGTTTTGTTTCTTAAATTCCACATATGAGTGAGATTATATATTTGTCTTTCTCTGACTAACTTATTTCTCTTAGCACTATACCTTCCAGGTCCAGCTATGTTACAAATGGCAAGATCATGTATATATACACATTTACATATAACATCTTCTTTATCCATTCATCTATGGATAGGCACTTGGGTTACTTCTATTATCTTGCCTATTGTAAATAATGCTGCGGTAAACATAGGAATGTATATATCTTTTCAAATTAGTGTTTCTCATTTTTTTGGGGGGGGGGTAAGTGCCTAGTGGTGGAATTACTGATCATATGGTAATTTTAATTTTCTTTTTAAAAAAGATTTTATTTATTTAATTGAGAGTGAGCAGAGCTAGAGAGAGAACACAAACACTGGGGGGAGTATGGCAGGACAGAGGGAGAGGGAGAAGTAGACTCCCCACTGAGCAGGGATCCTGATGCAGGGCTCAATCCCAGGACCCTGGGATCATGACCTGAGCTGAAGACAGCCACTTAGCCAAGTGAACCACCCAGGAGCCCCTATTTTTAATTTTCTAAGAAACCTCCATGCTGTTTTCCACAGTGGCTGAACTAATTTGCATTCCCACCAACAGTGCACAAAGCTTCCTTTTTCTCTACATCTTTGCCAGCACTTTCTAATTCTTGTCTTCTGGATTCGAGCCATTCTGACTGGTATAGGGTGATATCTCATTGCAGTTTTGATTTGCATTTCCCTGATTATTAGTGATGTTGAGCATCTGTTCATGTGTCTATTGGCCATCTGTATGTCTTCAGAAAGATGTCTGTTCATGTCCTCTGCTCATTTTTTTATTTGGGTTATTTTTTGGTACTATGTGAGTTTTTTTAATATATTTTGAATATTAACTTCTTATCAGATACATCATTTGCAAACCTCTCATTCAGTAGGTTGTCTTTTTGTTTTATTGATGGTTTCCTTTGCTGTGAAAAAGTTTTTTATTTTGATGTAGTTCCAATAGTTTATTTTTGCTTTTGTTTCCCTGGCTTTTGTTTCCCTAATATGGTGTATCCATGTCCATGTTCCCTAGGGGGTGCCTCTGTATCCTCAGCATGTATGACATGCAGAAGAAGACAGATCTAGAAAAATGTTTCTGTGACTCATGTTAGAGACATTGTTGCCTGTTCTCTTCTAGGACTTTGATGGTCATGTCTCACATTTAGGTCTTTAATCCATTTTGAGTTTATTTTTGTGTATGGTGTAAGAAAGTGGTCCAGTTTCATTCTTTTGCATGTAGCTGTCCAGTTTTCCCAGAACCATTTGTGGATGAGACACTTTTCCTCCTTATATATTCTTGCCCCCTGTGTCATAGATTAACTGACCAAAAAGACATATATTTATTTCTGGGCTCTCTATCCTATTCCATTGATCTATGTGTCTATTTTTGTGTCAGAACGATACTGTTTTGATTACCACAGTGTTGTAGTATATCTGGGATTGTGATATCTCCAGCTTTTTTTCTTCTTTTAAAGATTACTTTGGCTATTCTGTCTGCTTTTAATATTCTCTCTTTATTTTTTGGCATTTGAATTATAATGTGTCTTGGTACACACCTCTTTGAGTTCATTTTATTTGGAACTTTGCTTCTTGAAGCTGTCTGTTTTCCTCCCTAGGTTATGGAATATTTCAGCCATTGTTTTCTCTAATAAGTTTTCCACTGCTTTCTCTTTCTCTTGTCCTTTTGGGACCCATTTAATACAAATGTTAGTCTGCTTGATATTGTCCCATCAATCCCTTAAGCTATATTCACTTATTTTCATTTTTTTCTCTTTGCTGCTTGATGTTAGTTTTTCTGCCCTGCGAAATTAACTGATCCTTTATTCTGCTTTACCTAGACTGCTATTGAACCCCTCTACTGTATTTTTCAGTTTAGATACTATATTCTCCAGCTGCATGACTTCTATTTGGTACTTTATTGTTTTCTATCTCATTGTTGAAGCTCTGTGTTTGTTCTTACTTCTCAAGTTCAGTGAACATCTTTATGGCCATTACTTTGAATTCTTTATCAGGTAGATTATCTCCATTTTTAAGGTTTCTTTTCCTGAGGTTTTTTCTTGTTCTTTCAGTTGGAACATATCCCTCTGTCTTCAATTTGCTTGACCCTCTATGATTGTTACTATGTAACAGCTATTTCTCCCAGTCTTGAAAGAGTGGCCTTGTGTAGGAGATTAAATTTATCATTTAGCTTTTCTCTACCTTTTGGTTGTTTCTCAGACCTTTGTAATTGTTTAAGTAGCCTGAGTTGTTCTCCATAGATTCCATTTGTTGAGGGTATGCAACACCTGTTAGTGTTCAAGAGAGAGATATCTCAAACAGTTTAGTTTCAGGCTAATTATAAGCCAGATCCTCAGGCAACAGTTTTTAAGGTAGGTAAATATATACAGTCTTGTGAGTCTACAGTATAAATCCTGCTGACATCCAGACAAGAAGCTCTGGAGGTGTCCCCTGGGCAATAGTTGCAAAAATTGTGGCTTTAGACTTTAAGCTCCTTTCTGAGTGGTATTAGCCAGCTGTGGGGAGGACAAGGGAGGGCACTAATATGGTGTCTCCCTGTCCATATTCCCTGGGGGGTGCCTCTGTAGCCTCTGGATGTATGGCAAACCTAAAGCCTGTCTCTCAGGCTGAAGCTTCAGGACAAGGAAATAAAACTTCTTCACATGAAAAGTAGGAGTTTGTTTCAGTCTGCTGTTTGTGCAGTGCCTTGTGGGTGGTAGCCCGCCAAAGACTATCTCCCCAATTTATTTGGACTCATGGGACCCATAAATACATTCCCCCTGGCCATCAGAGCCAGGTACTCAAGAGGTGTCCTTTGTATGGGCTGCATGTGCTTGTTGGCTATAGCTTGGTGGGCCACGACTATAGCACGTGGGGGTGGGGCACTTGGCCAGCCCAGCTGCAGTGGGATAGTCTGCACTTGCAGTGCATGGGGCAAGGGTGGCAGTCCTACTGGAGCTAGCAGGCTAGGGATAGGGTGTGAAAAAGTCACCTGCTAGTGCCAATACCAACAGAGCAGAAGAACTAAAAAATGACACCCACAGGTGCCTCCATCTTTGAAGAGCATCCAAACAGGTTTCTGTTTCTCTAGCAGATGCTTTAAGATTAATAAATGAGTTTCCAAGTGACTTTCAAATGATTGCTTTTGTGTTGGGTCCTAGGGCAAGTGGATCTCCTTTTAAGCATGTATTTTCTATTTCCTAGTCCTATGGTTCTCCTTGAAGTAAACCCTGTTGGTTTTCAAGACCAGACACTTCTGGTGCAGTTCCCAAGGATTGGGAGGCCTGAAAGGAGGGATAAACTCCTCACTCCTCAGGGACGAGCTCCAGATTATGAGACACCCTCCCAAATGTGGGTTACTGTTCCTGAATGTGAGAGTTTCTTGCTAGACTATATCAATGTGGCTTTTTATCCTTTGTTGTGGAGGCTCTGCTCAGGTATCTTTCAGGGCCTTTTCAGAGGAAATTGTTCCTTGTGTAACTGTAGAGTTGCTGTGTTCATGGGAGAAGATGAGTTTAAGATCTTTCTATACCACATCCTGAACCCTCCTATGGCCAATGGATCTTTGAGAAAGATGCAAAAGCAATTCAATGAAAGAAGGGCAGTCTTTTATTTTTTTAAAAGATTTTGTTTATTTATTTCAGGAAAGAACATGCACACAAGCAGGGGGAGGGGCAGAGGGAGGGGCAGAGGAGAAGAAGAAGCAGACTCCCCACTGAGCAGGGAGCCCAGATACAGGGCTTGATCTCAAGACCTTGAGATCATGACCTGAGCTGAAGGTAGTCACTTAACCAACTTCAGGCACGGCTGAAGGGTAGTCTTTTAAACAAATGTTGGAACAACCAGATATCCATATGTAGTATATGAACCTTGGTCAAAACCTCACATCTTATTAAAATAATTAACTCAAAATGAATCACAGACATAAATGTAAAACACAAACTGTAAAACTTTTAGTAAAAAACTTAGAAGAAAACCTCCATGACCTGAAGTGAGGTAAAAGGTTCTTAGATTTTTACATTAAAAGCACAATATATAGGGCAGCCTGGGTGGCTCAGCGGTTTAGCGCCACCTTCAGCCCAGGGCCTAATCCTGGAGACCCGGGATTGAGTCCCACATTTGGCTCCCTGCATGGAGCCTGCTTCTCCCTCTGCCTGTGTCTCTGCCTCTGTGTGTGTGTGTATCTCTCATGAATAAATAAATAAAATCTTTAATTAAAAAAAGCACAATATATAAAGGGAAAAAATAATAAATTTGACTTCATCAAAATTAGAAGCTTTTGCTCTAAGAAAGACCGTGTTAAGAGAATGAAAATATAGATACAGACTGGGAGAAAATGTTTGCAAATCACATATCCAACAAAGAACTTGTATCCAGAATGTATAAAGAACTCCTAAAACTCACCAGTAAGAAAACTCAAACGACCCAATTGAAAAATGAACCAAAGTGAAATAGACACCTCCCCAAAGAGGATACAGAAGGCAGATAAGCACATAGAAAGCTGTTAAGCATCATTAGATATTTGGGAAATTAAAATTAAAATTTGAGATGCCACACTACACATCTATTAGAATGGCTTGGCCATCTTCAATATAAACTAAATTAAGAGCCTGCCTTATGTGAACCTCTTCCTTGATAATCCACACTAAGATTTCTCACTTGAACACAGACAAATTTTTGGAAGCATCTCCTGGTGTCAAGGCCGTAATATCTAAGGGAGGGTCACATATACATATGCACAAAAGGTTGTTCTTTATCATTCTTGCCTCAGATAAGTTTGCTTTCTGTCATAGAATTCCTTGTTCCATGAGATTTAGCTCTTCCACCTTTGGCCTCCGTTTCCCTTATCTCTTTATTTTTTAAAAAAGATTTATTTACTCATTTATTCAGAGAGAGCAAGAGAGAGGCAGAGACACAGGCAGAGGGAGAAGCAGGCTCCACGCAGGGAGCCCGACGTGAGACTCAATCCCGGATCTCCAGGATCACACCCCGGGCTGCAGGCGGCGCTGCGCCACAGGGGCTGTCCTCCCTTATCTCTTTAAATCACCCTTCTGTCACTGTGAGTGACACCAGTGACACTCAAACAGGCTGCATCTGGCAGGCTGGTCCTCAAAGGACATTTATGGTCTCCTGAGGTGTCACACCTGCAGTTCAAATAGATTCCACAAGGGGGATGGTGTTTATGGAAGTGCAGCTCTTGGCTAGACTACCCTTAGAACTTTGTGTATAACTGAAAGAGACCAGATATTAGGTACATAATCCATCTATGATTTTTAAATAGCATCTATTTAAAAATAACACAAATGCTGCCTAGATACTAATCATTTAAGTTAACCCATTATTGAAAAGAGAAAACATTTATTTTTCAGTCAATCTGTAGATGTTTGCTAAACACCTACTGTGTGCAAGGCACTGTTCTAAATACTGGGGATACAAACTAAATTTATTTGGAGCAAGATATAAAAGAAATGATACATTTAGACTACTTTTAATTAATAATGATTCTTGCTGAGTTTTGTTCTGAAGCTTACCTGGCAAATTTACTCTCATGTTTTATGAGGGTCAGAGGTAGCAGGACGTTTATCAATGGAAAGCTTCCTGTGAAATTCCTCCCACCACTATTTCCTATTTAATTAGCATGATTATAACAACCATCTTAGCTAGTTCTTGCAGAGAGAATTCAGCCGATCACTAAGGTTTCTTCTACTCCATAACATGATTTTTTAAAGAAAGGCCCATTCCATCTTTTTCCTGTTTTTTTTTTTTTTCATCTATGTCCAAAATGCAAGAAACAAACCTGCTGCTAAGTAACTCTTGAGTTTCTTCCCCTTCTTTGGAAATTTCATCTACCTAATGTGGTTACCTGGCCAAATAAGTCATTCCTTTAGCTGGGTCTTTTTTCATTCACAATATGTGTACTTAGCCCCTCTTTCCCATTAGTGCAGATTATTTTATTTTTTAAGATTTTATTTATTTATGAGAGACACAGAAAGAAAGGCAAAGACATAGACAGAGGGAGGAGTAGGCCTCCTGCGGGAGCCCAATGGGGAACTCCATCAAAGGACCCCAGGATCAGGACCTGAGCCAAAGGCAGATGCTTAACCACTGAGCCACCCAGGTAGCCCATGAATGTAGATTTTTAAATGGGATTTAATTCCCACTGCTGTGAGATGTATCATGTTTACATTTCAAAGTCTACTGTGACCCTTTGCTAACAGAAATAATATTCCCCTTTCTAGATTTTTGAGACATTCTGAATGTGACAAAACTGAACATAGGAAAGTGCTTTCTAAATATGTGTTTTCTTCTCAGCATCAGCCTGTATACAACAGGCAGCCCTCTTCACTAGTATGTACTGAAAGCAGTTCCACAAAGAAAGGAGGGTCAAGGGACACCTGGGTGGCTCAGTGGTTGAGCATCTGCCTTTGGCTCAGGTTGTGATCCCGGGGTCCTGGGATCAATTCCCTTATCGGGCTCCCCACAGGGAGCCTGCTTCTCCCTCTGTCTGTATCTCTGCCTCTCTCTGTGTGTCTCTTGAATGAATGAATGAATGAATGAATGAATAAATAAATAAATAAAATCTCCAAAAAAAGAAAGAAAGGAGGGTCAAGCTTTTAGAAAGGAATTCCTGAAGTCTCAGAAATGGGATGTCAGCCACTGGTTCAAGGTGCTGTTCTTGCCAAGCAGTGCTGTCATTTGACCCCAGCTGAGGGCCTGCTCTGAGAATATCATGGTTATGTTGTTTCCTCAGTTAAGATCTCAGCCATCAAAAAGGGACCCAGGTCCAGGGACTCAGAGTACAGCCTGAACTACAGCAGAGCTGGAAGAGGTTGTGACGGGAAAGGGAGAGAAGGGTCTCATATGAGCCTTGACCTGCTCCTTCTGTATAGAGTGGATATGGCAGTTAAAGTTATATTAAACTTGAAAGAAACCAAAGGAAACTGATTTTGTTTCCCCTCAGGAGCGATTCCTGTTTTGCTTATACCCTACTTTCTGGTGTTCACTAAATTATGGATCTTGTCTGTGCTCACCTTAGCCTGGCTCGCCTATGATTGGAATACCCACAGTCAAGGTATGAGACAAGGGAAGTGTGATGGTCCCTGTCTGTGCAAAGGATGGAACCAAAGGGAGAGGTAAATGGAGGGAGAGAGTGGGAGAAGAAGAGGGAGAAAGGATAGGAAGGGGAAAGAGGGGAAAGGGAAAGGAAAAGAGTTAGGAAGGTGGAGGGCTGGAAAGATGGAAAGAAGCAAATAGGTGTACAGGGAAGGAGACAGAGAGAGGAGAGCAAAGATCAGCAAGAAAAAGAGATCTCATCTCTCCCAGGCTTCTGAGGAAGGATTAAGAGGTTTCAGGGCAGGTGCCCTCAGTTTTGGGACATTTACCTATCACTTTCCTGGCTGGTTCCAGGGAAGCAGGGGTCTCCTATATTTTCTTGGGGGTTGGACTCAGGTACAGAGCCTACAGCACTACGTTCTAGAGATATGGAAATGTGAAAAGGGGACTTCTTCTGTGACCTGAGGACTATAGGAAGAACCTTCTACCTCTGAGAGATGTTTGAGGGATTGTAGCTCATCTGCTCTTTCCTTCCCTTCTGTACCCACAGGTGGTAGGCGTTCAGCTTGGGTACGTAATTGGACCCTCTGGAAGTATTTTCAAAATTATTTCCCAATAAAGGTAACCACTCTTCCTTTTGGTGCTCTTGGTTCCTGTTGCCCAGACTTTCCCTCCCCACTCAGCGCCATGTTTTCAAAGGCTTTAGTGGCCAGCAGTGAAAGTCAAGTCCCAGAAGCATAATGCAGAGTAGGCATATAAGATAGATGGGCAGGTGGGGAGATGAATGGATAGCAGCCTTTCTTCACAGTGGCAAACTCTCTGAGCATCATAACCCCTGGCAATCCTCTGACAGTGATGACATCCCAATGAACAGAGATTTGGGGCTCCCCGAGGGAAACAGAGGCTATCTGCTGGTATCTGGGTCCACATGTCCTCTCTTCTTTCTTCCTATCCACCACTCTGACTCAATCTCTCTCTAACAGCTGGTGAAGACTCATGACCTCCCTCCCAAACACAACTATATTATTGCCAATCACCCCCATGGGATTGTTTCTTATGGTGTGTTCATCAACTTTGCTACTGAGGCCACTGGCTTTGCTCGGATTTTTCCAGCCATCACTCCTTCCATAGGGACCTTGGAATGGATTTTCTGGATCCCCATTGTGCGAGACTACGTGATGTCAATGGGTGAGTATAAGAAATCATCCCATTCTCTGGCCTACCTCAGACCTCCAACCCCAGTAAGCACTGACAGTCCACATCTCATATCTTGATGGAAGAAGACTTAGTAAAAAATGAGTCCAGAACACACAAAGCCAGTAACAAGGGTATGTGGCCATGCATCAGGTTCTGTCTAAGATCTGGGAGGCAGGGTTTAGTGAGACAGTAGGATAAGTTACAGGTGTTTATAAGAGTTGCCAAGAATCCTTTCAGAGGAGGAAGCAGAGGTCGAGTTCAGGATCAAAGCCAAAGTGTAAAACAGAAGGTTGGTGGTGGCTAGTGGCTAGTCCTGATCACTCCTGAGGGAGAGAACTCTGGACAGTTTCTAAAGCTGTAAGACTGGGGAGAGTGGATAGTATTGATCTAAGAGGCAGCAGGTAGAGGAATTCAATGTAGTATCACAGATTCCCCACAAGACAAACAGCTGACCCTAAGGACCAACCTCAGGCTAGGGCTAACCCAGGATGCGGAGGTCAAAGACAGAAGAGTGGAAACAATAGTCAGGGAACAGAACTGTCTCCAGCATGAAGAGCCCAGAGGAACCCCTTTCCCAAATCTCAGGCACCAAGTTTGTTATGCCACTTGACTCTTTGGTTTCACAGGTGTGTGCCCAGTGAGTGGCTTGGCCTTGAAGTATTTGCTGACCCAGAAAGACTCAGGCAATGCTGTGGTTATTGTGGTGGGTGGAGCTGCTGAAGCCCTCTTGTGCCGACCGGGAGTCTCTACCATCTACCTTAAAGAACGTAAAGGTTTTGTGAAGTTGGCACTGAAGACAGGGTGGGTCCCCAGGTTCTGGTGCCCTATTGTCAGAGTGCCATAGGTACTCTGTAGCACCTCTCCAGAATGGCTCCCTCCTTTGGAAACCTGTTAGAGGGGGCTCTCTCTTTACTCTGATTGCTTCCCTCTGCTCCTTTGCACTGTCTTAATGGTGTTTGAGCCTCCAGATAACATTTGTAGGCATTTTTTTTTACTTGAAGTTGGAGAAAGAACAATGGGAAAAGACTTTTATCTTCTGCTCATTAGTCTAGTAGGCTAGGGGTCAGGGGAAGTGGAGCTTTGCTTTCAACTCACTAACTGAGAGGTCCAGAAAACCTACCCAGGACAAGGAAGGCATTGTGCTGGGGGCTGGGGGGATTGCAAAAATAAATAAGACATGGTTATTGTCCCCAAACAGCATATAATCTGGTTTGATAAATAGAATGCATTTGTTCAGCAGTTAGTGAACAACTACTGTGTATCAGGCATAGTACTAGGCATTGAGGATATAAAAATAAATGAAACCTGATCCTTGCCTTTAAGAAACTGACAGTCACATGGGAACAATAGATATGCATAGATATAATTACAAAATATATCCAGAAGCCAACGACTTACATCTCAGTTGTAACCCCCCTGGTTTAAATTAGCATCATCTCTCCCCTCATTATTACAGTCTCCTAATGCTCTGCCTGCTTCTTTCCCTGCCTCCCCCACATCCAAGAGTCTACTCTCAACTGTAGCGAGGATGACTTCATTAAATGTGAGATTGTGTTACTACCCCAAATGCTCCAATGGCTCCAATTTCACTCTGAGCAAAATCCAAAGTCTTTACAAGGGCCTGCAAAACCCTGAATAATCTAGTCCTTAGCAACCCCTCATCACCCACTGCTCTCCCCCTTACTCATTCTATTAGGGCTACAGTGATCTTACTGTCCCTCAAACAAGCCACAGGCTCCTGCCTTAGGGTGCTCTAGCTGTTCCCTCTGCCTGGAACACTATTCCTCCAAATAACTGTTTGGGTCATTCCCTTACTTACTCCAGGTATTTGCTCAAATGTTTCTTCTCAGGAAGTTCTATCCTGACCATCTTGCTCTATTTTTTCCCTGTTGTATTCATCATCTTTTTATATATCATTGATTTTATTTATATATGTTTTGTTTGTTATTATTATTTATTGTCTTCCCCCAAGAAAAGATGCAAGATATTTTTAAAATCTATTTTGTTCACGGATGTGTGACAGTGAACAGGGCTAGGGCTTTATACAGTGCTGATGCACAGAAAGAGCTCAATAAACATTTGTTGAATGAATGATGTGCTATAATAGAGTTATGTACAAAGTGCTATGGGAACAACAACTGATGGGAAAACTTTCACTCCAAGTAGAAGTTTCATGAGTGAGTGACATTTGAATTGTGAGCTAAAATATTAGTAGGAGTTGCCAGCCAGACCAAAAGGGAGAAAGGACTCAGGAAACCTACAACGTATCAGGCACTATGTGAGGCCCTAAAGATCCAAAGATGAATGACAGATTTCCCACCTTTGATCAGCTTGACAGACAACTAGGAAGTCATATAGGTAAGGGTATGACTCTAATAACTGAATTAGAATAGTGTTAGTGTGGAGAAAGATGAGCACTAGATAAAGAGTACCTAATTCACATTGTGGGGGAGGGAATTGGAGGTAGTCAAAAAAGTTTTCTTCAAGAGATTGAAATTGGAGCTAAGCATTGAAGGGCAAAATAGAATTAGCCATGTGAAGACAGAAGGAAGGCATTTCTGGCAGAGGGAGCAGAATGTACAAAGAAGCATTGACAAGAAACAACTTGGCACACTTAGTATGGCTAAGCAGATTGCAAGAAAGGGGTGGGGAGAGGAGAAGCTAGCACAAAAGCTAGAGCACAAAAGCCATGGCAAGCAGTATGATATAAAGTGAGGATCTCTGGAAGAGTTTTAAAGAGAGGAATGACAGGTCCAGATATGCAGTTAAGGAAGATCACTCTGGATGCTGGGTGTAATGACGACAGTTAGATTGCCTAAGATTAGTTTCTTTCTATCATAAGACAAGGTGCAGCAGCTCCCCTGCCCCACCCCACCCCCCAAAAGGTTCAGTTAAAAGGGTGGGGCATGGCAAGAATGAAACAAAAGCTGAAGATGTTTGGGTACTTGGGTTCTTGTCCTATGATAGGGAGATTGGAAAGGTTTCACACCTTGGAGAGGATTTTGCTGGGGGGGAGCTCCCTGGAAGAGTTAATACTTCTCCTTTCTTTGCAGAGCATACCTTGTCCCTTCTTATTCCTTTGGAGAGAATGAGGTTCACAATCAAGAGACCTTCCCTGAGAGCACATGGATAAGGTTCTTCCAAAAAACCTTCCAGGCCACATTCAAAAAAATCCTGGGATTAAATTTCTGTACCTTCCATGGTCGGGGCCTCACTCGAGACTCCTGGGGCTTCCTTCCTTTCAATCGGCCCATTACCACTGTTGGTGAGCTTTCCAATACCTTTGGACCACCCTCGTTGTTGATTCACCCCACCCAGGTCATCCATCAGTCCAGGAGGCCTAGCAAACAGCTGGGATGGGCAATGGGAATTCCAGTAGGATTGGCTGAGGGCAGGGTGGGCAGGACAACTAAACAGTAAGAGTTGTGGCCATTTAATAGCTCCCATGAGACCAGTTTTATTCACAAACATTCCTTCATCACTCTTCTGAGCCTTCTTCTCATTCTCATCAGCATGCATGAGATAAGGTATTTGGAGAATGTGGGATGGAAAGGAGCTAGAGCAGCAAGAAAAAACAAAGGAAAGGGAGGGGACACAGATACTGAGTTTGATTGAGTAATGTGGCTCCCTCTGAAGGATGGGTAATTTGAGTTGGGGAGGGGAGGCTCTGATGCTTATCTCTTCTTCTTTCCCATAGTTGGGGAGCCCCTGCCAATCCCCAAGATTAAGAGGCCAAACAAGAAGACAGTGGACAAGTACCATGCACTCTACATCAGTGCCCTGCGCAAGCTGTTTGACCAGCACAAAGTTCAATATGGCCTTCCTGAGACCCAGGAACTGACAATCATATAACAGAAGCTATATATCCCCCACTTTAGAAATCAGAGTCTTGGGATGCCTGGGTGGCTCAGCGGTTGGGCTTCTGCCTTCGGCCCAGGGTATGATCCTGGAATCCTGGGATCAGGTCCCGTATCGGGCTTCCTGCATGGAGCCTGCTTCTCCCTCTGCCTATGTCTCTGCCTCTCTCTCCCTGTATCTCTCATAAATAAAATCTTTTTTAAAAAGGAGAAGAAATCGGAGTCTTGTGAATCCACAAGTCTTTTTTTGTCCCCTGACTCCAACCAGCTCCCTGATCAAAGGAATGAGAAGCCAAAGAGCACCAGGGCTCCTTCCTCCCAAGCCTTAGCAGCACCATCAGTATGTAGATTTAGGCTTAGAAGACTTGTTGAGAATAGGAATGATTTGTTTCCTCCACCTCCTTACAATTTGGGAAATACAACAAGGTAAACCAGGGACCTGACCTGTAGTTCCTGATCCAAGTAGAAAGGATTCCCTCAGTTGTGACCCAGTTCTACACTGGCAAAAATTTTTACATGTAGTTATGCTGTCTCTTCTATAAATATAAAGGTCTATTCCTGAGACCAGTATTACACTATATGTTAACTAACTATAAATTAAATAAAATTTTGGGGCATTTGGGTGGCTCAGTTGATTAAGCATCTGCCTTCGGCTCAGGTCATGATCCCAGGATTCTGGGATCAAGCCCCTTGTCAGGCTCTCTGCTTGGCAGGAAGTCTGCTTCTCCCTCTACCTCCCCCTGCTTGTGCTTTCTCTCTCACTCTCTCTCTCAAATAAATAAAATTTAAAATAAATAAAATTTTGAAAAAAAAAATAAAGGTCTAGATACATAAAACAGGCTTTGACTAGTTTCTTTTGCGGGGGGGCTGGATACGTTATACTTTATTGATGGTACATGACAAGGTAGGGCTCCCCAAGCCCCTTCCTTTCCTCAGGGGTTCTGGATGTAAATTGGAGGTCAGGAGATTCTCAGTATGTTGGGGGATTAAGTCGGGGCAGGGACTCCCCAGCAGCTGAGGGCCTCTCTCTTCCTCTTGTTCTTGCTGGGGCTGATGGTCCAGGAGGCCTTGGACCATGAGGCCCACCACCCGATTGCTGTAGCTGAATTCATTGTCATACCAGGAAATGAATGAGCTTGACGAAGTGGTCATTGAGGGAAATGCCAGCCCCGGCATTGAAGGTGGAAGAGTCGGTGTCACTGTTGAAGTCGCATGAGACAACCAGGTCCTCAGTGTAGTCCAGGATGCCCTTGAGGGGATCCTCCGATGCCTGCTTCACCACCTTCTTGATGTCATCATATGACTAGTTTCTAATTACTGTAGTTCACTACTGGTCTTCCCTCAAACCCTGCCAGGAAGCTGGTCTGTGGAGAGCCATTTTCCTCTTCTTCATCCATCCTTTATACTTCCTCTGACAAAAAAGGTGAGGAAGAAGGACTGTTATACAGTGTAGGAGACAGCAAAACTGTGAAAATTGACATAGATATCCACTGAGTAGTCCATCTCTCCTAGACTCACGTACTCTTAGATTCATGTAACAATTCTGGGTCAGAAAGAAGGGAGCCATGAGGGCAGCCTGGGTGGCTCAGCAGTTTAGTGCTTCCTTTGGCCCAGGACATGATCCTGGAGTCCCAGGATCGAGTCCCACAACGGGCTCCCTGCATGGAGACTGCTTCTCCTTCTGCCTGTGTCTCTGCCTCTTTCTCTCTCTGTGTGTCTCTCATGAATAAATAAATAAAATCTTTAAAGAAAAGAAAAGAAGGGAGCCATGAGACCAGGCACACACTGTGAGTCTACTTTATGTCAAGTACCTACTGTGTAATAGGGATTATGCCATCATTTTCACAATCTTTGTCTCTTAATGCCAACACCAGCCTTGTGAGATTGAGGTCATCTCCATTTCTCAGTAGCTAAAACTCAAAGCAGTTAAGTAACTTGCCCAAAGTTACATTGCTTTGTATAGAATTAGCATTCAAACCCAAGTCTTGCTAATTCTAATCCAAAGGTCTTTCTAATATCAACCACCACACCTCCCATTCCTCATTTCCTAGAGACCTATTTATTAATCAGCTTAATTTTCCTAAATAAGGACCCATGATACCCCACTTAAATTAGTTCATAAGTGTGGGCAAAGTCATATGGATTTTATTCAGAGTGGATCCATGTTACACCTCAGGGAAAGTAATTTATTCATTAAAAAACTTTTATATCAATAGATTGGAATTGGGAATCCAGAAACAAACTCACACATGTGTGATCAATTGAGTTTTGCCAAGAGTGCCAAGACAATTCAATGGAAAGAAAGAATAGTCTTTTCAATTTATGATTCAGGGCAACTGGATATTCACATGGAAAAGAATGAAGTTGGAACTCTACCTCATACCACATACAAAATTTAACTTGAAATGGATCAAAGACCTAAAATGAGAGCTGCAGCTATAAAACTATTAGAAGAAAACATAAGAGTAAAGTTTGCTGGCCTTGGATTTGGCAATGGACTCTTAGATAAGACACCAAAAGCACAAACAACAAAAGAAAAAATAGCTAAGTTGGACTTCATTAAAATTAAACACTTGTGCTTCAAAGAACACTATCATAAAAATGAAAAGACAACCCACAGGAGAAATTTTCAAATCACATGTCTGATAAGAACATAGTATGCAGAATATATAAAGAACTCTTACAATGACAAAAAGCACAATTAAGAGTGAGCAAAGGGGGGTGCTTGGGTGGCTCAGGCACCCAATGTTGGTTAAGTACACAACTGGACTCTAGGTTTCTGCTGAGGTTGTGATCTCTCAGGGCAAGTACCATAATCAGTGGGGAGTCTTCTTGGAGATTATCTTCCTCTGCCACTCGCCCCTAACTTGCATGCAGGTGCATGCGCACTCTCTCTTTCTCTCTCTAAAAATAAATAGGTAAATCTTAAAAAATGAGTGAAGAATTTGAATGGAAATCCTTCCAAATAAGATATACAAATGAAAGAGTGCTCAAAATTTTTAATCATTAGGGAAATGCCAATCAAAACCATAATGAGATACCATTCAACACTCCCTAGGATGACTATAATAAAGGCAAGCAATTACAAGTATTAGTATTAATAAGGGATATGGAGAAATTAGAACCCTAAGGCATTGCTGCTAGGAATGTAAAATGGTGCAGCCCCTTTGTAATACAAGTTGGTAGCTCCTCAAAAAGTTAAATATGGAGTTATTGTAAGACCTAGCAGTCCCACTCCTACATATAGACCCCCAAAATTGAAAATACATGATCACACAAAGATTTGTACATGGATGATCATAGCACAACTATTTATAATACCAAACAAATGAAAACAACCCAAAAGTCCATCAGTTGATGAATGAATAAACAAAATATGGTATATCTATACAATGGAATATTATTCAACCATAGAAGGAATTTCATTCCTTCTGATACATGCCACAACATGGGCAAACCTTGCAAATATTATGCTAATTGAAAGAAGCCAGAAACACAGGCTGTATATTACATAATTCCATTTCTATTAAATGTCCAGAATATGCAAATATAGAGATAGAGAGACATAAAGTAGATTAGTGATTATCAGGGACTGGGGGAGAGGGGAAATGGGAGTGACTGCTAATGGGTATGAAGCTTCTTTAGGGGATGATGAAAATGTTGTGGAATTAGATAGTGATGGTGGTTGTGCAACCTTGTGAATAATTAAAACCCACCATATTGTACACTTTAAATAGGAAAATTTTATAGTATGCAACTATATCTCGAAAAAGTAATGTTTAAGAAAAATCAGGCTTTAAAAAATGGTTTTATTTATTTATTTATTTGAGAGAGAGAGAGAGAGAGAGCAAGAGACCACAAGCAGGGGGAGTGGCAGAGGGAGAGGGGGAAGCAGGCTCCCTGTTGAGCAGGAAGCCTGATATGGGGCTCCATCTCAGGACCCTGGGATCATAACCTGAGCCAAAGGCAGGCACTTAACCAACTGAGCCACCCAGGTACCCCAAAAATCAGCCTTTTAATTTAAGGAAAAACATGTGAGTTGTATAAAAAGTTGTATAAAAGTTTAAAAATACGCAATATTTTTAAAATACTTTTTTAAAAAATACTTTTTATTTTGAAATAATTGCAGATTCACAGCAAGGTGCGAATGTGGTCCATTGGACCCTTTACCCAGCTTCCCATGATGGTGACATCTTACATAATTGAGTACAATATAAAAACAGGAAATTGACACTGGTACAATACTATTAATTAGACTAGAGGCCTTACTCAGTTTTTACCATTTTTATGCACGTTCATTTGTGTATGTGTGTGTAAACTGACAATTTGATGTCATGTACACATTTGTATGATCCCCATGACCATCATGACATAGAACTGTTTCATCACCATAGAGTAACTATCTAGAACCTCACCTGTATAATCACACACCTCTGCCTTCATCCCTGTGCCCTGGCAATCACTGATCCATCTTCCATCTCTATAGCTTTATCATTTCAAGGATATTATATAAGTGAAATCATACAGCATGCTGTCCTTTGAGATTAGTTTTTTTCCTTAAACATAATACCCTTAAGATCCATTCAAGTCATCATGTATCAATAGTTCATTCCTTTTTGTTGCAGAATAGGATTCCATGGTCTGGATGCACCAGGTACTTTAACCATTTACCCATTGAAGGACATCTGTATTGTTTCCAGTTTTTGGCTATTACAAGTAAAGCTGCTATTAACACCCATGTACAAGTTTTTGTATAAATGAAAGTTTTGACTTCTCTGGGACAAATGCCTAGGAGTGCAATTGCTGGGGTATATGGAAATTGCATATTTAGTTTTATAGGAAACTGTCACACTATTTTCTAGAGTGGCTGTACCACTTTACATTCCCATCAGCAATATATGAAGGATTAAGCTTCTCTGCATCTTAGCCAGTATTTCATATTGTCACTTTCTTTTTTAATTTTAGCCATTCTGATACAGATGTAGTGATATCTCCTTGTAGTTTTAATTTGCATTTTTGATTTAGATCAATCTCTGTCGGCTAGAAATGCCTGGGGGCACTCACCTGGACCCTGACTACTTGTGGCTAGCCCACAGACATTTCCCCACTGGATTCAATGTCGTGGCTGGCCCAGTTTTTGTGGTTTTTATTATGATTGCAAGACACACCTCAGCAACAACCATCAGAGAACTTTGAAAAAACAAGATTTATTACTCAGGTTCCGGAGAATACACGGCACACCAGGTGCCACACAGTGAGGTCATAGGTAGAAACAGAAAAAGTATGCAGACGTGGGGTTCTGCCATTACTGGGATCAAGAGTGGGGAGCCTAGGGCTTCACAGGTTCATTCTTAATTGGTGAATTTAATATATCAGAGTGGGAATTAAAACTTGGGAAGGGAAAAGGAAGGTCACGCAGTCAGTTATCCAGGTCACCAGGGCTTTCTAAAAGGGGAACCTTAAGATTGAGTGTCACCTGGCTCTTTATCTCACTGTGTGGCTGGTAATGTATTTATTTGAGATGAATGTCTTTGATATGGATGTTTTAGCAATAAAAAACTTAATGCCAGGCATTTATGTTACAATCCAAAAGCTAATTGGCAGGCACTTACACTACAATTGCCCTAATGGCTGAAGATGTTAAACATTTTTTCATTTGCTTATTTGCTGGCCATATATCCTCTTTAGTGAAACATCTCTTCACAACTTTTGCCCATTTTAGATCTTGACTGTTGAAAGTTCTTTATATATTCTAGATACTAGTCCTTTGTTGGATATATGGTTTGCAGATGCTTTCTCCTAGTCTGTAGCTTGTCTTTTTATCCTTTTAACAGGGTCTTTTACAGAGAAAATATTTTTACTTTTGATGAAGTTGAGTTTATCAAATTTTTTTAATGAACTCTATCAGTTTAGTATTGTAACTGGAACAAATTACATTATAGCGGCTTTCTCACTCTATAATATATGAGGAAAAATGCCAAATCAATTTTTAAAATTAAGAAAAGCCATAACTTAAGACTAAAATATGATATTTTGACTTTTGACTCCATAACACAAAATAATCCAAGCAACAATTTTGACAAAAATATTAACTCTTAATAACATAAAGATAGAGTGAGATATCAAAGGAAAATATTTTTCCTGAGTAGAGTATATTTCTGGTTTAATAGCTACAGAAAGAGAACCCATTTGTTATACTATCAGAACTGGGGAAGGGGTTATCTGTAGAAGCATTAATGGAATTCCTGGCAAAGTTAAATGAAATCATTGAGGAGGAAGGCTACTATTTCCAAACAGGTGTCTAATATCAATGAAACAGGCCTTTTTGTAATCTTACACTGTCACAAATCTATAATGTCAAGAAATACAAATCAAGCCTTGGCTATAAATCAGAGGTATTGAATTGTTAGATTCTTAGAGGAACTCAGCCATAAAGATTTCACTTAAATAGGAGAGCAAAGGGTCATTGTTAGAGATGCTCGAGAAATTATCCTACTCCAAATATTTGTCATGTGTCAATACATATCTTATTGATAACAAAAACTTTCCAGAAAGATGACTCTATTTTAAAATGCACTCAAAGGTCTTAAGAATAATAAAGAATGCCTATGTTTATTTACTTAAGGAATATTTAGCAGAAAAATGTGACACCTTCATTCTGAAATTCGAGGACTTGTATTTTTGTTTTTTTTCAAAAATTCACATACCATATAATTCACCTTTTAAAATATACAATTCAATGATTTTTCATATATTCACAATGTACATCTTAGGCTAGCCCATGAGGAAAAATAACCCCAAAAGAAACATTTATGATGTAACGTTTCTATTTAGTGTTTTGTTTTATACAGTTAATGAGAGTTTTATAAAAACATCTACTTGACATTGCAGCAATGTCCACAATAGCCAAACTGTGGAAGGAGCCTCAGTGTCCATCCAAAGATGAATGGATAAAGATGTGGTCTATGTATACAATGGAATATTACTCAGCCATCAGAAACAACAAATACCCACCATTTGCTTCGACGTGGATGGAACTGGAGGGTATTATGCTGACTGAAGTAAGTCAATCGGAGAAGGACAAACATTATATGGTTTCACTCATATGGGGAATATAAAAAATAGTGAAAGGAATTATAGGGGAAAGGAGAGAAAATGAGTGGGAAAAATCAGACAGGGTGACAGAACATGAGAGACTCCTAACTCTGGGAAAAGAACAAGGGGTAGTAGAAGGGGAGGTGGGTGGGGGGTGGGGGTGACTGGATGATGGGCACTGAGGGGGGCATTTGACAGGATGAGCACTGGGTGTTATATTATATGTTGGCAAATCGAACTCCAATTAAAAAATATATAAAAAATCAAGTTAAATAATGAAATAATATAAATCATAATTAAAATTTGAGAAATTAGAAAAAAACATATACTTGAATTTTATTTTTATTATTTTCATTACCAATTTTGATATTTTTACAGTGTAAGATGAATTTTTGGGAACAAATTACAGTGTATTATATTGCACCAATAGGATATGGGTTTACCTTATGACAACTTAATGTCTGAACTTGGTCAAGGTCATAGTCTTGATCAAGGTCATAGTCTATGAGTTATTTGCAAACAATATGATTGCTTATTTTAAAAAGCCAAGAGAATTGAGACGCCTGGGTGGCTCAGCAGTTGAGCGTCTGCCTTTGGCTCAAGGTATGATCCTTCAGTCCCAGGATCGAGTCCTACATCAGGCTCACTGCATGGAGCCTGCTTCTCCCTCTGCCTGTGTCTCTGCCTCTCTCTCTCTCTCTCTCTGTCTCTCTCATGAATAAATAAATAAAAATTTTTTAAAAAGAAAGAAATTAAGTTGAATGTTTAATGCACTTCCAATTAAAATCCTAATAGTTTTGTTTGGCACTTAAGAAAGCTATTCTAAAAATCATCCAAAAGAATAAACAGTCAGAAAATAACCAGGCAGAGGCATGTGAGTGGCTCAGTCAGTTAAGCATCCAACTCTTGATCTCAGCTTAGGCCTTGATCTCAAGTTCAAGAGTTCAAGCCCCACGTTGGGCTCCATGCCCAGTGTGGAGTCAATTAAAAAAAAATAACCAATTTTTGAAAACTAAAGTAATATGGAGGAGTTAGCACAACTAGATGTTAAACATGTTATAAATATTCAAGCATTAAAATAGAATAGTACTGGTGTAAAATAGAATAGTACTAGGGTGCAATAGTAAGTTACTCAAGTATGAGGGCTGAAAGATTTTTCCTTGGCCCTGGTGGATTCTAGGACAAAGCAAGACCCCAACCAAATGGCACAACACTACTGTTTGTGTGTGCAGCAAAGTCAAGGTCCCTCAGAATTTGTTGAGCTGAAGAATTGAATGGGATGTCTGCACATCCTTTAACAGGCTTCCCTGGCATCCTTTAACAGGCTTCCCTGAAGTGCCACAGATTCAAGCTCACTACTTACTGTTTAGTGGTTGCTTAACAAGAGAACATCAAGAAGGACAGTGGAGAGAGGTTGGAAGGAAATAGGTGAAGGAGAATGTTCCCTGTTAGGGGGAGGGAAAGGACCTTCAGACTCACTGTTGCCCCCCAGGTCCAAGAC
The DNA here is from genome assembly GCF_018345385.1 of Vulpes lagopus. NCBI lineage: Eukaryota > Metazoa > Chordata > Mammalia > Carnivora > Canidae > Vulpes > Vulpes lagopus. The sequence continues at coordinate 54,205,000 of NC_054848.1, forward strand.
TTCACAGGGAACCCACCTTTCTTGGGCCTCCTCTGCAGAAACCACCACAGTCTGAAGGCATAATGTCTGAAAGAAAACTAAGACCTTTTTAGAGCCAGGCTCTAAAGGTGGCTCTGAGGCTCTGGCTCTGGCTCTGGCTCTCAGGACCTGATGGTTCTCAATAACTAGTTTTCCTCTCTTCCTCAGTAACTGGAAGAAAACTCAGCTTAGGCATGGCCTAGGACAAGGAAAGAGTGAGTCAGAAAACAGCAGTTACACAAATAGCTGGAGCGGGACTCCACCCCTTTGACAAACTCAACTGCCTGGAGGTAAGCCAGGTGACACAGTCCAAAAGCATCTGTGCAAACAAGTCCTCCCTGAAGACAAGCAGAGTCTGGGAGTTGCCTCACTTTTCATCCCGAGGATCTCTCATACCATATGACATATATAGATCATTATAGCACACATTGTTCATAGAGGATTAGCAATTCAGCAAATGTGTCAGCTTAAATTGTTATTTATCCCACATCGCTAGTGCTTTCAAGCTATCATAACCATTCTTTCAATATTTTAACAAATGCTTATGGAGTTCCTACTATGTGACAGGCACTGTTCTAGATGCTGGGATTGTAGCACTGAATAAAACAAAGACCCTGCCCTCTCAGAGCTTACATCCTAGCTGGGAGAGACAGATAAACAAGCAAGCAAGGAACCCCATCAGATAGTGATAAGTGCTGTGAAGAAAAATAAGGACAATAAGGGATCAGCGTGTGATGGGGAGTTCTATTTCAGTGAAGCTGGTGAGGGAGGCCTTCCGGAAAGGTGATATTTGAATAGAGATCTGACTAAAGTGAGGCAGCCAGTCATGTTAATGTTGGAGGAAGAACAGTCCTAGCAGAGAGACTGACAAAGACAAAAGCCTGAGAGGAAATCTGCTTGGCATATTCAGGGTACAACAAGTTTTCCTAGTAACTGGAAGGAGTGGAATGAATAGGGAAAGAGAATGGAAGATAAGATGAGGGAGGGCAACAAGAGCTAGATCAAGTAGGAGCCCATAGGCCAGTGTGATGGTTTTGGATATTCTACTAAGTGAGATGAGATGTTGCTGGAAGAGTTACAATTATTTTTGTTATGAAAAATTTTAAATATATCTGAATAGTATAATGAATCTTTATAAACTATCACTTGGATTCACCAATTATCAAGATACTGCTGCTTCCTGGCTGACTCCCTTCAGCTGGGGTCACGATCTCAGGGTCGTGAGTTTAAGCCCCACCACACGTTGGGTGGAAAGATTACTTAAAATAAATTAGTTAATTTTAAAAAGATACTGCTGCAGTATCCAACTTCTTTTTGTTTTAGCTGAAGTGTCTTAAAGTAAATCTCACCTTAACATATGTCACATCTAAAAACATTACCATTTTTTTACATATCAATAAAGTTATTATCATACCTAAAAAATCAACCATTCCCTAGTACCATCTAATACATAATCCATAGTCAAATTTCCCTCATTGCCTTCAAAATGTTTTTTATAGTTGGTTTATGATATAAATGTTTTAAATTATTTTAAATAAATCCTTTTAATTTAGAGCAGCATTCCCTCACCCCTCCCCCATTTTTTATACCATTGACTTCTTGAAGAAACTAGATCACTGCTCTACTCTATATAAAGTCCTAAATTGTGGATTTGTCTGTTAGCTTCCTCATAATGTTTTTTCACTTGTTTCTCTATTTCTCCTATTTCCTAGGAACTGGAAGCTAGCCAGAGGCTTTTTTAGATTCAGGTTCTCCTTTGGAGCGGAGAATATGGGTCTTTAAATTTTATTTCTTTATGAGAGAGAGAGAGAGAGAGAGAGAGAGAGAGAGAGAGAGAGAGAATGAGCCAGGGGGGGAGAATAGAGGGAAAGGGAGAAACAGACTCCATGATGAGCAGGGAGCCCGACCTGGGGCTCCATCCCAGGACCCATGACCCCAGCTAAAGGCAGATGCTTAACCTACTAAGCCACCCAGGAGCCCAGGGAGAATACTTTAAAATTAGGTATAGGTAGACGCTGCACATTGGGGTTATCTTCCTTATAGTGCTTCTAAGATTGATCCAAAATATATGTGCTAATAACCTAATCTTTTCATTGTAACATTCCATATCAACCTTTCATGCCGTGATTTTAGCAGTCAGTGATGATCATTGCATGACACAGTTATTTCATCAGAGGTTGTACAATCGTGTTTTTCTATTTCCATTTTTCTATTATCATTCCATCCACACTTACTAGCTCACATAATGCAGTATATTGATAAATCTCACTTCCAACTCCACCCCCTCTGATCTGTTCCTTCTCTCTCTCTATCAGGAAGTATTTTTGTTATTGTGAAGGTTTTTTCTAGAGTTCTTACAATTAGAAACATTTGTATGTATATATTTGTATGTTGTATGGATATATTTTTATCCCTTCCTTCTTGACAGAAGGTTGCATTATTGTATATGCTATTCTGTATCTTTCTTTTTTCTGCTTAGATATATCCTGGAAATCACTCCATATCTATGTCTCCAGATCTCCATCATTAGAGGAATATCTTCTCCATCATTGGTTTCGGACAGAGGAAATCTTGCAAAATCTGGTTTGAAGTTTAGAAGCCTTCCTCTAGCTGCCTTGCGAGAAATAGAATTTAAAAGGGCAAATAACAGGGATGCCTAGGTGGCTCAGTCAGTTGAGCCTCCAACTCTTGATTTCAGTTCGGGTCATGATCTCAGGATTGTGAGAGCGAACCCCTTCATCCAGCCCCACATTGAGCCCCACATCAGACTCTGCTCTGGGAGAGGAGCTTGCTTAAGATTCTCTTTGCCTCTCCCTCCTGCACCACCCTCTCACAACTCTATCACCCCAAAATTAATTAGTTAATTAATTGATTAAGAAAATAAAAGGGCAAATACCGAAGCAAGATCATTAAAAGGCTGCTATGCACACATACCAAAGAGTGCTATAATATTCTAGGGAGATAAACCATTTTTGATTATGTAAGTATAGACAACTCAATTGAGGGTTGGAAGGGCCTGAGCCCCTGAGAGCTTCACTGAGTAGACTCATAAAACAGCTCAGAAACCTCATTGTGTTTGAAAGAGAGACAAATGCATCTTTACATTATTTAGGCTACATTTTATTTTGGATCTCTGTCACATGCACTAAACCTACATCCTAACTAATACAGGTCATTCTAGTTTTAACAAGCTCTGATTATTACCTCTGGGAGTCAAGAGAACTGACTTCTTGTCTTGACTGTATTGGTCATGTGATCTTGAACAGAAAAGAGGTAGGAAGATGTTCCAGGTGGAGGGAAGGGCATGGGTGATGTTTCAGAGACTGCGTAATTTGGCCTTTATCTTACAAGCAACAGAGAGCACCTGAAAGTGACAGTACAAAAGGAATTTTCAAAAGATGAACTGGGTAGTAATAGAGAACGGAAGATAAACCAGAGACCAGGAGACCATAATAGGAATCCACTTCAGGCTTTGCTTTTACCCAACAAAGTGGGGAAGACTTTTTATTAAATAACACACATAAAGAACACACCTTAAAGGAAAGGATTGACAAATTCAACCACATTAAAATTAATAACTTTGAAACATCTCTAAAGCAAGTGAAAGGACAATCTACAAACTAAGAGAAAGACTATTCATTCAACAACTATTACTGAGCACCTACTATGTGCCAGGCACTGATAATGGTTCTGAGGATAAATCAATGAACAAATCAAAGCAACATAAAAAAAATCCCTGTCCTTGAAGAGTATTCCACTGAAATATATATTATTTGCTACAGGCCAGGTGCCATTCTAAGTATTTTATATATATTAATTCATTTAATTGGCACAATAACTCCATGAATTAGGTACTCCACAGATAAGAAAAATGAAGCTCAAAGAGGTTAAGAAGACTGAGGCACAGAGAAGTTAATTGCCTGAGATTACAGTTAGCGAAGGGTGGAGCTGGGATTTGAACCCAAGCAGTCTGGCTCCAGAGACTATGTCCTCTATACCTTACTATAAATTGGTATATTAACATTTACAGCAGCTAAATGACAAAGAATTAGAATATGGACTATATCAAAGAGCTTCTACAAAGTAGTAAAGAAAAACAACCATCAGAAAAATGATTAGAAGACATAAGCAAGCATTTTCCAGAAGAAATGTGGGCCATAAATACATGAACTGATGCTCAATTTCTTTACTAATTAGGGAAATACAAGGTAAAACCACAAGGTAGTATTCAACTCTAAACTGATTGGCAAAAATTAAAAAGTGAGTTAAAGTAAAATTGAATATGCACAGAACCTATGACTCAACAGTTCTACTCCTAGGCATATATCTCAGAGAAACTTTTACACACAAGCACCAGAAGACATAAATAAAAATATCCATGAAGCATGGTTAATAGTAACAAAAACAAGCTGGAAACAACCTGAATATCCATCAATAAGAGCATGGATGAATAAATCATGTTACATCCATCCACATTCATACAATGGGATACAGAAAGCAGAGCTACGTATATCAACAAAGATGAATCTCAAAATCTTACCGTTGAGTGAAAACAATCAAGCCACAGCAGAATACCATCTTATATATGTGTAGGTATACATATATGTGCATATATATAAAAATAGGCAAAACTGAACAATGTTTTATTGTTTATGGGCACAAACATACATATGTGATAAAACTACCAATAAAGGCAAGTGAATAATAGACAAACTCATCAGTATTGTGGTTTTTCATGGTGGAGGAGGAGATGAGGGGAATATTATGGAAAGGCATGTAAGGGCCTTCGAAGCTACTGAGAGCATACTATTAAATAAATAAACCTTTGTTCTCATGATCATTCTTTCAACTCTTTTATACATATGATATAATTCATAATAATACAAAAGAAATCCTAGCCAATCTGAAAAGCATTATATACTCTTTTTAGAACAAGAAGGCTGAGGAAGAGCTGGAAGCCCATGCTTATTTCTGCCAGTCCACCCTTTGTTTCATGTCAGATTTATTGATGTGTGCCCTTCATACAAGTTCTTCCCCAGTGGTCACAAGTTAGCAGCCCTTGTGTCAAATCTGTTCACGGTTGTGTTTTTTTTAGACAGTACAGATATTGTTGTTTTTAAAATTTGAAATGGTTCATAAATAGAAAACACACACACACACACACTGATACATATATACATACATTCAAATATATAGAGATAACATAAACATGCAAAGTATTGGCAATTGTTGAAGATATAGATAATATACAAGCGTGTACTATTCTATTCTTTCAACTTTCTTGTATGTTTGAAATTTTTGACCAAAAAAGTTGGAAAAGCCAGCCTTGAAGTTTTTCTTTTTAAGATTTTATTTATTTATTTGAGAGAGAGAGAGCAGGAGCAGGGCAGGGGCAGAGGGAGAAGCAAACTCTCCACTCAGTGGGGAGCCCAATGTGGGATTCAGTGTGAGTTCAATGTGGGGCTCAATGCTGGGCTCAATCTGGAGACTCCAGGTAGATACCAAAGGCTTGGTAGAGCCAAAGGTAGATACCCAACCAACTGAGCCACCCAGGTGCCCCAACCTTGAAGTTCTTTAGAAGGAGCATGCCCTTTCTAGTTCACCACAATCCCCACCATTCCCTATTGTAATTTTCAGCCTGTCCTGTCATTTCTAGTATCTCTGTTCCCTAGAGATATTTGAGTTTGCAACATGTGGTTCAGCTTGTAGATCTTGGTCCCTCCTAGATCTCCCTGCCTCCTAAATGTAAATAGGTCAAGGTGTTGGGACAGGTGTTTCTCTCATTCTCATAAGCTGAATAAACCATACATGAGGTTTTGGTTTTTTTATAACAGGTTAAGGACAATACAAGCTGATGTAATTCACCACTACCCTGCAGTGGAGAGGGAAGCCCTCCAGCAACTACAGTAACTTTGGCAATTGTACTATACCTTGTAAGATATAGGTAGGGCCTTGAAAAAGTCAAGCCACACCAGCGAGCTTCTTCCAGAAGATAAGATGAAGAATTTTATTTTATTTTTTAAAAAAATTTTAGATTTTATTTATTTATTCATGAGAGAGAGACACACACACACACAGAGGTAGAGACACAGGCAAAGGGAGAAGCAGGCTCCATGCAGGGAGCCTGACGTGGGCCTCGATCCCGGTCTCCATGATCACGCCCTGGCCGGAAGGCAGGCGCCAAACCGCTGAGCCACCCAGGGATCCCCCAAGATGAAGAATTTTATGATTCTTTGTGACTCCTGTAGTTTCTCTGGCACCAAAGGTGAAAAGGGTGGGAAAGTAAGATCTTCCAGTGACATCAAGGGACCAGTGGGGGTAGTTACTATATCAGGTGTATAATGTCTGAGATAAAGTGCTCTTTTGTTACCTATGCCAGGACTTGTGAGTTAGAAAAAAAATCCCTTGACGGTGCGTAGGCACCAGAAAGTTTGTAGTCAATGAACCATTCCTCTTCAGATTGACGGATTTAGTTGCTCAGAGTCCGATGACATTAGAGAACATGAAGCCGCTTCCCAGTTAGCATTTGTCTTGCCATATTCTGTGATATGACAGTTTCTTTCTTTGCAAACTCTGGTTTTCACTCCTGCAGCTATCATACTGCACTAAACAAATCCTTGATCCTTGCCACCCCCAACTTGGCTATTTCTGCACATACCATACAGCATGAATTCATCCAATTGTTTAGGATGCAAAACCGGATTAGAAGGAATAGGCAGATAGCCAGAGGCAGGCAGTGTCACTTGGTGGATAAGCTGAGGTTGGCCAGTGACACTGTATGACAAGGTGGACTGGCTTGCCACAGAAGGTGGGGAAATGGCAAGACCCTTCTATGATTGTTCTAATCACCTGGACAGAGAGCTCAATGTCACTTGCTCCTCTGATCCCCACTCACCTTTGACTTAGGACCAGAACTGAATGGTTTCCACTGGCCATGTCACTTTTTGGAATGACTTTGCTTTTTGGTTTATTCTTGATTTGATCTCCATATCTTGTTGTCCCAGATCTTAAAACTCCAACTTGTTTCTGATATCTAGATCTTCATATAACCAGGCATTGGCTTGGGGGAATATTGATGCATGTTTATCCTTCTCCATGACCTGCTTTGGCTATTTGCTATTAATATCCTATAGTGACAGAACTCACTTGACGATTTGATGTTGCTCTGATAAATCTTTACCAGGCCAGGACTGGTAAGATAAAAGAAAGAAGAACTTTATTACCAAAGCTTGGGCATTAAGAATATATCTTCAGGCCTCTGAAAAGGAAGTGAAGGCCAAGATTAGACAATTAGCTGCTGAGTTGTAACCCAGGGACAAGACAGTACTTCTTGCATGCAGTGCTCAAGAGGGAAATCCCTACTGGAAAAACATGAATCAATAAATATAGGCAGATAGAGAAGAGGGACATCATAAAACAATGATAAGAGTGTATCATTATCCAAGTATTTATGTTAATTCTGTGGGGTCACGTTTAAAAAAGAGAGAGAAAAAGAAAGGAAAGGATCAGTATGTTTACTAACAACCAGTTCTCACATTTCCAGGTTTCCTTTTTTTTTTTTTTTTCATTTCCAGGTTTCCTAATTTCTTTTGGTCATCATTCCATTTTCTTGTATATAATTCAGGGTGGCCAGGATCACCCACATACCAAGAAAGTCTCTGGTCTAGGAAATTGCAATCACTCCACCCTTAGTTCAGGTGAGACTGGATTAATTTTTTTCAAAAATAAAAGAAAACAATATGAAAGCATAGAAACCAAATATCGATAAAACAGATTTCTTATCCATTTTTCCTGGATACAGGCTGATTTCAGTGATCCACAGCTTACAAGTCCCATTTTTCCATATGCCATCACAGCCCTGGACTTGGTTTCCATTCAAACATTTCCTGAGGTGGAGCTGAGGTGAATCTAAGCAGCAACCGCTGGGTCTGAAACCCTGTTTCCTGAGTTGTTTGGAGAAAAGGATCAAACCCCTTCTTGAGGTTCAGTCATTTCCTTGGAGAGAGAGGTTGATTCTGCTCACCAGGTTCCCTGGTCCCTGAACATCTCCCAGGTTAACAGAGGCTTGAGAAAGCATCACACTTTCTGTACCAGTAAATCCTAAAAACTATTGGGAGAAAGGAAACTGATCAGTGTTACTGGAAAATCTGTGGGTACATGAAGGTTTCTGATCACCTACCAGTAGAAGATCTAGAAGTCTGACCAGATAATGGAAAAGGCATGCCTAAAAATTTGTGCTTCCTCTATAATAGGAGGTTAGTTGAATGAATCATGGCATATCCATACAATGAAATGTTATGTATGTTGTTAGAGAAGAAAGTTGACATGAATAATGTCCACAATATACTGCTGGGTGAAGAAGCAGTTTACAAAACAGTGCATAAAATACGATTACTTTTTGGTTAATAAATTATGCGTAATAACTAACATTTACTGAGCTTTAAATATAAGCATATATATGAGCAAGGCACTGAGCAAAGTGCTTTACATTATTTTTTCCTCACAACAACTATGGTGTAGGTAGCAAGCATTATACTTGTATTTTTACAGATAAACTAGTTAGGAAAAGGGTAAGTAATTATTCATAGTTCACTTGAGTGTCAGAGCTGAGAAATAGACCTAAATATGTTGGACTCAGGAGCCTAAACTCTTCACAGTGACACTATATCTATGTCTATATTTGTACAGAAAAAAAGTCAAGACAGAGAAATACCAGGATGTTAACATTGACTAGTTATTTCTATGTGATGAGATTATGAGTGACTTCTGTTCCCTTTATGCTTTCCCGAGTAGTCTGAAATATTTGTGATTTACATGGATTATTTCTATAATCAGGAAAAATGATAAATTAATTCTCATTTTGAAAAAGAGAACAGCCAGTTTCCAAACTGCTGGGGAGTGAGGGGAGTAACTTAACTGTTATAAGGGTTCTAGAAATTCCCACATGACCCAAGCATTGTCTAGAATGAATAAATAACATGTTTCCACAGATTTTTTTCAAATGACCTATTGCATCATTGTGTATACTCTTAGTGCTTGAGTTTATTCTATATTTCTCTATCAATGAATATAAAAAATACAACTATTATCATGTTGAAGTCCATAAATTTTAAATACTAAAACAAGGGACAGGATCTGCTGCAACAAGGAAGAATATATGTATAGGTCAGTTCTGTAGCCTGAATGTCTTCTCAACAACTTACCACCTTTTTCTCAGAAGCCATGGGAGGAACTAGAGGGGAAAAATGAAAATGTACAAATTATTAAAAGTTAATCCAGGAGAAGTCCCAGAAGAAGGTAATTTAGAAGGCTGAGAGAATGTGGAGAGGGAGTTGATGTTGGCTCAGAAAATTCTATTATGGAAAGACAGAATGCTAAAACTCCCTTATATTGCCAGAGGCTAATTCTCACCATCAACCACAAGGATGTCAACATCTATGTAGGTTGAGATGCTGCAATACCCGAGTGCTAGCATTTGCCCAATCAGCAAGAAGACCTGGAGTGGTGCCCTCCACATCTTTTGCCAAACCAATTCAAAGGTCAGCAACTGCCTTTCCTTTCTCTCATTCTTCTTCTCCTCTTTTGTAATGTGTCTCTTGTCTTCTTTTTCTGCACACCTTCTTGGCCCCCTCTTAAATCTCCAAGGTTACACTATTCTATAGGACTCCAGTGATTTCATTACCCATAAGAAACCATCATTATCAAGATCTCAAACTAAGATATTCACTCACTGATCATTATTCATTCAATACTAAGGGCCTTAGGGGCTGAGGCACTGACAACTTAGATGTAGCCCCTACCCCTTTAGAAGCATACAATCCTTAGGTATGAAAAGCAAAAGGTGGCGCAGCGGTTTAGCGCCTGCCTTTGGCCCAGGGCGCGATCCTGGAGACCAAGGATCAAATCCCACGTCGGGTTCCTGGTGCATGGAGCCTGCTTCTCCCTCTGCCTGTGTCTCTGCCTCTCTCTCTCTCTCTGTGTGACTATCATAAATTTAAAAAAAAGCAAAAAAATGAACAAAAATAAAAACAAACCTACAACTCAATTTGCTTCATTGGGCATTAAGTTACAACAGGGCAAGAACAGGTGTCAGAGAGAGGAATGAGGACTTCGCTTCCCCTCCTTCCCATTTTGCCTGTATTTGGAACTCACCTAGGAACAAGGCTCCATACCATCACTCCTGTTTAGTGGAGCTGGTACTGAGGCCTGGAAGACTAGCTTACTCTAAGGGTGAACAGTCTTCAACAGGCCAATGACATGGGAAATAAAAGGGAAGGAAGGAGGATTGTTCTGTATTAAAAGCAAATTTAGATCTTGCCAAAGGGCTCAAACCTGAGTCTGATCCATTCCTTGAATCCAGATGTCTCATTTCATGAAATACAGAGGAACCTACTGAAGCATACCATGAGCATGCAGTAAACAAAGTCCAGGCTGTGGAAAATTCTCCAGGTCAAATGTGGAGATAAATAAATAATGTCAGGAAAAGAAAGGGATGGAGGGGGAACCTATAAATGAAAACAAACTTAAGCTCTTCTAAAACGCCAAGGCCATAAAAGGAAAGATCAAGAAACTATCACAGATTGAAGGAGACTAAGGAGACATGATTACTAAATGCAATGTGAGACCTTGATGGACTCCTGGGACAGAAAATGGACATTAGTAGAAAAATTTGGTGCAATTTGAATAAACTCTGGCATTAACAGTGATGTACCAGTATTGGTTTCTTAAGCTGTGGTATCTATACCATGGTTACATAATATGTTAACATAAGAGGAAGCTGTGTGGAGAGTATAGGGGACTCTCCATACTATCTTTGCAACTCTTCCATAAATCTAAAACTTTCCAAAATAAAAAAATTTAAAAAGAGAAAATTTAAGGAACATGTCAATTCTTTTAACAGGCAAGACTAAACCACAATCATTAAGGAAGTATGCTTGGGTAATAAAACCATAGAAATGCAAAGAAAATATTACTCTAAATGTCAGTGGTTATTTTGGGAAGAAGAAGAGACAGTTGTGATTAAAATGGGGCACATGAGAGATTTCTGGAGTTTTATTTCTTGATGTAGTGGTGGCTGCAAGGTATTTATCTTATAATAATTTATTAAGCCATACATTTGTTTTAGGTGGTTTTCTGTATCTAAGTTTTATTTTACAATGAAAAATTAAAGAGAGACAGAGTTATGAAACCATAGCATTCAAATACAATCAACAAATCATGTTTGGATCCTGATTCAAATTAACCAACTGTAAAAAGGCATTTGAATATGGACTGGATATTAGTTATTATTCAAGAATTACAAAATTTGTTAAGGATGATTATAGCATCACTATGGAAGAAAACATTCATAATTTTGTATGCACAATGAAGTATGTAAGAGTGAAATGATGTACCTTATAATTGCTTTAAGATGCTCCAAGAAAAAAAATTGGGGCAATAGATGAAACAAATATGGCAAAATGTTAATAGTTATTGAAGATGAACAAAAAACATGAAGAAAAAGATAAAAATTTGTTGCATTCTCTAGCTTTGTGTATATTTGGAATTTTTTTTAAAAGATTTTATTTATTTACTCATGAGAAACAGAGAGAGAGGCAGAGACACAGGCAGAAGGGGAAGCAGGCTCCATGCAGGGAGCCGGATGTGGGACTCGATCCCAGGTCTCCAGGATCATCACCTGGGCCGAAGGCAGGTTCTAAACCACTGAGCCACCCAGGCTGCCCTGGAAATTTTTGTAATAGCAAGTTAAAAGAGGGGACATCCCAAGCCAGGTTACTTCAGGACAATAGTGTCTCTCAACAAAAATCTATACTAGGTGATCTCCACCCCAAAAACTATCTAGAGCTCCCTGACCACCAGCCACCTCACTGAGATCACAACCCCTGTAGTCTCAGAGTGGCCTATGAAAGGTATTTCCCTTCTCTTGATCTCTGAGTCACTAGGACTAGATGGTAGTCCTTACCTTTCTTCATGCTGATGTCTTAATAATCTCAGGAAAGAGTCAAAGGGCAAATGGCCAGGGCCCAGGGTTCAGACCTGATGGGGCAGTCCTTGGTACTCCAAAGCCTGCCTCCTGCAGTGGGTCATAGGTGTGGGGCAGGACAAAGAAGGAAAAGAGAGGTGAAAATCCTCCTGATCATATGCATTCACTGTCGAGTGAGCTTCCAGAGGCTGGTGCCACCACTGGTTGGAAGAGTGTTCTGGGATCTTTGTCTCCTCAGGTTTCTGAGCATCATGCCTTGTCTCAAGCAGCCTACGCACTTCCAGAGTCTGATACTTCTACAATGGCCCTTGAGCTACCTTGCCATGTGTGAGTACTGATCCAAGAGCGCACAGCAAGAAACCAGAGTCAGAGGCCAGGGCCAGATCTGGGGTGAATTTCATGCTCATGTGAAATCTCATGTCCTATCTTTGATCATCTCAGATGATACTACAGAATAAGACTTGAGTTCCATGATTGCCCTGGAGAAAGAAGAGATACCACAGGACACAATGAGAACAAACAGAGGGGTAGAACAGGGTCATGATGCTTATGAGTAGATCTGGCTAATTTTAGTCACTTCTTAATCCTCACTATCTGGAAGGGGGAAATGAGTCCTAGGGAATAGGCCTGTATATCTACCAGAATAAGGAAGCATAGAGAGTGGGACTGAAGAAGCATTAGAATTACAGACTTGGAGAAGTAGAGCCTATGTTTATACCATAGAGTTTACCATTCTGGGATGGGGTGGGGTGATAGCATGTGGGGAGAGAGTGATAATGGAAGGAATGGTGAATGGAAAACAGTAGAGGGATGCAGATGCTTAGGTGGCAGGGTGTGAGGAGATGTGGCTAGTATATGGGCAAGGAAAGATGATGAGCTTGTGGCTTAACTAGGGTTTGGGGATGGTGGACAGTGAAGGAGACAGGAGACAAGAAGGAAAAGATGGTGGATGAATGGGAGCAGGGGGGAAAAGCTGGTGGTAAGCAGGGAGCAGTAGAGGGATGGTGAGTGGGTGGGGAAGCAAGTAGATGGGGATGATAGGGAATTAGAGAAATAGGGCTGGTGTATGGTAGATGAGAAAGGGAATGTTTGAAGGACAAGTAGACATGGATTCTGGATGGGCAAGAGTTGGACTGTGCAGAAGGCCAGGAACAGGGGCTTGAGTAGTTTGGAGAGCTCTTAATGGGGACGTATATGGGCAAGTTTTGCTGGCAGCCCAATTTTGGTCTGACCTGCTCCCTCATCAGTTTGGATCTTGCAGCCATTGCTCATTTACTTGCTGTTTACATCCTTGTGGCCACTACCAGTGCTTTACTTTATCTGGTTTTTCCTGGACTGGAAGACACCAGAGCAAGGTAAGACTTATGGACCTAGAAAGAAGAAGGCCTAAGAATATTCCAGCTTAACTTGTAACCAGAGAGTCCCACTCACCATGCCACAAGTCCCTCATCCAAATTCTCAGAGACACAGGACCTGGACCAGCCAAGACTGTCTTGGGGTCATTTCCTTTTCCACCTCTCTAGCAGAGCCATGCTCCCTCCATGCTGTTAGGAAAGCCCTGAGTAAGCGGGAGGGATGGGGTTGGCACACACAGACACCACCCCCACTGATATTTCTGTCTCAGGTGGAAGGCATTCAGCCTGGGTAAGGAATTGGTGTGCCTGGACCCACCTCAAGAACTATTTTCCCATTACGGTAAGTGTCTTTTCCCCAACATCTCCCACAGTTCCCAAAATACTGGGCATTTATGCTAAGTAACTAGTGTTGTCCATAATGAAAATGAGCATACCAGAGAAGTCTCAGTGCAGGCCAGACATACTTCAGGACCCAACGGCGCTGCTGGTTACTTGATACTCTGCTAGCATACTTTAGACACCCTTGGCATGACCTAGCAGATGATACACATGGAAATGCAAATACAGTTCAGTTTAACAAACATTGATTGAAAGCCTACTCTATACCACATGTTAGAGGTACAGAGAAGTGATCAGGATGCAATCTGCCATCAAGGTGCTCACATCTAATGAGAAGGATAGACAAGTATGTATTTATGATTTGGTACAAGGTATACAAGTAGTTCAGATGAGGGGTAAGAAAAAGCTTCACAGACATGGTGATGCTTAGGCAGGGTTTTCAAGTTTAGTAGAAGTTAGTTAGGCAGAAACTGGAAGGGGGTTGAGAGGAGAGCGTATTAGGAAGACTTCTAGAAATGTACTGCTATGCTGATCCTCTGAGCATTCTTTGGAGTAGACAACAAACATTGCCCTAATTTTCAGAGCAGAGCTTGCTGACCTTTTCACATAATAGCACTCTTACAAAATGATACCATGCATAAAATGCACTGAGATAAATGACCTAAACTACTTGTAGCCATAGGCAAAAAACCCAGCAGTTCTAGCTGCCCCAGATCCTACCTGGTTTCCCAGGAGCTAAGGAAACCAATATCTTGGCTCTTTGAAACCCACTCATGGCCTATGTTGAAAAGCTCTGCTTTAGAGATTGTCCTGATTACTGAAGTGTCTTCACCCTTGCTTCTTCACATGATCTCATTTCACCACCTCTGGCACTTCTCTCCATGGCTGCAGATCCTGAAGACTAAAGACCTGTCACCGAAGCACAACTACCTCATGGGGGTTCACCCCCATGGCATCTTGACCTTTGGAGCCTTCTGCAACTTCTGCACTGAAGCCACAGGCTTCTCAAAGATCTTCCCAGGCATCACTCCCCACTTGGCCACACTGTCCTGGTTTTTCAAGATCCCCCTTGTTAGGGAGTACCTCATGGCCAAAGGTAACTCTGACCATACTTACTGGAGCTTCTGGCCCATTTTCTGCTAGGGGATGCACCTTTTAAAGCCCCATCCCCTACCTCTCAACCAACTCTCACTCACTCCCATCATAGCATAGTAGTTAAAGCATATATTCTGGAGTTAAACTGTCTGGGTTTGAATCCTGGCTCTGCCAGCTACTGTGTGGTCTTCAGCATGCTATTGGTCTCAGTTTCTTGATCAGCAAGGTGATGCTGACGATAATAGTCCAACCTCAGATGTGGTTTGATGGCTAAATGAGATAATACAAGTAAAGTATTCAATATGAATGAAATGTATTCAAATGTATTCAAATGAATGAAAGTATTCAATATGAATATCAATATATTGATATTCAATATATCAATATGCCTACCACAGACCATATGCTCAGTAAATAATAGCTTTTGCTATTTAAAGGCAATAGAGGAAAGGAAAAGAGTAAGATTATAGCTGATATTCAGAAAGTCCTTCTAGTTATACCACTGGAAACCTTCCTACTATAGTTTTGACTCAGTGCCTCCGATGAAGTGGAGATATTGCCTCAAAGTGAAACATGTTGGGTTCACCTAAAGCCTTCTTTTTTCCACACCCTTTGTCCCATCTCATTGATTCTCCTTCTGGGACTCATGGGAACAGAGGGCGTACAAACAAGCCAATGAGGAGTAGAGCAGAGGGTGTTCTCTCTTAGCTATTTTCTCCTCTCCTTATTTCGCTCCTGTCTCTGCTCCTTGATTCTCTTTAGGTGTGTGCTCTGTGAGCCAGCCAGCTATCGACTACCTGCTAAGCCACGGCACTGGTAACCTCGTGGGCATCGTAGTGGGAGGGGTGGGAGAGGCCCTGCAAAGTGTGCCCAACACTACCACCCTCATCCTCCGGAAGCGCAAAGGGTTTGTGCGCACAGCCCTCCAGCATGGGTAGGTGTTCCTCCCTGGGCTAGGGTGGGTGGCCTTCTCTGAGCAGTATCACCTACTAGGTGATGCCAAGATTAATCAGATATGAGTCTTGCTCTCATGGAACTTACTAGTGCAGAGGGGAGATGGTCCTAGAATTTTAAAAAAGTTTGTCATCCACTCCTTCTAACCAAACTGGACCAATTCTTAGGAAGCCAAGCAAGAAACCCAGATTCATTATCAGGGGGCTTGTCTAGGACTCCCTTAATATACAGATGATGCCCACATCATCTCTATTAATATTAATATCTACATCTGTTTGTTAATGGTAAATGAAAGGGACAGGCAGTACAGTATGGTGAGTATGTGCATGGAATCTGAAGTAAGGGGGCCTGATTTGAAACCCTGGCTCCATAATTTACTGTGCACTCTGAGACAGATTACTTAACTATTCTGAGTCTTGGTGTTTTCATTTTCATAATGTGGTTACAAATAATTGTACCTACTTCATACAGTCATTGTGGGGCTTAAATGAAGTCATCTACAGAAAACATCTACATGTGTCTGTCACACAGTAACTGGTAGATAATTATTAGCCACTTTAATTCAGGCATAAAGATAGCAGGAAAAGAGCAGGTGCCCAAGGCTGGAGCAGTGGGGTGCACCATAAGGTCAGGAGGTCAGCCTAGTGAACACAGAGACAATTGTCCTATTGTAGATTCAAAGGAAAGGGAAGTAAGTAGTTCATCTAAGGCCCTTGCCTGAAGGGCCTGTTCATCAGTTTGGAGCATAACATAGGAGAGAGTTCTGAGCTGAGAGGAAGGAATCCTGGGTTCTAGTCCAGGTCCTGTCACTCACTGACTGCCTGAATGACTTTTCCCCTTCAGAACCTGGGCTTCTGGATCTGTAAGATAAAGAAACTACCCCCCCCACACACACACACACTGTGCCCTGCACTGTCTCTGCTGTAAGGATTCAGTAAAGTAACACATATCAGAGTGCTGAGAGATTACTAGTAACTCACAAAGATTTGTGTAAGAGAGACCATGTTCTCTTTTCTCTCACAGGAAGACTTAAGGAGCCTGATTCTCAATGGCCTGAGAGCGACATGACTTTCCTCTAATCTCAAGGGATAGAATACCTTATGCATAGTCCCTGTGGGTGATAGTCATATCATAATATATGTATCTGTGCAATATTATCATCTTCTCTATGCTTCCTACTAGTAGAAACAGGTCAGATATTTCTCTGCATGACACTTCCTGGAAGCTTTTCTTTACATGATATAGGTTTTTGGGGTTCTCTGCCCAAAACCCTCTTCCTTCCCTACACCCCCATATCTTGCCCTTGTGATCTTGCCCAGAGATAGCATTCTCACTGGACTTGAAAATTTCAAGGCAAAAGACAATAAATACTGGAGCCCTGTTTAGTGCAAGAAGAAATGCTTTATGTCACAGGGATTTTGTATAGGTAGGAGCCTGGCCAGGGTTCTTCCTGGGTGATTCTCATTTGTAGCCTGTGTTTGAGAAATAAATTGAGGTTTTCTTTCAGGGCACATCTGGTTCCCACCTTCACTTTTGGAGAAACTGAGGTATATGAACAGGTGTTATTCCAGAAGGACAGCTGGATGTACAAGTTCCAGAGCTGCTTCCGCAGTATCTTTGGTTTCTATTTTTGTATCTTCTATGGAAGAGGCTTCTGCCAAGGCTCCAATGGGCTCCTGCCATACTCACTGCCTATCATCACTGTAGGTGAGTGCTGCTTTTAGCTAGCCCCAAGGCCACCTCAGCTCTTCTTTTTAAAGATTTTTTAAAATTTATTTATTCATGAGAGACAGACAGACAGAGAGGCAGAGACACAGGCAGAAGGAGAAGCAGACTCCACGCAGGGAACCCGACATGAGACTCAATTCCAGGTCTCCAGGATCACGCCCTGGGCTGAAGGCAGTGCTAAACCACTGAGCCACCGGGACTGCCCTACCTCAACTCTTTCTTGACCTCAACCTCAGCCCTCTCCTCCCTGCCCCCACCAAAGAAAAGGGTGGCAGAGAGGGAGAATCTGAGACCTGACTTGGCAAGTGAAAGGATCTGGCTCTGGGAAGAAGGTGGTTAAAGGAAGAGAAGATTCTAATACTTGCCCCTTCTCTTTTTCCATCTCCAGTTGGGGAGCCTCTGCCACTGCCTAAAATTGAAAACCCAAGCCGGGAAATGGTGGACAAATATCATGCACTCTATATGGATGCCCTGTGCAAACTGTTTGACCAGCATAAGACCCAGTATGGCTGCTCAGCGACCCAAAAGCTGCTTTTCATGTGACCGAATGAGCTTGCATGCCCAAGAGCATGTGCTTTGGAGAGGAGACTCATTTGCTGCTAACCAAAGGGGAGAGAAAAGGAGATAAAGGAAAGCTGTGTATGGTAGGGGAGGACATTAGGAATTCCTTCCTTGCCACAAAGCCCTTATAGTTGCTGTCCTGAGGAGCTTTACTCAGTCATTCTGCAAAAGGGGGCATCCTGAGGCCCCTCTGGCCCAACCATGGGCATGCTAGGGACAGACATGCTTCCTGCCTCCCCCCCCCCACCCACTGGCTTTCTTCCCTAAGCCCAACCCCCTGGGTCCTGAAGGACTCAAATGATAACCAAACAGTTTGAGTAGCTACCACTCAGGTTGTTCTTGTTTTATCATAACGCATTTTCAATTGGGATATTTTGCATACTAGAAGTTTAACTTGTTTAAAGTGTAAAATTCAGTAATATTTAATATATTAACAGAGTTGTGCAACCACTAATTTTCTAACATTGTTCAGCACCACAAATAAGAAAGCCAGTACACATTAGCAGTCACTCCCCATTCCTTCATCTCTCCCAGCCACTAGTAAACATTAGTCTACTTTTCGTCTCTATGGATTTGCCATTTCTGGACATTTCATATAAATGGAGTAATGGACTATGTGGTTTTTTAGGACTGGCTTCTTCCTCTTAGCATAATGTTTTCAAGGCTTATCCAGGTTGTAGCATGTATCAGTACTTCATTCTTTTTGTGGCTGAATAATATTCCATTGCACGTATACACAACAGTTTCTATCCATTCACCAGTTGATGGACTTTTGGATTGTTTCCACTTTTTGCCTACTATGCCTACACTGCTAGAAACATTCATATACAGATTTTTGTGTGGCAATCTTCTTTCTACAAATATGAAGGCTTCCTTTATGTCCACACCACTAAGCTAACAAGTGTGCCTTTCAGATAAATCAAAGGGAACTTATTCAGGATTACTTTTCAGTTGGCAGAGGCATTTCACAGAGGTCACTTTGTCCTCATGATGGTCCTCTAACACCATAATCCCAAGGCATTTGCTACCATACAAGAGTCTACCATGGGAAATCCACTTCATAACTATATTTTAAAGTCTTACTAAGTTCTGCTTAAAAGTTTTTCCTAAAGTTACATTCTGAGAATTTTAAAAGAGTAAATAAAAACACAGATGTCTCTTCCTTCATAAGGCAACCAACAAAAGACACTCTTAAAAACACAGCAAAGGGATGGCTGGGTGGCTCAGTGGTTGAGTGTCTGCCTTCAGCTCAGGGTGTGATCCTGGGGTCCTGGGATCAAGTCCTGTATTGGGCTCCTGCAGGGATCCTGCTTCTCTCTCTGCCTATATCTCTGCTTCTCTCTGTGTGTCTCTCATGAATAAATAAAAATTTTTAAAAAACACAGCAAAGGTATACACCTGAAACTAACATAATATTATGTGTCAACTATACAAAAAAAAAAAGTAGTGAAGGAACAAAAGTTAAAAGATCATTTAAAAATTCATTCAACTCAATAGCAAAAAAAACAATCTGATTTTAAAGTGGGCAGCAGACTTAAATAGACATTTTTCCAAAGACATCCAAATAGCCAACAGATACATAAAAAAAGATGCTTAACATCACTAATCATTAGGGAGGTGCAAATCAAAACCACAATGAGATATTACCTCATACCTGTTAGGATGACTACTATCAAAAAGACAAAATATAAGTGTTGGCAAGGATGTAGAGAAAAGCAAGTCCTCATGCACTAATGGTGGAAATGTAAATTGGTGCAGCCAGTATGGAAAACAGTATGGAGGTTCCTCAAAAAATTAAAAATAGAACTACCATATGATCCAGCAATCCCACACCTGGGCACTTCCATAGGAAGTGAAATTATTATCTCAAAGGGATATCTGCACCCCGTATGCTTTGCAACATTACTCACAAGAGCCAAGACATGGAAATAGCCTAAGTGTTCATTGACAAATGAATGAATAAATAAGATGTGGAATATAATGGAATATTATTCACCATTAAAAAGAAGGAAATCCTGCCATTTGCAACATGGATGGACCTTGAAAGCATCATGCCAAGTGAAATAAGTCAGACAGAGAAAGACAAAAACTGTAAGATCTCACTTATATGTGAAATCTAAAAGAAAAAAAGCCAATCTCATAAAAACAGTGTATAGAATGGTGATTGCTAGGGGCTAGGGAATAAGGGAAGTGGGGAGATGTTGGCCAACACTGATGAGTACAAGTTTCCAATTAGAAATGAATGATTTCTGGGGATCTAATGTACAGGATGATGATTTAAATTAACAATAATATACACTCGAAAATTGCTAAGAAAGTAGATCTTAAATGTTCTTATTACAAAAAATTGTAATTATGTGAAGTGATGGATATGTTAACTAACTTTATTGTAATCACTTTGCAATATATATGTATATCAAATCATCATGTTGTACACCTTAAACTTACACAATGTTATACATTGTATCTCAATAAAGGGGAAAATTAGATTACCTTTTTTACTTTTCTTATTTCATACTTCTTAAATCTTCAGTTTTGGTGGGGTCCCACCCTTTCTTTCACTTTATACTGTTTCAATCTGAAATATCTATCTCTTTTTAAAAAAATTTTTTTATTGGAGTTCAATTTGCCAACATATAGCATAACACCCAGTGCTCATCCCGTCAAGTGTCCCTCTCAGTGCCCATCACCCAGTCACCCCCACCCCCCGCCCACCTCCCCTTCCACTATCCCTTGTTCATTTCCCAGAGTTAGGTGTCTCTCATGTTTTGTCACCCTCACTGATATTTTCAATCATTTTCTCTCCTTTACCTTTATTCCCTTTCACTAATTTTTATGTTCCCCAAATGAATGAGACCATATAATGTTTGTCCTTTTCCGATTGACTTATTTCACTCAGCATAATACCTTCTAGGTCCCTCCACGTTGAAGCAAATAGTGGGTATTTGTTGTTTCTAATAGCTGAGTAATATTCCATTGTATACATAGACCACAGCTTCCTTATCCATTCATCTTTCGATGGACACCGAGGCTCCTTCCACCGTTTGACTATTGTGGACATTGCTGCTAGAAACATCGGGATGCAGGTGTCCCGGCATTTCACTGCATCTGTATCTTTGGGGTAAATCCCCAGCAGTGCAATTGCTGGGTCGTAGGGCAGATCTATTTTTAACTCTTTGAGGAACCTCCACAGTTTTCCAGAGTGGCTGTACCAGTTCACATTCCCACCAACAGTGCAAGAGGGTTCCCCTTTCTCCACATCCTCTCCAACATTTGTTGTTTCCTGTCTTGTTAATGTTCACCATTCTGACTGGTGTGAGGTGGTATCTCATTGTGGTTTGGATTTGTATTCCCCTGATGGCAAGTGATGCGGAGCATTTTCTCATGTGCTTGTTGGCCATGTCTATGTGTTCCTCTGTGAGATTTCTGTTCATGTCTTTTGCCCATTTCATGATTGTATTGTTTGTTTCTTGGGTGTTGAGTTTCATAAGTTCTTTATAGATCTTGGATACTAGCCCTTTATCTGCTTTTTCATTTGCAAATATCTCCTCCCATTCTGTAGGCTGTCTTTTAGTTTTGTTGACTGTTTCTTTTGCTGTGCAGAAGCTTCTTATCTTGATGAAGTTCCAATAATTCATTTTTGCTTTTGTTTCCTTTGCCTTCATAGATGTATCTTGCAAGAAGTTGCTGTGGCCAAGTTCAAAAGGGTGTTGCCTGTGTTCTCCTCTAGGATTTTGATGGAATCTTGTCTCACATTTAGATCTTTCATCCATTTTGAGTTTATCTTTGTGTATGGTGTAACAGAATGGTCTAGTTTCATTCTTCTGCATGTGGATGTCCTATTTTCCCAGCACCATTTATTGAAGAGACTGTCTTTTTTCCAGTGGATAGTCTTTCCTGCTTTGTCGAATGTTAGTATTTCTCTTTTTTAAAAGATTTTATCTATTTATTCATGAGAGACAGAGAGAGAGAGAGAGGCAGAGACACAGGCAGAGGGAGAAGCAGACTCCACACAGGAAGTCCGACATGGAACTGGATCCCGGGACTCCAGGATCATGCCCTGGGCCGAAGGCAGGCGCTAAACCGCTGAGCCACCCAGGGATCCCTGAAATATCTATTTCTAACCCAGATTTCTCTCATAAGTGATTTCCCTCAAAACCAATATATCCAGTTTACCAATTTTCAACAAACACCTTAATATCAACACATCCAATAGCAGGTGAAACATCTTAACCCTCCCAATCTCACATTTTATCACCAGATCCTGTTAATTTTACCACCTTGATATTAATCCAATGTGTCATCTTCCCTCTCCACTGTCAGAACCTAGTCAAAGCAATTTCTAGATAATTGCCACTACTTCTACTAGAGTCCTCTATCACCAATCCATTTATCACACTGGTGCCAGAGTGCTCTTATTAATGCTAAGTCTGACTTGTTAGACCTCTGCTTAAAATCCCTTTTTGCTCCTACAGTGCTTCTACCAGCATATCTTGAATTACGTTTGGGGTACCATTAATGTTCCACAGATGCTAATAAATATTACAAAGAAAAAAATTATTATGTGGTCAAATAACTGTGGGAGATGCTGGATTAAACAAAGTTAGATGGATGTATTTACTGAATTATTTTCAGAATCGTCACTACAGTAATGGGCATTGTGACTATCCAAGAGGGAGTATTTAGTATTTCCCAAGCTTACCTGATAATAGAATCCTTGTTTCAAATAACACCTATTACCATCTCATGGAACATTAAGTGTTTCTCTAAATAGAGTCTTGCAAATGCTGGTCTACAAGATAAAGTACAAACCCCTTGATATGGCAGAGAAGGCTGCTGGTAATATAAAGTAGCTGATTTGATTTGGGAGCCTATCAGATTAGGTAGGAGAAACCTTGGTAGGAGTCACTGGGACTAATTGGATGAGTCAAAATCTCCTAAGAGGTAACCTAAAGTAATTGAATAAAAAGGGGAATTGGATTTCAATTTATTCTCACCTGTTTGAGTTGTTCAGGAGGAGCAAACTACAGCAGAATTTTTCCAGAAAAGAACCTTAAGCGCACACATGGGAATGAGGCTATAACTATAAGAGTGAAATAACAAAGGGATTCCAGTGTAAGACTCAGCTTTCTTAGTAGCATCAGTCACATACTCCTTCTCAAAAATTCTTTCCCCCCCATATCTTTGCTCCTCAGCCTCAGACTCTCCTCTACAATGCAATCTCTTGCTCTCTCTCTGTCTCCTCCTCCATCCCTGAATATTTTTGAGATACTCTAATACTCTAAGGTTTTGCTCCTCACTCTGGATGTTACAGTAATGTTGTATGAAGTGATCATCAAGGGAAATAATCAGTAAGATTTAATCATGGAATATGAAGGCAGGAAGGAACATTTACTAAGAGTGTCCAGAATGGTAACCCTAGTGGGCCAAATGTCCAGGGACCTCCAGAGGTAATCATAGAGGCAGAAAGTGAGCAGAGTACTTGAGTGATATCCAGAGGGCTGCCTCATAGAGGGGATGTCTGTACTTATAGTCAGAGTTCAACGCTTCCCCATCATGAAGTTCAACAAAGACCCTTCATACTCTGACCCCCATGAATATCCAATCACCACTATCATAGTCTAAAGTAGTACACTGGGGGATCCCTGGGTGGCGCAGCGGTTTAGCGCCTGCCTTTGGCTCAGGGCGCGATCCTGGAAACCCGGGATCGAATCCCACGTCAGGCTCCTGGTGCATGGAGCGTGCTTCTCCCTCTGCCTGTGTCTCTGCCTCTCTCTCTCTCTCTGTGACTATCATAAATAAATAAAAATTAAAAAAAAATAAAGTAGTACACTGGACTACTTCATGTTTTCTCAGTATTTTCACATTTCTTTGCCTTCTCTCTACAAAGTAAAGCATATTCACCTTTTAAGTCCACATCAAATATCACCTTCTCAGTGAAGCTTTCACTAGGCAAAATTAATAACCCCCTCCTCCATTCTTCCTTAGCCTTTTGTTGGCTCTACTAATAAGAACTTGATTTTGTCAGTCTTTACTAATGGTTAACCTCATTAAGGGTGTAAAGGAGGAACTTGAAATTTTCACTTCTACTTTCTCTGCATTTATGGATGAAAATCATATGGTCTCACAGTACATGCTTTGGAATTCCTCATACATCAAGGGTCTGCCATATAGTGTGATTGGAGACTTCAACACTTGGCTATCAGAATATGACAAGTCATGTAGACAAAAAGCTAATTTTTAAAAAGTATGGTGCTGAATAATACAAGTAATGTAGACTAGACTGTCAAATGATAATGATTAGGACAAGGAATACTTTCTTTTAAAGTGCACATGAATCTTTACAACTATTATTTAGTATTTGAATTCAAAATGCTCTTAATATAAAAGGTAGAAGTTCCATATACTATAGTCACAAGATACAGTAGAGTAAAATTAGAAATAAATAATGAATATAGAAGAAGGGAGCACAGGCAGCAATTTCTCTGACATTTACCATAGCAACAGTTTTTTAGATATGTCTCCTTAGGATAGGGAAACTCAAGCAAAAATAAACTATTGTGACCGCATAAAAATAAAAAGCTTCCACACAATAAAGGAAACAATCAACAAAATTAAAAGGCAACCTACGGAATGGGAGAAGTTACTTGCAAATGACATACCTGATGAAGGGTTAGTATCCAAAATATATAAAGAAATTATACAACCCAATACCCAAAAAAACAAATAATCCAATTACAAAATGGGCAGAAGACATGAACAGACATTTCTCCAAAGAAGACATACAGATGGACAACAGACACATGAAAAGATGTTCAACATCACTCATCATCAGGGAAATGCAAACCAAAAAACTACAATGAGATATCATACCTATCAGAATGGCTAAAACCAAAAACACAAGAAATAAGTATTGGTGAGGATGTGGCAAAAAAGGAACCCTCATACACTGTTTGTCTCATAGTACATGCTTTAGAATGTATTCTTCAACATGAAAGATTGTTGGTGGGAATGCAAACTGATGCAGTCACTGTGGAAAACAGTGTGGAGGTTATTCAAAAAATTAAAAATAGAACTACTTTATGATCCATCAATTACACTACTGGGTATTTACCCAAAGAATAAAAAAAAACATTTAATTCAAAGGGATACATGCATCCCTATGTTTATAGCAGCATTATTTACAATAGCCAAATTATGGCAGCCCAAGTGGAAAACAGTATGGTTGTTCCTCAACAAATTAAAAATAGAAATTTTATATGACCCAGTAATTCCACTACAGAGTATTTACCCAAAGAAAACAAAAACACTAATTAGAAAAGATACATGCATCCCTGTGGTTTTTGCAGAATTACTTATAATAGCCAACATATGGAATCAACCTGTGTCTATTGATAGACGAAAGGGTGAAGAGGTGGTATATACGAATGGAATATTAGCCATAAACAAGAGTGAAATCTTGCCATTTGTGACAACATGGATAGAGTCAAGGTCAAACAATGTTAAGCCAATTTCTTTACTACAGGATTTATCCAGAGCTTTTAACATCATAATGCCTACTGTGAATTTCTAAGAGGAATGGGTTCTATATTCAATATCTATCAACTTGACCAAGAAAAGGTTTTTCTTTTATTTTTTCCCTGAGGTATATCTCAAGAATCTATTGTGCTATGATACATTTTAGGAGACACTGCTCCAGTAAGTAAAATGTAATATCTCAATCTCACTTGATCATAGGGCAGGAGTTAGCTTATATTTCCTGCTCTCCTAGATATCTTGCTCTCCACCACAGGCAAATACAAGATCAAGAAAAGTACTTTTATTTTGCAGGAAATCCCATTGCTTTTCAAATCAGAAGAAAGACTTTTCTTCATTCTTGTAATAAAAATTAAAATATTTTCCCTGCAAACCTTTCCCTTTTGAGATAGAGTGTACCAGTTAGGACCACATTTGACTGCATGTAACAAAAACACTTTTGTGGTGGGGCAACAAAATAGGTGTTTTGTTTTGTTTTCTTAAAAGATTTTATTTATTTGTATGAAAGGGAGAGGGAGAGAGAGCATGTGAGCATGAATGGTGGGGGATCAGAGCAAAGGGAAAAGCATATTCCCCGCTGAGCAGGGAGCCCCACTTGGGGCTTGATCCCAGAACCCTGGGATCATGACCCAAGAGGAATGCAGATGCTTAACCCGACTGAGCCACTCAGGCACCCCTGGGTGGTTTTTTTAGGCAAAAAAAAATTGCAGCCCAAAGGTGGGTCCATTGCTCAAGATAATCCTTACAGCTTTCTGCTTCACAACTTTTTTAGTGTATGTTTTATGTCTTTATGATTGTAAAATGGTTGCTCGATTTCTAAACACCTCATTTGTGTTCTACACAGGAAGAAAAGGGTAAAAAGCATAAGGCAAAAAGCTAAAGGATCTAGTAAACTAAATTGTTTTCCTTTAGTAGGAAAACAATAGCCCTTCTAGAAACCCTATCCAGTAGATTTCTGCTTAAATCTCATTGGCTAGAACTAGGTCATGTGGCCACCCTGAGGTATACATTTGAGAAGTTTGGTTTATTGCTGCCCCAAACAAAATTGAGGTTCTCTGGGTAAGAAAGATTGGGATAATGGGTATTGGGTAAGATACTGTCAGAGTCTGTTATATATTGCTTGGCTTACTTCAGATTTAAAAACTGGTTTTCCCATATTCAATTTTTGTGACACATTAAAGTCCTTTCTGAAAGAGCTCATGTACAAAAACAAGATTAACAGTATATCATTTTTGCATATTTATAATGGACTTAAGCAACTTTTTTGAAAACCAAGAACCTAATTAATCTGAAACAATTTAAATCTTTCAATTGTCTTGTACTCATTGTATATATTCTATTGTAGCTGGACATCATCACTACTCTTTCACATGTAAAGCTTTATATAGTCTGCATGTGAGAATGCTTGCTACATAGTAAGTCAACATTAATAACTGTCAGCCATGTTTGAATATTCATCCAATAGACTTCTTGAGGTAGTTGTCTGATTTATGTTCCCCCTGTACCTGGCATATAATGGGTAATCAATAAATATTGCTGAATGAAGTGAATAAATTAGTAAATATCTGAGGTGTCCAGAAAGACCTAAGGGCCCCAATTTATCAATGAAGATCCAGTCCCAGAGTAGGCAGAGATCAGCTTGCCAGGTGAGAAGATAGTAGAAATACAGAAAGAATCAACAATTGATTCAAAAGTAGTTTGGTATTTGAGCACCTCAGTGTCTCAGTCAGCTGACTATCCGACTCTTGATTTTGGACTTGGGTTGTGACTCAGGGTCTGAGTCATGAGATTGAGCCCTGTGTCAGGCTTGGCTCTTGCACAGCTTGGAGTCTGCTTATCCCTCCTCCTAGCACGCTTCTTGCTTCCTTGCTCACCTCCATAAATAAATAAATAAATAAATAAATAAATAAATAAATAAATAAATAAATAAATAAAATTTTTTTTTAAATAAAATCTTTTAAAAAGACAAAAGCGGTTTGTTACTGATTCTTCACATATTGGTAATTTTGGTAAACCAGAGATGGTTTACAACATTTTATGAATCTTTAAACATTTTTGTTTTCAAACTTTGAGGTTTTTTTCATTTTTAATTTGTGAAGGTATCGTCAAACCAGCAGAGCTGGCATAATTGTCTAAGAATGAATTAGAAATAAAACTCAAAAAGGTATGAGGAAAACCCCACATCTGAAAAATTTTGAATTATTTTTATCATTTAACTTTTAAGAATGCTTTTTTTTGTTTTTTGTTTTATTTTAGCTTCATGTTTTTATTTAAGTTCCAGTTAGTTAATATACAGTGTAATAATTGTTTCTGGAGTAGAATTTAGGGATTCATTACTTACATACAACTCATCATCATACAATTAATCAATTTGTTTATTTGAGATTTTTCTTGTTTCTTGAGGTAGGCCCATATCAATATAAACCTCCATCTTAAAACTGCTTTTGTGGGGCGCTTTGGTGGCTCAGTGGGTTAAGCATCTGAATCTTTTTATTTATTTATTTAAACTCAATTTGCCAACTTATAGTATAACACCCAATACTCATCCCATCAAGTTTCCTCCTGAAGCATCTGGCTCTTGATTTCAGCTCAGGTTATGATCTCAGGATCTTGGAATCAAGCCCCATGTCATGCTCCAAGCTGTGTGTAGAGCCTACTTAAAATCCTCTCTCTCTATCCCTCTCCCTGTGCCCCCTCCCCATCCTCTAACTTGTGCTCTCTCACTCTAAAAAAAAGAACTGCTTTTGCTGCATCACCAGAATTCTATACCATTTTGTTTCCTTTTTCATTTGTTTCCAGGAAGTTTTAAATTTCCTCTTTGATTTTTTTCATTGACCCATTGGCTGTGTAGTTGCATGTTGTTTAGCCTCCAAGTGTTTGTGTTTTCTCAAGTTTTTTTTCCTTGTGGTGGATTTCTAGTTTCATATCATTGTGTTTGGAAAGATAATATGATTTCAATCTCTTAAATTTTTTGAGACTTGTTTTGTGGCCTAATATGTGAGTTATCCTGGAGAATGTTCCACATGTACTTGAAAAGAATGTACTTAACTAACTAGAATTTAAACTAAAATTTAAAAAAATAAAATAAATTGAAAATAAATTTTGAAAATTAAGAAAGAAAAAAAGAAAGCATGTATATTCTGCTGGGTTTTGATGGAATGATCTGGGTATACCTGTTAAGTCCATCTAGTCTAATGTGTCATTCAGAACCACTGTTTCCTTATCGGTTTTCTTTCTGGATGCTCTATCCATTGACATAAATGGGGTGTTATTAGTCCCTTATTATCATACTACTGTCAATTTCTCCCTTTATGTTTGTTAATATACTTTATATATTAGGTGCTCTTACTTGGGATTCATAGGTATTTACAATTGTTATATCCTCTTGTTGGACTGATCCCTTTTTCACTGTGTAATGCCCCTCTTTGTCTCTCTTAATCTTTGTTTTAATGTCTATTTTGTCTGATGTAAATATTGCTATCTGAGTTTGAGTTGTTTTTCTTGTTTCATTTCCTTTTGCATGGCATTTTTTTCCTATTCCTTCACTTTCAGTCTGTATGTGTTTTTAGGTCTAAAGTGATTCTCAGAAAAATAAATAAATAAAAATAAAGTGATTCTCCTGTAGGCAATATATAGATGAGTCTTTTTTTTTTTTCATCCATTAAGTCCCCCATATCTTTTGATTAGAGCATTTAGACCAATTACATTTAGTAATTTTTGATAGGTATGCATTTGTTGCCATTTTGTTCATTGTTTTCCTAGTTGGTTTGTAGTTCTCTATTCCTTTCTTCTCTTGCTCTCTGTCCTTGTGACTGTGTCTTTCTTTACAATTATGGTTGGATTCCTTTCTCTTTATTTTTTGTGTATCTATTATAGATTTTAGTTTGTGATTACCATGAGGTTCATATATTTCATCATAAATATATAATTTTTTATATTAAGTTGATGGTCACTTAAGTTAGAACACAATCTCAAAGCACTATGTTTGTACTCTCCTCTTCCATGTTTCACATATATGCAATCATAATTTACATATTTTTATTTTGTAAATCTCCACTAATTTTTTAGTTACAATTGATTTTATTACTTTTGTCTTTTAACCTTCATACTAACTTTATAAGTGATTAGTTTACTATCATTATTATATGATGGCTTTTACTTATGAAATTTTTCATTTTATGAATTTCTTACTTCTACTTGTGACCCTTTTTTTTCCACTTAAAGAAGTCCCTTTAACATTTCTTTAAAGGCTGGTTTAGTGGGGACAAGCTCCTTTAAATTTTGTTTGTTTGGGAAACTCTATGTCTCCTCTAATTCTGAATGATAACCTTGCCAGGTAGAGTATTCTTGGTTGTAGGTTTTTTTTTTCTTTCAGCACTTTGAATATATTATGCCACTTTTTTCTGGCCTTCAAGGGTTCTGATGAAAAATAATCTGATAGCCTTTTATAGTTTCCCTTGTATGTAACTAGTTGCTTTTCTTTTGCTGCTTTTAAGAATCTCTTTATCTTTAATCTTTGTCATTTTAATTATTATATGCCTTGGTGTGTACCTGATTGGGTTCATCTTGTTTGAGACTCTCTTTGCTTCCTGGATCTGGATATATGTTTCCTTCCTGAGGTTAGCAGGAACAGTCTGAGTTCTGGAGCACTCTGCACAGGGGCTATCCTGGTGGAACAGCTGGAGGTGAAGTGGACACAGGTGGGAGAGGTTTCCCTGGGGTGCTCCATTCAGGGGCTGCCTTGGCAAATTGGCTGCAACTGAAGTGGGCAAAGAGCCAGAGTGTCCTGGAGACCTTTGCACCCATACCACCTAGGTGAGATGGTTGGAGTTGTGGTGGACACAGTCCAGGGGTGTCCTGATATACACCACACTGGGGCCACCTTGATGGGACAAGTGGAGCTCAGGTAGTCAAGAGTAGGGGAGGCCACCTTGAAGGAATGACTGGAGCTGGTATGGGTTAGGGTCCCTGGGATCACTGAGGCAGCAGGCTGGCTAGAGTGCCCAGACCCCATTCCAATCTGCAGTATCAAGGTGGAGGGGGGATGTAAACAATGGTGCTCACTGGCACCTCCAACCCTGCATAGTGTTCCAGCCGTTCTGCCATTTAGGGGATGCCCTAGCATTAGTTCATTTATAGTCTAGTTGCCTTTTAAACCATGGCTTTTTTCCTGTGCCTGATGGAGAGTGAAATACCAGAGACTTAGCATAAAAGACACCAACTTGTATATAGCCACTATTTTTGTAACCTTATGTCTGTTTAAACTGCAAAATGCCTCAATACCCAGGGTTTCAGGAAGTATACCCTAGACATTCACTTAACCCAGTTTTTTTTTTGCTTCTGTACAATGCTTAGCAAATGTCTAGGGCTCAACAGAAACTGTCAACAGGATGTGGTTTATGCCTTTATTAACCTATCCCTGAGCTTACTCAGGGCTGCGAGATTTTGGAGTGCATGAGCTCCCTCACAGCTGCTGGCTTTTAATAAAGACTCCTTAATTTGGCCTTCTGACTATGGAGTCCATCTGTATAACTCACTGCTCTGGATATAACAAGGGCAAATCTATGCACAGGTCCCTCAGTGCTATCCTTCCCCACTGCAGTTTACAGCACCGGGGTTGAGGTTCCTGTTGTTACTATATCCCAATGTCTCCTGCCATTCTCTATGTAGTCCCTCTATTCTTTGTCATGCTGAAGCTGTTCATTCAGCCCTCCATTCTTCTTCAGGAGGAATTACTCTATATGTAGGTGTAGATTTGGTGTGTACATGGGAGGAAGTGAGTTCAGGTTCTTCCTATGTCACTATGTTGGACCCCCCCTTCTAATCCAACCCCTTAAAAACTTAATAATATGTATTAATATCCCAGAATATGCGCTTTGGGAAACTACAGTAGAGAAATGAATAAAGACCAAAACTTGTAAAAATCAAACTAGGTTACATTTTCAAAGAACCAGAGCAATGGCTACACTCTGAAAGAAATCCATCAAGATCTGAGTGTGTAAAAAGAAATGTTTTACTCACACTGGAGATAAAGAGTTACTGGTGTTGTAAAGGGGATGGGATTTACAATGAGGAGTAAGTTAAATATCAGTAAGAAGCAAACAAATTGAGCTGGTGCCAGCATCACAATGCTCTGAGAGGGCATTCGTTGATTTTTATCTTTAGTTTTCCAAGTACATCTGGTTTCTTCTTCCCATCAGTAGTTACACAACTAGGGCTTCAAACTGCGGTACAAAATGTACAGTAATAGCCAGCCAGCCCCAAAAAGGATTTTATCTTTTTGTCTTGAAAAGGTCTCACATTTTGATAATTTACACTTTAACTCAAGGAAAAATAATTTGTCTTCTTCCCACTTTGTGACCTAAATACATAAGCTCTGGCAATCAAACATGCACCAAGGTGTCCTCATATACAGACTAACTCTTTGGCTGTACTCAGGTATCTTTTGTACTCCCTTTTGGTGACAAATCACATCTAAATCTTATTAGAAATATAAGGTCTATAGGTTGTGGCAAGTAACTCATTCAGTGGGTTATTCTGAAATCTTTGGAAAGAGACAAAGACCTATAGGAACTAAAAGAGAAGGAGTAGTATAAATACATGTAAACAGATCTTGATTACAAAAACTATTTGAGATTGGCCTCTTTAATTAATACCATTGGCTAATATCTTTTGTAGGCAGGTTGGCAAGGAATCAAGTATTTTTTTTTATTATCTTTCTGAGAGTATCATCTTCCATGAATTCTCTTACACATTCATTGCTGTTTACTTCCTTAATTTTTATTTTTTCCTTTCATTCAAAATTTTTTTAAAAAATAACTTTTATAAGTTCTTCTTTTTGAAACTCTTTTCTCCCTTGATGCAATGCCAAAGTTTCAATCTGTTTTCTCCCAATTCATCACTGTGGTCATCTCTCAATAATAAGTTTTTAGCCTTCTGCTTCTCACACTCAAGGGTTCAGTCTTTGTCATGGTCTTAACTATCACTTTTAATCCAAATCTAGAATTCTGGTTCCTCATCCAACTACACAAAAGTTGAGAACTATTGAAAAGTGGTTCCCACCCACAGGAACTGTAAATGATGTTTCTTCATCCATTACTCCATTAACACTTCACAACAGCCCAGCTAAATGAGTATTACTACCCCCAATTTACCAATGAGGAAACAGAAGCTCAGAGAGATTAAGTAACTTGTCTGAGATCATGCAACTAGCAAGTAGCAGATTGAAGATTTAAAGCCAAGTCTGGTTGTCTGACTAAAAATGTTTGTTGTCTCTACTACTTCTCATCATCTTCTTCACCAAAATTCTGGCTTTCATCACATCAGTGAAGGAGAATAGAGTCTTAGGTGCATCCTAGGTTAAACATGTGGCCTAAATGATTGGGGATTATGGGATGAAGTAGTAGAAAATGTGAGGAAAATGAAAGCTCAGATGAGCCACCTTTTCCTCTCCCATCCGGGTTAGCCTTACAGGTAGTCCAACTAGTAAGTAGCCAGTGGAGTGGAATGTGAGAGATGCTGGACAGGCCTACTTTCCTTCACAATATCTTTCTAATGCCTTTCCTATCTCCACTGTTCCTAAAGTGCCCTTAGATCTATATCTAGGTTTTTGGGGGTTCCTGTGGCCTCTTAACATGGAAATATGCCCAGGAACAGAAACATTAAACTGAATTACTAATGTGTAATCATTCAGCAAATGTTTATTAAGCCCCATTTATTAAGCAAATGGGGTGATATAATAACAATGATTTATATTTGGTTAGCTCTCTAGATTTGCAGAGCCTTACTACAATCTGAAGTACTTAAAGCTGAGATTATGATCCTCGTTTTATGGGTGATGAAATGTGGTCAAGGAGTCTGAGGAACTCACCCAAGTGCCACCCCTGAGCTCCACCTTCATAACCAGGGATAAACTTGGCTCTTCTGATCTTCAGTCCTATGCTCTTTCCTCTCTATCATAGTAGCTCAAGGAATTTACAGGTAGGAACTCAAAGCAAACATACATAAAGAGTTAAATAGCAACAATAGCATAATTCCAAAAGACAATAAAAGTGCCAAATGACTGATATAGACAATAATGACTGTAGGAGTGACCAGGAAGGTCACTATGAATCAGTCACCATAGAAGGCCTTAAAGAGGAAGTGAGGCTTAAGCCCAGCTTTGGAAACTAGGTAGAAAAAGGACAGTGAAAGAAGAAAGGAAGGGCATTCTAGTATGGGATGGGGGTAATGGGGAAGAATAAAGGTGCAGAGCTGAGAAAATGCAAGTCATATTTGGAGAAAGAATGAGGAGTTCAAATTAGCTGGAGAAGAAAGATTCATACTGGGGAGGAATGGAAAATAAGGCTGAAAATTCTCTCTTTAATTTCTGACTAAAGAGTTTCAACTTGTAGACAATAGGGAACCATGAGAGAATTTTAAGCAAGAGAGTGAAACTGTGAGAACAGTATTAGGGCTGATTAATCTGCCAGTATGCCTTATATAGGATGCATTTGTGTGATGAGAGACTGAATGTAAGAAAGACCATTTAGGAGGCTGTAACAGTCAGGAATAAAGTGATAACAGTCAGTATTAGAATGGTAGCACTGGGATCATAAATGAAAGCCAATTATAACTGGCATGATAACTAAAGAAATGTCAGAATCTCGTGAAATAAAGAGAGAGAAGAATTGAAGTTATCTGAGTGTTTTTGAGCCTAGGTGACTTGAGGAAGGAAGATGCCATGAAAAGAAATGATTAAGTTAGGTAGGGAAACTGGCTTAGGAAGTTTTGACATCTTGGGTTGGAAGTCACAATGGAAGATCCAAGTGAAACTGTCTAGTGGGCAATAAATTGTTTTTCTCTTTTTTCCTCAGCTTCCTTCCTTGCCATCAACTTGTCTTCTATGTTACTCACTCTTTCTTCTACCTCATTAACCCTCGTCGTTAGGACCTCCAGTTTGGATTGCATCTCATTTAATTGATTTTTAATTTCGGCCTGATCAGATCTAAATTCTGCAGTCATGAAGTCTCTTGAATCCTTTATGCTTTTTTCCAGAGCCACCAGTAGCTTTATAATTGTGCTTCTGAATTGGCTTTCTGACATCGAATTGTAGTCCAAGTTCTGGAAGTCTGTGGCAGAGAGTACTGTTTCTGATTCTTTCTTTTGTCGTGAGTTCTTCTTTCTGGTCATTTTGCTCAGTGGAGTGATTAAAAATGAGTTGTAATGGAAAAAGGAAGAAAAAAAAGAAAAAGAAATACCAAACCAGAAAACAAGGAGGGGTATTCTCTGGTTCTATATACTGTAAATCCCTTGACTTCCCCTGTAGCTTTCCAGCGCTGCTCTGCCAAGAACTTGCTCTTCCCCTGTCCTTCCAGCTGGTCTTCTGGGGGAGGGGCCTGCTGTGCTGATTCTCAGGTGTGTGCACCTGAGCTGCCCCGCCCCCTGCCAGGTGTAGGGCTCAGTGGGAGCTGTTTACCTGGTGAAGCCCCTGTTCCCTGGCGGCCCCGCCCCTCCCAAGCACAGGGTGATACAAGGAGGAACAACCACAGTGGTGGTGGCCAGCTCTCCAGCCCTGGAGTCAGCTCCCTAAGTAACTACTGCAGTCTCCCAGTCTGCACTGGACTTGATGCTCCCAGGGCGGGGGGCACTGATCTGCACAGCTTGGGGGTGCCTGGTGCCAGGAGCGTCCTCGCCATCCTGTGCCCTCCGTGCCTCCACCTGGCCCGGGGAAGCACAGGATCCTGGGCTGTGTCCACTCAGAGTCCTGGGCTCCTGGCCTGTGCTGCTGGAATCGCGCTCCCGGTGCACGGCTACCCAAGGCAGCAAGGCTCAGCCCCCTCCACCCGCAGCCGCCGCCTGAGCTGCTCCCAAGCCCCCCCCCCCCCCGTGCGCGCTCCAGCCCTTTACCTCGCTCTCCCCCGAGCGCACTTCCTCTGTTAGTGACCCGGGGAGACTGGAGGCTCCACTGCCCCTCCTGGGATCCTGTCCGAGTTCCCAGCTAAGCACCTTCCCTCCAGGAAGAAGCCGGTGCGGATTTTTAAAGTTCCCACTCTTGGAGGGTGGGCTTTCCCCTCCGGGAGGCTCTCAGGCTCGGCTCTAGCCTGGCACCCCATAGGGGCCCCTCCCCCACTTTATTCTTTTTTATTTTTTTTCCGCCTTCCTACCTTGATAGAAGCAAAAACTCTTCTCTCTGTAGCGTTCCAGCTGTTCTCTCTTTAAATCTCAGGTCGAGGGATCCCTGGGTGGCGCAGTGGTTTGGCGCCTGCCTTTGGCCCAGGGCACGATCCTGGAGACCCAGGATCGAATCCCACGTCGGGCTCCCGGTGCATGGAGCCTGCTTCTCCCTCTGCCTATGTCTCTGCCTCTCTCTCTCTCTCTCTCTCTCTCTCTCTCTCTCTCTGTGTGTGTGTGTGTGTGACTATCATAAATAAATAAAAATTAAAAAAAAATAAATCTCAGGTCGAATTCATAGGTTTTCAGGGTGATTTGAAAGTTATCTAGGTAAGTTGGTGGGGACAGGTGACCTGGGGACCCTACTCCTCCACCATCTTGCCCCACCTCTGTCCAGTGGGCAATTAAAGATATAGAGGTGGAACTTGGAAGAAAGGAGAGGTTAGAATTGAGTTGGCATAGTGTAATGGAGGGAGCTCTGAGAGTCAGGGGACCTGGGGGCTAAGCCTAGTTCTTGCGCTGCCACTAACTTATTAAGTAATGGACAAGTCATATCTCTGGGCCTGTTTCCTGTTCTGTAAAGTGGGAGGGTATCTAAGCTCCAGAAGATTTCTGAGGTACTCTCAAGGACTCTAAGTCAACTTTTAATTCATGTGTACATATGTTCTCTCCCAGAGAAAATCAAAGGTCAGATGGCAGGGCGGCGGGGAGTGGATTAAATAATCCCCAAATGCTATGACTATGACAGATCTTAGAACTTATTTACTTAGGGAGAAAAGAGGAAAAGTCAGCAAAGAGAGAGGAAGTAATAAGTAAAAGCAGGAGGAGAGAAATGTAAAAGCAAGAGGATAAAATAAGGAACTAAAATTAAAAGTAAAACTTACAATAAATGAAAGAAATATGTATATCAAATATGACAAAGGGTTAACATGTATGTTAAATAAAGAATACATTTAGAGATATATAAGATCACCAATATATATAAGACCATTCGTGTCAATTGGCAAAGGATATGAAGAGTTCACACAAGAGGAAATACAAATATTTGAAAAAAAAAGAGGAAATACAAATAGTAAACATGTGGAAAGGTGTTCTATCCATAAGTAATTGAAAAAGTGAAGTTAACAAATTGATGTTTTAAGCCATCCAAAAAGATTTCTTATCAAGTCCAATGCTAGAGCTGCAAGGGAACTGGAACACTTGTGTGCCACTGTGACATTGAAACTTTGTACACTCTTTTTGAAAATCAAGATCCATAAAAAACACTCATGCCCTTTGATCTGGTAATCCCACCCCTGGGAACTTGTCCTAGGAACAGAATTGTAAAGAAGAAAAAAAGCCATATGCACTAAGATGTTCAAAGCACAGAAAAATTGGGAGCTTACTAAAAGTCCAATAAATAATAGGGGAATAGTAAAAAAAAAAATCTAATGGATGTAATTTTATGTGGCCACTGAAATGATAAATATGAAAGACTGTAGCACAAGGACAGCATTTACAATAAGTTTTTTTAGGGACACCTGGGTGGCTCAGCGGTTGAGGCATCTGCCTTCAGCTCAGGTCGTGATCCCGGGATCCAGGATCGAGTCCTGCATCGGGCTCCTTGCGAGGAGACTGCTTCTCCTTCTGCCTATGTGTCAGCCTCTCAGTCTGTGTCTCTCATGAATAAATAAATCTTTAAAAAAATTTTAAAGCAAAAATTTAAAATATATGTACACTGTGCACTTCTATAAAATAGAAGTATTATGCAAACAGAAAAGGCATGGAACATAGATAAATGAAAACAGTTGTCTGGGGTTCAGAAATGCAGGTTAATATTTTCTTTCAAAATTTCCTTTAATGTTGTCATAGTGGAATTTTTAAATTTTTTTCATTAGAAATTTTTTAGACACCAGAGTAACATGAAGTAGAGATAGTCAAAGAGGATAAATAAAGAGAAACTGTCATTAAGATCTTGCTTTTGTAGTAATTTGTGTTCTTCCAGGTACAGAAGGAAACCAGATTCGGAGAGTTAAGAGGTGACTTTATAGTGATGAAATGGGGCTATGGGGTTATGGTACTCTTTCTAAGAAATTTGACAGTGAAATGAATAAGGTGAATAGGATATTAGCTACAAGAGACAACAGAGTCAAGGTACCAGTGATAATGCTTTATTTTTATTTGGTTAGGTTTTGTTTGTGTGTTTCTTTAAAAATGGGATGAAATCAGTTTATGGAAAGACTGAAATGATGAAAAGGAATAAACAAAGAAACAAGTAAGAGGGCCAACTCTTATTTTGGGTCTACAGGAAAGAAAGACAAGATGGATACAAAAGTAGAGTGAACATGAATGATGCAGAAAGAAATTGAGGTATTCTCAGTTTTACAGGAGGCAAGGATTCTCAGTTTTACAGGAGGCATTAGAGGATGAAGTTGGAGTCTTGAGAAGATGAAAAAGACAGGAAACACTTGCTCTGGAATGTTCACTAGGAACTCAGCAAGCTAATAAAAATGGGGGCTTAGATGAGGTCCCAATACATGAAGTTTCAGTGGGTCGAACCAGCCTTATGATCTGGCTTTGCCCTGCAATCTCCTTCAGTCTGGGAGAGAGGAGAAAATTGGCGGAAGGTGAGAGTCAAGGTGTTTAAAGTTAGAGTAAGAGGGAAGACAACCCTAAAGTAGCAGACCATAAAGTCTGGGCAAATCAGGGAAATACAAATCAAAACCACAATGAGATACCACCCCACACCAGTGAGAATGGGGAAAATTAACAAGGCAGGAAACCACAAATGTTGGAGAGGATGCGGAGAAAAGGGAACCCTCTTACACTCTTGGTGGGAATGTGAACTGGTGCAGCCACTCTGGAAAACTGTGTGGAGGTTCCTCAAAGAGTTAAAAATAGACCTGCCCTAGGACCCAGCAATTGCACTGTTGGGGATTTACCCCAAAGATTCAGATGCAATGCAACGCCGGGACACCTGCACCCCGATGTTTCTAGCAGCAATGTCCACAATAGCTCAACTGTGGAAGGAGCCTTGGTGTCCATTGAAAGATGAATGGATAAAGAAGATGTGGTTTATGTATACAATGGAATATTACTCAGCAATTAGAAACGACAAATACCCACCATTTGCTTCAACGTGGATGGAACTGGAGGGTATTATGCTGAGTGCAGTAAGTCAATCGGAGAAGGACAAACAGTGTATGTTCTCATTCATTTGGGGAATATAAATAATAGTGAAAGGGAATATAAGGGAAGGGAGAAGAAATGAGTGGGAAATATCAGGAAGGGAGACAGAACATAAAGACTCCTAACTCTGGGAAACGAACTAGGGGTGGTGGAACGGGAGGAGGGCAGGGGGTGGGAATGAATGGGTGACAGGCACTGAGGGGGACACTTGACGGGATGAGCACTGGGTGTTATTCTGTATGTTGGTAAATTGAACACCAATAAAAAATTAATTTATTAAAAAAAAAGTCTAGGCAGTGAGTTTTGATAAAGCATATGGGTTAAATGGATTGGAGAAATGGAGAAGGCTGGGTCAGTTGTGATAGAGAAAGCAGCTTTACTTGGTGGGGCCAGTGGACGGGAGAGGTAGGTGATGGGCAAGGAGGCTGTGGTCATAGGAATTATTTGTGTGAAGTAACACACAAATATGTGGGGGGGAAAGGAGGGGGAAAGAGGACTGGGTGAGAATATTAGGAAGCCTTGTAGGATCAAGAGACAGGACCAATGGCCCCAGGAAGGACACAGAAGCAGATAAAGAAGAGTGGCTGTTACTGCTTTTGCCTAAAAAGGAAAGGGCAAATGATGGGTTTATGAGAGATGGGGTCACACATGATTTCCCTGGTTCCTCTTAATGTTCAGGGTGTGGGCCTCTCTCCAAAGTCTGGGAAAGAAGACGCAGCCATATTGGGTGTAACTGGTAAGTTCCCTCACCTCTGCCCTGCATTCACCCTTTTTCTTCTCACTTACTGGCTCCCAGAGTTAACCGTCTACTTGCCCTAGGAGCGGGGAAGCCACAGTGAGTGGATGTCCACATGCAGCCACTATCCTCAGGCAGGGACACCAGTGCCAGGGAGGAGACAGTCATGGGGGGCTGGCGCCCCCCACAACTGCAAAGCTGCCAGAGCTCACATCACTACTTGTCCCCAGTGAGCAGGTAGAGCACAGGATCCAGGCAGCTGTTGGCACTGGCTAGAGGCCGAGTCACTTTGTAGACCACACTGAGAATGTTCAGCACCCGGCAGTCAGCTTCCAACAGTCTTGATGTGTAATAAATGGTGTGGGTGATGTGGAAAGGCACGAAGCAGACAGCAAAGACAGCATCACAACGATGGTGCAGAGAGAACACAGACGAGAAGATAATCGGGCGGCCCCTGGCAACCGGCGATACAGGCGCCGGGCCATGAGCCCCTAGCAGACAAGAGTGACCAGACAGGGCACTCCAAAGAGCAACCCCATGATTGCCGAGCTGAAGTGCACATAGTGGTCAAACTCCTCAGGCTGAGTGGTGTCATGGCACAGGAGGGGATCCTTTTTGGTGCTGGTTGTGACAAAGAACAGGTTGGGCACCAGGCAGCCGGCTGAGACCAACCAAACCACCAGGCAGAGAAGGCCTGCAAAGCGAGGGCGGCCCTAGCACAGTGCCCGCAGTGGGTGGCAGATGCCCAGGTAGCAGTGCACACTGATGCAGGTGAGGAAAAGGACACTGCAGTAGAGGTTCCAATAGAAAAGAAATCGGATAAACTTGCAGAGCCCAGTACCAAAGGGCCAGTGGTTGCAGGCCGCATAATAGTAGATGAGGGTAGGTAGTGACAGCACGTACAAAGTATCTGACAAGGCCAAATGG
The DNA here is from genome assembly GCF_018345385.1 of Vulpes lagopus. Taxonomy (NCBI): domain Eukaryota; kingdom Metazoa; phylum Chordata; class Mammalia; order Carnivora; family Canidae; genus Vulpes; species Vulpes lagopus. The sequence continues at coordinate 54,245,552 of NC_054848.1, forward strand.
AACATGTAGGTGGCTGTTGCATCCCAGGGTCGGAGGCGAAAGAAGAAGAGCCAGAGAGTCAGGGTGTTGAGGCCAAGACCCAACAGAAAGACAACTGTGTAGCTCACAGGCAGCAGAATGAACTTGAACTCCTCATTAAAACTGCAGTCCAGCTCTGCCTCACTGTCGCCAGGATCTGGGCTGGGGCCTGGGGTTGTGAGCAGAGAGCACTCTGCCCTGGCCATGGTTCCCCTATAGATGGAAAGGGCAGAAGTGAGGGCAGCTGGATTTTCCTGGCCTTCCAGTCCTAACTTGAGGCCAAAAAGCAGAGAATGGGGAGGACCCATAACTGAAGCATTAGGAGTAACTGAGAGGAGAATGTCTGTGTACAACCCAACCAGGCTGGGCCCTACCCATGCCCCCTTGGTCCAGTCTGGGAGTGATGGTCAGCAGGTGGTGCTGTGGCCCAGTAGGGCAGGCAGTGATTTTGGGGTGTTCTTATCCTGCATCTGACTCTGTCCTTCAGATCTTGGCTGGCCAAAATTGTGGAGGCCCACCAGCACAATCCATCATGCAAAGATGCCTGGGCCCAAATAGTCTCCTAGCCCATTACAACATTTCTCTACATGGTGACCTTACTTTTCCCCTCACCCTGGTCCCAGCATCTCCATTTTTGTGACACCTTCCCCTAGCCTGGTCCAGCCCAGGAACCCCATTGTCACTATTACCCAAGAAACTTGGCATGTCTCCTACCTTATCCCTTTGAAGTTGAGCCCAGCTGACTCTGTCACCTTTCCCTTTGGCAGCCAGAAGGCTTATCCAAGAGGGCGGGTTTGGGGGTGGGGCCCATCCCTCCTTCAGTCCTGGGAGGTCATCAGAGCTAGAAAGGCCCATCAAGATTATCTAGTCCAACCCACTCACTGTATAGATTGGGAAACTGAGGCCCAGCAACAAGATTTACTAATGTGGAGTGTGAGAGAAAAAGAGGAGTCAAGAACGATTCCAAGATTTCCAGCCTGAGCAACTGGAGAAATTGAGTTACCATCGACAGAGATGGGAAAAGCTATGAGAGAAGTAGGTTTGGGGAATGACTAGGGGTTCATTTTCTCAGCCTGTCAATTTCCAGGCACCTATTGTACACATAAGAGGAGGGCGAAAGGAGGCAGTTCACTCCTTCCCCCGCAAGGAAGCTAGCCAACATGCCTCCCTTACAGGCTCCACCTCTTCCTACACAGAACCCCTCATCTCTCTCTACCAGTTCAGGAGACTCCAGTCTGAATACAGTTGAGAAAATACAGAAGCCAAACCTCAATGTTTGAGAGCCAAGTGCCAGAGAATGCCAGTTTGTCAGGAGCTCTGGATCTGGGGCTCCTAGGGCTAAGTTTTCAGGATTATGGGGGTCTTAGGCAGAGGGGCAAGCTTTGGGTCTGCAGGACTCTGAGGGTGAGGTGAGTGGTGCTTTTAGGGAGGGAGATGCAGTCTGGGCAGAATCCACTCTGCAGGGAACTGGAAACAACCTGATCTTCAGGTCCTGAGAATGTTGCCTGGCTGGATTCGGGGAGTGAGAGGAGGAGGCAGGCCAGCAAGGGAGGCTCTAGAATCTCGGATCTAGATCTCCTGGAGGCCCAGAAACCTGAATAGTGGAAACTTGGAGATCCCTGCCCTGTGACAGGGTCAGGGTGGATGAAAGGGAGGCACAGAGGAAGCAGTTATAGCCTGAGTCCTGGACAGTTGGCCACTGTGATATTACATAAAAAGCCCAGGTGTTTGGAGCAGACAGACTTGAATTCAACTCCTTGTTTTCCCAGGGATTCATTGTGTGATGCTGGACACCTCTTCGTAACCTAGTTTTCTCATCAGTGAAGTGAGCATAAAAATACCAACATTTTAGGGTTTCCTGAATATCGAACTGGTCAATAGGTGTGAAAACATTTTGTAAACCATGAAACGCTTCTAATCATATGGTGTTTTGTGTGACTACTTTGCTCCTAGGAATGAAGTTGATCTCTTCAGAGGAGAACAAGTGTGATTTGAGGCTCGGGATACACCCAAGAGATCACTTCAGTGTCCTCTACACTAGAGAAGCTCCTGCTTCAGGCTGGTTTAGCTCTGAAGGGTTTCTGCGAGTCCCTGGACACACAGCTCCAGTTGCCACTGCTGCCACTGCCGCCCAGTGGCTATTTAGGAAAAGACCTCGCCCAAAACGGCCCGGGTCAAAAGCAATGATTTGTGCCTTGTGAAATGCTGTAGGCCAAACTTGCTGGCTTTCTTGAAACTCTTCCTCACTTTTGTTTCTGAGACTTTGCATTATGCTGCTTCTCCCAGTCCTCCGCATGTCCCATCTGAGTTCTTCCCTGGCTCATTTTGTCCATCTCCCTTCAAAAGTGACCTTTCCCCAAGCCTTACTCCTAGAGCATTTTCTCTTTTCTCCTCTCTTCCCCTCTTTCTCCTCTCCTTTCTCTCCTCACTACCATTTCTTCTTCCCTCTCTCCCTCTTTCTCTCTCTCAACATCAACTCTCATGATTTAACTTAGAAGTTTTGAGTAATTATAATACCCAATGAGACTCCGGTGTACAGATCTCACTCTAATCAAAATGGATGTCTCTCTCACACTCTTACCATATTTGATTCCCACTGAGATTATGGCATGTACCACAAACTGAATAGAACTCCACTCATTTGCGTTTTTGTCCATCTTCTCCTGATTCTCCCAGCCACATACCAGACCCAGAGGTCCTTGCGGACAAGCAACTTGTATTAGCTCTGTCTTTCCTACAGCCTTCCTGGTAAAGTTATAATAGCATATGTTCCAAGTGCTTTTTAAAATTTTATTTAAATTCAATTTGTCAATGTATAGTATAACAACTAGTACCCATCTCATTGTGTGCCCTCCTTAATGCCCATCACCCAGTTACCCCATTCCCCCACCCACCTCCCAATTTGTCACCCTTTGTTTCTTTCCCAGAGTTAGGAGTCTCTCATGGTTACTCTTCCTCTCTAATTTTTTGCCACTCAGATTCCCCCCTTCCCTTATGGTCCCTTTCACTATTTCTTATATTCCACATATAAGCGAAACCATATGATAATTGTCTTTCTCCAATTGACTTTTTTTCACTCAGCATAATACTCTCCAATTCCATCCACATCAATGTAAAGGGTAGGCTCCAGGTGGGTTTTTTCCCCAAAATTATACAACTTGCTGTCCAAAAAAAAAAAAAAACACCTTCCAGTTCAGAGTTAAAGAAACAGATATCTTGCATGTAGTATATGTTTAATAAATGTTTACTGAATGAATGAATGACTCAGTTATACTTTGTTGAATTGAATGATTCCCACAGCTAAGGCCTGTGTATATTGTTTGCTGTAGGACAAACCCACTTGGGTATCTCATGGGTAATCCAGAATTGAGTATGTCAGGCAAAGTTTATTATCTTCTTCCCCACTGCTATCCTTCCATTCCCCTCCTCCTCCAGTTTTTTTTCTAGTCCTCCTCCTCTTCGCCCCTCACATCTAATATTCATATCTTAATGACAGCTTCTCTGCAATGTTTGCTGTTTCCTTAAGGCCTAAGGGGGGAAAGGTATGGTTTCTAATCTCTTTCTCTGAGTAGGGGTGCAGTAGGGGGAGAAAGGATGGAGAGGGAGGGAGAAGGAACAGAAGAAGAGAAGAAGGAGGGAAGTAAAGAAATGAGGGAGAAAAGGTAGGTAAAATAGTGGAGGGAATGCAGTCTTTGAAGTCAGACCTAGAGTTTAACTCTGGCTCCATCACCCACTGGCTGTATGACTGTAGGTAAGCCTTCGTGACCCTCCATTTCCTCATATGTAGAATGAGAATACTAGCACCTATTTGGTTGTGAGGAGAGGAGGAGGCAAAGCATGTGATGCATGGAGGATTATCATCCTCCTTATCATTAGGAATTAAAATACAAGTGAATTTAGAGGGTGCTAAAGATTGGAAAGCTCACCCCAGTTGCCTGGGTTTTCTTTATGAAGTGAAATAATGGGGTTACCTGCTGAGAATAAGGTGCAGTGCAGAGCGGAACAAGACAGTCATTCAGGGCAGCCCCAGTGGTGCAGCGGTTTAGCGCCGCCTGCAGCCCAGGGCATGATCCTGGAGACTTGGGATCAAGTCCCATGTCGGGCACCCTGCATGGAGCCCACTTCTCCCTCTGCCTGTGTCTCTGCCCCTCTCTCTCTCTCTCTGTGTGTCTCCATGAATAAATAAATAAAATCTTTTTTAAAAAAAAAAAGACAGTCATTCAACCCTGTTGGCAAGGAGCTATAATCTGAAACCCTGGCTAATTCAAACTTATTAATAAAATAATGGGAAAGTGACTGGCTGCATATACTTGGGTCCAAATTAGCCTTGTCCAGGTGTCTTTTCCATAGTGTGCCCTTTTCGTCTTTCAAAATGTCTGCTCTTCATCTCCGGAAAGGTTGTTAAAGGCTTTAGTGTAAAGACTAGTACCGCTTTGTCCAGCACCTGGGACAGCACAGGAAGTCTCTGTTTCTACCATTTAATTCCTCTGTCTCCTTTCTACGCGCCCCCACCACCCCCACCCCTCTACTGACCCAATGTCATTGCCCAGATCCCATTTAAGTCCACTGGTATGCTTTCAATTGCAGTAACAGAAAATTCCAACTTGGCTGATTTTAAAATAAGGAAATTTATTATCTTGCATCTAAGTCCATGAGTGGGGCTGCTTTGTAGTTGCCTAATTCAACAACTCAACAATGTCACAAAAAATCCTGACTCCATCTTTCCGGATCTGCAACCCGCAGCATGTTTGTTTAGCAACTCTCATGGTCACAAGATGTGGCTGAGGCACTTCAAGCATTGCATCCAAACAGGACAATATTCAATGGTAGGAGAGGAAGGCCTCTCTTCCTGTGGGTGTACTGTTATTACTCAGGAAACCTTTCCCAAATTTCTCCCTAGTACACTTCCTTTCACATCTCAGTGGCCTGAATCTCATCATACCTATAACTGAACCAATCACTGGCAAGAGGGATGAAATGGCCACAGTCCACTCAGGAAATGAAGATTCTGCCCATAAGAAGGAAGGGGGAGGTGGCTGTTGAGTCGACAAACAATTCTGTCTGCTGAATAACCATCCCCTTACTGAATAACCCATCCTTTCCTCACTTAAAGTTCTGATCATCACTTCCTAACTGAAAGCCCTGGCTGGGAAAAATCACTGGGATGGGCAAGTGAGGTGGGTAAGGACCTGAAAATACCTCTCCATTCAATATATCATAGAGGCCAGAAACTCCATAATTAGGGAAGCATTCCTTTGCTGTCTTACTCTTGCCACCTCAGAAAATGCAAATACTCTTTTTTTAACAAGGGTTTTATTTAAATTCCAGTTAGTTAACATACAGTGTAATGTTAGTTTCAGATGTACAATATAGAGATTCAACACAAACAACAGCCAGTCTTCATCACACCCATCACCTATATAACCCATTCCCCTCCCCCCACCTCCCATCTGGTAACCATCAGTTTGTTCTCTATGGTTAAGAGTCTGTTTCTTAGTGCCTCTCTTTTCCCCTTCTATTTTTGTTGTTTCTTAAATTCTACATATGAGTGAAATAATGGTATTTGTCTTTCTCTGACTGACTTGCTCCACTTAGCATAATATTCTCTAGCTCAATCCATATTGTGGCAAATGACAAGATTTCATTTTTCTCTGTGACTGAATAATATTCCATGTGCCACCACTTATTTATCCATTTATCAGTTGGTGTACATTTGGGCTCTTTCCATAAGTTGACTATTATTCATAATGCTGCTATAAACATTGGGGTTCATTTATCCCTTCAAATCAGTATTTTTGTATCCTTTGGGTAAATACCTAGTAGTTCAATTGCTGGATCATAGGGTGGTTCTATTTTTCACTTTCTGAGAATCTCCATACTTTTTTCCAAAGTAGCTATATCAGTTTGCATTCCCACCAACAGTAAAAGAGGGCTCCCCTTTCTCCACATCCTTGCCAGTACCTGTTGTTTCCTGTGTTGTTAATTCTAGCCGTTCTGACTGGTGTGAAGTGATCTAATTGTAGTTTGGAATTGTATTTCTCTGATGATGAGTATTGTTGAGCATCTTTTCATGTGTCTGTTGGCCATCTATACATCTTCTTTGGAAAAATGTCTATTCATGTCTTCTGTCCATTTTTAACTAAATTAATTGATTTTTGAGTGTTGAGTTTGGTAAGTTCTTTATATATTTTGGTTACTAGTCCTTATCAGATGTCATTTGCAAATATCTTCTCCTATTCCATAGGTTGCCTTTTACTTTTGTTGATTGTTTCCTTCACTGTACAGAAGTCTTTTGTTTTGATGTAGTTCCAATAGTTTATTTTTGGTTTTGTTTCTCTTGCCTCAGGAGACATACCTAGTAAGATGTTGCTACAGCCAATGTCAAAGAGGCTGCTGCCTGTATTCTCTAGGATTTTTATGGTTTCAGGTCTCACATTTAGGTCTTTCATCCATTTTGAATTTATTTTTGTGTTTGGTGGTCCAGCTTCATTCTTTTGCATGTTGCTGTCTAGTTTCCTCAACACCATTTTTTGAAGAAACTGTCTTTTGCCCACTGGATATTCTTTCCTACTTTGTCAAAGATTAGTTGACCATATAGTTGTGGATTCACTTCTGGGTTTTCTATTCTGTTCCATTGACCTATGTGACTGTTTTTGTGCCAGTACCATCCTGTCCTGATTACTACAGCTTTGTAATATAACTTGAAGTCTGGGATTGTGATGCCTCCCATTTTGCTTTTCTTTTTCATGATTGCTTTGGCTATTCAGGGTCTTTTGTGGTTCCATACAAAATTTAGGATTGTTTGTTCTAGCTCTGTGAAAAATGCTGGTGGTATTTTGATAGGAATTGCATGAAATGTGTAGATTCCTTTGTGTAGTATAGACATTTTAACAATATTTGTTCTTCCAATCCATGAGCATGGAATGTTTTTCCATTCCTTTGAGTCCTCTTCAATTTCTTTCATCAATGTTTTATAGTTCTCAGAGTATAGATCTTTTACCTCTTTGGTTAGGTTTATTCCCAGATCCCCTACTGTTTTAAATGGGTGCAATTATATATGGGATTGATTCCTGGATTTCTCTTTCTGTTGCTTCATCGTGGATAAATGATGCAACCGATTTCTGTACATTGATTTTGTATTCTGAAACTTGACTGATTTTGTGTATCAGTTCTAGCAATTTTTTAGTGGAGTCTTTTGGGTTTTCTATATAGCATTTCATGTCATCTGCAAACAATGAAAGTTTGACTTCTTCCTTGCCTATTTGAATGCCTTTTATTTGTGTGTGTGTGTGTGTGTTGTCTGATTGCTGTGGCTAGGACTTTCAGTACTATATTAAGTAACAGTGGTGAGAGTGGACATTTCTGTCTTGTTCCTGGCCATAGAGGAAAAGCTCTGTTTTTCTCCATTGAGGATTATATTAGCTGTGGGTTTTTATATATGGCCTTTATTATTTTGAGATATGTCCCCTCTAACAACTGTGTTGAGGGCTTTTAGCATGAACAGATGTTGTGCTTTGTCAAATGCTTTTTCTGCATCTATTGAAAGAATCATAAGGTTCTTATCCTTTCTTGTATGAATGTGGTGTATCACATTGATTTTCCAATATTGAACCACCTTGCAGTTCAGGAAAAAAAAATCACTAGAAAATGCAAAAACTCTTGTATTTATTATTTATTTATTTTTATTTATTATTATCTTGTGATAATTCTCTTTGGTAACTACAAACTGGAAAGGGACACAAGGAAATTTTGGAGAAAGATGGAGATGTGTTATATCTTGATCTAGGTAGTGGTTACATGTGTGTATACACAGGTATATTAGTTTTGTATTGCTGCTGTAAAACAATTACCACAGACTTGGTGGCTTAAAACAGCACTTATTCTCTTATAGTTCTGGAGGTCAGAAGTCCAAAATCAGTTTCATTGCACCAAAATTAAGTTGTCAGTCAGGCTGCACCTGAATTGCAACAGCCACCTTGTGACCATAAGAGACTATGATGGGGAGGCAAATCCATGCCCTTGTCCTTTCCAGTATCCAGAGCTTCATTCCTCAATCTTCAAAGCCAGTGACATAGCATCTTGCTTCAGTTCTCGTATTGCCTTGTTTCCATAGTCAAATTTCCTTCCTTCTCCCTCTGTTTCCCTCTTATTTATAAAGAGACTAGTGATTACATTTAGGGCCCATTCAGATGATACATAATAATCCCAAATCTCAAGATCCTTAATTTAATCATTTCTGCAAAGTCCTTTTTGCCATATAAAGAAATATTCATAGGTTCTAGAGACTAAGACCCTATATGTTTGGGGTCCATTATTTAGCCTACCACAGTAGATAAAAATTTACCAAGCTGTGCAATTAAGATTTGTGCATTTTGCTATTTTGTAAATTATACCTCAACCAAGAAAGGCACATACTCCTGGAATAGAGATAATGATTTAGGTTCAATCATAGTAATGAATCCAAGACCTACCAGATCATTTTTTTTCCTGCTGAAAGGATCTGAACTGAAAGGGGATATGCTTCAAGTGTGGGTCTGAAGATAAAAATGGGCTGAAGGCTAGTCCAAAAATACATTCCTTCTGAAGTTTTGCCTTCCCCACAGACACTAACTTTGGCAAGTACATAACTCTTTCCTGCATGTCCAGCATTAGTTTCAGTCCCACTATGGTTTCTGCAGTCTGGACTTCTACCTCTCTCTGAAAATCCTTGAGAAGGGCAGAGTAATAGCAACTCAAAGACAAGTTCACGGGGGTATATATTGGCAAGGAATGGCAAAGGCTAACATAGTTTGCTGTACAAAAGGAATACAGGGCAGCTGCCCAGCAGTCACAATAGGGAGCAGGAAGTAGAAAAGGCCCAGCCGTCTAAGCCAGAGCCACAGCCATCCACTGAGGAATGGACACCCTGCTGTGGCAGGTTGAGGGCTGGCATCTCTGGATACTATGGATAGATACTAAAGACCAGCCAGCTCTATGAGGATTTGGAGGTAGGGTAGGGTCCTGTATTCCCAGAGTTTGGAGGTTCTGTTTCTATGTTCTCTATGTCCACGAAGCCTGGACCTGGGTCCTATGAGAAGGACAGCCAGGAGAGGAAGGTTATTTTTGTTGCTGCCACTGTGGGGGTCCTGGCAGCTGTAGGACAGAAATATCTCTAATTCCATGAGTGGTCATATGAGGCAAGTGAAGCTGCTTAGAGCCTATAGCACAGACTTAGTTTCAGGGATTGGGGAGAGTTAAAAACTGGGTGGGAAGGTTTACTCTAGGTGGGAGTGATATAGATGTCAATTGCCTATTCCTCCCACATGCAACATTCTCCAGGGGAACCTGCCCCTGGGCCAAGGATCCTCTGTTACCTTCCTCTCCATCAAGAAATGTTCAAGGCTCACAGACATATACACACAGCCCAATACACTCAGCCTCCCCTCCTCAGTCACCACCCACACTTACAGAAGATTGACTCCTGCTGTGCACATAAGCTGGGATAATCAGGGATCTAAACAGTAGGTTTCAAGAGCCCCAAGTCCCACGTGGTGGGGGACTTTTTCCCATACTCTTAGCTTTTGTGTGGCCTGTAATAGCTGATCAAGAGATATAGAAACACTAGTGTATGACACAAGGCTCGCTCTCCTTTCAGAATCACAAGGCCCATACTTTGAGCCCTCCTCCTTCTATCCGTCACCATGCTTTTCCTTTAATGTCGACTCCCCTTAGATTCTAGTCTTAAGGCCAAAACCTTGTAGTCCCCCTTCTCAAGCTTCCCTAACTTTAACACTATCAGATTCAACTCTCTACCCCTACCCTGTCCCAGCAGCAAGAACCTGCTAATCTTTAGCCACTAATCTTTTAGCCTTTAATCTGCTTTCTAAACTCTTGGCACCTGAACTATTTATAAACCAGTGTTTTATGCCCTGCAACTCTACTCTTCTTCTCTGACCCCCACCAATCTAAATATTCAAAGGACCTCAAGTATAAGAGGCTGGAGAGGTAAGCATAGCAACCAGAGCTGGAGACGGATGTGAGCTTCATCTCTCTCCCCAGGTAATAGTCGGAAGTCCTCTATTTCTAACCCATACCAGGTCCCATATACCCTTGCCTTTAGCATCCCCATGAATATATTAAGGAGCATCTGAGGGCATCTTTCATGACACAGCCAGCAGGCACTTGGCCTGAGAGACCCTGTGACAGACCTCTGGAGGCTCCCTGGAGCTCACCCTCAGGCCAGACCTGATATATAACAAAGAGAAGCACTAGACAGACATCTCCCTCTCTCCCTACTCCAAGGCCTTTCACCTGGGGACACAGATAAGGATAAGAATGAGAAAATTGGGGGAAGGTGAAGAGAGTGATGAATAGATTTGAGGAAGGCTTTCTACCTCCATAGAGGTTTCTGTGGCAGAACAACAACCAAGAGCATGAGGGCTCCAACCCCTTCTCTCCCACACTTTTCTCTTCTCTTAACTGAGAGTTAAAGCCACCATGAGATGAACTCAGGTTCAGAATCTATTGTAGGACAAAAGCAGACAGAATCCATTTTTCTTCATTCATTTATTTGCGTATCTAACAAACATGTCTTGACACCTACTGTGTGCCAGGTGGTGTTCAGCCTCATCCAGTCAAATTTTCCTCAAATTGTCTTGATGGAGTGCTCTCTCCAGCATGCTTTGAGACAAATTCCTTCTCTGAGAAGGTGGTCAAGAGTGCCCCAGCTATTCCAGGAAGCCATGCCATTTCTAGAGAATAGACAGAGTGGTTAGTCAACAATTTGTAAAAATAGGTTTTTTTTTCCCCTGTCTGGGATGGGTGAGAGTGTGACTGAATAAGTAACCTTGGCAGGAGAGAGAATATAAGGCACTTGAATGGTAGTGAGATATCTATTCAACAAGGAAAGGTTACACCACACTAGGTATGTCTGGATTGTATCCTGGAGAAAGAATTGGGACCAAATGACTGAGCCTTCCTCCTTCTTTCCCTCTTCTCAGAAAAGGCTCAACATCAACTTCATGGCTCACATCTCAAGGTAAGTAAGAACTCCTAATTCTCTGAATCCGTGACTTGTCCCCTATCCAAACTCAAGTACCTGCTTTGTGGTAGAGGAGTTTCCAACTTCTCCTCAACTTGTAAATTGAACTCTATCCCAATTACTTCCACCTTTGCACCATTTCATGCTCCTTGAACCTCTTCTACTAATCCTAAGAATACTTCCTTTTCTTCTCCACTTCCTTCTTCTCCTCTTGCCTTCTTTCGCAATGACCCTCCCTATTTTCTTTCTGATTATCTCTTTATAGAGTGTATAAGAAGACCTGCTCCAATGGGAAGGTGAGAGAACCTGGCCTAGCCAGGCAAATGAAAGGGCAAAAGGGAGAGGTCTCAAGGGTTTGCCTTGAGGATTCAGGGGAAGCCATTCAAAGATGATTATGATAATAACACGCAAGGTTGTTCCACAACAGCTTGCCATCTACCTGGGGAAACGGGACTTCGTGGACCATGTGGACATGGTGGATCCCATTGGTCAGTGAGTCTAAAAAGGGAAAGAACCTGGGGAGAAGGGAATGGGAGCCAGCAACTAAAAGAAAGCCAAGAAAGGAACATACAGAAGAAGAGGCCAATTCAAGGGGAAAATGGGAGGAACTATTTCAGGGATGGATTTCTGTTTCATAGTCTAAGGATTTTTCCTGACCATGGTACTGTCTCTCGCTCTCTACACAGATGGTGTAGTCCTGGTTGACCCCGATTACTTGAAGGGTCGAAAGAGTAAGTAAAAATTCTCTTGGCCTTTGTATGTGCCAGGGATCCCAAACTGAAATGTCACACACGCCAGACAAGTAACTTAAATGAATAGACTAAAAGAATGGACCAGAGGGGTAGAAGAAAACCAAAACGTGGTGAGAACTGTGAATGCCTTGTCTGGTGGGAGTTAACAAATGGGAATTTTAGCCTAGTGTGGCCAAATTTTCTGGTTGTTGGGTAGGAACTGGAAATGAAGCTCAGAATAAGACCTTCAGAGGCCTAAATTCTGAAAAGATTATGGTACCTCTTCCCCCAAATAATATTCAAAATAGGTTTATTTCTAAAACATAAATAAAATTTTATTTTTCAAAAGTATGCAAAATGTATACGTGTGCTGGAATTCAAATAGATTTTTTCTAAGCTTTCTGATTTTCTTTATTATTTTTCATGGTACTCTACTTTGTTGCTGAACTGAATGTGGGCTTAGACTGGCTACAGAAAGATGTAGTATTCCAGAAATCCATATTTTCACGAAAATTTCATGATTCTCAAATGTTGGCAACTAACTAAAAGATTTTTAAAGGTCTAAAAAAAAAGATTTTTAAAGGTCTAGATAGATCAAAAAATTTACATTTTTCATTAGTCTGGATGTGACCCTTAGACTGACATTTTGCAACCTCTGGTATATATCTTTCTACCTCTTCTGTGTAGGGAAACCCCGTCTTTTCTGGTTGTGTGTGGGAAATCCCAAGTAAAGAAACAAAGAAAACCATAGCACCAGCAAGTAACAACAAGAGACATTACTCTGGCCACAGCACCATAGATCAAGATTACATTGAAATATTTTTGCACTGCTTTAATAAATTTTTTTTAGTTTGTGATTCAATAAGTTTGAAAGTTGGGTTTGACTTGAAAAAGGCTGAGAATAAATTGATGAATACTAGTTCAAATATAACCTTTAGATACTGTGAGATAAAAATAACCTTATTTTTTCTGACTAAACAGTGTGGATAAGCCATCCAGCCAGTTTTAAATATCAGAGGAATTCTGTGGAATACCCACTAAATTAACCAACTTGAGATTCTCAATTACTCTGTATTTCTAAAAAAACAAAAACAAAAAAACCTAAATCATTTTCTCACATTCCTACAAAATTTTCAGAATAACCTACAGAAAGAAATATTTAGCGTAAAAAAATGCATGTTGATCTAGAATATGTGTTTTCCTTTTTATTCAAATCTTTATGTTCCTAAAAGAATTTTTTTATTATTTGTTTAAGTTGTATATATTTCTTAAGTTTGTTCCTTAGCTATTTTACATGTTTTGCTACTTTTATGAAGATAATTTTGTTTGCATATTTTCTAATATTTTTTTCTATCAAGTTTCATTTATTGATGTAAAATATGCTTATACTATACTACTGAGTGATAAAGGCCAATTGTAGGGCAGTATACATGCTCCTGTGAAAGATACACTGTTTAACAAAAAACTATATGGGATCTCTCTGTATTATTTCTTACAACTGCTTGTAAATCTACAACGATCTCAAAAAGTCCACTTTCAAATAGGCAATGTCACAAATATCTAAGGTAGCCTGATGTTTAATTATAGACACAAAGCTGAGAAGCAATTGCAAGTGATATGAACAGCAGTTGTTACTGCAATACGAAGTATGGTGACAGAGTTTTGAATCATTTTTGAATCATTTTTTTGTTTGTATTTTCTGATTTTCATACAATTACTATGTATTATTTGTATAACAGACACAAATTTAAATTTTTTTGGTCTTTTTTGTATTTTTTTATTGGAGTTTGATTTGCCAACATATAGTATAATACCCAGTGCTCATCCCATCAGGTGCCCCCCTCAGTGCTCATCACCCAGTCACCCCATCCCCCCGCCCACCTCCCCTTCCAGTACCCCTTGTTCGTTTTCCCGAGTTAGGAGTCTCTCATGTTTTGTCACCCTCTCTGATATTTCCCACGCATTTTCTCTTGTTTCCCCTATAATCCCTTTCACTACTTTTTATATTCCCCATATGAGTGAAACCACATGATTGTCCTTCTTCAACTGACTTACTTCACTCAGCATAATACCTTCCAGTTCCATCCATGTCAAAGAAAATGGTGGGTATTCGTCCTTTCTAATGGCTGAGTAATATTCCATTGTATATATATAATAATGGACATATATATGTACATATACATATACATATACATATCACATCTTCTTTATCCATTCATCTGTTGATGGATATCGAGGCTCCTTCCACAGTTTGGCTATTGTGGACATTACTAGCAGTAACATTGGGGTGCAGGTGTCCCGGTGTTTCACTGCATCTGTATCTTTGGGGTAAATCCCCAGCAGTGCAATTGCTGGGTCGTAAGGCAGGTCTATTTTTAACTCTTTGAGGAACCTCCACACAGTTTTCCGGAGGGGCTGTACCAGTTCACATTCCCACCAACAGTGCAAGAGGGTTCCCCTTTCTCCACATCCTCTCCAACATTTGTTGTTTCCTGTCTTGTTAATGTTCACCATTCTCACTGGTGTGAGGTGGTATCTCATTGTGGTTTGGATTTCTATTTCACTGATGGCCAGTGATGTGGAACATTTTTTCATGTGCTTGTTGGCCATGTGTATGTCTCCTTTGGTGAAATTTCTGTTTATGTCTTTTGCCCATTTCATGATTGGATTGTTTGTTTCTTGGGTGTTGAGTTTCATAAGTTCTTTATAGATCTTGGATACTAGCCCTTTATCTGCTTTGTCATTTGCAAATATCTTCTCCCATTGTGTAGGTTGTCTTTTACTTTTGTTGACTGATTGTTTTGCTGTGCAGAAGCTTCTATCTTGATAAAGTCCCAGTAGTTCATTTTTGCTTTTGTTTCTCTTGCCTTCATGGATGTATCTTGCAAGAAGTTACTGTGTTCAAGTTCAAAAGGGTGTTGCCTGTGTTGTCCTCTAGGATTTTGATGGATTCTTGTCTCACATTGAGATCTTTCATCCATTTTTAGTTTAGTTTTTTGTGTGGTGTAAGAGAATGGTTCAGTTTCATTCTTCTGCACGTGGCTGTCCAATTTTCCCAGCACCATTTATTGAAGAGACTGTCCTTTTTCCAGTGGATATTCTTTCCTGCCACAAATTTAAATTAATAACTTTATAATAGAAATTGAATTTTTAAAATTGGAGCTGTTTTCTAGCATGCAAAAAGGATGATCCTAAATTGCTAAAGAATCAGAAAGTTTGGAGGCGGGGGAGATGATGCCCTACCCACTTGCAAACAGGGGGATATGCCAATAACAATCCACCTGCTTACCACCCTCACCTCAGGGGCTACTACATATCCCTGTGCCTCACCCATGCTGATATTCTGTGTTATTCCTCATCTCTTTCATTTCCTCCCTCCTCATGTTTCCTTGTAGCTACCTCTTTTCCTCTCTTTCTCACCTTTTCTGTCTTCTCCTTTCTTTATTTTTCCTTCTTCCCTTTTCCTTTTCTTTCTCTCCCTTTTCTCCCTCTTAAATGGGCCGTAATTGAAAACCAAGGGGAATTTATTTGTCACATCTTTCGAAAATTGTGAAGTTTGTCTCCATTGTAGAAAAATTAGAAGGTACAGGTGAAGGAGAAAAGAAACTACAATCCTACCCTATCACTCAAAGATAATCACCAATAATATTTTAGTTTATATTTATTCACATTTCCTGTGTGAAATAGCTATATTTTTACTTAAAATGCAATATCATAAATAAAATTTTCTAATCTTTTTCACCTATGTTCATATAGAGAAACCTATAAATTTCTCAGTTGCTTAGTAGTATACTGCATGGGGAACCATAATTTAGTCAATCTTCAATCAGACATTTTTTGCTGTTATAATAAACAACTCTGTAAAGTACATACTTGTGTATGTACACACACACACACATATATATCTTTCATATTTGTCCAATTATTTTTTTGTCCAATTATTTCTTAAGAGTAAATGCCTAGAGAAGAAATGAAAGTCCAAAGGGCATTCACACATTTTTAAAGCTTTCTATTGCCAAACTGCCCTCCAAAATAGTTGTACCAATTGACTCTCCCTCCTGCCATATATGAGGTCGCCCATTGCCCCAGTCCTTATAAACACTACCATTATCATTACTTTCAGTTTTCATTGTATCTTTTGAATATAGTTTCACTTTCCTTGTTCTTAATTTTAAAAGCAGATCATCTGTCTGATATTTTGATCTCTTAAAAATACTACAATAAGTTGCTTTCTACTAGCATGTGCTTTTCTGTGGGTCAGGGCTCCTGGTAGAAGTAAGATTCCCCATCCCTGTTCTACCTCTTTCCTTCCCTCAATCTCTATCACTCTGTCCTTGGACAGCAGGTAGCCCTCTGTACCCCATCCCACATTCCACTAGTCCACTGAAGTGGCTTTCTATTTGCCCCTAATCTTAGGTACCAGCTGCATAAGTATGGGTTCAATTATAACTATCCCATTTCTGCCAATATTCCCATGATTATCATCATCATTCACATCTATAATTACAGTTTTCAAAGGGATTTCTTATACATCAACTCCTCGCATGAACTCCTATGACGTAGGTTGGGCACACGCAAGTCTGGGCTTTGGAGTCACACAGGCCTGGGTTGAAACTCTGGGCCATCCCTTAATAGCTCTGAGCTCATTTTCTCCACCTATAAAGTGTAGATAATACTTCAGAGGAGGGGTGCCTAGCTGACTCAGTTGGTAGAGCATGCCACTCTTGATCTTGTGGTTGTGAGTTCAAGCTCTGCATTAGATGTAAAAATTACTTAAGAAAATAAAATATTTTAAAAAGATATTATTTATTTATTCATAAGACACACACACACACACACACACACAGAGAGAGAGAGAGAGAGAGAGAGGCAGAGACACAGGCAAAGGGAGAAGCAGGCTCCATGCAGGGAGCCCAACGTGAGACTCGATCCTGGGACTCCAGGATCACGCCCTGGGCTGAAGGCAAGCGGCAAACCACTGAGCCACCAAGGGATCCCCAAGAAAATAAAATATTTTAAAAATAGTAGTTCAGGGGCACCTGGGTGACTCAGCAGTTGAGCATCTGCCTTTGGCTCGGGGTGTGATCCGGGGTATGGGAATCGAGTTCCATATCAGGTTCCTTTCAGGGAGCCTGCTTCTGCCTCTGCCTATTTCTCTGCCTCTCTCTTTCTGTCTCTCAAGAATAAATAAATAAAATCTTAAAAAAAATTTTTTTTTGACAAGCTGATGTGTGTGAAATGTTATCTCATTGTGGCTTTAATTTGCATTTTTCTGATTACAAATGAGACTGGACAAGTTTTCATGTGTATTTTTAAGATTCATTGTTTATTTTAGAGACAGCGTGCGGTGGGGAGGGGCAGAGGGAGAGTTAAAGAGAATCTCAAGCAGACTCCACATCAAATGCAGAGTCCAACACGGGGCTTGATCACACAACCCTGAGATCACAACCTGAGCCAAATCCAGGAGTTGGACACAACTGACTGAGCCACC
Source organism: Vulpes lagopus (assembly GCF_018345385.1). Classification (NCBI taxonomy): domain Eukaryota; kingdom Metazoa; phylum Chordata; class Mammalia; order Carnivora; family Canidae; genus Vulpes; species Vulpes lagopus. The sequence continues at coordinate 54,262,812 of NC_054848.1, forward strand.
CAGGCACCCCAATATGTTTTCAAATCTTGCCATTCTATGTTGTGTTTCTGTGTAGAACCTCTCCATATTCTTTGCACACTTTTATATTGGGATTTTTAGATTATTGATTCGTGGAAGTTCTTTATATATCACAAATGTTAAAACTTTTTTATTGAAGTAGAGTTGACACACAATGTTACATTAGTTTCAGGTTAGGAATGCTAAACTTTTGTTTGCCAAATATTTTGCAAATATATGCAGGCTTTTGCTTGTATCATTGTTTATAAATACTCTTTTTTTTCAAGATTTTATTTATTTATTTATTTATTTATTTATTTATTTATTTATTTATGAGAGAGAGAGAGAGAGAGAGAGGCAGAGACACAGGCAGAGGGAGAAGCAGGCTCCATGCCGGGAGCCCGACGCGGGACTCGATCCCGGGACTCCAGGATGGCGCCCTGGGCCAAAGGCAGGTGCTAAACCGCTGAGCCACCCAGGGATCCCCTATAAAGACTCTTAATGTAAAGAAGTTTTAAATTTTACTGTAGTCTAATATATTAATCTTTTTCTTCATGGCCATATAGTTTCACTCATATTACATAGTCTCTCCATGTCTTCCTATGAGCCATTTAAGAACTTCCTTTCTGCCTCAGGCATGATGGGTCACTCTCTTCTTCCTTTGCCTGCAGTGTTTGTCATGTTGACATGTGCCTTTCGCTATGGCCATGATGACTTGGATGTGATTGGTCTGACGTTCCGCAAAGATCTGTACGTACAGGTGCTGCAAGTGTTCCCACCTGAGCCCACCAGCCCCCAAGGGCCCCTCACGGTCCTACAGGAGCGACTGCTGCAAAAGCTGGGAGACAATGCCTACCCCTTTACCCTGCAGGTACTGACCCCCATGTCCTCAGCGAGGTTGCCAGAGAAGATTAAGTCAGGAAGCCAAAGAGGCTCAACAAAGGAAGGGGGTCCCTATTTCTTCTGTTTGCTGACTTCTTTCTGATCCCCCAGATGGTTGTTAACCTGCCCTGTTCGGTGACATTGCAACCAGGTCCTGAAGATGCAGGAAAGGTAAGTTCTGGGTTCTGAGAAAAAGGGATAAATAGTCAGTTCTAGGAGGAGGGACAGAGGGACAAAGGAACAAGACTGGAGAAATGGACAGCTAAGGGATGGGGTCAGGCATTTCCTTATAGACCCAAGAGGAAAGAATAGGCAGTGTTGGAGATGAGTTCTCTTTGTCCCCGCCCCCTTGCAGGCTTGTGGGATTGACTTTGAAGTGAAGAGTTTCTGTGCTGAAAACCTGGAGGAGAAAATTTCCAAGAGGTAGTCTCTGGTCCTCTCCAAAATCCCTGCCTCTGGACGGTGTTAAAAAACAGATCTTGATCTCAGGAGAGAAACAGCCCTACTTCTAACCTCCATAGCACCATCGCCACTGTCTCAGATGTCCAACTCTGATTCCCCTCTGACTTCTCTTCCTTGCTCAACGACAGTCAGCAAACTTTTCTGTAAAGGGCCAAAAAATAAATATTTAGGCCCTATAAAATATAAAATAAATATTTATGAGCCCTATAGTTTCTGTTGCAACTACTCAACTCTGCCATTGTAGTGTGAAAGCAGCCATGGATAGTATGTAAATGAATGAGCGGGCTGTCTTCCAATACAACTTTATTTATAGACACTAAAATTTGAATTTTATATGATTTCCACATGTCATGAAATATTATTGTTGACCTTTTTTCAACCATTTAAAAATATAGTAACCCTTCTCAGCTTGCGGGCCATACAAAAACAGGCAGCGAGCCAGATTTGGCCAGTGGGCCATAGTTTGCTGGCCCTACATTGAGGGCCTAGGGGAATCGTCTGAGAGAGGCTTTATCCCATCGCCACCCACCCCCCCACCCCAAGCAAGGACTGGCCCCTGGGGGTGGCATGGAAAAGGTCCGTGGTTCCCAAAGAAGATGTTCAGGCTAACCTCTTGGCTTCTACTCCTCTACTCAGAGACTCGGTGCGGCTGGTGGTTCGAAAAGTACAGTTTGCAATCCCAGAGCCAGGCCCTGGCCCCTGTGCCCAGACTACCCGCCGCTTCCTTCTGTCAGCTCAGCCCCTACAGCTCCAGGCCTCAATGGACAGAGAGGTTTGTGACCCACACTTCCTGACCCCTACCCTGGAACCACTCTGATTTCCTACTTCGGTAGACAGGGATGGAAGCCAGGGCAACAACCGTGCTAAGGAAACAGGAATTCTAGGTCTTGATCTGGGTGTTCTCCCTCCGCCTTCATGATAAGCCTCTCTTTCTGCTTCAGGTTCACTACCATGGCAAACCCATCTCTGTCAATGTTTCTATCAACAACTGCACCAACAAGGTCATCAAAAAAATCAAGATTTCAGGTGAGCTCCTTTTCCTATCCCCCTGCACCTAGTCCCTGATCCATGGCTCCTTTTCTAAAACTCAGCTCCACTTACCCAGTCTGCATTAATCTAGACTTTCACTCTAATGCAGGCTTATCAAAATACGTGTCTTTGTCCACATGCACATCTTAGTGCATCAAGCATAGTGTACCCACATATAAGGTCGCATCTGAGGCCAGGGAGTTGGGGTCTTGAGGATGATGATGATCATGTGCTTTTCCTGGCTGTGCAGTTGACCAGATCACAGATGTCGTCCTATACTCCTTAGACAAGTACACCAAGACTGTCTTCATTCAGGAGTTCATGTGAGCTGGTGCTGGGGATGGGGTCAGAAAGCCAAGGGGTGGGTTGGTAGGAAGGGGTTGGGGAATGGAAGCAAAGGAGGCTGTTGGTAAAAGAAGGAAGAGGGTAGGAACCCAGGACTGAGGGAGGTCAAGGTGAGGGCTGAGGGATTCCCAGGAGAACAGGAGGGAGGCTACCCATAAGAGGACCATCAAAATGCGGACAGAGGTCAGGGGTATATGAATTTCCCACCAGAGTGAATTGTTCCCACTCTCCAGAGTGGGACATGCCAGCACCCTTGGATATCCCAGTAGGTTTGTGGAATTGTGCAAGAGACATGGGAATGAAAGTACACTTAATTTGCAAGCCTAGCCTAAGTTCTTCTCTTCTCCTTTTAAAGGGAGACTGTAGCTGCTAACTCCAGCTTCTCTAAGAGCTTTGAAGTAACCCCACTCCTGGCTGCCAACTGCCAGAAACAGGGCCTGGCACTGGATGGCAAACTCAAGCATGGTGATACCAATCTGGCCTCGAGCACCATGTAAGCTCAAATGTGACTCCCAAGCTCCATTTTCTCTCTCCAACCCATTCTGCATGCTATGTACATAGTCCTGAGCTACCACCTATAATGAAGCCTACTTATTTTTTCTAAATATCCCTAGGCCAGTGTTCAGAGATCCCTGCAGGCCTGAGGGCCAACAGGAAGCTAAATAATGCCATAGGAGCAATACCCAGGCTTAGGTCACAGGCAGCAAGAAAGGAAAAAGCAGAGAGGAAAATTGCCTGTGTTGTGTCTTTCATAGCTCACAAAGGTCATATATATATATAAATCTTTATAAGAATCACATTAATGTAGGCTTGATATGTACATATTCTTATTTCAATTTACACTTAAGGGACCCTGAGGCTCAGAGGCATGAAGGAACTTGTCCAAGCCTGTATCGCTAGTAAGCGACAGAGGTGGAAAGGATTCTACTGCATGTTGTCCGGCTCTAACACTGTGATCTCTAGAGTAGCTACTCTCTAGCAAAGACAGAAATGGAGTGAAAAGACTAGGAGATGAGAAATGGAGAGGCAAGAGCAAAAAAAAAAAAAAAAAAAAGGAGAACAAGAGAATAGGAACTGATAGATTTCTATCAAATCATTCATTTGGCCCCATGCCTTTGGAGGCCCTAGTGTTAGATGCATCTCCCACCAAAAGCCATCTGCCACCATCTGGTAAGTGTCCTTCTCTGTGCCTCATCAATGTTGTAGCTATAGATTGTTATTGCTAGAAAGACCCTTAGGAATCAACCAGACAGCATTATTCTATAGATGAAGGATCAGTATTCCAGAGTCACGAAGAGACTTTCCCAATATCATACAGTTTTCTGTATTTTAGTTTCCAATCAGTGAGTTTTCATGGAGCACCTGTTACATGCTCATTCCTATGCTAAGCAGTATGAGCGGATACAAAGAAGTTTGAGACAGTCTCTGCCTTCAGTCAGTTTATGGCCTAGATGGAGAATAAAGAAGAATGCGGATGCAATCTAAAGGTTAAATGTTTGTACAAGTAGTTCAGATTAGAAATTCAATAGAAGTTAAAAGAAGCCAGCAAAGCTGGAGAGGGCTTCCTGGTAGAGATTGAATGAGCTAGATCTTGAGGCAGTGTAGGATCTGGATAGCGACAGAGGAAGGAAAGAGCATCCAGATTGGGAGCATGGCATGGGCAAGGCCAGGAGGTGGGAGTCTGCATGGCATGTTCTGAGCATGGAGAGAGGATGGGTCCACTTAGGGTTGTTTTCCAGGTGTTAGGGGGTAGGGCAGGAGAGGTTAGAGAGACTGGGTGGGGCCAGTTTGTTAAGGGTCGTGAAAGCTAAGCCCAGTAATTATATTCAGAGAGGTAGGATGTTGAGCAGAGTGTAACACGGTAAAACTGGATTTTACAAACAGAAATGTGATTTCAATGAGAAGGAGAGATTAGAGCATGGAAGGTCTGCTAGAAAAGGTGAACAGGAAGGGACTGAGGGACTGAATGAATTACTCCCCTAATCCTCCATCCCACCCTTGGCCCCAACAAACACACAACAATGAATACTACCACCTCCAGTCTTCAACCTGGAATGAACAAGGAGCTGCTGGGGATCCTGGTGTCCTACAAAGTGAGAGTCAACCTGATGGTGTCTGGTGGAGGGTGAGCGAGGGTTCAGGGTCAGTTTGGGAAGGGGCTGGGGAGCCACTTTTGTTTCCCCCCTGGTTGGACTGACCCAAACAAGCTGTTCCCCACCCCTTCTCCCAGGTCAGTTTCCCAAACCTGTGAGCTCAGTGAGCAAGCCAACTTTCCTCCCAGAAACCCATTCTGAGACTGAGTTGTCCTTATGATCCCTTATCCCCCAGTAAAGCTAGGTTGCCCCTCTTCATTTCCAGCTGCTAATTTTACTGTCCTTCAATCCTCAGCATCTTAGGTGACCTGATAGCCAGGTAAGAGATGCAAGGGGGAAGCAGTGGGGAGAGGGGACTGGGGCAAGATGGGGAGGATGAGGAGATGATGAGACCAAAAGAGTGCCAAATGAAAGTGTGAGGACATCCCAGGACCAGAAAACTGAGGGAGAGAGGTTCAGGGAGTGGCCTCGGAGGGAGATCTGTAACTGTCCCTTGGAATCCTTGCAGCGATGTTGGCGTGGAGCTGCCCCTGATCCTGATGCATCCAAAGCCATCACATGGTGAGTGACTAGGTGGGACTGGTAGGAACAGTGGTCCTGAGTGTTGGGGACTAAGCAGTTCTGCTCTCATGAATCAAGGACTATCAGTGTGGGTAGAGAATGTATAGGTTGGATTCCTAGGTTTTGGGGGGCGGGGCGCGGGTGCGCGTGGGGCGGGGCGGGGAGGAGAGAGTTAAAAAGGGAGTGGGAAGAGAAACAACACATTTATTCTTGGAACTGAGAGCCCCGGTCAGCTTCACTTCCATTTTTCCCTCTCTCCACGCTTGCTACAGAGGCTGCTAGGTAAGGAAATGTGAGGCCCAGAAGCCCCATCCCCCTTTCCCCATTGCCACCCTCCATTTTATGACATGGAAATGTTAAAAAGCTTCTCTGGAGTGTTGCTTTCAATGCTGTGCAGTAGAAACATACGGTTTAGCTTCGTGTCATAGTTCAGTGCTTTTCATACGTCTTCCACCCCCTGCTCTTCTCAGAATCCTCCTTCCCCCTCATCCTTTCCATTTTTTTCCTTCCCCTCACTCCCCCGCCTTCCTTGCGTCTTCCGTTCTTTGATCCCTCCCCTCCTCCCCACCCCCCATTCTCAGTTCCCCTCCAGCACTCTGTGGCGCGTGGGGGTGGGGTGGGGGGACGGATGTTTTGGGAGATTGGAGAGGGAGAGAAGGGAAACAAGCCGGAGTGGTCGACCGGGGTGGGGATGGGGGTAGCAACCGAGAGGGGGCTGAAGATCCGGGCTGGGAAGCAGAGAAGGGGTCACTTTTCTGGGATCACAGAAAGGGAGTGAGCGTGGACGATGCCCAGAAATTTGCTCCTAACCTTCCATTCCCCTTTGCTGTTTTGCAAGCTCTGAGGACATAGTCATTGAGGAGTTTGCTCGGCAGGAGCGGCGAGAGAGCCAGGAGGCTTTGGCGGAGGAGGGGGACGAGGGAAGCTGAGCACCTTCCTTTGGTGCCTCTGTGTAGGAGCCCCACTGTAACGCTCTAATAAATCAACTTGTCCCAGACGTGCCTGGCAATCTCTTTGGTATTTCCTTCTCCAGGAGGTAATGGATGGGAAATATCAGAAAGGGAGACAGAACATGAAAGACTCCTAACTCTGGGAAACGAACTAGGGGTGGTGGAAGGGGAGGTGGGTGGGGGGTGGGGGTGACTGGGTGACGGGCACTGAGGGGGGCACTTGATGGGATGAGCACTGGGTGTTATGCTATATGTTGGCAAATTGAACTCCAATAAAAAAATGAAAAAAAAAAAAAAAGAGGTAATGGAGTATGGAGAACAGCACCCTCTGCTCCTGTCCATGATTACTCTCTACCATGTGGTTTTCCCCTAAACAACCTCTGACGTCCCTCTGGCAAGGCCCCTTGCCCTCCGTGGGTCTTTCAACTTTCCCTCTGGGCCCTGGCCATCCCAGCCCCTACCCTACCACCACAGCACCCCTACCACCCCACTCCCATGGTCACCCACTGCTACAGGCAGGACCTGAGGGGGCATGGCCGTGTGCCAAGCCCTGGGCAGCGTGCAAGGTGATGAGCAGCAGATGGACAGAGAAGAGTTCCGTGTGATCTTGTCAGAGCACCACCTGAGAGCACCACCCACCTGCCACGATGTACACCCTCACAAGAGGGGCCCAGGGCAAGGCCAGAGGCTTCTCCGGGAAACCACTTAGATTCTCTACACAAATCCAAACTCCTGTGCCTGGGGGAGCAGAGCAGGGAAGGGAGGTACATGGGTAGGGCTTTGGCAATAGGGCTGTGTAAGGTACAGTATCGAGGCCGAGGAGGTGGTATCAATTTCCTCAGGGTGATGATTGGCCTACTTACCTACTTCAAGGTAGGCAAGATAAGGTTCATCATGGGCTTCAAGTACTACAGCTTTAGTTGCCTGCCAGGTGAGCCCACCATCAAGGCATCATACAGTACATTTTTGTCCCCGCCTTGGCCAACTCACCTAGGGATTCTTCTCAAAGTTATCTTTTGTGAGCATTGAGAAGTTGAGCCCTGGACCACCTTTTCTAGGGCCATTCTCCACTTCTGGTTCTAAGACTGCCTGGTATTGGGAGTAGAGGAGTGGTGCAGAGTATCTGACTCTTGGTTGCAGGTATTCATTGGAATTGGCTTCCTGTCTAAGACCATGTACTTGGGAGAACCAAATAGTGAATGATTACTCTCTTATCAATAACACTATACCTCAAAACCTTAGGCCTATGCATTAATGGTAGGGTAGCACCATCTTGGACTATTTGTGGAAAAAGGGAAGAAAAATATGAAGCCTCCCCAAATGACCAAACCCTGCTTTTCTCTGCCTTCATCTCATCTCCACCTGTAGCACAAAATCCAGGAGGCTTTGAATCCTTAAATCTGCTGCTCTATACATAAGGTCTTCCTCAATCAAAACAGTAATATTGAGATTGGATCTGTCCTAGGAATGCTAGGCCACTTGGTTTGTGGCCAGAGCAACCACTTTTCAGGGACCCAGTTTCTTTGATCCTTTTTGGTTTGCCTTTTAAGTTCTAACCTTTAAAAGGCAAGTTTCTTTCCTTTCTAAACATTTTCTTATGCAGGTTCAGGCTTCAGCTATGGGACACAGCTGGCCGGGAGTACTTTTGCAGCCTAAATTTCTACTACATGTGATTCAACTACTGCAGTGGCTGGCTATGATGTCACAAGTGCATGTTCTGTCGTTTTATTTGAAAAAGGGACTGAGGGAAACAATAGGTTGGTAAGACTAGCAGAGAGGAAGGGCAGGTACATTATCCTCTCTAAACCTCTACTAAATGTTTCAACTCTCTACAACACATTCTTTTGTAGATATCAATGCTTTCAAGGAGACAGGTAAGTGGGTAGATATAGGAGCACAAAGAAGTGAGGATATCACCATCATGTTAGTGGATAACAACACTGATCTGAACGACAAAAAGTAACTACAACTTCTGGCACACCTAGAGTCAATCTCTATGGGAAGGCTCTCCTGTGCTGTTTATAGGGGAGGAGTTTACCAGTTTCAGGGTGATGGGTTCAAGGCTTCTATGGTTGGTGTCCTGGGGAGGCATCATCACACTTCGGAAGGATCCGTCTTTATCCACTTTGAGTTACCACTTACCACTCTCTGGTCCCTCACATCATTTGTCATTTGTCCAGACAAGTCTCTGTAGATGATGGGGAAGAAAAATCCAGAGACCTCATATGTGATGTTTGAGACCAGTGCCCAAACCAGTTACAATGTGAAATATGTAATATCCATTTCTCTTTAGTTCTTTTTTTTTATTTATGATAGTCACACACAGAGAGAGAGAGAGGCAGAGACACAGGCAGAGGGAGAAGCAGGCTCCATGCACCGGGGGCCTGACGTGGGACTCGATCCCGGGTCTCCAGGATCGCGCCCTGGGCCAAAGGCAGGCACCAAACCGCTGTGCCACCCAGGGATCCCCTCCATTTCTCTTTAGGATACTTCTGTTGCATTTGTCTCTAGCTACCCTCCACTGCTTACTCTTTTGGATAACCTTGGCTTGTCCTATCTTGGGGCAGGTACAAGGTTCATTTCCCTACCATGCAGTACAAAGGCCCAATATCGTCTCTGAATCTGGCCTTTTACATTCATTTAACACATGCACACAGCTATCCCAGCACATGGCTTCTGCCCTTCCATCCAGAATTCACTTCCACTGAAGAGGAGCATCCTTTATCCTAGCTTTGCTGGGCTAAGGAGTGTAAAGCAGAGAAGGCAAACTTCCGTTGATGAGTTAGATGGCCAGTCCTGACAGATATTTAAGGGAAAATGGGACTAACCTCAGCACAAAAAGTAGCTTCCTGGTTTGCCTTCAGGCAAGAAGAGGTCAGATCAGAATTCCTCTTCTGTGTCTCCGAGAAGCTGCCCCGGGGAAGTTGAGACTTAACCCTAGTCACTCACATCCCTCTTTCCATAACACACTTCAGTGGTTGAAATCCAACTGGAGCCTTTCACGGAGTCAGGCATCAAAAGCCACTGTTCCTGTTGATAACCTGGTCTCTTGTCTAATTTGATGAATTTATTGCTTTTGGGCTTGCCAGTAATCCATCCCCCCCCCCCTCAGATTTAAGGTTTAAATCCCTGGCTACTTAACTAAGCTTTCATATAATTTCTGAATTTAGGAGCAAAACAGAACCCCTGAGGGGCACCTGGCTGGCTCAGTCGGTGGAGCAGGAGGCTCTTTATCTCAGGGCCATTGAGTTCTAGCCTCACAATGGGTATGGGTCATACTTAAAATAAAAATAAAAATTTTAATAGAACCTCTGAAAAGGCTATTGTTTTTCTGGACTGCATCTCGCTGCCGTGGGGTGGAAAATTCTTGCAGGGCCCAGGAATCCCACCTTACCTTCTCTGACTGCTAAAAACTCTAAAAGGGATACAGTCCTACAGCAGCTGGGATACCTCAGAGGCAGATACAGTTCATTACCCATATTTTCTTAGCTACACCTTCAATAAATGACCAGTCCTTTTGCCTCAGCCTGTTATCGTTTATATCTTCTCCATGCTATACCTGTACCTTTACAATGCAGTTGTGTCATGCTTGTGTCATGACAAAGAACCATTCTAAGTACCTCAAAGTGAGAACCAATTTAGGGCAGGCTTTTTGCCTCCTAGGCCCATGGCACTTAGTTGGGACTTTTTACCATGTTTACTACACTTCTTAGACAAGCTGTTTTAAAACCTGCTAACCACAGGAAGAGTCTTGGACTTCAACATTCAGTGGACTCAACCAACATGCCTTTGTGCAAGTATCTCAGCCTCCAGGTTTTCAGATGGCCACTGGGGGACAGCACAGCAAATAGAAGCACAGAATGGGAGTGGGATTTCCCAGGCAGCACAGGGCTAAATTCTACCCCCAGCTATACTCACAAGGACATTGCTACTGTCAATAGCACATAGTAAAGCTGAAAAGGGATTTATAGAGAGCCAGAACTTCCTCAAAGAGATATACTATTTAGAACTGTTTCCCATATTTGAAGACTTTTTTAAAAACTCAGATTTCCAGGTTCCACCTGAGAACAACAGAATCACTCTCCAGTGGCAGGGCCTGGAAATACATGTTTAAGCTTCCCAAGATTCTTTCAAGGCAAATCTGGGACTTTCATCATGGGGGCACTTCACTTCATACCTCATTAGAAAACTTCCTTTTCTGAATGGGTATTTTTTAAAAAAGATTTCATTTACTTAGGAGGGAGAGAATGAGCAGGGGTAGGGGCAGGGGGGTGGGCGGGGAGAGAAGCATGCTCTCTGCTGAGCAAGGAGCCTGATGTGGGATTTAATCCTAGGACCTGGAATCATGACCTGAGCCAAAGGCAAATGCCCAACCAATTGAGCCACCCAAACACCCCCTGAATGGGGTATTTTAAACATGCCAATGGAAATGGCATAAGATGTGGTCTGGAATCTCTAACAATGGACTGGTAATAAAGACGGTGGCAGGTTATTTGGGAGTTGGGGTGGAGAAAAGGGGGAAGTCAACAGTATCACTCAAACTACAAGCTGGAAATTGGGAACCATTCCTGGAAGGAATGCACCCAAGCCTCTCCCTTCATCTGTGTTCCAGATCAAACAATGTGGGGAAGAAGACAATTCTATTAATACTACCCCTCCCCCCACACACAGAGAAATGTCTAAAGCTCACAAGGTAAGGGGCAGTTTCTTCTAGTACCCCTCACCCTACACCATTCCTCAGTTACACTGAAGGTAAGGTTCTTGGACCTCCCTAACGTACTGGCCAGATAGAGATAGTTGTGAGGTAAATATAGTGTTGCTGGTACTTCCATAGGCTCCTGTCTTTGGAAGAGCTACTATTTTTGCCTCAATAGCATTTAAAACCCAGTCAGTATCATCCAAAAGTCACACCAACATTTCCTCAGCATTGCTTTTTACTTTTGTGGGGAGAGGGTGGGGGCGGGGAGAATGGTTCCAGGGAGTCTCTGGAATGTATGAGACTGGTAGTACGAGAATGGGAGGAGATGGAAGGCCCCCAAGATTTTTTTTTTGTGGATTTCTAGACTCTAATGAAAATGATACAACACATGTGTAATTGTCTAGCACATGGTATTCAATAAATGTCGGCTGCCTTTCCTGTTTCAGGGAATGATCTCACCTACAAAACGAGGAAACAAAAAGTGCAGCACAGTTTGAGTAATGCAGTTGGCTGGCTGACTCGGTGCAGGGCCTTACTGTGTCCCTACCTCACTCTACTCTGCCAGGGTGGGGTGAGAGTAGAGTTTCCCAAGAGGCTTCCCTGAGGCCTAACCAGCTTGTCTGAGGAGATTTCATGTGGAGGGCTATGGGCCGCAACTCTCTAGTGTACAGTCCTCTCCTTTTGGCGATGATAATCTGGGGCAAAGGAAGAAAAGAATGGGTTACTTTCAAGCCTACACCTCCAATTCCCCATCCCAAACTTGGGGGGCCTTTAGTAACCAGTATTTAAAGAGTTCCTACCCAGGGCCACCCTGCCAAATAAATAAAAAAGAGAGTGGCACTCACTGTAGGGAAAGAAGCGGACACGCATGCTGATTTCGCGGGCTGTCTTCAGGATCTCAACAGCCTGGAAGGAACACAGCAGCATGTACAAATAAAGAGATATGACCCAGGGCAGTATCATAACAGGAGAAAAACAGCTTGCCACTTGAACCTTCTGGGTCACTACTAGCTGGTTCCTCTTGGTGCACTTCCTCAGCAGAGATTCCTTCATATCAAGTTACAGATGAGGCTAATCCTATCTAGCCTTTTCTACCAGGGATGGCTTCTTGCCTCACCACAGCCCAGATGCTGTGCCCACCTTGCTGTGCTCAATATCTTGGAAATCCACATCATTCACAGCTAGGACTTGGTCCCCTTCCTGAAGTCCTGCTCGATGTGCATCCGAGTCAGGAATTACCTGTTAGTAAGGAGAGAATATATGAGATTGAGACAAAAGAGTTTCAAAGGCTGTAACTGAAATTAAGTGCTATTCAAAGGTTAAGATGCTATTGTTTTTGTGTGTACGTGACAATGCAGAGAAACAGATGGTTTGCCAGTTGAGACGTTTTAAATGGGAATGGGTGTCCCCATTACGCCCCTTCTGTAGGTCTACTAAATCATTCTTCTCCCAGGCCTTTGGATACCATGGTTCTGCAATCTGGTAACTTAAGAAAGGGAATTAGCAATCTATATTGCCTACAAGGCACACATACCTTAGAGATAAAGATGCCTAGCTGGGAAGCCTTTCCTCCTCGGATATTAAATCCCAACTGTAAGACAAGAGCACAGAAGGGGGGCTCAATATAGACCACAAACACAAGAACATCTAATGGTATCACTGTATGATAGCTTGGCTTATGTGTTTCTCAGAGAGAAGTCAGAAGTTGTGGAAGTGGTATCTCAGACTTTCTGCCCATTAAAGTGTTTCCTTACCTCCCTACCTGCCTTCCCATCCATCCCCCCAATCCACTGCCAACTTCTGGGCCTGGTACAGACAAACCGAGCCTAAAATAAGATGCAATTGTTCTGGGGCACCTGGGTGGCTCAGTCAGTTAAGTGTCTGCCTTCAGCTCAGGTCATGATTCAGGGTCCTGGGATGGAGCCCCATGTTGGGCTCCCTGCTCAGTGAGGGGTTTGCTTCTCCCTCTGCCTCCCCCACTCATGCATGCTCTCATTCAAATAAGTAAATAAAATTTTAAAAAAAGACACAATTGTTCCATAAGCTCACCTGAGCTCCAGGGGGCTTCTTCAGTGTGACGATTCGGGGCAGAAACTGGGTCAACTCATTGTTGTAGTCTGGGTGATATACCCTCTGCAAGAAACAGCAACCCCAAATTCTTACTACCAGCCTTAGATTTTATACCTCCCTTCATCTGGACTACAAATGCATCACCCTGAAGTTAGAAAAAGGTGTGGGGGGATCCCTGAGGGGTTCAGCGGTTTAGCACCTGCCTTTGGCCCAAGATGTGATCCTAAAGACCCGGTATTGAGTCCCACATCGGGCTCTAGGCAGGGAGCCTGCTTCTCCCTCTGCCTGTGTCTCTGCCTTTCTCTCTCTGTGTCTCTCATGAATGAATAAATAAGATCTTAAAAGCAATACACACACACACACACACACACACACACACACACACACACACGTGTGGTCATGGACTTAGTTTTAAGTACAGATAACACTGTCCGAATGGGTAGATGGATAGCATGGGGAAATGTTAGTAGCCCAGTAGCTCCCCATCTCCACCTTTAGAGAATAGAAATTAGGGCTCTGAATTTCCAGAATTCTCTGGTGTGAATGGACTCTGGTAGTTGGATTCCATAAGAAGCTCCCAATGGGCCCAGTTGTTCAGATTCTAATTTCTGGGCCCCTGGCTACAACAAGGCTAGAATTCACCCTCCACTGAGCTTTCTAATCCTGCCATCCTACCTTTCATGTATCATCTCAAGCCCACAGGAATATATCCCCTACTCAAACATTCCCACCTCATGAGGAGGAATCCATGCTGGGGGATTCTCATAGGCAGGCAGGAAAACCACGGGGTAGTCATCATAAGGAATCCGAGTGTCCATCTCCAGCAAGGCCCTGGAATGGACGGAAGGGTGAATCGAGGCTGACAGAAAATGGTTCAAAAGGGTCAGCAGTCCAGCAAGTTTCAAAAAACAACCCCATCCCATCCCAAGGCTGTCATCTATGGGCCCAGCCCACTTCCAGGTGATAGAGATTGAGAGAGAAAAAGAAGAAAAAAGATGAAAGAGAACAATTAATTTTGCTGAATATCTGCGTGTCAAGCAACCTGTTAGGTACTCCATTGAGATCATCTCCTTTCCTACAACAATCCTGCAAAACAGATGTTGCCGTCTAGAGAAGAGGAAATCAGTTGCGTCAATTTTCAAAGTTCAAGGACTGCCTCCAACTATCCACAAGGACTCTGGACAAGGCACCACCCCACATTCCCTAGATGTGATCAGTAATGGTGGGGGTCCCCAGAACAACGACCCTTCCTTCACCACCGGTTCCCTTCCAGGTCCCTGCCCCGCATCCTGCCTGAATCCTGCGCACAAGCCGGGGAGATGCAGTACTACCTCACTCATCCGCAGACCTCAGGAACCCCAGTTTCCGCTCGCCGCCAATTCAGTCTGGAAGCCGGAAGCGGATGCTACGGTAGGTCGGAAAGGGCGGGTTCAGGGTGCGGCGCGCAGGCCCTCCCCTTTCCAACGCATCTTCCTGCGCGCGCCGACGTGCGTGCTCTGCCCGCAAGCTCTCACGCGGATTGGCTGGCGCCTCAGGGACAGATTTGAAACTTGGCGGTTAAAGCTCCGGCTGAGCCAGGGAGGCGGGAGACCGGGGAAAGGACGTTTAGTTTGGTGAGTTAAGGGGACACACTTTAGCTCAGGATCTGCCTTTCCTGGTACCCTGGGGCTTTGGTTCTTTGTCGTCATCTCCGCTGGGGGCTTTCCTTTCCATTTCAGGCTCCACTTCGCTCTCTTCAGAGCGTGGAGCTGACCGGCTGTCCTGTCGTTGCCAAGCCTGAGAGACAATGACTCTCCCGAGGCAGCGATCCCACTAGGACGGGGAGGCTGCCACCGCTACTGCCGAGTTTCGTAACCCATCCTTCCCTCCAAGGCGGGCCTGAACTCCCACCCCTCCCGACCTACCAAGATTGATTCATCAGCAACTATCTTTTCTTTTCTCTCCACCCCCCCCCCCCCAAGCAGAGACGGTGTTGCGGTAGGATCATGAAAGAAGAGGTGAAGGGAATTCCTGTAAGAGTGGCACTTCGATGTCGCCCACTGGTCCCCAAAGAGATTAGTGAGGGCTGCCAGATGTGCCTTTCCTTCGTACCCGGGGAGCCTCAGGTGCGTAGGAGAGTCCTGGGCCTACCTCTGAACAGCTGGGGCCAAATGGCAGTGAGGGGCGTGGTCTTGCCTTTCGTTTTTCTCACTTCTTGTCCCTTGCCTTCTCTAGGTGGTGGTTGGTACTGACAAATCCTTTACCTATGATTTTGTGTTTGACCCCTCTACGGAACAAGAAGAAGTCTTCAATACAGCAGTAGCACCACTCATAAAAGGCATATTTAAAGGTAAGGCTATTTAATTCTTCTGCTGGTTCTCCAGCATATATTTTGTGTCAGGCACTGTACGTGGGTACTGCAGATACAGGAATAGATGAAACAGGAGTCCTGCCTTCAAAAAGCCCACAGCCTAGGAACTAACTCAATGTCATTTGCGAAAGTCTGTACCCTTGAAGCTAGTTTTATACTGTATTTGCTTTCTGTGGTTCTGTTCATCTTTGACTTGTATATATATTTTTGTTTGTTTGTCCTGGAACATCATTAGATCCTAAGCTCTTTCATGGGTGCTGAAGATGATCAGTTTGCCAACTTACTTAAGGCTCAGGCACTGCAAAGCCTGTTGAGAATTCAGAGAAAAATTATATAAAAATTATATAAAACCCCTTCCAGGCCCTGTAGGGTTTCAAAGTCCAGGAGTAGGAGTGAAAGTATAGGACTGCATACATAATTTTAAATACATAAAAATTTTAACCTTTTTGCACTTATCTTTAAGGAAAAAATATGTTAAAGTTAAAAGTGCACAATAGAATCAGTCCTGCTATGGAAGTAGCTAGTGCTACTTTCATGGTATGAAAACCAAAAGAATGGCACTGACTACTTAGGGGATTAGGGATGAATATCACAGCACAGGCCAACGTTTGGGAGAGATCTTGAATGATGAATAGAATTCTTTTAGGTGAAGATGGGTATTTCCTAAAGCCCCTGAGTACCCTGACCAGTTAATAATTTTTATTGAAGAAGCTAAGACTTTAGTGTTGCTGAAGACCATAGCAGGGTTCTAAAGAAGATAGTAGTGCCTGAGAGGTTTTTAATTACTGTTATTCCAGGGATCCCTGGGTGGCGCAGCGGTTTGGCGCCTGCCTTTGGCCCAGGGTGCGATCCTGGAGACCCGGGATCGAATCCCACGTCGGGCTCCCGGTGCATGGAGCCTGCTTCTCCCTCTGCCTATGTCTGCCTCTCTCTCTCTCTGTGGCTATTGTAAATAAAAAAAAATTAAAAATTACTGTTATTCCAGTACAGAGGTTATTCAGGATTCAAAGCAGAAGTCTGTGTAAAAAAACTCAGACCATGGCACACAATCCCTTAAAAATCAAAAGCACATTTGTACATCATCTAGTCTTACTTTGCATTCAACGAAAAATGCTTTCCAGCCATATTCTCTAAGTGAACTTCCAGCGTCTATTTACAATTTTTTCTTTGATAGGGAACTCACGGACTCACAAAGTGGTCCTATTAATTGGATGTTGGACAACTCCCAATTGTGTTAGATTATATTGAGATGAAATTTGCTTCCCTGTAATTTCTACCCAGTGATATTAGTTCATCCCTCTAGGCAAATAGAAGCCTTCTTCCAGGCTTCACATATTTTTTCCACTTTTTTTTTTTTAAATTTTTTATTTATCTATGATAGTCACAGAGAGAGAGAGAGAGGCAGAGACACAGGCGGAGGGAGAAGCAGGCTCCATGCACCGGGAGCCTGATGTGGGATTCGATCCCGGGTCTCCAGGATCGCGCCCTGGGCCAAAGGCAGGCGCCAAACCGCTGCGCCACCCAGGGATCCCATTTTTTCCACTTCTTAAAATAATGTTATGAGGAGGTCTGGGTGGCTCAGTGGTTGACTGCCTTTGGCTCAGGTGGTGATCTTGGGGTCCTGGGATCAAGTCTCCTATTGGGCATCCTGTGGGGAGCCTGCTTCTCTCTCTGCCTGTATCTCTGCTTTTCTCTCTCTGTCTCATGAATAGGTAAATAAAATATTTTTTTAAAAAATGATGCTGTGGCTCAGAACACACTGAACACTTTGTTTCAGATTTTTGGAATATTAAATTATGTCAACCTTACAGAAATGTTGTAAGAATGACATAAAGAACTTTTTTCCTGATTCATTTGAGATGAATTATTAACCTGGTGCCCCCTGAATACTTAAGTGTATATTTGCTACAATCAAGGACTTCCTCCTACATAACTACAATATAATCATCAAAATCATGAAATTAGCATTGCTACATTACTATCATCTACTACTCAGACTTTATTCAAGTTTTACTAATTGTCCCAATAACATCCTTTAAAGTAAAAGGATCTCATTCAGAAGCACTTGTATTTAAGAGTTGTACTGTCTCTGTATAGTCTCTTTCATTCTAAGGTTTTTTTGTCTTTTTTAAAAAAATTTTGTGATCATGACTCTTGAAGATCACAGGCTAGTTATTTTGTAAACTGTTTATCAGTTTTGGTTTGTCTGGTGTTCATTATTAAATTGTGGTTGTATATCTCTAACAGGAATATCACAGAAGTGGTGCTGTATTCTTCCCATTGAATCCTATTCAGCAGCACATAATTTGTTGCCTTACTGCTGATGTTCATTTTGATCATTCGATTATAGTGTTATCATAGGCTTCTCCACTATAAAGTTAATCTTTTTCCTTTTTACATATTTGGATGACAATTATGTGATTCTGCCTAAGTCTCTTCTAATTAACTATCCATATTTCCTTTAGCCATTCTGGAAACGATATGGTTTAACAGACCCTTCATAATCTGGTCATCTTCCTCAGAAATATTCCTTCACAGCTCAGTAAGAACATTGTAATTCTATACTTTTACCTTAACTTGGGAAACTATAAGAATTAAATTATAGTCTTTATAGGCAATATAAAGTAGATAGTGATCCCAATATATATGTTTGGCTAACATTGCTCTCAATTGCAAAGACAAAACCACTATTTTTTAGTCAGCTCAACAGCATCCTCTTGTACTCTGAATTCCCAATACCAGAGAGCCTTCAATTTTTTGGAAAAAATACTGAAAATTGGTTCCCCCAGTTATTACTATATATACATATCTGTGATATTCTAGAAGACTATGGAATGTTATTCTTTTGCCTCATGATCATACCAGGTGATACTAGCTATTTATTACAGTGAAAATCTTGAGGAAATAGCTTATGATCTTTCAGAATATCCTTCAGAAGGGAGGTCTTTGTTTAGACAATTAAATTATTTTAAAACGAAAAAAAAAAGGCCAAAGTGCCTGATAATATGGCCCAAATGCAGTCTGAGAGTTTAGATGGGGAGCGGATGCTTTCATTGATTGTAAAAATCAACTTTTTTGCCTCTTCAGATGAAGATTGGTCATCAAAAACATAGGTTGGACTCCCTTCCATTTTTGCTACTTCTAAGACTTTGATTTAATGCCTATAATTTAGAATTGGTAAAAGTAGAATTATAAAGTTCTGAATGGCTTTTTGATGGTGTTTGGCCACCTTCATAATCTCAGTCATATCTTTAAGTGTTTTACTTCCTAGTTTTTTTTTTTATTTTATTTATTTATTTATTTTTTACTTCCTAGTTTTTAAGGGCAATAAAGAGGGGCACACATTCTGGGAGGTTGGTATTTTTCTTCTTTGCTTCTTTAAAGTGATGTAAAATCATGTCACCCACACAAGTTTTTTCTGTGTCTGCTACTCCTAAAAGACCCTTGTCTTAAGAGAGCAATCAAAAAAAAAGAAAAGCAATCTCAATTTTGTTGCAAGTAATTGCTGAAGGAGATGGAGGATATTGATTGGATGAAAATATTTGAGCACCACTATGCATGTGACTTCTGTTTTATCAGGATACAATGCAACCGTCCTGGCCTATGGACAGACTGGCTCTGGAAAAACCTATTCAATGGGAGGTGCATACACTGCAGAGCAAGAGAATGAACCAACAGTTGGGGTCATTCCTAGGGTAATACAATTGCTCTTCAAAGAAATTGATAAAAAGAGTGATATCGAATTTACTCTGAAAGTGTCATATTTGGAGGTAAGTGATTTAAGTTATACTGAATTCAAATGTATCTTTGGGTAGAAAAAATAAATCCAAATCATGTTTTTTCCCTGGCATGACTCAAATAAGTAAATTGCATTTTTTAAAGATTTTATTTATTTATTCATGAGAGACACACACACAGAGAGAGAGAGAGAGAGAGAGAGGCAGAGACACAGGCAGAGGGAGAAGCAGGCTCCATGCAGGGAGCCTGACGTGGGACTCGATCCTGGGTCCCCAGGATCACACCCTGGGCTGAAGGCCATGCTAAACTGCTGAGCCACCCAGGCTACCCATTAGTAAATTGCATTTTTAGTAAATTACATTTTAAAACATTGATAGAGAAAATTTACTGGCTCAGTTGGAGCTGGCTCCTGCCCAGTTCTTTTCTTGTCAGAATAGTCTGTTTAATTTGATTGTTAGAGGAGTTGGCATTGCCACTTAAAAAGATGATAAGAATTCTTTAATTCCAATTTGGCTTCTGCTGCTGATTCCCTGTAGAGTCTGCAGAAAAATATTTGATTTTCCTTTACTGTTTTGAGGCCTAAGTGATAATGCTCCTACTTCAGGAAGAATGTTATAAAAAATGGATGTGTTTATTAAAAACACATTTTTTATTAAAAATTCTTTTATTAAAAAATAAGCTGTGTGGAAATAGAATGTACTTATTCAACAGATGTTTTTGGATACCTACTGTGTTATAGGGCCTGTTCTATGTACTTCAGATATATCTGTGAACAAAACATGAAAATCCTTACCCTTGTGGGGTTTTCATTCTAGTGAATATCACTATACAACTAGATTGGCCAGTTATATCTAACCTCGTGACCTCAAAAACACATTGTTCAGGAAATTTATGGTTTTTGGGAAACTAGCTGCTTGGTTCCATAGCAGTGATACCTTCAATGAGCAATGATTAAACTTAGATAACGTAAGCATGCAATTTTATAGTGTATGTGAATAGTTCATCCTGGAGTTGAATCTTAATACATTAGTAGGTATCAGAGGTGTAGAGTTGAAAGACAGGGAGTTTTAAATGTCATTAAGATTAGCCTTCTTGAGTCTCTTAATTAACCCAGTTGTGGTCAGGTAATCAAATGTAAAAATTACTTAAGAACCTGGTATGTTGGGCAGCCCGGGTAGCTCAGCGATTTAGCACCACCTTCGGCCCAGGGTATGATCCTGGAGACCCGGGATCGAGTCCCACGTCAGACTCCTTGCATGGAGCCTGTTTCTCCCTCTGCCTGTGTCTCTGCCTCCCTCTTTCTCTATGTCTCTCATGGATAAATAAATAAAATCCTTTAAAAAAAAAAAAAGAACCTGGTATGTTAAATTGCAGCAATGGCAATAATAGCAAACAAATATGGTGCTTACTATGTGCTAAACTCTGTTCTAAATACTTAAAGTTTTGATTGTTGAAGTATTGGTTGCCATTTTTCCCATTTGCTTCTCGTTTCTACCCTCCACTAAGGACCTGTTACTTAAACATTGTAACAAAATTAGGGAAGGTGATGCTGTTATGGCACCATCAAAGAACTGAATTTGGGCACCCTTGTCATTTTTAATTGTGTCTGCTATTCCCAAGAAACTGTCTTAAGAGAGCAGTCTCAATTTTGTTACAATGAATATGTGAATTCATTCTTGTAAGTATCAAATGGTTACATGTAAGATTTAAAGCCCTTAATTATAAAAATGTTATAAATTTTTTAATACAGAAAGTCACAAATAATTTTAAAAATCACCTATAATCCATCACTCCAAGATTACCGCTGTTAACATCTTGT
This sequence comes from Vulpes lagopus, assembly GCF_018345385.1. Lineage (NCBI taxonomy): Eukaryota > Metazoa > Chordata > Mammalia > Carnivora > Canidae > Vulpes > Vulpes lagopus. The sequence goes on from NC_054848.1 coordinate 54,283,807, forward strand.
TTTTACCACTTTATTTTTAACAATACCAGATTTACAACGAAGAAATCTTGGATCTTCTATGCCCATCTCGTGAGAAAGCCTCTCAAATAAATATACGAGAGGATCCTAAAGAAGGCATAAAGGTGTGTTTGTCATTTATTGTTACTGAAAAATGTTGACCACGCTAAAGTTCACATCCCTTTTATTTGCAACTGTGGTTTTAAATGACTATTGACATCTCAGTCTCTCAGATTTTGTATGATCCTAATTTCCTTTGTTACTCTAGAAATCCTAGATGGGAGCTCATGTGGGGAAGGAAGTTATATTGTCTTCCTGTTACCTGTTGAAGGAATGGTAATATCAATTAAATATTTTATTAGTTATTTACAGAGTTCTAGTCCTGGGCTATTCAGTATAATAGCCACTAGCCACAAATGACTATTTAAATTTAAGTGAGCTAAAATATAATGTAATTTAAAATTCAGTCCCTTGGTCCCACCAGCCACATATCCAGTGCTCAGTAGCTACATTTGGCTGTGGCTACTATAGAACAGCACAGACATAGATCATATCCATGGTCATAGGAAATTCTGTTGGGACAGCACTATATAACAGACATTATAGTAGACTATAGAATGATACTTAAAAAGGAAAAATAATGTAAAACATTTACAATCCATAAGTACCATAAGAAGAAGAGATCACTTAGACATATGTCATATGACAGAGAGGCTTCTGTCATATGGTTTAGATGCAGGATGAGGAGCTATAGCTGAACAGAAAATTTGAGTCAAGGTTGGGAGTTTTGTATATGGGAGTGGACCAAATCTAGAAGCCAGTATTGAAAATAGGCAGAGCTTGAGTCTAGCTCCAGCTTGAGTATTCAGAGGGGGAATCCAAGGCTGAAAGTAGATGAGAATAGGTTTTATATACTTGGGAAATCTTAGTAAAATAGTGTCTTACCCATCTTCTTCCCATTCTTCTCTTCCCCTCATGGAAAGTTGGAGGTTTAGAGTATAGGTGCATGAGGAGCAGGCGGGCTTCTGAGTTTTTTCCTTTTTGGATTTTAAAGTCATTACCCCCCCCCCAAATAAATAAATAAATAAATAAATAAATAAAGTCATTAGCCATGCATTAAAGCAAGGCTTGAAGGATCATACCTATTTTAAAAGCCCGATAGGGGAGCCTGGGTAGCTCAAATGGTTAAGTGTCTGCCTTCAGCTCAGATCATGATCTCAGGGTCCTGGGATCCAGTTCCTCATTGGGCTCCCTGCTCAGTGGGGAGTCTGCTTCTCCATCTCCCTATGCCCCTCCCCCTACTCATGTTCTCTCTCTTGATATATCTCTGTCTCAAATGAATAAATAAAATCTTTAAAAATAAATAAAAGCCCATTAAACTTAGAATATGGGAAGACAATTTGGATAGTGGGGATAAGAAACCTGGGCAAAAGGCATCCTGTCACCAGAAAGAATGTTGGTACTTAACCAGGTCTTGACCCAGTTCCAAGATCTTTTTTATGCCTCATGCCAAGGCAGGAATTAAATCCCAAGCATTATTTGAGGTACAATTTTCAATACAAAGAAGTGTGCATAACTGATGTAAATTGAGATGGATAAAGACAAGTTTGTCAGCATTCTTCAGATGAGATAGATGGAATATAAGCAGAGATAAAAGATGTAAGGGTATTCTTATAGTAAGGAGTGGCTTAAGCAGAAAACAGACTCCTTGGGGGTAGTAGGACTAGACCAGTCTGTCTGGATTAGAGACTCTGGTTTGAGAAGTAATGGATGTGTTAGAACCAGATTATGAAGCCAGGCTAAAGCTTCATGTGTTCCATTCCTGTGAATCATATATAAGTGAGATTGCTCTGGCTCCTTTTACCAAGTTTTTATCTTATGTGTGTATCTCTCCAACTATGTTAGCTCCTAGAGGTTAGGAGAGCATCTTAAAATCTCCTCTGATCCTCATTATCTAGCACAGAACTTAGAAATTTCGGAGGCATGATTTTAGGGAGACTAAACAGAAATGGATTGAAAAGGAGACAGACTAGATTGAGGAAGGCCAGTTGGAGAAACTTTACCTTATTCTTCAGGCATGAAGTAAGATTGGCCTGGACAAGGCAAGTAGATGTAGAAAGGAAAAGGAAGCAATGGATTCAAAAGAAAAATGGCTAGGAGTTGGTGATAGGTGAAATATGGAGAAATGGGAGGAGAGGAATTGAAGGTGAATGTGAGGTTCTGAGAATAGAAATATTCATAGAAATGAAGTCGTAGAAAGAATCAGTGCTGGTGGGAAGGAAGATGAGTTTGGTTTATAATTCACTGTTTTCAAAGTGTAAGTAGCAGTCCTCTAGAAGGACTAGAAATTAGGGCCACAGATGTAGATCTGGAAGCTATGGACTAATAAAATAGGAGCATATTTGGGCTCAAAGGGGCTTCATAATCATCTGGTTCAATCTCCAGAGGCTCCAAGAGATTTTTAACATGTACAAATTCTCTCGGAGATATAATACTAAGCCTAGGACCCTGTTTTCTTGCTATTTCCCTTGGTGAAGATGAAGTATAAAACAAATCATAGGTATGGGTGGAGCATAGGGTCACATGGAGAAAGTAGCCAAGAGAAATACCATAAGTATTTGTGTTGCCTTTACTGTTCTTAGGGCCAAAACTTACCTTCACTTGGAGGCTCCCTGGAAGGCATCTATCCACTGCTCTATCCTAAAATCTAGAGATCTCTTCTAGCTCCAGTATTGCCTGGTACCCTTGCTTTAGAGGTCCCTAGGGGAGATTAGAGACTGTGGTTTGCAGTGATCACAATGTTGCTAGTTAAAACAGTCCTCATTATCACAACTGTTCTATTTATTGAGGTTCTGCTGGAGTATCAAAGCATTATTTTTTAACCTACCAATCCTTTTATCTTTGATGAAGTATTTAAAGTGGAATCATAAGGGCATTTTTTTTCTTTCTCTGAATTAGATTGTTGGACTCACTGAGAAGACTGTTGTAGTTGCTCTGGATACTGTTTCCTGTTTGGAGCAGGGCAACAACTGTAGGACCGTTGCATCCACAGCTATGAACTCCCAGTCATCCCGATCTCATGCCATCTTTACAATCTCCATAGAGCAAAGAAAGAAAAGTGACAAGTAAGTTGCACCTACAGTTTAAAGAGTCAAGATTTTTAATGTTAGTTAATATTAAGTTGCTCCTTCAGTGCATTTGACAAATCATCAGCCATTAGTACTCTGAGCACTGGTAACCAGTAGAGCCATTTTTGACTGACTTGAAAGAAAACTAGAACCAGCAGACTGACTCTGACACTCTGCTACGCTCACGTTCACATACCATTCTCATTCGGGTCTTCTTGTCATCACAGGAATAGCAGCTTTCGCTCCAAGCTGCATCTTGTGGACCTTGCTGGATCAGAAAGACAGAAGAAAACCAAGGCTGAAGGGGATCGTCTGAAAGAGGGTAAGAGAAATTAAGGCCACAGCTGTAGATGAAAACTTCCTAGTACTCCCATTGTATCATTGGTGTCTTGACTGAAATATTTCAGGTCATTTTCTAACAGTAGCTACAATTCAAGTTTGAGGCTGATATCAGAAATAGTGAAAAACTGTTTCTTTCCCTTGCACTCACTTTCTAATTTAGGTGTGAGATTTGGATCTGGCCCTTGGTTTGGTTTCATCTGGTCCAGGCAAGTTTTAGTTTTTGTTTGGTTTTGTTTGGTTTTACCCCCAACTACTTATGATTAAAATCAGTATCCTGATTCTGTCATCTGAAGTATTCACTATCTTTTTCAGATATTATCACTTATAAACTTCATCAGCATGGTTTCCATATCTTTATTTAAGTCGTTGGATATAAATGATGAAGCTCCTAAGGCTAGAAGAACCCCATGGTTTATGCTGTTAGAGACCTTAGTCTAGCATGATAGTGGCCTGGTAATCTGCATGCTTTGGGAATGATCTTTCAAGTGATTATTAATCTAACAAAAATTAACAACCAGTCTCTATTTCTTGATTTTGTGCTTAAGAATCTCTTAAAAGATTTTGTCAAATATTCAGATATACTAAGTCTGCCATATTTCTATTAGCTACCAATTTAGTAACATTACAAAAAAGAAATAAGGATTAGCTTAAATTGACTTCTTAGTGAATTAAAACTGGCTTCTAGTGCTAATTCTTCCATTTCTAGGTCCCTGCAAGTCATCCCTATAATCATCTAGAATAATCATCATCATCATCATCATCATCATCATCATCATCATCTAGAAGACTCACATCAAAATTGCCAGGCTGTAATTTATAGAATTAACTTTTTTTTTTCCTTTTTTGAAAATTGAAATTCTATCTGCCCAGTCTTCTGGAACATCTTTCTTTGTGATTCCTCAGTGATCATTGACATAGCTTCAGCATTCTCATTTGAAATTAATCTCCATTTCCTTGGCTATAATTCATCAGATTTTTTGAACTGTTAAAGTAGTTGAGTTCTCACTTACTACTTGTTCACTCATATTGGGCTGTGGTTCCCTCTGAGGCATTGAGATGAGAATGCAGGAGCAAAAATAGTAATTGAGGAATTTTTATCTCTGTCACGTATCATTATTACATTGCTGGCACAGGGCAAAGACCTATTTCTTCCTCATTCACCTTTTTGTTCTGAATGTATTGGAAAGTGCCTTTTTTGTTTTATGTTTGCACTGTGACATTTAGCCTTCTTAATACTATTTTAGATTCTATTACTATTCTAATACTATTAAAGATTCTTGGAACTCTTTTTTTATGTTTACAGTTTGAGGTTTTTAAACAGCTTTATTGAGATATAATTCACATACCATAAAATTTACCCATTTCAACTGAACACTTCAGCAGATTTTAGGATATTCACAGAGCTGTGCAACCATCACCACGATCTAATTGTAGAACATGCTTATCACCCTCAAAAAGAAACTCCATACCAATTAGCAGTTGCTCCCTACTCCCAGCCCCTTCTCTAGCCCTAGGCAACCATAACCTGTATTTCAGATAAATATAGTCGTACAATATGTGGTCTTTTGTGACTGCCTTGTTTCACTTAACATAAAGTTTTCAGGGATCCTCTACGTTGTAGTGTATATCAATATTTTATTCCCTTTGACTGCTGAATCATATTCCATTGTGTGGATATACATGTTGCTTGTCTATTCCTCAGTTGTATCCAATTTAGCTATTTTGAATATTGCTTTGTGAGCACTTGCGTGTAAGTTTTTGTGTAGACAAGTTTTAGTTTCCCTTTAGGTATACACCTAAGTGTGTGATCTCTGGCTGGGTAATATGGTAACTTTAAAATTTCCTTTTTTAAAGAAATTTAAAATGTAATTAATATACCATAAAATTCACCCTTTTAAACTATACAAGTCAGTCATTTTTAGTATATTCACAAAGTTGTGTAACCATCACCATAGTATATTTTATTTTTTTAAAAAGATTTTATTTTCTTTATTCATGAGAGACACACACAGAGAGAGGCAGAGACACAGTCAGAGAGAGAAGCAGGCTCCGTGCAGGGAGCCCGATGAGGAACTCCATCCTGGGACTCCAGGATCATGCCCTGAGCTGAAGGCAGACGCTCAACCACTGAGCCACCCAGGCGTCCCCACCATGGTAGATTTTAGAACATTTTTGTCACCCAAAAAGAAAACCCACATGCATTAGCAGTCATTCTCTATTTTCCCCCAGCTTCCTCCCCCCACCTCCACACCCCTCACCCCACCTATCTATGACTCATGCTCTTTCTGTCCCTACAGATTTGCCTAATCTGGACATTTCATGTACATCTAGTCATACAATATGTGGTCTTTTGTTTTGCTTGTTATTTTTAGAATTCTAATTTTAAAATTAGGATTCTAATTTTTCCATATTCTTACTTTTATTATGTCTTTAATTGTAGCCATCCTAGTGGGTGTGAAGTGATACCTCATTGTGGTTTTGGTTTGCATTTCCCCAATGGCTAATGACGTTGAACATTGTTTCATGTGTTTATCAGCAATTTATATATCTTTTTAGAAAAATGTTCAGTCAGATTTTTTGCCCCTTTTTTAATTGGGTTATTTATCTTTTTATGGGTGGGTTATGTGTGTCCTTTATACATTCTGGATACTAACCCCTTATCAGGTATATTCTTTGCGAATGTTTCCTCCCGTTCTTTGGGTTGTGTTTTCACTTATTGATGTTATCCTTTGAAGCACATTATTTAAAAAATTTTGATGAAGTCCACTCATCTATTTTTTCTCTTGCTGTTTATATTTTTGGTGTCATATCTATAGAAAATGCCTAATCCAAGGTCACAAAGATGTGTGCTTCTGTTTTCTTTTAAGAGCTTTATGGTTTTACATGTCTTTGATCCATTTTAAGTTAATTTTTGTATATGGTATGAAGTGGGAGTCCAAAGTTCAGTCTTTTGCATGTAGATCATTAGTTATCCCCACATCATTTATTGAAAAGACTATTCTTTCTACTGAATTGTCTTGGCATCTTTGTCAAGAAGCAATTGAACTCTCAATTCTATTCCATTTATCTGTATGTCTATCCTTACACCAGTCTTGATTACTACACTGTCTTGATTACTGTAGCTTTGTAACAAGTTTTGAAATCAGGAAGTGTGAGTGCTTCAACTTTGTTCTTTTTCAAGATTGTTTTGGCTATTCTGGGTCCCTTGCATTTCCATATGAATGTTAGGATCAACTTGTCATTTTCTGCAAAGAAGCCAGCTGGGATTTTCATAGGGATTGTGTTGAATCTGTAGATCAATTTAGAAAGTATTGCCATCTTAATATTAAGTCTTAAATTCACAAAAATCAAGTGTTTTTCCATTTATTTGGACCTTCTTAAATAAGTTTAAAAATTTTCACTGTTTAAGTTGTACATTTCTTTTGTTAAATTTATTCCTAAATATTTTATTCTTTTCAATGCTGTAGTAAATGGAATTGTTTTCTTAAACTCATCTTCAAATTGTTCATTGAGCTTTGTTTTTTAAAAGATTTTTATTTATTCATGAGAGACACACACACACACACACACACACAGAGAGAGAGAGAGAGAGAGAGAGAGGGAGAGAGAGAGGGAGAGTGAGGGAGAGCCAGAGACACAGGCAGAGGGAGAAGCAGGCTCCATGCAGGGAGCCCGACATGGGACTCTATTCCAGGTCTCCATGATCAGGCCCTGGGCTGAAGGCGGCGCTAAACCACTGAGCCACCTGGGCTGCCCCTGTTTATTGAGCTTTGTATAGTGACTTGTGTCTGCAACCTTGCTGAACTTGTTTGTTTGTTCTGATAGGTTTTTAATGGATTCTTTAGGATTTTTTTGTATATTTTTTTATTGGAGTTCGATTTGCCAACATCTAGCATAACACCCAGTGCTCATCCCATCAAGTGTCTTTAGGATTTCTATATACAAGTTCATGTCATCTGTAACAGAGATAGTTTTTGCTGGTCTGGATGCCTTTATTTCCTTTTCTTGCTTAATTGTCCTGGCTAGAACCTCCAGGACAATGTTGAATAGAAATGGTGAGAATGGATATTGTCTTGTTCCTGATTTTAGGGGAAAAGCATTCAGTCTTTTACTGTTTTTTTTTAAAGATTGTATTTATTTATTCATGAGAGACACACAGGGAGGCAGAGATAGGCAGAGGGAGAAGCAGGCTCCCCGCGGGAAACCTGATGCAGGACTTGACTCCAGGGCTCCGGGATCATGCCCTGAGCCAAACGTAGGTGCTCAACCACTCAGCCACCTAGGCATCTCCAGTCTTTTACTGTTAAGTATGATGTTAGCTGTGTGTTTTTCATAGATGCCCCTACCAGGATGAGGAATTTCTGTCTATACCTAGTTTGTTGAGTGTTTTTTTTTATTATTTTTATTTTTATAAATAATAAATTTAAATAATAAATTTAAATTTTTTTAAATAATAAATTTATTTTTTATTGGTGTTCAATTTGCCAAGATACAGAATAACACCCAGTGCTCATCCCGTCAAGTGCCCCCCTCAGTGCCCGTCACCCATTCACCCCCACCCCCCACCCTCCTCCCCTTCCACCACCCCTAGTTCGTTTCTAGGTAGGAAATATCAGAAACGGAGACCGAACATAAAGACTCCTAACTCTGTTGAGTGTTTTTATCATGAGTTTGTCAAATGATTTTTCATCATGTATTGAAAATGATCACATTATTTTTGTTCATTATTCTGTTGATATGGTTTATGGCATTAATTGATTTTGGATGTTAAACCAATCTCATTCCTAGAATAAATCCAACTTGTTGTTTTTTTATGTTTAGTGACTTTCTCGGACTAATTCTTTAATTCCCAGTAGTCTGCAGTCACAGAAGTGTGTACTTAGTTACTTTAGTGGTTAGCTAATGATTTGTCTCAGATTTCCTTAAATGCCTTAAACTTTAACTCTTCCAGCCTTCATCTAGGGCTCTGTGTTATGTGTTGGGGCTTGTTTCTAACGCTCAGGCTCTAGTCTTCACTTCTTGAACAGGGCTTCAATATTAGCTAGGGGTTGAAGAGAGGGCTTTTTAGGTCTTTCCTGAGCATGCACACAGAAATAGACCAGAGCTTTTTAAAGCCTCCTGTGGATACTACGTTGCCCAGATTTTCCTTTTAAGTTTTCAAGCAGGCTCTTGTTTAACTATGGCTATGAAGTTTGTTGTGTATTATCACCAGATATTTTTCTATACATAAGCGTGCATGTACATATAGTAATGTATTTGTTATATGCCTTTAAATTTTTCATGCTGCTAAAATAATTTATTTCCTTTGAATTACACAGGTAATATATGAACAAATTCCTAGTATAAAACACAAACAATGCAGATGAAAATAAGCCATCCTCCCCCCTCACCCCCAACCTCCTAATCCTAATCTACATGTAACCACTTTCACCTGCCTGGTTTTATTTTACTTGGTATTTTCCTGTTGTTTTTAAAGACAAATGCTATCATACTGCACATAGTATTTTTCAACTTCCTTTTGTCTCTTAATAACATACCTTTGAAATTTTTTTATACCACTATATAAATCTGCCTCATTTTTATAACTGCTATATAGGATTCCACAGTGTGTAAAATCTACCTTGTTTATTTAACCATTCCTGTATTGAATGACATTTAGGTTGTCTAGTTTCTAGCTATTGCAAAATGATGCCTCAGTCAATAACCTTGTATATGATATATACTTGAAAATATTCTCTAAATTATATACTGGGAAGAGGAATTGCTAGGGTGAAGGGCATACACATTTGAGATTTTAAGTACTGCTAAATATTGTTCTCCAAAATGTCTGTCCCAGTATGTATGCCACCTATTCTATATGAGAATGTTTTCCTGTACTGTTGACAATATTAGATATTATTGACCTTTTTTATTTCTATCTTGACACTGCATGTTATTTAAAAATTTTTTTATTTTTCCCAATTACTTGTGAAATTGAGCGTTTTTTCACATTATGGGCAGTTTCTTTTTCCATTTCTATGAATTGCCTGTTCATACCCTTTGCTTATTTTTTTCTTTCAGATTGTATTTTTCTTGTTGACTTTAGAAGTTGTTTATACATTCTAGGGGTGCCTGGGTGGCTCAATCAATTAAACCTCTACCTTCGGCTCAGGTCATGATTCCAAGGTCCTAGGATCAAGCCCCACATCCGGCTCCCTGCTCAATGGGGAGCCTGCTTCTCCCTCTCCCTCTGCCATTCATTCCCCTTGTTTGTGCGCTCTCTCTCTCTCTGTCAAATAAATAAATAAATAAAATATTTTTAAAAAGTTGCTTATATAATCTAGATATTAATACCTTGTTATATACATTACATATGTTTTTCTCAATCTTATTTTTAACTTTGTAATCTTTTCATTCATGTTTTATGTGTGTGTAGTTTCCTATTTCTTTTCTTTTTTTAATAATAAATTTATTTTTTATTGGTGTTCAATTTGCCAACATACAGAATAACACCCAGTGCTCATCCCGTCAAGTGCCCACCTCAGTGCCCACCACCCAGTCACCCCCACCCCCTGCCCTCCTCCCCTTCCACCACCCCTAGTTCGTTTCCCAGAGTTAGGAGTCTTCCATGTTCTGTCTCCCTTTCTGATATTTCCCACTTATTTTTTCTCCTTTCCCCTTTATTCCCTTTCACTATTATTTATATTCCCCAAATGAATGAGACCATATAATGTTTGTCCTTCTCCGATTGACTTATTTCACTCAGCATAATACCCTCCAGTTCCATCCACGTCGAAGTAAATGGTGGGTATTTGTTGTTTCTAATGGCCGAGTAATATTCCATTGTATACATAAACCACATCTTCTTTATCCATTCATCTTTCGATGGACACCGAGGCTCCTTACACAGTTGGGCTATTGTGGACATTGTTGCTAGAAACATCGGGGTGCAGGTGCCCTGGCGTTTCATTGCATCTGTATCTTTGGGGTAAATCCCCAGCAGTGCAATTGCTGGGTCTTAGGGCAGATCTATTTTTAACTCTTTGAGGAACCTCCACACAGTTTTCCAGAGTGGCTGCACCATTTCACATTCCCACCGACAGTGCAGGTTCCTATTTCTTTTCTTGAGGTAAAATTTATATACAATAAAACACATGTATTTTATATGTTCAGTTTGTTGAATTTTGATAGTTGTATATGCACTTATCACCCAGTTTAGGTGTAACTATCACCCAAAACATGACGTGAAACATTTCCATCTATCCCACAAAGTTCCCTTGTATCCCTTTCCAGTCAATCCACCCTACCCACATTCTACCTTAAGCAACCACTCTCTTTCTGAATTTCTGTCACCATAGATTAATTTTGCATATTCTTAGACTTCATATTAATGGAATCACATAATTTTTATGTGCCTGGCTTCTTTTGTTTAGCATAATGTGGTTAGGAGTGGTTTCTTTTTTTTTGAGATTTGTCCATGTTCTTGCTCTGTGTTACTGAGTAGTATTCCATTATATGATTATAAGACTGTTTGTTTTTCCATTCTCCTATAGATGGAAATTTGGGTTATTTCCAGTTTTTAACTATTATGAAGAAGGCTACCTTGAACATTCATATATAGGTCTTTTTGTTAATAGGTATTTTCATTCCTCTTGAGTCAATACGTTGGAGTGGAGGAGGTAGATGTATGCTTAACTATATAAGAAAATGCTTAATAGTTCTTTAACATAATTTGTATCATTTCATATGCCAGCAATATAGGAGAGTCCCAGTTTATCACATCTTCATAAAAAAAAAGATGTCTTGGAAACATGAGAGTGGGTGTCAAATGGGATCTCATCATGGTTTTAATTTGCATTTCAAAGATGACAATGTTGAGCCTCTTTTCATGTACTTACTATCTATTCATGTATCTTCTTTTTTCAAGTGTCCATTCAAGTCTTTTGCCCATTTTAACAAATTGAGGTATTCATCTTTTTATTGATGAGTTGTGGGAATTCTTTATATATTCTGGATTCAAGTATCACATAATGTATGTTACAGATATTTTTTTACAGTCTATGTCTTGTCTTTTTAATGTCTTTAATGAGCAGAAATTTTAATTTTTATGAAGTCCAGATATCTAACCTCTAATGCTTAGAGCTTTCGGTGTCTTGTCTGAGAAATCTTTGCCTACCCAAAGTCATAAAGATAATCTCCTATGTTTCCTGCTTAAAGCTTTAGTTTTAACTTTTTCATAGTTCTGTAACGTATCTTGAATTAGTTTTTGGTTATAAAGTGAGATAGGGATTGAAGATCATTTCCCTGACACCACATGGATATGCAGTTGTTCTAGCACCATTTGTTAAAAAGAAGTCCCTTAAACCACTAACTTGACTTAGTATCATGGTGTATTGAGTTGATGATATGTGTGTGGGTCTATTTCTGGATTCTATTCTGCCCTATTAGTGTATTTGCTTATTATTAAACCCTTTAATAGATCTAACTTATAATATATTTTCATCTCTGGAAAGGCAAGTTTCTCCTCACTTTTATCAGAACCATTTTGATTATTTTCTCTTCCAAATGAGTATTATTTTTTTAATTTTATAAAAAATTTTATTTACTCATGAGAGACAAAGAGACAGGCAGAGACATAGGCAGAAGGAAAAGCAGGCTCCCTGTGGAAGAGCCCGATGCAGGACTCAATCCCAGGACCCCCAGGATCACGACCTGAGCCAAAGGCAGATGCTCAACCACTGAGACACCCAGGTGCCTGTGAGATGAGTTTTAGAATCAGGTTGTCAAGTTCTATGAAAAATTCACAAATTTCGGGATCCCTGGGTGGCGCAGCGGTTTGGCGCCTGCCTTTGGCCCAGGGCGCGATCCTGGAGACCCGGGATTGAATCCCACGTCGGGCTCCCGGTGCATGGAGCCTGCTTCTCCCTCTGCCTCTGTCTGTCTCTCTCTCTCTCTCTCTCTTTCTTTGTGACTATCATAAATAAATTTAAAAAAAAAAAAAGAAAAATTCACAAATTTCATAAATTCTGAATGTAATATATAGATTAACTTGAGGATTGGGCCTACCCATCCAGGAGCATGATCTCTCTGTATTTATTCAATTCTTCTATTATGTCTTTCAGTAAACTTTTGCTGGTTTCTTAGTATAATTCTTATACCACCTGTCTTGGTAGGCATATTCTGTAATATTGTAGTTTGCACTGCTATTTTGAATCTTTTTCTATTTTATTATTTTTTTAAAAATTTATTTTCTTTTTTTAAGAGAGATTGAGCTTGGGTGTCTGGGTGGCTCAGTCAGTTAAGTGTCTGCCTTTGGCTTGGGTCATGATCTCAGGATCCTTGGATTGAGTCCCACATCGGGCTGCCTGCTCAGCAGGAATCCTACTTCTCCCTCTCCCTCTGCTTGTGTGCTCTCTCTCTCTTTCTCTCTCTCTCTCAAATAAATAAATAAAACCTTTAAAGAGAGAGAGAGAGAGCTCAAGCACAAGTGAGGGTGGGAGGGGTAGAGGGAAGGGGAAAGAGAATCTTAGGCAGGCTCCATGCCCAGCACAGAGCCTGACACAGGGCTCTATTTCACAACCCTGAGATCATGACCTGAACTGAAATCAGGAGTCAGATGCTTAACTGACTGAGGTACCAGGTACCCTTCTATTTTATTTTCTAATCTTGTCTAGAGAAAGTATTAGTATTTAAATCATAATTTTGTATCTCAGCACATTGCTGAGTTGCTTTCTTATTTTCTTTTTTAAAAATTCATTTATTTATTTGAGAAAGAGAGAGAGTGCAAGTGGGGGAGGAGCAAAGGGAGAGACTTCCTACTGATTGCAGAGCCTAATGCAGGGCTTGATATCACAACTCTGAGATCATGAACTGAGCCAAAACCAAGAGTTGGATGCTCAGCTGATTGAGCCACCCAGGCACCTCACTTTCTTAGTTTCTCATTATTAGTCAGTTGTGTTTCTTGGATTTTCTAGGTGGATATTCATATTATTTTCAGGTAGACACTTTGGCCTCTTCCTAACATTTGTACCTTATTTTTTCAGTACAAGATTGAATAGTATCAGTGAGAGTAGCCATTCTCTTTTTTTTCTGTTTTTACTCTAGCCAGAATGTTGCTAGTATTTCACCTTTAATTATCACTACAGTTCTGGTGGATATCCTTTATCAAGTTAAGGAAGTGATTTTTTATTCATACTTGGCTAAGAAGTACTATTTTTATTTTTAAAGATTTTATTTATTTATTTATGAGAGACACAGAGAGAGAGGCAGAAACATAGGCAGAGGGAGAAGGAGACTCCCTGTGGGGAGCCCAATGTAGGACTCAGTCCTAGGACCCTGGGATCACAACCTGAGTCGAAGGCAGATGCTAAACCACTGAGCCACACAGGCACCCGAGAAGTACATATTTTTAAAATAAGAAATGACTGTTGAGTTTTATCATTGATTGGCAATTAATGATCCTGTATTTTTTCTTCTTCTAACCTATTGTTAGAGCGAATTATAAAAATAACTTTTCTATCATTGAATCATCCCCTAATGACCATGATAAATTATTTTCTGTATGTTGCTGAGTTTCATGTACTAGTTTTCAGTTTAGGACATTTACATATATGTTCCTATGAGAGAGTGACCTATAACTTTTTTTCTAATTTTTTTTTAATCTTTATTTATTTATTATAGTCACAGAGAGAAAGAGAGACAGAGACATAGGCAGAGGGAGAAGCAGGCTCCATGCACCGGGAGCCCGATGTAGGATTAGATCCCGGGTCTCCAGGATCGTGCCCTGGGCCAAAGGCAGGCGCCAAACCGCTGCGCCACCCAGGGATCCCTATAACTTTTTTTCTATGTGTGCTCCCCCTGTCCATTTTTGGTTTGAAGGTTTTGCATAGCATTCTCCTTTAAAAAAATTATATTATTCAGATATTCAGATCATTCATGTTCTTTTCTTGTTATTTACTTAATATGTTATTTTGTGACAATACAACCACGGATTTGTTAATTTCTCCTTGTATTTATTTATTTATGCATTATATATATGCATTTTATGTATTATATACACACATTTTTTGCAGCTATTAATGTTTTTATTACTGAAGTAGAGTTGACATATAATGTTATATTAGTTTCATGTGTACAACATGGTGGTTCAACATTCCTATACATTACTCAGTGCTCAGCACTGATCTTGGGGTATCTTATCAATTCATTTCCTTATTCTTGTATCCCTTAACAAGATGTAGTGGTATTTTTGGTATTTTTGCTTGTTTCTAAAGTTTTCATAGGTTGTTTCATAATGTATGTGTTCTTTTTTCACTGGTGTTTTTTCATTTTTGCTCAATGTTATGTTTGTGAGATTCATTCATCCTGATACATATAGCTCAAAGTTTTTTTAAAAAACTGGAGTCTTGGGTTTTCTTAATATAAAATTGTATCAGTGAAAAGAAAATGATCTCCTTGCCAATATTTATTCCTATCATTAATTCTCTTCCTTTTTGTTTATTAGCAAGGAGAAGGATGTTAAAGGATATACCCTGGGCTTGTAAAATTGCTTTCTTCAAGAAGATCTAGTTTCTGATTTTAGTTGGAATGGTTTTAATGTTCCAAAATGGTTTTAGTTCCAAAAAGTCTTTTGTGCTGTACTTTAATCTCTTAGGGAGATCTTTTTTAAGTTCAAGTTGTCTATTTCTTTCAGAAACTGTTTCATTAAAGGCCTATTCGAAGTGTTCCACTTGTCCTCTCTTTGGCCTCGCGGTCCCCTTATGTGGATTGTTATTTTCTTTTGTCTGTTCATTGGGACTCCAGTGTCTTAAGCCCTAGCAGCTCTATGAGTGGAAAAGGCACAGTGGTTTCTGTTCATGAGCCAGCACCATAACAGCAGGCATGTTGTCAGTAAGCTGCTCACATCCTTGGGAGATATCAAGAGGAAGCCTCTCTGTACTCTTGTTCCATGGTGCTGTCCTTACCTCAAGGTGGAGAGGACCCAACCCAACTCTTCACTTACTTCTCAGCATTTTCAGATCCAGAGAAATCTGGCATACTCACACAGACAGTATCAACTGTCCCCTAGGAATTCGTAGAGTCCTGCAGGCCAAGCCTTCACCAGAAGCCATGTCCCATCTTTGTATTCTTGCTCTATTACATCAAACCCTAAGCCCTTGGCTCAGAGTTCACATCTCTTCCAGAGATGAAAAACTGCATCATCCCTTAATATCAGGTCTCAGACCCATCCTGTGACTTCATTCTGTTGGCTTATTACAGCACACCTACTTGGTTGAAGAATAGAGTAGATGGATCAGACTTGGGAATAAAAGGGATTCTGGGATATCTTTGGCCTACCATCTTCCCAAACTCCATCTAAAAATTTAAAATATACTACCAAATTCCCATGAAGGCATGAGATTATTCATTTTTCTAAAGTTTTCTAACTTCTCTAAGTATTATTACCAATTTGATAAGTGAAAAATTATATCTCATTTTCATTTCTATAGTTATTAGTGAAGTTGAACATACTTTTATATTTATAGATCATTTTATATTCTGGATTAAATTACCCATTCAAATTATTTCTCTCCCTTTAATCATTGTGGGTGCTGTATATTTCTTGTTAAGTTTATCTCTATTTTTTGTTGTGACTTTGGATATAAAAGTTATTCAGATCACTGCCAGATAGATTATAAATAAATTACAGATGGATGACATAGATTATTCAATTGAAGTATAATACCATACAGAAAAATGCCCAGGTCATAATTACACAGTTTGATGAACAAGTGGTGATTAAGAAACAATATTACAAGCATCCCAGAAGTACCACTTTTGCACACTTCCAGTCTCTATCTTCCCCAAAGAGTAGCCTTTGTATCTGACTTGTTTCTTTCAATGTAAGGTTGCCAGAGAAAATATAGGATGGCCAGTTAAATTTGAATTTCAGATAGGTGATGAATCATTTTTAATATAAGTATGTTCCATGCAAAGTGATTCATCGTTTATCTGAAATTCAAATTTAACTGGATGTCCTGTTTTTTTTTCTTTTGCTAAATCTAGTAACCCTGACTCAACATTATGCTTCTGAGATTAATCCATATTATTGCATGTAGTTGTAATTCATTCGTTCTCATCACTATGCATATTCTCTTGGTGACTATACCACAGTTTATTTATCCTTTCTACTGTTGGATGAGCATTTGGGTGTTTTCCAGTTGGGGCTGTTATGAATAGTGCTGCCTTGAATATTCTTGTATATGTATTTTGGTGAACATATGCACCCAAATTCCTTCAATCCTGAATCCTCCTGTAATTGCTACCCTATCTCCTTCCCTTTAGAGCCAAACGCCTCAGAACAGTTAACACTGCTTAGCAACACATATGATTCATTCTTAGTTAATTTTTTTGATGAGATACAGCATATATACAGAAAATTGCATAAATCATATATATAGTTTAATAAATAATTATAAAGTATACAATCATATAAGTGCCCTGTGGGTTGAAAACCAAAAGATTTCCAGTGCCTGTGTATACCCCTCTCCGGTCATGACCTCCTCCTCCCTTCCCTCTAGAGGTAACCACTCCTGACTTTTGTGATGGTAATTCCCTTGCTTTCCTTGATGGTGGTACCACCATGGTATAAATATCTAAGGAGCATAGTTCTGTTCTGTTCTATTTTTAAACTTTATATAAATGGAATCATCTGTGTCTTATATCTTCCATTCAACATTGTGTGTAAGAGATTCATCTCTTTTGCTTATAGTTGTGATTCTTTTATTTCCATTTCAGAATAGTATTCCATTATAATTGACTCTACCACTATTTATTCCTTCTGTTGATGGAGAGTTCATTTGTTTCCAGTTTGGGGGTATTATTAACAATATCCTTATGAACATTCTTGTTTATTATACTTTGATGCATATGTATAAGAATTTTCTGGGGTAAAAAACAAAACTGATGAACATAGGGGAAGAGAAGGAAACATAAGATAAAAACAGAGAGGGAGGCAAATCATAAGAGACTCTTAACGATAGGAAATAGACTGAGGGTTCCTGGAGGGGAGGTAGGTGGGGTGATGGGGTAACTGGGTGATAGGCATCAAGGAGGGCACTTGATGTAATAAGCACTGGGTGTTTTTTTTTTTAATTAATTTTTATTGGTGTTCAATTTACCAACATACAGAAAAACACCCAGTGCTCATCCCGTCAAGTGTCCACCTCAGTGCCCGTCACCCATTCCCCTCCAACACCCGCCCTCCTCCCCTTCCACCACCCCTAGTTTGTTTCCCGGATTTAGGAGTCTTTATGTTCCGTCTCCCTTCCTGATATTTCTCAACATTTCTTTTCCCTTCCTTTATATTCCCTTTCACTATTATTCATATTCCCCAAATGAATGAGAACATACACTGTTTGTCCTTCTCCGATTGACTTATTTCACTCAGCATAATACCCTCCAGTTCCATCCACGTTGAAGCAAATGGGGGGTATTTGTCGTTTCTAATTGCTGAGTAATATTCCATTGTATACATAAACCACATCTTCTTTATCCATTCATCTTTTGATGGACACCGAGGCTCCTTCCACAGTTTGGCTATTGTGGCCATTGCTGCTAGAAACATCGGGGTGCAGGTGTCCCGACGTTTCATTGCATCTGAATCTTTGGGGTAAATCCCCAACAAGCACTGGGTGTTATATGCAAGTGATGAATCACTAAATTCTACCCCTGAAACTAATAATACACTATATGTTAACTAACTTGAATTTAAATAAGATCTAAAGGGACACGTGGGTGGCTCAGTGGTTGAGCACCTGCCTTGGGCTCAGGGCATGATCCCAGAGTCCCGGGATCAAGTTCCACTGGGGCTCCCCAGAGAGCCTGCTTCTCCCTCTTGTCTATGTCTCTGCCTCTCTCTGTGTGTCTCTCATGAGTAATAAAATCTTAAAAAAAAGATCTTTTAGAAAGGGATTTTCTGGGGTATATACTGAGAAATAGACCTACTGTGTCATAGAGTACATACCCAACTGTCTTACAAAGTGTTCCAAGGTATGAAAGACCTTGTAGTTCCACATTCCCCAACACTGGTCAGAATGTAAAATTTTTGCCAATCTAGTGAGTGTGGACTGATAAACCTCATAATGTTTTGTTTTTCTTTGTCTTACTCAGAGTTTTTCTTTTCTTTTTTTCCTTTTTTAATTTAAATTCAATTTGCCAACATATAGTATAACACCCAGTGCTCATCCCATCAACTGCCCTGCTTAGGGCCTGTCACCCAGTCGCCCCATCCCCCCACCTTCCTCCCCTTCTGCAACCCTTTCTTTGTTTACCAGAGTTAGGAGTCTCTCCTGGTTTGTCTTCCTCTCTAATTTTAACCCCACTCAGTTTCCCCTCCTTTCCCTTATAGTCCCGTTCACTATTTCTTATATTCTGCATATGAGTGAAACCATATGATGATTGTCCTTCTCCAATTGACTTATTTCACTCAGTGTAATACCCTCTAGTTCTATCCACACTGAAGCAAATGTTAGGTATTCGTCCTTTCTGTATGGCTTCCTCATAATGGTTTTAATTTTTATTGCTTCAATGACTAGGTTGATCACCTTTTTCTGTATTTTTTGACCACATACATTTTATTATTTTTTTTAAGATTTTATTTATTTGAGAGAGAAGAGAAAGAACATGACAGGTGTGGGGATGGGCAGAGGGAGAGAGAGAAGCAGACTCCCTGGCGAGCACGGAGCCCAATGTGGGGCTCAATCCCAAGGCTCAGGGATCATGACCCAAGCCAAAGGCAGGCGCTTAACCAACAGCCACCCAGGCAACCCGGCCACAGACATTTTCCTTTCTATAAAATACCTGTTCTAGTTTTGCCCACTTTTCTATTGTGGCTTTCTGTTACTGATTTTAAAAAGTAGGGATTTTTTTTATATACTATAGGTTCTACTCACTGTTCATTTATATTTATTGCAAACTTCCCCACTCCCACCTGTTTTGCAAATATCTTCTCCCTCATCTCTGGCTTGTCTTTTCACTCCTTTTTCATTTGTGATTCCTTTATTTTGTGTCCTGTTTAAGAAATACTTCAGTACTGCAAGGTCTTGAAGATCTTCTTCTAGATTATCGAATAGAAGCTTCACAGTTTTGCCTTTCACATTTAAGTCTTTAGTTCACCTAGAACTGTTTTCTGTACATGGTATGATGTGGGGGTCCAATTTTGTTTTTCCACATAAATACCCATTTGTTCTAGCACTATTTAATAAAAAATCTGTCCTTTCCTCACTGCTGAGCAGTGCCATTTACATCATATATTAAGGGCCAAATATGCCTTGGTCTGTTTCTGGGCGCTCTATTTCATTAAATCAAATTAAGTCTTCTAAATTTATGTCCATAATATATCTCTCTATTTAATATTTTTTAATAATTTTTCCTGTAGAAATCTTATATGTCTTTTGTTCTATTCATAGGTAATTTGTATTTTGACAGTATTAGAAGTGATATACTTTTTTAATTCCAGTTAATTAACATATAGTGATGTATTATTAGTTTCAGGTATACAATATAGTGATTCAACAATTCCATACATCATCTGCTGCTTAGCAAGAAAAGTACATTCCTTAATCCCTATCACCTATTTAACCCATCCTCCCACTCCACCCCCTTTGGTAACCATCAGTATGTTCTCTATAATTAAGTGTTTCTTGGTTTGTCTGTCTGTCTCTCTCTCTTTGGCTCATTTGTTTTGTTTCTTATTTGTTCTTATTTGTTCTTATTTGGCTCATTTGTTTTGTTTTCACCCTTTGGCTCATTTGTTTCTTAAATTCCACATATGAGTGAATCATATGGGATTGGTCTTTCTCTGACTTACTTTCTTTTAAAGATTTTATTTATTTGTTCAAGAGAGACACAGAGAGAGAGGCAGAGGCATAGGCTGAGGGAGAAGCAGGCTCCTCACAGGGAGCCCAATGCGAGACTTGATCCCTGGATTGGGATCATGCCCTGAGCCGAAGGCAGACACTCAACCACTGAGCCCCTCAGGCATCCCTCTTACTTATTTTGCTTAGCATCTTACCCTGTAGCTCTATCCACGTCCTTGCAAATGGCGAAGTTCCAATATATTCCGTGATATATATATATATATCACTTCTTATTTATCTATTCCTCAATCAGTGGATACTTGGGCTGCTTTCATATCTTGGCTATTATAAATAATATCGCTATAAACATAGGGGTGCATGTATCACTTTGAATTAGTGTTTTTGTATTCTTTAGGTAAATACCCAGTAGTGCGATTGCTGGGTCATGGGGTAGTTCTATTTTTAACTTTCTGAGGAACCTCTAAACTATTTTCCTGAGTGGCTGTACCAGTTTACATTCCCACCAACATTGCAGGAGGGTTCCCCTTTCTCTACTCCTCTCTAAAATCTGTTGCTTCTTATGTTCTTGGTTTTAGCCATTCTAACAGGTGTGAGGTGATATTTCATTATAGTTTTGGTTCACATTTCCCTGATGATGAGTGATGTTGAACATCTTTTCACATGTCTGTTAGCCATCTATATGTCCTCTTTGGAGAAATGTCTATTCATGTCTTCTGCCCATTTTTTAATTGGATTATTTGTTTTGGGGGTGTTGAGTTTTATAAATTCCTTTTATATTTTGGATACTAACCCATTATCGGATATGTCATTTGCCAGTATCTTCTCCCATTCCATAGGTTGCCTTTTAGTTTCGTTGATTGTTTCCTTGGCTTTGCAGAAGCTTTTTACTTTGATTAAGTTCCAATAGCTTATTTTTACTTTGGTTTTCCTTGTCTCTGGAGACATCTAGAAAGAAATTACTATGGCCAATGTCAAAGAGGTTCCTGCTTGTGTTCTTCTCTAGGATTTTGATGGTTTCAGGTCTCACATTTAGGTCTTTAAACCATTCTGAATTTATTTTTGTGTCTGGTGTAAGAAAGTGGTCCAGTTTGATTCTGCATGTTGCTGTCCAGTTTCCGCAACACCACTCTTCATTTGTTGAAGAGACTGTCCTTTTCCCATTGGATATGCTTTACTGCTTGTCAAAGATTAATTGACCATATAGTTATGGGTTTAGAAGTGATACTTTAAAATCTTTCTAATTGAAGTATGATGTAAAACCAGGAAATTGGGTCATCTGGGTGGCTTAGTCTGTTAAGTGTCTGACTCTTGATTTCAGCTCAGGGTTGTGAGATCAGGCCTCGCATCAGGCTCCATGCTCAGCACAGAGTCAGCTTGTCCCTCTCCCTCTGCTCCTTCCCCTCTTCTCTCGCTTTTTCTCAAATAAATATATAAATAAATCTTTGAAACCAGGAAATTACATATAAGCAAATAGCTTACTGAATTTTCACAAATTGATCAAACCCATATAACTAGCTTAAGTAGAATATTTTAAAATTTTATATTTTAACTTTGTTTTTGGTATATGGAAATAAATTTATTTTTTAATATTGATTTTTGTCTATCTAGGAACCTAATTCACTCTCTTGGTAGTCTGTCTTTATCCACCTTGCTAAAACTACTATGTAAAACAGCATCCGTGATATCTTAATGACCAAAATGAACTGGTTCTTTCCAGTGCCCATCTTAACCTGACCTCTTAGTGGCATTAACATTTGGACATAGTCTTCTTGAAACTCTGGTTTGTAAATCACCATTATCTTAGTTCTTTCTCTAACTCAAACTATTCCTTTTCATTCTATTTTGTTTTTTCTTCTTCCTATTCCATTATGATAATTATTGCACCCAGCATGATCTCCTTGATTAGGAATGAGTACCCACTACCTGCTGTTAGTTCTTCCTTAGCAGTATTGTAGAGATGCACCCACTTCCAGTCTGTTCCTGCTGCCTCTACAAGGTCCGTGGCTTCACCCTGCGTACCTGGTAAAGAGCCTCCTCATCCTTTGGCTCCTAGGAGGCATTCCATTCTAAATACCATACCTACACCAACCTCCTTAAAATACCACTTTGTACGTGGTACTTTCCCTGATTAGAAACTAAGTGGTACATCATTGCTTCCAGGATGGAATCTAAAAACCATAGCCAGGCCTTCCAGACCCTTTGTACCCTGGTCCCAGCCTACCTCCTCAGCTGTCTTTACAGCTTCCTCTGCCCACACTCTCCACCCCAGCTATGCAGCCTTCACAATGTGCCTTGCTAATTTTGGCTCCCGTGTGCTTTCATCACAGCCTTCTCTTCTCTCCCAGAATGCAGTTGTCTTTTCCTCCCCCATCAAACTGTCTACAGTATAGCCATTTTTCCAACCTAAGGCTTAGATTTTCAGTGTTGCCCTTGTAACCATTTCATCTTCAAATGTATTTTTTTCTCCTTGAGACTGTGTAGTACCAGGGGACTACATTGTCAATTTCTTGCCCCTCTAGATTGTCAGCTTTATTTCCACCACTTGCCTACAAGCTAAAAGGTTCCAACCACAGGAGTCTACCCGTCACTTCCAAACAGTACTCTTGTTTCAGATCTCTGTGCTATTGTACTTGTATGTTCTCTACTGGGTTTTTTTCCCTCCACTGCCTTGAAAATCTGGTTCCATCAAATGTCACATTCCTCCTGTGCTTTTTTAACCTCTCCTTTTTTACTGACTTTCCCTTGCCCCCTAACATAGAAGCATTCTGATGTGTCTTTCCCATTTTAAAACAGAACAACATCCTTCATCCTCCTCATATTACTGTTCTTTTCCTTTTCCCTTTTACCCGGACTTTTTGCCAGCCTTCCATCCTCATCCCATTGAAACAGTCCCTGCTGAGGTCACCCAGTGACCTGAAAAACTGGACCCATTAGGCTCTTTTTAGTCCTTTTCTTAGTTGGTGACTCCACAGTGTCTGACACCCTGCCCCTTCATCTGGACGGTCTCCTTCTAACCTTGGATCTGTGACACTGCCATCTCCTGGGCTTCTTTCTGAGGACTCTCTCAGGCTCCTCTTCTTCCATCCACCCATACCTGCAACAGCCCAGGTTCTGCCCTGGGATTTTTTTTTTCTTCCTCTTCCTACTGTTTAAGCCCATCACCTTGCCATCTATGCACCACCCTAGGTGGGCTCACCCACTTAGATGCTTATAACTCCTGCCTATATGCTACCCAGTCCAAATCTCACATCTACATTTCAGGCTTTAAATGTAGTTGCCTGTAGGGCATCTCATAGATGTCCCAAAGATAACTCCCATCCCACATATCTAAAACTGAACTCCTCATCCCTCCCTGCTTTTGCTAAGCCTGCTCTTCTGTCACCTTCATTATATAACACCAACATCCCCTCAGTCATCCATGCCAGAAACAAGGGCATCAAGCCATGCTCTTCCTTCACACTGGCTTCTTCTCCCAATCCCATCAGTCGCCAAGCTCTTTCAGTCTTACTTTCTCTTCTTTCAAATCACTTTCTTTTCTCTGACCCTACTACCAC
Organism: Vulpes lagopus; assembly: GCF_018345385.1. Taxonomy (NCBI): domain Eukaryota; kingdom Metazoa; phylum Chordata; class Mammalia; order Carnivora; family Canidae; genus Vulpes; species Vulpes lagopus. Next base: position 54,307,666 of record NC_054848.1, read on the forward strand.
TACCTTAGTTCATGCCTTCAGCATTTTCTTAGCTTACAGCAAGCATTCCTGCTGATCTCCCCATCTTTTTCAGTTAGTTACCCTTCCAAGCCATCTACCACTCAGCAGCCAAGGTGTTTTCCTAAATTGGATATCCCTGCTTAAAGCTCCTCTCATAGCTCCTCACTTTGTATCACCATGTTTGTCATGACCTTTGTGCTCTAGCCCTAGCTGCCTTCCTCACTCCCCACCCCTTCCTTGCAAACTGCTTAGCCATTCTAAGTGTGCCAAGTTCCTTCTTTTCTCTGCTTCTTTGCACGTCTGCTTCTTCTACTGGAAATGCCTTCCTTCTGTTTTCACATGGCTAATTTTGGTTTTTGCCCTTCAGTACTCAGCTTCGATATCATCCCCTGGAAGAAACTCTGTCTGACCACTTTCAGTCCCCTGCCGCCATCCCGTGCTTACCTCTTTCCTGCACTAACACTAACCCAACTCTGATACTGTCATCTCCTAAAATGGCTGACTCCCCCAGTAGACAGCAAGTCAGGCAAAGGTGTCTTACTCATCCTTGAATCCTTAGGACCTGGCATAGTGCCTGACTCATAGTTGGTCCTGATTGAATGCCTGAGTTCTTGCTCCCTTTTGATCTGACAATTCTTACTAATATTTCAATTCACAATTCAGATGTTCACCCACCTATGAAACCTCTAATATGGGTCAGTCCATCAGCTGCTGTCCTTAGTGTTTTTTCTTGACATTTTACTATGAATTTTTTGAAGATACAGCAAAGTTAAAAGATTTTACAGGAATAGCCCTATACTTAGCATCTGAATTCCACCACTAACATTTTACTATATTTGCTTTGCTACGTATCTGTCTATCCACTCATTAAGCCATATTCTTTTTAAAATGCATTTTAAAGTACATTGCACGTATTAGTACACTTCCTCCTAAATACTTAAGCTTACGTGTTATTAACTGGATTTCAATATTTGTTTATATTTTTTAATGTGGAATTTATAATGTAAAGCACAAATTTTCAGTGTGTTAAATGGGTTTTGACAAATGCATTTACCTAAAAGCCTATAATCTAAAACCTTATCACAATATAGAAGATTACTTCCTTTCCCAGTCAATTGCCACCCTGCCAAGTCTCCCTGCATTCTCCCTTTTCACTGTAATTGTTTGTTTTTCTCATTAGACTTTGAGTTCCTTGAACATAAAGACCAGTTCTTATTTTCCTGTCACCTATGCCAAGCACTGTGCCTGGCACACAGTTGGTGTTCAGTAACTGTTGGCTGGCTAGATGAATGTATATCTGGCTTACTCCTAGATTATGAGCACATGTTGTATTCATTCTTATTCTTTCTCATCTCCCACATTGAAAAGGTTGCTTGGTTGTGTCTTTCTTATGTCTTAAATATCTTTGACTTCTATCTCCTTTATTCATTTTCCATTGTTCTAGTCCTTGGAGGTTGCTCACCTGAACTGTTAAAATATCACCCTAAATGGTTTCTTAAAAACCAATTTTTATTCCCAAATGTACCTTCTAACTGATGACCAAAGTAGTATTTATGAAATCCAAATCCAATCATGTATGCCCCCTCTTTAAAGCCTTTCATTTGTGGGGTGCCTCGGTGGCTCAGTCTGTTAAGCGTCCAGCTCTTGATTTAGGCTCAGGCCATGATCTTGGGGTTATGAGATGGAGTCCTGGGTGGGACTCTGCCCTGGGCGTGGAGCCTGTTTAACATTTTCTCTCTCCCTCTGCCCCTCCCTCTCTTCTCCCTTTCCCCAAAACACTTTCATTTGTTTCCAGCATCTACAGCAGATGTTTTATCTGCTTTCACTTTAAAGCAGAACTCTAAGTGAAATCTTACAACAAACTCTAACATTAGAAATAAATAAAAGAACGGATTTTATATTCACGTAAATATATAATTTCAGATTTATAACATAAGTCAGTCTTCAAACAATAAGAATATTATAGCTAGTTTATAATTACAATTTCTTTCTTTATATTAACTGGCATATCATAAAATTTTCCATTATAAAAAATGCAGTACAACAAAGGACTCATGCCTAGAACATATGAAGAACTCTGAAAACTTAGTAGTAAAAAACAATCCAACTCCAAAGTGTGCAAAAGACAGAGATATTTCACCAAAGAGGACGTACAGATGGCAAATAACCACATGAAAAGATGTTTGGTATCTCTAGTCATTAAGGAAATACAAGTGCCACAATGAGATATCACTGCACAGCTCTCATAATACCTAAAAGAAAAAATAGTAATAATACCAAATGCTGGCAAGAATGTGGAGAAATTGGATCTCTCATAGATTGCTGGTGGGAATGTAGAAAGCTATAGTCACTCTGGAAAACAGTTTCTTCTAAAACTAAATATGTTCTTACTAAACAATACAGTAATTGCACTATTGGACATTTATCCCAGAGGAAGTTTATGTTCACATAAAAATCTGTACAGGAATGTTCAAAGCTGCTCTGTTTGTAATAACCAAAACCAAAATTCTTGATATAGTCCAGTTATAGGGGAGAACAGATTAATGGTTGATAGAGGTTAGGGACTGGGGGCTTAAAAGGATAGGTGTGCCTATAAAGGGTAGCACAAGAGAGCCCGTGTGGTGATAGGACTGTTTTGTATCTTGATTTTAGTGATGATTACATGAAGTTATACAAGTAAAAAACTGCATGGACCCCCTCCCCCCCGCTACACATACACACACACCATGTAAAAACTGCTGAAATCTGAATAAACTCTGGGGATTATGCCAATGTTAACTTTCTGGTTTTGATACTGTACTCTGGCTATGCAGTATGTTACCATTCATCACAAGACCTTCCTGGACATTTCATTGCAACTTCCTGTGAATCTGAATAAGTGTTTTGAAATAAAAAACTTTTTAAAAAATGCAGTATAATGAAAAGTAAATTCTTCTGTTTTCCTAAATCCCTAATCCACATTTCTAGATATTTTCTCTTTCTATACAAATGGAAGCACACAAGGTAGTCTATTCAAGTCTACCCTTTATTTTTTTCACTGAATGATATATATATTGGAGGTTGTTCCATGTTAACTTATACATCTCTACCATGTACTTTTTCATGTCTATATATCATATAGATATACCATTTTATTTATTATGCCATTCCCCTACTGAGGAACATTTAGATTGGTTCCAGACTTTTGCTATTACAAACTAAGCTCTAGTGAACATTCTTCATTCTTAATATATGACATGATGGGGATTCTGGATGACAGAATCTTAATGAAGGTTTTGCTCTAATTTTTCCTATAATTCAGTCTAGTGACACATTATCAAGAAAATCATGATTCATACTGATATGTAGTTGCGAATTATAAACACTTCTTAACAGCCCACTTTACAACTTCAGGATTCTCTTCAATTATTAAAATGATCCACGAGTTTCAAATGATAGAACATTTAAATCCAAAGTTGTATCACTAGTAGTAGCTTTCCTAGTTTATGTTATGTAATAACTATAAATGCCTAATAGGATACTTGCGAAGTTTACATATTCTTTCAGTTCCTGCCTGTCTTGGAAGCTCTTTATCTCTCCTTCCATTTTGAATGAGAGCCTTGCTGGATAAAGTATTCTTGGTTGCATGTTCTTCTCATTTAGGACCCTGAATATATCCTGCCAGCCCTTTCTGGCCTGCCAGGTCTCTGTGGAGAGGTCTGCTGTTACCCTAATATTCCTCCCCATAAAAGTCAGGGACTTTTTTTCTCTTGCTGCTTTAAGGATCTTCTCCTTATCTTTGGAATTTGCAAGCTTCACTATTAAATGTCGAGGTGTTGAACGGTTTTTGTTGATTTTAGGGGGGGATCTCTCTATTTCCTGGATCTGAATGCCTGTTTCCCTTCCCAGATTCGGAAAGTTTTCAGCTAGGATTTGTTCAAATACATATTCTGGCCCTCTGTCCCTTTCCGCGCCCTCGGGAACCCCAATTAAACGTAGGTTTTTCTTCCTCAGGCTATCATTTATTTCCCTTAATCTATCCTCATGGTCTTTTAATTGCCTGTCTCTTTTTTCCTCAGTTTCCCTCTTTGCCATCAACTTGTCTTCTATGTCACTCACTCGTTCTTCCACCTCGTCAAGCCTCGTCGTTAGGACTTCTAGCTTGGATTGCATCTCATTTAATTGATTTTTAATTTCTGCCTGATTAGATCTAAATTCTGCAGTCATGAAGTCTCTTGAGTCCTTTATGGTTTTTTCTAGAGCCACCAGTAGCTGTAAAATAGTGCTTCTGAATTGGCTTTCTGACATTGAATTGTAATCCATATTTTGTAACTCTGTGGGAGAGTGGGCTGTTTCTGATTCTTTTTTTTGAGGGGTTTTCCTTCTAGTCATTTTGCTCAGTGCAGAGTGGCCAAAAACAAGTTGTATTGGGAAAAGGAGAAAAAGAGAGAGAAGGAAAGAAAAGAGAAAAAGAAAAAAGAGAAAGAAGAAAAAAATAGGGGAAAAAGAGAAGAAAAAGAAAGAAAAAGAAAGGAGAAAAAAGAAAAAAGGGGGGGTGGGGGAAGCAATCAGAAATCAAGAAGAAAGAGAGAAAAAAAAAGCGCAAAACAAAACAAAACAAAAAAACAAAAACAAAAACAAAAAAACAAAAAACAAAAAAAACCACGGGGGAGTATCTTCCGATTCTGTGTAGTTTAAGTCCCTTGACTTCCCTTGGAACTGGTCCGTCTCGCTGGTCTTCTGGGGGAGGGGCCTGCTGTGCTGATTCTCAGGTGTTGGCACTTGGGGGAGCTGCTCTGCCCCTGCCTGGTGCAGGGCTCGGTGGGGGTTGTTCACCCCGTGAGGCCCCGGGAGGAAGCCACAGTGGCGGGGGCAGCTCTGGGACCCTGGATCCAGCCCCCGCAGTAGCTCCCGGGCTCTCCTTCTGCAGGGCCTGGGGGCTCCGGGGCGGGGCCGCTGATCTACTCAGTTCCAGGCAGGAGAGTCCTTGCTGTCCTGGGCCCTCCCGGCCTCTGCCTGTCCCGGGGGAGGCCGGATCCTGGGCTGTGTCCCAGCGCCCTGTGCTCCGGGGCCTGCGCTGTTGGATTCGCGCTCCCGGCGGTGTAGCCCCCTCCGCGGAGCCGCCGCCCGAGCCTCTCCGAGCTGTTCCCGGAGCCGCGCAGCCCCCTCCGCGGAGCCGTCGCCCGAGCCCCTCCAAGCTGTTCCCGGAGCCGCGCAGCCCCCTCCGCGCGGAGCTTCTTCCTCCGCCCGAGCCGCCGCCGCTGAGCTGTTCCCGGAGCCCCGCAGCCCCCTCCGCGGAGCCGCCGCCCGAGCCCCTCCGAGCTGCTCCGGGTCCCGCCGAGCGCTGCAGCCCTTAGGGAGCTCGGCGCATCTCCCGGGGCGCAGTTCCTCTGTTACTGTCCCAGGGAGCCCGAGGGCGTCCCCGCCTTTCTGGGGATCCTGCTCCAATTCCCGGGGAGCCCCTTTCCGCGGGGAAGGTCGGTGCAGCTCCTGCTCCTCCGGGACGGGGCTCTCCTGTCCTGGGGACACTCGCCCCGGCCTCAGCCCGGCTCCTCGCGGGGCCCCTCCCCCTTGGAGGCCTTTTGTTTCTTTATTTCTTTTTCCCCGTCTTCCTACCTTGATAGAAGCGCGAACTCTTCTCACTGTAGCGTTCCAGCTCTTCTCTCTTTAAATCTCAGGCCGAATTCGTAGGTTTTCAGGATGATTGGATGGTTTTCTAGGTAATTTGCTGAGGACCAGGTGACCTAGAGACCCTACTCCTCCGCCATCTTGCCCCTCCCTCCTATTTATTTTTTTTTTATGATAGTCACAGAGAGAGAGAGAGAGGCAGAGACACAGGCTGAGGAAGAAGCAGGCTCCATGCACCGGGAGCCCGATGTGGGATTCGATCCCGGGTCTCCAGGTTCGCGCCCTGGGCCAAAGGCAGGCGCCAAACCGTTGCGCCACCCAGGGATCCCTCATTCATGATTTTATTAATTTGAGTCTTCTCTCTCTTCTTTTTAATAAGGTTGGCTAATGGTTTATCTATCTTACTAATTCTTTCAAAGAACCAACTCCTGGTTCTGTTGATCTGTTCCACAGTTCTTTTGGTCTCGATTTCATTTAGTTCTGCTTGAATTTTAATTAACTGTCTTCTTCTGCTGGGGGTGGGGTCCATTTGTTGCTTTTTCTCTAGTTCCTTTATGTGTAAGGGGAGCTTTTGTATTTTAGTTCTTTCCAGTTTTTGAATGGATGCTTGTATTGCGATGTTTTTCCCCCTCAGGACTGCTTTTGCTGCATCCCAAAGATTTTGAACGGTTGTATCTTCATTCTCATTAGTTTCCATGAATCTTTTTAATTCTTCCTTAATTTCCTGGTTGACCTTTTCATCTTTTAGCAGGATGGTCCTTAACCTCCACGTGTTTGTGGTCCTTCCAAACTTCTTGTTGTGATTAAGTCCTAATTTCAAGGCATTATGGTCTGAGAATATACAGGGGACTATCCCGATCTTTTGGTATCGGTTCAGACCCGATTTGTGACCCAGTATGTGGTCTATTCTGGAGAAAGTTCCATGTGCACTTGAGAAGAATGTGTATTCAGTTGAGTTTGGATGTAAAGTTCTGTAGATATCTGTGAAATCCATCTGGTCCAGTGTATCATTTAAAGCTCTCGTTTCTTTGGAGATGTTGTGCTTAGAAGACCTATCTAGTATAGAAAGAGGTAGATTGAAGTCACCAAGTATAAGTGTATTATTATCAAAGTATTTCTTCAATTTGGTTATTAATTGGTTTAAATATTTGGCAGCTCCCACATTCGGGGCATATATATTGAGGATTGTTAAGTCCTCTTGTTGGATAGATCCTTTGAGTATGAGATAGTGTCCCTCTTCATCTCTCACTATAGTCTTCGGGATAAATTTTAATTTATCTGATATAAGGGTGGCTACCCCTGCTTTCTTTTGAGGACCATTTGAATGGTCAATGGTTCTCCAACCTTTTATTTTCAGGTTGTAGGTGTCCTTCTGTCTAAAATGAGTCTCTTGTAGACAGCAAATAGATGGGTCCTGCTTTTTTATCCAGTCTGAAACCCTGTGCCTTTTGATGGGGTCATTAAGCCCGTTCACGTTCAGAGTTACTATTGACAGATATGAGTTTAGTGTCATCATATCTATTCAGTCCTTGTTTTTGTGGATTGTTCCACTGAACTTCTTCTTAAAGGGGAATTTTAAGAGTCCCCCTTAAAATTTCTGGCAGAGCTGGTTTGGAGGTCACATATTCTTTCAGTTCCTGCCTGTCTTGGAAGCTCTTTATCTCTCCTTCCATTTTGAATGAGAGCCTTGCTGGATAAAGTATTCTTGGTTGCATGTTCTTCTCATTTAGGACCCTGAATATATCCTGCCAGCCCTTTCTGGCCTGCCAGGTCTCTGTGGAGAGGTCTGCTGTTACCCTAATATTCCTCCCCATAAAAGTCAGGGACTTTTTTTCTCTTGCTGCTTTAAGGATCATCTCTTTATCTTTGGAATTTGCAAGCTTCACTATTAAATGTTGAGGTGTTGAACGGTTTTTGTTGATTTTAGGGGGGGAATCTCTCTATTTCCTGGATCTGAATGCCTGTTTCCCTTCCCAGATTCGGAAAGTTTTCAGCTAGGATTTGTTCAAATACATATTCTGGCCCTCTGTCCCTTTCCGCGCCCTCGGGAACCCCAATTAAACGTAGGTTTTTCTTCCTCAGGCTGTCATTTATTTCCCTTAATCTATCCTCATGGTCTTTTGATTGTCTGTCTCTTTTTTCCTCAGTTTCCCTCTTTGCCCTCAACTTGTCTTCTATGTCACTCACTCGTTCTTCCACCTCGTTAAGCCTCGTCGTTAGGACTTCTAGCTTGGATTGCATCTCATTTAATTGATTTTTAATTTCTGCCTCATTGGATCTAAATTCTGCAGTCATGAAGTCTCTTGAGTCCTTTATGGTTTTTTCTAGAGCCACCAGTAGCTGTATAATAGTGCTTCTGAATTGGCTTTCTGACACTGAATTGTAATCCAGATTTTGTAACTCTGTGGGAGAGAGGGTTGTTTCTGATTCTTTTTTTTGAGGTGAGGTTTTCCTTCTAGTCATTTTGGTCAGTGCAGAGTGGCCAAAAACAAGTTGTATTGGGAAAAGGAGAAAAAGAGAGAGAAGGAAAGAAAAGAGAAAAAGAAAAAAGAGAAAGAAGAAAAAAGGGGGAAAAGAGAAGAAAAAGAGAAAGAAAAAGAAAGGAGAAAAAAAGGGGGTGGGGTTGGGGAAGCAATCAGAAATCAAGAAGAAAGAAGAAAAAAGCACAAAACAAAACAAAAACAAAAAAAACAAAAACAAAAAAACACGGGGGAGTATCTTCCAATTCTGTATACTTTAAGTTCCTTGACTTCCCCTGGAACTGGTCCGTCTAGCTGGTCTTCTGGGGGAGGGGCCTGCTGTGCTGATTCTCAGGTGTTAGCACTTGGGGGAGTTGCTCTGCCCCTGCCTGGTGCAGGGCTCAGTGGGGGTTGTTTACCCCGTGAGGTCCCGGGAGGAACAGCCACAGTGGCTACGGCAGCTCTGGGAACCCAGAGTCAGCTCCCGCAGTAACTCCGGGGCTCTCCGTCTGCAGGGCCTGGGGGCTCGCGGGCGGGGCCGCTGATCTGCTCAGTTCCAGGCAGTCGTGTCCTTGCTGTCCTGGGCCCTCCCGGCCTCTGCCTGTCCCGGGGGGAGGCCGGATCCTGGGCTGTGTCCAGGCGCCCTGTGCCCCGGGGCCTGCACTGTTGGATTCGCGCTCCCTCCGCGGAGCTGCCGCCCGAGCCCCTCCGAGCTGCTCCAGGTCCCGCCGTGCGCGCTGCAGCCCTTAGGGAGCTCGGTGCACTCTCCCCGGGGCGCAGGTGTCTGTTAGTGTCCCAGGGAGCCTGAGGGCATCCCCGCCTTTCTGGGGATCCTGCTCCAATTCCCCGGGAGGCCTTTCTGCCCGGGAAGGTTGGTGCAGCTCCTGCTCCTCCGGGACGGGGCTCTCCTGTCCTGGGGACACTCACCCCGGCCTCAGCCTGGCTCCTCGCGGGGCCCCTCCCCCTTGGAGGCCTTTTGTTTCTTTATTTCTTTTTTCCCGTCTTCCTACCTTGATAGAAGCGCAAACTCTTCTCACTGTAGCATTCCAGCTGGTCTCTCTTTAAATCTCAGACCGAATTCGTAGATTTTCAGGATGATTTGAAGGTTTTCTAGGTAATTTGTTGGGGACAGGTGATTTGGAGACCCTACTCTGCTGCCATCTTGCCCCTCCCCCCAGAGCCCTAATTCTTATTTGAAGAACACGAACCAGCCTCTGCATACTCAAGTGTATCATTCTTGCTTAGATCATGGTTGCCATAGATTCTTCTCCTAGTTCATCTAGATCTTTTTATTGTTGTTCTTGTATGAAACTATAGATGGACATTTTGCTCAGCAGGTTGGAAAAATCTCCAGTCTCTCTTTTACATCCCAGATGGGATATGAGCCAACAAGATGGCCAGTGTTCTTATGGGCCTAAAGGGGAAAGAAAAGAAAGGAATTAACTAATAGAAGAATTAGTACAGGTTTTGGTGAGCAGCTTTGATAAATCTCAACAGACTCTCCCTCACATCCTGATAGGATAAATGGCCCTGAAAAATGGTATCCCTTTTGGTTAGCAATAAAGGAACAAGAAAGGGATGATTGCTTAAGGGGATTGTTTTGTTTTAGTTTGGGGAGATTTGAGCATGTACAAAGACTGAAAAGAAGGAATTCGTGAAAGGAAAATAAGTTGAAGGTCTAAGGGAGAGGGAGAAGATCAAAGGATCCAGGGTCCCAGAGAAAATGGAGGGAACAGAAACTAGCAGAGGCTGAAGGGGAAATAAAGGTAGTTATTTATTACTCTGAAACAAGGAGACGGAAGAAGGAATCAGTACCAGAAAAAAAAAAAAAAAGACTGTGAGGTGAGGAGAGGGAAAACCTTCCCCTGTGCAAAACTTTGATCTCCACAATGTATTTGTTGAAATCATCCACTAATAGAGTGAAGGGAAGTTTACCGTCTTGAAAATGATGAGTGTTTAGAATAACTGGTGTAGTGGAGTAGGAATGAGGAAGAAAAGATTATCAATTGACCAAGAGTTCAGCTAAAGTCAGATAGCAATGTTTTAAAATGAATGGATCTAGTTTATTTGGTTATGTGACTTTCTTCAGCATTGCAGCCTATGGAAACTTATACACACACAGAAACACACACAGAGAGTTTAACCTGTGACTGGGAATTAACATGATAGGAAGGTGAGTTCTTGGGAAAGCCTAACTGAAATGATCAGTCACAGGGTCCAGTTTAAGGCCTGGGAGAAGATGATCTACTGGGAGTATTAGAAAGTATCAGGGTGCAGGCTTAGTCAGTTAAACACCTGCCTTGGCTTAGGTCACGATCCTCCGGTCCTGGGATTAAGCCTCACGTCAGTCTCCCTGCTCAGTGGGGAGTCTGCTTCTCTCTCTTTCTCTGCCCTCCTCTGCCCCTCATGCTGTCTCTCATGTGCTCTCTCACGAACTCTCTCTCACTCTCTCAAATAAATAAAAAATTTTAAAAAAAGAAAGTGTCAGTAGGGGCACCTACTGTGGCACAGTCAGTTAAGTGCCCCAACTCTCCATTTCAGCTCAGGTCTTGATTTCAGGGGTGTGAGACTGAGCCCTGTGTCATGCTCTGCACTCAGTGGGGAGGCTGCTTGAGATTCCTCCTCTCTCTCCTTCTGCCCCTCCCTGCTCACACACACACACACACACACTCTCTCAAATAAATAAAATAAATCTTAAAAAAAGAAAGTGTCAGTGAATTGGTCACAATATAGGTGAAGAACAGGATTCATGAAAGAAACGAAAGGATACTAGGATGTAGTCAGGAATTTTGGAGCTCAGGATCTTGTAAATATGATTGTTTCTAGTTATAAGGGAGTCCAAAGTATGGCCAAGTAAGTAAAAGGTAGAATAGCATTAACAAAAATGGTCCCATTTCTTTATCATTTAACTTTGTAGAAGTATCTTATTTAATTCCCCACTACAACCCAACGAGGTAGATAGATTTGCCTCATTTTAGAGAGGAACTTAACCCAAATCATATAGATAGTCAGTAATAGAGCCAGGTTAGAACCTAGGTCTATTTGACACCAAGGCCCATGCACTTAACCACTATATATAGCCTTTTCATAAAAAAACGTAATCATGGGAAGATCGGGGTCTTTAGAAGGACCTCAGTGATTATTATAGGATTTAAGAAGAAAAGCTGGGAAATAAAGAAGTATAAAAGAATCTTTAACCCTTTTAAAGGAACAAGAGATAATGTATTCCTGTGTTGGTGTCATAGAAAGAGCATAGGACTTAACTGAAATCCTGAGATAGAATGTCAGGCTTACCACTCACCAGCTGTTTGACTTTAAAAAAGTCATTGAACCTCTGCACTGGTTTCCTTATCTGTAAGGTGAGACTGATAATAAAAATAATTTAGCAAGATGATTATAAAGTAGCTGTTCATCTAATTTCTCAGTGTTAAGAATTAAATGTGATAATGGATATAAAAAGTAAATATACAGGGACGCCTGGGTGGCTCAGCAGTTGAGTGTCTGCCTTTGGCTTAGGGCATGGTCCCAGGGTCCCCGGATCGGGTCCTGCATCAGGCTTCCTGCATGGAATCTGCTTCTCCCTCTGCCTATGTCTCTGCCTCTCTTTCTCTCTGTGTCTCTCATGAATACATTTTAAAAACTTTTTTAAAAAAAGTAAATATACAAAGATTGTTGTCACGGTGATAGTTATTTCTGTGTCTATGGGAAAAGGGCAAGAAGTGCCAGCAAATTCAATGTGCATACCCAATGTTTAGACCTTTGTCCTCAGAAAAGTGAATAGGATCAAGAAGTTTCATTAAGATTGATGATTTAATATTTCTGTGTGGTTTTTATTTTATGCAGGTGTACGTTCGATGCTTTACTAAACAATTTGAATTTTGTTTCCTGCTATTAGGTATTAATATTAACCGAGGCCTCCTGTGCTTGGGAAATGTAATCAGTGCTCTTGGAGATGACAAAAAGGGTGGCTTTGTGCCCTACAGAGATTCCAAGTTGACTCGACTACTTCAAGGTAAGCACTGCTTCAGAGTGTTTTTAAAAATAAGTGAGTAACTCAGAATAATAGTGCTGAGAAGGTGAAGATGGGACAGGGAAACAGATTGTTGGACTATCACATACAGAGCTATCTAATTGATAAAGAGGAAAGAGACCTGTTGGCAAGCAGGATTCTAAGGTAACGGAAAGATGTCTTTATATATGCCTTTGAGAGCCAAGAAGTCTATAGAGTGACAACTGTTCTTTATACCTGAAAATAAACTGGATTACTGTTTATTAGTGCTTATTAAACAGAATTCCTTGAAGAATTAAAACCTACCCAGAGGGGGCATCCTAAGAATGTTTAATTCCAATAGTGGCTCCTAACTTACTGGGGCCAGGCCCCAGTTGTTTTAAACTGATTAACTCCTGAAATCACAGTCTTAAGAATGGGGACACATGGAATAAGATTCTAAACTGTATCATTTACACATCAAAAATCTTAGTATTTTTATACTGGCACAAATACAAAATTTGCAGATTCTTAAGAATTTTTTTCTTAGAGGTCTGAGTTTGAAGCCACCAACCCAAATGGATAGCTTTGCTTGCACTTTACTTGTTTGATTTTATTTCCTCCTGTTGTTCTTTTTCAGATTCTCTAGGAGGTAATAGCCATACTCTTATGATAGCCTGTGTGAGTCCTGCTGATTCCAATCTAGAAGAAACATTAAATACCCTTCGCTATGCTGACAGAGCAAGAAAAATCAAGAACAAACCTGTTGTTAATATTGATCCCCAGACAGCTGAACTTAATCATCTGAAGCAACAGGTATAAGGGCTTTAAAATTTGATGGAAAAAATTATAAGTATGTGAGTAGAATGATAGAGCTCCTATTTCTCAGCTTCTCCTCTACCAGAGATTTAGAGATGTGAGCTAAGCATTCTATTAGTTTGGGAAAACCTTAAAGTAATTTCTATTGGCATGTTTATCATCACTGTAAGATTTGGGGGTGGCATTGGAGATTTCACTGAAAAAGAAGTGAGCGCTGAGAGATAAGACAAGAATCAGATCCTGAAAGTCTTTATATGACTTCTTAGAGAATTTGTAATTCAACCTGAAAGCTATGGGGAGCCACTGAAAGATTTTCAATAAGTAGGTGACATGGTGAAATGTGTGTTTTAGGGAGATCACTATAGCAAGCATAGAGAAGGTAGATTAGAAGTGGGTATGACTAGAAGTAGGAAAATAAATTATAGTAGTGCCCCTGTTTATCCATGGTTTCACTTTCCAGTTTCAGTTACCCATGATCAACCATGGTCTAGAAGCAGGTGATTCTCCTTCTCACATATCGTCAGAAAGTTAATAGTAGCCAAGCACTATGTCACAGTGCCTTTATCATTCACCTCACTTAGACACTCATCACATAGATATTTTATCATCTCATATCATCACAAGAAAAAGTGTAAGGGCAGTATCTCAATAAGATATTTTGAGTGGGGAAGACCACAGTCCCATAACTTTTATTATAGTATATTATTATAATTGGTCTATTTTATTATTAGTTATTATTGTCAATCTCTTACTTGCCTAGTTTCTAAATTAGACTTTATCATAGGTATGTATATATAGAAAATATAGTATATAGTATAGTATATAAAATATAGTATATATTTTACTATATTTAGTATAAAAATATACTATATATAAAATATAGTAAATAAAATATAGTATATAGTATATATAAAAGCATAGTATGTATAAAGTTTGGTACTAGCCGCAGCTTCAGGCATCTTTTGGGGGTCTTGGAACGTATCCCCCACAGATCTACTATAGGCTATTGTAATAACCCAGATGAGAACTATGGCCTGAACTAAAGACAGTAGCCATAGAAATTAAGAGAAGGGTACAAATTAGAAAGAAAAAAACCCCAAGGAGGTAGAATGTATAGAGCTTGCTTGGTAACAGATTTGATGTGGAAGGGCAGGCAGGGAGAATCAAGGTTGTTCTCGGATTTCTTGCTTAGACAACTGATTAAATGGTACGACCAACCAATCACTGAGTCAGGGAAGACAATAGGGAAAACAAGGTCAGGTGGGAAAATGGAAACAGATTCAGTTTGGGACATTTTGGATTTGAAAAGCTTGGAGGACATCTAAATACAGTTGTTCAAACATAGCTGGCCATTTGGGTTTAACCTAGAGAGGTCTGAGCTGAAGATACAGATTTGAGAGTCATTAGCATTTAGATGGAATCTGAAATTAGAGTGGACGAGATCAAAGAGTACATGGCACATTTAAGGTACTCTTAAATATTTGCTGAATGAGTGAATGGCCAAGAAGAGAAGAAGGCCAAAGACTGAACTCGGGGGGAACAGCAGTATTTAAGGAATGAGGAAAAGAGGGAAAACAAAAAGATAAGAAGGAGTCAACAGGTAGGAAGAAAAGCAGTGGTATCGTGGGAGATAAGGAAGAAAGTTTGGAGAACCATCAAAAGTACAAATGTATAAAGAGGTGTAAAGTAAGATAAGGACTGGAAAGTGTCCATTGTTTTTTTTTTTTTTATCAAGGTGACCTCAGGGAGAAGAAGGTCAGGGGAATGATAGCATATTGTTGTGGGATGGTCAGTGAATGCTAGGTAAGGAAGTGGAGGATGCTGGTAGGCTCTTTCAAGAAGGCAATAGCTAGACAGTCAAGGGTCAAAGGATACAGGTCTATTTGTGTTTAAAAATATGGAAGAGACTTGAATCAAGTGGAAGAAGCAGTTGGGAGAGACTGAAACTGAGAATAGGGACTAGTTGCTAAGGGACCATCTCTAAGTAGTTGAGATCCTGAGCACAAATAAAAAGAGATTGGCCTTAGACAGTAGAGGGGATACCTGTCACCAAGACAAGAAGAGAAGAGGTTAGGATAGGAAGAATACAGTGACAATTATTTAGAGGGAGGAGAAGGTGAACTGAGGGGTTTTCAGCCTGACAGCCTTTATCCTCTCAGCACAGTAGGAGGCAAGGTCTTCTTAGCCCAAGCAACCAGATAATAGGGTAGAGGGATCAAAGAGACCACAGAGGCTTGTAATCCTGGAAACGGAAGAGGTAGCAGACCAGGAGCATGCATTTGTGGTGGTTTCAATATAACTGGTTGTGCAATAGCTCAGTAGCTCTGGTGGAGAGGTGAGAAGGCAGGTAATTGGATTGACCCAGGCTTGTGTGTGTGTGAAACGGCGTGGGGAGGGGTCAAGTTTTCTTGCCTTCCAGGGTATATAGTACTCTTTCCACTAGGAATCTAGAATTTCCCAGCTGTGTAGTGTTTACTCCATCTCTGGCCTTCCTCCTTGGTGATTATAGCTACTATTCAGTTAAGTCTATAGCTTCCCTTCCCTTCTCTTCCTTTCCCTCCCTCCCTCCCTCCCTCCCAAGGGTCACTGTAGAAAATATAAGTAATTTACCTGTTAACAGTGTCATCTCAATTATAAAATGCCATACTCCGTTCTGCTTTGCTATTTTTTATGTGTATTTTTATTGTCAAGAATACACTTCTTCCTAATCATTTATTTGTCCATTCATTCCAACAATAAATATATATTGAAAGCTATTATGTGCCAGATACTGTGTTAGAATACATTGTTGAACAAAGTAGACACAATTTCTGCCTTGGTGGAACTTACTGCCTAAGCAGGAGAGGCAAATACCAAACATATAAGCATACCAATAGATCATTTTCTAAAATGAGATAGTATGCTATATAGGGTAGTATGACATTGTGGAACAGGGTTTTCTGTTATATATCGAAGCTGAGAAGGCTTCCCTGAGGTAGCAATGTTTGAGTTGAGATCTGAGGGATTTGAGTAGGAATTATCTATGCAGAAAAGAAGAAAGAGGCTTCCTGGGAGAAGTAAAAGCATTTGTGGCAAAGTGTAGTGGTTAAAAGCATTGACACTGCAGTCATACTGCCCACATTCCAATGCTGGCTTTATAACTCGATAGCTAGGTACCCTGGCCAAATTATTTGTGCCTCGGTTTCCCTTTCTATAAAATAGAAATAATTGTACCTGCTTCATAGGGTTTTTGTGAGGGTTAGATGAATTAATACACAGAAAACACTTAGAACAGTGCCAGGCATATACCAAGTCTGAAAAGGTCCTGATTTAGGAAGGCATATAGTTGAAGAACTGAAGGAATGCCAGCATGGCTAGAGCATAGGGAGCCAGGAAAGAATATTCCGATATGAGACTACAGAAGAAGCAGAGACCTGATCAAGGCCTCATGGATAATGTTAAAAATAATGTTAAGCAGGGTGGTAACAATGTTAATTTGGTCTGGCTGCTGTGTAGAAATGGGTTATAGTGGAGCAAAAGTAGATTCATGGAGATGACTGAATATAAAGGTCTACATTCAGAAAGATTTGTGTTTGAGATAAACTTGGAAGTCACCATTTTATAGATGGTAATTGAAACCATTAGGCAGAGACAAGACATGATGGAGCGTCTATAAAGCAAGAAGACTGATACTGAGCTTTGAGGATTTATCATCTAAGCACAACTGGCACGAAGGTTAACCAAGAAAGAGCCTTAGTAGATCAGCTAGGAGAATAGAAGGAAAAGCAGGAAAGTATGGTGTCTGGTAAGCCAAATGCTACCAGTCAAGTAAAATGAAGACTGAAAAATAGTGACATGCAGAACATTGGTGACCTTAGCAAGAATTACTTCAGTGGAATGCTGTGCGCAGAAATCTGCTTAGAATAGCTTGAGGAGGGGCACCTGGGTGGCTCAGTCGGTTAAGTGTCTGCCTTTGTTTGGCTTAGGTCATCATGATCTCAGGGTCTTGGGATCAAGCCCCACATCAGGCTCCCTGCTTAGCAGGGAGTCTACTTCTCCCTCTGTCCCTCTCCACCATTCATGCCCTCTCTCTCTCAAATAAGGGGTCTAAAAAAAAAGACTAGTTTGAGGAGCAAGTGAGGGGTGAATAAAAGGAAATGGATGTAATGAGTATAGACTCTTCTCTCAAACTTTGTTTTTTTTTAAGATTTTATTTATTTATTCATGAGAGACACACAGAGAGAGGCAGAGACACAGGCAGAAGGAGAAGCAGGCTTCATGCAGGGAGCCTGACATGAGACTTGATCCTGGGTCTCCAGGATCAGGCCCTGGACCGAAGGCGGCATTAAACTGCTGAGCCACCGGGGCTTGCCCTCTTCTCTCAAACTTTGTGAGGGAGAGAAATAGGGCAAAAGAGATAGAAATGGGATTGAGAGGGGCGCTTTTGCTTTAAGACAGGAGACACTTGAATATATTCTCTTTTTTAAGATTTTATTTATTTGAGAGAGAGCACTCACGAGCAAGGGGGAAGGGCAGAGGGAGATGCAGACACCCTGCTGAACAGGGAGTTCCATGTGGGAGAGGATGATTGCATGTACACTCTGGTTTTGACTGTTCTGGAATTTCATTAATTTGCTTCTTCTCAGAACCCTAAAGTACTTAACTGTACTTTAAGAATTAGCATCTTCTGGGATGCCTGGGTGGCCGGCCTTGGGGGCCTGCCTTCGGCTCAGGTCGTGATCCTGGGATCCGGGATCGAGTCCCGCATCAGGCTCCCTGCTAGGAGCCTGCTTCTCCCTCTACCTATGTCTCTGCCTCTGTTTCTCAGTCTGTGTCTCATGAATAAATAAATAAATCTTTTAAAAAAAGGAATTAGCATCTTCTGTATTGTTTCTATTTCAGGCCATAGGCTTCTCTTTGCCAACTAGATTATAAACTTGACAATAAGACACAAGAGTTTATTCTCATGGGTACATGAGAATCCCCCTCACATTACCTAGCCTAGCCCAGTGCTGAGTTTGGTTTTTAAAAAATAGATGCTAAAAAAAATAGATGCTCAATAAAAAGCTATTAAGATGCTTAGGTAAAAAGAACAACTCATCTTCCAAGTACTAGTCATTCATATAATGCTGTTTGGACTTTTATCATTGACTCATCAACCCTGAGGCATTCTGTAATGCCTAAGATATATCTTAGATTCCATAGCTATCAAATAAATTTACTCTGGCTAACTGTAGTAATTTAGCTGATAAGGGGTAAATAGCTTTTGATCAGTGATTAGTTGACTATTTTTCTTTGCTTTTCCCAGGTACAACAGCTACAGGTTTTGTTGCTACAAGCCCATGGAGGTACCCTGCCTGGATCTATAAAGTAAGAGTCATAGATTAATTTTAAATGTATATTCTAGCGGAGGTCATTTCTCCTGTGGTTGTTTTCCCCTGACTGAGTAAAGTTTCTGGTAGCACCTGGCATCAAGGTAGGGATCTTGCCAAACTTGTAGTTAGCTTTGAGGCAGCCTGATGTGATAGAAAGAACATGGGTTCTGGCCTCAGAATTTTATTAACTGGGGGACACCTGGGTGGCTCAGTGGTTGAGCATCTGCCTTCAGCCCAGGGCATGATCTGGGGTCCAGGGATCGAGTCCCTCATTGGGTTCCTGGCAAGGAGTCTGCTTCTCCCTCTGCTTATGTCTCTGCCTCTCTGTGTCTCTCATGAATAAATACATAGAATCTTTAAAAAAAATTTATTAATTGGAATTCTACTGTGAGGAAGAGCTGTTTCTTTTCCCCTTTTATATATATATATATATATATATATATATATATATATATATTTATATATATTTATATATATAATGGAGACTATATGTATATATATCATATATATGTATAATGAAGACTATATATAATAGTCTTTGTATAGACTTTGTACAGAAAATTCATTATGCATAAATAAAATATAATATGTATGTATAATGAAGACTATATATATAATATAAACACATGGGTTTATTCTATGGGTTAATATCCAATACTGCTATTATTTGTTTTATTACTCAAATTGTTCCTGCTTTGTCCAGTAGGAGCTCTTTCAGGGTGGTTCTTATGTTCTTTAATACATCCTCTAGGTTTTTTTTTTTTAATATTTATTCATCCATAGGAGAGAAAGTACACGTGAGCAAGGAGAGGGGCAGAGGGAGAGAATCCTCAAGCAGACTCCCTGCGGAGCACTGAACCCCCATGTGGGGCTTGATCCCAGAACCCAGAGATCATAACCTAAGCCAAAATCCAGAGTCTGCCACTCAACTGACTGAACCACCCAGGCTCCCCCACCCTCTAGTTTTTAAGCATTTCCATGAGATGTTCCATACTCATCTTGTATTTTCCTTGTCTGTCCCAATTCTAGAACCAACCATATCTCAAAAGAGCCCTGGTATTTTTTATTTGAAAGTAGGGTATTATGCTGAGTGAAATAAGTCAGTCGGAGAAGGACAAACATTATGTGGTCTCATTCATTTGGGAAATATAAATAATAGTGAAAGGGAATAGAGGGGAAGGGAGAAGAAATGGGTAGGAAATATCAGAAAGGGAGACAGAACATGGAAGACTCCTAACTCTGGGAAATGAACTAGGGGTCGTGGAAGGGGAGAAGGGCGGGGAGTGGGGGTGACTGGTTGGCGGGCACTGAGGGGGGCACTTGACAGGATGAGCACTGGGTGTTATTCTATATGTTGGCAAATTGAACACCAATAAAAAATAAATTTATTATTTTTAAACAAATAAATAAAATAAAAAGAAAAAACAAATATAATGAAAAAAAAAAAAAGAAAGTAGTGTTTAGAAACCCAATCTGAGGGATGCCTGCCTGGGTGGCTCAGTGGTTGAGTGTCTGCCTTTGCCTCAGGTCTTGGTCGTGGGGTCTTGGGATTGAGTCCCACATTGGTCTCCCCACAGAGAACCTGTTTCTCCCTCTGCCTATGTCTCTGCCTCTCTCCGTGTGTCTTTCATGAATAAATAAATAGAATTTTTTTTAAAAAAGAAACCCAATCTGAGTGCTATATGTGCTTATTGTTACTGGGGTGTC
The DNA here is from genome assembly GCF_018345385.1 of Vulpes lagopus. NCBI lineage: Eukaryota > Metazoa > Chordata > Mammalia > Carnivora > Canidae > Vulpes > Vulpes lagopus. The sequence goes on from NC_054848.1 coordinate 54,327,600, forward strand.
ACTGATGCCCTCTCAGTGAGTAGAGCTAGAAAATATCTGTATGTCTATTAATGCACACATACGCTCATTTATATTTTTATATCTGTCTGTACACATATTAAAAGCCATGATCTTATACTGATACCTCTGATTCCAGTCCAATACTACAGAGTTCATTTTAGCTTTCCTCCTCCCTTTATTTATAACTCCTTTTTCCAATAGTGAGGAATCAGCTCTCATTATCTGCAATCTATTTACTTACTTATTCAGTTCCATATACACATAAAGTAGTTTCAGAATTGCTAGCCCATACCCCTTTGAGAAACACTTTTATGAACTAGATTGCAGCATTTATGTACAGTTCTTTTTGTCTTTAGGCTTAGAGTATCCAGGCAAGATACTGGTTCCCAGAGTTACTGTTTGTATTCCATTTTAGGATTCCCCCTACATCTTGGTTGGTTTTAATTATTTGATTATATTTCGAGTATGTGAAGGGTTTATGAAATGTTACCATGCTCTAAGAGTTAGAGTTATACAAAAAGAAATACTCAGCAGAGAAATGCAAATCAAAACCACAATGAAATATTACCATACACCCATTAGGATGGAGAGTATAAAAAAAGTTAATAACATGTTGACAAGGATGTGGAAAAATTAGAACCTTTGTACACTGCTGAAAGGATTGTAAAATGGTTTACCTGCTACGGAAAACAGTATGGAGGTTCCTCAAAAAGTTAAAAATAGAAATACCACATAATCTAGCAATCCCACTGCTGGGTATATATCTAAAAGAATTGAAATCAGGGTCTTAAAGAAATATTTGCATACCCATAGTCATAGCGCCACTGTTCTCAATAGCCAGGAAGTGGAAGCAATACAAATTTCCATCAGTGGATAAATGGATAAAGAAAATAAATATTATATATATATATATGTATATATATATATGAATATTAGCCTTAAAAAGGAGGGAAATCTTATTACATGTTATAGCATGACTGAAACTTGAGGACATTATGCTAAGTGAAATAAGCCAGTCACAAAAAATACTGTATGATTCCACTTACATGAGATTCTTAGAGAAGTCAAACTCATAGAAACAAAGTAGAATAGTAGTGACCTGGGGCTGCAGGGCAAAAAGAGAATTATCCTTTAAGGTTAAAAGGTTTCAGTTTTATAAGATTAAAAGGTTCTGGAGATTTGTTTACCAACAATGTAAATACACTTAACGCTACTCAACTGTACACTTACCAGTTAAGAATGTTAAGTTTTATATGTCTTTTTTTTTTGAAGATTTATTTACTTACTTTAGAGAAAGAGAACACACGTGAGTGGGGGTAGGGACAGAGGGAAGAGGAGATAATCTTAAGCAGACAACCCACTGAGCATAGAGCCCAAAGTGGGGCTCCATCTCATGACTCTGAGATCATGACCTGAGCCAAAACCAAGAGTCAGATGCTTAACCGTCTGAGCCACCCAAACACCCCAGTTTTATATGCTTTTCAACCACAATTTTTTTTTAAAAGGAAAACCACACAAAAAACACAGAAGGAAACATAGGCAAAGGTCTATGTCCCTATAGTTGAAGGTACAGAACAGTGTAGAAATTAAAGCAATGGCATAAAACTGTAAAAGAATAGACTGGGGGAGAGGGGCGGGAACAGGGAGTTGTTGTTTAATGGGTATGAAGTTTCAGTTTTGTATGATGAAAAAGTTCTGGAGAGCTATTGTGTGATAATGTGAATATACTTTACTGAACTGTACACTTAAAAAAATGGTTAAGATGGTAAATTTTGTTCATGTTTTTACCACAATATTTTTTTAAAGTATTCAGTGAAATGTCATTCCCTCTTTATCTCTGCTACCCTATTCCCATCTCACCCTTATTTCTACCACTTTTCTCCCTCCTCCACATTCAACCAACCTCTTTAGTTTCTGGTGTAACCTTCTTGTATTTCCTTGTACAAATGAGCATATACCTATATATTTTTTATATCCTCTTATGTGAATGGTAGTATACTACAGATAGTCTTTGTGGCTTTGCTTTTCTCAGCATTTCCTGGAAATCATTTCTTATCAGTTCATAGAAATCTTCCTCATTCTTTTTTATAGCTGCATGGTACTCTTATTAGTGTACATATGCCAAATATACTAATTCAGCCTCTTTCCTATGTCTAGGCATTTAGGTTGTTTCCAGTATTTTGTAATTCCGAATATACTGCAGTGAATAACCATGTTACTTGGTTTTCATATTACTAGTGATTTCTCTTCAGGGTAGATTTCTAGAAATGAGATTGCTGAGGCAAAAGATAAGTGCATGTGTGATTTTGTTGGAATATGTTGTCATACTTTTTCCTTTTTTTGCTGATCTGATAGGTGAAACATACTATACCTTAGTATCTTGTTTTAATTTCCATTTCTTTAATTATGAGTAGATTTGGACATTTTTTTCATATGTTTTGGGGCCACTTTTATCTCTTTCTGGTGAATTATCTGTCCATACAGCCCATTTTTCTATCAGAACTTTTTGTCATTTTATTTATTTATTTATTTATTTATTTATTTATTTATTTATAATAAATTTATTTTTTATTAGTGTTCAGTTTGCCAACATACAGAATAACACCCAGTACTCCTCACACCAGTGAGAATGGGGAAAATTAACAAGACAGGAAACCACAAATGTTGGAGAGGATGCGGAGAAAAGGGAACCCTTTTGCACTGTTGGTGGGATTGTGAACTGGTACAGCCACTCTGGAAAACTGTGTGGAGGTTCCTCTATCAGATTTTTTTATCCTTTGGCCCTTTTTGAAAAAATTGTGGTGAAATATACATAAAATAAAATTCATCATTTTAACCATTTTCAAGTATACAGTTCAGTGGCATTAAGTACTTTCACAATATTGTACAACCTTCACTACCATCTGTCATCAAAACTTTTTTCATTTTGCAAAACTGAAAGTCTATACCCATTAAACATTAACACCCCAGTACCCCCTCTCACCTCAGTCCTGACAATCACCATTCTACTTTCCTCTAATTATTTTAAGCTCCTCACATGAATGAAATCATACAATATTTGTCCTTTCACGACTGTCTTTTTTCATTTAGCATAATATCCTCAAGTTTCATCCATGTTGTAGCATGTGTCAGAATTTCCTTTCTTTTAAAGGCTGAATACTATTCCATTGTACATATATACCACATGTTGTCTATCCATTCATCTGTCAGTGGACACAGGTTGCTTCCACCTTTTGGCTGTAGTGAATAATGCTGCCATGAATACTTTAAGACCCTGCTTTCAGTTCTTTTGGGTATAGACCCAGAAGTGGAATAGCTGGATCATGTAGTAATTCTATTTTTAATTTTTTAATTAGACCACCATACTGTTTTACATAGTGGCTACACCATTTTGTGTTCCTACCAGCAGTACACAAGGGTTCCAATTTTTTTTCAAATCCTTGCCAAACACTTGCTATTTTCTGCTTTTAAAAAAAATAATACCCATCCTAATTCTGGCCCTTATTCTTAATGGTTCTTTATATATTAATGATATTAGTCCTTTGTCTATAGTGTGTGTTTCAAATATTTTCTCCTGGTTTGTTCTATTTTACTTTGTTTTTGGTGTTTTTGTCATTCAAAAATGTTTAATTTTCACATAGTAAAAAAGTGTCAATTTTTGCATTGCCTTCTGATTTTAACAGCTTTATTGAGATGTAATTTACATACCATAGAATTCATTCAATTCAATGGTTTTAGTAAATTTACAGAGTTGCACAACTATCAACACAAAATCCAATTTTAGAACTTTTCTGTTACCCCCAAAAGATCCTTCATACCCACTTGCAGTTACTTGTTTCCCTGCTCCCAGCACTGTGGATTGCTTATGGACATTTTATACACGTGGAGTCATATAGTATTTGGATTTTCTGTCTGGCTTCTTTCACTAATAATTTTTTTCCTTCTGACTTTTTTTTTTACTGAAGTATAGTTGATATACAATGTTATGTTAGTTTCAGATTTACAACATAGTGATTCAACAGTTCTATACATTACACAGTGCTCATCATGATAAGTGTAGGCACCATATGTCACCATACAATTATTATAATATTGACTCTGTTCCTTATCCTGTACTTTTCATCCCCATGACACATTTATTTTGTAACTGGAAGTTTGTGCTTCTTAATTCTCTTCACCTATTTCACTCATCCTCTCATCCCTCTCCACCATGGCAACCTCCATTTCTTCTATGTATTTGTGGGTCTGTTTCTGCTTTCTGTTTGTTTTGTTTTGTTTTTTAGATTTCCACATATAAGAGAAAGCAATGGCATTTGTCTTTGTCTGACTTATTTCATTTAGCATTATGCCCTCTAGCTCCATCCATATCATTACAATTAGCAAGATTTCATTCTTTTATGACTAGTAATATTCCATTGTATATATAGACATATGTACATCTCATTTTTTTTAGTATAAGCTGACCCACAGTATTACATTAGCATCTGGTGTACCAACATAGTGATTCAACTTCTCTAAACATTATGCTATGCTCACCACTCACGTATAATATTTTGAGATTCATCCATGTTATAGCATGTATAACTACCTGTACTTTTTTTTTTCTTTCTTTCTTTCTTTTTTTTTTTTTTTTTTTTTTTTTTTTTGCTGAGTAGCGTTCCACTGTCTGGATAACCCACATTTTGTCTATCCATTCACCGGTTGATGGACTTTTGAATTGTTTCAACTTTTTGGCTATTAGGAATTTTGCTGTTATGAACATTTACTTTAAATTTTTTTGTATGGACATATGTTTTTTACTGGGTAGATATCTAGAAGTAGAATTGCTGGGTTGTATGTTTAACTTTTCAGGAAACTGCCACCATTTTCCAAATTTGCTCTGGTGTTTACATTCTCTTCATGCTCTGGATTTTGATTCATAATTAGAATGCCTTTCCCTACACCAAGGTTAAAGAGGAATTTGCCCATGTTTCCTTCTAGAACTGATGCTGGTTTTATTTTTTACATTTCATATGGAGTTTTTTTCTTATGTATGTATGAGCCTATTTTCTTTTAATATCCTTATTTTCAATAACTTAATCATTTTTTCTCATTATAAAAGAGATGCATTGCTTCTTATAGGGCATTTAGAAAAGTATAAAGTAATAAATCTTAAAATTGCCACAATTTTACCACCCAGAGACGATCACCCTTTGTAATTTTCCCTCCTTGGGTAATTTAATCTTGGTTTCCTGACAATATTTTAAGAATGTTGGATAAAGAAACTGAGGAAATCTGGGGTCTCTTAAGGGGTCTCTTAAAGACCTATTCTAGTTTAACCAGTTTATTTTATTTATTTAGATTGAGAGAGAGCATGGCGGGGGAACGGTGGTGCAAAAGGAGAGGGAACGAGAGAATCTCCAGCAGACTTTCTGCTGAACACAGAGCCTGACAGGGGGCTTGATTTCACAACCCTGAGATCATGACCTTAGCCGAAATCAAGAGTCAGACACTTAAGTGACTAGGCCACCCAGGTGCCCCAGTTTCATCAGTTTAGAAGCTACTGACCCATCTTCCTTTCCTTTCAGTTTAGCATAGACCTGTTTGATGTAAGATAAGACTAATGGACACAAGACTAATGAAAACTATTTCAGGGATGCCTGGGTGGCTCAGCGGTTGAGGATCTGCCTTTGACCCAGGGTGTGATCCTGGAGTTCTGGGATCAAGTCCCACATCGGGCTCCCTGCATAGAGCCTGCTTCTCTCTCTGCCTGTGTCTCTGCCTCTCTTTCTCTGTGTCTCTCATGAATAAATAAATAAATAAAATATTTTAAAAAAACTATTTCAGACTTCCAACCACCAAGAATATACTGCTGGATATAATTTCAGCTGCACAAGGAATAGATGCTAAGAAACAGTTGATGAATCAAACAGTGAACTCAGCTGTTCAATGTTTCACAGAGAAATAGATGGTACTTCTTTTCTCAAAAATGTATATATTAAGAGACACTTCATAAAGGCTTTTTACAAAATATACAGTTCATATAAATGATTTTTTTTTTGCTTTTTGTCCTAGAATTATATTCTTTTCTTTTTGAATGTGTGTCATGGAAGCTTTTGTATTGATTTTCTGTGAGTGTTTATCAATTACACATGCTTAGCTAATTTGAACTCCAAGCATTGACAATTAAATAGCCTACAAAAGAGGAAACACTGGTTTTCCATTGTATTTTCCCCCATTTAGAGAAACGTTGGAAATTTTTAGGAGGAAAAAACTATTGAGTTAAAAGTATCATTACTTTGGGGGCTTGTCAGCTTACATAAATGATGCATGGAAGTTTTTAGCTTAATAACAATAAGAAAATATCAAGGCAACCTAAAATAACACTAAAATTGCCAAGAGTTTATAATCCACATTTTAATTGAACATTTTTTCTAAGAGTCTTAAATTCTTGGGGCGCCTGGGTGGCTCAGTCAGCTGAGCATCCGACTCTTGATTTTGGCTCAGGTCATGATCTTGGGGTGGTGAGATCAGGCCCATGTAGGCTCCACTCTCAGCACAGAGTCTGCTTGTCCCTCTCCCTGCCTCTGCCCCCGGCCTTTGTGCTCACGCTCGCGCTCTCTCTCTCTCTCTCTCTCTCTAACATAAACAAATACAAATCTTTAAAAAAATAATTTAAAAATAATTTTTGAAAAGAATCTTAGTAAATTCTCAGTAGTATAACATTAGACCTTATGGTGTGGCCTTGCTACTAACTTTATGAATAAAGAGCATGCTAAGATTTTTCGTAAGAATTCCTAGAGGTCTTAAGCTTAGTAAGAGGGTGTCTACTCCTGAAATCCTTTCTGATCCTTTATTGAGATTGAGAACAGCTGTTCCCTGTCCTTTATTTCCTCTTTATTATAGCCTTGACAGCTATTCATTTTTCCCTTCAGTTTCCTTCAGATCCAGATCTTCATATTTCTTCCGATCTTTTCTCACCAGTCCTATTTTCCTATTAATTTTGAACAATTAATCCCAGTGGATTACAAAAAACAAACCAAAACCATCCATCTTGTTGGTCTTTTCCATTAGTCTGGAACTGATATCAAGTAATCTGCATAAGGTCCAAAGGTTCTTATCTATATGTACTACAAGCTATTTCTTTCCCTGCCTTCCACTCCTATTTGATATGGACACCATTGTTGCCACCACCCACTCTAAACAATTTAAAATTGATAGACAAATGAATAAGAGGTTTCAAGCAAGGCAGGCATTTAGAAGGGAACACTTATTTATGGAAAATTGTGAAATGTGCTCTCAGTGGCCACTGGTCATTATATCAACTTTCTGACTTCTTAAATGCTATTTCCCTAAACTTCAGTAAATAGGTAGTTGACTTACACTGATGAGGTTATTTTTCAGCCCTTGGCAGTGTCACTTCTACCTCCCCCATACCTCTTCCTTTCCTGCTCCTAATCTTTGATAAGGGATTGAAAGTGGGGAAAGGAGGGAGACAATGTGTATTTTAGCCACAGTTAGCCTTCGCTTTTGTTTGTTTTTGTTTATTTTTTATTTAAATTCAATTAATTAGCATACAGTGTACCACCCAGTTACCCCATCCCTCCACCCCCTCTTCCCTCCAGCAACCCTCAGTTTGTTTCCTATGATTAAGAGTCTCTTATGGTTTGTCTCTCTCTCTGATTTCATCTTGTTTTATTTTTCCCTCCCTTCCCCTGTGATCCTCTGTTTTGTTTCTTAAATTCCACATATGAATGAGATCATATGATAATTGCCTTTCTCTGATTGACTTATTTCACTTAGCCATCAAATCTATGGCATGAATAGAAAGATTTTAAACCAAGAGTCAAGGATAGAGGTTAGTTGTTACTGTTGCAACCATGGCTGGCTCTGTGTTATTACCTTCCTGCAAGCCATTAATTCAAAGCATTTCAGGCATATATTTCTTATTCATTCGGTATACTACCTGAGTAGAAGGATAAATTGGAATGATCATACTACTTCCCAGACTTTTGGGGGTTAATTTTAAACCACCTTCACCTACACACACACACACACCTAAATGTCTGTGGGATATATTTTTATCCGCCTTTAATATAGGTGTTATTAACAGATATTTCTAATATGTTATTTTCTTTGTTTCAGTGTGGAACCATCAGAAAGTCTACAGTCCCTGATGGAGAAGAATCAGTCCCTGGTAGAGGAGAATGAAAAATTAAGTCATGGTCTGAGCGAAGCAGCTGGTCAGACAGCCCAGATGTTAGAGAGGATCATTTTGGTGAGGCTCCAAGACTAAACTACTAGCAATCTGGATGTTTACTAGCTTTAGTCTCTGAAATATTTAACATATTTCTCATTAGGAGAGAAAAGTTACATGTAAAGAAATGGATTAATATTGTCATATCTTCCATGGAGCCCCTCTAAGGTAGACATATGGGCTTATCAAACATACAGAAAAGTTAAAAGAATTGTATATATTCTATAGATCTACTATGAAGAATCCACATGAATTTTATTTTAAAGTAAATTTGTTCTAATATACCAAAGGGGATACCTGGGTGGCTTGGTGATTGAGCGTCTGCCTTCAGCTCAGGGCATGATCTTGAGGTCCGGGGATCAAGTCCTGCATCAGACTCCCTACAGAGAGCCTGCTTCTCTCTCTGCCAATTTCTCTGCCTCTCTCTGTGTATCTCTCATGAATAAATAAATAAAATCTTTAAAAAATAATTATAAAAATAAAATTCCAGAGAGGAAAGAACCAGGTCCTTCTGTCACATAAAGTCCTACCTAATCTTTATACTTTATACCAAGTAACTGTCCCCTCAGTAAGATTTTAGTTCTTCTCTATCTGCCTTCTCCTAATGTTGTCACGTTTCATATTCTGTCCCAACAACTGCCATGATAAGATAGAACAGCTGGGAAATTAATATTAATTCCTTTTACATATGGTTAATTTCCAAATAGTAGATCTCTATATAACTGATTACACCAATTCTGTAGCCTACTATCTGTCTGAAAGTAACTTGGCACTGTCACTAACATTTTTCTACTAAATACAGCTCAATTTTTAATAGCACAACTATTGCCAAAAGTGAAAATGAGTTTCCACCAAAATGTACTTGAGCATCTGTAATTTATACACCTTCACACATCAGTGTGTTCTCTAGTCAAGGAAGTGTAAGCTGCTTAAAGATTCTTTAAAGGGGGCCAAATCCTATATTCGTTGTCCATTGCTATTGGAAGGGGAACTGGAGGATTTTTTTTAAAGATTTTATTTATTTATTCATGAGAGACACAGAGAGAGAGAGAGAAAGAGAGAGGCAGAGACACAGGCAGAGAGAGAAGCAAGCTCCATGCAGGGAGCCCGATGTGGGACTCGATCCTAGGACTCCAGGATCACACCCTGAGCTAAAGGCAGGCACTTTTAACTACTGAGCCACCCAGGCATCCCTGGAGGATTTTTCTATATAATTTTCTGCCTCCAGTGCTGCATTCTGTGCCTTTGAAGTAACTATAGAAGCTGTGTTTCACACATATGTGAGTGTGGCTAACTGTAACAGACAGTACCCGTTACTCTAGCCGCATACCCATCTGACCTTTATAAGGTTGCTATATAATGGCTACGTGAAGTTCATTGTCCTGTTAGAATGTCATAACAAGCACGTTTTTGTCCTATATAAGTTGTGCTTCCCAAATCTGTTGTAACATCTAGCACGTTACAAGATACTGTGATTGAGATAAAATTTATCACCCTTCCCAAAATGTAGCTCCCTCTGCCATTTCTTCTCTGCCATATTCTTGTGCCTCACCCTTTTTCTTGTTTTCTCTTACTAAAACCAGCCTACCATATCAGATAGTGTAACTTGAAAAAAAAAAAAAAGCTCAGCTCATATTCAGTGTGAAGCCCTTTTATGTTTTCAATGCCCTTATGCTGGGGCTAGGGAACAGTATAGTGTAGGAGGCAGTAAAGTAAGTGGGTTTTGTGCAGACAGCAGGGAGTAGCATGCCAGAAAGTTTTGCTTTTTTCCCTAGTTGCAAAATTCTATATGGAATTAAGGCATCACACTCCACGCCATAGTCTGAGCTTCATGGCAAGCATAAGACCCAGCTGCTTGGATGCTATTTTAAGTAGCTCATGTTGACTAAAGGGCTAATTTCCATGACTCTGTTAAAAAAAACAAAAAACATTCTCACTAAATCACCAAAGCTCACTAGATCCTCTATTACAGCAAAAGAGGCAACCTCTCTACCTAGGTTTTAATCCATAGGAGTAAGAGAGAGGGCATAATTAGGTGAGGCTGTCAGACATTCCCACTGATGATCTCCTGGGTCTCTGTTGCAGACAGAACAAGCAAATGAAAAGATGAACGCCAAGCTAGAGGAACTCAGGCAACATGCAGCGTAAGTTTTGTACCAAATGTTTGTTAGTGACCTTAGTATATAATCATATATCCTCTGGTCTTTGCAGTATGATTAACCTTTGGGTTAATTAACCTTTGTTTGAATTTTTAGCCTCAAAGTGGATCTTCAAAAGTTAGTGGAAACTTTGGAAGACCAGGAATTAAAAGAAAATGTAGAGATAATTCGTAACCTGCAGCAAGTGATTACCCAGCTATCGGTAAGCCAAGTAGGGGCAGTGTGAATAGACCTATTCTTTCGTGTTTCTCTTGATGCACATAAACATATCTAACTCTGTGCCTTTTGCCAAAACAACTAGATTGTGAGCTGCTTCAGGACAAAGATCATGGATCATTGGATATGATCTGAATATTGAATTCGTTAAATCAAAACACTCATAGGTTACATATGCAATGGCACATTAATATTTCAGTGCTCTAAGCAAACGCTGGGTGCAGCAACATAGCAGTATGCAATTGCCTGGTAGCATGGACAGCAGTTGTTGACTTGCTGTCCCATCAGTATAGGCTAACTTAATAAGAGGCCTTTCCATACCTCGGTTTTAAATAAGTTGGGTTCTGACAGAGGACTTAGAGCAACCATGGAATACCATAGCTCTCTTCTCTAACCAGTAATAAATTAGTTTGAATGATCATTCTGTAAATTCCCATTTTTATTTATAGAACAACAATAGTAGTTGTCTGGGGGTGGGGGTTGGGTGGTGGGTATTTCTTGTTTTTCCTAGAAGAAAAATTCTTACAGTCCTACCACCCTAAAAACCTTTTATTTTTGGTGTTCCTTCTCGGCCCATAGACATATATATATCATTTCCAGCTCTTGGGCAGAGGCTTTAATTTTACTGGAACAGTGATTCTCCATCTCAGGTCTTGCCCAGTGTTTTCTAGAGATGTCAAAAGGGTATCACGGAATGATCTGCATCTGTATTTTACTCTGAAAGAGTCAATAAAAAAGATACCATACAGTATTGTGGAAGGAAGGGTTAGGATGAGTTCCAATAAATTAAATGAGTAAACTCCAAAAAGACTAGAAAGCAGCATTTTAGAACAAGTAGTACTGTACAAACTGTCATGAGCAGTCTGAGATGACAGTTCATTTATACAACAGACAGACTACAGCAGTTGAGAACCTGGGCTCCAGAGCCAGACAGACCCTGATTTGAAGCCAAATCTGCCCCTCACTGACTGTGTAACCTTGCTAAATATTGTATTAATGTCAAAAGAAAATAATATAAGTGATGCCATAAGAGGTTAAAGGCACTATTCATTTGAGGCACTCAGGGAGTTCCTGAACTCCAGGTAACTCCCTGAGTCAAAGTAGGATTGGAGTTTTTGTAAGGTGAGAAGGGAGAGAGGTGTGTGTCTTGTGGTTTGGCTCAAGTAGCAGTTTTGTTGTTAATTGCTGTGAAACTTTTGGTTGGAGGCTATTCCAGTTTTCATGCCTCTCGCTTGAATGGAGAATATTGGTGCAACCCCATCCTACTAAGTGTCCAATTATTTTCAAGAGTTGTTCTTGTAAGCCTTGTAGTTTGTTCATTGGTTAAGGTTCCCAAGTGGGAGAGGTGGCAAAGAAAGGGGAAAAGAAGTAAGGAAAACTGAGAACTCTCTTTCTGTTTTGATCCTCTTACATTAGCAATATGAGCAAAGGGCGATTAACCACCTAGAAACTTCAGGGAGTCAGTACAGAAGAAACTGGGCTCTAAAAAAACAAATAGAAGTTTGTCACACAGACAAAGGGGAAAAAAATCTGTATAGAGAGAAGGGTATATGCCAAACAAAAAGGGATGAAAGTGGGGTATGATAAGGACTTCATTGTGGCTAAATTTTAGAGTGCATGCCAGAGAATGGCTATCACAAGGTGAAATGTCACTATCTATAATTCCACTTAAATATAGCTGAAACCTCTCATGTATGAAAACCTTGTGTGAGCTGCCTCAGAATTAAGGTAATCCAGGCTGTGGAACCAAAGCTTATGTGATCACAAAAAAGTGATCCAGGACGCCATCATCACTCATGGCCCCCACACTGATCTTAGAGGATGTCACACCACCTCATTTCTGGGGCTTTGAGTCACATGGGAAAGATGAAGGAAACTCATGGATACAAGCTAATAACATAAGAGAAGGCATATCCACGGTGAGGATCTGGTGATATGATTAGTGCCTGGCATGCCTCCAAAGGAAGTTGCTTAGTGGTTGGTGGCTGACTCAGAGGAACTCTATAGAATCGCTGTATCTGCCACTAAAATTCACTTGACACGTGAAGCAAGAAGTTACTAAAGATTGCCACAAGCTGATAAAGCCCCTGGCTTCCCTCTACTGTCACAGTTAGGCAGAGTAAACCCCTTTACCTAGGGCTCCTGCTGGACTCTTGAATCAGAGCTCTCCGTGTCTATTGTTCAGAGACCCTCCCAGGCACATATTTTTTGGAAATACACAACATTGTGTCCTGTGGCTTTTATTAAAACTCATTACAGTGAAAGCAAAATGTTTCAAATGTAAGTGCTTGTCCCCTTCGTTCTAAATTAGAACTATTTTTATTTTAAGTGACAGATGAACGCCCTCTTTTCAGTTATGAAGGCAACCATTGTTCCTGAATCTTCCTCCTGGGGCTCTAAGCATGAAACTGTACCATTTCTTCCTTTATTTATTTATTTATTTTTAAATTTACGATAGTCACACACAGAAAGAGAGAGAGAGAGAGAGAGAGAGGCAGAGACACAGGCAGAGGGAGAAGCAGGCTCCATGCACCGGGAGCCCGACGTGGGATTCGATCCCGGGTCTCCAGGATCGCGCCCGGAGCCAAAGGCAGGCGCCAAACTGCTGCGCCACCCAGGGATCCCCCATTTCTTCCTTTAAAACACAATTCAAACAAACCTCCTTGCTGCAATCACCTGTGAGAAATTCATGCAGTCCTTTCAGTTCCCACAAAATCAAATTTTGTTGTCGTTGTTTTATCAAAGTGCTCTGTTTCTCAAGAAGGATTTCATGTCTGGCCCTTGGAGAATCACTGGTATTGTAAATCATGATGAGAAAGGATGTGGGAACACTTGAGAAGGGATGTGGGAACACTAGAGCTTCCTTTGCATTTTCTCTGAGTCTCACAGATTGGGAATTTCTGGGAAGGGGAAGTACTTTACAAATAGCACCTTACTAAGGGCCTCTTTGCTCCTTGCCTTGAAGTTACTGAGGTTCAAGTCTCAACAACTATGTAATGTTTCACTGGGCCGATGCAGAGACGACTTGATAACCCTAAATTCTTTCCTTGCTACTGAGCCAATAGCTCTTTCACCTATGACCACTTTAATTGTGTGACTTCCTGGAAATAATCCTTTCTTCCCAGGGCTTGCAGAATCGCTTAAACAGAAGTGGTAATCCATATGTTGCAATGCCAAATAAAGCCTAAATTCCAGTGGAGAGAACCAAGCTTGTTCATATGATTGCCTATAAACAAGTTAGTCCTCACAAGTGGTTTTAGGGTTCCCTTTTAGATTGTTGTTAACCTTTCCCTTCAAGTAACTGCTACCTGCAATAGCTGCAGGAATAGCTGCAGGTGATTGGTTGTTCTTGTGTATATGAGGGAGAGAAACTGCAGGATATTTGTATGACTTCATGAGCACATTTATCTGGGGTGTCTACCTGTGGAATTTATTTCCTCATAGAGTAGGCTCTTGTTTCCTTGCCTGTAAAATAAAATACAAAATAACCTTTCATTCTGTTCACTTTTCTACTGCATTGCCTTTATTTCCTATGTCTGTTTTCAGGGTGGTATGTCCATGAGAACTGGCTAGACCTGTACATTATTAGAGGTAGACTTAGTGGTAAAAATGTAAAGAGTAGAGTCTATAAGATGGATTAAACTTTAGCCTATGAGAATGGCTAATATTTCAGTCTGGCCCACTTATCCCTGACAGAGCAGGAAAGTTACAATAAATATGTCAATCGCCACATGGCCCCTCCCCCCCTTTTTTACAAAGACTTACAGGATCAACCTTATAATAAGGATAGACTTTTAGGAGGTGGGAAATGGAAATGTGTGATTTTTGGTGTTTGTGTAACACAGAATGGGTCTAGCACCTAAGTAGTCTCTATATATACTTGAAAAAAATTGAATAACCAGTATAAAATCCACTAGTAATCTTCACTTCAGAGTCTTTTCCTAAACTGAAACTCATTTGTCATTGTAGGATGAAACTGTTGCTTGCATGGCTGCAGCTATTGATACTGCAGTGGAACCAGAAGCTGTAAGTAATTGGCTTTGTGTAGAGCTAGGAGCTTTAACTGTGCCATTTCCTGTAATTTATTACTCAGCTGAGGAAGAGAATCCCTGATTGCTACCATCCTCCATAGAATACCTTGAAAATCCAGAAATCTTGAGTGTAAATATCAGCTTTGTAAAATCCCTAAATTGGATAGGCTCCATCTTTAATAGTATAACTGGTAATGGATGGCAGAGCATCTCAGGGATGTCATTTTTCTTCTTTACAGCCTGGCTTACTGATTCATTGTTAGACGCTACTATTCTGTGTCAGCTGTCTAGCAAGTTAGAATGAGGAAGGGAACAAATTAGGAAATTATGGCAAAGTCAAAAAAGCATCAGAGAAGACACAGAAGAGATTTTTTTTTTCTCATTATACGTTTTCTATGGATGGGATGGTTAGGGACTAAAAGAACCAAGGAGAATATCTGGAGTGTTCAAGTTGCAAGAATAGACAAAATGTATTAGATGTGGGCTAAAGGTTATGAGTAAAGTCAAAACGAAAGGCTAGACAATGGTTTGCTTGAGATATCTTTTCCCCTCAAAACAAACGTGTATCAGTATTTTTCATATTCTGAAAGAAGAAAGATAGGAGATAAATGAGGTGCCAGAGGTCAACTCTATGAGAATAAATGAAGCCTTGTCACCATTTCCACCATTCCTAAAGTGCCATTTCCAGAACTCTTTCTCCTGTAATGACCCCTTAGAATGAGGTAAAAGTAAGAAATGTTAGATCAGTAAAGGAAAGAGCAAGAAACTTAGTTTACTCTAGAAGAGTCAGTTAAAGAATATAAGAAATAGGTGCTATAAGAGCAGGGAAATAGGCTAGGATCGATTCATTTCCTATGTTTAATGCAAATGTATGAGAAGCCATTATTTTTAAAAGAACAGAGGTACTAGCAATGGAGAAGTAGCTGTGAGACCCGATGAAGCAGGACCTAAGGAGCTCCAATTGCTTGTTTCTCTTAAATATCATTATCTTGGTCTTTTCCAGCAAGTAGAAACCAGTCCAGAGACCAGTAGGTCTTCTGATGCTTTCACTACTCAGCATGCTCTACGTCAAGCTCAGATGTCTAAGGAGCTGGTTGAGTTGAATAAAGCCCTTGCACTGAAAGAGGCACTAGCCAGAAAGATGACTCAGAATGACAGCCAACTACAGCCCATTCATTTCCAGTACCAGGTAAAATATTAACTAGAGCAGCATTTGTTCATGTCTACTATCTCTTTTTTAATGGTATAGGAAAAAAACAGGCACACTGTTTTTCATGATGATGAGACAACATAATGTGCATAGTACCCCTGGAGTTGCACTGTTGATTTCAAAAAAGTGATACACATTCAGGATAAGGAATGTATAATTTTGTTTCATTTGATCTAATACCTTACCTTATGCAATAGGTATTTAATAAATAGTTTGATAGTGTTATAATAAATGTGGTCCCTACTTGGGGAGAAATTTCGTTCTGATAGCTATACTGAGAAAGATTTCTTAGTAGATGTCTTGGTTACAGTGTGAATTAGGAAGAGACTCAGAATGGATATCACTTGACATGGCAAATGACTGAACTTTTTTTTAGTCCGGATCTCTGGGTCCGGAAATAGAGCCCTTTGTCTAGCTCCCGCTCAGCACAGAGTCTGCTGGAGATTTTCTCTCCCTCTGCCTCTGCCATGCACCCCTCCTCCTCCGTGTGCACACACACACACACACACACACACACGCATGCATGTGCTCTCTCTCTCTCTCTCTCTTAGATAGATAGATAGATAGATAGATAGATAGATAGATAATCTAACTTTGAAGAAATAGAGTTACCATATAATTCAGTAATTCCACTACTGGGTATTTACCCAAAGGATACAAAAACACTAATTTGAAACAATATATGTGCCTCTATGTTTATTGCAGCATTATTTATAATAGCCAAATTATGGAAGCAGCTCAAGTGTCTATCAGTGGATGAATAGATAAAGAAGATGTGATAATATACACAATGGAATATTACTCAGACATAGAAAGGAATAAAATCTTGCCATTTGCAACAAATGGATGAATCTAAAGAATATAATGCTAAGTGAAATAAGCCAGTCAGAGAAAGACAAATACCATAGGATTTCACTCATATGTGGGATTTAAGAATCAAAACAACTAAAAAAAGAGACAAACGAAAACACAGACTCTTAAATATAAAGAACAAACTTGTAGTTGCCAGAGGGGAAGTCGATGGCGGAATGGATGAAACAGGTGAAGGAAATCAAGAGTACAAAAAAAAGAATAGTTGGGTTACTGTTACATTTTAGAATAGCTCAAGATTCAATTAAAACCGCAGTAATTTTGTGCTGTGATATCTTCTGTGAGTAGCTTCCTTTACTTCCAGTTAGTCTCAAGAAATTCTGATTAAATGGTTAGGTAGTACCTCTTAAGAATATGAGGCAGTTCTAGAGATGGAGAGTGATAATGGTTACACAATGTAAACATACTTAATGTTCACTTATTATGATTAAAATGGTAACCTTTGTATAAAAAATAATAATAAATTAGTACACTTGTGAAAAAATTTTTAGATATTATCAATTGGCTTCCCACTATGGGAAATGGGAATGTAGCTCTCTTGCACAACCACCCATGTGCACCACCTCACCTCTTATCTTTCAAAATGATAATTTTGATGAAATGAATAGTGTTTAAATTTTTGTGACTATGTAAGTAGATTTTACAGCTGAGCCACATAGTATAATACAATTCCACTTCCTTTCTTGTTTGGCTTTTTGTATTCCCTAGAGTTAATAATCTCATTTTTTCATTTTCTTATTTTTCTATATACCTGTCAATAATTTATCTCCAAACTTATTCACAGACTTATAAAACTCCTCCTAATATGGTCAGACATACCAAGTAGTTTATCATTCCATTTCTTTCTTAAAGATAACCCTCCCAGAATCTTCTGTCCTGGTTGGCTTTCTGTAAGCCTGCTGCCCAGCCAGCAACCTGGACCATCATCTTGGGTCCTGGGAATCTGCTTCACTTCTCATCTCTATGTTGAAACAGAGTGTGTATCTTCCTCCTTCTTGGGATACCCCTTTGTGTTGATGGAGTACAACCCCAGTAACTTTCTGAGACAGTGGACATGAAAGAAAAATGTTTTCAAACATTGCATTCCTGAAAATGGCTGGTGGTGGTGGTTGTTATTAGACTTGTTAATTTGCCTGGGTTTAGGCACTACAATGGAAGTGATTTTTCTTTAGAAATGTGAAGGCTTTGGGACACCTGAGTGGCTCAGCGGTTGAGCACCTGCCTTCAGCTGAGGACATGATCCTGAAAACCCAGGATCGAGTCCCACATCGGGCTCCCTGCATGGAGCCTGCTTCTCCCTCTGCCTGTGTCTCTGCCCCACCCCCTTCTGTCTCTCATGAATAAATAAATAAATAATCTTTTTTAAAAAAGAAAGAAATGTGAAGGCTTTACGTCATTGTTTTCTCTTTCCAGTATTACTGTTGAGAAGTCCATTATAATGCCCAATTCTTTTAATTTCATCTGTATACCACCACCGCCACTTTCAGGACTTTTCTTTGTTCCCAAGTGTGATTAAATTTCACAATGATGTGCCTTGATCTGGGTCTTTTCTTATTTATTGTACTTGGTGGGTCCTTTCAATCTAGAAATTTGTGTTCTTAATGGGAAGGTTTTCTTATATTATTTCTTTAATGCCCCCTCTCTATTTTTTCCATTTCTCTTTTCTCGCACTCCTCTTAGTTATTGAGATGTCTTAGACTTAGTTTCTGCTTTTCTTATTTCCTCCCTCCTATTTTTTTTATCTTGCTATTCCACTCTCTGGGTGATTTCCCTCCACTTCCTGGTGAATTTTTTCTACTTGCCTATTAATTTCTAAGATGTGTTTGATCCTTTAATTTTTTATAGCCTTCTATTTTTTTTTTCATGGATGCAGTGTTCATCTCTAATAGAAATTAAATTTTGTTGAGGTTTCCTTTTTCTTCCTGCCTTGCCTCTGTCTCCTCTAAATTCCTATCTTTAGTAGGTTTGTTTTGGTTTTTCTTTCATAGAAGAAACTTTCCTCAAATTTCCAGTGATGTTTGGCTTTCCTTTCATATTTAACAGTAAGGCACTAAAAGCCAATAGGAAGTTCTGTACATAGGTTTATCTTGGGCTGGTCAGTTTCCAGTAAAAAAAAAATCTTTCATTCTCCTGCCTGGAATTGTGATGGTATGCCCTATTTCTGGCAACCTAGAGAAAATAAGAGATTTGGAGGAGTCTACCCAGTCATATTTAGACTTTTATTTAATCTCCTGTCAGCAGTATGGTACCTTATCCCCACCTTCTGTCGTGTCTGCTGTCTGTGAGCCCAGCCTCTCAGATTCAGCCTTTCCGTGGATGAAACTTCTCTGTTCCTCTCTGTGGGCTTATGGTTTATATTGCCTTGTTCTTGGCCTTTGTTCTATAGGAGTCATATTTTAGCTTTATCCACTCTACTAAGTCAGTGACTATATACTCAACTATTTTCTTCTTCTAAAGTTTGTTTATATCTTTTGGTGGCTCTCTTCATCCTTGTTAATTTATACCCTTTTGGGCGGTCATTTTAATGGGCTATCAGGAGGGAGCAAGTTAAATATGTAGCTCAATCTTCCATGTTAACGGCACATAAAAATGCAGCCTTTTTTTTAGGTTGAATGTATTTTGACCTTTCCAGGGTAAACAAAAGATTAACAGGCTGAGAAACTATTCCACTCTTGTACCCTTCCCTGGAAATATGAGGATATATGTTCCCCCAGTGTACTTCTAACCCTAGGAGGAGGTGCTAAAAATGAGTTAGAGCTAGAGCTGTAAGATATCTTGTCCTTTTTTTCCCTTGGAATCAAATAAGCTGGTGCTCCCAAACCTTAAAGTTAAGAGGGGACAAATTCTTGTTGTAAATAGTACCTATTCATCACATGTAAATCACTGTCTCTAAGAAATAAAGGTAGTTTCTGGTTCTAAATATTTTTTTATATAAATAAATAAATAAATAAATATTTTTTATTGCTGTAGAAAAATTTGAGGAGGTATAGGTTCTGATTAATGAAGATTGCCACAAGTTATAGTAACCCAGGACTCAACTCAGTGAGATAGTTTTGACTAAATATGGCCTATATATTGAAAAGATACTATTATTCACCCATCCAATCAGTAAATATTTTGAAGTGTAGTAATATCAAATGTTGGTAAGGGTGCAGGGACACAAGTAATTTCCTAGCAAGATTGTAAATTGGAATAGCCACTTTAGAGGAAAATATAGCAGCAGTATATATTAAAATTAAAAATGTGTACCCCTATGACTCTGTAATTCCACTTGTTCTTACCCTAGAAAAACTTTGCACATGTGCACAGAAGGCATGCACAAGAATATTTCATGTTGGCAAAAACATGAGTTAGATCTATATGCAATGATATAAATAAATCTCTAAGACTGAAAAAAGCAAGTTATAGAATAATATATACATATAGTGTGATTCTACTTATCTTTAACACATTTCAGTAAGTATACACACACAAATATGCACATGTGTATATATATTATTTTTGTATCTATTTATGTAAATTTGCCTAGATATTTGCCACAATATATTTATGTATTTACTAATTATGTATATTTTTAAGGTATTTACATATATATATAAAAGACTAGAATATGTAAATGTCCAGATATTTAATGTGTAAATGTCTAGAAAGTGTCTGATAGATCTGGATCAGGCTGATAACAGTGGTTACTGGATAGGGGACTGGGATTTTGGAAGAGTAGGGCAGTAGAGAGAATTTGCCCTTTATAAGTATTATCTGGCTTTTTTACCTCAGTGTTTTCATGTGTTACTTCCCTAATATAATCATGTACACGTTATTGCTGGTTTAAATATGCAGGGTAACTATAAAACAATGAGACTGATTTTCATTGGATACTAGAATGACTCAGTAGATTTTGTGGAAAAGAGCTCTTGCCTGCTTAGAAAGCTCTGATACAGCCCCATCTGACCTGCCTCTTTGTGTCATTTCAATACTGGTCTAAGGCCTGCACATAATCTTGGCTACCAACCACTCATTCAGGCAGTTTCCTTTAATTTTTTGGTTATGAGAACAGGAAGGAATCTATTGGGTTTTCCTAATCTTGGAAACTACTAAAATTCAGTTTCTGGAATTCATTTCCTAAATGCATGCAGTGCTACAGTTGGTATTGAATATATATTGAAAGTTCTGAATAGAAGAATGTTTGTGCAGCCCTTTACTATTTACAAAATATCGTTTATCTTATTTGATCTTCCCAACAAGCCTGTGAGGTAAGTGGTACTGTTAATAGTTTACATAGATAGGGAAACTCTCAGGGGTCCCAAAGACCACCCCCAGCATTTGACAATTTGCCAGGATAACTCAAAGGACTCAGCATATAGTCATACAGCTATGAGTTACTACAGTGGAAGGATACAAAACAAAATTAGCAAAGGGAAAAGGCACCTGGGGCAAAGTCTGAAGGAAACCAGATGCAAGCTTCTTTTTCCAGTGGAGTAACATAATATGTATTTAATTCCTCTAGCAATAGGTTGTGACAACATGTGTGAAATGTTATCTATCAGGGAAGTTCCCTAGAGTCTAGTAGGAGTCCAAGTCCAGGTCTTATTTTAATTCCAGTTAGTTAACATACAGTGTTGTAATCAGTTTCAGATGTATAGTACAATTCCATACATCACCCGGTGCTCATCAGGACAGGTGCCCTCCTTAATCACCATCACCCATTTCTTTTTTTTTTTTTATCCATCACCCATTTCATACATCCTCCCACCCACCTCCCCTCTGGTAACCATCAGTTTGTTCTCTATGGTTAAGAGCATGTTTCTTGACATAATGAGACATAATGACATAATCTTATCAAAAGGATGGGAACCCTACCAAAACCCAAGTTCACACACCTGAGCCGAAGGCCAGTCTTACAAGCAGCTCTTTTTAAAAACAGCAATCTCAGGCCTGCTATATTAACTCTTTTCTGCATAGAAACTAAGGCTAAACAGAGATGAAATGACTTCCCTTAAGATATTTAGATATTAAGTGCTAGACTCAAGGTTCAAACCCAGGCTTTTGGATTCCAAAGTTATACTTTTCCCACTACAGAACTTTTAATCTCCCAAAATCGAGTACAGATGTTTTTAGTGTGTGATTGAAGTGGCAAAATTGAATACATAGTTCCTTTAAGATGTGGAATGTTGAAGTGATTGACTTTAAGTGATTTTCTTCTTGTGCTTTTTAATGCTTTCTCTCTGACCTATAACATTTCTAGGATAACATAAAAAATCTAGAATTGGAAGTCATCAATCTGCAAAAGGAAAAAGAAGAATTGGTTTTTGAACTTCAGACAACGAAGAAGGATGTCAACCAAGCCAAGTGAGAATATATCCAATAAGTATTATTTCAAGTCCCTACTATGTGTGAGGAGTTATAGAGGAAATAAGTAAGAGAACCATTTCCTGTCCCCACAGGATTTATACCTAGTTGTGGAGAGGAGATCTAAACAAAAGAAAAGAAATTGAGATTTTAAACAATACCTCATGATGAGTAAAAAAATGCCATAACAGGGATCCCTGGGTGGCGCAGCGGTTTGGCGCCTGCCTTTGGCCTAGGGCGTGATCCTGGAGACCCGGGATCGAATCCCACATCGGGCTCCCGGTGCATGGAGCCTGCTTCTCCCTCTGCCTGTGTCTCTGCCTCTCTCTCTCTCTCTGTGACTATCATAAATAAATAAAAATTTAAAAAAAAGAATGCCATAACAGCATATGATTAGTAGCTAGATAAATTTCCTAGGAAGTAATAGCTTTAAGAATTCAGAGTCAGGAGATAATAGTTTAGGCTGGCATGATCAAGAAAGGCTTTATAAGCAGTTAGATTTTGAGCTGAATTTTGAAAGATTATAAGACCTACCAGACAGCTACAGTTTCTTTGTCCCTGTACTGATGGCAGATTAGCTTGTGAATAGAGTTAATGTCCAGGCTAGTAAATGAAAAACCAATCTAGCCATCCCTTAGTCAGTTAAGAGTAAAACCAAGACTGGGTGACTCAGTCGGTTCTGTGTCCGACTCTTGATCTCAGCTCAGGTCCTGATCTTGGGGACATGAGTTCAGGCCCCACTTTGGGCTCTACACTGGGCATGGAGCCCACTTTTTAAAAAAGAATAAAACCAAGACAGATAACCAGAATATCCTACTCTTCCTCAGACCTCTTCCTTATTGACTACTCTACCTTCTTTTTACTCAGTGATTCTATTATACCTCTGTTGAGTCTAAAGTTCATGTTCTTAAATGTTATGCTGAATGTTCGTTTTCTGTCTCAGACTAGTGTAATAATCATCAGAATTATTTCTTTACAGCTAAACTAAAGTGAAATATCTTCAAAGAACCATCCTTTTAACATAGTGGTGGGGAGTGATGTCATTTGAGTCGAATGCATTGTTAGAAACTCAAAAAAATTTGTTGTTTACTCTTTATATTTAGCTCCCATTATTGAGACAATTTTGGTTGTTTGGGTGGTTATTCTTTATTTAAAGATAGCTATATAAAAAAATAAAAATAAAAATAAATAAAGATGGCTATGTGACTGATCACCTATGATATATATATATATATATATATATATATATATATATATATATATATATATATATATCTCCCTGTGAACCTGGGAGTCTAACACTATGTCTTTTGAAGTCAAGTTTTGCTGCTGCTAGTCTTCATTCCTATAGCATCTGTTTTTAGGTTGAGTGAGCGCCGCCGTAAACGCCTCCAGGAGCTAGAGGGTCAAATGGCTGATCTGAAGAAGAAGCTGAATGAACAGTCCAAACTTCTGAAGCTGAAAGAGTCCACAGAGCATACCGTTTCCAAATTGAACCAGGAAATACGGGTAATAAGCTCTCATCCTTGGGTTTATTTCATTAAAACTTACAAACATAGGTGTTCCACTTAGAATTATACTACAGAGGTGTTGTCAGATGAGAAAGTAGCAGGCAGGACCATCATTTCAAATGTGTGACTCTCCACAAATGTCCCTTTTATGGGACATTGTCCTGGTAGTCATCTAGAATCTGAATAACAAAACCTGGCTTTAACATTCAGAGTTTAATGTTAAAGTCTCTGAAACCAAAGGAGAAAGATACCTTAATATTTTGTCGTGATATCCTGACCACCTTCCGTGATTATGCTGAGTAATTCCGTAAAGTAGTTACAAAGTGATGAAACCTGGAAATTATTTTCAGTTATTGAACATTTGACTTCTGACATCTAGAAAGTGGAGTCACAAGCCACTTATACCGAAACCTTTAGAATACAATGGTTGCTAGGTGGATTTGTCCTTGAGGCTTAGTAGATATTTCCTTGAAATTTCATTTATATACAAAGAATTTAGGGCTGGATTTAGCTGTTGGTACATTTTTTAAAGTTTCTTCAGCATGTTCATTTGTGTAGTCTATACTTGGAAACCTTGTGCAAGCATTGCAAGCCTAATCAGAAAATCTGTTGGCAGCCTTCTCAGTTTAGCTCTGGGTTTTCTCTCTTAATAGTCTATCCATCTGCATAACAGCCTAGAATAAGTGTAGGTGAATAATACTTGTACTGGGTTTTGTTTTTACAGGTGATGAAAAGCCAGCGGGTACAGTTAATGCGTCAGATGAAAGAGGATGCTGAGAAGTTTAGACAGTGGAAACAACAAAAAGACAAAGAAGTTATCCAGTTAAAAGAAAGGGTAAGTAACTATAACCTTCCAAAGGCCTACCTAATAAACCCTTCTCTGGGCTGACTAACATTGAAACTTTTCTTCAAAGAGCTGGTTATCTCCAAAAATGTGACACATTCATGAATTTTAACAAGTATTTCTTAAACGTCCACTATATTTAAGGTACTATACACTAGATACCATGGAAAAGAGAAAGATGAATAGTATATGAGCTCTACCCTTGAAAAATGTCTTATCTAGAGGGGAAGGTGAGATATAAGCACGGTTTTCTTTAATTCAAGGAATAAAGAGATCTGTGCTTTATGTAATTAAGAAAAGAAAGCATATTTCCAATTAGAGTGAAAAGATGACAGCTGAACAGGCCTTGAATGATAGGGAGGATTTTGATAGAGACAAGTGCAAGGCATTCTAGATAGATGGAACAGCAGGAGCAAAGACACAGGTGACAACTTTGTAAGCTATTCAAGGAAAGATGAATGGTCCTAGTGAGATGAAGGATGGTAGGAGATTCCATCAGAAAAACAATGAAGCTGGATTATTAAAGATTTCAGAAATTTGAACTTTATTTTGTTAGCAATGTAAAGATTTTTAAGGTTTTTGAGAAACAAAGTGGTATCAGCCAAGTACTGCTTTAGAAAGATACATCTGAAAGTAATGTGTTTAACAAACTGAAGTACTGAGAAACTAGAGGCCAGAACAGAATTTTTTTTAAAGATTTTATTTATTTATTAATGAGAGACACACACACACACACACAGAGAGAGAGAGAGACAGAGACAGAGACACAGGCAGAGGGAGAAGCAGGCTCCATGCAGGGAGCCTGATGTGGGACTCAATCCTGGACTCCAGGATCACACCCTGGGCCAAAGGCAGACGCTAAACCTCTGAGCTACCCAAGGATCCCCCCAGAACAGAAGTTAAGAACATGTTACATCATCCAGAAAGATAGTAAGGGCTTGAATTAGAGTAGTAACAGTATTCTTAGAAAGGACATTGATACAGGGAAATTTTTAGAATTGGCCAGAATGTGATACATTGGGTCAAGAAATAAGGAGAAGCACTTTTCAAATGGTTTCATGAGGAGCTTTGTGAACACTCTTTTCCACAAAAGAAATGTAATTAGTAAAAAGAAATTTATAAAAACAGCCCTTGAAAGTCTCTATATGTCCTGAGGGCATATAGCAAAGAAACTGTATTCAAGAAATCTAGATCTCAGTAAGAAGCAAGAGTCTGTGGCACTTGAGCCACAATCAGCTCACTCCCCTCATTCCTCAACTTCCAGTCTGTAGCTATGGTTTCTTCTGTTTCATCCTCCACCGCTTCATGTTGCTGAAGTTCTATTTCAGGCAAGAGCAACCAAGATGGTCTGGGGATCCTTTCTTCTACCTAGCCCCCATGTGTAGGATGGAAACTGCTCCTGCTACAGAAGACCAGGAATACTGGGGCCTTATTACCCCAACCCAATCATAGGATATAGATTCCATGTCAGGAGAGGCAAGTCAAGAAAAATAGAGTATACTGACCCTGCCCAGCACCCTACTCACAGAACAGAGAAGTCACTCAGAGAAGTGCATACTATCCCCACTCCCCAGTCTTGAGCAGTAATACAGAGGTTCCCCAGGGGTGATGGGGAGCATTGGCATTGGAATAGTCATAGGAATGCAGCCCTCCCTAAGGTGCTCTCTTTATTTGGGGACAGAGTTTGGGGAAGTTAAAACCTAAAGGAGCTATCAAAAATAATGGAAATTTTGGTAGTGAGCAATTAAGAGACTGGTAGCTCCATAAGAACAATAAGTGAAACAATAGTAAAAATATTCAAAAACATAATGGCTGAAAAATTTCTAAACTTGGTACAAAATATCTACACATCTAAGAAGCTCAGTGAACTCCAAAATAAATGGAAAGGGAACCACACCAAGACACATTATGTCAAAATGATGAAAGGCAAAAGACAAAAAAAAACTTGAAAGCAAGATAAAATGACTCATCACATACAAGCAACCCCCGAAAAAATAACAGCTGAATGCCATTAAAAACAATGGAGGGCAGAAGACAGTGGGAAAACATATTAAAAGTGCTGAAGTAAAATAATATCAACCAAGAATTTTCTTTCAATATTGAAGACAAAATAAAGACATTCCCAGATAAACAAAAGCTAAGTGATTTTGTTTTTAGCAGACCTACCTTATAAGAAATACTAAAAGAACTTTATTCTGAAAGCAAGTGATACCAGATAGTAATTTGAATCTACACACACACACGCACGCACACACACAAAGAAAACACAGAGTACCAGTAAAGATATTATGTAGGTAATTCTAAAAGACAGTATTATAATTGTGTATTTCTTCTCCCTTCTCTTAACTGACATATTTTTTTAAGATTTTATTTATTCATGAAAGACAGAGGCAGAGACATAGGCAGAGGGAGAAGCAGGCTCCCTGCAGGGAGCCCAGTGTGGGACTCAATCCCAGGACCCTGGGATCACATCCTGAGCCAAAGGCAGATGCTCAGCCACTGAGCCACCCAGGTGCCCCCTCTTAACTGATTTAAAAAGCAATTATATAAAATAATATTTATGTAATTGTATTGATGAGTCTATAACATATAGAAATTTAACATAGTTGACAAAGGAGGTAGCTGGGAGCAAAGTTGTATTTGAGTAAAGAAATGGCATCAAATGGTAACCGGAATCTATAGGAAGAAATGAGAACCAGAAATGCTAAATAAGAACAAATTCTATAAATATATATTTGTTCTTCTTTCATCTCAGCTTATTTAAAGGATAACTTATATAAAGTAATAATAATAATAATAATAGTGAATTTCATGGTTACATACAGATATAATTTATATAATAGCACAGAAAGGGAAGAGAATAACTGTATAGAAATAACATTTCTATGTCTCACTGGAATTAAGTTAATATAAATCTGAAGTAGATTCTTTTTTTTTTATTCATGAGAGACACACACAGAGAGAGGCACAGACATAGGCAGAGGGAGAAGCAAGCTCCACACAGGGAGCCTGATGTGGGACTCAATCCAGGGACTCCAGGATCACACCCTGGGCCGAAGGCAGGCGCTAAACTGCCAAGCCACCCAGGGATCCCTGAAGTAGATTCTTTTAAGATGTTTATTATAAGTATTAGAGCAATCATTAAGAAAATAACTCAAAAATAGAGTGAAATGATCATTAAAGGAATCAATATGCTGCCCTAAAAAATACTTCATTCACTTAATATAAAAGAAAGAAGTAAAGGAAGAATGGAGGAACAAAAAAGATATGACATTTAAAAAGTATACATGAAAGTATGAATCCAAACATGCAATAATAACATAATGTGAGTAAATTAAACCATCTACTCAAAAGGCAAAGAGTGTCAGACTAGATTTAAAAAAACAGGATCTATAACAAGACATGGTGTCTACAGAAGACATATAATGAATTCAAAGATACAAATAAGTTGAAAGTAAAAAGCTGGAAAAAGATCTACCATTCAAACACCAAAAAGAGGCTGATGTGGCTATACAGACAAAATACACTTTAAAACACAAAATATTACTAGAAATAGAAAGGAACATTTTATAATGATACAAGAGTCAACCCATCAGGAAGATATAACAATTACAAAAAATATATGCACCTAACACCAAAGCCTCAAAACACATGAAGCAAACATGGACAGAAATGAAGGGAGAAATAAATCAATAATAATATTTGGACATGGGCAGCCCGGGTGGCTCAGCGGTTTGACGCCTGCCTTCAGCCCAGGGCCTGATCCTGGAGACCTGGGATCGAGTCCCACGTCGGGCTCCCTGTGTGGAGCCTGCTTCTCCCTCTGCCTCTCTCTCTGTGTCTCTCATGAATAAATAAATAAGTAAAATATTTAAATAATAAAATAATATTTGGACATTTAAATACCTCACTTTCGATAATGGATAGAACAACTAGGCAAAGTATCATCAAGGATGTCAAAGACTTAACAATACAATAAACTAACTAGACCTAACAGACATCTATAGACTATAGCAGGGTATACAATCTTCTCAAGTGCACATAGAACATTCTCCAGGATAGACTGTACGTTAGGCCATAAACATTGCTCAGTGCATTTAAAAGGGAAAAAATAAGTTTAAAAGGAATGAAATAATATAAAGTATGTTTTCCAACCACAGTGGAATGCAATAAGAAATCAATTAATAGAAAGGAATTTGGAAAGTCACTAATAAGAGGAAATTAAACAACACAGTCCTAATTAAATAACGAGTTAAATAAGAAATCACATGGAAATTTTCTGATAAATAAAAATAAAGACATGCCAAAATTTATGGGATGCAGCTAAAGCAGTGTTTAGAGAAAAATTTATAGCTGATAATGCCTATTTAAAAATGAGCAAAGATCTCAAATCAATAACCTAGACTTCCACTTTAAGACACTGGGAAAAAATGAGCAAACTAAACCCAAAGCTAACAGATGGGCAAAAATGTTGGTTAGAATGGAAATTAATGAAATAAAGAATAGAAAAAATAATAGAGGAAATCAGTGAAACCAAAAATCGGACCTTGGAAATGATCAACAAATGCTGACAAATCTTTAGGTAGGCTTAACAAGAAAAAGAGGAGATTCAAATTACTAAAATTAGGAATAAAGAGGGGCATCACTACTGGTTTTCAGAATGAAAGCATTAAAAGGGAATACTTATGAACAACTGCATGCCAACAAATTAGATAGCTTAAATGAAATGGGAAAATTTTTGGAAAGATAAAAACTACTGAAGCTGACTCAAGAATAGAAAATCTTGGGGATCTCTGGGTGGCTCAGCAGTTTAGCGCCTGCCTCCAGCCCAGGGCATGGTCCTGAAGTCCTGGGATCAGGTCCTGAGTCGGCCTCCCTGCATGGAGCCTGCTTCTCTCTCTCTCTCTCAGCGTCTCTCATGAATAAATAAATAAAATCTTAAAAAAAAGAATAGAAAATCTTTACAGACCCATAACAAGAGATTAATTTGCTGGTTTAAAAGTTCCCAGAAGAGGGCACCTGGGTGGCTTAATCAGTTAAGGGTCCGACTCAATTTTGTCTCGGATAATGATCTCAGGGTCCTGGGATCAAGCCCTGAGTCAGGTTCCACGTTCAGCAGGGAGTCTGCTTGAGGTTTCTCTCTCCCTTTCCTTCTCCTTTTGCCCCCACCCCTGCACTCAGGTGTGCACTCTGTTAAATAAATAAATGACTAAATACATAAATAACAAGAAAGAAAAGCCCTGGCCCAGATGGCTTCACTGGTGAGTTCCATCAGACATTTTTTTTTTTATTTATGATAGTCAGAGAGAGAGAGAGAGAGGCAGAGACATAGGCAGATGGAGAAGCAGGCTCCATGCACCGGGAGCCTGACGTGGGATTTGATCCCAGGTCTCCAGGATCACGCCCTGGGCTAAACCGCTGCGCCACCCAGGGATCCCTCCATCAGACATTTAAAGAAGAAAGAATACCAAATTTTCAGAAACTATTCCAAAAAACAGAACTGGGGGAAACATTTCCCAGCTCATTCTATGAGGCCAGTATTTCCTTGATACCAAAACCGAAGACATTCCAAGAAAACTACAGACCAATATCTCTTATGAACATGGATGTGAAAATCTTCAACATAATACTAACAAATTGAATCCAGCAACATATAAAAAGAATGAAACACCATGACCAAGTAGGGCTCATCTGAAAAAATATAAGCTTTCCTTAACATCTGAAAATCACTTAATCTATTACACCATTTCAAATGAATAAAGGACAAGAAGCACACGATTATCTCAACAGACAGAAAACACATTTGACAAAATCCATAACCCTTTCATAATAAAAACACTCAGGAAACTAGGAGTAGAAAGGAATTTCCTCAACCTGATAAAGGGCATTTATGAAAACCCACAGCTAACATCATAATAAGGAAAGAAAAAACTTTCCCCCTAAGATCAGGAACAAGACAAGAATATCCATTCTTGTCACTCTTATTCCACATTGTCCTGGAGGTTCCAGCCAGGGCACTTAGGCAAGAAAAACATGTAAAAGGCATCCAGATTGGAAAGGAAGGAGCAAAACTCTCACTGCTGACAGGTAATGTGATCGTGTATGTATAAAATGCTAGAGAATCTACTAAAAAACTGGGGAAACTAATACGTGAGTTCAGCTAGGTTTCAGGATATAAGTTCAATGTACAAAAGTCAGTTGTATTTCTATACACTAGAAACCAATTTGAAAGTAAAGAAAGCAATTCCATTTATAATAGCATCAATAAGAATAAAATACTTAGGAATAAGCTTAGTAAGTGTAAAATTTATAAACTAAATACTATAAAATATCATTGAATTAAATAAATGGAAAGATAGTCCATGTTCATGAATAGAAAGACTTCGTATTTTTTTAAAGATTTTATTTGTTTATTCATAGAGACACACAAAGAGAGAGAGGCTCCATGCAGGGAGCCCGACGCGGGACCCAATCCCGGGTCTCCAGGATCACGCTCCCGGCTGCAGGCGGCGCTAAACCATTTGCTCCACTGGGGCTGCCCAAGACTTAGTATTCTTAAGATGGAATACTCCTCAGATTGATCTACAGATTCAGTACAATCTCATTCAAAATTCCAACTGGCTTATTTGCTGAAATTCCTATGCTGACCCTAAAATTTATATGGAAATGGAAGTGATCCAGAATAGTCATAACAATCGTGAAATAGAAGAAGTTTGGAGATGGCACGTTTCCAGTTGGCAATATATCCATCACCTCACATAGTTACCTGCTTTTTTTTCAGTGAATTGAGAACACTTAAGATCTATTCCTTAGCAGATTTCAAGTATATAGTACAGTATTAACTAATGTTAGTATAGTCACTATTATGTATAGATCTTCAGAACTTAGTCATTTTATAACTGAAAGTTTATACCATTTGACTAACTTTCCCCAGTTTTCGCCACCCCAAGTTCCTGGTAACCACCATTACTCTGTGGTTCTAGGAGTTTGACTCTTTAGATTCCACATATAAGTGAGATCACACAGTATTTGTCTTTCTTAGTTTGGTTTATTTCAGTTACCATAATGACCTTTATGGTTCATCCATGTTGTTGCAGGATTCCCTTCTTGTTTGTGGCTAATAATATCCCATTGTATACATACACCACATTTTCTTTATCCATGCATCTGTCTTAGGTTCTTTCCATGTATTGGTCGTTATGAATAATGCTGCAATGAATAAGAAAATGCAATATCTCTTCAACATACTGATTTCATATTTCATTTCCTTTGAATATATACCCAGTAGTGAGATTGCTAGATCATACGGTAGTTCTATTTTAATTTTTGAGGGACCATAAAAAATTACTGTTTTCCACAATGACTTACATTGAAGGACTCTTTAGTTATTGTTATAAGATTTTATGTTCGCTAGCTGAATAGCAATTAAAAGTCTGACTTCTTTCTCTCAGGACCGTAAAAGGCAATATGAACTGCTCAAACTTGAAAGAAACTTCCAGAAACAGTCTAATGTACTCAGACGTAAAACTGAGGAGGTAAGAAAATCCAACCTGGTAGGTCAAGTGTATTATCACCTTCAGACTAGGTACTGACAAAGCAGTATGCCTTAAATAAACCAGTGTCCTGAAAAACCAGGGATACCAATCTTGACCAGCAATTCCTAAGTCTTAATCCCTGTTTATATGTCATGAACTGTGAGCAGATAAAAATCTGAAGAAGAAATGAAAATTCAAATAAGGATGTCTTTTTCCAACTAAGCTTGCTTCTTTCCAAAAAAATACAGAGTAAGTGCATTTCCAGATTCTTTCAGTCTGCAGTAATTCTTTGAAATGTATACCTCTCTTAGGCTCTAAACCAGTAGTAGTTCACCAGTATTATGTACATGGAGACTTAAAAGTTGATTCCTATAGGAACTCAAACCCATAGAATTTTTTCATTTTTTTTTTACTAAGAAAGAAAAATGGACATTAAAATATTTTTTCACCCTTAAATTCCACATTACTGTGAGCCATTTTTATTTAGGCAGCAGCTGCCAACAAGCGTCTCAAAGATGCTCTGCAAAAGCAACAGGAGGTTGCAGATAAGCGGAAGGAGACTCAGAGCCGTGGAATGGAAGGCACGGCAGCTCGAGTGAAGGTATGGATAGCTTGCACTCCCATTTCTCTTATCTACATTAGGGATAGGAAAAAATGGAAAATAGCTTTCTTTTTTTAATATTTTTTATTGGAGTTCGATTTGCCAACATATAGCATAACACCCAGTGCTCATCTCATCAAGTGTCGCCCTCAATGCCCATCACCCAGTTACCCCATCCTCCCACCCACCTCCCTTTCCACTACCCCTTACTCGTTTCCCAGAGTTAGGTGTCTGTCATGTTCTGTCACCCTCACTGATATTTCCCACTCATTTTTCTCTCTTTTCCCCTTTATTCCCTTTCACTATTTTTTAAATTCCTCAAATGAATGAGACCATATAATGTTTGTCCTTCTCCAATTGACTTATTTCACTCAACATAATACCCTCCCGATCTATCCACCTTGAAGCAAATGGTGGGTATTTGTTGTTTCTAATGGCTGAGTAATATTCCATTGTATACATAGACCACATCTTCTATCCATTCATCTTTCGATGGACACCGAGGCAACTTCCATATTTTGGCTATTGTGGACGTTGCTGTTATAAACATTGGGGTGCAGGTGTCATGCTGTTTCACTGCATCTGTATCTTTGGGGTAAATCCCCAGCAGTGCAATTGCTGGGTCGTAGGGCAGTTCTATTTTTAACTCTTTCAGGAACCTCCACACAGTTTTTCAGAGTGGCTGCACCAGTTCACATTCCCACCAACAGTGCAAGAGGATTCCCCTTTCTCCGCATTCTCTCCAACATTTGTTGTTTCCTGTCTTATTAATTTCCCCGTTCACACTGGTGTGAGGTGGTATCTCATTTAGCTTTTGATTTGTATTTCCCTGATGGCTAGTGATGCAGAGCATTTTCTCATGTGCTTGTTGTCTATGTCCATGTCTTCCTCTCTGAGATTTCTGTTCATGTCTTTTCCCCATTTCATGATTGGATTGTTTGTTTCTTTGCTGTTAAGTTTCATAAGTTTTTTATATATCTTGAATACTAGCCCTTTATCTGACGAGTCATTTGCAAATATCTTTTCCCATTCTTTAGGTTGTCTTTTAGTTTTGTTGACTTTTCCTTTTGCTGTGCAGAAGCTTTTTATCTTGATTAAATCCCAATAATTCATTTTTGCTTTTGTTTCCCTTGCCTTAATAGATGTATCTTGCAAGAAGTTGCTGTGGTCAAGTTCAAAAAGTGTGTTGCCTGTGTTCTCCTCTAGAATTTTGATGGATTCTTGTCACACATTGAGATCTTTCATCCATTTTGAGTTTATCTTTGTGTATGGTGAAAGAGGATGATCTAGTTTCATTCTTCTGCACGTGGATGTCCAATTTTCCCAGCACCATTTATTGAAGAGACTGTCCTTTTTCCAATGGATAGTCTTTCCTGCTTTGTTGAATATTAGTTGACCACAGAGTTCAGTTTCTGGGTTCTCTACTCTGTTCCATCGATCTATGTGTCTGTTTTTGTGCTAATACCACACTGTCTTGATGATCACAGCTTTGTAGTACAACTTGAAATTGGCATTGTGATGCTCTGGTTTTCTTTTTCAATATTCCCCTGGCTATTCAGGGTCTTTTCTGATTCCACACAAATCTTAAGATAATTTGTTCCAACTCTCTGAAGAAAGTTCATGGTATTTTGATAGGGATTGCATTAAACGTGTAAATTGCCCTGGGTAGCATTGATATTTTCACAATATTAATTCTTCCAATCCATGAGCATGGAATATTTTTCCATCTCTTTGTGTCTTCCTCAATTTCTTTCAGAAGTCTTCTGTAGTTTTTAGGGTATAGATCCTTTACCTCTTTGGTTAGGCTTATTCCTAGGTATCTTATGCTTTTGGGTGCAATTGTAAATGGGCTTGACTCCTTAATTTCTCTCTCTTCAGTGTCATTGTTAGTGTCTAGAAATGCCACTGATTTCTGGGCATTGATTTTGTATCCTGTCACACTGCCGAATTGCTGTATGAATTCTAGCAATCTTGGGGTGGGAATCTTTTGGGTTTTCTATGGACAGTATCATGTCATCTGTGAAGAGGGAGAGTTTGACTTCTTTGCCAATTTGAATGCCTTTTATTTCTTTTTGTTGCCTGATTGCTGAGGCTAGGACTTCTAGTACTATGTTGAATAGCAGTGGTGAGAGTGGACATCCCTGTCTTATTCCTGGTTTTAGTGGAAAGGCTCCCAGTGTTTCCCCATTGAGAATGATATTTCCTGTGGGCTTTTTGTAGATGGCTTTTAAGATGCTGAGGAATGTTCCCTCTATCCCTACACTCTGAAGAGTTATGATCAGGAATGGATGCTATATTTTGTCAAATGCTTTCTCTCCATCTATTGAGAAGATCATATGGTTCTTGTTTTTTCTCTTGTTGATATGATCTATCACATTGATTGCTTTATGAATGTTGAACCAGCCTTGCATCCTGGGGACAAATCCCACTTGGTAATGGTGAATAATCTTCTTAATGTACTGTTGGATCCTATTGGTTAGTATCTTTTTGAGAATTGTTGCATCTGTGTTCATCAGGGATATTGGTCTATAATTCTCCTTTTTGGTGGGGTCTTTGTCTGGTTTTGGAAGTGAAGTGATGCTGACTTCATAGAGCAAGTTTGGAAGTATTCCATCCCTTTCTATCTTTCGGAACAGCTTTAGTAGAATAGGTATGGTTTCTTGTTTAAACATTTGATAGAATTCCCCTGGGAAGCCATCTGGCCCTGCACTTTTGTGTCTTGTGAGGTTTTTGATGTCTGCTTCAATTTCCTCCCTGGTTATTGGCCTGTTCAGGTTTTCTATTTCTTCCTGTACCAGTGTTGGTAGTTTGTGGTTTTCCAGAAATGCATCCATTTCTTCTAGATTGCCTAATTTATTGGTATATAGCTGCTCATAATGTTTTTAAAATTGTTTGTATTTCCTTGGTATTGGTGGTGATCTCTCCTTTATCATTCGTGATTTTATTAATTCGAATCTTTTCTCTTTTGTTTTTAATAAGGCTGGCTAATGGTCTATCTAACTTATTAATTCTTTCAAAGAATCAACTCCTGGTTTTGTTGATCTGTTCCACAGTTTTTCTGGTCTCTATTTCATTGAGTTCTGCTCGAATCTTTATTAACTCTCTTCTGCTTGGTGTAGGCTTTATTTGCTGTTCTTTCTCCAGTTCCTTTAGGTGCAAGGTTAGCTTGTGTATTTGAGTTTTTTCCAGTGTTTTGAGGGATGCTTGTATTGTGATGTATTTCCCTCTTAGGACTGCTTTTGCTGTATCCCAAAGATTTTAAATGGTTGTATCTTCATTCTCATTAGTTTCCATGAATCTTTTTAATTCTTCTCTAATTTCCTTGTTGACCCTTCCATCTTTTAGCAGGATGCTCTTTAACCTCCACATGTTTGAGTTCCTTCCAAATTTCTTCTTGTGATTGAGTTCAATTTCAAAGCATTATAGTCTGAAAATATGCAGGGGTCAATCCCAATC
Source organism: Vulpes lagopus (assembly GCF_018345385.1). Classification (NCBI taxonomy): domain Eukaryota; kingdom Metazoa; phylum Chordata; class Mammalia; order Carnivora; family Canidae; genus Vulpes; species Vulpes lagopus. The sequence goes on from NC_054848.1 coordinate 54,363,615, forward strand.
TTTTGGTATCCGTTGAGACCTGATTTGTGACCCAGTATGTGGTCTATTCTGGAGAAAATTCCTTGTGCACTTGAGAAAAATGTGTATTCAGTTGCATTTGGATGTAAAGTTCTGTAAATATCTGTGAAATCCATCTGGTCCAGTGTATCATTTAAAGTTCTTGGTTCTTTGGAGATATTGTGCTGTCATTTGTAGAATGCACTGTGTTGAAGTCTCCCAGTATAAGTGTATTATTATCTAAGTATGTCTTTACTTTGGTTATTAATTGATTGATATACTTGGCAGCTCCCACATTAGGGGCATGATTGTTAGGTCCTCTTGTTGGGTAGATCCTTTAAGTATGATATACTGTCCCTCTTCATCTCTTACTACAGTCTTTGGGATAAACTTTAATTTATCTGATATGAGGATTGCTACCTCTGCTTTCTTTGGAGGACCATTTGAATGGTAAATGGTTCTCCAACCTTTCATTTCTAGGCTGTAGGTGTCCTTAGGTCTAAAATGAGTCTCTTGTAGACAGCAAATAGTGGGTCTTGCTTTTTTTATCCAGTCTGAAACCTTGCATCTTTCGATGGGATCATGTAGGCCATTCATGTTCAGAGTTACTATTTAAAGATATCAATTTAGTGTCATCATAATACCTATTCAGTCCCTGTTTTTGTGGATTATTTCTTTGGGCGTCCTCTTTCTTTTCCAGAGTCCCCCTTAATATTTCTGGCAGAGCTGGTTTGGTGGTCACATATTCTTTTAGTGTCTGCCTATCTTGGAAGCTCTATCTCTCCTTCCATTCTCAATGAGAGCCTTGCTGGATAAAGTATTCTTGGCTGTATATTCTTCCTATTTAGGACCCTGAATATATCCTGCCTGTCCTTTCTGGCCTGCCAGATCTCTGTGGAGAGGTCTGCTGTTAATCTAATATTTCTCCCCTTATAAGTTAGGGATCTCGAGCAGCCTGGGTGGCTGAGCGGTTTAGCATCGCCTTCAGCCCAGGGCGTGATCCTCCAGACCTTTTTGAGTCCTACATCAGGCTCCCTGCATGGGGCCTACTTCTCCCTGGGCCGGTGTCTCTGCCTCTCTCTGTCACTCATGAATAAATAAAAAATAAAAAATAAGAAAATTTAGGGATCTCTTGTCTCTTACTGCCTTAAGGATTTTCTCTTTATCTTTGGAATTTGCAAGTTTCACTATTAAATGTTGAGGTGTTGGATGGTTTTTATTGATTTGATGGGGGGAACTTCCCTATTTCCTGGATCTAAATGCCTGTTTCTCGCCCCAAATTAGGGAAGTTCTCAGCTATGAATTGTTCAAATACACTCTCTGGTCCTCTGTCCCTCTCGGCGCCCTCTCAGATTTTTCCTTCTGAGGCTGTAATTTATTTCCTTTAACCTTTCATCGTGGTCTTTTAATTGCTTTTCTCTTTTTTCCTCAGCTTCCTTCCTTGCCATCAACTTATCTTCTATGTCACTCACTCTTTCTTCTACTTCATTAATCCTCGTCGTTAGGACCTCCAGTTTGGATTGCATCTCATTTAATTGATTTTTAATTTTGCCCTGATTAGATCTAAATTCTGCAGTCATGAAGTCTCTTGACTCCTTTATGCTTTTTTCCATAGCCACCAGTAGCTTTATAATTGTGCTTCTGAATTGTTTTTTTGACATCAAATTGTAATCCAAATTCTGTACCTTTGCAGGAGAGAGTATTGTTTCTGATTGTTTCTTTTGTGGTGAGTTCTTCTTTCTAGTCATTTTGCTTGGTGCAGAGTGGCTAAAAACGAGTTGTACTGGAAAAAGGAAGGAAAAAAAAAGGGAGGGGTATCCTCTGGTTCTATATACTATAAATCCCTGGACTTCCCCTGGAGCTTTCCAGCGCTGTTCAGTCAAGAGCTTGCTCTTCCCCTGTCCTTTCAGCTGGTCTTCTGGGGAAGGTGCCTGCTGTGCTGATTCACCCCCCCTAGGTGCACAGCTCAATGGGAGCTGTTTATCCTGTGAGGCCCCTATTCCCTGGAGGCCCTGCTCTGTCCCAGGCACAGGGTGACATCAGGAGGAACAACAACACTGGTTGCGGCCAACTCTCCAGCTCTGGGGTCAGCTCCCGTAGTAACTACCATAGTTTCCCAGTCCACACTGGCCTGAATGCTCTGGGGACATGGGGGTGGGGGGCTGCTGATCTCTACAACTTATAGGCGCCCAGTGGCAGGAGAGTCCTAACTGTCCTGTGCCCTCTCCGCCTCCACCTCTTCCTGGGGGAGTGCAGGATCTTGGGCTGTGTCTCCTGGGCACCCTGGGAGCCGGGACCTGTGCTGCTGGAATCGCGCTCCGGGGGCCATGGCTCCCCAAGGCAGCAGGGTGCAGTCCCCTCCTCCAGAGCCACTGCCTGAGCTTCTCCCGAAGCCCTGCCGGCACGCGCTCCTGCCCTTTACTGAGATCAACTCACAGTCTGTGGCGCTCTATCTTCTGGGGCGCGCTTCCTCTGTTAGTGACTCGGGGACACTGGAGGCACCACTGCCCCTCCTGTGCTTCTGCCCGAGTTCCCTCGGGCACCTTTCTGTTGGGGAAGAATCTGATGTGGATTTTTAAAGTTCCTGCTTCTCAAGGACTGGGCTTTCCTGTCCCGGGAGGCTTTCACAGTCCCGCCTTAGACTGGCTCCTCACAGGGCCCGTCCCCCACTTGATTGGTTTTTTTTTTTTTCCCACCTTCCTACCTTGTTAGAAGCACACTCTTCTCACTGTAGCATTCCAGCTGTTCTCTCTTTAAATCTCAGGTCCAATTCGTAGGTGTTCAGGATGATTTGAAAGTTATCTAGGTAAGTTGGTGGGGACAGGTGACTTGGGGACCCTACGCCTCCACCATCTTGCCCCACCCCCCGACTCCCCCGGAAAATAGCTTTCTTTTGGTTTAGAATAAAACACTTCAAAATCTGAAGTTCTACCTAAAACGCCTGATTTCCTAATGATACCTTTGAATATCTTTGGACAAGATAAAGACCAGAGTAGAGAACCCTTCACATCCCTGCATCAAGTGAGGTTCAGTTAATTTTTTAACAATTGACCTACAATAAACTGTACATATTTAAAGTGTATAGTTTAATAAGTTTGACACAGATGCACCCATGAAATCATATAATGGAATGCAACTCAGCAAAAAAAAAAAGGCAGAAACTATTGATCCATATAGCACAAGCAAGACAATGTCAATGTCCATCATGACCAGAACTCACTTCGTATTCCTTTCCTTTCTCCCCTCCCTAGTCCACCCCTCTACTTCCCCATCTTCAGGCAGCCAGTTATCTTCTCTCTGTCACTATAAATTAGTTTTTATTTGCTAGACTTGTATAAAAAAATTTAATCATACAAATGTTTTATTTTTCTGACTTTAATTCAGCATAATTATTTCAATATTCATCCCTGTGATTGTGTGTATCAATATGTCTTTATATTGCTGAATGGCATCCTATTGTATGGCTATATTCTAATTTATCCATTTACCTGTTGATGGACATTTTGTGTTGTTTCCAGTTTTTAGCTGTTAGGATATTTTACTGAACATCTGTCTACAAGTCTTTGTGTGGATATATGTTTTTATTTCTTTTGGGTAGATAACTTAGGAGTGGACTGCTGGCTCTCTCATATGGTAGGTGTAAGTTTTATCTTTTAAGCGACTGCCAAATTGTTTGGTTGTACCATCCTACTAGCAATTTATGAGTGTTATACTTGCTGTACATTCTTATGAATACTGAGTATGATAAGTCTTTTAAATCTTAGATATTCTAGTGAATGGGTAGTGATACCTCATTGTGGTTTTAGTTTTCATTTCCCATATGACTAATGATGTTGAGCATCTTTTCAGATGCTTATTTGCCATGAAATACCTGTTCAAGTCTTCCTCATATTTTAATTAAGCTGTCTTTTTTACTTTTCAGTTAGAATTCTTTATATATTCTAGATATATCCTACAAAGGACTTTTATGTTTTATAAATATTTTCTCCTGGGCTGTGGCCTGCCTTTTCCCTTAACAGTGTCTTTTGAAGAGCAAGACTTTTTAATTTTGATGCTATCCAATTTATTGACATTTTTTTTATTTTATGCTTAATGGGCTTTAAGTCCTGTTGAAGAAATCTTTGCCAAACCCAAGGTCACTATGATTTACCTCTAAGTTTTCTTCTAGAATTTATGTGGTTTTAAGCCTTACATTTAAGTCTATGATTCATTTTGACTTGACACCTTTGTCAAAATCAATTGTCCATAAGTCAATTTCTAGATTCTACTCCATTGATCTACATGTCGATCTTTATGCCAATACCCACGTTTAATCACACTAGCTTTATAAGTTCTGAAGTCAGGTAGTATAAACCCCCAAAGTTGTTACTCTTTTTCAAAATTGTTTTGGAAAAACTAGGTGCTATGCCTTTTCATATAAATTTTAGAATCATCTTGTTAATTTCTATAAAGAGTCTACTTGGAGGGGTATCTGGGTGGCTCAGTCAATTAAGCTTCTGCCTTCGGCTCAGGTCATGATCTTGGGGTCCTTGGATCAAGCCCTGCATCAGACTCCCTGCTCAGGAGAAATCTGCTTTTCCTTCTCCCTCTGCCCCTCCCTCCCGCATGTGCACTCTCTCTCTCAAAAAAATAAATGAAATCTTTTTCTTAATGATTTTATTTATTCATGAGAGACACAGAGAGAGAGAGGCAGAGACATAGGCAGAGGGAGAAGCAGGCTCCATGCAGGGAGCCCAATGCGACACTCAATCCCATGACTCCAGGATCACACCCTGAGCTAAAGGCAGATGCTTTACTGCTGAGCCATCCAGGCATCCCTAAATAAAATCTTTTTAAAAGAAGTGTCCTGGGAGTTTGATTAGGATGGCATAGAATCTATAGATAAACTGAGGAGAATTTATATCTTACAATACTGAGTCTTTACATGAACACAGTATATCTCTCCATTTATTTAAATCTTTAATTTCTCTCAGCAGTTTTAGTTTTCAGTATACAGGTGTTGCACATCGTTTGTCAAATATATTCCTAAGTGGGGATCCCTGGGTAGCTCAACGGTTTAGTGCCTGCCTTTGACCCAGGGCATGATCCTGGAGTCCTGGGATCGAGTCCCACATGGGGCTCCCTGCATGGAGCCTGTTTCTCCCTCTGCCTGTGTCTCTGCCTCTCTCTCTCTCTCTCTCTCTCTCTCTCTCTCTCTCTCTCTGTGTGTCTCTCATGAATGAATAAATAAAATCTTTAAAAATATATATATATATATATTCCTAAGTATTTCATATTTTTATGATATTGGGTATTTTTTTGTATTTCAATTTCCACATGTTCATATATATTCCTTGGTTGTTACAGCTTTTTTATATAGGCTACATAGACAATCATGTTGTCTGTAAATAGAGACAATTTTATTTACTAAGTAGTTCTACATGCCTCTTTTTTTTAACTTGACCTTGTCTTATTGCACTTGCTAGAACTTCCAATAAAATATTTGAGTCATTAAAAAGAGAAATCCTTGCTTTGTTCCCAATCTTAGGGAGAAAGCATTCAATCCTTTACCATTAAGTATGATATTTGCTACAGGTTTTTTGTTTATGTCCGTTATCAGTTTGAAGAAGTTCCTGTCCCTAGTTTGCTGAAAGTTTTTATCATGAACAGATGTTGGGCTTTTTCTGAATCCTATTGAGATGATTTTATGGTTAGTTTTTACTCTGTTAGTATAGTGAATGACATTGATTTTCTTTCAACTTTATTAAGGTATGTCTAACATACAGTAAGATTTACCTTTTTGAGTGTATAGTTCTAAGAGTTTTGACAATATATATAGTTGTATAACCACCATCACAAGCAAGATATAGAATAGTTTTATTGTCCTCCCAAATTTCTCTATACCCGTTTGTAGTCAACTCCTCCCACAACCCTAGCCATTGGCAAACACTCATGTGTATTCTGTTATAATTGTTTTCCCTTTGCATCAGTGTCATATAATTAGAAACATTAAAAAAAGAAGCATATAGCATGGCTTCTTTCACTTACCATAACGCATTGGAGACTCATTTATGTTGTTGCATGAATCAATAGTTTCTGTCCCTTTTTTTTTTTTTGCTGAGTTGCATTCCATTATATGAATGTCCCATAGTTTATCTATTCACCTATTAAAGGATATTTGGGGGGTTTTTCCCACTTTTTGGTGATTATGAATTAAAGCTGCTATAAAAACATTTACATATAGGTTTCTGTGTAAACATAGGTAAACATTTCACTTGGGTAAATACCTAGGAGTGGAATTGCTAAGTCATGTGGTAAATGTGTGTTTAACCTTATAAGAAACTGTCAAATTGGGACGCCTGGGTGGCTCAGCAGTTGAGTATCTGCCTTCCGCTCAGGATGTGATCCCGCAGTCCCGGGACTGGAATCCCACATTGGGCTGCCTGCATGGAGCCTGCCTCTCCCTCTGTCTCTGCCTCTCTCTCTCTCTCTCTCTCTCTCTCTCATGAATAAATAAATAGAATCTTTAAAAAAAAAAAAGAAACTACCAAATTGTTTATCCAGTTGTTCATTGCTGGTATATAGAAATACAATTGATGGGATCCCTGGGTGGCGTAGCGGTTTGGCACCTGCCTTTGGCCCAGGGCGCGATCCTGGAGACCCAGGATCGAATCCCACGTCGGGCTCCCGGTGCATGGAGCCTGCTTCTCCCTCTGCCTATGTCTCTGCCTCTCTCTCTCTCTCTCTCTCTCTCTCTGTGACTATCATAAATAAATAAAAATTTAAAAAAAGAAATACAATTGATTTTGGTATATTAACTTCTGTCTTTTGACTTTATTAGTCTAATAACTATTTTGTAGGTTCTTTGAGATTTTCTGCACAACCATGACATCTCTAAATGCAGATTTATTTCTTCCTTTCTAATCTATGTGTCTTTTATTTCTCGTACTTGCCCTATTATATCAGCTTGGACCTTCAGGATGATGTTGAATAGGAATGGTGACAGTAGAAACCATTCTGTTTTTCCTGATCTTGGGGAAAGGACCCAGGCTTTCACCATTAAATATGGTGTTAGCTATAGTTTTTTTTTTTAAGATTTTATTTGTTTCTTCATGAGAGACACACACACACACACACAGAGAGAGAGAGAGAGAGAGAGAGAGAGAGAGAGAGGCAGAGACAGGCAGAAGGAGAAGCAGGCTCCATGCAGGGAGCCCGACGTGGGACTCGATCCCAGGTCTCCAGGATCAGGCCCTGGGCTGAAGGCAGCGCTAAACCACTGAGCCACCCAGGATGCCCTATAGTTGTTTTTTTTTTTTTATAGATACCCTTTATCAGATTGAGGAGGTCCTTTTTTAAAGATATTATTTATTTATTTGAGAGAGAGAGTGTGTAAGCAGGGTATTAGGGGAGGAGATGACACAGAGCCTGTCACACAGCTCAGTTCCAGGACCCCAAGATCATGACCCCAGCCAAAATTTAGAGTCAGATGCTTAACTCTGAGCCACCCAGGTGCCCCACAGATTGAAGAAATTCTTATGTATTCTTAGTTTATTGTAAGTTTTTATTCTGAGTGTTTTGATGTTCAATTTTGAAACCAGCCTTGCATTCCTTGAATAAATGCCACTTTGTTGTGACATATCCTTTTTATGTGTTTATTGTTGAATTCAACAGTATATAAAGTTAGAATTTTTCTAAAATAAAAATTATGTGTAAAATTTTTGCATCTCTGTTCATGAGGGATATTGGTCTGTTGTTTTCTCATAATGTCTTCATCTGGTTTTGGTATCAAAGTAAATGTTGGCCTCTTAGAATGAGTTGGGAAGTAGTCCTTTTTCAGTTGTCTAGAAGAATTTGTATAGAATTAATATTGTTTCTTTCTTTAAAATTTGGTAAAATTTACAAGTTAAGTCACCTGAAGTGTTTTTTGTTAGTTTTTGCTTTGTGGAGTAGGTGCAAATTAACTAAAATTCACTTTTTAAAAATAGATATAGGGTTGCTCAGATTATATATTTCTTCTTAAGTAAGCCTTGGTAGTTTGTGTGTTTCAGTGAACTTGTATGCTTCATCTAAGTTGTCAAATTTATTGACATAAAGTTATCCATAATATTCCCTTATTATCCTTCTAAAATCTGTAAAAGCTATGGTAATATCATCTATCTCATTCCTGTTATTGATATTTTATGCCTTTTTCCTTTTTCATGATCAGTTTGGCTAGAGGTTTATCAAAGAACCAGCTCATTCTTACTAATGGTTAAAATGGTAAATTTCATGTTATGTTTATTTTATTAAAATTTTTAAAATGTCCCCAAAACCCCAACTCATTTGTTTCCAATCTGATCTTTATTATTTCCTTACTTCTGGTTTGGATTTAGTTTCTTAAGGTAGAAGCTGAAGTCATTGATTTGAGGGTTTGGTTGTTTTTGTTTTTGTTTTTGTTTTTGAGGGGGGAAGAGGGGCAGTGGGAGTAAGAGAGAGCAAATCCCTAGCAAGCTCCATGCCCAGCACAAAGCCTGACACAGGGCTCAATCTCACAACCCTGAGATCATGACCTGCATTGAAATCAAGAGTTGAACATTTAACTGAGCCATCCAGGTGCCCCTTCTTTTTCTGATATAAGCATTTAGTACTATAAATTTCCTCCTAAGTGCTCCTTTAATAACATCCCACAAATTTTGATACTTATATTTTTGTTTTCATTCAATTCAAAATATATTCTAATTTCCCTTTTGATTTCTTCTTTGACCCATGGGTTATTTATAAGTGGGTTATTTAGTTTCCAAATATTGGGGTTTTTTTCCTAAATATCTTTGTGTTATGATTTCTAATTTAATTTCATTGTGGTTAAAGAACATATTTTGTGTGACTTGGATCTTTTCAAATTAGTGAGGCTTATTAAGGCCTAGAATATGGTCAATCTTGGCAAATATTCTGTATGTACTTAAGAAGAATGTGTATTCTGCTATTGTTGGAGAGAGTGTTCTATAAATGTCAATCTTGTCTATTTGTGCTGTTCATTTCTACTGTATCTTTGCTGATTTTTCTGCCTACTTATTCTATCATTTATTGAGAGATGAGTATTCAAATCTCCTGCTGGAATTATGGATTTGTCTTTTTTTCTTGTAATTCTATTTTGTTTCATGTATTTTGAAATCTTATTAGGGGCATAAATATTTAGGATTAATTGATCTTTTCATTATTATGAAATGATCTGTTTTATTCCTGGTGATATTCTTTGTTCTGAAATCTACTTTTTTTTTTTATAATACAGTCCTTCCAGTTTTTTTTTTTTTTTTACTAATGCTAGAATGGTGTATATATGTATATATTTATTTATTTGTTTGTTTGTTTGTTTATTTGAGAGAGAGAACACCAGCAGGGTGGGAGGGGCAGAGGGAAAGAGAGAAGTAGACTCCCCACCGAGCAGGGAGCAATGCAGAGCTCCATTCCAGGACCATAGCCAGGACCTGAGCCAAAGGGAAATGCTTAACTGACTGAGCCACCCAGGTACCCCTAGAATGGTATATATTTTTTTAACACTTTGAGTTTTAACCTATTTGTGCCTTTATTTTTAAAGTGTGTTTCCAGGGTGCTTGACTGGCTCAGGGTCATGAGTTTGAGCCCCACACTGAGTGTAGAGATTACTTAAAATACATAAATAAGATTTTATTTTTTTTAAGATTTTTAATTTATTCATTCATGAGAGACACAGAGAGAGAGAGAGAGAGGCAGAGACACAGGCAGAGGGATAAGCAGGCCCCATGCAGGGAGCCTGATGTGGGACTCGATCCCTGGTCTCCAGGATCACGCCCTGGACCGAAGGCAGCGCTAAACCGCTGAGCCACCCGGGCTGCCTCATAAATAAAATTTTAAAAAATAAATAAAGTGTATTTCTTGTAAGCAGCATATTGTTGAGTCTAGCTTTTATAATATAGTCTGACAAACTGCATTTTAATTGGGGTGTTTAGACCATTTGCTTTTAATATGATTATTGATATGGATAGGCCTGACTCTCTTATTTTGCTATTTTCTATTTGTCCCATCTATTCATCATTCCCTTTATTTTGTTTATTTTTTGGCTTCTTTTTGGATCAACTGAGTATTTTGTGATTTCATATTATCTCCTTTGTTGGCTCATGTATGATTTTGGTGCTTAAATTAGTGATATAAAACATTAAGGGTTAAGTTCTTTTGAATAATTGACTCCTTTATGAAATTATCTTTTTTATTCTCAAAAATATCCTTTGATGTGAATTTTACATTATCTGATGTTAATATATCCCCTTACTCCACCTTTCTTTTGATTACTTTTAGCATGGTATGCCTCCATCAAAAGTGAAAATGTTCTCAAAGATGGTTACTTTTTAGAAACTAAGTTTAGTTAATTTTGTTTGCTTAAAAATTTCATTCATTGACTTTAAAAGTTAAGAATGTGTATAATGTGTATCTAATTATGTCTCTTAAGGCAAGAGAAACAAAAGGAAAAATAAACTGTTGATAGTACATCAAAATAAAAAGCTTTCACACAGTGATGCAAGGCAACCTACTGGATGGGAGAAGATATTTGCAAATGATATAGCCAATGAGGGGTTAATATCCAAGATATATAAAGAACTTGTATAGCTCAACACCAGAAAAACAATCAAATTAAAAAATGAGCAGAGGACATTTTCTAAAATGACATTTTCTCAAAGACATACAAATGGCCGACAGACACATGAAAAGATACTCAGCATCACTAATCACCAGGAGAATGCAGGATGTGGAGAAAAAGGAACCTTCATGTATTGTTGGTGGAAATGTAAATTGGTGTAGCCACTGTGGAAAACGGTGTGGAGGTTCCTCAAAAAATTAAAAATAGAAATACCATATGATCCAGTAATTCCACTACTGGGTATTTATCCAAAGAAAACAAAAACACTAATTTCAAGATATTTGCACCCCATGCGTATTGCAGCATTATTTACAATAGCCAAGATAAGCAAGCAACCTAAGTGTCTGTTGATAGATAAATGGGTAAAGAAGATGTGATACACACAATGGAATGTTACACAGCCATAAAGAAAGGATGAGATCTTACCATTTGTGACAACATGGATAGACCTAATACCTCTAGGGTATTGCTAAGTGAAATAAGTCAGACTGAGAATGACAAATACCATATGATATCACTCAGATGTGGAGTCAAAAAAAAAAAACAAAAACAAATGAATAAACCAACAAAAACCAGAATCAGACCTATAAATACAGAGAACAAACTGATGGTTGTCAGAGGGAAAGTGGGGGGTGGAGGCATAGGCAAAATGGGTGAAGAGGAGTGGGAAGTACAGGCTTCCAGTTACAGAATGAAGTCATGGGAATAAAAAGAATAGCATCAGTATAATCAATGATATGTAATAGTGTTGTATGGTGGCAGATGGTAGCTATACTTGTGAACAAAGCATAACATATAGAGATATTGAACCACTATGTTGTACACAGGAAACTAGTGTAACATTATGTGTCAACTATACTCAAAATTTTTTTTAAAGAATGAGTATCTATTTATTAAATATAACATATAAAATATACTTTGAATTCCTTATCATGACTAGTTAAGGACACGTTAAGGAGAAAATGGAGAAGGCAAAGACAGTGTATAGAAATACTAGGATATCTAGAGAATGATTTTCTACAGAAAGCCTCTTTCTTATGACCTTTTGGGATATTTCTGTTAAAAGCTCTTGGAGAGCTATTACAATTTTGGGTGAGTGTAGGCATGGATGAAAATCTCACTTCTACTTATGTGGGCTCAGTTCTGAGTGAAATTAAGTCTGGAGCTGAATCTAGCCCATGGGCCAGAGAGTCCTCATCCCTAATCCAGCATCACTGATTTCTCTTTTAGAATTGGCTTGCAAATGAAATTGAGGTTATGGTCAGTACTGAGGAAGCCAAACGCCATCTGAATGACCTTCTTGAAGATAGAAAGATCCTGGCTCAGGATGTGGCTCAACTCAAAGAGAAAAAGGAATCTGGGGAGAATCCACCTCCTAAACTCCGGGCAAGTACCCCAATGGAAATATGTTATCAATAATCAGATTCTGCACTCCCCAGAAACCCTCACAACTTTGGAGGATTACTTTCCTTTTAGCACCTCACCCTCATTCCCATTATTCTTTACAGAGGCGCACGTTCTCACTTGCCGAACTACGTGGTCAAGTTTCTGAGTCAGGGGATTCCATTACAAAGCAGATTGAGAGCCTAGAAACTGAAATGGAGCTCAGGTAATAGGACTGTCTCTAAGACATTGTAATTTATAAAAATTTATGCCTGGAATAAAAATAGAACCTATCAATCCAGTGATTCAAAAGCTTGTTTTTCAAAGGCTTTGTGATGATTGAGAAATGAGAGAATGTAGCAATGTTTTGAACCATATACTTCACTAGACATGTTAGACATATTTTTTCATTCAGTCCCTCCTTATGAGGTATACCTTATGAAGTAAGTATCATTCTTCTGACTTTAAATATCTAAACAAGTTCGGAAATTAAAAAAATATTTTTAGACTTTTTGTTTTGAGAAAGACAGCATGGTGGGGGCAGGGCAGAGGGAGAGGGAGAATCCCAAGTAGACTCCCTGCTGAGCACAGAGCCCAACACAGGGCTTGAACCCACAACCCCAAGATCATGACCGTGGCTGAAATCAAGAGCTGGACAGCCAACTAACTGAGCCACCCAGGCACCCCAGAAGTTTAGAAATCTTAAGAAATGTGCTCAAGGTTATACAGAGCTGGGATTCAAAACCTGGCCTATCTAATTCCAAAACCCATGCTCTTTATGTTGCACCCCATCTTGGTATTTCTGAAATGTAGAACCGGCTAAAAACAAAACAAAACTTTAGAAGAAGTTAAGCACTGATGCCAGAAGAGCAACAGTACAGAAGAAAGAGAACTTTAGAGATTATTGGCTAAGTAGATGTAATAATGTATAAGTAAAGCAAACATGAGCATTAGATTAATAAGTAAAGTATATAACATAGTACTTGGCATATTAGAATTGCTCAATGCACAGTCTCTCTTTCTCCTTTTCTGGCTCTAAGACCAGAAATTATGCTGCTCTAATCACTATTATTGTCTTTTAAGTATCTGTAATCTCTAGAAGGAATGAACTTCCACAGAGATTATATAGGGTCTTAGGATGATAGAATTGTATCACCCACAAGACCTTAAAGATCATTTGATTTGTTTTGAGCAACACATACTAGCTATTTATCTTTGGATACGTCTATAAGTCACTCAACATTTGAGTTTCTGTTTTGTGCTGCCCTGGATGCATACAGTTGGATATACAGAAAGTAGATGGCACACCCCTGCTCTCAAGTGGAAATAGTATAATGACAGAGGGGTAGGTTGGAATCATTTGTTAAAATTTCAGGAATGTAAACCATTGATAGCTTACCACATTTATGCCACAGAAACTAGCAAAAGCTACAAATTGGGTTCATTTTTTTAGTGCTGGTTTTTATTTTATTTTTTTAAAGATTTTATTATTTATTAGAAACACAGAGAGAGAGAGAGAGAGGCAGAGACACAGGCAGAGGGAGAAGCAGGCTCCATGCAGGGAGCCCGACGTGGGATTTAATCCTGGGTCTCCAGGATCAGGCCCTAAGCTGAAGGCAGCGCTAAACTGCTAGGCCACTGGGGCTGCCCTAGGGCTGGTTTTTAAACATTTACCTGCACACCACTGTGAATAATTAAATGATTAAATGTTAGGCAGGTGCCAAGTAGAGAGCAATTAAACAGGTGAGTTTAATCAAGGCAATTTTCCTAAACTTGATGAGACAGAAACTAAATTTTAAAATACGTAAGGGACATGAATTGTCAGAGGAGACAGGAAAGGCCATATGGTAGACGATAATTCTGAAGTGTTCTGGCTCCCCTCTTCCAAGAAGCCTTCCCTGACACTTTATCTCCCACTATTCCTCCTCTGTAAACTCCTTTAGAACTTAGAGTCATCAATCATATATATGGTACAGTGGATGTGTTATCTTTATACATTTTTATTTTTTACGGGTATTAGTCTTGTCAATATATAAATTGATTGTAATCTTGGTGAAGGAAAGGGCTATATATTAGACCAGAGTTCTTGAAGCATGGTCTGCAACCCCTGGGGTACTCTGAGCAACCGAAACTGTCTTCATAATGCTATTAAGACATTATTTTCCACTTATACTACAATGACATTTGCTGTGATAGTTAAAGCAACAGAAGACAAAATTGCTCATACCATAGCTTGAATTAAAGCAGTGGCACCAATCTGTACTAGAGGTCATTGTATACTTCATGACCACACACTTTCAGTTGTTTTTTTAGATCAGTTTTACTTAAGAATGGCTTTGATAGGGGCGCTTGGCTGCCTCAGTTGGTAGAGCATGCAACTTTTGATCTTGGGGTCATCAGTTCAAGCCCCACATTGGGGAAAGTAGAGCCTACATTTAAAAAAAAAAAAGGCTTTGATAAAGCAGTGTTAATTTTATTAAATTTCAACCCATGAGTTCAAATCTATTTAGTATTCTGTGTGACCAAATAGGAAGAACACATAGAGCACTTGTACTGTTTTGCTGAAGTCTGAGGGTTGTCTGGAGGAAAAGCACTTGTGCAATTGTTGGAGGTGTGAACTCAATAGGCCTCTTTTTTCCACGGAACATCCGTTGTGTTTGAAAGAACGACTGACAAACTATGGTTATTCAGGCTTGAGTACTTGGCAGGCATTTTCTCAAAAGTGAACAGAGTGAGCTTGTCACTTCAAGAAAAACAACTGGTAGTGTTTGTCACTAAAGATAGAATTGAGCTTTCAAGCAAAACTTAGAATTCTGGAAAACTTTTATCTGCTCCCATGAGCTTGACAGTTTTTTTTAACTTTTCTGTTGAGACCAGCAGTGATATTAACTATTTATTTCTTGATATTGTATAATGAAATGTGTTATCATTTGGAGATTTTGCATCACTCAACATTGCCCAAATATGTTACAGAATCATCTGTGGGTAAAAGATCCATTCAGATTGGAAGATAGATCAATGGGTTTTAATATAAAAGAGTAAAAAGTTTACAGTTTCAGATTCCACATTTCAACTAATTTTTAAGGAACTACCACTTGTTGGGTTTTAGTGTAGTCTCAAAGAAGAACGTCCACAGTTAGGCTACTAAAATGTTCCTTTGTCCAACTACATATCTATGTGAGGCCAGATTGTCTTCATTAACATCAACCAGAACATGTCACATGTTTGCATGTGGGAGATGTGAGAATCCAGTTGTCTTCTACTGAGCCAGATATTACAGAGATTTATAAAAGTGTAAAAGAGTCTCATTCTTCTCACTACATGATTTTTTGTTTTAGAAAATATATTTTTCATAAAATAGATTATAATGGATTATTGTTATTTTAAGTGAATTAGTGAACATTTAATTTTTTCTCAGTTTTACTTTCAACACTGTAAATATCTATAGGTGCAATGTATATGAACAGAATTTCTCAGAGGTCCTCAAATAATTTTTAAGAGTGTAGAGGGGTCCTGAGACTCCCAAGATTTGAGAACTGCTATCTTAGATTATTTTGGTACTAAAGAAGAAGATCTTTTATAGTACCTTACATAGCAGCATGTTACACATATGCTGGTATACTACCTTTCATTGGACACATTGCAAATTTGAGAAGGAAGCTACTAATGAAACTGAAATATTGTGTAAACCTTGGTCTCAGACCATACTTGATTAGAAAGTATCTGTAAGATATAACCAGGGTCAGGGTATCTAATCTTCTTAGAAACTTCTCAGTCCTGTGGCAGGCACATCAAGATAACCTCTCATAGCACTAGCCATAGTTATCAATTTGATATTTGGTCCCAGCGAAGAACATCTACCTGTTTGTCCTTTTTAAATTTTTTTAAGATTTTATTTTATTCATTTGAAAGAGAGAGAAAGCACCAGCAGGAGGGAGGGGCAGAGGGAGAAGGAGAAGCAGACTCCCCACTTAGCAGGGAGCCCAAAATGGGGCTTGATCCCAGGACCCTGGGATCATGACCTGAGTCGAAGTCTGACTCTTAACCGGCTGAGCCACCCAGGTGCCCACTGCTTATACTTTTGAGACTTTTTCCCTTCCTTTTGAGGCCTCCTGGTTCCTTCATATCACAATCTGAACTCATATGGCCTCAAGACAAAGTCACATTACAGTTAATATACTACAACAGAACCCTACTAAAACAAATTTTTTCAAGCCCCACCATGTGACACATTTATTTCAACCAGTATTTCATAAAATAAAATCACTGAGATAGTTTCTTGGATTCCTTTTGCATCAGGATTTGAGATACTAACCAGCTGACTCAGTCATTATTTAAATGATATTTCACTAATACCTCCATCCATAAACCTATCTGAAGAGCTCCACAGAGCTCTCCTCCTTGGTGTTAAGGATACTAGCAATAAGTCTCACTGTCCCTTTCCTTGAAGGAGTGCCCAGATTGCTGATCTACAGCAGAAGTTGCTGGATGCAGAAAGTGAAGACAGGCCAAAACACCGCTGGGAGAGTATTGCTACCATTCTGGAAGCCAAGTGTGCCCTGAAATATTTAATTGGAGAGGTAAGCATCACTCTTCTTACCAGCAATTAGAAGTCTGGCCAGATAGGTTGAGATAAGATGTTAACCTGGAATACTATTGTAGTGCCATTGCCACTTTTCATGGTAGAAGCTGCAATGACACTAGAATTAGAGAAAATAGTTTTATGGGTAAAGGTTGGTGTGAACAAATACAGCCCAGTCACTTAGAAAATTGATACCTGATAGCCTGGCATACAGCAAGTGCTCAATAAATGTCTGCTATTATTATTGAGAAAGTATCAGGATGCCATAGTAGGCCACTGGTTATACATAAACTATTGTACTGTACTACTTTTCAAACTATTATACTGTACCTATGAGATGTTTTCAAAAAAAGCTTAAGGTACGGGCACCTGATTGGCTCAGTGATTGAGCATCTGCCTTTGGCTCAGGTCATGGTCCCAGAGTCCTGGGATCAAGTACTGCATCAGGCACCCCGCGGGAAGCCTGCTTCTCCTTCTCCCTATGTCTCTGCCTCTCTGTGTCTCTCATGAATAAAATAAAATCTTTAAAAAAGTTTAAGGTACAATCTAGAAAAGAGGAAACCTAATCATCTTTTGACATACACCCATCTTAAGGAAAGTCCCATCTTCACTGACTTTAAAATAATATGTCATCTTACATTTTCACAAGAGGAACTGAAGTTGATTGCCTCTGGTGATTGAGGCATTTTCACTTTGAGATGAGCATACAAACTCCAGCTCTAGAAGTCTGAGCAATGTTATTCCTTTATACATTTTTGTATTGGGTTAGCAGATTTGTCCTACCAAGAAAATCCTGATTGTTTGTGTGAACACTGGTATTATGCTGTTCACCGTGTGTGCCAGTAGAGACTATAAAACCAGGCCAGCATAGGATATCAATCTAGCCTGAAAAGCCAGATCTACAGTGCCAGCTAACATGTCTACTAGTTCCAACATGTGAATACAGACGTTCTGAGATGGAACATAATTGGCCATAAGGGTGTGTCCTGTGGATTTCTCTTCAGAATGAAGGAAGAAAGTCTTAAATATCAGAATTTGGAGTTGTTAGATACTGTTTGTGTTCAGTTTATTCTTGTCCAGAGACAGAGCAAGAGATTGAATGACTTTAGCAGTGGCTTCTAGCTTGAAGAGATCAATCTCAACCGAAATAGGGAGTCTTGGCCTGGATAGCATTGTTACCATGTGTAGAATCCATGTGACATAGAAAAAGAAGAATGGGCTCGGACATGGAGGAACTTTTCTCAGTCCATTTCAGGAAAGCTGACATTTTCCTGCCTAATGAATGGGGAAAGGTGGCCATTCTCCAAATAAACTGATCTTCTTTTATCCCTTCCAGCTGGTCTCCTCCAAAATACAGGTCAGCAAGCTTGAAAGCAGCCTGAAACAGAACAAGGCCAGCTGTGCCGACATGCAGAAGATGCTGTTTGAGGAGCGAAATCATTTTGCTGAAATTGAGGCAGAGTTACAGGCAGAGCTGGTCAGGGTAGAACAGCAGCATCAAGAGAAGGTGAGCCCTGGCAAGCCCAGAAGCTACACTGAGAATCAGTGTCATTGCTTTTGGTCGGTAGATTTGAAAAGATAGTAGGGTGGGAGGGGAATATGAAGTTTCCTTCGAAAGCCCATGTTGTCTTTTCTAAATTTTGCAAACAAGGAACCTGAAAAAGGAATGACTTGTCAAAGTTTACACATACAACGACTCTTAGCCTTCAACTTTCATACCAAGGTTAACATTGTGGCCGGGCTTACTACTTCCAGCCACGAGAATGAAAGGTAACAAGTACCCTCTAAATCCGAGGAGTCATCTGGATCACAGCTTGGCCTAAGCCAGAATTCCTTTCTCCCCTCATTCCTTTGGTCTCATTTGTATCTTTCTCTAGGTGCTATACCTTCTCAGCCAGCTGCAGCAAAGCCAAATGGCAGAGAAGCAGCTAGAGGAGTCAGTGAGTGAGAAGGAGCAACAGCTGCTGAGCACACTGAAGTGTCAGGTATGATAATGGAGCAGAAGTCTCCAGAGATGGGATCCACAGGCCTGACTGCGAATCCTATCTGATTTACACCACTGTACTTGTAGCGGACAGTGACTACTGAAAAAAGGTTTATAATAGTATTCTCTATGGCCTCTT
Organism: Vulpes lagopus; assembly: GCF_018345385.1. Classification (NCBI taxonomy): domain Eukaryota; kingdom Metazoa; phylum Chordata; class Mammalia; order Carnivora; family Canidae; genus Vulpes; species Vulpes lagopus. The sequence goes on from NC_054848.1 coordinate 54,382,333, forward strand.
GGCCCTATCTGATCAATGTAGGGGTATTTAGAATGCAACCACACATAGGGTGACCTCCTTTTGGGAACAGAAATGACATTGCTTACTCCATACCAAATTTTGAGGCCTCCTGGTTCCTTGCCTCAGCCCCAAGCTCTAAAAGAGGTGGGAAAGTTCAGTCATCCCATAGAATCCTAAGGGCATTCAGCTTTCTCTTTCTTTTCTTTTCTCTTTTTTTCTCTTTCTGAGGTTGTTCTGAGCTGAGACCTGACATGTTTGTAAAGTGCCTGGGGTCTGAATATCTCCCAGAGCCTGGGAACACCACACCCCTTAGCAGCGTGTTGGAACACTATTTTGTCCAACTTAGAATCTTTTTTTCTGAACCACCAGTCTCTAGGGTTTCCTTGGCACCTCCCATCTAAGACATAACCAAACTAGTTAAGGTCGTATGCTGAATTATGAATCTAGTTGTCTTTAGTGCCAGGAAGTTTAATCAGGCTTATTAGAGTAGCAAATGAACTGCCTAGTCTATGTTTAGAAGCGTAAACAAAAGCATCTGTAGACTTGAAAGAAGCAAAGCTAACCGTCCGTGTGGGTCTCTTAATCAGCATCCTGATGTGAATGAATAAGGTATGTAAGGCTAGGGAATAGAAAGGAATAAGGAAAGCATTTAGGGCAGAGCACATGGTTCTTGTGAGCACAGTCAGGACTGCTTGGGAGTGATGGAACAGAAGTGGCACTCAGGACACCTAGGAACTGGTAGGAATCAGACATTTTTCTGGGTGCCAGTACCTACTGTGCAAAAAACCATCCGCTGCCAGCAACTTAGCAGCAATATGTTTTCATCTATGTGAGTTGTTTGGCAACCCACATGTAGTGCCCAAAATAACCCCACCTATCACTGTATTATTTGGAAATAGGATGAAGAACTCGAGAAGATGCGAGAAGTGTGTGAGCAAAATCAGCAGCTTCTCCAAGAGAATGAAATCATCAAGCAGGTAGCGCAGCTTCCCACCCATTTTATAATAAGCCCTGGGAGACCCTGTTGCAACTGAGGTCAGCTTTTGGGAGCAGCCCTGGGTATGACAAGTTGGCTCTATTTTTGAGGTCTGTATCAAATTTCTATATGATATGGTCATGTGCATTTCAAAATGGTATAAACACGCATTTTAAAAATTTTTTAGTTTTATTTAAATGCAATTAATTCACATGTAATAATATTGCTGGTTTCAGAGGTAGAGGTCAGTGATTCATCAGTCTTACATAATAGCCAGTGCTCGTTACATCCTGTGCCCTCCTGAATGTCCGTAAACACACAGTTTTTAATCTGTTCTTTTCTGAATCTAATGCTCATCTTCTAAGGTGAGTGTCCTTCAACCTACTTTACTATTAACCCACCTCACTTTACTATGTCTTAAATTCAGCTAGCCCAGGAATCTTTATGTTTTAGCCATTAACACTCCCAGAAGCTGCCCTGCACTATATACTATGTATTTTTTTTTCCAAACAGAAACTGACCCTCCTCCAAGTAGCCAGCAGACAGAAACCTCATCTTCCTAAGGATACCCTTCTATCTCCAGACTCTTCTTTTGAATATATCCCACCTAAGGTAAACTGCTCAATGATGGTAATAACCTTCATATGGCCATGGTTGAGGGGAAGTGTGCTAAATTAATCTTTCAAAAGAGGTTGGGAGTTAAAAATCCCAAATTCTGGAGTGCCTGGCCAGCAAAAGTCAGAAGAGCACACAACTCTTGATCTCAGGGCTGTGAGTTCGAGCCCCACATTGGGTGCAGAGCTTGCTTAAAAGTAAAAATCTTAGGGATGCCTGGGTGGCTTAGTGGTTGAGCATCTGCCTTCAGCTCAGGGCATGATTCTGGAATCCCGGGATCAAGTCCCACATCAGGATCCCTGCATGGAGCCTGCTTCTCCCTCTGCCTGCATCTCTCCCTCTCACTCTGTGTGTCTCTCATGAATAAATAAAATCTTTTAAAAAAATAAAATAAAATAATAAAAATCTTTTTAAAAATCCCAGATTCTAGCATCTCAGTTTTCCTCAGAGTCCCAAATAAAACTATAGTCTTGAGGAAAATAGGCATTCCTTCCCCAGAAGGCTGACTTTTGGCCATGTACAGGTATTATGTAACAACTGAGGAGGAGCAAGAGAAAAGGGCAGTGTTCAGCTATCCATCCAAAGATACTTATCTCATCATATCATGAGTCCCTCTTTCCTCCCTCAGATTGCTCAGCTTCTATGCCTTCAGTTTCCATCCCTTCAAAGACTCTGTAAGGCCAAAGGCTGCGGCAGAATCTCTTCTGATTGGTAAAGCCAAGGGAGTATATTTGAGGGAGTCGGAAATCTCGGCTTGAGAATATAGCTGGCAACAGCTACTGGAAAGATATGATATACATGTATTTTTAAAATTTTATTAAGTAATTATTCCAAACCTTTTTTTTTTTCTTAGCCAAAACCTTCCCGTTTTAAAGAAAAGTTCCTGGAGCAAAGCATGGACATCGAGGATCTAAAATATTATTCAGAGCATTCTGTGAATGAGCCTGACGACAGTGCTGGTGATGATGATGATGGGGCTGATGAGGAATGGAAGCCAACAAAATTGGTTAAGGTGTCCAAGAAGAACATCCAAGGGGTAGGAGGCAGCTCTCATCTCTGTCAGGGGTTCTGGTCCTTGCTCTTTACTGCCAGTGGGTATGTGCTGGCCCCATATCCCTGAGCCCCTGAGTCCCATTCAAAGGCATTGAGGAGTCCTTGTTGGGCCAACTCTGTATGGAGCCTGGGGCTAGCAGAGAAGGCTGCCTGAGTGCACAAGATGGCTCTCTTCATGTTTTCAGGTTCTTACTAAGTCTGAACGGGTTAGTGGTATCTATACCACTTCATTGAGGCTGGTTCCAAAGTGATCATGTAATAATCCTTCATATTTTTATAGCATTTGACAGTTTATCAACCATTGTCATATAGGTTATCTCTTTTTATCATCACCAAAAAATCCAGTGAGGTATTTATTATTTGCATTTTATAGATGGATTGGAGACCCACAGGGAAATGACCTTGCTCAAGGTCATAAAACTGAGGACAGTCAGGACTTGAAACCAAATATTCCGACTCCAAATCCAGTTGTTTCTACCACATCATGGTCATATCAGTAAAAATTGCAGGCTAGAAGCTATCTTCCTTGCCTCCCTAGACTAAGGGGTAATAGTAATTACAGAAAAGGCTAGTAATTAAGATCAAACAATCAAGTTAAAGTTAGTTAGGACCAATTTGACTTTGAGGCATGCTTTATTTACTTCCACAATGATAGTCCTACATAATTACCAAACCGAGGTGTTTTCTGTTGAAACATTAACTTCCCAGGCCCTATAGTTCACCACTACCCCAATTGTGCCCTGCAACCACATTGCACTTAAAGAGAACAGTTCACAAATGACCCTAACAGTTCACAAATAACACTGGAAGGTTACATGATTTCATTAGCTGCTTGAGCACCTCATAGGGGACTAAGCCTTAAAAAGCCACAACACCAGAGCGAAGCAAGTAATGAGGAATTAAGCTAGTCGTGGTGGCATTAAGTCACTTGGAAAGAATCATCAGGAATGCAACACATCCCATGTTCTTAGTGGGGCTAAAGAGCTCATCCTCCAGCCTCAGAGAGCTTATAATCTAGTGGGAAAACAAGGCAAAGAAATAGAAGCATACCAAAGAATCTCAGCATATTCATCTTAGAGAGATGGACTGAAGGATTTTAAGAGTGACTATAAAGCTAAACCAAGCGGATATAGTTTAGAAAGATACCATGAAAGAGATGACTACTACTGCATTATAAGATGGAAAGGGAAATACAGTCTTGGAAGCAACTGGGAGACCATTTCTGGCACAACGAACAGCATATTGCAAAGACTTAGTTATAGAGGGACAGGAGACACTTACAGAAAATGGGGCAGAACGTGTCTGACTTTCATTCACTTAATCAACAAATGTTTATGGACTTTACTATGACCGAAGTGGAGAGCATGAGCTGAATATAGACGCAAGGGTTAGCTAAGTAATAGGAAGCAGAATTGAGAAGTAAACACAGAAACAAATATTAGAGGACCAAAAACCCCTGGGAAGACGTGTCCAAATGTAAAGCAAATATGTATATCCTTGTTCTTGAAGCAAGCTTTCCATATGTATCATGGCAATGTTGCTCCACATGTAAAAAGGAAATAGAGAAATCTAGTAAAAATTGTAAGTAAGTATTGGTTATTAATGACAAATTCAATATCTAAAACTGAGAAATTATTCTTTTCTAGGCTTTTCCCCTGATTTAATAACTTAAGAGTATAATTGGGCATTAAGGGAGACAAGTTGGCACACGATCTAGTTTCTCTCTTTTAGCAACCTTGAAGTACATGGATGCTGTGACTGCTCCCTGATCAGACTGCTCTTAGAGACATTAGCTGTAGACCTTCATCCTATTTGCGATTCCAACCCAGCTGAAATGGGCTGGCATTATTACTTTATTTTTTTTTTAATTTTTATTTATTTATGATAGCCACAGAGAGAGAGAGAGAGGCAGAGGAAGAAACAGGCTCCATGCACCGGGAGCCCGACGTGGGATTCGATCCCGGGTCTCCAGGATCGCGCCCTGGGTCAAAGGCAGGCGCTAAACCGCTGCGCCACCCAGGGATCCCCTGGCATTATTACTTTAAAGGAGACTGCCGCAGGCACCAAAATAATGACTTGTCTAGAACTAATGCTGAAAAAGGAGGCTTCCTCAACCAGGCTTCCTTTATGTACTAAGGAGATGCTGAGGGACAGGCCATGTGCTATAGGAAAAGAAATAGCTTCAAAGCAAGGTAGACATGGATTCTCATCTTGAGTTTGCCACTGGCTAGTTGGATGACCTGAAACAGGTCACTTAATCTCCCTAGGCTTCTCATTCCTTGTCTATGCAATGAAAGGATTAAACTAGAAAGATGGCTGTGGAAGGTCCCTTCCAGCACTAATATCCTGAATCAAAGTAACGGTCAAAGCTGTATAAATATTTTTCAATTAATTAAGGAGTGTTAGGGATGCCTGGGTAGCTCAGCGGTTGAGCGTCTGCCTTTGGCTCAGGGCGTGATCCTGGAATCCCTTCATGGAGCCTGTTTCTCCCTCTGCCTATGTCTGCCTCTCTCTCTGTATCTCTCATGAATAAATAAATAAAATCTTTAAAAAAAAATAATTAAGGAGTGTTAATAATACTAACTTTATATGGTGTTTTATGGCATCTGAGTAGTTAAAAGAAGGAATATGTGCAAAAGCACTCTGTGACAAATAAAATATCATGCAGATACTGTTACTGAAGGACTGTAAGCATTTTACAAATACTCTCATTTGTCCCCTTTGACAGAAAAGAGGAAGCAGGAATTCTTATCTCTTCCTTAGTGATGAGAGAATGGAGATGAACTTGAATGAAGTGACTTGTCCAAGGTCATACCAAGTTTTATTTTTTTTAAGATTTTATTTATTTATTCATGAGAGACACAGAGATACAGAGAGAGACCCAGGCAGAGAGAGAAGCAGACTCCCCACAAGGAGCCTGATGTGGGACTCGATCATGGATCCTGTGATCACGCCCTGAGCCAAAGACAGACACTCAACCGCTGAGCCATCCAGGCATCCCCATACCAAGTTTTAAATATAAGACTAGAGCCTGAGTCGCCTGCCATTGTCTGGTATTCTTTATGTTAAATTTTTTACCAGATCTTATTCTGAGACACAGTGTGACACTGAAACCAGTGCTAGAAGAATTACAGACTCTGAAGCAACACTGACTGCACATTAGAATCTCCAAGGGAACTTTTCAAGGGAACTTTACCTGAACTTTTCAGGTAGTCTGGGACCCCACCTCCAGATATTCTGACTTAATTGGTCTGAGGTGGGATCTGGCCTTTTTGAAAATCTCCCCAGAGATTTCTTATGTGTAGCCAGGTTTGAAAACCACTGGTTTAAAGGAACCCCAGAGGTCTTTCAGCTCTACTTCCCACTCTATATAAAGAATCCCTTTATTACAGTGATTCTCAGCTGTGGTATTGGGACATACTGGTGGGTTATACACACACACACACACACACACACACCATGTACTACATACATATATTTTTGAGGTCAGGTCTGTGACAAGTCATTATCCCTCTCTTACGTTCTGATCTGGGTCCTGAGTGTGAAAGAGAACAGGATGAAATTACAGCTAGTGGAATGGCATTCATGCGATGAATACATCTGTCATGTGTGTCATGACTGTTCCAGAATACCACACTACCACGGGTTTATCTAGCCTCTGCCTGCTTGAAAACTTCTAGTACTGGGAAGCTCACAGTCTCATAGGGAAGCCCATTGGAGCCCACCAACTGTTAGGAGGTTGTTCCTTGTTGAGCTAAAATGCACTCTTATAAATCATCCCAGTGGGGGATGACTGTGTAAATTCTAATTGTTCTTCCTTATGACAGCCTTTCAGATACCACTCTCATTCTGTTATCCCTTTAGATAAACTAGAGACACATTGACAGGATAATAGAATGTTTTGGAGGCATTTAGATGAATTTGCAAATGTCAGAGGACCATACCCAGGCTGTGGCAATGGATCAATGTCATCTTGGTGAAGTCTCTCTAGGACATGTCATAGAACTCTGTCTTTTGTCCTGTGTTATTCAGAGGAGCAAGTTTTTTTTTTTATTATCATGTCCAGTATTGGCAAGGGTGACTAAATGTGGGCATTCCTGTCTATTACTATTAGGTATGTACATTGGTATACTCCTGGAAGGCAACTTGAAAATATGTATCAAAAATCTCCAGTGCCTGGCTAGCTCAGTCTGTAGAGTATGGGTAGAGCATGTGTCCCTTGATCTTAGGGTTGTAAATTTAAGCCCCATGTTGGATATAGAGATTGCTTAAAAAGAAAAATCTTTTTTAAAAAGATATGTATCAAAAATCCTAAAAATGTTCCTGTCCTTTGGCTCAGTAATTATACACATAAGAATTTATACTAAGGAAATAGTCACTGGTACAAAACAGGATGCATTCATTCAACAAAACTTTTGTGAGAACCTAGCTATATATCAAGCACTGTTTCTAGGTGCTGAGTATATAACAAACAAGACAGGTAAGATCCTTGGCCTTATGAAACTAAAGACATTCTTGGTGGAGAGAGACACACAATGGCCAGAAAAACAAAATAATTTTAAATGGTGATAAGAGATAAACAGAGAAGATATAATGAAGTCATAAAGAATTCTGGGATTGGAAAATAGTTCTTTAAAAGAGTGTTTGGGAGAGGCCTCTCCAAGAAGGAGATACTTAAGCAGAGATCTCAGCAAAGTGAAGGAGCAAGTCAGGGAAAGAACCAGAGGGAAAACATTTCAGGAAAAGGGAGCAGCAAATGCAAAGACCTCAGACAGGAATGAATTTGGTTTACCAAGGAATGACTGAAAAAAACAGGGTAGCTGGAGAGTATTGAAAAGTGGGAGAGAGCAGTCAAGGGCAGGCCAGAAGGGTAGTTAGGGGCCAGATCTTAGAGAGCCTTGTCGATGATGGGAAGATACAGATTGTGTTTATGTAGCAGGATACCTATGGTAACATGATTGGTAATAGGAAACAATTTCTTTGAAAACAATCTCAATGGGATGCCTGGGTGGCTCAGTGGTTGAGTGTCTGCCTTTGGCTCAGGGCGTGATACCAGGGTCTGGTCCTGTGTCTAGCTTCCTGCAGGAAGCCTGCTTATGCCTCTGTGTCCCTGCCTCTCTCTGTCTTTCATGAATAAATAAATAAATCTTTAAAAAAAGAAAAAACACAATCTTAATATCTAACATTAGGGGACTGGTTAAATAAATTGATGTTTTCACATGATCAAACACTATATACAGCTATTAAATATTAAAAATCATGGTTTCGATTTTCCAGTTTTATAAAGTGATCTATATTAATCTCAAAATCAGGAAAAAGGATATTATAATGGTTTCTTTTCGCTTCACAATTAACAGAACGATGGTGATGGTTTTTCTATGAGAGAGACTTAAGGGCTTATATTTAACTGTAAGCTCAGTATGGATTCACAAAGATATGACAGGAAAAAAAGCTACTGTGGTTTTTAGGCCTCATAAACAAGACTGTTGGGTCCATAGCAAGGGAGTAGTTCTGTGTCAATCTACCTCACAATGGCCACCAAAACTAGAAAGTTATGTTCTTTTCTGGATGTCACAATTGAGGATGAACTTGGACAAATTGGTGTATGGCCAAGGTGGTGAGGATTCTTGGAAACCATGTCATGTGGTGGTTCATTGAGGAAGCTAGGTATACTTACCTTTGAGAGGATCTGGGCAGAGGCGGACTGGGGAGTGGAAATTATGCTCAGGGTTTGAGCAAGAATGCTGCGAGAGTGTGGTTAAACTGATTCCTTCCTTATCATTGCAGATGGCAGAACTGAGTCCTGTGGTCAGAAGTTATATAGGAACTATCCTCTCAGAATAAATAGAGCTTCAGATAATTAGACCAGGGACATTAAAAAAGGAGCTCCCATACATCAAATCAGGCTCTGGACAGTTGCTGAGGTCTCTTCTGACTCTAATTCATTATTCCCTGAGCCCTGCCACCTATGTTTGTTCCAAGCCAAACTACCCCCCCTTCTTCTGCCAATCTACCAGATTATACTCTTATAACATCACTTCCTATAGCACTGGTCACCTGCCTCTTTTCTTGTCTACTGTCCTCTTTATTAAGCACATACACACACTGAACTCCCAAGTATATGCACAAGGAAGCATACTCAGTGATTACGTGGGTTCAGTAAGTACATGGGAAGCACTCACACTCACACACCAGCTGTTACTACTGCAGCCTTGTTGTTAAGGGTGAACGTGGCACCCTGAGGAGTATGACTAAATCGTGTTCATAGAATGAAAATGAATGGAACTGAGCAACACAGGGCAATATATAATAAGATACCACTTATATAAAGTTTCAAGACATGGAGGATCATTCCTTAGAGTTTTTAATGGAAACTCATACGTGGGAAGAAGACCTGCATGGAATAATAAACACCTAATTCAAGAGACTTTGTCCCTGAGAGAGAGGGAGGTGAATGGGATCAGGAAAGGGTAGATAGGAGGCTTCCATTCTATCTGCATTTTAGTTACTAAGGGAAGAGTGAGAACATGAGTGGATTTTTGTTGTTGTCGTTTATGCTTTTACATACCTGGGGGGAAATGATGTCCTGAAATAGGGCTCATTATTTCCAATGGGGTCTGACTGACCCAGAATCAAGTGAAGCAGTTGTTCTCCATGCTTTCCAAACTCCAAATTTCTGACTGACTGATTCACTTTTTGACAGCCATTTCACACTGTTGACTCATGGAGCTTGCTGACACCTCACATCCTTAGGCCATTTATTTTGAAGATTTTATTTATTTATTCATGAGAGACACAGAGAGAGAGGCAGAGACACAGGCAGAGGGAGAAGCAGGCTCCAAGCAGGGAGCCCAACGTGGGACTCGATCCCGGGTCTCCAGGATCACACCCTGGGCTGAAGGTGGCACTAAACTGCTGAGCCACCCAGGCTTGCCCACCTTATACCATTTTACACTACTTTTAAGCCAGATCGCTGCCCCCCCCCCATATTATATTTATACAGTTGATGTGGAGAGGACCCAGATGCCAGACCTTTGTTTATCCCTGTCAGAACTTTTCTTTCAACTTGTAGCACATAATTCCAGCCTGTCAAAATATTTTTGAATTGTGATTGTATTATCTTACTTATTAATCATCCTTCCAGTTTTGGGCCATAGTTACAGCCAATAAACATGCCTGGCTTGTAGACTGGTTAGGAGATACATGAGATTTTTGTACTTATGTATATGAAAGGACTCTGAAAACTAAAGTGCCATACAAATGTAAATGATTTTATTTCATGTCATTGATGATCTGTTAAAATGTTGAACAATTAAACTGCTGAAGATAAAGCCCAGACTGACACTGAGCAAACTGTAGAAATGTGAGTTGGGTGAAAGTACTGCTCGGTAGATCTTAAGATACCGAGTCACTATACTCAGCCCTTCCCCGCACCATCCAATTTGCAGTTCTTCACTTTGACCATAAAACTATCATGTGAGTCTTTGCCAGTGACCCTGCTTTATGATGGTATCCCTCCAATCTGTCTTTCAAATATATAATCCAAACATGAAAGGATTTGTCTATCATGACGTGTTCTTAGGCAACATCTCGTGGTTTTGGTGATCTTTGTTTCACTGAAGAAGAGGGCGCTGAGGAGAAAGAAGGGTGGCAAAGTTGATGGGGCTTTCGATTTTTTTCTTAAAAAGCTGGCAAACGAAGGAAAAGCACTTTACATTAGTCTTCTAACCCTTTCAGTAATGCATCTGTCTCCAAACCTGTTTTTGCAGTGCTCCTGCAAGGGCTGGTGTGGGAACAAGCAGTGTGGGTGCAGGAGACAAAAATCAGACTGTGGCATGGACTGCAGCTGTGACTCCACAAAGTGTAGGAACCGGCAGCAAGACAAGGTAGGGTCGACTCCATTGCCCCTCACCAGCCCTTCTGGTCTCACACCAGTTCCCACCACCCTAAAGCCTGGAGTTTTCTGCACAGCTTTTCCTGCCCTTCTCCTGCCCACTGCAACCAAGGACATTTCACTTCTCGGTCTTTCTTCCTCTCTGTGAGCCCAGCGACACATCCCCTTCAGAAATCACAGCCCTTCCCAGGAGATTTCTAGATACACAGCTCCTCACGCCCAGCCTTGGCTGTAAAGTTTTGGTGCAGTTTCTGAGGCAGGGACAAGGAGCAGAAAAGGCAACTACAGGCACAGAGACCCACAGGACCAAACTAGTCCAGAGGCTTAGCTAGAGTTCTGAGGTCCATGAGGCAGCTTCCAGGAAGGAACTTAATCCTTCTGACATCTTGAGACTTTCGTTGCTTAGACCCTCTCCATGGGAACTAGCTATTCCATGGCTCTAGGAAAAGACCCACAGGAACTTGGTCTTTCAAATAGTCACTGTTTTGGGCCAAGTTCACTGTAGCTGTCCTCCTTATATTGCTCCCAGGAATAGCAAACTCAAGGCAACAAAGACTTCCTTACTCCTACGTGTGCCCCGTGGCAAAATCTTATTCCTACAGCTCACTGTGATACACAACAGCAACAGCTCTGGTAAGCTTGGTATAATGCCCCTTCATCAGAAGTTTCTTGAACATCAGCATGTGAACAGCCCTGCCATGGAGCTTCTATTAAAATGACTTCTAAGGCAGGTAGTCATTAGAGGACCAGCTTGGCAAGCTGGGGGTCAGGCTAAGAATCGTAGAAGTAGTCAGTAACTTAATGATATTCTGTTCCCATGGTCCTTCCAGTTTGGGTTCTGAGGTCCTCTGGAGGCTCCATGGAAGTGCTTCTTGAATGGAGGACCATGGCCTGGCTTAGTTTGACCCCATGTTGATCCAAGCAGCTCTTTCTTTACTTATTTCCATACTGGGCTTCCTCTTAGGACATCAGTTGTAAAACCGCTTATCTAGTCCAGTGCTCCCATTATACAGGGAAGGAAAGTGAGACCCAGAGATAAGCTTAAGTGACTCATTTAATATTACACAGCTGGTCATGACAGCTAAGATTAGACCTTGGGCTTCCTGACTCTCAATCCAGTTCTGTTTCCATGACAACAGGCTATAATTCTAATCCAGGCTCTACCAGAGTTGCCTGGTTACCTAAGTAACTTTTCACTATTGGCCCAAGTTCCCTTCTCGGAAAGAAAAACTAATACAGTCAACACCCTGTAGATATGCTAAAACGGTTATTCTGGATTCTGGAGGATGGAAGCTGAACCAAAGAAATGACCAAGGTGTGGCCTTGTTTTGAACATTGCTTTGTGATGTGCTCTGTGCCACTCTCCTACCTAGTCCTTTGCCTTCAGAGGCTGCCTTTGAGCATTTGTAATGGCAAGAAACCCCAAGCAGGGTCCCCTTAAGATTTGCTTAGGCTGACTGGTTAAAGGGGAGCAGACTGATTTTGTAACCCTGGTAGTTGAATTTCTAATCCAACTGTCTGATTCTCAGGATAGCTTGAGCACTGTTGAGAGGACCCAGGATTCCGAAGGCTCTTTCAAACTAGAGGATCCCACAGAGGTTACCCCAGGATTGAGCTTCTTTAACCCTGTCTGTGCTACTCCTAACAGCAAGGTAGGTAGGCCAAAGGCAGGTGCTTCCAACTGTATTAGCATCTTTCTCTGCATTAGCTATGACAAAGTGCAGTGGGAGAAAAAGGAGTAGAGGTATAATCAGCTTGCTGGGAAGTGGGAATTGGGCATAGGCCAGAGTCCTTTTTTTTTTTTTCTTTTAAGAGAGCAATCTTGGAGACACCTCCTACTATAGCATGCTGAGTATTTGTAGCGGCAAGGCTGGGTAGAGCCTCTGCCCCTATCCAAGATCTCTTCATACCTGTCTCTGTCTTTCCTAGATCCTGAAAGAGATGTGTACTGTGGAGCAGGTGCTGTTAAAGAAGACAACTCCAGCTGCCTCCTCCTTTGGCCTCCTAGAATTGAAACATGTAGCAACAGAGTCCCAAGAAAATAAAGCTCCAGGGAAGAAAAAGAAACGAGCTCTAGCCAGCAATACCAGCTTCTTCTCGGGCTGCTCCCCTATTGAAGAAGAAGCCTATTGAAGTTGGACTTGTTATCTCTGCCCCAGTCTGGCTTGGGAGATGCTTTCAGGTTGCAGCCAGAAGGAGTTTGTTTTTAATGACTCCTCTGGATTTCAGGGTTCTTGCTATTGAAAAAAAGGGACAGCATGTTACCAAAAGGGAGGAAATCTTTGTTGCATGTTGGCCCCTACTTTCCATCCTCCAAGCCACAGACTATTGCTATCTCTTCTCCAGAAAGTTGCTAAGCCACCTGCTGAAGAAAGAACCAACTGACCTTCTTGATGACGCATCAAGAACCAGTCCTCAGTAAAATCTAGCTCTTTCTTAGTTGTGAGCAGGTAAGACTACCCACCTCCTCCCCACTGGGGATGAGGCTGAGGCTGTCTTATCTCTAGGTTGTCTCAGCTTAATGGCAAGAAGTTAGCCAAGGCTGGTGGCCTGGCACCAATCTTTCATCCCACATCAGGAATGATGGTGATACTGGGATATTTCCTGCTCTGACCATCTCCGGATTTTAAGTGTTTTAATAGTGCCCTCAATTGTCTTCCATGTTGCTGAGGTAAATGAAGTCTTTTAAAATGTTAATATTAAGTAAATAAATAAATCTTAGTCTAACTACTGTTTGGAAAGATCCTCTGTGCTAGAAGAAGAAATATTCCTGGGTTCCTTAGCCCCTGGAAATGCTATCAAGGAGAATCAGTGCAAGAACCCAAGCCTCACTACCTTGTAGCAACTAGGGCTTGAACCCAGGTCTACCTTACACCAAAGCTTTTTGTGTGACTCTAGAGTGGCAGTGGTAGCTGTTCTGAATGCCATGCAGCCTCATTTCTTGGCATAGTATGGGTGTGGGACCACACTGCTGCCCAGTCCCAGGACAGCACAGTCCTGGCTGCCTGCTGTCTCCTTTGAAAGGGGAGAGGGGGGTGTTGTTTACTCCTTACTATGCATCAGGGTTCTCCATCTCTGCTTAAAGCTAAAACGAGGCCAACCCCGGCATGCCAAATAGACTGCTGACTGGTCTTGCGGCCTTTTGAGGAGCTTGCAAGCCCTGGGCTAACTATCAATGCATTCTGAATCCCAGTATCCCCCCCCCCACTACCACCACCTCACTAAAAGCTCCCAAAGCACCCCTCAGAACTGGACACATGAAATCCAGAACTCCTCTAGAATCCACCAGACCCCAAGTGAAGGAAACTGAAGGATAACCTGTCTAAAATGAGGTCTACAGGAGGACTAGGTGACCAGGCCGCCCTCTCTGGCCTCCTGCCAGCAAGCAGCCCTACTTCTCTTTGCATTTTAATGACAAGGGAGCAAGGGAGCCTCTTGCCTTTGCCAACTAGAGCCCCTGGATACAATGGGAAGGCTGAGGGAGGGGAGCCAGCTCTTGGCATTAAGAGACCCAGTCTTCCTTCTCACTGTTCCAAATCCAGTACGTGTCGGGGGAGGGGTAAGCAAGTTTATCCCCAAATAAGATATTTTTTCCCACCAATGCTGTGTAAGCCTCCCAGGCTTTGAGCCACTGCATCAGTCAAAGGGTAAAGAGGGAAGGTTAGTCAAGCCAGCACCCCCCTAGCCCTCATCCCACCCAGAGAGAGCTCTGTACTTTAAGCTGGCTACAGCATACTTGCCAGCCTTCTGCTGATGATATGTATAGTAACAGCATCTTTTGCACATGTTTACGTTCCAAGGCTTGTGACCCTAACACTATACTCTTCAAATGATTCCTGGAAAGAGACTTTAGATACCTTGAGGACAAGACAGCAGGAATGACACAAGTCTTCCTGCATCCTAAATGAACATCTCCTGTCTGGGGTGATGGGGGTAACGGGGGGCTGCTAGTGTCACCTAGGATTCATGAGGCCTGTGGTGACCCCTGGTCCAGAAACAGGACGACCTGCTGCCCAGAGTTCAAGAAATAGCTCGCAACCCTCTATCTTCTAGATGCACCTTACAGAAGTGGAAGTAGGATCCCAGGAGTGAAAGGAGGCTGATAAATCAAGGCCACCCTCCCAGGAAGCTTGAGGGAAATGCTAGACACACTCTCTCTTACACACACACACACACACACAGGCAAGCACACACACACTCCCCCTTCTTCCCAGGGGGTTGGCTGGGCCCCTTCTCCTCACTGCCAAGTCGCAGAATTGTGTGGTCACCTCCCCCCAGCTTCCCGCCTGCTGGTGCCCTCAGCTGGTGCCCTTAGCCCTCGCCTCCCTGAGCCTGGACAAAGCCCCGGCAGTGACTGAGAGGGGAACAGGAGGAGGGACAAGAGAGATGGGGAGGGCCACACAAAGGAATTCCTCACGCCAAGCCCCTGACCGGCAGCGCAGCGAGTAAAGAAGCAGATCTGCTGTCCCTCCCCCTTCTTCCCTTATTCTCCCCCTCCGCCCCCACCCCCACCCCACCTCCGCCCACCCCACCCCCCACCCCCACAGGCTGGGCACTGGCCATAGAGCAGCTGAAGTCCTTCCGACAGAACCCACACAGCCTCCTGTAGGTGGCAACAGTGCCACCTGTTTGACCAGTGGGGCTGAGCCAAGGACTAGAAGAGGGAGGAGGCAGACAACTCGAAGAGGAGCTGGGAAGCAGTGCAGTGCAGAGCAGAGAGCTGAGCAGAGCAGAGCTGCCGCTGAGACAAGGTGTGAGGGCTGGGGAAGGCTGGGGTGACAGGCGGGAATGGTGGGGCGGAGACCGGCTCCAACCGGCGGGGAGCAGGCCCAGGGATTGAGCAGCACCCCTGCTCAGCTCCCCTGATTGGGGTTTTCAGACTTCTCAGATCCTGACCCCATCTTACAGACAGCTCTTGGGAGGGAGGACTCTGGAAGGCAGTGTCTGGGATACAGAGACAAGACCTGAAGGGAGGCAGTAAGTGTGGATGGAGCCCAGGGCAGGCTACTAGAAGCTAGTCCTGGGATGGGAAGAAGCATCCCTTTAGGATGCTTTTTCCCTGGAAGGGTCTCAGGGGAGTTTCCCTCCCTCCAGCTACAGACCCCTCACCCCTCTGCTCCTTACCCTAATTCTCCTTTCCCAAGGCAAGCATGGGGTAAGGAGGGCAGTTTTGGGGCAGCCACACCCTCCCTCATTTCAGGGGCCCAGCCACCATGTACCCTCTAAGTCTCCACAGCCTTTATGGGGCCCAGATGACAAGGGGTCACGTCCCTCAGACCACACACACTTTGGGTGGATCCAGGGGCTCCTCTACACACTCAAAGTCCTCTAGAAAACCCATTTGAACTGACAGTCACTAGTGCACACACACATACAAATGCTGACACGAATCGTGCACCCAGTCACACACCCAGCTTAGTTTGGGGATCAGTAAGCCACCTAGGTCCCCGCATGACCCAAAATTGTGAGGTCTAACAATCCCAGGCCACAACACAACCACACACACACACACACACACACACACACATACACCTTTGACCAGTATTTGTTGTACTTTCACCCAAGCGATCTCAGAGGGTGGGGCCCCTACAGAGACTGGGTTCCTGGCTGGGGTGACGGGGTGGAGGGGGGTGACTGGGCAGGATGACTGGGCAGGAAGGGACATGACTGTGGGGTGAAAGGGCTTGGATTTTCCAGGTGTGTGCGGGCAGAAAAAGGGTTCCTTCAGAAGGCTGGGAGTGACACAGGCAACCTGTTTCCCTCCAGTCTTCCTCTTACTGGCAGTGCCTCCTACCCCCTAGGAGGTAGAGACCTAGAGAATCTTTTAGCCAGGACTTGTGGTGTGTGCAATCTCTGTATCCATATCAACTGGCCAACTAGCTGGGCCTTTCTTAGCCCCAGGTCAGAACCAGAACCTCTGCTTTAGGTAACTCTTGGTTCCTGGGGTGGAAGGCTCCCCACCATGGGGCTGCCTGAAGCTTGGCCAGATCTGTCTCAACTTGCTAAACTGAATTTGCCCCACCCTGGGCAGTTCCTCCTAAGTCCCCACCCTGGGCAAGCACTCTATCCCCAGAGCTGGATGGATGCTGTTAAATGGGGAGGAGTTGGAGAGGGTGGGTATGCACCCTGGCTGCAGAGACTGAATCTCCTGGCTGTCCCACTGACTTTTCAGGTATCCAGATTAAAGGGAAAGAGATTATCCCCCATTGCTCACATCCTTGTCCAATCTGGCACTTTGGCCAGCCCCATGACCTGTTGCTGAGCAATGGCCCAGGTCTCTGCTGCACCTCTGAGCTCCTCAGATGCCCTGGGAGGGAGGATGGGATCCACCTCCTGCCAGAGTCCCTGATGGCTGAGTGTCCCTTCTCCCAGGCCCTCACCATGGCCGAGTCCCCCGGCTGCTGCTCCGTCTGGGCCCGCTGCCTCCACTGCCTGTATAGCTGCCACTGGAGGAAATGCCCCAAAGAGAGGATGCAAACCAGCAAGGTGGAGTAGGGATGGGGGGGGCACTGGAAGTCCAAGGCAGAAGCTGCCTGGAGGGGATAAGGAGGCCAAGTGTGCTCATAGGCAGCTGGGGGGAAGGGGCTTTCTCTCCCCAGGAAGAAAATCTCTCTCTGCCTGTAGAGCAGAGCAGAGCAGCCTAACGCCTGGCAGGAAGCCCCACTGAGCTGCCATCCGTTGGGGACTCTGAGCTGGAAGTGGGGATCGGCTGTGAGCTTCTCTCCTGCCCCTTTGCAGTGCGACTGTATCTGGTTTGGCCTGCTCTTCCTCACCTTTCTCCTCTCCCTGGGCTGGCTGTACATCGGGCTCATCCTTCTCAATGACCTGCACAACTTCAATGAGTGTGTCACGGACCCCCTCCTTCCTCAGCATACACGTTCCACTGTGCCCCACCTTGGGACCCATGGGTGCTCAGTCATCCCCAGCCCTGCCTAGCTGTCCCGCTACCCAAAACCTCCTTAGAAAACTCTTCCATGAGGTCTCCCCGGCCCTTGGAGCCCCTGGCCCCTCATTCCCTTCTAGTCATCCTTCTAGACCCACCCCAACTCCCTTCAGGCCACTGTTAACAGCCCTCCCCCCACTCACACCTTCCTCTCCCTTCCCACAGATTCCTGTTCCACCACTGGGGACACTGGATGGACTGGTCCCTGGCATTTCTGCTGGTCATCTCTCTACTTGTCACATATGCATCACTGCTATTGGTGGGTCAGGGAGTGGCCCGCATAACACCCACCTCAGTCCTCCTTTCCCGTCAGCTTCACCCCCCTGGCCACCGAGGGGAGGGGGAGGCGTGAGAGGGCAGTCTGGGAAGCCCATTTCAGTGACCTCTCTTGGCGCCTCATTACTCCCACTGCCCTCTGCCTCCAGCTCCTGGCCCTGCTCCTGCGGCTCTGTGGCCAGCCTCTGCATCTGCACAGTGTCCACAAGGTAGAGTGGGGATGGGAGTGAGTGGAAAGAGGGGTCACTGGGCCCAGCACTTGGCCAGCTACTGGCTGAGCACCCCAGTATTCTACCCATGCACTGAAGCTCAGGACCTGAAGCCCAGGTTGTTGAGTAAAAGAAGGAACGTGGATGAGTCAGGGGAAAGAAATGGTCCTGTTTGCATATAGGGAGTGGAGGCAGCCCAGAGAGCCATGAGCCCAGGGTTGACAAAGAAGGCCCCATTCATCCCTGATTCCCCAGATGCTGCTGCTGCTCATTATGCTTCTTGTGGCCGCTGGCCTTGTGGGACTGGATGTCCAATGGCAGCAGGAATGGCGTAGCTTACGTGTGTCACTGCAGGTGAGTGACTGATCTCCAATGCCTAGGTGGGAGCCTTGACCTGTGTCCAACTCCTGGACACATCTTGCCCCCCAGTCCCCAAGACTTCAAGGAGCTCTGAACTCAGGTCCCAGGAGGGGGAGGCAAGGACCACTAGAGAGAAGAGCCCTCCTCATCAGGTCTTGTCCACAGGCCACAGCCCCATTCCTTCATATTGGAGCAGTTGCTGGCATCACCCTCCTGGCCTGGCCTGTGGCTGATACCTTCTACCGCATCCATCGAAGAGGTGCCAGCTCCGCTCCCCAACATCCCCTCACTGGCCGTCAATGCTTCTGCCTCCTGCTACCTGTCTTACTGCACCTGCACTCTGCTTTCTGCCCCCCCAGAGCTCACCCATTGCCCTTTCTCCATAGCCTGTCCCCCACACCCCCACAGGTCCCAAGATTCTGCTACTGTTCCTATTTTTTGGAGTTTCCCTGGCCGTCTACCTCACCCCACTATGCATCTCTTCACCCTGTATCATGGAACCCAGAGACTTACCCCCCAAGCCTGGTCTGGTGGGACACCGAGGGGCCCCCATGGTGAGTGTAGGGTAGAATGTCGGTAGGGTGGGGAGGGTCTGTTCCTCCAGTCTCTGGGTTCCCAGGCTCCAACCCTTCTCTGCTATCTCCCCACCAATTCCCTTGCCCAGCTGGCCCCCGAGAACACCCTGATGTCCCTGCGGAAAACTGCCGAATGCGGAGCTGCTGTGTTTGAGACGGATGTGATGGTCAGGTGAGAGAAGCTGGGGGCAGAGGGACACAGTAGAGGAGCTCAGGAAGTGATGACCAGTCCCAGAGCTCAGCCCCCTGACACCCCTTGTGCCCTCAGCTCTGACGGGATCCCCTTCCTCATGCATGATGAGCACCTGAGCCGGACCACAGATGTGGCTTCTGTGTTCCCAGCCCGAACCTCCTCCCACAGCAGTGACTTCTCCTGTGCTGAACTGAAGAAGCTCAATGCTGGGACCTGGTTCCTAGAGGTGAAGACAGCCTCATAGAAGAGGCAACCACCTGTAGGAGCGCTTGGGGGAGAGTTCATTCATTGATAAGTATTTTCTGAGCCCTGTGCTGAGCAATAGGTATCCAGGCTCTCTCCACAAGTCTCTCCTTCCAAGGACAGAGCTGAGCCAACAGGCTATCAGAATAGGAAAACTAGAGTGATTACAATATCTTTACCAAATAGAGAGGAGAGAGGAGTGCCTGGGTGGCCCAGTCAGTTAAGGGTCTGCCTTTGGCTCAGGTAATGACCTCGGGGCCCTGGGATGGAGCAGGTCAGGCTCCCAGCTCAGTGGGGAGTCTGCTTCTCTCTCTCCCTCTCTCACTCGTTTTCTCTCTCTCTCTCTCTCTCTCTCTCTCTTTTCCCCTCCCTCCCTCTCTCTCAAATGATTAAATAAACTCTTAAACAGAGAGGAGAGAGAGTAAAGCCAATGTTTGGCAAGGTGGATGTGGGAGAGGATCAGGAGTGGTTTCACAGGAGAGAATGCCTGAGTAGCACATGCAGTAACAATGGTTTTTAAGATGGGCAAAGCAAGGACTGACAATTCTAGTCAGAAAGAGGGGCGTATGTCAAGCCCCAAAAGTACAAAGAAGTGTTTCCAGGGGGAAAAAAAAAAACAGTGGCTCCGTGCAACTGGGAGATAAAATTTGTGGGAGTGGTAGGAGGTGAGACTGGCAAGGGGAGCAGAGGCTTGGTCTCAGGGGGCTTTGAATGCCAGGCCCCCAAAGTGCAGGTTTCAATCCTGTAGGTAACAGAAATATTCATCAGGGTACTTTATTTTTTCAGTTCCTCTCTTCCTGATCCTAAAAGTAATATGTGTTTCTCATAAAAAAATTAAGCATTAAGGAAATAACCTGAACATAGAAAAGTCCCCCATAATCCAACTCCTCTGAGATATCCATTGCTAGCAGTTGGATACGTATGTATATATACATATATGCATACACAGAGATGTACATGCCCATGTGCATTTTTCATTTTGCACAGATAGGATCACTTCATATTTCTTTTGCAGCTTGATTGGTTTTTCATTGAACTCTATATACGATGACATGTCAGGGTGATTAAGACCAAGGGATGTCTGGGTTTGACTCCTGGCTTTACCACCTACTAGCTGTGGGAGTCTGGGCAACAGAGTCTCTCTTTGCTTCATTTTCCTCATCTGTAAAATAGGCATAATTATAATAGTACTTACCTTGTAGGATCATTGAGATGATTAAATAAATTAAGGTGTTAGAAAGACATGCTTTCTCCATGTCAGTGATTAGGAGGTAAGGTCATTTGTTGATTAAGAGGGGTAGGAGAGGAGAGTGACAGAGGTTTGGAAGAGCCACTAGGAATGGAAAAAGGAGCAAAAGAAGAGCAAGTAAGAGGATGATTAAGTGGGGCACCTGGCTGGTTCAGTCGGTAGAGCATGTGACCCTCAACTCAAGATCATGAGTTCAAGCCCCATGTTGGTCATAGAGTTGTTTTTTTTTTTTTTTTAAAAAAGGGATGATAAAGTGGCGCTGAAGGTGAAAGAAGACTGTAGTGACAGTCTACATGATGTGCTCTACCCCCCTAATTCTAGCGGTGGAGGAGGCAGATGATTATAGAATCGAATCAGAGTCTGGGATTTGGTGGGAGGGGGGAGTGCAGCATGCAGGGCAGAAATGGAATTGAGGGTGCTGTGGAAAAGTAATTCAAGCTGCAGCTGGACCAAGGGTAGGGGATGTAGGTGTGGCAGAAAGGGGCTGATGGACTGGGAGGAAACCAAGGGGCTAAGACCCCAGAGGTGTCTGTGAGACCAAAGAGAAAATGTAGTAGGAGAAAGGAAGTTAGGAAACTGGGAGGGAAGGAGGTTGGGGATCACAATGTAAGGTGTTAGATGGTCTGGAAAGGGCCACAGTTCAGAGAAAGAAAGACGCTGGCTCAGAGGTACACAGGAGCCGGGCACCAAGTGGGGGAAATGAGCCAAAATGGCAAGAATGGAGGAATGCTCTAAAGGCTTCTTCTGGTCTTGAAATAATTTTCCTGTTCTTGTAGAGGCAACCCTTCTGGGGGGCCAAGAGGCTGTCAGGCCCTGATCGGAAAGAGGCTGAGAACCAGACAGTACCAACATTGGAAGAGCTGCTGAAGGAAGCTGCAGTCCTTAACCTTTCCATCATGTTTGACTTGCGCCGCCCCCCGCGAAATCACACATACCATGATACATTTGTGAACCAGACCTTGGAGACAGTGCTGAGTGCAAGGGTGCCCCAAGCTATGGTGATATTGCCAGGAACCCGAGTACTCCCTCTTACCCTTCTCCCCACCCTACCCCCTACCTTCCCTAGGCTATGGTGATAATTTTGAGTCTGCCCCCTGCCCCAGGGCCCCACCCCAACTCATATACCCCATTCTGTGGTCACACCTCTCTGCCCCTGCCCCTATCCCTGGAATCCCCAAGCTCTCCTCAGCTTCATGCCCATCTTCCCTGAACCACAGGTCCTTTGGCTACCGGATGAAGATCGGGCTAACGTCCAACAACGGGCACCCAGAATGCGCCAGATATATGGACAGCAAGGAAGCAACAGAACTGAGAGGCCTCAGTTTCTCAACCTCCCCTACCAAGACCTGCCACTGTTGGATATCAAGTGAGTGCCAGAGGAAAGGAGCCAAGGGAATCCCATTAAACTTAATGGCAGGGGAGAGCCACCTCAGGGAGGGCAATGGCCATTCATTTATTCACACATACAACAAATACTTACCAATATGTTTAACACTTGCTATGCATCAGGCACTATTTATTGCAGGCTTTGGGAATACTAGTGAAAGAGAGAGATAATAAACTGAACAAATTATATGCATATTGGATAGTGATAAGTGATATGAAGATAATAAAACTGGGAGATGTAATAGAGCAATTAGAGTGAGGGCTAGAAAAGGGGCCACATTAGGAGAAGTAGTTAAAGAGGCGATGTCTGGGCTGAGACCTGACAGGTCACAAGGAGCTAATGATGAGAAGAGCTGCAAGGGGAAGGTGAGGCTGGGGAGGTCAGCAGGAGCCAAATTGGGTAGGACCTTGTCGGCCACAAGAATGATGTTAGGTTTCATTCTTCACCAAAGAGGTAAGTGCAAGAGAGGATGGATCCGGGGAGAGAGGTGAGAGAGTCCCAAATGTGAGCTGGGCCCCAGAAGCTGACCCAGCCAGTAAGTAAACAGGATGGACTGCAAAACATGCAGTTGCCAGGGTCTCTTATAAGGTCTCTGTGGCCAGATAGAAAAAGAAACATGGATTGAATGATAGCCCAGTGATCGCAAGTATTTCAAGGACCTTTTCCCAAGTTGTCACCATGGAGGGAGACATGACATTGGCTTTGGCCCTCACTTTAGTCTTGGCTAGCCAGCCTCAACTGCTGATCATGTTTCCAAAAGATATAAATTGGTAATGAATACACTGGCGATGAAATCGAGGTCCTGAAAAGCCTAAGTGCCCTAAGACGATGGACCAAATGTACCAAGAGGAAACACAACAGGAATAGATGTAAAGACCTATATTTGCAGTCCAAAAGAAGCTCAATTGCACAAAGACAAGAGAGGAGATACTGGCATTCAGCAGGAACATGTGCGAAAAAGACCAGGGCTTTGATTGAATAGTGTGCATAATGAGTCATCAGTGGCATGTGACATTGCCAAAACTAGCCCAAACCTGGGCTGCCTGCATTCAGACGTCATGCCCAAAAGGTAGGGGGAGTTTGCTGTACTCAAAGCTGGGCCAAGCTCACCTGGGAGATCATATTCAGATGCAAGCCCCCATCCTTTGAAAGGAACACTGATAAATGGAACCAACATCAGCTCAGAAGAGGTCTGGTGGTAAAGGGAATAATAAGCCAGGTCCTAAGCCCTGGTGGAAGGAATTAGGGCTGCTGGGCCTTGAGACAAGACAACTCAGGGACATGGGCACTTGTTCCTCAGACCCCCGAAGTCCTGTCATGGGACAGAGAAGAGAAACACACTCATGTGGCCCCTGATAGCCAAGCTAGGGTCCGTAGGTGGGATCCACTGGGAGACAAAGTTCAGCAATGCAAAGAAAGTTTAAAAAGTAGAATTGACAGTCCTTGGTAGCAACATCGTACATTGGAGCATGCACAGGGGCTGACTCCTGTACCTCGAGCCCCGTGATTCTAGATGTTCCTTGTTTCCCACCTCCACAGGGCACTACACCAAGATAATGTCTCAGTGAACCTATTTGTAGTGAACAAGCCCTGGCTTTTTTCCCTGCTCTGGTGCGCAGGGGTGGATTCGGTCACTACCAATGACTGCCAGCTGCTGCAGCAGATGCGATACCCCGTCTGGATTATTGTAAGACCTCTAGGGCTGTCACCACTTGTCTTCTTCCCCCACCCCCACCCACAGTTCTCCTTAACCCCAACCATCTCTTCCTCATGCATTTCCCCCCACATACTACCTTTGGGGCTCTGGCCACCACCTAGAGGTGCCTTTTCCTATCCCTTAGCCCCCTCAAACCTACTTAATGATGTGGATCATCACCAACTGCGTCTCCACCCTGTTGCTTCTGTGGACCTTCCTCCTCCAAGGGTGAGTGCTTCATGCCTCAGCTTTCTGGGTCTTCATTGTCCCCCAGGGTCCTGGCAATGGGACTGATTCAGACTCACATACGCTGCCTGGAGCTTGGGGTTTGGTCTGTTCGGTTCCTTTGTGGTTCTTGGGCCCTTCCTTATATGCCAAATTAGCCTGAGCCTGGGAAAGGCAGTTTGAGGGAACCTGGCATCAGAAGGTCATACCTGAAGCCGGTTGAACACATAATGGGAAGCTTTTCTCCCTACAGGAGATGTAAGAAGGAGAGAGAGAAAACTGGTAAGAACTTTCTCCCTCATCTCATTTTTCTCCTCCTCTAGCCTTCCCTTTGGTCACTCCCTATATGTCCTCCCCTCTCCCCACCCGCTGCTCTAGGCTTAGAAACAGCAGTGCTGCTGACCAGGATCAACAATTTCATAATGGAGTGAATGCCCAGCCCCAACCCCCCCCCCCACCAACCACAGTCTGAGGCCTGTCTGGATTGACTAACAGCAAGGAAGGGAGAGCGGCTGAGTGGGGATGGGGTGGGGTAAACTTTGCCAACAGAAGGTTTTGAACTATGAGGGTCCTCTGCACAGATGGTGGGCATGCTGCAAGCTTCCGTGGAATCTGCTCCCCTTAGGGTTTCGATCTGAGGTCGTTGGGAAGACAGTGAGTCATGGGAAGTTACTCCCAAAATGAAACTAGGATGGAGAAGTGGGAAGGAGGTTGCCAAGATAACGTTTCAGACCTGTGTGCACGAGTTCTTGTGTAGAAGGCACAGGGTGTGTCAGGGATGGACCAGTTTGGACCAGTGACTGAAGGAGATGACATAACAGCCTTTCCTGGAGAACGAAGATGATGGAGACACTAATCCCACTCCATTCGCTATCTCTTCTGACTCCCTGCAAATTTAACTGCTTTCCTGCCTAGATACTGGGGGCAAAAGAGCCCATGTAGCCATTTAATTCTGTGCCTATAGGTGGCTTTTTGCTGTGCACAGCCTTTTCTTCAAGACAGGTTGGTTATTGTATGTTGTTAATCTGTTCCTCAATGAATTTAACTCCTGATTGGTTGTGGTCTGATCTTTTCAGTGGTGGGGTTTGGTGGAGAATGTACCTTCCATCTCGGTTTTATGTGACATGACACTGAGGGGTCATCACGGGGAGATTCTTGGGCTGGAGGTGGGAAGACCACCTGGGACAATGAAGGGCTGCAAGAGGGGAAGCAAGAGAACAGCCACCACGGGGACAAGCTTGGGTGACTGAGGCACTCTGCGCAGAGTTGCGTTGTAGCTCCACCTTGTGGTCACCCGCCGCAAGAAGGAGGCCGCGTCAGTCGTCACCGTGACGTATGAATGCCACCTGTTTTCTGTGCCAGTTGGAGACCTGTGTCCTTGACTCTACACCCTGAGGGTATAATCCGATTTCGACAAGATTCTCACAAATTTTCGCCTCTATGAGCTGCTGCGCGCAGGCTCTGGTTCTCAGGCCCTCCTTCCCCTCGAGGAACAAGTTCCCCAGTATGTTTGTTGCTCGTGAGATCCTGGGCTAGAATAGTTAGTGACCAGTGAGAAGCTGACCTAGGATGGGGAGTCTGGTAAAAGGGGGAGGGAGGGGCCAAGGCAAAACCTGGGACCCTCGGAGAGGGCTCAATGGCTGACTCTTCTGTTCCCTACCACACCAACGTTCACCCCGATTCGTGTCTCCACGCGAAGGGAAATCGGATTAAGACGCTGGCGAGGTCAGAAGGGTCGGTTCTCAATTCCTCCTCTCTCACCAGACTGGGACCCGGGACAGCACTACCATTTCCAGACAAGACCCTACTGGATGGCAAGGCAGCCCCTGGAACTACAATTCCCAAGATGCCCCGACCACTTCCGGTCTCGGGATTGACGGAAGCGAGTTTGAATTTGTATTCCAGCCCCCTCCTCCTCCCAGGCCCGCCCCTTCCCTTCTCGCCGCCCGCCCCCTCCATGCATACACATACACATACGTACACAGGCAGTGGTCCAAGCCAACATACCTGGCCTGCAGCTGGCGCGGTGGGCGGGGGTACCGGCGCGCGAAGGCCTGGGAGGAAGTAGGCGCCCCGGGAGCCAATGCCGCGGCCGCTGTCTGGTCCCACTCTCCTCGGGCGTCCACCCCGCCTTGTCGCGGGCAGGGCTCCTTCACACACTACCCTTTCAAGATGCATTTCCTTCGTTTTCCCTATTCCTGATCCGCCCCTCAATCTGACCGTCTGCCAGCCGCAGCTCGGAGGTGCCCAGACTGTCCGGTACCGCCAGGCTCTTACCTCTCAGCGTGTACCTCCACCCCGCACCCCTACTTTTCTGTCCCCTCCCAGGTGTCCAGCCCCGCAGCCCTGCAGCCTCTTCCTCCCCTCCTCTTCCAACCCAGTCCTGACAATCTCCAGACTGTCCAACCCCCTTGGCCTCAACTTCTCAGCTTCCAGGCTTTCAGCTGCAGTCCTGTAACCTCAGAGTCCAGACTCCGGGCCAGAGTGTCAGGACCTAGTCCCAGACCCTCACTCCTTACCCCTGGACCCTAGCCGTGAGTCCTCAGCCCTGACGCTGCCACCGCTTATCCTTACTGGCTTTCTAGGAGGACTGGACAGCTATGGCACACTTAACTTCTATGACACCCTGGGCTGGAGACTGGGACTGACAAAAACTTGAGGGAGGAGGGCCTCAGAGAGCTGCTCATTGGGGTTGGGGTGCAGTTGCTCTCCGTTATTTTTAGCTGCTGACTCACAGCTCCTGGCATCCGGGTTTGGGGCTAGCAGGCTGGGCTAGGGGGCTATTAATAGAGCTGAGACACAGCCCCGACCCAGTTCAGTTTAGAAGCACAGGGATCAAGGAGCCTCCCTCTGTCACCATGCCCTGTGGAGATGTAGTGGAGAAAGGCAGTGGCTGAACCAGGACCTCTCTGCCTACCAGTACCTCAGCCTGATATCTCTACCTTGGAACTCTTTAGAGAAGGCCCACGATAAGACTCCTAGGCACAGTTCTCCCCTCAGTTTGCCGTGGCTTGGGGTTCTGCCACAATGAACCTCCTGTTGTACTAGCTGAGAGTGAAGACAGGAGTCCTAAGTAGAACAGATATTGTGGCTACAGCCTTGGCGTGGCCTGGACCTATTCTTGGGCCAGAATACCAAGTTACTAGAAAGAAAAGCTGTGGGTTTCTGGGCCCCAAAGGCCCTCTTAAGGATGAGGTGCTTCAGCATGGTCCTAAGAGAGGGGGCACTGAGCTGAGAATTTGCTAGCCTCAAACTCCACACAGTACTAGGAAACTGCTGAATTCTGTGTTTACCACCTGCCGATTTTCTTTTTATTTCTTTCCCTCTTGTAGGGTTCAGTCCCTACTTGCAGGAGTCAGCAGACCTCAGGATCTCTCCCAACTCCATAGAGAAACCTAATTTAGGAAAGCCACTGAGAAACTTAGCACCACCAAGATATGAATGATCCTTTATATATCGGCATTTCTATGGAAATTTTTATTTCAATGGATAAAGTAGGAATTCCCAGGGTGGCTCAGTCCATTAAGCGTCTGCCTTCCGGGATCCTGTGATCTAGCCCTGAGCCCCTGGGCTGGCTCCCTGCTCAGCCAGGAGTCTGTTTCTCCCTCTCCCTTTGCACCTCCCTGACCCCTCCCCGCCCCCTCCTCACTCGTTCTCATTCTCTCTCTCTCTCTCCCCCTCTCTCCCTCTCTCCAGTAAACAAAATATTTTTTTAAAAAAGTAGGAATTCCCTAATCCATACATCAGGAATGATGGGGAAACCTTAATCCTTTGCTGGACTAATCACTAAAATTATTCCCACCCACACCCAATTTGCTAGAATTCCCATTCACGAAGGATGCACACCCACAGCAATGGTCTTACTTGTAAACCAGAAACTGCCTTCAAGCGACCCAGATCTTCAGCTCTCAGGTGGAACCAGAGGGCTTTGGGACAAGGCTGATTGTTTCTCCACCCACAAAATCTGTCTGCTTTGTACACAGCTCTACCTTCAAGAATGAGCCCAGATTATCAGACAGCAGCAGGCCGCCCTGCCCCAACCAGGTCATTTTGCAGAGAGATGGTGGATGGGATGAGAAATGGTCTCTCTGCTCCTCCCAAATCCCCTTGCCTTCTACTCCTTGGTGGCTTCAGTCTCTGCGCAGGCCGCCTGGTTGCCTAGCAACCACAGCCACCTGCAGGGGCGTGGGGCTGCTTTGGACCTGTAGGGGGCGCCTGTCTCCCTGGGGCCTCGGGCTGGAGTTCTAGCAGTCGCAAGGGTGTGCCAAGAGTCAAAGCATCTCAGGATTGACCGAGTCCTCCCAGCTTCACCAACCCAGTCCAGTCTGAGTCTCTCTGGAGTGAGTGGGCTCACTATGATTCTAAAGAGATTTTACTCATATTCATTAAAAATGAAAAGATATAAGAGAGAGGAAGGGAGAGAAGGAGAGAGTAAGAGGGAGAGAACGAGGAAGCGAGAGAGAAGCAGTCAGTAGAGATGGGGCTTGGGGAAGGCATGTTTAACCCTCTCCATTCTCTCCAGGTTTAGCCATGCTTATGCCTCAATCAGAGTAGTTCAGAGGGCCTGGGCTATAGGGGACTTTTTTTCTGAGCCACTTTTAGGGTGTGGAAAAAAGAGTCTAGCACTCAATGTTGTCAAGCTGCTGAGCATATAAAAGATTTCAAGCTCCTGGGTTACCAGCCTAGCCTAGACTTGGTCAAAAAGAAAGATATTAATTCCTTTGTTTGTTCAACAATAATAACTAACCCTAACCCGTTGTGTACCAGGGAATGGGCAAAGTGTTTTACATTTAATCCTCACAAAAGCCCCATGATTATTTCCATTTCACAAGTAAAGAAACTAAAGCTCAGAGAATGTTCAAGGTCACACGACTAGTGACCGTGTTGGGTCTGACTGAGTGACCATTGTGTGCCAGGGTCTAAGGATATAGGTAAAAAGACACCTCTCTGTCTTTTCACTACCTAATGAACCGCCTGTCAGGATCAAACTAAAAATGTCCTCTCCTTTGTAAAACTCCTCTTAAGTCCTCCCCCAACAAGTAGAGTTGATACCTTGCTTTTCTGAGCACCCCTCTGAAACAGCACTCTTCACAGGAATGGTAATGATCTGCTTCCACATTTCCATTTCTCTAACTCCGCGACAGGGCTATTTACAGTGTTCACTATTCATCTCCCTCTGGGTGTCTAAGAGACACCTCAAACTCAACACGTCCAAATCTGTGCATCTGATCTTTTCCCCCATAAAAGAATGGCCACTCCTAAAGCTGTCCTCATCTCAGTCCAGGGCAGTTTCACCTTTCCAGTTGCTCTGGCCAAAAAATCCTTGGAACCACACCTCATATCCATTCTGTCAGTAAATCTTAGTGACTTTCTTTTCAAAATACGGGTTCCTCTGAAACCTTTCATACGCTGAAATGGCAAAAAAGCAATTACCATTAATGTATATGGAAAAAATGTTGAGCATTCCCAGACCCCAAAAAATAACCTATCTTAGGCTTTTCTGATACCTTAGGGCACATCTTCCTAAGGAACGCACAAAATAAATGACAAGAAAGCACAGATGCTCACAGACACAGCTCAAAGCTATGGTGACTTGATGCTGAGATACTGAGTGGTGTTCCCCAGGAAAGAGCTTGGCCAGGCTCTTGCTGCTGCCCTTGGTGCTTGTTGCCTCTATAGCTGCTCACTGCAAAACAAATGCTGAATGCTATTTTCACTTTTTTAATACCCTTTTTAATATAAAAGCACAAATCCTTTTTGGATTTCCTTCAGTTAGTGGAAATAGGTACTGATGCAGGTCTTTCTTAAAAGCAGAGTGGTGGGGGTGCCTGGGTGGCTCAGTCAGTTAAGTATCTGCTTTTGGCTCAGGTCATGATCCCAGAGTCCTGAGATCGAGTCCCGAGTTGGGCTTCCTGCTCAGCGGGGAGCCTGCTTCTCCCTCTCCCTCTGCCTGCCACTCCCCCTGCTTGTCTCTCTCTGTCAAATAAACAGATAAAATCTTTAAAAAAACCCAAAGGGGTGTAATGCAAACTTTTGAAAAGTGGAGGACACCTGTACATCCAGAATCCAACCATTTCCTATCACTTCCAATGCAACCACCTTGGTCCATATTATTATCATCTTTCACAGGGATCACTGCAGAAGCATCCTAACTGGTCTCATTGCTTCCATCCCTGTCCTCTGTGGTCTATTTATCCACACAGAAGCCAGAGTGATCTTGCTAAACCCAAGTCAGATCATGTTAGTTCTCTGCACAAAATCCTTCAATGGCTCCCCATGTATCTCAGGGTAAAGCCAAAATCCTTACAATGGCCTACTGGCCCCATACGACCTTATTCTCTACTAAACCTCTGATCTCATCTCCTGGTACTCTTCTCCTCCCTCATTATTCTCTGGCCACTTGCTCCTCTTTGCTGTTCCTTGGCAAGCCTGGGGTACTACTTACCCAGGACCTCTGCACTGGCTGTTCCCTTATGAGGTATACTCTTCCATATGGCTCACTTCCTCACCTCCACTCAAGTCTTTGATCAAATGTCACCTTCTTAGTGGGGCCTATCCTGACCAACCTATTTAAGATGCCTCTATTCTAATTTCCAGTTTGCAGTAAATATAGGGTATAGAGGAATGAAATAAATGACACCATGAGGGGGAAAAAGACAAGTTCAGAAGGTGGGATAGTCAGCAAACAACTGACTTGTACTCCTCAAAACATCAGCGTCGTTAATTAAAAAAAAAAAAAAAAAGATGAGAGACTTCTGCTTCTGGACCCAGCTTGAGTAGATAAACTTCTCCCTTCTTGCTAACTACAGCTAAGATTCTGGACATTATATATAAAAACAAATGTAAGAAGACTCTGAAAGAAGGAGGAAAGAGTAGACTTATTAGGAACCCCAGTGACCTGAACTCAAGGTGGTGAGTTCCCTAGGTTTTCTTGTTGCCTCATATATCACAGACTGATGCTGGAGAAGCCAGCAACCTGGAAATGCCAATGGGCACAGACCAAAAAGCCTCAATAAAAACCTGCTTTCTCGGGCAGCCTGGTTGGCTCAGTGGTTTAGTGCTGCCTTCAGCCCAGGGTGTGATCCTGGAGACCCAAGATTGAGTCCCACGTCAGGCTCCCTGCATGGAATGGAGCCTGCTTCTCCCTCTGCCTGTGTCTGTCTGTCTGTCTGTCTCTCTCATGAATAAATAAAATCTTAAAAGGAAAAAGCCTGCTCTCTCTAGCCAAAAGACCAGGAAATGGGGAGCTCAGCCGTGAACTGGAAATGGAAAACTCTTAAACAATAACCACTCTACTGTAACCAAACATCACAGAAAAGAACTGCAGCCTCACCCATGCCAGTAAAGTCCAAATTGAAACCCAGACTTCTACTTTTACTAGGCTTCCCCAACATTCTCCAGGGTGGTGTCAGAAAAGGCTGAATAGGGAGCCTGGACTTCCATCTCCCCAGAGTAACATGGCTTCATCTCCCTACTGGATGATATCAGAGTGTCAGAGGAAGCGTAGTGTAGTCAGGACTTTTGCTGCTGTGCTCTCTCTCCTCCCCTCCCAGTCCACTGCTCTACCATCCTTGCCTCTACCTGTACCCCCACCCATGGTCATTGGAAGCCATCTGGGGAGCAGAAAAGATGTACTTCAACCCCTCAGGGGAGGTATCTGTGGAGGTCTAGTGGGGAGTGGAAATTTCCAGCAGCAAGGAGGAGCTTCTGTCTCCATTATTAACTAACACCACTGGGGGAACTTGAACTTCTGTCCCTACCTGACAGTAACCAGGCAGTGGCCCCTTCCATTGATGTCAACAGTGTCAGAAGAAGCCTACCAAAAACAAGATTTAAATAAGAGCCAGAGTCTCATAACATAATATCCAAAAATGTGTAGGATGTAATAAAAAATCACTCATCATACTAGGAAACAGGACACCCTCAACTTGAATGAGAAATAATCCACAGGTGCCAATACCAAGATTAAAAACAGCTTTCAACAATCTGACAAGGATTCTAAAGTGGCCAACATAAAAAATGCTTCAATGAGCAATTACAAACAAGGTTGAAACAAATTTTAAAAAAAGTCTTAGGAAAAAAATAGGAAATACAATCAAGAATCACACTGAAATTTTAGAATCAAAGAATACAATAACCAAACCCAAAAAATCAGTGGAAGGACTTATCAACAGGATGGATGGGACAGAGGAAAGCATCAGCAAATTTGAAAATAGAACTTTAGAAATTACCCACTCTGGGGGCACCTGGGTGGCTCAGTTGGTTAAGCATCCAACTCTTGATTTCAGCTCAGGTAGTGATCTCAAAGTCATAAGATCATGCCACAGTGGGCTCTGTGCTCAGTGGGGAGTCTGCTTGAGATTCTCTCCCTCTCCCTCTACCCCTCCTGGCCCCATGCTCTCATTCTCTCTCTCTCTCTCTCAGTTAAATAAACCTTTTTTTTAAAAAAAGAAATTACCCAATCTGAACAACAATGGGAAAATCGGATTTTTAAAAAATGAATGGTGCTTCAGAGACATATGGTAACTATCCCCTAAGACATAACATTTGTGTCATTGGAGTCCAAGAATGAGAAGAGAAAGAAGGTGGCGGCCAAAAGGGGCCTCAAGAAATAATGGCTGAAAATCTCCCAAATTTGGCAAAAGATAAAACCTACAAATTAAAGCTGAACAAAACCCAAACTAGATAAACCCAAAGAAACCCATGCCAAGATACATCATAACCCAACTTTTGAAAACAAGACAGAGAAAATCTTGAAAACAACAAGAGAGAAACAACACCTGACTTACAGAGGAAAAACAATTCAAATGTGGGTGGATCTTTCATCAGAAACCATGAAGGCCAGAAGAAAGTGGCACAACATATTTCAACTGTTGAAAGAAAAGAACTGTCAACCCCAAATGCTTTACCTAGCAATACCTTTTGGAAATAAGGGGGAAGTCAAGTTACCCTCAGAAAAAGGGAAGCTAAGAGATAGATTACATCACCAGCAGACCAACCCTAAAAATATAGTTAAAGGCAATTTTCAAAACAGAAAGAAAATGATAAAAGAAGAAATCGTCGAACGTCAGGAAAGAAGAAAAAATTTAATGAGTAAAAATGGAAGTACACACAATAGACTTTCCTTCTCTTAAGATGTCTGAATTATGTTTGATACTTGAAGCAATAAATATAACATTGATGTGGAGCTCAATATATGCAGAGGAAATATTTAAGACAACCATACAATACTATAGTATAAATGGAACATGGTAAAGGTATTTAAAGGGAGGTGAGGTTTCTATACTTCCCTCAGCCTGATAAAATGTTGACAAGTAGATCTCTGTCATGAAAAAATAATTCTGTATCTTTGTTGCAGCGGTTGTTACAGCCATCTCCACATGTGGTAAAATGGCTTAGAACTATACCCACATTGTGCCAATGTCAATTTCCTCATTTTGATATTGTACTATAATTATGTAAGATGTAATCATTGAGGGAAAACTGGGCGAAGGGTACATAGGCCCCCTCTGTACTATGCAACTTCCTTGTAAATCTGTAATAATTTTTAAAGAGTGGGTTTTTTTTAAAGATTGGAGCTGTTCTAGATTTTTTAAAGATTTTATTTATTGACACCTAACTCTGGGAAACGAACAAGGGGTAGTGGAAAGGGAGGTGGGCAGGGGGTTGGGGTGACTGGGTGATGGGCATTGAGGGGGGCACTTGGCGGGATGAGCACTGGGTGTTATGCTATCTGTTGGAAAATTGAACTCCAATAAAAATTTTATGTATTTATTCATGAGAGACACACACACACAGAGAGAGAGAGAGAGAGAGAGAGAGAGAGAGAGAGAGAGGCAGAGACACAGGCAGAGGGAGAAGCAGGCTCCATGCAGGGAGCCTGATGTGGGACTCCATCCCAGATTCTGGGATCACGCCCTGAGCTGAAGGTAGATGCTCAACTGCTGAGCCACCCAGGCGTCCCTGTTCTAGATTAAACGTGGTTAAAGATACAAAGGCAATGGGGGAGCCTTGATTAGATTCTGATGTTAAACTATAAAAGACAAATTTGGAGAAATTTGAATATAGACTAGACATTAGATGCTATTGGATGATATGAAATTATTGCTAATTTTCTTAGATGCCATAATAATACTGTGGTCATGTAGGAGAATACAAGATGTATGCTGAAGTAATAGGGGAGAAGTGTGATGAAATCTGTAACACATTCGAATGGTTCAGAAAACAATGTAGCTACATGATAGATGATAGAGCAAATATAACAAGACAGTAACAGTTGCTGAGTCTATGAGAAAGATATATTGATGCTCATTGTACTATTCTGTCAACATTTCCGTATGTTTGTGAATTTTCATTTTTAAAAAAAAGTTGGAAAAAAAAGTTGGAAAGAATATGTGGAGGATATATGATAAAGCAAGTATAGCAAATGTTAATGAGAATCTAGGTGGTGTTTGTTCCCTGTAAAATTCTTTCAATTTTCTGTATGTTTGATAATTTTTGTATTAAAATGTAGAGGTAA
This sequence comes from Vulpes lagopus, assembly GCF_018345385.1. Lineage (NCBI taxonomy): Eukaryota > Metazoa > Chordata > Mammalia > Carnivora > Canidae > Vulpes > Vulpes lagopus. The sequence goes on from NC_054848.1 coordinate 54,416,746, forward strand.
AAAAAACTTGAAGAAAGATGATCACAACCCGGCATCCTCCTCTAGCATTCCCAACACCCTCTTCTCTGATTGACTTTTCTTTTTTCCCCACAGCATCTTATATATTATATAATTCTCTTATTTATTATGCTGGGTTTTGTCTATATCCTCTCACTAGAATGTAAGCTCCCCATGGGCAGGGATTTATTGTTTTGTTCTGTTTGTTGCTATATCCCCAAATCCTAGAACAGTGTCTGCACATAGCAAGTGTTAGTTAGATAAATGTTTATTGAATTAAGAATGAACTTCTGTATCTCTAGGACTTAGGCTGAGGTCTTGCATAGAGTAGGTGTGCAATGAATGTTTGTTGAATTGAACTGAGATCTACATCCTACGGGAGAACTTAGAATAGAGCTGTTGTACCAGGGTGGTTCAGAGTATGGATTCTTGAATCAAATAGCCACGCTCTGCATCCTGATTCTGTCACTTCCAGCTGTATTAACATCTCTGAGCCCCAATTTCTTGATTAGTGAAATTAAGATAAGGATAGTAACACCTTGGTAGGGGTTTCGTTTGAATGTAAAGCACTTAGGACTTTGTAAAGACTCAATAGTTGGTAGCTAGGGACAAAAGAAGAACATCAAAAAGAGATAGTTTTCCCTGAATATCACCTTCCTCCATCCCCCAACAGGCTGAGCCAGGGAGGCTAAGGAGATGTCCTCAGACAGGAATTCCTAAGTTCTTCTCCAGGCCCCCTGGAACAGTTTCTCTAAGTTCAGATCTCTTCTTACCTTTCCTTCTGCCCTGGACTCTTCTTTCCTCTTGGCATCCTAAAGCTCTTTCTCCCATCATAACCATGCAGGAGTACGGGGAAAGAGACAGGAGCCTCTGGGCCGGGGACAAGAGCTCAGAGCTTTCCTTTCCTCCTCCTGTTCTAGGCTTGAGTCCCTCACTAGTGATGGAAGCAGGTCAAGTGTGAGATTGCGGTCATTTTAGGCCTAGAGGTTGAGAGAACAATAGTCCCAAGGAAGAGGCACTGACAGGAGAGTAGCCACATATGCTGCCCTCTTCCGTGGTCCCCTGTTAAGAAAGATCACCTTCCTTGCCCTGCTCCAACATCCCTTTGGTCCGTTCTGCTGCTTCAAGTCTTTACTTCTGCTAGCCCCAGCTCAGAGCAAGCCCAGGGACCCATTGAGTATCTCCCTGCAACTCCCTCTTGGAAGTGGGGTGGGGTGGAGTGGGCGGAGGACGGGTGGGAATTGGAGATGTGGGGGCACTAGATCAGGGGCTGAGCTCCCCCGTGGCCCAAATCCCCCGTCCCTGCTTTAGGGTCGGCCGTACCCCAGATATCTGGGGAGCTGGGGCTGAGCCTGGGGTCGCCACTGCCTCTGTTCCTTTAAGGAGCCGCTGTTTAGCATTCCTGCCGCTGCCGCTGCCGCTGCCTGACTCTGCACGCTGATTGGCTGGAATCAACTGAGAAGGGAGCCAGGGAGAGATGCTCTTGACTCCACTCAGATCCATCCTGGGGACCAGTGCAGGAGCGGTCCTCTCAGCATCCAGCCTCTGCCCAGGCTCCCGCTTCTTCTTTGCCGCTGGGCCTGAGCCCAGGAGCCACGACGGGCGACACGGAGCCGCCAGTGCTGGAGGGGGAGCCGTGGGTGCGGGGCAGCGTGGGGGCAGAAGCCCCGGGACGCCCGCCCGGCCCCAGGCCCCGCTCAGCCCGAGCGCCCCCACGGGTGCCCCCTCCTTCCTGGTCCGAGCAGTGTGAGTGTGCCCGGGAGTCCGGCGGCAGCGGCGGCGGCGGCGGCGGCGGCGGCGTGGAAACCGGCGTGGGCTGGGGTGTCCGGGCAGCGGGGGGCAGTGCCATGCACAAGCACCAGCACTGCTGTAAATGCCCCGAGTGCTATGAGGTGACCCGCCTGGCTGCCCTGCGGCGCCTCGAGCCTCCTGGCTATGGGGACTGGCAGGTGCCCGACCCCTACGGGCCAGGTGGGGGCAATGGAACCAGCGCGGGCTATGGGGGCTACAGCTCGCAGACCCTGCCTTCACAGGCGGGGGCTACCCCCACCCCCCGCGCCAAGGCCAAGCTCATCCCCACTGGCCGGGATGTGGGGCCAGTGCCCCCTAAGCCAGTCCCAGGCAAGAGCACACCCAAACTCAACGGAAGTGGCCCCAGCTGGTGGCCCGAGTGCACCTGTACCAACCGGGACTGGTATGAGCAGGTATGGACCAGCAGTGCGGAGGGGGGGGGCGGGGGGGATGGTGGGGGAGGCTGGAGAGTGGGGGCCTAGAGGCCTGGGGGTGCAGCAGGGATTCCTGGAGGCTTCAAGCCAGTGGACTCCGAGCCTTAGCATTTCACCTGAGCTAAGAGAGGCGGTTGGAAATGTGTGCTTCTCTGTGTGTGTCTGTTTGGGGGTCTCCATTTGGAGGGGATTGGGAGGAGCTGTGTGTGTCAGGAGGTGAAAGTATGGCGGAGGGGTACATTTTTCTGTGAGGGGGACTGGGTTTGCCTCAGTGCAGAGGTTTAGTAGCCTCTCTGTGTCTGACAGGGGGCGGGAGGTTCTGCGGGGGCTGTGTGTGGTGTGTGCTTCCATGGGGGGGGGAGGAGGGGGCATGGTGTTCTGCGTAGGGGGGACATATGTGTGTATGTATGTTAAGGTGTGTGGAGGAAGGCAATGGAGCTCCTGTGAATCTATGTAGAGGAGCCCATGTTCCCAGCTGGTTGAGCTTTATCCTTCAGTGCCATGAGTCCTTTTCTGTCCCAGTCCCTTTGTGTGTGAATGTGCACATGGACATGTGGGGATGTCTCTCTGAATGTGGAGGTGTCTCTCTCTAGATGAGGCTGCAGGGACAGCTGTGTTTGCCTGTGTGTGTAGCTACATGTATATGTGTGTGAGCACGTAGCTTAAGTGTGTGCATGCATGTGCCTGTGTGTGTGTGTGTGTGTGTGTGTGTGTGGTGTCCCTGGTGAGAGGCACTTGACAGGCAAAGGAGGGGAGGGAGAGGAGGCAAGAGACACGTCCCAAACAAGGCTGAGAGGCTGCTGAGAAGGACGGAATCTTTTGTCCAAGCAGCTCTGAAGTGTGTGTGCTGGGGGGGCCCAAAGGTAGGGGGTGGGGGGACTAAAGCAAGCTTCTTCGCTCTAGAGCAAGCATGGTGCCTGGAGCCAAGAAGGGGCAGCTGCCCTGGTGCAAGACTGGCCCCAGCGGGGCATGTCCCCCTTGGGTACCTCCAGATGTGAGAGAACTTGGCCCCCAAGCCCTGACTTGGCACAGTTTGGGAACCCCTTGGGTGCTGGGCACAACTCCGGCTTCCACTCCCAGTCTAAACTGCCAGCTTAGAAAATGGAAGGAGCATCTGTGGGAGAAGCAGCAAAATGGAGGCTGGGCCGACAGAGCCAGGTCCTTGGCATGCATAGCGGAGGGCCTGTCTGGTTATTTGGCTCTGCAGCCCCCAGGTTAGGGAGAGAGGAGACAGAGGCTTTGCTGTCGAGGGCAGGTGCTGCCTGCCCCAAGCTGGTGACCGTTCTGTCCGCCTCTGTCCTCCTCTGGGAATAGAATGTGCTCTCACTCAGAAGCAAAGGTGGGGACTTCCTAGGGAGAGGAGTCCTCAGTTCCTCAGTTCTGGTCTTTTGTCTGTCCACAATCACTGCTTCCCTTTTCCCTTACCTTGGCTCTTTGTCCTCTCTAGTGAGTCCCCCTCCTTCTTTTTTCCTGTATCCTGGGGCCCTACCCTTGCAAACACTCCCTCATGCTTATCCTACTCAACTGGCAGATAGGTGCCAGTCCCAAGGCTGGGCCAGTTGGTTAAGGTTTCTTTGCCAGGGATGATCCCCAGATGGCTCCTGGTCCTGGGAGCAGGGTCCCTGAGCAGGGAAGTGGGAGGCTGGAGCCTCTGGTTCTTGCTGGAGCTGGGCTTGAAGCATGGCTTATCACATGTGGGCACACATGGTACCCCAGATGCACAGAAGGGCTGTATGGGTGTCCTTTTGCCTGTGTGTCTGTTGCATCTTACTCCAGGCAGCTGTTTTGGTTTGGGAGCTCTGAAAAGCCATTGGTTCTTCCTCCTGGGATCAGGAACTAGAGTGGGGCTGCAGCTGGAGTCCTCCTACCACCTCCCAGGGCTGCAGGGCATAAAGTACAGGGGGCAGGCCCTGCAAAGGTGGAGGCATGGCTAGCCAGTACTACCTGTGCCCTCTCTGTTTTCCCAAGCCAAAGCTACAATGGAGTGGGGAACAGAGCAGGACACACGAAGGAGCCCCCACCTTAGGTTTGCAGCTCCCTTCAGAGGAGGACACCAGGGGTCAGGAAAGGGGTAACACAGCCAGAGGAAGATGGAGGAGGGGTGCTGGGTTACCCGGAGAGAGAGGCAAGGAAGTTCCTCCATTCTTGGGGATGAGAGTGGGAGCCAGGAAGCAGTTACTACTTGTCTGTCCAGAATCACATTTTCTCTTGACAATGGTCAAAAGTTATGTCTTGTCTGGGAGACCAGTTTGGTGGGTTGGTCAGAACAATGCTTGTTTCCATCTCCTTCCCCTCACTTCTCCCATGGCTACTATATATTGAAGGCCATGGGCTCTGCTGCCAGTCAGTCCACAGGTTATCAGCTTCTCCCTCCTGGGGAACTGTGTCCACTCTGCTCCTATCCCACCCCTGACTTTGCCTCTGACTCCCACCCAGATCCTACCCTGACTTTTTCTGCTGGGAAACACAAAGGGTTCAAGATCAAAAGCCTCTTGGTACGAAGCAGGTTCGGACTTTGACTCCTTCCACCCATTTGAAGAATTGGGTTCCTGGGGACACAGAGGAGATATAGAATGAGGGTTCCTGGGGTATTCTGAAGGGTACAATTTTCCATTTCCTGGGAGTTCTGCTAGGGAAGGGGATGAGTGGCCAAAACATCAGTGGCCTTGGCAGCTTGATTTAATCAAAAGAATACCTGGAGATCCAGGTTCTAGCCCCTGCTCTGCCACTAACTCCCAGTGCGCTCTGAGGTACAACCTGTGTCCTCCCTAGGCCTCGGTGTCACCATCTGTCACATGAGGGAGGTTGGACAAGATGGTGTCTGCTGTCCTACCAGTTCTAACACAGTGGGAGTCTCTGATCCCTAAGTCAGGGAAAGCTACGATTCACAAGGGGAATAGGTCCCTCCATCAAGGCCACTGGGTGTTCCCATGGATGCTAGGTGTGGCATGGTTTGCCTACTGTGTTCCATTTCTGACACTCCCCTTAAGCCAGTGGTGCAACCCTCCTAGTGAACTCCAAGGCCAGTGAGTGCACCACTGGCTGGCTCAGTCCCAGACAATTGATCTGGGCTAAATGGGTTTGGCCTGATATGGCTGGAAGTGAGGGAGGGGTGTGGCCTCCTCAGAATCAGCCTGTCCCCATCTGTGGCTAAGAGGTGTCCTGGGGTCAATGCAGGCTCCCACTCTTTGGGGGTGTGGAGGAGGAGCAGGTTGACCAGGGGGCAGATGGGTGGGGATGGGGGCAGGAGGAACTCAGGGAATTGCCTGTGTCTCCCCCTAGGTGAATGGCAGTGATGGCATGTTCAAGTATGAGGAAATAGTACTTGAGCGGGTGAGTCTGCCAGTGGGTCAGGATGCAAGGGAGAGGGGAGGGTTCAGACCAGGAAACAGAAGGGCCCTGAGCCTCAGCTTCAGGACTCATGGTGGGGGACTTGCATTGAGAGTATGGGGAAACAGTGGCCCTCAGAAGCTGCATACTGTATCAATCAACCAAACAACTAATGAATATTAATTGACCTTGCTTGCTGAGGCCTAGGAAATTGGGAAAGGGATGGCTTTGCTGAGGCCTCTATGCCAGATCATGAGCACAGCCTGGGAAGCTGTGTGCCAGCTCCCTCTGAGGCCTGGAGCACAAGCTCTGGAGGGTTGGGGGAAGTGGGGAAATCAAGAACCCTTCCTCATGCCCTCTGAGTGAGCAGACTGTGCCCCTCTGCCCCCTTCTGCAGGGCAATTCTGGCCTTGGCTTCAGCATTGCAGGTGGCATCGACAACCCCCATGTCCCTGATGACCCTGGCATCTTTATTACCAAGATCATCCCTGGTGGAGCAGCTGCCATGGACGGGAGGCTGGGGTGAGGTGGCTTGAAAGCAGGGCCCCGGGGGCAGGGGGGGGGAGGAGGGTAGTGGGGGCAGGATGGAGATGAGAGGAAGAGGGCTGCCAGGCAGGATGACCCTTTCATTAGATCTCAGAGTGGGCAGGGGAGGGGCAGGAAGGGAAGGAAGAAGAGGTGGTGGGAGAGGGGGTGGAGGAGCAGTGGCAGGGTGTCATGCCTCTTGGGCTTCCTCTGCAGGGTGAATGACTGTGTGCTGAGGGTGAATGAGGTGGACGTATCAGAGGTGGTGCACAGCCGGGCGGTGGAGGCGCTGAAGGAGGCGGGCCCTGTGGTGCGCTTGGTGGTGCGGAGGAGACAGCCCCCACCTGAGACCATCATGGAGGTCAACCTGCTTAAAGGGCCCAAAGGTATGGCCCTCTGGGTTCCTGTACTCTGGCCAGAGGCCCCTGGTTGACGTTGTAGGAAATGGAAGGGGACAGCCTTACTCCTTGCCTGACTCCCTGTTCTGACTCATAGACTTCTTTATTGACTTCACATCTCATTCATCTTTACTGACCTGGGGATGGCAGCCTAGTGTTTGGGATTCCTGGGGAGGGAAAGCTCCTTCAGGGGGTTGGGGGGGGGTGCCAGTGGGTTGGCTGCAGTGGGGAGATGGGTCTGGGATTGACTGAGCACTCTAACTTCTCCTTGTGGCCCTCTCCCACTCCCTTCGGGCCCCCAACCAGGCCTGGGTTTCAGCATTGCTGGGGGGATTGGCAACCAGCACATCCCAGGAGACAACAGCATCTATATCACCAAGATCATCGAGGGGGGTGCTGCTCAGAAGGACGGACGCCTACAGATCGGGGATCGGCTGCTGGCGGTGAGACAGCCTTTGGGGATGCCCAAATGGTAGGTGGGGCTCTAGTAGCCTCACACTCCACCTGAACCTCACTCAGGAATCAGCATTGTGGGGAATTTCAAGAGCATCATCTGGGTTGTGTGTACTCAGATACCAAGGCCCTAGTTCTTTTCGTGGATGGCACTCCCTCACCTGCTCTACTGCCATCTTTTGCTTCTTCACCTCTCATAGAACCATACTGGGCCTCTGGTAGAAAGAGTACTGTGGAATTTCAGTGACAGGGTACCCTTCAGGGTTCCCTGGAGAGGCCCTCCCTTCTCCCAAGTGCCAGCCCTAAGGCCTTACCTCTTCTAGGTGAACAACACCAATCTGCAGGATGTGAGGCATGAGGAAGCGGTGGCTTCACTGAAGAACACATCTGATATGGTCTACCTGAAGGTGGCCAAGCCAGGCAGCCTCCACCTCAACGACATGTATGCACCCCCTGACTACGCCAGCAGTACGTACCCATCCACCCTGTCCCTAGCCTTGAAACCCCTGCCCCCTGGTTTCTGGAGGGGAAATAATTAAAATGCCCTGTTCAGAGAGAGAGAGAGAGAGAGAAGAGGACTAATGCTCAGGAGAACTGATCCAGATCCCAGCTCCATCCCTTATAGCTGGGTGCCCTTGGACGAGTCCCTTTCACCTGTCTTTAGTTTCTTCTTTGGCAAAAAGGAGCTAATGATATATGTGCTACCTTCCTCATAGGACAGCTGCAAGGATCAAATGAGATCATGGACAAGAAAGCCCTTGGAAAACTGTATTAGGCTATAGAGATGTGAAGGATTATTATTAGTCACACCTCTAGTCATGCCTTTCTTTGTAGACTGCTTGACTTTAGCTCTTTCTAAGACTCACAGGAGTGAGCCCAGGATTCAGAAAGGGACTGTGGAGGAGGAACCTGGAGGGGGGGCAGGGTAGTGAGAAGGGAGGAGAGTCCTGAGGAATTTGCATCCCTTGGTGGCTTTTGCATTCCAGGTGGGGTGTTGGAGCACAGTCCTTGATGGGGATCAGATCAGGTAGGGACCTCCAGGGAATGGTCTTTGAACTTTCTCTCCCTTCCTTGATTCCAGCTTTTACTACCTTGGCTGACAACCACATAAGCCATAATTCCAGCCTGGGTTATCTTGGGGCTGTGGAGAGCAAGGTCAGCTACCCTACTCCTCCTCAGGTTCCCCCTGCCCGCTACTCTCCTATCCCTAGGCACCTGCTGGCTGAGGAGGACTTCACCAGGTAAGACCGCCCCCCTACACACACCTTTATCCCACATAGGGATGAGGACGATAGGAATTCGTTTCTAGCTAGCCACTGGTCTCTTTGTAGTATGGCTTTGAAGAGGATTAAGCCCTCATCACTTCTCTCTGGGGTCTGAGGCCCTCTCCCAGCCCTTAGGGCCCTGGGAAGGGCCAGAGATAGCTGCAAGGACAAGTTCTACCATCAGGGGGAGTGCCAAGTGTGTGGCCCCGACCCGAAAGTACAGAGAAAAGGTGGGGTGGAGCGTTTAGGGGGCCGAGGAGGTGGAAGCTGCCGGGTGGGGGGCGGTTTCCTTCCCGGAGACAGTGGCTGTCCCTCTGATGCAGTCGTTCTAAATTAGAGGGGGAAAAAGCTGTTGAGCCGGTGGGGTTGTCAGGACGCTGGGAGGCTGGCAGGCCCAGTGGCCTCCCAGGGAAAGGCCCCGCCCCATTCTGGCGGCTGCTTCGGCCAGGCGGGCCGTGGAACTGGTCGGGCAGGCCAGGGTTCTGGGGGACAGGTTTGCTGCGGGGTGGGGCCTGGTAGGCTGCTGGGCAGGCTGCAGTGGAAGCCGGAAGGGTAGGCAGACGGAGGGGAGAGCTGGAGGAGCCATGGAGGGGGCATGCAAGTTCTCCGGCCCCGGCTTGGCTCTGGGCTTAGGCTCGGCCTCGGCCTGGAGGAGGGCTTCACAGAGGTGGGCCTGGCCGCTCCGCTCCCTGCGGCCTGGAGGGGATGCCAGGTAGGAGGAGAGGAAGGATGTGAGCAAGAGCATCTGGGACTCTGGGAGGGAGCCTCACACCCAAGACTGGGGAGTAACAAAAGGAGTCTTGGACTTGGGGCTCTTCTGATGAAAGATGCTTAAAGGGAAGGCGGTGGACCAGGCAAGAGTGTGGGGTGTCAGGTTGTATGGATGTACAAGAGCAGCTGTAGCTCTCACCTGATGACACTGACCATTTCTAGAGGGATTCCTTAGACATGGTTAGTTGCAGTTGGAGTTTTCATGTGTTAACTCTCTTCAGTTAGGTTCCTAAGCTCCCTCTGGGGACCTGGGATTTCTTTATCTGTCTCCCACATCACCTGGTAAGGGCACACAGGAGTAGCTGGTGACCTTATCTGTCACTGGGGAAGGTAGGAGGGGTCAGAGTTGGTGGGTGGAATTTTGAGACTGTTGGAGAAGCATGTGTAAAGTAAGTACATTCTGGGGATGGTGAGTGCAATCAAGCCCAGGCTGATTTCCAGTGCCCCTAACTGGTTCCCCTTGGTGCGGCCCCCAGTCCATTACGCCAGTGGTAGGATAGGAGAATCTGGGGAAAAAGAGGATGAGAGTGAATGGGCTCTGAGGTCTTTAGACAGGGTAGGGGTGTGTTGAACCAAGAGAGGAGAGGATCGTCCACTGGGAAGCTGACTCCAAGCCCTCAGGAAGAAGGGAGGGAAGAGGAACTGAAACTTGGCACCTGGCAGAAAACAGCAGCCAAGCAGGTTTCAGGAGAGAAAGGAAGCAACAGGGTATCACATATAGGGACCTAAGTCATTCTCCAGCAGTGCAGGCCTTGCTCTAGGCTGGCTTATATCCACCTCATCCTTACCCTTTTACTTCTTTTCCACCAGAGAGCCCCGCAAGATCATACTGCACAAGGGCTCCACTGGCCTGGGCTTCAACATCGTAGGAGGAGAGGATGGAGAAGGCATTTTTGTCTCCTTCATCCTGGCAGGAGGCCCAGCTGACCTGAGTGGGGAGCTGCGCAGGGGAGACCGGATCTTATCGGTGAGGGGACAAAGGAGAGGTGGGAGGATGGGAGCTGTGCCAATCTAAAAGGGAGGAGGGGAGATCTTGCTTTCTCCAAGGAATGCTTCTTGAGATGGAAGAAGGCTGAGCTGGAGAAAACTTATATTCTTTTTATATGTGACTTTAGGGAGTGCCAGGGACGGAGCCCAGGCTTATCCTTAAGGAGAAAATGAATGTGTTTTGGATCTTAACCCTGGTTGGCATTTGACCCCCACAAAGATAATTATTACACTAGAGATTTCATATTGTTTAGGTCTTGTCTTAGGGTCAAGGATGGGATACTGAGAAATGCATCTGAGTAGGCTTAGGGATGGGCTGACCATCTCCGTCTCCTAACTCCCATGACAGAAGACCACCTTTCTTGCTTTCGGGGTGGCTCATAGCTCCTCTCTTTGGATAGGTGAATGGCGTGAACCTGAGGAATGCAACTCACGAGCAGGCTGCAGCTGCTCTGAAACGGGCTGGCCAGTCAGTCACCATTGTGGCCCAGTACAGACCTGAAGGTAGGAGATGAAGGTTTGGACAAGATGATTTGGGGAATTTAGACTTTAGTGTTGGCTTTTTGCCATAATAGGTACCAAAAGCTACGTGATCAGGTCCCTTCTGCCTTAGGGCAGTAACCTCTTCCTCTCTCGTTTTCCCTCTGGACAGGTGATGGTTTGGGCAGCTTTGGAGCATCTAAGGCTGTGCTCAGAGCCTGCTGATCAGGGCGGCAGTTCAGCAGAAGGCCAATAGTGGGCAGCAGCCCTATGGAAGGAAACAGATTGGGGCGACTAGGAAAAAGGGGAGGGGGAGAGGGGCGGAGACTCAGGGCTCAAATGCGAAGGGATGTAAATGTGTGAGGTGGAACTGGAGAAGAGTAGCTCCTGGTTAGATGGACCTCAGGGACAAGAAATCTGCCTTCTTAGGACATCTTGGTCCAAACTCCTAGGACCCCCTCTTCCTTCCTCTCATCAGGGTGACTGTGAAAGATCCATAAACACACTGGAAAGGTGATGTTATGCAGTCGCGGTAGGCAGTCAGGGGTGGGCCCCCTCCCCCTACGGGAGGGGCCTTCTTTGTGTTCTCAGGGAGCAGGGCTGGGCTGGGTATGCAAATGTAGGCGTTTGATTGGCTGGGGCCAGCCAAGGAAGGCCCAGGTGCGGAGGTGAGCTGCCGGATGGCGCGCCCCAGTCAGCCAGCCGGCGGGGTGGCCATTGGCTGGCCGAGCGCGGCCTTCAGCTGCACGCCCCGCCCCGTGACCCAGGCGGAGGGCGACGGGCGCCTCTCCTCGCCCCCCCCGCGAGCCTCAGGCGTCTCCTCCTCCTTCCTCCCCTCCCCTTCCCTCCTCCCTATCTCCCCTCCTCCCGCGTCCCGCTTTGTGTCCGTGGTCTCCCGCGCGGGACGGAGGGGCTGGCAGGAGTGGCGCTTTCTCAGCACTAGACCCGGACTCTGACCCGGCGCCAGGTGAGCTGGGGCGGACCAGGGTCAGGCCCCCCCCTCGCAGTACCCCCTAGCCTCTCTACGGTTCTGTTCTCAAACTCTCTTTTCCAACACTGCGCCCCAACTCTGCGCTCTCGCCGGAATCCCTTCGCTGCACGCCCCCAGCCCGTGTGGTGCGCCACCTTTGAGCCCCTCTCCTAGGGGAGAGCCGCCCGGGGCCGAGTGCCTGCTCTCCCGCCACTGAGCCGTGTGTGGCCCTCACCTCTTTGCCATCACCTCTCCCTATTTACGAGCTGTGCCTCTTTTCACCCCGGGACTTCAGCCCTCCCCTCAGCCTCCTCCCAACTGACTGCTACGTCCCTGCAGCTCCCTAATCCCTTAACTCAGAGGAATTTTCTGACCGCCCCCCTCCCCCACATACATTAATCCGCCAAACCTGGCTACCTCTGGGAACACCCTAGATTGGCTTGGTATTCTCAGGACCCCACCCCACCCACCACCCACCCCGCTTTTGTTTGCTAGGGTTTTCTTACCGCTCCCGACTTCTCCCCACCCCCCCACCCCCGCTTTGTAAGCCCAGCCTTTGTCCCTTGGGGCTGCAGCCCTGGACTCTTTGGACACCTAGGCCCCGCGGGACAGTTACTAAAGTGGAAGAAGAGACCTCTCCTGGGCAGGTGCTCTGTTTCCGTGATGAGAGGCGGAGAGGCCGGGAGCCCTGTCGCAGAGCTGTGGGGCATCGAACGCACCTACCTTTGTCCTTCCCGGCCCCCCACTCCTGTTAAGTGCTTCAGGCCGAGGGCCTGAAGGGGAAGAAGAGAGGGGCCTGCCATCTTCTGCTCTAGGCTTCTTTGATAGGGGCAGAAGTGCGGGGAGGTAACTAACAGGAGAACTTATTGGTCACAGGTCACTGGACAGAGGGATGCAAATAGACGCTAGCCCGGGACGCCCTGGTGGCTCAGCGGTTTAGCGCTGCCTTCAGTCCAGGGCATGATCCTGGAGACCCAGAATCGAGTCCCGCATCGGGCTCCCTGCATGGAGCCTGCTTCTCCTTCTGCCTGTGTCTCTGCCTCTCTCTCTCTCTCTCTCATGAATAAATAAACAAATGGACACTAGTCTCTTCATGTTGGCATTCAGTTAATGACAAGAAACACACCTTGGGGTTATTGTTTGTTTAATTTCTGCATATACTTTTCGCTTCTCAGTGAAGAGCTATCCATCTGGTTTTTTTAGCAACCGATATTTATCACGTCATGCCCACAACTTAGACAACGGTAGGTTCTGCAAAGAAAATGGTTTCTCCTGGATATTTGTGTGTGTGTGTGTGTGTGTGTGTGTGTGTGTGTGTATGAAATTGATGTGTTTCTTTTGGTTTTGCTCTGTGATGTTGGGCACATGGAGACAATACTGTGTATTTGGTGGTAATATGTTGGAAACTGATGACTACATATTTCTCTGAGTTTTCTTGGGAGTATGTAACTGGTTTGGATAAAAAGCTGCAAGTTGTCCAGGATAAAGAAATTCATTCCTGCCAGCGTTTATTGCTCTCTGAGCGTATTTCTGAGAGTTTATAATGTATGTTGAGGTGCCGTCTCATGTTAGGTCTCTCTACCACTGCCCAAACAAAGCCTTTCTTAGGATTTATTGAACCAGTGTTGGTAAGGCTCTGCCACTCCAATCTTATTTCTTTCTTTGCTTTGGTAAATCTAGCAGGGGTCCAACACGCAAAAAGCTTTTTGTTGTTGTTCCATTTGAAAATAGACCCTCAGAGACAGGTCCAGAGGAACTATCAAACATTTGGTGTTGGGCTCTAAATTTTCTTTGATAAAATGATAGCTTTTAAAAATAAGGACTCCATGTTGATCATTTTATGAATACATTAAATACTGTTCTTCAGAAAACTACATGGCCACTTACAAAAGGAATTATCCAATTAAATGTCTTTTGACCAAAATGGCAGAGACTTTGCATGCTACGAACCATGTAAGTGTTCATTATTTGTATTATTTTCACATAGAACGTGGGACCTGTTAAGGTTTGCGTACTCCATCCAACCCGTCTTTGTGCAAACCGGAACAGCAACAAGAGAGCAAGGGCATGACTTATCTAAGGTCATGAAGGGAAAGTTGCCAGGGGACGAGGGGGATGGGAGGTAGTCAGCAATTGGTTTAAGTCAGAGGTCCACCAGCTGGGACAAACCATGCTTGGGAATACCTGAGAGACCTAAGACCTAGTTGGATTGGAGGAACAAGAAAGGGACTGGGGAAATAAATAAGAGACTAGGGGAAGAAAGATGTACGGGCAGGGGTAGATTAGAGTGACCTCCATAGTGACTACTGAGCTCCGTTGCCAAGCCAATGCAGCCTTTAGCTAGATAGCATTTAGCATGAGAGCTTAAAACATAGCTTTGACTAATAAGAACAGAGTAAAAAGAATTTTTCTTTTTGTTAACGGCTTGAGATATTATTCATATACCATACAATTCACCCATTTAGGTGTATAATTCATTGGTTTTTAGTGTATCCACTGAGTTGTATACCCAGCGTCACAGTCAATTTTAGAAAATTTTCATTACCCTCCTCTTTTAAAACATTGAGAGGATTTAAGCACTGAAACGGTGTTAAGTGTAGGACAGTTGCTTCCTAGTGTACCTCCCCTGGGCACTTAGGGGCTGGATGGCAGTTTGATGGGAATGCTTTAAGTTTGAAATTCTTTCATATATCTGATTTGTTCAGTGTGGGTTAAATGCATAATGAAGATAGAAACCATGTCTATCAGTTTGAACTTTGTATTGTGCCTAGCATGGGTGCTTTACAAGAATTTTTACAATGAAGCTTTGGAAAATATTAAAATAGAAATAGAAGTGCTAAATGATAAGGTACCACAGTGAGAGATGCTATTTAATAGTTTCACTCTTGATTGCTCCAAACTGTTGTGGACATAGCAATCCTACCTATTAGTTAAAAATAGCATGATGTTCTTGGGCATGTATAATCCTGCTTAAAATTCAAATTGAAAATTTAACTGACTCTTGGCAAAGGCTCTCTCCCAATCTATTCTAAAATGAAGAATATTTTTCTGTGATTTGTGAAATTGCTCCACCAAGGGAAGTACAGGCTTCATGTTATAACATTTTAATTTAGAAACTATTTCCTACATTCCAACCCCCACCCCCCACCAGTTACTTTGTTTCAGCCTCTATTTATAAGCTAAGCTAGTATTTTTCTGGAAAGTCCTTTTGTTTTTAGAGTTAAACCTGAGCCCCAAATCAGAAGGTGAGTCAGAAATTGGTCACTAAGTTAGCTAAACTGGGAATTGATCTTTTATGACCAGTCTTTTCACTTGGCATGTAAATCTGGACATGCTGGGCATAAAGGACTGGGAGAGAATGAGTTTTCCGTACTTATTTTAAAGTGCTGAATAAGCACACTTTCGCCATGGAAATGCCTTCAGGTAAGGCCTGAAAGAATGAAGGATCAGTGATGATAATAACTTGAAAGTGTAAAAGTAATATTTTTCCTGTAACATTTAAATAACCATCCCATCTCCCCCTGTTTGAGAATGAAAGATGTAACCATAGCTGCTACCCTATCAGCATGATCTCTCTTGAGAGCACAGAGGTGAAGGTTTATCAAGGCAAAGAATTCAACTCCTGAAACTCATTTTGCTATCCTAAAAGAAGGCTGTATAGGGAAGGCAGAAAATGAAGTCCTGTTAACAGCATTTCTGCGCTGAACAATTTAAAGGCAGCTCATTTTGTATTCATGTTCGTGTTCCCCCCACATAGACTAGAGCCTGTCCCATGGTTTGTTCTACTGAATTCATGAGTATCTCTGTGATCCGGATGTTTTTGTAAGCATCAATCTTCAGGATATCCCTGGGGGATAGGTGGTATCATCCCCATTTTAGAGATGAGGAAGGTGAGGGTCAGAGAGGTTGAGTGACTTGCTCAAGGTCCCACTGCCAGAAGAGGGCAGAATCAAAGTTTGAAGTCAGATTTCCCTGAGAACTTCAGGTCCAGGGCTTTTGCCTTCAGGCCACAACTACCTCCCGTCACAGAAGAGAAATTGCAAACCCCCTCTTCCTACCCAGATACATCTAGACACAGCAAAAAATACTGCTCTAAGATTCTTCAGGTGCCAGAAGCTGTTAATAAATGGAGTGAAACCACTGCTGAATGTCTGCTTTTTAGTCTTGTAAAAACTCCCAAATTCCTATACCAAAGGAGGAAGTAATCAGGGAGTAGAGGGGCTGTTAGAAGCCTGAGGGAGACCTACAGACTCCTTATGAAAAGAAAGTGGACTTTGGTAGACTACTACAGAATGATAATTGTTGGGGAACCCAGGAGGAATGAAAAGATGGGAGCTGGTTTGCTTTAACTATAATCGCAAATGTTTGCAGGCTTAAGAAAATTAATTCAGTAAGTAGCATTTCTCATTTCTTCAAGGGAAATGGAATATTTGTCATTCATTTTTTTATGACCTTATAGTTCACTCAGTTAAGGGTGCAATTCAGTAGTGTTTAGAATATTCAAAGAGTTCTGCAGCCACCACCATAATAGATTTTAGAATATTTTCATCAACCAGAAAGAAAACTACCCTTTAGGTATAACCACCTCCTACTGCCCAGACTCCCCATCTCCCTGAGTACTAGGCAACTACTAACCTACTTCTTGTCTCTTATATATTTGCCTATTCTGGACATTTCATATAATTGGATTCATATACTATATGGTCTTTTGTGACTGGCTATTTTCACTTAACATAATGTTCTCAAGGTTCATCTGTGTTGTAGCATGTATTAGTACTTCATTTCTGTTTCTGGGTGAATAATATTCTATTATATGCATATAACACATGTTTATCCATTCATCACTTGACAGATATTGGGTTGTTTCCACTTTGCATCTATTATGAATAATGCTCTATGAGCATCCATATGCAAATTTTTGCAATGACATGTGTTTTCATTTCTTTTGGGTATGTATACTTACTGGATCATACGGCAACTCTATGTTTAACCTTTTGAGAAATGGCTCGGCTGTTTTCCATAGCAGCTACACCGCCTCACATTCCCACCAGCAGAGTGAGGGTTCCGCTTTCTCCACATCCTCACCAACCCTTGTTAATGCCAGTCTTTTTTATTTTAGCCATCCTGATGGGTATGAAGTAATATCTGGGGGTTTTCATTTGCATTTCCCTAGTGGCTAATGACATTGAGCATCTTTAATGTGCTTATTGTTTCCCATTCATTTTTGCTTTGCTCCATCCCCTGATTTGATTCTCACCCTATTTCTAAATTGTCTCAGACCAGAGTAGGCCAACTTTGTTATTACTCAAGTGATTAGAGGGAACCAGGAGGATAAGGGACTACCTTTTATTCTTATCGCTGAGTGCTGGAGGGGCTGAAGGCTTAGGTGTAGATCATTTTAGCTAGGAATGCTGACCTTATAAAAGTGATAGGGCCCATCAGCCCTCCCCCCCCCGCCAAAAAAAATACCAGCTTATTCACATACCCTACAATTCACCCATTTAAAGCATACAGTTCAGTGTTCTTTAGAATGTTGAGTGGTGCAACTGTCACCACAATCAAGTTTAGAGCATTTTCCTCACCTCAGAAAGGAGCCCTGTCCCATTGTCACTCCCCATTTCCTCCAACTTCTCCCTTTCCCTAGCCCTGGGCTAAAGTTACTTTTTCTGGCTGGTTCATATAAATGGAATCATGCCAAATGTAGTCTTTTGTGTATGCCTTCTTTCATGTAGCATAATATTCTCTAGGTTCATTCATGTTGTAACATGTATCAGTACTTCGTTCTTTTTTATGGATGAATAATATTCTGTTCTCTGACTTTATCACATTTTGTTTATGTATTCATCAACTGATGAACATTTGACTTGTTTCTGCCTTTTGACTATTATGAATACTCCTGTGAACATGCATAGACAAATTTTTGTGTGGTCATGTTTTCAATCTCTCTTGGAGATAAATACACATACACACATCCCTAGGAATGGAATTACTGGGTCATAAGGTAACTTAACATTTAACATTTTGGAGGAACTGCCAAACATTTTCCCAAAGTGGCTGCACCCTTTTAGGCCTACCCTAAAGTTTGTAAACTTAGGAGATAAACTTAGAAGAGAAAAAAAATGTTACCTTTCTTCCCAGTTTTGCCTATACAGATGTGTGTGTTTGTGCTGGGATTTTCTATCTTCATGTAGCCCAGGAACATTGTAGCTAGAGTTGGCAAAGTATTCTGTACCTAGCTAGGCAGGTGCGTTCTTCGCCTTGTTAGGCGGTTTGAGACAAAATCCTATAAAATGTCAGTTTTCCCGATAGGGGAGAATGACTAGAATAATGTATAGTGATGAGAATGAATTATTTATTTAGTTACAACTTAAGATTTCCTTTTAATTCAATCTATTGCTTGTTGAAATCTTGACCCTTTTATTTACACTGTTGATTTATTTAAAGATGTAGCCTTATATTCTGTAATAGGGAAATAGTTTTATTGTTTTAAAGAGATATAGGAGAAGTAGAATAATTTGGGCCTGTCATTGTTGCTGAAAAAATAGTTTTTGCTCTCTTATGTTAAGAATATACATATAAGTTATATGTGTGTGTGTGTGTGTGTGTGTGTGTATAATGAGTGTGTGTATAAATGCTAAGTCATTAAATCCTATGGGAATTATCTTGGAGGAGGAGCCAAGGCCCTGGGTTTTAGTTGTTACTTTATCTTTTTGGGGGGGGGAGGACAGAAATGGGGAGAAAGAGAGAGAGAGAATCTTAAGCAGGCTCCACTCTGCACATGGAGCTTGACATAGGAATCAATCTAACAACTCTGAGATCATGACCTGAGCTGAAATCAAGAGTTGGATGTTTAACCAATGGAGCCACCTGGTACCCTAGTTCTGACTTTAAGTTAGCTCAATGATCTCATGCTAGTCAATTTCTTTGAGCCTTAATTTTCTGATCTATAAAATGAGGGGACTGTGCAAAATGATCTCTAATGTTTCTTCTACCTCAAATTTTGTGTCAGATAAATGGAATTGAGTTGAAAACTCAATTTACAGTTATATTTGTACCTAGACTGTTATTGAATCACAAAGTTTTGAGCTAATAACTGTCTTGCTTTAATAAGGGTCTTGTCTCCCCTCTTCTTTCCTGTGATGAGACTTTCATTCTCTTGAAATGGACCTTCATTTACTTTTCATTGAATTTAGATATCTTTTAAAAAGCAAAGGCCCTAGAGATTTGGGGATTTTTCCACTTGATGAAATTAAGTGATAAAAATGTGAATAGACCATCAAGTGCCCTCCTCATCACTGGGTGTTATACTATATGTTGGCAAATTGAACTTCAATAAAAGCAAATGAAAAAAAATTTGAATAGACCAAAAGAAGAAAACTAATATATTTTGTACAAATATGTACATTAAGGGTCTGGTTTACATACACATTCTTCAGATTTTCACAAGGGAGGAAGAATTTTGCAAATCTTGAGTTAAATTCCAGACTAGATTTTTAAAGAAAGATTTATTTATTTTAGAGAGAGCATGGATTAATGTGTATGTATGCAAGTTGGGGGAGGGGCAGAGGGAGAGCATCTTCAGACTCCCTGCTGAGCATGGAACCAGACACAAGGGGCTTGATCCAGTGACCTATGAGATCATGACCTGAGTATAAACCAAGAGTCAAACACTTAACACTTTTTTTTTTAGATTTTATTTATTTATTCATGAGAGACACAGGCAGAGGGAGAAGCAGGCTCCATGCAGGGAGCCCAATGTGGGACTCAATCCTGGAACCCTGGGATCACACCCTGAGCCAAAGGTAGACGCTCAACTGCCAAGCTACCCAGGCATCCCAGAATCATTGATTTAAACAGTTTTATATCCTTTCTTTTAACTTACCATATGTCATGAATATCTTATTGAAATGGTTTTTAATAGTTAAATAATATTTCATCATGTGTGTGCCATAATTCATGTGACCCATGCCTTTTTGGTGGACATTAGGTTGTTTCCAATTTTTATCTTATAAATAACACTGATGGATATCCTCTTATGAGGCTTTATGTGAATCTAGTATTGCTTCTTCAGAATGAATTCCTTGGTGTGGGATTATTGGTCCAAAGGGTATGAACATGTTTAAGACTTGATACATTTTGCCAAATTGGTCTCCACCTCCACCAACAGTATAAAGGGTATGTAGTTTGAGATCTTGCTAACATGGAGTGTTATTTTTTTAAAATCTCCGCAAATTTGATAGCTAAAAAATGTTACTTAACTCATTTTAATTTTTATTTCTTTTTTAATGATAGAACTGAACATGTGTATGTATGTGTGCATGTATATGTTCACTGGTCCGTGTTCATCAGTTCTTATTGGTGTGTATAAGCTTAAATGTAGTTAGAATATTAATTCTTTGTCATGTATATTACAAAGATTTTTCCCAGTTTGTGGTTTTCTTTTTTTAAAAGATTTTATTTATTTATTTATTTGAGAGAACACAAGCAGGAGGGAGGGGTAGACGGAGAAGCAGACGCCCCACTGAGCAGGGACCCCAATGCGGGACTCGATCCCAGGACCCTGGGATTATGACCCAAACCAGATGCTTAACTGACTGAGTCAGCCAGGTGCCCCGTAGTTTGCTTTTTTACTTTATTTTGATGTACAGATATTTTATGTTTTTATGTAGTCAAGTCTATCGGTGTTTTCTTTTGTACCTTTAGCATCTGTCCTGAGAGTAAATAAACGTTCACTTTTGTTTTATTCTAGCTATTTAATGTTTTTGTTTTAACACTTAAAACCTTAACCTGCCTGGAATTTATTTATGATATCAGGTAGGATAGTACCCTATTTGTGTTCCAAATGTTTAATGAATTACCTCAGTACCATTTATTAAGTGTAAATAATCCATCATTTCCCTACTGTTTTGTCATGCCACCTTTATTACACGCACACAAACACACACACACACACACACACACACAATTTGGATTTTTGGGTATCTTATTCTGTTCTTTAATATTTTACTCTGGGATTATCAGTTATTGAAAAATGACCACAGTAACAGGAAGAGTCTTTCCCTGGGTCCCATTTTCTGGGTTCCTCCCATAGAAATTTGACTCAAAAGATTCAGTTGATACCCCAGTAGGGATTGTCAGTGGATTTGTGATCCTGTCAGAGTGACTACTGTGAAGAACATTTGACTCTAGCCTCTCGATTGACCTGGTAAAATGTAGAAATCAGTTATATTAACTCAAGTTAGTAAGCTTAGTCCTAAAATGTTGTTTCAATCACTGTGTTGCAGCATCTCTGTTAAGTGGGAAAGATTGTTATGAATGAGATTGCCCACTACTTTGAGCGCAGGGAAAGGTATACTTTTGTCTTCATTCTTATGTTTTCTGGATAAGGTGCTTTGTCTTGGGGGTGGTTCTTACATACAATTTGGTTTATGGGTTAAAGGAGCTAAAGGCTTTGTTAATCTTGCATTTGAATATGCTATATGAGGTTCCTTTGAAATAGACAAAAGGCTCCATTTGAGGCTTTTATCCTGATCTGCCAGGTCATCTGGGATAGGTGAGAAGGACCAATGGCAAGGTCCTGTGAATAACTGTTTCTTTGCTTGATGTGAGATCAAAGCATTTCTCAATTCTACTCATTTCAGACCAGGCAGCTGAATGTAATGAAACCTTCATGTAGTATAGTACTTTCGATCAGTAGCTCTTCTTGCATCCTCACTAATAAGCTCTTTGGGGGACAGAAATATCCATCAAAAGGGCTAAACTGGAATCTTTTATGGCATGCTGATCTGGCATGTCTTGTTTTCTGTTTTATTTCCAGCATCAAGATGCTATCCCGAACCCTGGCTATCTGTGTGTGTGTGTGTGTGTATGTGTGTGTGTGTGTGTGTGTGTATGGCTGAGGAAGCACATTGTGGCAGTGTAGGGACCAGAACAAGGACACTGAGGTTTCTGTTCTGGGTTAGTGATCATACCGAGCCCATTGTTCTAAAAGTAGAGCTGAAATTATTTTTCTTCAAGCAGTATTTGCTCATTCTGAGCCCTGTTTGCCACTCTTCTGTCCTCTCACATAGCCTTAAGAATTTTTCTTTGAAATTTCTACCCATTGATTTGGTATTACTTTTTGACCCAGAGAACTTAGGATCAGTTGCAGACACGAAGATTTCCCTCTTCTGGATCGTATTTAAAAATTAAATTAGAGGGATCCCTGGGTGGCACAGCGGTTTGGCGCCTGCCTTTGGCCCAGGGCACGATCCTGGAGACCCGGGATCGAATCCCACATCGGGCTCCCGGTGCATGGAGCCTGCTTCTCCCTCTGCCTGTGTCTCTGCCATTCTCTCTCTCTCTCTCTCTCTCTCTCTCTCTCTCTCTCTCTCTCTGTGACTATCATAAATAAATAAAAAAATTTAAAAAAAACTGAAGAACTGAAGTATTAAAAGAAAAAGCAGTGATAGGGAACCATCTCTGAGATACATTATGAGTAGGAAAAGCAAGTTATAGAACAGGTTGTAACTAAAAGGTGTATCTCTCTATATATCTCTCTATATACACATAGATATTTAAAAAAAATTAAATTAGACTAGTCCTAGGTTTGATTCCTTATGGGCCTCATTGATTTGGTCATAAAATCATAATTATGTCAAAATTAGAAGGGACCTGAGGAACTGTGGTTTTAGAGGTCTTAGATTCTTTAAATAGTAGACCCCATAATTAAAAACTAACCCAAGTAATAGGCTTCATATTATTTTTCGAGACTCGTTCGTTTGTGATTCCTAGAAACGTGCTTTTTGGCTATTCGTATACTTAACTCCACACCAACAGATATCTTCTCGATGGACTTACTTTACTTTCGGCTTCATTCTTTTCTTTTCTTTTCTTTTCTTTTCTTTTCTTTTCTTTTCTTTTCTTTTCTTTTCTTTTCTTTTCTTTTCTTTTTTTCTTTTCTTTTTCTTTCAGATCAGCTCCATCCATTTCTTTTGTAACTGTGAGCTATATTGTTGGGACAGATGCTTGTTAATTCAGACACATCCTGAGGGTTTGCACTCCAAACGCAACTATAGAAACCTAAAATACCATTCATACTCATCAAAGTCTGTGACTCTCTCATGAGGTTGTCACTTCATTTCCACCACGGTTCTGTAATTTTTCACAGTGGGTGATTTCCTTGAGCTCAGGGCAGCTCAGCTAATGGCAAACAAGAACTGTAGGAGTTTGAGATTTGAACACTGGTACTTCTGTAAGAACAAATGAGCCTTTGGACAGCTATTGACTTATCTGGAGTTTATAGCTAATCAATACAAGTGCAGTTATTCAGCCCTGTCTTCTCTGCTCAGTATTTATACTGGGACTCAAGGTCAGGAAGTTACACTTCTTTACTTTGTGTTCTTTCCATTGTTGCTACCTGTCACAATCTGTGTGTCTCAAGTCTGTCACCAGTTGTCTCCCCAGCTTTGTTGTCATTTCCAAATTTGATAGGCATGGTTTTTATTTTATTTTATAGCATTTCCTTTTTTAGATCGTCATTCAAATCATTGGTAGTCCATACCACTTGCGGAATAAGTACCCTTTGTTGCTACCATTTATTTCCCATCTCTACCACATTTTCCTAATCATCATCAAATAGACCCAAATAAATTTCTTTTTTTAAAAGATTTTATTTATTTATTCATGAGACACACAGAGAGAGGGAGAGGCAAAGACACCGGCAGAGGGAGAAGCAGGCTCCATGCAGGGAGCCCGATGTGGGACTCGATCCCAGGTCTCCAGGATCACGCCCCGGGCTGCAGGTGGTGCTAAACCGCTGAGCAACCCGGGCTGCCCCCCAAATAAATTTCCTGTGGGTTAAGAAACTGAGCCCCTTTCAGCTTTTCCAAATTAATGACAAATGTCATTTTTTTATTCTGAAAAGTTTTTTTTTAGAGTGAGGGGTAGGTAGAGGGAGAAGGACAGAGAGACTCTTAGGCAGGCCCCATGATCAGTTTGGATCCCAACACCGGGCTTGGTCTCATGACCCTGAGATCATGACCTGAGCCAAAATCAAGAGTCAGATGATTAACTGACTGAGCCACCCAGGCACACCCTGAGAAGAAGACATTTTGTCCTTAGGAAGGTAGATGGATTTGGGAGCAAGGTCTTATTTTTTTAAAAGATTTTATTTATTCATGAGAGACACATACACACAGAGAGAGAGAGGCAGAGACACAGGCAGGGGGAGAAGCAGGCTCCCTGCAAGGAGCCCAATGTGAGGGCTGAGGCAGACACTCAACTGCTGAGCCACTCAGGCATCCCGAGAGCAAAGTCTGACTAGAAGGGAGGCTTGGCTTTGTGTCCAGTTCATATTAGTGAACATTGTAGTTTCAGTCCTCTTTGATGCTTTATTAGGCTATTAAGTAGATCTTGAAACCTCTGATATGTCAGTGTTTTACATAAATGGTTTGTGGTTTTTTGGTCAGTTTTTGGCATTTTGGGGTGGGTGGAAGGAGAAAGTTTTGTATTTTTTCTTAATTAGTTCCTGAGGAGCCAGAACTTGAGAATTAGTGTCCAGGTTTGTCCTATCAGATCTCTATCATGAATTAACACATTCAATAAAAGTTTGTTGACTCAACAAGGGTGCTGGTTGCCAAACTTTGAGAAGGAAAAAAAAAACCACATCAAGGAGCTTATAATTTTGTAAAGGAAATGACATCACCACAAATTCTGGGCACTAGATTTTATTTTTTTTATTATTATTTTTTTAAATAATAAATGTATTTTTTATTGGTGTTCAATTTGCCAACATACAGAATAACACCCAGTGCTCATCCTGTCAAGGGGGCACTAGATTTTAAAAGGGAGAAGTAGTACAGGGTCTGGAAACCATGTTAGATAAAGAAAACTTATGGAAGTAACAATATCTAGCCTGGAGAAGGAGTAGCTTATTTTGAGGACATGGTGACTATTCTCTATTGTGGCTAATATTATCCCACTTTTTCCTGGTGTTTCGGGGAAAAAACTCAGAAGTTGCCTTTGATCCCTTCATCCAATCAGATGTCAAATTTTATCTCATCCAGTTCCAACATATTTCTTGATTCTTGTCCCTTTGTATTCTCAGTTGCCCTCCTGCAATGTCAGGCCTTTTAACTCATTGTCTCTACCAGTAGAAGAGGTTCTTGGTCACTGTTATCTTTCTCTCTGTCCTCCATTCTATATTACATTCCCAGAATAATGTTCGCCCAAACCTAGTTCTGATTGTATCACGTCCCTATTTAAACACTTAACGGTGGTTCCCCTAGCTTAGTAAGAAAAGTCTTATCTCAAACTCTAACCATCTAGTCCCCAGCCTTCCATCACCCACCTTCTCCTGTTCACACTCTACCTTTTATTCAGGCTTATTTAGTATTCTTGGAACCTGTTCCAAGTTTTCCCAGTTGTTTGACCTTTAAACTGTTCCTTCCTACTATTATGAAGAAGAGATCCATCATGTTTTATATTGTTTTAAACACCACAATTAGGACCAGCTGGCAAAAGAGATGGCCCTTAAACCAAGAATTTTCTCTTGAATAGTGTAGTCTAATAATGAAGGAATAGAGAGCTTCCCAACATTGAACATACTTGAGCAGAGGCTCAGGGCTGGCTGGTTTGGCTGATGTAAAAGCAGGGACTACTTATGGTAGGGGCTGTAGGGCTAGACAAAAAGAGAAAGTGTGGCGCTCTACTGTTAAACTTAAATCTACACATGAGGGTGCCTGGGTGGCTCAGTTGGTTAAGTGTCTGCCATCAGCTCAGGTCAGCGTCCCAAGGTCCTGGGATCGAGCCCACTGCCAGGCTCCCTTCTCAGGAAGGAGTCCGCTTCTTCTTCTCCCTCTGCCCCTCCTCCCTGCTCATGCACACGCACTCTCTCAAATAAATAAATAAAATCTTAAAAATAAATAAATCTACATGTGAGGCACCAAGCATACTTTATCCCCCCTCAGTAGCCCACGTGGTACACACACACACCCCTGAACAAGTCATTCCTTTACTTAAAATCTTTCAGTAATTTCTTTCCATCACTCTTAGGGTAGTTAAGAGAAAATGAAGAGGCAAAATTACTAGTAAGGCAACAACAATGAAAATTAGAAAGAAAGCGGTGTGTAGAGCCTCAGATAGATGGCAGAGCAAGTCCTTTGACCCAGCAACTCCACCCACGGGAGGCTGACCTTTTCT
Organism: Vulpes lagopus; assembly: GCF_018345385.1. Lineage (NCBI taxonomy): Eukaryota > Metazoa > Chordata > Mammalia > Carnivora > Canidae > Vulpes > Vulpes lagopus. Next base: position 54,442,328 of record NC_054848.1, read on the forward strand.
GTGGTTATGCAGAAGGGAATATTTGAGCTTCCTCTTTGTCTTTGACTCTTACCCATTACAGTCTTGCCTTTACTTTTGCAAAACCAAAAGGCTCATTGAAGTGTTTTTCCCCAAACAAAAGAGCAATCTGTCCTCAAAGGTAAGTTCTGCCTCCACTTCTTCAGAAATGGAAAAGCTGCTGGAAGCTTTAGAATAGCAGTTTGTCCTCAACCTCCAGTCAGAAAGGTTTCAGAAGGTTGGGTTTCTACTTGGTAGTGCTAATCAAATGTTTTTGTGAGTGTGTATAATTTGACCCTGCAGTTTCACTTTGAGTCTATTCTATAGAAATGCCCATACAAATACATAGTGCAGCATTGGTGGTGATATTAAAAATTGTAAACAATTTAAATGTACATCAGTTGGGATATGACTGAATAAATTATGGTCTATCCATAGTGTGAAATACTATGCAGCTATTAAAAAGAATGAAATAGGTCTCTGTACTGACAAGGATGGGTTTCCATGACCTATTAGAGGATGAAAAAAGTAGATTTATGTGACTTTGTGTGAGTTGTGAGTATATGTATATAAATAATATATACATGGAAGGATACATGCTAGAAACACTAACAGGTTACTTTTGGGTAGTGGGGGGGGGAAGTGATACAGGAATGTCTAAAGGAAGTAGTTAAAGATTTTTAAAAATCATGTGCCTCTCATAAAGTATAAATTCATCAGCTTTCTTTGTAGACACATTGGACAGAGGCCTCTAGCACTTTCCTGCAGGATTTGCAACTGTATTGGCAATTTTTTTTTTTGAGAGTTTTCCAGCCCTCTGGCCCTATCTTCCTTCTGATATGATACATGCTACAGGATACTTACCTTATCTTTTCCCTTAACTAATAAAACAAAACTCAATTTTGTAAGTCAAGACCAGCAGTTTCAAACCTTATTGGACATCAGAATCACCTTGATGCTTAGTAAATTGCAGATTCCTGGGCCTGCTCAATAGATTTTTTAAAAGTTTTTATTTATTTATTCATGAGAGACAGGGAGGGAGAGAGAGAGAGAGAGAGAGAGAGAGAGAGAGAGAGAGAGAGGCAGTGACGTAGGGAGAGGGAGAAGCAGGCTCCATGCAGGAAGCCCAATGTGGGACTTGATCCTGGGACTCAAGGATCAAGCCCTGTGTCAAAGGCAGATGCTCAACTGCTGAGCCACCCAGGCATCCCTCAATAGATTCTGAGTCAGTGTGTCTTGGTTGGATCCAAAATCCTGCTCTTTCAGAGGCACCCCTGGTGGTCAGTGATAAACTCTGTTTCAGGGAATGATGTCTGATTGTGCCCCCACCCCCTCATTTCTCTCTCCATGATTAGCAAAGGGAACCTCACCATGGATATCTTTGTGGATCACACATGGTTGGGTTCATCTGAATGGGAGAAAATGAATAAAACATAGGTCAGTAGACTTGAGACTTTAATAAGTGTTGTTTCTTTCTTTTTTTTTTTTTTAGTGTTGTTTCTTTAAAGTAACCTATTTGAAGTGGACCCTTTGGGTTGGAGGCTGGTCTGGTGGGCAGTGACTAGGCAGTGAGCAGCCTAGGAGATGCCTTCTAGCGATGGCTTCCTTAGTTATTTATAAGTGGAAGAGGAGGAGGGACCGTGAGGTCTTAGAATTCAGATGCTTTTTAAGTGAAGCTTCTGTCCTTGGAAAATGATGTTTTCTAGTATTCTGATGAGGTGCCATCTATCTTAAAGACTATTCTAAATGTTTTTTGTTAGATTTATTATTTTTCTTTGTTGTAAACAAAGTCTGTTAATCAGGTGCCTACCGTGGGTTTTTAACATCACATAAAGATGTTTAAAAACCATATACCCCAATTACTCCCAACAGTTAACCTTGGAAATAAAAGTGAGTGGTAATACTTCTTAACTACACCTTCCCAAGCCCTCAGTGAAGCTGGCAACCATCAGTTAAATAAACCATTAGGTTTATTAGTTTGAGAACAGAAGCATCAACTTGGGCACAGTTTTCTAATTTGCTCCTCATTTACCCAACAATAATTTATTCAGAGGCTACTCTGTGCCTAGTGGACATTAGATAATTCTAGAAATAAAGCCAGAGACTGATGAGCAGCTGGAACTCTGAGGGGATCATCTGAGTGGGAAAAAATGAATAAAACACAATTTAATAGACTTGAAAGCTTAGTAGCCCATAGAAAACAGAAAGTGGATTCCTTAAAGCAACAGCCTTGTTCTCTTTTTGTAGTCTATTTTAAGTGGTCCCTCTAGCCCAGCATTATCAACCTTGGATTAGGAGCTTTGAGGAAATAGTGGTTGGGTGGTTGTTTTTTAAAGGATTTTTTTTTTTTTTAAGAAATGTAGTTACTAAGCAACTGCTATGATCTGCTGCTAAGTTGGAGTTCAGCGGGCAAGTCAATTCCAAAGAAGGGAATATATAAACAAGTTGTGAGAGGGGGGGAAATGGCTTAAGGATAGATTTGGTATATTTTTTTCTGGGTTCAATGGCTATTTCTGCCTTCTTTATCTTCCCCCATTAGAAAGGGCTGCCTGGTCAAAAATCTCTTTGTCTCATCAACTTCTCCTCCTAGCCGGTGAGTGAGGAGGAGGACCAGAAAGCAGCCAACTAGCAGGCCAGGGTGGAGGGCTGAGCCCTGGAGTAGGGCTAGTTCCTTGGGCAGGCAGAGAGGTAGACAGCCCCACTGCTGCACTCATGGGCAGTCCGGGGCCTCTATGACAGATCGGTCGCCACCCTCTACATTTAGATTGCGACGCCTCATTGATATTGATGTGTTGCCTTGTAACCCTCAGAACAGGGACACTGTCCAGCTGCTGTCTTTTCCCTCCAACACTTAATGGGTGAGTCAGTGACTTAACTGCTTCCTGCAGGATTTCAGGAATGGGAGTAGGTAATGAGGACAAATCATAACACTGGTGCATGATGAATGAAAGAACACATGAATTTAATCAGTTGGCTTCATTGGTACCAGAGTGAACAAAAATAAACTTTATTGAGGATATTTGTGTGAGTTAGAACTCCATTCCCTCCCCTTAAGGCTTTTTAGCATTTCCCTTTATACCTAGCTGAAGGTCAGGTTGCTTTGCTGAGGGAATGGTAGTGTCAGGTGTTGGAACAGGTGTTTTGTTTTCTGCCTGTAGAATCATACAGACTAGATGGGGATGCTTCTTGCCAGCCCACTTGGTACATGAAAATGCTTTTGTGGAATTCTTTTTCCCTGGAAGTAGGTTTGTTTTTTTAAAGCAGTTCCACAACCTTCAACCCCTACTATAAATTTTGTCTTCCTTTGAAATATTTTCATAATGAGGTAGGACTATTTTCTACTATTTCCACAGCATGTGCTTTAGATATATCCCATTTTATGCAGCAATTATAGACCTTAACAATTGTTGTGTGTTGGGGGGGGGGCAAATGTAAATATCATGTACCAGGAAATGTACTAGGAAAATGTCACAGCAAAGGACCCCTATTTAAAAAAAAAACTTTTATAGTAATTGTAGAGCTAGAATTAATTTTCCTCTCTCAGGTTTTCTTAAGTTGGGTGTAAACCTGGAGTTGCCTTTCCAGAGTGATAAGGCTGTTTCAAGGCTGTTGTGATGGTGTTAGTGGGCTATAAAGCTGGGCATATGGACTTAGAACCCCATGAACTAGATGATTTTGGAGGAGAAAGGTGACAGCCGACTTACCGGTTTGGGAGAATTTCTGTTTTAATGTTTGTTACTGAAGCCAAAGATCCTGTTTGTTAAAAGGGAAATAACTTGGAAGATGTGATCTTCTCATCTTATTGTGAGGTTTGTTTTTACCTTTGTGTACTGGGTTCCAGTCTCCCCCTCCAAAATAAAAAAAAAAAGTCATCTAGAAACAAATCATCTTCCTTTCCTAACAGTGATATTATAGCCTCAGGCCCTTTCCAGCCCCTCCGCCGTGTCTCAGGGCCATCTGTTCTCTGCCATCCACTTTTTTGGGAAAGTCTATTTTCCCATCTGCTCTCCTTGGGCCTTAGTGCCTGCTCTAAAGATTTATGAAGGCTGCACTGGAACCTCTCTCCAATTGTTTTTTCAAGGATCAGTGAAATTTCAAGGCAGATAAAAGCTTTTTCCATTTGATATATCCAAATGTTACTCCTTTTTCAGGTATGTTTCTTCCTTCTATTAGTCTGGGAGTGGAAAGATGTCTGTCTGTGCTTGGAGGAGGGACTCTGCTTATCAAAGCAAAGATTGACTGCACTGACTCTGGCTGCTTTGAAAAAGCCCAGTGTCCTTCTGGCTCTCTAGCCACTGGCACACAGGCTTGGTGCAGTTCCTTGGGTTCATTCTTTTCCTGTCTTTTCCCTTGTCTCCCTGACAGAGTACAGTCGTTTTGAATCAAAGATACATGACTTGCGAGAACAAATGATGAACAGCAGCATGAGCTCTGGGTCTGGATCCCTCCGAACAAGTGAGAAGAGGTCTTTGTATGTCAGGTAAGTCACAATTCTGAGCACCAGGCCTTGTGCTGCCTGAGGAGAGCTCTGTGCCAACACAGCCCTTCCTGTTTAACTAGTGGGGTAGGGAGTGTGTACTCCCAGTACTAAAGCAGCATTTTGCACTGTATGCTCAGGTTGTGTACTTTATGGTCAGTGTCTCTTCTGTGAGCTGGCTTCTTCCTCTTTGCTCATGAATGACTCAGTATGAGAAAATTTCAGTTTGCTCTAATTGTGAAAGACTGCTGGGTGATTGTTGCTAGTCAGCATTCAAATAGCACTCAAATGTTCAGAGTACTCTGCTTGCAATCTGTGATTTGAGGGGAAAACTTGGCATACCCCCCTTCCACATATGCAGTAGACATCAGCATTTGTATCTGAGCATATCAACTATCACTGTGTTCCGGTACAGGGTCTTGTAAGAGACCAAATAACTGACAGGTTGCTGCTTCTGAGTCTTTTTAAAAAATGGTGTTTTCTTCCTCTCTGCTGTGCTAGTCTGCTGTGTCTGAATCCTGGGACATGATGGGATGGGATGGTGTATGGTCCCCAGGAAGGGTGGGTGGAGGGAACGGATATATAGCATTGACTGTATTGCTGCTGAAAGCTATTCTGCAGTACTGTCCAAGGTTGAACTTTTGACACATTATAATACTTTGTCAGGTCAAAAGTACAAACCTCTTGGGGAGTTGGACTGCTAAGTGAACACTATGAACTCCTTGTAGAAGTAAGAATAGTTTTCTTCTTCCTGCCCTAGCTTCTTGGCAAAACTCCAAACAGTATGGTGCAAGTACATGGTATCTCTCCAAGGTTAAAATCCTTAGTGGTGGGATTACTCCCCTGACCCAAAGACAGCTTTGTGTGTGTGTGTGTGTGTGTGTGTGTGTGTTTAATGCTTAGGTGTGGGGTTGTATTACACTTTTGGGGTGAACGTTCTCTACTGGCCTCTGATACCTGCTGGGGGGTTAGGAGGGAAGGCTACATTAATTGCCTGGCAATGGGATTGCTGCTCTGCCTTTGGGGTTTGACTTGAAGATAGCCAGTGGATATAGATGCCCATTGCAGTTTGTCTCACAGTGTTGATTTTCTTTTCTCTCAGTTGGTAGTCCCTGGCCCTACTGGAGGGAGTGGAGCTGAGGGAGCCCAGCTTTGAGTCTGAAGCCCACTAGAACCCTCATGGTTCTTTTTTGAAAAATGACCCCTCAACTACTTGTTTGTTGAGAGCAGCTTTCTTCACATTTGCTGTGCTTACCTCCTACTGGGTTAAAATGCCAGTGAGGCTCCATGCAGTGAGGTGATTTTGGCGGGCTTCACTATCAGACAGAATTTAGGGGTGACAATAATAAACATCTCCAAATGCAACAGCAATTTCTGTAATGTTCAGGGCTACCTGAGCTAGAGGAAGGCTGGACTAGTTTCTGGTGATCTTTTCGGTCTCCTATTTTCTGTCACAAAGCCCTTGCTCTGGGTCTGTAGCCTAGACACTGGGGCACTGATGGGGGAAGCAGAAATGTGCTGTTGCCCCCAGCAAAAGGGTAATACTTCTGTGACTTGGTCAGGATTGTTCCGTTCCCGTGCTGCCAGCCCCCGCAGATGTGCCACTCCAGTGTGCGTGGGAAGTTGCTCTTTAGGCAAGACAGTTTCTTCGGAGAGCTTTATTTTTAGATTTCCTTTCTCCACCTATCCTGTGCTAGAGCTCTCCCTGCCTGGGTAATGGAAGTGGGGCATTAGCTCCTGACCTGGAAGACCTAAAAGACCTGGAACACCCTTCTCTAGCCCTGGGAAAGGGATACATTGTGTCTAACTCTGGTAGGAGGGTAGAAACTCTGTTCTAGTGAATCAGTTTCTATGGTTTATATAATCTGCCCTTAACCTCATCTAGATAACATCAGTGTCCTCTGAGGAAAGTAAGTATGTTTTAGAATAATGAACATTTGTGATCACTAGACTTAGTCAAGGGAAGTGTTTTATGGCCAAAGCAGTGAGGTGTGAGGTCTTTTTCTAACCTAACCTTTCTATCAGAGCCTGGCTTGCTCTGTTTCTTTCGTGCCTGTTTGCCATTCTTTCATTCTACACTTTGTTCCTTTTCATTAGCATGTAAACATATTCGAATTTCTTCCATTCTTTTTTTATTTAAAGATTTTTATTTATTTATTCATGAGAGAGAGAGAGAGAGAGAGGCAGAGACACAGGCAGAGGGAGAAGCAGGCTCCATGCAGGGAGCCCGATGTGGGACTCGATCCCGGGTTTCCAGGATCACACCCTGGGGTAAAGGCAGCGCCAAACCTCTGAACCACCAGGGCTGCCCGAGTTTCTTCCATTCTTAAAAAGAAAAAAAAATCCCTTTGATACCAATAGCACCTTAAACTGTTCTCTCTTTTGCTCACCACATGTGCCAAATTATGTGCCAGGAAACACTAGTTCCTCATGATGTTAATAAGTATTGTGTGTGCAAAATCAGTGGTTCAGTAAGTTGGGCAAATGCAGTATTGAACAGAGGAAAATAGAGTGCTGTGATTCATATCCAGGGGAGGGACTGTACTAGGCAGAGGTCCACCAAAAGATAGGAGCATGGGAGCCTTATTTGGAGAAGCCTGTCTTAAATCCAGTTTGGGAAATGTTGGAGTCATCTGTGCTTGCTCCTGCTATGTCTTCAGATCACCTCTCTTTCAGTAGGAAAGGAAGTGTGCATCTGCTTTTCAGCATGGTGGTGGGGTTCCAAGCAACTCCGGAAGGCTCCAGAGGAGCAGAAGCCCAATTCTGTCAGGGATCCACAATGATTTCTTAGTCATCAGATTCAGTGAATGGTTCACCGATTCTTTGCCATTGGTCTGACCTCTTCACTATATTTGTTACCACGAATTACCCACTTGCTTCTTTAAAAGCTCTCTTCCTACCTTGGTAACCATTCCTCAATGTCTTTTATTAGCTCTGCCCCCTAAATTATAGTCATTTATTTTCAGATTCAGATCCTCTTGTTGTATAAATGACATCCTTGATCCCTTTAGTGAACTCCAGACCTGCATATCAACTACGTGCTGGACATGTGCATGAACTGCACTCCCAGTGCCTCAAAACAAGTGGTGTTGCTCAAAATTGAAACCCCCTCATAACACACATGTACCTGCTGCTCCTCAATTTCCTTATCTAAGTTAATTGCATCAACCTATCATGTGGAAAAGGGATTAGATTTGTTCTGTCACCTAAGGCAGATCTCATCTCAACAGAAGGAAGAAAGACCTAATGATTAAGACTGTCTGAAAACAGAATGAACTGCATCCGGAGGTAGTAAATTTGATCTTTTGTTACTGGAGATGTTACAGAAGAGGCTGGACACCGCCTTGCCAGGATGTTACCAGAGAGGCTTGAAGCTAAAGCAACAATCTGGACATAATCTAATCAGAAGTTTTCAGCAGTTCCATGATGTCTTCAGGATAAAGGGAAACAGGCGACATCTATGCATTAGGGCCTTTGTTATTCTCTTTCAGTTGTAGTTAAAATCCTTTAAATAATACTGCAAAGTAGACATTATTCTCATTTTACAGATGAGAAAACAGAGACTTTAGACAGCCTTGAAGTTCCAAAACTGGAATTTCAGCCCAGTTGTTCTGACCATAGAGCATGGTTCTTTCAACATTCCCAAACTTGCTGATGGGAATCAGCTGGCATGCTAGTAAAAATACAGATCCACGGGCTCCTCTTTTTATCTATTTGGCTTCATTGGGTTTGGGGAAATGTATGTTTTTAACAAGCAGTCAAAACACTCGGGAATAACCACTTGTTTGTCACAATAGGTATTTATTTCCATTTCACTTGAGCAACTGAACATTACACTTACATTAGCTGCTACCACGTGGAAGGTAGGAAAGCACAGGGCCTTCCCCATCCTTCACCAGACTAGACTCATCTCTTAAACAGTATAGGAAGGATGAGCAGAGGCCATCTTTCTGCCCACTCCAGGGCTTTTGCTATGCTAGTGAATTTGCCTTCCATACTGGAAAAGTCCACAGAAATATGCCTCTCTTGAGCCTCTTGCTCAGGGTCAGGGTGATTGGGTGTTTAACTCAGGTAATTCTGATGTGAAGGTAGTACAAAAAAGACACTGGGTAGGTGAGACTTCCAGGGACCTCCAAGTTCTAAACTTAGATGTTTTTTCATTTATTTCTTGAATGAATGAATGAATGAATGAAAGACCTTGTCCTCCAAAGGTTGCCAAGAGGCTCAGTAGTATATTTGCAGAAATAGGTTTTGCAAGTCTCTTCCGGCTAGGCTGGGTATGTTCTTCACAGCCACAGGATACCATCAGGGGAGCCCTGGCCTCCTGGTTGGTCATCTACCATCTCAGTCTTCTTCCCATTCTAGGAAGGAAATCATGTTGGGGCATCTGTAGTCTGCATTCCAGAAAGCATATAAGAAATATTGGTTTGGTCATCAAAGAAGGCTGGAGAATGCTACTTCTTGTCAAGGAGCAGACATTAATCATATACCTGTCTTGTGCTTAGAGCCCAGGGTGGTGCTTAGGAGAGCCTGACTTTGCCTTGTTCATTAATGAGTTTCAATAGTGGGTTAAAATGCCAGTGAGGTGATTTTGGAAGGCTTCACTATCTGACAGAATTTGGGGGTGACAATAATAAACATCTCCAAATGCAACAGCAATTTCCGTAGTGTTCAGGGCTACCTGAGGGTGGGGCAGAGTGTACTGTATCATTGATTCTCTAACTGCCTGTTGCTAGAGTATATTCCCCAGACAGCAGTCCTGGACCTGGGCTCCTAATCCCCTCAGATGGCCCAACAGGTGTTGTGACCCCAAATGTTCACATATTATGGGTCCTTGACTGCCCCTCTAATGTCATAATTGACCTTTAAGGCCTGAAACTTTGAAGTAAACTAAGGAGAACAGTGCCCTTCCTTGTTATCCATGTTCCCTTCTGCAAAGAGTACCTGGAAGACCTGACTTGATGTCAACTGCACTTGTGTCTCTTGTGATGACCCACCTTATGTCGACCTGAGTACTCAAGTTTGGGCTTTTAGGTTGCTTTTCAGAAGCTGCTCACAATTTTAATTCTCGCAGTAAGATCAAGAGCTGATGAGTGACTGTTGCTTTATGGCTCTTGGTGCGTGCTTCATATGGACCAGGAAAGGGATGAGCTGCTGATTTTCAAATAATATGTGCCTTTTATCTGGTACTTTCTATAGCTTAGGCTGCTATAGCAGAGTACCATACACTGGGTGGCTTAAAGAACAGACATTTATTTCTCACAGTTCTAGACATTTGGAAGTCCAAGATCTAGGTGCCAGCAGGTTCAGGTTCTGGTGAGCACCAACCCCCTCCAACTTTCCTGGCTTGTAGATGGCCACCTTCTTGCTCTGTCCTCACCTGGCCTTTCCTGGGCATGTGCAAGGAGAGAGAGAGAGATCTTATTTTTTCCTCTTCTCATAGGGGAACTATTTCCATTATGACCTCATCCAAACCAAATTACCTCCCAAGAGCTCCATCTCCAAATACTATCACCTTGAAGGTTAGGACCTTGATGTATGAATTTGGTGGAACACAAACATTCAGCTCAGAACACTGACCAAAGGAAGAAAGCAATGTCTTAGACCCTGACTGATATGGGAGGGAAGTGCAGTGGGCGAACTCTCTGAGTGATAGCAACTGGAGAGTAACTGAGAGGGTATTTGGTGCCCTGCTCCCCCAACCTGATCTCCTCCAGCATTCGTGAGCATCAGACATGGCCTTAGTCCTAAAAGGGCTTCCCCCTTGGTGATATACTATGAAAGATTTTAAAACTACAAGAGTTAAATAGCCATAAGTAGAAAACATTAAGAAAGGTCATTGCTAAATACATAGTATGAATTTGGAAGAAAGAAATTTGGAATGGGCAGGGTCACAGAGAAGGGTGGAATTTGGGCTGGGCCTCTGGGATGCTGATGAGGGTGAGAGGGGACTGGCAAAGCACCCCACCCTACCCCCACCCCAAGCCACACAGATGGCTGGAGCCCTGCTAGGTCAGTGCAGCAGGAGCAGCCACATGTCTTTGAGGCTAAAGTGCTAGAGTGCTCTTGTTTACTTTGTTTTGAGAAACCTGCCTGACCAGTTTCCCAGGTATTTGCCATTTTCTTTGCATTCCTGTTCACCAAGACTTCAAGGTGGCTATACCAGGTGCTTCTGATTTATCTGGATCTTTTAGACCCAAACCTCACAATTTAGGATCTGAACTGCAGAGACTTTGGCCTGGTAATCTGTTTACTTTGAGCTGATTATCTTCCTGCTTTCCAGTCTGGCAGTGAGGTCCCAGCTGAAGGGAAGATTAGGCAAAGTCCCCCAGAGCACGTGTATTATGTGGGCAGGTACACACAGCTCTTAGGGGATACTGTTTGAAAGGTCACCATTTATACAACATATCTTTCAAGACCTTTGGCAGTGTTTTCTCCTTAGGAAGATAGGCAGCTCCATTTAAAGCTTCAGCTCGGGAACTCCAACCTGCAGACCCTGGGAAACGAGCATCTGCTTTTCATGCTGGTGTGACTTGGCTCCAGAAGGCTGCTTCATTGCCCACTTTCGCTTTGTTTTTACATACCACATTTTCTCTGGGCCAGTCTCTGCCCTGCTTTTAAGAGAAATTGGTGTTTTTCTTGCCTGGCCGTGTTTGAGAAGTTGCAGGAAAACCCAGGATCTGGCTTTCCCCTTGCTTCACAGAGGTGTATGGCCATAACCAAGGAGGAGCATATTCAGGGTTGAAGAATAATCTTTTAATGTAGACCATTTACTGTGATCTTAGGCTTTAGATGGTAATATTTCCACAAGCTTTGTTCTCTCTTGACATAGTGCTTCCCTCTGAACTGACCAGTCCTCAAGTCGGAGGCTTTCATGAAATGTTTTTTATCTAGACCCAGAAATAATAAGAGGTTTCTGAGGCTTCTAGTCTCCCAATACACCATCTTGTCAATAAACTCATATACACAGGGTGGGACCAAGGTACCAGAGTGGTTAAATGTGGTTTTAGGTGTCTGGAGACAAATAAGTATTGCTTTCTTTTATTCTTTCTTCTTTTTCTGCTCATTCTTTTTGAGTCAGAGGATGAAAAGTTTTGTTTCTATGTCATCTGGGCCTTGCATGTGTAGGATTTCAGTTTTGGGACAGTGGTTCAATCTGATTTAAAAGGGATGGTATGGTATCTACCTTGACTTTCTCTAGTGCTTGCCCTAAGGATTAAAAGGGGTAGTAGATAAGAGGATATATCCATACTGTGGAGAAAGGTGCTCCTTCATCCTCTTACTAGTTCCAACCTGAGGCATTTAGCCAGTCCCTGTCACTTTTAGGTTCCAGGCTGTTCCTAAGAGAGATTGTCACTGCTAGATGGCCACAGTTAAGCATGCTTCTTAAAGATCTCAAGTAGGCAGTTGATACTTTTTCAAAATAAATTTAAATTTTTTAAATATTTATTTATTTTAGAGAGGGGGGGTGGCGAGAGGGGCAAAAGGAGAGAGAAATTGAAGCGGACTCTGTACTCAGCACAGAGGCTAACTCGGGGCTCGATCTCACAACCCTGAGCTCATGACCTGAGCCAAAATCAGGAGTTAGATGCTTCACTGATTGTGCTGCCCAGGTGCTCCCAAAATTCATTAAGGTCTAATTTAATACTTTTTTTTTGATTACATGAAATATATATCATTTGAAAGGTGGTTTGACTTTACTACTCAGCCTGTTCTTAGTTTTTTTTTTTTTTCTTATTTTTTTTTAAGTAAGCTCTATGCCTAACGTGGGGCTTGAACTCACAACCCTGAGATCAAGAGTCATGTGTTTTACCGACTGAGGCAGCCAGGCACCCTTGTTCTCTTTCAATTATACCTTCACGTGCAAGTTTAGCATGCTAATGACAAGCTGAGACCATGAAATTGGTCTCACAAGGCCTACTAAGTGAATGCCAGACTCCTTAGCTGGACTGTAGACTGAGTGCCTTGCACTGCCGCCAAATATGGGTGCTGCTGACCCTGCTGCACACCCTGGGTTACTTGCCTCTAAGCCTTTGCTCACGTGGTTCTTTCTAGCCAGAAGGGCGTCTCCCCATCTCCCTCTTGAAATCCTGAACCTTCACTGAGGGCCAGTTCAAAAGTCAACCCCTCCTTATAGCTTCCCCAAACTGGGTGTGACCTATGTTCCCTCTGAATGCTTTTAGGCCGTGGCTTATCTTGCATTTGTGCCTCTCACTACAACATACTCAGCCAGTGTACTCTGCAAGGCCAGGACTTCTTTTGCTTCTGGGTCTCCCATCTGTCAAACACAGTGCCCCACACAAAGTAGACAAAGTGAATGTTTAAATAAAGGAACAAAGGTGTGAGAGTTTTCTACCACACAACTCTAGATGAGGGAGGCCCTATGCACCTCTGGGCCTGCTTTCTGTCATCTCTGAGGAAGTTTTTTAGCTCATAGTGAAATAAAATTTCAGCAGGAAAAGAGAAAAAGTGGATTTAGAGAAAATCCCCATTTTGGATTTGGAGAAGAAATCACCACCACGACTGTGGAAGAGTCGACTGGTGAGGGAACTGGGCATATTTAACCTGGTAGAGAAGACATAGGAAAGACTTATGCTTATGAAATGCTAGAGCTGGAAAGAAACTTTGAGACCTCTGGGGCTCTAATGTCCTGCCAAGCTCTTCTTCCATTTGTAGTTCTGATTGAAGGAAAAGTAAATTCTTTTAAAAAAATATTTATTTATTTATTCACGAGAGACACAGGCAGAGGGAGAAGCAGGCTCCCCTCAGGGAGCCCGATGCAGGACCGGATCCCGGATCCCGGGATCACGACCTGAGCTGAAGGTGGGCACCCAACCGTTGAGGCACCTGGGTGGGCATCCCGAGAAAAGTAAATTCTTGTTCATTCATTTTACATTCTCAGCTGAAAATGATGTTATTTTAGTTCAGAGCTTCAAATCCTTTTTCTTTTATTTCAAATTCAAATGTGCTGCTATGTCTTTAACAAAATCATAGTTTATTTATTTTTTATTTTTATTTTTTTAATAAATTATTTTTTATTGGTGTTCAATTTACCAACATACAGAATAACACCCAGTGCTCATCCCGTCAAGTGTCCCCCTCAGTGCCCGTCACCCATTCACCCCCACCCCCCGCCCTCCTCCCCTTCCACCACCCCTAGTTCGTTTCCCAGAGTTAGGAGTCTTTATGTTCTGTCTCCCTTCCTGATATTTCCCACACATTTCTTCTCCATTCCTTTATATTCCCTTTCACTATTATTTATATTCCCCAAATGAATGAGGACATACACTGTTTGTCCTTCTCCGATTGACTTACTGCACTCAGCATAATACCCTCCAGTTCCATCCACGTTGAAGCAAATGGTGGGTATTTGTCCTTTCTAATGGCTGAGTAATATTCCATGAAATGGGCAAAAGACATGGAGAGAAATCTCACAGAGGAAGACATGGACATGGCCAACATGCACATGAGAAAATGCTCCACATCACTGGCCATCAGGGAAATACAAATCAAAACCATAATGAGATACCACCTCACACCAGTCAGAATGGGGAAAATTAACAAGGCAGGAAACAACAAATGTTGGAGAGGATGCGGAGAAAAGGGAACCCTCTTGCACTGTTGGTGGGAATGTGAACTGGTGCAGCCACTCTGGAAAACTGTGTGGAGGTTCCTGAAAGAGTTAAAAATAGACCTGCCCTACGACCCAGCAATTGCACTGCTGGGGATTTACCTCAAAGATACAGATGCAGTGAAACAGCATGACACCTGCACCCCAATGTTTATAACAGCAACGTCCACAATAGCCAAAATATGGAAGGAGCCTCGGTGTCCATCAAAAGATGAATGGATAGAAGATGTGGTCTATGTATACAAAATCATAGTTTAAAAACATTGTTTATTCTGTTGTTCAGTGTCCCTCATCCACAGATTCATCAAAGAAAATCCAGATAGACTTGGGGATCACTTTTATTGGGAGATAGCCCCTTTTTTGCCTTGTTTGCCATGGAACTTAGAGCCAAACATGTTCTTTACCAGAAGTAAATGACTTAAGTCAGATGCTTTCTTTCTCTTTTTTTCTCTCAAGTGCTCAGAAGAGTGCCTGAGCATATTAGATGCTCAAAAATACTTGTTTAATTAATGAATACCCTTAAGAATAGAATATTATATCATCTTTAAAAATATTAGTATTAGGCAGCCCTGGTGGTTCAGCAGTTTAGTGCCGCCTTCAGCCCTAGGATGTGATCCTGGAGACCCAGGATCAAGTCCCACGTCAGGCTCCCTGCATGGAGCCTGCTTCTCCCTCTGCCTGTGTCTCTGCCTCTCTCTCTCTGTGTCTCTCATGAATAAATAAATAAAAATCTTTAAAATAAAAAATATATATAAGTTTTGATGACTAGTTAATGGTATGGGAAATATTAATGATACAATTTCAAGTGACCACTAAGGTTGCTAAATTGTACCTACACACCGTGTTTCCATCTCAGTGAAATCTGTTTTTTTGTGTATTTATTACAGAATATTATACAGTAACACAACAGTATGAAGAATGGTTCTGAGTTATATTCAGTGTGATTTTTCTGTTTAGACTTTGTTTTTCAAATATTCCATAATGAACTTATTGATATAATTTTTTGATGAAATTAATGCATATGAATAGTATAAAATCTCAAACACTATAATAACATGCAAAAAATTAATCCTTTTCCTATTCTTCCCTTTTCTGGCTCTATAGAGGAGAATGCTTCCAAATATTTTGGCTATAGCAAAAAGAAATAGTAAATCTAAATAACCCTGCCTGTGTTAAATAATGGAGCTATGAAATGATAAGGATGTAAAAAAATAATCAGATGAAAAGTTCAGTATTTCTGGGAGGAAAGAAACCATAGAAAAACCTTATAGGAAGGTAGGGGTAGTCATCCAAGGAAACTATTTACATCATAATGTAAAAATAAATATTGCTTATCCTCGAAATGTGATATAACTAAATTGGGAGGACAGGGTCAAAAGGATAGGTGAGTGCTATTGAAAACCAATATATATTCATCTTTCAACGGGATGAGCACTGGGTGTTATACTATATGTTGGCAAATCAAACTCCAATAAAAAATAAATATACATTAAAAAAAGAAAACCAATATATAATGTCTAAAATGTTTTTTTAAAAGTGATGCAACAAATAGCAACAAGCAGCAGTTATTTAGAAAGGTGTCAGAAAAGAAAAAGAAACAGCAAAAATATATGAAAGCAGTTTCTTTTTATATTGACTTACATTTTTTTGAAGTAAAGTAGTAAAAGGAACATGTGCCTGTGGGTAAAAACAAAGCAGATGGTGTCACTCTGGTGTGCAGTGCTCACTGCTGGCATTCTTGGTGACTTGGATCCACACTTACTGTTTTTACTTAGCTCGCGGTATATGTGTTTTAATATGGTAAGGTTTCATATGGTAAGGTTTCTGAAATTCCTCTTGGAAGTGAATTGGCACATTAGTTTTATTTTAACCTCAGGTGTTTAAAAAATTACCAATAATTGGATTCCTGACATCCAGAAAACACGTCTATATCAACTTTATCATGTGCTCCAGCTTCTTACTGCTGTTGGCAAAGGTCAGATATGGTTCTGTGGGGTTGTCTCTGGATTTTCACCGGTAAGCTCTCTAGTGTCCTACAGCCTCATCCTAATCTCTTCTCATTTATTTTAACATCTTCCTTCTTCCCTCTCCAAACTAATTTGTGCTTAATCCAAGTTCTTTTCTTTTCTTGACTATATTTGTTTTAATCTGTGAAGCCCAGAATGCCATTTAGTGTTTCTTGTGGTCACTTAGAAGGTCTTCACCATGGACATCTTCGTAGGAACATGCTTTAGGAAACTCCGTTTTGAATGCAGGGTAAATGCATTCCAATTTGATCCTGTCACACAGAACCAGGGAAGAACCTCTTGGGCAGAGTGCTTCCTTGATCTGCTGGCCTCAGCCTCCCTCCTTACTGCTTCGAGTGCATAAATTGAGGAAGATAAAGGGCTTTGTGTCAGAGTTTGGGTATTTTCATTGTCAAATAATCTGATACTGATTTATTTTTTTAAGATTTTATTTATTGATTTGGTAGAGAGAGAGAGCACAACCAGGAAGAGCAGCAGAGGGAGAGGGAGACTCAGACTCCCCACTGAGCAGGGAGCCCGATGCAGGGTTTGATCCCAGGACACCGGGACTGTGACCTGAGCCGGGGGCAGCTGCTTGACCGACTAAGCCACCCAGGCGCCCCTGATACTGATTTTTTAGGAATTCTCTTTCAAGAAGTTTAAAAAGTAGATGGGTATTTCACTCTGCACAGTTTTACTACATTTTGTATTTCATTTGGGGCTGCACATGGGGAAATAGTGTGTTTTACTTTGCAGCTGAGCCACAGACTACCACACCACAGGGAGAATTCTAAATCTTGGAACTAGTTCTGGAAATGCACTGGTCTGTGTGTACAAAAGTGCTAACAGAGAATATAAAAAAGAGTCAGACCCTAGATCTCGAGTAGAAAAATCCAAACTTCTCACCGAAATCACCAATTCGCAGTGACTTTGTGAGCAGAGATCCAGTGTCTGAGAAAAGTAGACTTTCATATAGGTGAGTTTGTTTCCTGAAGCTAGAAGCTAGTTTTGAAGAGCCAGCTTCACTGGAGCCAGAGTCAGTGGTGGATCCTTTGAGTTTGTAGTTTTGATTTAAATTTACCTTCAAATCCACCCCATCCCACTCCATGATTACCCTGTTAGGTGTGAGGGTGGATTCATGTTCCTAAGGCTCTTTTGACATGTCACTTTCCTACTCTCAAGTTTCAGGGGCCAGTGGATCAGATATATTCAGGACCTTCCAAAATTTGCCCCAGGCCTTTATTTCTAACCTCATTTCCTAGGACTCCCAGTGGCAGCCAGGTTGGGCTCCTCCTCTTCCTCAAGCCCACCTTTTCCCACCTTCTCCTTTAGCACTCTGCATGTCTTGTCAGAGGAGCTGGCCTCCATCCTAGGAGGAGATAGGTATGTGATCTGGGTCATACCTTAGATAGGTATGTGATCTGGGTCACATTATTCTTCCCTGAGCCCCCCTCTCCCTCTATGTAAGAGTGAGAGACTGAGAGACTGAATGAAGAGACTTCTTTGTAGGGTCCTTTTCAACTTTATCATTGTGTGGATGAATGTCAGTCTTTGCTTTTTCCTTAGTTGTTCCAGGACACAGGGTCCTTTTCTCTTTTGTGTCTCTGCAGCATTTACCATTCATTGTTTGAGACTGTAGTTAACATTTTTATGTTCTGCCTTCAACTACCTTTTGAAGATATGTTTGTAAACTGAGAAAGCCTTTTGGTAGACCCAACTTGTTTCCTTAGGATGTGGGTGAGGGGGAGGACTGTTGAGTATGTTCTCCTTTGGACTTCCACCTTGTGTCTAGAAGCTTAGAGACCGTGGGGGTTCATGAAAGAGATTCTCTTATTCCCCTTCTTGGGAGAGTGGGATATTTCTTTGAGAAGAGGCACATATCTACGACATCGAGACCGAACGAAGGATGCAATCTCCTGGAGAATTCCCTCTGGTCTGTTCTGAGGCTGGTAGGTCTGTGCTGACTATCTGCATTGGCTGTCCTCTGCCATCCTTCCAGGAGAGTCAGACTCCTGGCATTTAGGGTTAGGATGAGGACTTCATCTTTCGCTGTGCATTTCAGGGCCCTGTTTGATTATGATCGAACTCGGGACAGCTGTCTGCCAAGCCAGGGGCTCAGCTTCTCCTATGGTGACATTCTGCATGTCATTAATGCATCTGATGATGAGTGGTGGCAGGCAAGATTGGTGACCCCACATGGAGAAAGTGAGCAAATCGGTGTGATCCCCAGTAAGAAGAGGTGAGTTGTCATGCTCGTGAGGTCTTCCTTGCCCTCTTCCTGGTATTGATTTCTTTTTTACCTATTATACTATAAGTTGCTTGAGAGCAATGAATGTGCTTTATTATTCCTCTGTTAGAGAATTGGTGCTTAAGACATGGTTATGACTCAGTGAGCCAAAAAGTGGCTGCTGAGACCATGCACTGGCAGTAAGTAACAGGACTTCTTTCTGACTCCAAAACAGGGTGGAAAAGAAAGAAAGAGCTCGATTGAAAACCGTGAAGTTCCATGCCAGGACGGGGATGATTGAGTCTAACAGGGTAAGTAGGGATCCCCAAGGAAGTCAGCCAATATGAGAAGAGGAGTAAGAAGCTTGGAGTCTGTCTGCTGGATAAGAGAACTGGGGAGCACAACAGAATATCTCTTTTTCAGGGGGCTGGCTCTGTCCTATCAGAACACTGACTGCTTTTCAGAAAGCAGGGAGAGGGCACTCAAACTCTGTGTCCTGTCTGTACTCCTAACCCCCTGGGTTACTGGCTCTTGAAGATGTGTTGGAGTTCGACTGTCTGGAAGGCTGACTTGTTCTGGGCACATGAAGCCACTTGTGGGTATCTCCCTGGCCGCAGACCCTGTCAGAGCTGTGGAGACCCTGAACAGAACCTGGCCTTGTTATCCAGCAAGGAAGGTCAGCCTCAGAGCTCTGACCACCCCTCAGACCAACAAGGCATGAGGGCTCAGTCATTCACCCCTTTTCTTCTATGAGCTTTGTAGGCCAAAGAGCTTTTGGAGCAGTAGAGGTAAGAGAGACACGGAGTAGATGACTCTGTGTGTATCAGTGGCACCTTAGGGATGTGTCCAGGAGGCTACAGTGACCTTTGTCCTTTAGAAAGTGCCAGTGAGTGCTGTGAGTCTGGATTAGGTAGAAACCTCTAACATCCCTACAACATTTTCCTGTAAACATAATTTCCTCCTACATCAACTTTCATTTAATCTCATAGACTCCATTTGTGAGAGATGGTCTTTTATTTAGCTCACCATTGTCTCCATTTTAGTTTTTCTTGCATGCTTTAAAATCCATTGTTCTGTTTTTTTTTTCTTCTGTCCTTCCCCTCCATCTTCATGTTCTTTCACAGTCGATCAAAACGAAACGTAAAAAGAGTTTCCGCCTCTCTCGAAAGTTTCCATTTTACAAGAGCAAAGAAAACATGGCCCAGGAGAGCAGCATACAGGAACGTAAGTAGCAGCAGGGTACAGAGAGCAGACTGCCCACAGCCCCACCCTCTCTTCCTCATTTGCACCTCCCCTAATGAGAAGATGGGGGAAAGTGTGTGTGTGTGTGTGTGTGTGTGTGTGTGTGTGTCCCTGTCTATCTGTTCATGTGTGCATGTGTGCGCGTGCATACTTGCTTATTTGCGGAGTCAGCATAGAAATTGGCCTGCACAGGGAGATATTGGGTCTCTCTTATCCAGCTGCTCACTCTGAAAGAATGTTGGAAGTTCTAAGGACCAACTGGTTCCAAAGCTGGCCTACCAGGACTCCCCTGACACTGACGTTGGGGGTCCGGTGAAGCTCTCCTGTGGAAGTGATGAGCAGTTTTCAGCCACAGTGTCAGGTTTAGAAGAATGGTTTTTCAAGAGAACCAGGTCTAGGGACTCCGAGTTGCTCTCCTGGCTTCTTCCTCCTGTGATTTCTTTCCCTAACTTTACTCATCTACGTTAAGAGAAGAGCCTTTTCTTCCCTGGACACCTGGAGTTGGACCTGCTTCTTGAATTACATGCATGTGCATATGCACCCTGGATGCCCACACAGCTCCAATAGGCTCACTGTTATCCCAGAGTGATTCCAGAGCCAGCCTTCAAAATAAAATCCTTCCTGCTTAAAGGAATTGATGTGCAAGGGGGATTACTCAACATTGTCTAAATAAAAATTTATTGAACAACAGTAAACAGTAGAAAAGGCCAGAAGCTAGGCTAAATGGACTTTTAAGAACCAATATAATCCTGAGAAATATGTGTATTCTACCATATGCCTCAGAAATGAATTGCTGACCCTAACCTTACACACCAGGTCAAAGTGGTGAAATACTTCTCATATGGCTTGTGGTGAATTGTAAACCTCTCTTCTCCTGCCTCACAAAGAGAGGCCTTGGGGTCCTGGGCTGTTGGGACTGACAGGAGACTGACTTTGTCTAGGCCAGCCGGATTCATGGTCATGGTCTACGCAGGTCTTGCCATCTGGAGCGATAGCTAGTAGATCCAAGGGTACCTTCCTCCAAATGGAGGGTTATGGGTCATAATCCTGGGTAGCACAGTAAGAAGTACCATGTGCAGTTGGTTCTGCTCGTGAGCAATAAGAGAGGGTCTGATGTGAGGTAACCACAGTTCATTGGATCAGCCCCGGAACCTCTGTGCTGGATCTAGCCTGAGGAGGGTTCGCTGTTGCGTGGCCCAGCTCTGAGGGTCAGGGGTTGCCTGTCGGGTGAGAGTTGAAACTTGCCTAGTGCTTATTCTCCAGAAGCTGATCTCATCCCCTGTGGTCTGCACAACTCCGGTCAGCTTTGAAGGCCATAGCTGAGACTACGTGAAGCTTTCCCTGAAGGGTTTGGACAGAGTCAGTACTAGGCAAAAGCTCCTTGGGATGATGGTGATTCTGCTAGCTCTCTTGTGCTCCCTCAGGGAAATGGTGATTACAGGGGCAGAGCCAGAGACCGGGGCTCTGCAACTACAAGTCAACCAAAGCAGGGACTCTAAGCCTTAGAAAGTCGCCTGTCCTGTCCTGTCCTGTCAGGCTATAGACTATAGACCACCTCAGAAAGGTAGTCCACTCTGAGGCTCTCCAGCAGCAAGTCGGGCAGTATGAAGCACAGGGATCTTGTCCGACCCGGGGCATTCTTTCTATAGCAACGTTCTTAACCCCACTATGATTATAGGGCTTCACAGTATTTCATACTCCTGTCACTAATGCTCACCTGGCTCTCTATTCTTCCTTCCCCTTGTCTTTTTTTCTCTATTTTCTCTTTTGTCCCAATTCTTTCCTTCCCTCCCTCCCTCCCTCCCTCCCTCCCTCCCTCCCTCCCTCCCTCCCTTTCTCCCTCTCACTTTGTCCTTCCTGTCTGTGAAATCAGGACTTCCCTGGGTTAAGTGACGATTATTATGGAGCAAAGAATCTGAGTAAGTCAAACTTACACACCACTAACTGTATTTCTGGCATGAGTGGAGATGCTGGGGTTGGGGGTGTAGGGAACGTTGGGTGAGGGCAAGGGGGAGGGGAGGACAGTGTTGTGAGAACTCTGACACCACAGCAGGAGGTGGAACAAGTGACTCTGAATGTCACAACTTTCGCTCTGGATCACTGGCACCCTGATAAAAGCCCATCATTCATGTCTGTGTTTCCCTTTTGTACCTTGAAGGGGTGGGGAGCCATCCTGGCGCCCTGCCTCAGAAATGAGGTGGGCAAGAAGCACCTCCCCAGGGATGACCACTCAGCTCATCTCTAGCCTATTATTGAGGTGAGGGGTGCCTGCTGGTTGGCTTCTCCCAGTGACACAGCACTAAAGAATTGGGCTTAGGAATGAGCTGTTTCAGTCTCTCTAACTAGGGGCAAGAGTACTGTGAAGCCCTTTACCCATCGTGCATCTGGGACATCCCAGCAGGTTCAGGGGCCTCAGGAAACAGCCATGGGCTGGCTTTCCATGGAACATCTCTAAGGGTCTAAGCTAGTTGGGGCAGGGGGGGTCTCAGCAGCATTTATGGACCATATATGTATTTAGTGCCTTAGCTAGGGAAAACTCTAACCTCTCCTCTCTGGAAAATAATTCAAGAGTGAAATATGAAGGGACCACGATGACAGCATCTTAGCAGCACCTCCCTCGTGCACAGAGGGGCACATACACATGGCTGTGGCAGGCAGGTTCTGTCAGTGTATACTCTCCTTCAATAAGTAATAAAGGCGTGAAGGTAAAGGAGCTTCCTCAGAGGGTCAGGAACCAGCCTTGGGCAGCGACTCATCCAGTTCTTCCTACGGGGGCCACAGCATATCACAGTCTGGAGCAGTGTCATCTTGGCTGAAACGAGCAGTGTCTCTGTCCATAGTTTGTTGTGTTTGTGCTTCATCTTCATTTGCCTGTCGTCTTGGGAGTGGTGAGCTTTGTTTGGGCCACACAGTACCTTGTGCCTCCTTTGAGTGTGGCTGCTGTGCCCACACTTTGATGAGGGTAGGCACAGTGGTCTGAGACAGGATGGCTGTCTTGGCCTACAAGTGTTCTGTGTCCATTGTTTCTGTGTTTTGACATGTCTGTCTTAATGTGGACAGAGGAGCATCTTCCCTCACCACTAGGCCAAGCTAGGAGAAGGAGGCTACGTGATAGTGGTGGCAGGAGGGCTGTTGGTCCTACTGAACTGTCAGAGCATCATTCCCTGTTGACAGCTCCAACCCAGCCATTGGTTAGCCTCTTAGTTCTGGAGCACTGCCCAACTCTGTACTTCACGGGCTCTGCCTGGGGAGGAGATTCAAGAGCAGCCTGGTCCCTGGACTTCTCTTTGCCACTGTCACTGCCTTTCCTTTCCTATTGTTAGTCTTGGGAGATGTGTTTTGAGATAGGATTTGGAAACCATCCAAGTCAGTTCTCTGGATTCAGACGAAGAGGATGCTGCCAAAGGATGGAAGACTTGTAGCATTAGGGAGGGATTTGGCAGACTGAGAGGGCTCTGGGGACAAGAATGAGGTGGCCAGGGGCTCAAGGTTGGAGCTCTGCCTCCCACTTGGTAGCCTGGATGTGGCAGGCCTCCTGTGGCCTGACTCGGTGGCAGCTCAGTGTCTTGCCTCCTAGAGGATTTGAGTTTTGTGCCGCGTGTGACCTCTCAGTGGTGTGTTCTGAATCAGAGTCTTCTTTCTTGTTGGCTTGCAGAGGGAGTGACATCCAACACCAGTGACAGCGAAAGCAGTTCCAGTAAGTGTGTGTCATTCTCCCCCATGTTGTGTGGCTCCACTACGTGTCCCAGCCATCCTCATTCCACTGTTGCATGGCTGCCATATCTGTTCAGAGGCTAGTGCTTCTTTTAGCCACGTACACTTTGAGATCCTGGAAATGCTGTGGCCATTTTGTCCTTATGGGGTGGGGTTTGGGCCATGAATTAAAGGAGAGTATAAGGCCTGCACTTCGGGTCAGGACCTGGCTTAAAGCTGTCCCCGGGGCCCTGGGAAGGGTGAGCTGCCAGTAAGTAAATCCCTGCCATGGGCATCCTGGGCTGTAAATGCTGCCTTTTTTACAGACTTGCCTAGAGACCAACAAATGGCTCCTGTGGGATATTGTCCTGAATTGCCTTTCCAGGTCTCTAGGACCTCCTGGGTTAAGCCTCGGTGTCTTTTGTCTTTTTGCTGGGTTAAGTGATCAGGTAACTGCCCAGTTCTCCTCCAGAGATCCCATGATCAAGCCACAGAAGCCACATTTGGAACCCCATGAACTTTGGGAACACTGGCCTCTGGCAAACTGTGGCTAGAGGACTTATACAATCTGCCCACGGGTCTTAGGCTCAGAGGAAGCCTATGAGCAAGCATCCTGGGACTTGATGCAAATACTGCCTTCCCCAGCACTGCCATCAGCCACTTGGGACCTCCAGGCGCCCAGAACCAAGTGGTTTGGTGACTATTTTAGGAAAAGTTAACAATTGTTAGGATATATGGAGCTCTACCATGAGGAGAGAGCAGGGCTCAGCATTGCTCATAAAGGGCACTGGGGACCTTAGCCCAGCCTTGAGTCCTTTGGATATTTCTTCCAGTGTAGGGGGGTGTGTAGGTAAACCCTTAAAAGGGCAAAGTCAGTCTGCAACTTGGGGGGCCTGCATGAGTACCCTGACTCCCCTGCCTACAGATTAGGGGACATGGGCAGTGTTTCTCAACGAGTTAAAGCTTCCCCATGGTTCTTACCGAAGCAAGAGGGTAGTTGAGCATAGTTGACAGTTACCTGTAAGAACAGTTCCTGAGAAATTGGGGTGGTTTTTGGTGGAGGCTTCACGGCTTCTGGGTCTTGTCTCTTTGGTCAGCTATGTTTTGTTGGATGAGAGGACTCCTGACTCCTGTTCCAGGGGTGGTGAAGGGCTTCTATGCTTTCTTGCCAATGGGTAGCAGATAGGGCCACATGGCAGGTGGTAACAAGTACCACTTGACAAGGCAGAGGTGGGGTGAGGTGGATGTTGTAGGGGGACCAGGACATAGGCAGATTATAAAGTGCTAACATGTCTCCCTTTTTTGTTGCAGAAGGACAAGAGGATGCAATTTTGTCATATGAGCCAGTGACACGGCAAGAAAGTAAGCCGCCATCTGAGAGTCTTGCCTTCAAGCTAGTTTCGTGGTCATGGGGCCCAACACCGGGGTTGGTGGCATCAATAGAGGGAAGAACATGAGGGAGTAGGAAGGCACATCCTACTCATTGGCTTATTGCACATCTGGCCCCTGGGCATCTTCTTCTCTTCTATGCCTTCCTAGTGTTAGAGAAAAGGTGGAAGAGGGGCGCCTGTGGCTCAGTCAGTTAAGCGTCTGCCTTCAGCTTGGGTCATCCTGGGATCGAGCCCCATGTCGTGCTCTCTGCTCAGCAGGGAGCTTGCTTCTCCCTCTGCCTGCCCCCCATCCCTGCTCATGCTCTCTCTCACCTGTCTCTCAAGTAAATAAATAAAATCTTAAAAAAAAAGAAAAGGGGGAAGGAAACCCAGTGTGCACCCCTCACTCTACCTTTGTTGCTGCCAAGATGCCTTCCAGAGGATAGGACAGGTTTACAAAGATGGCAAGGATCAGTTTCAGTGGCTGTGACCATTGCCTAAACAAAGGTCCCAGTCCCTCCCTGTAGTGGCTCCTTAGAAAAAACCTTGCTAAAAAAAACAAAAAAAAAAACAAAAAAAAAAACAAAAAAAAAAAACCTTGCTTAGCTGCTGGTGCCCATGCAGAGATTTCTCCCAAATCCGTTGGGAGGGAAGATGCTTCTGATTTCAGACTTGCCTTGGATTTAGATATTTTCCAATTAAAAGCCCTTTGATGTCTTTGTATTTAAAAGCCAGAAAATGGCTGTGAACACTGCCCTGAGTGGCAGCTCCAGAGCCTCAGTGCTCTAGGCAGACTTGGAGGTAGAACAGGCTGTCTGGTGGGAGGCCTTGCTCATGACCTCCATGCTCTCTTTGTCCAGTTCACTATGCAAGACCTGTGATCATCCTGGGCCCAATGAAGGACAGAGTCAACGATGACCTGATATCGGAGTTCCCACATAAATTTGGATCCTGTGTGCCGCGTAAGAGCCCAGGAAGGTTTTGGAAGGGAGGCCTTAGTGCCCTGGGAACTATTACTCTGATGTTTTACGGAAGGGGTCTGGGGCAGGTTCTAGGGTTCTCTGGGAACAAGGGTGTATGTAACGCTCTGGAAGAGATTAGGCAGCAGTAGATTTTCACAAGGCTGATGGGGTTGAGAGGCCTAAGCCATCAGGTTGGCCTGCTTCCTCCCTTGGAGAAAAGTTTAAGTGAGGAGGGTCAGGGAGAATTGGACTACTGGGGGCCCAGTCCAAGTGGTGTTAGCCTAGCCCTGTGGACAGCTTGTTAGGTTTGCTGGCTCCTGTCCCACATTTGGCATCTTCTGCCAGGTTACGGCCTAGGAAACTATACCTTTCTGGTCCAGTGTAAAGCAGATAGCTCCCTGTGTGTGAGACCTGGTGGTTATAAGAGAAGTAGGCAAGAAAAACTTCTTTCAAGCTACTTCCCTTCCCGCCACCCCACATGCTCACCTGGAAAATACTGGAGTGGCCCTGGGACCCTGGTGAGAGAGGAACATGTCATCTCTTTTGGCCTGGGGCAAGTCATTGTCCTTGGGCCATATAGCATCTCCTCTCTTCCTTCAGATACCACTCGGCCTCGACGTGATAATGAGGTGGATGGACAAGACTACCACTTTGTGGTCTCCCGAGAACAAATGGAGAAGGATATTCAGGACAACAAGTTCATTGAAGCAGGCCAATTTAATGATAATCTCTATGGGACCAGCATTCAGTCAGTGCGGGCAGTTGCAGAGAGGGTAAGAGAGGATAACCCTCAAAGGAAAAACTGAAGGGTTCCTGCTGACATTCTGTTAGGGTCCTCTTCCTTTCAGCACAGGGCCTGCTGAATGGCACTGCTGACCAAAGCTGTGCCGGCTCTGCATGTTCCCAGGCCCTGCATAGAGGTGGCTGGCCATCTCCATGCAACTCACCCCAGCTTGTCACCGGCGTGAATACGGACCCCTCTGTAGATGTGGCCTTTTCTGGCTAGTAGGAGCAAAATGGGGGCCTGGGTGTTGCCTCAGGGGTAGAATCTTCTAGGCCTCTCAGAGTGGTCCTGGCTTCCTCTCAGCCAGATGTTTGGGTTGCCACTGGGTAAGGGCCTGGGGCTGGGTAGACTGGAACTGGGCAAGCTGATAAAGAATCTTTGCCTTTTCAGGGCAAGCACTGTATCTTAGATGTTTCTGGCAATGCTATCAAGAGGCTGCAGCAAGCACAACTTTACCCCATAGCCATTTTCATCAAGCCCAAATCCATTGAAGCACTTATGTAAGTATTTGCAAGACTCAGACTCTCCCAGCTAGGAGAGGGCCCTGGAAAGGAACCAAAAAATAAACTGATTTGCTGGGCAGGGGTAAGACCTGGTAGAAGCTCAGAGGAAAGTCTGCACCCTGGCTGGTCACCCAGGGCTCCTTCTGATTTGAGTGTCCACGCACATGTATTCCAGTTGCACTTTTAAACCTGGAAGGTTTGAGGAAGATGTTGAGCCATGGGCAACTGTTACTCTCAGGGCAGCTAAGCAGATTTTTAGGGAACCTGGGGGCAATCCTTTATGTTAATCAAAATGTAGAATCTGGGGGGCACCTGGATGGCTCAGTCTGTTGACCATCTGACTCTTGATTTCTGCTCAGGTCATGATCCCAGGGCCCTGAGATGGAGCCCCACTTCGGGCTCCACACTTAGTGGGGAGTCTGCTAGAGATCCTCTGTCTGCCCCTCCCACCACTTGTGCTGTCTCTAAAGTAAATAAATAACTCTTAAAAAAAAAAAGTTGTTCTCTCCCTCAGCCCCTGCCCTCCTCCCCTCCCACCACAGCTCATGCTCACTTGCTAAAAAAAACAAACAAAACAAAACAAAACAAACAAACAAAACTACATAGAATCCAGTTTGGTATCATTTTTCTCCTCTGTCTTTGGCAGGGAAATGAACCGACGGCAGACATACGAACAAGCAAATAAGATCTATGACAAAGCTATGAAACTGGAGCAGGAGTTTGGAGAATACTTCACAGGTGAGAATACCTGCTGCCCAGCTCAGGTAACGTGGGACCAGCCAGACAACTTTAAGTGTCTCCAGAAGGCTTAGATACCCTGCACAGACTTTTTGGATGCTTTGGAGATCAGATCTTTCCAGAATACTCAAGTTCCTTCCATCCAGCTGGAGGAGTTTAGCCAGTTTGTAGTATCAACCACCACCACCAACTGCTGCCTTGGATCATTTTATTCGTCTTCTCTTCCTATCCCAGATTGTAGATCTGTTACTTTGCTTCTCTCTCTCTCTCTCTCTCTCTCTCTCTCTCTCTCTCTCTCAACTCCTTCCCTACCCTCCATCTAGTACTAGGTTTCACATGTTTTAGGTGTTGATGATGATGATTCCTCAGTGTGGTCTTCAAGTTGTCTGTCACTGTGTTTGTGTATGTGTGTGTTATATGGCCACCTATTTTACAAGGTCAGTTCCTAAAAGATTGTTAAAGTTTCTATGTCATCTGTTGCTTACCTTTAAAGTAGAGTCACAGGGAGGTGGGTGGGGGTGGGTAGGTGGATGGCAGGGATTAGGGAGGGTGTCATCCCTGTTGAGATGAGCACTGGGTATTGTTTGTAAGTGATGAATCACAAAATTCTACTCCTGAAATTGATATTACACTATATGTTAACCAACTAGAATTTAAAGGAAAAAATTGAAAAAAAAGTACAATGACATTTATGTGCAGGTTAGTACTGAGTAAACCCCAGCTGGTAGTGCTGCTGGGTAAAGCGGGGGAAGAATTCGTAGCCACACTCTCAGACCCTGGGTTTTAGAGCTCCATTTACTGTTAACATCTATGTCCTTGTTTGCCGGGCCAACCTCTGATGTAGAGCAGAAGTCATGACCCCAGGAGCACTGCCTCTTGCTAGAAATGGTTTTTTTGGTTCTCTGGATAACTGGGATTTTCCAGATCTTCTACGGAGGCCATTTACAGTGACCAGCTGCTGGCTTCATGGCTGCCAAGAGCAATGGGAGCTGCAAAGTCTGGCATTTAAGGGGTGCTCAGTAAACGTTGTTTGAACAATACATTTTCTTGTTCGTTGCCACTTAGTCTCACTGTCTCAGTGAGGTGACCTTGAGCTGTGGGCTTCTAGCACCTGCCCTTTTCCCTCCTGGCCCTAGGCTCACAGGCTGGTGAAACCAGAGTCCGCATCCACGTGGGCATCTCGGCCAGGCTGAGCTGTAGGGTGATGGGGCAGGCTAGATTGCTGGGTTCGGGGTGCTGTGGAGCACACTAACAATTCCATTTTCCTCTCCACTTTAGCCATTGTACAGGGTGACTCACTGGAAGAGATTTACAACAAGATCAAACAAATCATCGAGGACCAGTCTGGGCACTACATTTGGGTCCCATCCCCTGAAAAACTCTGAAGAATCCCCACCAAGCACTCTCTTGTGAACAGAAGACATCAAGTCCCTCTTCCCTCCTCCCTCTTCAGTCCTGTCCCCACCAGGAGAACAAATGACTACTGTTCTTGTCCCCTTTTTTAGATATGTCCCAAAAATTGAGTTTTCTAGTCCTGTTCTGTTTTTTTAAATCTTCATTTTGTTTTAGTTTATTTTTTGGGATGATGCCATCTCACTCATCATGTGACTGTGCCCATTCCTGCATGGACCTTTCCCAAGCGCTAGCACAGGTGCAAATCCATCAGAGTCATTGTTTTCATAAAAACCAAGCAGAAGTGACGAGAAGAGAGGAGGACTGCTGGAAAGCCAGGCTCCGGACAGCTGCACGGCTTGTGAAGCGAGCTCAGTGTGCCGCGTGCTGAGATGCCCCCGGGCATTTTGGCCTCTTGTGCTGCCATCACGCAGTGCTGAACGGTGCAACGTATGGCGACAGAAAGTATCTTATTTATATATAGATATATATATGTAATTTATATAAAATATATAGAAATTATTATATATATATATTATACACTCTCATATAATATATATATATTCACACACACTCAGACTAGAAAATTTATGGAGACTTCATCAATGGTACTGTGTTATTAGAGAAATGCTTTAATTTTCATATTCCAATCAGATGGCATCTTATATCCCAACTGGTTGGGGAGGTATCAAAAGTGGTAGTAAGTGCTGTACCAGGGGCACTCACATTCGGTCATTCTCTTGAAAGCTGGGCTTTTCTCTTCGGCGGGGTCAGCCAGAGGGCCTTTCCTCGGGTGAGAGGGGTGGACACTTGACCCTGAAACAGCTGCTGCCCCGGAGATGGAGTCAGTCCGTGTGCAGAAAGCAAGAGAATGGCTAACAGTGCTCCAGATTAAATTGCCTATTGTTCTATGCCACCTGATGTGTCTGCATGAGAGGTTTCCTTTTTGTTCATTTTTAAGCTGCTGTTAAACCAAAACCATGTTGTGCTACCGTGTCAGCCTTTTCATTATTCCAAATTTTACTTTTACTATTTAAGTGAATGCGTAGACTCCAATTGACAGTGTTGTAAAGGCTTATTGACATTGTGGAGGAGCCGGGCCTTGTGAAAGGAGGTGAGCAGGCATGGCTGTCCAGGCAGCAGAGGGGGGAGCCAGGGCTCTGGGTGGGAGCACGTCCCTTTACTCGTGCAGGGAACGTGCTGGACTCCCCCAGGCTCCTTGGTGGGACCCCCCCAACGGTGACAGGGAGTCACTTGCTGTCCACGCTCGGACAGCAGGACGGCCCTGGGCTTGGCCAGCCATGTAATGAGAAGTTGGATCTGGGTTTTTTTTTTGCAGCTGCTCCATATGCCCTACCCCAGCACATGCACCAACAGCTGGTAGCTGACTGTTTCTTCAGGCAGAAAGATTTTCAGGCCTTCTGTGTGACCCCATGGAGCTAAGATTCCCTTGCTGGTGAGACGGGAAGCCGTGGGTTTTTTTTTTTCCCAGAGTCAGAAGGCTGTGACTACGGTCAAGGGAGGTTTTCTCTGACCATGCAAGTGTAGGCAGCAGCTGTGGCTCGGGCCCACCCTGCCACACTCCCTGGATGCCATCAAGCCTCCTTTACCCACTCGCTGGGTGGGACACTGGGGAGAACATGCATGTGCTTGGCCTTGGGATCCAGTCCGTTGCTCCCTAGTCCGCAGTGTTGTGAGCAGTGCAAACACCATGTCGAAAACTCTCCGAGTGCCACCAGCCGCATTTAGGAAATGTGTTAACAGTTCTCCTACCAGCATAATGAGGCTAACTGTACAGTGTGGGGTCCAGAATGAGGGTAAAGAAAGAGCAGCAGCTTCACCTGGGCAGTACACTGGATTGAAGGCAATGAGTGATGAAGCGATGGCCAATGGTGATTCTGGTGAGGAGGGGGGTGAGCCGGGAATGGTGACTTCTCTGATGTTAAGTGATGTATCCTCTGAATGATGCTCAACCCTCTGCCCCTCCCAGGGAAGGAAATCAAGATTCAAAGTAAGCATGACACTAGTTGGTTTACCAGTGTTCCTTCCAAGGAGACATATATTTTTTAATAAATGATAGTTGCAATGAACTGTGGCTCAGAGACCTTCTTGAAGGAGTTGAGAAGGGAGGGTGGCAGCACAGCCATAGGAAGAAGTCTCAAACCTTTGGGGCCCAAAAGGCTCTCTACTCAGGGGTGCTGGGGTGGCTCAGTTAAGCATCGGACTTTTGATTTCGGCTCCCGTCAGGGTTTCATGGGTCGTGAGGTCAGGTCCCACATGGGGCTCAGTGTGGGGTCTGCTTGTCTCTCCGTCTGCCCCTCTGCCTTACCCCCCACCACACCCCCACTTGCAGTCATGCACACACGCTCTCTCTCAAAAAAATCTTCAGGAGACTCCGGATTTTGTGACCATCAGCTGACTGAGTCAGGTATTCCTCTGGATGGTTCTAGACTACTATGTTTGTACCAGTTCCTTCGTGGGGGCTATACGCTTGGTCTTCTGCTGTGGCCCCAAACCCTGTCCCCCAGAACTGACGAGGTATGAGGCATGTCCATATTCTTGGTGGCAAGATGCCGACATTTTTCCAAAAGGTTGCCAAGATGGGCAATGCTTGCTGCAGCAAAGACGTTTGCTAGAAAAAGCAGGGGCCAAACTAGCAGTAAGGAGCTGAGTAACAAATATGGCATGGACAAGCTTGGCCTGCCAGCTCCCGGGCTTTCCAGAAAGCACTGAGCTCGGGAAAATGGGAGAGACGGGTCCAGGGTAGGTCCTAGTTGGCAGAGCAGGTGGCAGGCCCCCTGAAGAGAGAGGAGGAGCACTGAGAGCAGGGACGTGGGACACGGCCGATGGCAAAGCGACTTCTGTGCAATAGCCTGAGGAGCCACCCCCGTCCATGATCATGGTCAAGAGACATGACTGATCGAAAGAGAAGCCCTGACGTGTGTGCGCTGAGCCACAGGAAGGAGACTCCTTACCCGTTTGTGGCGCTTTACAGTTTGCAGGGGGCTTCCTTTGACATGTCCTCTCATTTGCTAGAATCATAGCCTGATAAAAAGGAGTCCCCAAAGTGCTCCTGGAGGGCTTAAGGGAGTCCAGCTCCCAGGTGCCAAGGCCCTGTCACCCCACTCTGTTGAGGCTCAGTCTGTCTCGGCAGCTGCTGTTCCTCCTAGGGAGGCTCAGCCAAAGAAAACTCAGCCCCAGGGGGAAGATACTGAGCAACTCAGAAACCCCCGAGGTAGGCACGCCCTGACCCTAAGCTCTGTGGTGGCCAGATTGCTAGAGCCCCATCTCTTCATCTCCTCGAGGCAATGCCAGGATATCCCCCAGGTCCTGCCGCTGACAAGTCGGCTTGCTAAGCATGTCTCGATTTCTTCTCTGACAGACCTGAAATGAAAACATTCCTAGGGTGATACAATGACGAAAAAGATTTGTTCGGATCTGTATTGCCGGCCTACTCTGAAGGCCATTTCCTAACAAGGCCAAAATCTTTATCTGAAACAGTCGTGCTCCAGGACCGAGCTGAGGAGGCAGAGGCGGTGGGGTCGGGCGGGGGGGGGGGGAGAGCCTGGAGATCAAGGGTCAAGTACAACAGGATGAGACTGTGAAAGGACACCGGCCTTGAGCAGAAAGGCGGGTGCTAAAGGACAGTAGAGCCCTTTCCGTAGGGCCAGTGCTTGCTTGCCCGCTGCCAAGCCCTGGAAGCCCGAGGCGTGGGAAACCCTTGTGGCAGTGAGACGAGTGGGTGCTGACAGAGCCGCTAGCTGTCTCAGGGCGATCCAATCCAAACAGTGAGCGTCCAAGTTGGGGAGGAGCACACCAGGCTGTCCCAGCCCGCACGCACGGTCTGTTCGGCCTCAGCATTCCCAGGTCCCGCCCTTCATGCCCGCTCTGGCCTAGGAGTTCATGGCCTCAGTCCCACTGATCCTCCTATCAGGGCAGTCTGTTCCTTGGCTGACACTTTGCCACCACACAAATAACTTCCCGAGGGTCAAATTCCACACGTGGAAAAAAAAATAAAAACAAATTCCACACGTGGGAAAGCCTGTCCCCATCACCTAGAAGAGAGAACAGACCTGGCCCCAGTGTGCCTTGGCTCTGTCCCACCCCACCCCCCCCTTGAACAGGGCCTTGGTCCTGTGCGCTCCGTCAGAGAAGAGAGGAGATGCTTTTGCAGTGAAGACCAACGGATTTGCCTCCACAGAGCCGTGCCCACTGTCACCATGTGACACCCGCTGGGGCCTCTCACATCAGGACAAATGAACTACCTGTGTGTCCTGTCCTCACCCCGCCACTGTGCCCCAACTGGAAGCTTCCAGTGGACTTGGAAGGACTGGGAAGCAGGTAGTTTGAGGACCAGCCTTCAGCCCTGTCTGCTCCCGGGCATGTGCCAGATGGTGTTCTCCTGACTGGCCTTCCTGTCTCCACAGCCTTCCACCACTAGCCCACAGAACTGGCCATTTATGCTCCCTGCTCCCTTGGGGTCCTGGTACCCACAGGGAGCGGTTCAAGCTCCTTACCACAGGCCCCTCTACTGCCAGGCCTTGGCCTTTCTCTCCTACCTCATCTTTTGCTGCGTCCATCCATCCCAGCCCTGAACACCATGGCCCCATGTTTTTGTTTTTATAAGATTTTATTTATTCATGAGAGACACACAGAGAGAGGCAGAGACATAGGCAGAGGGAAAAGAAGGTGCCCTGTGGGGAGCCTGATGTGGGACTCGATCCCAGGACCCCGGGATCACGACCTGAGCTGAAAGCAGACGCTCAACTGCTGAGCCACCCAGGTGTCCCCAGCCCCGTGTTTTTGCTCAGACTTCTCTTTCTGCCCAGTGCTGCTGCCCCATTTTGCTTACCTGGAAAACTCCCCTTAATATTTTTAACACTCAGTTCAAGAGTTCCCCCTCCCCAACCACGCTGCCTTTCCTGAAGTACCTCCTCTTCCCTTCCACCTCTTAGGTCGATCTCACTGTCCCCTCCTTTGCGCCCAGAGACCCCATGCAAGACCTTTGGTCATTGTAACAGCTGAGGTTGATTTCGTACTCCCTACGTGAGGGGCAGTGTGCTAAGGGCTTTACCCCTTTTACTTAGTGCACCAAACAGCCCTACGAGGTAGATGCTCACATTACGTACTTTCCCAGGTGAGGAGACCCAGGCACAAAAGGCAGGCGCACAGCTCTTAAGCAGTAGAACCGAGTCAGACACAGGCTGTTTGGGCTGCACTACTTATGCTTCCAAGTGGGAGCCTCTGGGTCGCCTCTCACTTTGCCACACTCGGAACATTTTCTTGTCCTTATCTCCTTCTGTCTTCCTGCCCTCGACTCCTCTTCAAGAGCACAAACAGCCCCATTCATCGTGCCTGCAGCACAGTATTTGTCATGCAGCAGGTGTGAGGTGCAAAAGGAGGGATGCACTAGTCTTGGGCTCGGCCCTGCTGAGGAGAGATTCCACGAGGCCCACACCCGTGCTGAATAGAACTTTTCTGTTGTGTTTTACAGAGAGCTTCCATTCTGAAGTGCCCACAGCTTCCTCTGGGATCTTGTGCCATTAGGACTCCTTTTCGTCTCCAACCATTTCCTCTCCTTTAGCCCCTTCTCCTGCTTTTCGCTCTGCTGACTTCTCACCAAGAGTTAAACAGTCCCCCTGCTCTGCCACCACTTCCTGACTATGCACTCATTCAGAATGCTTGTTGAGCAGCAGAAAGCTCTCAAGTTCAGCCACAACCTCCCCAGCATGAGGTTCAGAGCCTTGACCTGGTGGACGGATGAAAGTGCCATGTCTCTGCTCTCACCATTGAGGTCATTTCTCTCTGGACCACTTCACTTCTTCCTGGACTTCTTCACTCATTCTCTTCCCACCTCCGAAGTGCCACCCTTCTCCTAGGCACCTGGGCCCCAGACTTGATCTATCTCCTTTGGTCATCATATCCAACCTCTTACCAGAACCTGTCAATTCTTTAAGGTATCTGTTCCGTTTGGTCCTTTGTTTCCATCATCACTGTCCCTATCCCCGTGATAGCAAGAGCCACAGCTTGGTGAGCACTTAGTGATAGGCCCTGTGTGCAATGCTGAAAACACAATGGCAAGTCAAAGAACATGGTCCCTGTTCCCAAGAGCCTTAATCTAGTAGGGGGAGGGCAGCAAACAAGTCAGTGACTGAGTATATCATTACACATTAGGCTGAATGCTATGAAGGGCATCTGTAGGATATAGCAACAGAGGATAAATCTAGTGTGGGGACCTGCCTGAGAGAAGGTGCCTCGGGAAGTCTTCTTGGAGGAGGTGACATTCAGGTTGAGATCTGCAAGATTAGTAGGATCAGACTGGTGGAGGAGGGGGTGTAGGATGCAGTAGAAGGAAGTATTTACCATCCTCCACTGCCCCAATCTGCTCATCTGGGATTATGTCCTGGGGTTTCTGTACCAACCAACCTAGACCATTTGCCTTTTTACCTGTGAGCTGGGCCTCTGTCTGGAGTGTTTCTAATCCCCACGTCTATGAAACCTTTAGGCTCTGGCTCAAATGCCATTTTCCATGATGATGTCACTGGTCACTCCAGACAGAGCTTTCCCCTTGCTGTCCTTCGCACTACTCTTGCAGGTTCCATGGAACTTACCCTGTTCTTCCTTTCATGGTAGCTAGCTGTCCATTATATCTTCTGGAAGGCTGGGGTTGCATCTGATATCTTTGCTTCCATCGCAGCAGCTAATATGTGCCAGATGCTCAGTAAACGATTGCGGGGTGAACTTCCTCTTTCTGGACCTCACTTTCTAAATCTAAAACATGAGGAAGTTGCACAGATGAGCTCTAAGGCCTCTCCTATCAGTGGTGATAAAAGAGAATTCTAAAGGACGTGCACTACAAATCCACAAAGAGAAAGTCCATGCCTTTTGCGACTTTTCAGTTCAAAAAACCTGAAGGAACACTGATGCAGATGACGGAGGTTTAAATAGAGCTGCCAAAGATCATGGCACCTGAGCACATTAGGTTTCTACACTATTAAACATTACACACACACACACAGAGGCCAGATGCCTGCTGTGAGAGAGTAAAGGACCCAGAAAAGATGGGTGGACTAGAACAGGGGAAATGTCCTTTTCCCAGCTGGAAAGAGGGGTAGGATTCCGGGACAGCTTAAAAAAAGGTGGTGGGGGGGGGAATGTCACAAAGCATGGTGCAGATTCTGATTACTTACAGCTGGGCAAAGAAATGGTGCTAGGGAAAGAGGAGAATGGTATGCCAAACGAGCTGCCCAATGCCCTCGTAAGGAGGCTTCAGGTGCCCCACTGTGGCAGGTAGCAGTTCCCAGAGGGATTTCCTGGTGATGGCTATCTAAGATGAGCATGAGGGGGGTGTGTGGGTGGCTGCGTGCAAGGGCAGGAGAACTCCAACCAGGAGGAATGGAGACCATCCCAGTGGCCTGCCAGCAATGACAGACCAGCTATGTCTTGCAGTCGGAGCAATTCAGTGGGCTTTGTGTTTGTACCACTAAACGCAAGCTTTTCGACTTTTGACTCTTCTTGAAGAAGTAGAAAGGTTTGCAAACAACCTCTGTCTTTTGGTTTATCAGAGATGATAAGGTATTCCTAGGTAGACTGAGGGGAAAAATACAAAAAAAAATAAAGAGAGAAAGAAAGAAGGAGGGAGAGAAAGAAAAGAAAGAAGAAAAGAAAGAAAGAAAGAAAGAAAGAAAGAAAGAAAGAAAGAAAGAAAGAAAAGAAAGAAAGAAAGAAAGAAAGAAAGAAAGAAAGAAAGAAAGAAAGAAAGAGGAAAAGCCAGGAGGTAAAGGTTCAAAGATTCTCAAATGATCAATCACCCTGCTGTTAAGTAGAGGAATGTCAAAGGAGGAAACAAGGGTGCTACCAGGGTCCACACCATCAGAAGTGAACTGGATAATTCTGGAGAAGAAATGACAAACAGTAGGGAAGGTAGAGGGGAATAAAGACCACAGTCAAGACTACAAGGAGCAGAAGAATGTAAAACAAAAAGAAGTTAAGAACTGCCATCACTGGAGCTGCCCCAGAATAAGCAGGAAACCCTTCCAGGAGGCTGTTAATACAGATCTCCTGGAGCACGAGAGGACGACCAGAGGGAGTCCAGACTTAGCAGGTGCCAGGGAATATGTTACCTACCGCAGGGCAAGCGTCGAAGAGTTGCAAACATTCAAAAGCACTTATTACATATCCAGCTTCACTCTAAGAATTTTGCACATTCATTTACTCCTCTGCTCTTCCCAAAAACTCAGTGACTATTGTTATAGACATTTTACAGGTGAAGAAACTGGGGCGTGGAGAGGGTGAGCAATTTGCCAGAGGTCGTACAGCTAGTAAGTGCTTCGAAGAGCAAGGATTTGAACCCAAGCGACTTGGTTCTGGGGTGCGTGCTGCTCTGTTACACTGCTTCATCTAGCTCGCACCACCTCCCATCGAGGTTTGTTTCTGCAGTCTGCCTTTTGCCCTCACCATGCCATTGGAACCGTGCTCTCAAAAGTCAGTATGGCTTCTAAGCTACCAGATCTCCTACCTCCACGGGCCTCATACTCATCAACCTGCCTGCCCTATCTGACGCTATTAAAACATTCTCCCACCCAGAACTGAAACCTCAGCATCGTCTCAGAGTATGCACCTGTAGTAGTCCTCACATACACCATCACTGTTTTTGCAGCCATTGTTTCCATTCAAGTCTTCATTATCTTTTAAAAGATTTTATTTATTTGTTCATGAGAGACACACAGAGACATAGGCAGAGGGAGAAGCAGGCTTCCCACGGGGAGCCCGATGCGGGGCTCCATCCCAGGACCCTGGGACCACGACCTAAGCCAAAGGCAGATGCTCAACTACTGAGTCACCCAGGCACCCCATCAATTCTTCATTATTTTCATTCAATAAACACATAATTCTATGTATCAAGCCCTGAGGGTACAGTAGTGACCAAAACGGGTAAGTCTCTGCCCTTAGAGAGCTCACTGTCAAGGAGATAGACATTAAACAAATAATTACCTACATACATATATATTTAAACTGATGAGTGCTGTTAATGAAAATATGTGGCTTTATAAAAGGATGAAATAGGGAGATGACAATGGCCTCCATATTAGTCTTCCTTCCTCTAGATTCTTCCCTCTCCAACCCAATGTACCTACTGTTGCCTAAATTAATATTACTAGAACTGTCTCTGACCCTATAACTCCCCAGCTCAGATTCCTTCAGTGGCTTACAGAATAAAGACCAAACTCTTTACCCAGACATTTGAGATCCTCCCTAATCTGGCTCCAACCTAGCTTTTCCCCACCATTCCCCTTTAAACACTCTACGCTGCAAAGAAACAGAACCATTCACTGCTCCTTGGATGAAAGATTACGTGCTTTTGTCATACTGTCATTTTTCTTTCTTTTTTATGGCCAGAAATACCTTTCCCCTCATTCCTTATGTCCAAATCCTATGCATCTTTAAAGTCCAGTTCAACCTTCTCCACAAAGTTCTTTTTCATCCCCTCCTTTGGAATCTCAGCAGTTTACCCTCACTTTCATAACACTGGTATTCTACCTTTAAAAGTGTAATAACTCTAAGACAGTAATTGCAATTTTAACCTCTTCCTTTACTAGACTATAAGCTCAGTGAGAACAAGATCTGGGTCCAGACCACAAATAGTCATTGCTTGGTTAGACAGATGAATGAATGAAAAGCTAAATGAATAAATGAACAAACAGATGAATGAATATGTGGCTTCCCCATTGACAATATGGAGGGGCCATAGGAAGATTTTCTTTGATCATGTATTCTCATTGCAGCTTAACAGAGAGCTTGGGAAAGCCATCACATCAAACAAATGCTGCCCATTTCCACCTGTCTCCACTTCTTATTTTTTAAATATTTTATTTAATCTCTACACCCAGCATGGTGCTCTAACTCACAACCCTGAGATCAAGAGTTGCATGTTCTCCCAACTGAGCCAACCAGGCACCCCTGACCTTCCTCCACCTCTTAATCTAACAGGGATCCCCCCGCCCCGTAAGGGTGAGGAGCCCATCCACCAAAGGAGACATGGACATCATCTTCAAGGACTATGTAGCTATGGGCAGAAAATTCAAGGACTTGGGGGACCATGTGGTGTTTTCTTCTTACAAAAGAAAACTGGTACTTTGGAATAGAAAAGAATATGTGGAAGAGGAAATGGCGGCCTATAGAGATGGGATTTTAGAATAAGATTTGTCTGGACCAGAGTTTAAAATACTAGATTGTTGGGCTCTTGGCTATGGACAGAGTTCTCTACGATAACTAAAAAATATGTTTACCCAGAGCCTTGCGATCTGCTCAAGAGAACTTGAAATCAAAAATGGAGGGGAAAGAACAGAATAGAGAATCCAGAAGTGGACCCTCAACTTTATGGTCAACTAATATTCGACAAAGGAGGAAAGACTATCCACTGGAAGAAAGACAGTCTCTTCAATAAATGGTGCTGGGAAAATTGGACAGCCACATGCAGAAGAATGAAACTAGACCACTCTCTTTCACCATACACAAAGATAAACTCAAAATGGATGAAAGATCTAAATGTGAGACAAGATTCCATAAAAATCCTAGAGGAGAACACGGGCAACACCCTTTTTGAACTTGGCCACAGCAACTTCTTGCAAGATACATCCACGAAGGCAAAAGAAACAAAAGCAAAAATGAACTATTGGGACCTCATCAAGATAAGAAGCTTTTGCACAGCAAAGGATACAATCAACAAAACTAAAAGACAACCTACAGAATGGGAGAAGATATTTGCAAATGACGTATCAGATAAAGGGCTAGTTTCCAAGATCTATAAAGAACTTATTAAGCTCAACAGCAAAGAAACAAACAATCCAATCATGAAATGGGCAAAAGACATGAAGAGAAATCTCACAGAGGAAGACATAGACATGGCCAACACGCACATGAGAAAATACTCTGCACCACTTGCCATCAGGGAAATACAAATCAAAACCACAATGAGATACCACCTCACACCAGTCAGAATGGGGAAAATTAACAAGGCAGGAAACAACAAATGTTGGAGAGGATGCGGAGAAAAGGGAACCCTCTTACACTGTTGGTGGGAATGTGAACTGGTGCAGCCACTCTGGAGAACTGTGTGGAGGTTCCTCAAAGAGTTAAAAATAGTTCTGCCCTACGACCCAGCAATTGGACTGCTGGGGATTTACCCCAAAGATACAGATGCAGTGAAACGCCGGGACACCTGCACCCCGATGTTTCTAGCAGCAATGTCCACAATAGTCAAACTGTGGAAGGAGCCTCGGTGTCCATCGAAAGATGAATGGATAAAGAAGATGTGGTCTATACATTGTATACAATGGAATATTACTCAGCCATTATAAATGACAAATACCCACCATTTGCTTCAACGTGGATGGACCTGGAGGGTATTATGCTGAGTGAAGTAAGTCAATCGGAGAAGGACAAACATTATATGGTCTCATTCATTTGGGGAATATAAATAATAGTGAAAGGGAATAGAGGGGAAGGGAGAAGAAATGGGTAGGAAATATCAGAAAGGGAGACAGAACATGGAAGACTCCTAACTCTGGGAAACGAACTAAGGGTGGTGGAAGGGGAGGAGGGCAGGGGGTGGGGGTGACTGGGTGGCGGGCACTGAGGGGGGCACTTGATGGGATGAGCACTGGGTGTTATTCTGTATGTTGGCAAATTGAACACCAATACAAAATAAATTTATTATTAAAAAAAAGAAAATGGAGGGGAAAGCAGAAAAATGTCCTGATAGTATTATAAAATCAATTACTATGGATGATATCAAGTACAAGAACACTACTGTAAGAGGTGCCCATTCAGTCACAGAAGAGTCCATCTGTGAAAAGAGCCATAGACCGAACTTACGGCTTAAGGTATTTCTGCATCAATGTACAGCATATGTGTTGGCTTGAATGATATGAAATTGCCAATATTCTACCACCTTGGGCCTATAAAAATGGCAACTTCATATGGCTCAACCTAACATTATGAAGTAAAGTTGGAATTTTAACTCATTAAGACTTGGAGGAATGAAACTTACAACTGGAATTTGGCACCAGGAGGAGCACATTCTTATGAAGAGCGATGGCCTTGGGGTGCCTGGTGGCTCAGTCAGTGAGCATTTGACTCTTGGTTTCAGCTCAGACCCTGATCTTAGGGTCATAGGATTTAGCCTTGTATCAGACTCTGCTCTGCAGGGAGTCTGCTTGGGATTCTCTCTCCCTCCCTCTCCTCCTGCCCCTCCCCCCGCTCTCTCTCTCTAAAATAAATAAATCTTTTATTTACTCATCAACCTGCCTGCCCTATCTGATGCTGTTAAAACATTCTCCCACCCAGAACTGAAACCTCAGCATCGTCTCAGAGTATGCACCTGTAGTAGTCCTCACATTCACCATCACTGTTTTTGCAGCCATTGTTCCCATTCAAGTCTTATCTTTTAAAAGATTTTATTTATTTATTCATGAGATACACAGAGGCAGAGACACAGGCAGAGGGAGAAGCAGTCTCCCTGCAAGGAGCCCGACGTGGAACTCGATCCCGGATCCCAGAATCATGCCCTGAGTCAAAGGCAGACACTCAACCACTGAGCCACTCAGGCGTCCCTAAATCTTTTCTTTAAAGAAAGAAGAAGGATGGCCTTGAGGATGGGAGGTGACATAGTGCTATCTTCATAGAAATCCACAAACATGAGGACAGCACCTGCAACAGAGTTTTGTTGATGTTAAAAGAAAAGAACAGGTGGAATACAGTGTAAATACATCACACGGCAGCCTACAGAATGGGGGAAGTTGATGATGTATTCTTGGTGCAGAGCACAAAAATGGCACAGGGCAAGGTCTCGCAGCAATGAGGGACTTTGTCCAGAGTTGTCATAAGTTTCACTTGCCTAAAGGCAGAACATTTAGAAATTATCTGCTTGTCTTGCTGACAATACTACCCCTCTGAAAGTAAAGAAATCAAGAGGGATTGTTTGTTCTTCAGGTCCCAATCTAACCAGTAATGAAGAACTGATTGGTGAAGTGGAAATTTGAACGGCAACCTAAAAAGCTGAGTTTGCCAGAGCATAAGCTGGACATAGCAAGGCATTTTGCCCTAGAACTTAAAAAGGCAGACCTCAAAGGGCTTAGAGAAAAGAAAGGTAGCACGAGGGCAAAGAAAAAGCAGTGGTCCAAATAGATCTACCTGTAAATCACAATTCTGCCTTCTTCCAGCTGTGTGACCTTGGTTAAGTTACTTAAACTTTCTGAGCTTCAGTTTTCTGCAGAAATGACAAGGGAGGGAGGGAGAAAGAGAGAAGGAAGGCACAATAATAGAAGGCCACTGCCTACTTCCTGGGCTTGCTATGACAATTAGGTGAGATAGCACATGTGAAGTGCTTAGCATCTAGCAGGTATGCATTACTTGTTAGTTTTCTGGCACTTCTGTTTGGCTATCCTTCTAAAAGGGTGAGAGGCTCTTAGAAACTAAATTCTGACCAAGTAATTGTGAAATATTTTAATGAGGAAATAAAAGGAAAGGTATCTAAAGAAAATGATGTAAATGCACAGAGAATTCTTTGATCTTTGATGATGAGCCATGACAAAGATGGAAAGAAGGGCATCTAACCAATGCTGAATATGTAAGAGTAACACAGAACTGCCAAAATCCTATCGGGAAAGCCTGACCCAAAATGAACTAATTCTAGGAGTAAGAAAAGAGGCTGTTTTCACTTTTGTTTGCATCAAAACGCAAGTGAAGAAGGCCTTTGAAGTCTGCAAGTTGGGGCAGATAATATGTTTTAACTAAAATTAGTTTTTAAAATTACAGGCACATGCAGAAGGAATTTCAGTAGTGCCACAAGGTATAAAATAAAAAATGAAATGAACAAAGATAAAGAAGACCTCTTCAACTCCTACTTTGCTTTGGGTCTGCTCTACCCTACAAATTCTGTTCATTAACTTGGAAAGAGTCAAGCAGACATTACTCAGAGGGAAGTATCAGAGTAACTGCACAAGTTCTAAAAAAGCATCAAGGTGCTTTAAATGATTTTGAGTCCCTTGACCCAGACAAACTATATTTCAGGATGTTGAGAGGAACCTGTAGAGGACATGTTGTAACCTTTGTGGAGCCAAGGGGGAATACGAAATATTCTGGACACCTAGAAAAGGACATATACTCCTTTTTAAAGGTAAGATAGTAGGCATCACGAGCTTTAGACAGGTTTCATCTTAATCACAGGCAAGTTTCTAGAATACATTATGGGAAGGGATGGCTTGCATGCCACCTAGAAGGGAGCAGGTGATCACAAAAGGTTTAGAAAGCCCTTTATTTAAGGATAGCTCAAGACAGACTAGGAAGTGAGCTTAGTAATGTAAATAAATGAGTAAAGCAGGGGAAATTGTAGATGTAGTGTATCTGGATTCCAGTAAGGCACTGATGGACAAAGTCACTCTTGATATCCTCATGAAAAAGTTTGGGAACCGTAGACAG
This sequence comes from Vulpes lagopus, assembly GCF_018345385.1. Lineage (NCBI taxonomy): Eukaryota > Metazoa > Chordata > Mammalia > Carnivora > Canidae > Vulpes > Vulpes lagopus. Next base: position 54,485,831 of record NC_054848.1, read on the forward strand.
TACAGTTATTGAATGGGTGAATGGTCATCCCAAAGTCTGCTAATTAGTGGATCAATGTTATTTATATACTAGTTTGCTATCTGTCACCCCCACTGTAATGTGAGGTAAGCTCATCACAATAGACTTTACCCTTTATCTTGTTCACTTTATCCCCAGCACCTATTGTAGTGCCCAGTACATACATGGTAGAAAGTGCTCAGAAAGTATTTGTTGCGTGAATGAATAAACTTGGAGGTAAGACTGCAAGGCCTGTTACCAAGCTTTGTCTCCACCCTCTCCTATTCAGGATGTTTTATACTTGGATAAACACATTAGATGGCATGCTGACCAAATATTCAGATAAGGTAAGTCTGAGAGGGATAATGACATAATACAGATAGACTCTACCCAAAAAGAACTGGCAAGAGAAATTTAATAGATGAATGCACTCAGAGGAAAAAACTTGGAAGTACAGCAAGACATTAATTAATGGCAGGAAGGTATGAAAAAAGTTTTCATTCATTCTTTCAACAACTGTCTACTGAAAGTGCCAGGTACTGTGTTGGGAATATACAGTGGTGAGGAAAACCAGGACACTGTCTGCCTTTCTGGAACTTAAACACTATCGGAAGAGACAGTTATTAATCAAATTTAGTCCACAAATATATATTGACAAACTGTGATGAATAAAATCAAGTGCTAGGGGCGCCTGGGTGGCTCAGTTGGTTAAGCGTCTGCCATTCAGTTCAGGTCATGAACCCAGGGTCCCGGGATCGAGCTCCATATTGGGCTCCCTGCTCAGCTCAGCGGGGAGCCTGCTTCTCCCTCTGCCCCTCCCCCCCTGCTCATGCTCTTTCTCATGCTCACTCTTTCTCTCAAATAAAATAAAATAAAAACGAGCACTAGGAGAGCATATGAGAAAGGAACCTGGCCTGGTCAGGGAAGGTTTCTCTGAGGAACTGACACTTGAGCTGACTTCTCAAAGCTAAGTAGGAATAAGCTAAGGTAAAGGCGAGGGAGAGTAACCAGTAAGTCAATAATATGAAATGCCTGCTTAAATACAAACTGTGGTCCCTTGACCACAGTCCCTTGGCCTTCCCCCTTGGCAGGGACTCAGCTAGGAACTCAATGCCCTTGCTAGCTAGGTGGTGGGCTTAGCCAGTGGCTTGGTTGGTGTGTTTTCCAGGTCTTGTCAAAGGGGCAGCCCTCATGGTCAGGCCTGGAGGGTTAGGACTGGAGACAGCCACATAGTTGGGAGTGTGTTCTCAAACAGGGAGATTGAGCACATAAGTGGATATTTGAGGTTCACAGGAGCCAGGCTTCTTAATGTTGGAAGAGAGAGTTGCAAATATGGAAGGGAAAGAAGGCTAGGACAAATTCTCTGGTGTTGGATTGATACATGGAGGTATCAGTATGAATTCAGGTTTTTTAAAAAAGATTTATTTACTTATTTGAGTGAGATAGCATGTGCATGAGTGGGAGGGGCAGAGGGAGAGAGAATATGAAGCAGGGCTCATTCCCAGGACCTCGAGATCACCATCCACGCTGAAACCAAGAAGTAGCTGCTTAACCGACTGAGCCACCCAGGCACCCAGTATTAACTCTGTTTTACATGTGTGTGTGTATACATACATATACACGTAGTAGTGAAATTTTAAGGAGTCAAAAAATTGTATGTGGGTTTTTTGCTCAGGGATTGACACCCTCTATCCAGGGTCAACTCTATCTATATCTATGTATCTATAGATATGCACATATATGTGTATGTGTATATACACAGATGCACAGTTATCTCCTAGCTCCTGCGGGGGGGGGGGGTGCCTGGCTGGCTTAGTAGAATATGCAATTTTTGATCTCGAGGTCATGAGTTTGGGCCCCACGCTGGGTGTACAGATGACTTAAAAAAAATAAAGATCTCTGGATACTACTTCCTAGCTCTGTCCACCGAGAGGACCTAGAAACAATGATGACTGAATAATGAGTGCCCCAGAACTTGGGCACTGGCTATCATACCATTCTCAATTAAAAGGAACCAGAAATCTTTGGAGAAGTTACTGATTTCAGTGCTGGGGCAGGGAAAGTGCAACAAGAGCCTGGAACATCTTACTGTGACACAAAGCAAGGAAGTGCTCAAAAAATGGTGGGGACATGTCAAAAGGTCATAGGAGCCAGCTCTGAGCAGCAAAATAATGATACAGAAGTTCTGTGCATGCATGGCACCATCTCTTGTGAACACCTATGGGAGGTCAGGCCTGATCTCTACCTCTACAGAGATCTTGAAGAGATTGAAAAGGAAGTACAGGCCACCACTGAAAAGGCTATACAGGAATTTCAAGGTGAATGGATGGTTCTAGTTCCTGAATTCACAGGAACTTCACAGCCTGAAGTCGCAGACTGGTCTGAAGACATGCAGATGCCCTCTGTGCTTATTCAGAAGTTGCCTACTGAAGGCTGGTTCACAGCTTCCACTCCTCAGGCCACTGAATGGGTAGGAACAATCACGGAGTGGTCTTAAGTTGCTCTTCCACAAAGGCAAACAAAATGGAATTAAGGCTGACAGAAAATAAAGTTTCTTAAAAAATGATACAGTGGATTATATTTTTTTGAATAAAATAGAAATTTATCAGTCTGTGTTAAGACATTTAAAAAGGGGATGCCTGGGTGGCTCAGTGGTTGAGCATCTGCCTTTGGCTCAAGATGATCCAGGATCAAGTCCCACATAGGGCTCCCTGCAGGGAGTCTGCTTCTCCCTCTGCCTAGGTCTCTGCCTCTCTCCCTGTGTCTATCATGAATAAATAAATAAAATCTTAAAAAACATTTAAAAATATGAACAATAAGTGGGGGAGAAGAAAATGTTCCACCTAACAACCACCAATTAATAAATGAAGTGGGAATGATGGAAATTTAAAAAATCAACATTTAGCAATCATCATGGTAAAAAATGGATTCAGGCAAGACTCATCAACGGGTGCTACAACTAGGAAGTTTAATGAGGTTTAGAAGTTTAGAAGGTTTATGAGGTTTAAAGTTTAATGAGGAAAGAAAATCCAGCCTCAAATTATCTTCCACAATGTATTTCAGAATTACTTATTAATTACTAAGGTTGCCACCTTAACCTTAACCAGTAAGGGGCAAATTGACATTGTGTGCCTGTTGGTACAATGCGTCAAGAAAAACAACAATTTTGTTGCAGACCTTCCAAAAATGCACAGGATGAATCTAATCATTAGAAACAAACCAGAGCTGAGGTTCATGCTACAAAGTAATTAGCTTGTGCTCTTCAGAAATGTCAAGGTCATGAGAGAGAAGGAGAGAATGAGAAACTATTTCTGTTTGTAGGAGATGAAAGAGACAACTCAATGCAATTTAGGATTCTGAATTTAGGAAGTGCTGTATTAGGACAGTCGGTGAGATCTGACTGGGGTCTGTAGATTAGATGGTAGAATTGCATCATTGTTAATTTCCTAATTTTGATGGTTCAGCTATGGTCCTGTAGGAAAATATCCTTGTTTCTAGGAAATACACTGAGGTATTAAGGGGCAACAGAGCAAGAGGTCTGTAAATTAATCTCAAATGGTTTAGAAAGAAACACAAAGAGAATGATAAAGCGATGTGGTGAAATGTTGACACAGGGAAGCTGGGTGAAGGATGTATGCAGTTCTTTGTGCTTATCTGCCTCTTTTCTGTAAGTTGAAACTATTTCGAAATCAAAACTTAAACAATGTTAATACAAATCAACTGGGGGAGGAAAGCCAAGGTGATCTCATAGTACACTACTGTAAGTCTAGCCAGAATGAGGTTGCTGACCTCTACATGGATCAGACCTCACTGGAACATGGGAATTGGCTCCTGGAGGGTGAGGGGCCTGTATCAGATGAGGAACAGCTGAGGGGTCTAGGGATGTCCGACCAGAAGAAAAAGCCAGGAGGACGGGAAGGAGCCTGACTTCTGTCTTCAGTTCTCCACAGGGCATCTGGGACAGGGAGAGCAGATTACTACAGGGAGACAAATTTCTGTTCAGTTTGAGGAAGGGCTTTTTACCAAAGGGCAAAAAAGAGGAATTGAGCTATCTTGCGAGTTCTCTATCATAGGATATGCTCTGACAGAGACTGGACAACCCATTCTCATCAAGTGAGGTCATCAAGCCAGTTTATGAGTCTGATCAACTCTGGGCCCAATAGTGACTCAGGTCCACCTTCTGATGAAGAATCCATGGTTCTGTTATCTTCAGGTAGTGGGAATTTGAGCACTTCTGGAATGAAATGCAACCTGTGTTGGACTCGGATGAACATTTCCTTCTGTTCACACGGGGCATGAGTCATATTGCTCTCATGTGGGCTCTTTCAATATATAACATCCTTAGCACCTTGGAAAATTTATTTGTCCCCCAGAAATGAGCTGGTCACCGCAGTAAAAGTCAAAACGCTTTAATTTTAGAAAGTGTCATTTAAACAACATGAAAATGGAGCCTGAGAAAACAAACAAAAGCTAAGGAGGAAGTCTGGCAAGAATTTAAATATTCAGTGTCTCCGGACCATGCATCCTTTGCAGGCTGTTGTCAGCTTGCTTGCTCATATTCCATGTTCCAGCACTTCTCACTCTTCATTAAAAAGTGAACGCTTCTTTCTATCTAATGCTTCCACCAGCTCACTATACAGAATATTCATCTGGGAAAGAGAACAGCAAATAGATTTCTTGATAAAAAAGGAAATGTGGCACAGTATCCCAGATTCTTAAGGAAGAGGGACCCTCATTGCACTAGGTCCATTTACTAGGACAGGCAGCTATTATAAGGGAGCAGGAGCTTAAAACGTAAAATATCCTTTGCTCTTATTTGGTGGCAAGACTCCCCCCCCCCAATAAGCATCTCCTGGTTAGCCAGTGGCCCAGAAGTCTGCAACTCAGACTACTTCCTGGAGAAAATACCTTCATAGTCACTGTTTGCACAGTATCTAGTCCTTCCCTACTTGCACTGGCATTGATAGTGATGCATCTTTCCAGAGCTCTATCTTGGCATTCTTCTTAGATTCCATTTGATATTCCTAGGCTCCCCCCCTGTTCACCATCCTTCCTAGTTTTCACTCTAGGGCATTACTGTATACAGTCCTCTAAGTCTTGCAGTTCTATGGAATCACTGAGAGGAACAATGATCAGAATCATTTTCCAGCCAAGGAAGGAAGGACTGAGTTATAACTGGTTGCCCAGATAGAACCTCTCTTCCCCTCCGTGTCATACCATCCACCTGTAGCCCTTTCCCTTCCTCACCTGAGTTTCATAGCTTCTCTTGAGGGAGCCAAGGCGGTCAAGAAAACGCAATGCTAGGCCACACCATTTTTCTGCAGATACATACTTGTTCCTGCCAAACATAAATATTCCAGTATTCCAGGACTTGATCATCAGCCAGAGAATCTCTGTTTCTGGGTAGCCTTTCTGAAATCCAAGAACAGTGGGTTTACAGTTATTACTGTCACAGTCCTTGTAGCACTGACTATATTACTGCTGTGTCCCATTATTATTAAACAAACAATGGGTACTCTGCTAACACCAGGGAAGGAGCCAGAACTCCTTGAGAGTAGGAGGAGAGCATCTTGAAGGTTTGTCAGCTGTAGAATGCTCCAGAGCAAGACCTCATGAAGTGATATTTAAACTGAAAAAGCACTGAGGCCCGCCTGGACTGAGTATTGGTCTCCCTGACATAGGATAAAACCCTGTATCATGTTTGGGGCTCCCCTTAGTGCTGTCCTCAGTCAATTATCTCCCCAGTATCTATCTCTACTTCTCAGAGAAGCTTGTCAAGAAGTAGTTTTTATTGAATCTGTTCATTTCCTTGACCTCAATCAGTGTGTATTTAGAATAGAAATTATATTCATCTTTAGGTGTTACATATATCATTATTTTAAGGAATTGGCTCACACAATTGTGGGGGCTGGCAAGTTGGAAATCTGTAGGGGAGGCCAGCAGGCTGTATATTCAGGTAAGAGTTGATGTTGTAATCTTGAGTCTGAAATCTGTAGGGCAAGCCAGCAGCCTGGAGACTCCGGCAGGATTTTAATGTTACAGTCTTGAGGCAGAATTCCTTCTCCGGGAAATCTCAGTTTTTGCTTTTAAGGCGAAAACTGATTTTGGAGGGTAATTGGTTTTATTTAAAGTCAACCAATTGTAATTTAAACAAAATATTAGTCTTTTGTGTTGACAATTTGTACTTAGCTATGAACAAAAGGGCCCATTTCTAAGATGGTCCCTTCACCTAAGCATAGTATTTAACATGGCTGATCATAAGATTTTGCAATAATGAAAGGGATTAGTCTGAGGAGCTACTTTCCAAGTTCTTATATAGGAGATGGACCACAAAGGCAGCATTCATGTGCTCAATCCAGGTTAAAGCCCTTCATCTATACAACAGGCCCCAGAAGGGGGAAATGTGATAGAAGACTTGGGCTGCAGTTTCTTGGGAGTGTCAATGACATCTCAGCTGAAATTCTTTTACTCATTTGGGTCTATGGAAATCACTGCATTAAACACTCTGAGAATGAGGGTGCTAAGAGGGACAAAGCTCTTATACTAAAGGAGACATAGTTGCCTTTGGGGAGACAAGGCATCCAATGTACAAAGAGGACCACACAAGGTATGTGATTAAGGGCTAGTCAGAGTAACAGAGGCATTAGGTACTCTAATTCAGTTTTTAAAAAATGAGCATTAGACTGGTGCAGTCAGAGGAAGTCTAGTCTCTGCTTGAAATGCCATCCCTGTCCCTGTCTACTTGGTAAACATCTACATTTTCTTCAAATTCACAAGCACAGTTAGGTACTCCTTTCTCTCTGCTCCCATAGCAAGCTTTATGTTCCTCTAATACAACTTCTATCACATTGCTTTGACAGTGTTTACATGTTTATCTCCTCTGCCAGATGGTTGAATTTATGTCATCAATGCATGAATGAATGAATGAATGAGCAAATGAATCAACAACCAAAGTCTCCCTCCTCCATGAGACATTCCCTGCCCCCCTCCACCATTTATTATCCACACCACTTTGTTCCTATGGCCCTTTGTTCATAGCACTACCACAGAACTTTATAATATCGTATTGTCTGTCTCCTCCACTAGGGCAGGGAGTTCCTTGAAGGTACCATGGCATCTATCTTTGTATAGTCACAGCTTGGCACAGTGTCTGACAGTGTTGTGATTTCAACCAAATGGATGAACAAATGACTGAACAAACAAACATGGCCTTAGGGTAGATGAGTAGGATTCAGATATACAGAGAGTATATGAAATCTCCACAGAAGGCAAAAGCAAGAGAAGCAGATTGGTGCTTGTCAAGGACAAGGGCAGAGAGAAATCATACTAAGAACCACTGAACTGTAGACTTTAAAATTGTGGGTTTTATGCTATATGAATTATATCTCAATACAAATTTTATATATATATAAATCTTTTATATATATATAAATCTTCATATATATATATATATATATAGAGAGAGAGAGAGAGAGAGAGACTGAGAGAGAGAGAGAGAGAGAGAGAGAAGGGATTCCATGTGGGCAGAACAGAACAAATAAAGACCTGGACTGTGCTTGAGGTTGTGCATGTCTTGGGGGATTGGAGTGGGGGCTAATACTTGTTTGGCCTAAGCAGGCAGTTTATGTAGGGAAATTAGTGGGAAATAGGACCAGAAATGTAGGATAGGTCTACCTAAGTATTTCCTAAGTGCTTTTCCTCAGAACATTAGTGTCATGAAAAACAGATGGTCAGTAACAACAGGGTTCTTTAGTCAAATATGTCTCGGACATGCTGCATTCTACATATATCCTCTTGGAGCAGTTTGATGCACATTAGTTCATTAAGTGTTTTAGAAAGTTTTAAAGAAAAGAAGTCATGTGACTGTGCTTCGTCCAGGGTATGTAGATCATTTGGAAGATAGGTAGGCTGTTGCAGATATGGACTGGAACTTAGGTAATACTTGAAATGTATCAATTCACTTGAAAGACAGAATTATAGAGAACAGAAGAGTGGAGAATAATGGAAATGTTCACAGTTGGGTGGTATGAGTGAAAAGATAACACAGAAGAGCAGTGTGAAAATAAAGGACAAAGAATTTCAGTGAAGAAGCAGTGGTCGATAATGAAGGCCAGGGTAAAGAAAGAAGCCATTAGGTTTGTCTAGCAGTTGGTAATGGTAACTCATAACACTGCTGAATACAGTGTGGCTAACAAGGCAGAGAGTGAGGGAAAGAGTGGATCGAGATAAGAACAGACAGGGAAGCAGAGCCTTGTAGGCCACATTCAAAATTTTGGTCTTTTTTTAAAAAAGATTTTATGTATTTATTCATGAGAGACACACAGAGAGAGGTGGAGACATAGATAGAGGGAGAAGCAGGCTCCCCACGGGAAGCGGGACTCAATCCCAGGACCCTGGCATCACGACCTGAGCCAAAGGCAGATGTTCAACCACTGAGCCATCCAGGTGCCCCTGGAATTTTGGTCTTTAAGAGCAATGGGAAACTACAGAAGATTAAGTGGGGTTACAGTTTTGAAAATTTAAAACATCATTCTGGTCACTGGATGGAGAAAAGTATGTAAGAAAGCAAGAGATGAATGAAAGGAGACCAGCTTAATGTTTCCTGCAGTAGCTGAGGTAAAGATGATAACTTGAACTAGTTTGGTGATGGTGGAAGATGGGAAGAGGTGAATGAATCTGAGATATTTAGGAGTCAGAATTGACAGGATTTCATTATATACTAGAAATGGGGGATGAATCTTAGATGTCTGGCTTGAGCAACTGGAAGAATGATGGTGCCATTCAATGAACTAGGAAACGCCACAGGAGTTTTATTTTCCTTTGTATTAGCTGCCCTCATGTCCAGCATTGCTTGGGAGAATCAATCTTTAACAAAGTAATGCATCAGTGCAGTACTCACCCCAAAGTGACACAGACTGGCCTAGGTGAAATACAAGTCAATGATGGTAAACAGAGGTATCGGCTCTTTCTGGGGCTCATAATTGAAGCTAGTTTCTTCTGTTCTCAACAATATTAATAAATACAGCAGTCATATATATCTCTAACAAAACTGTAGGTGTTAGGAACACAAATGCCTGTCTTTTTAGGTTCTCTCCTCAGGGTTCCTGAAGTGATTATTGTGTACATCAGTTTTATTGAGATATAATTCATGTGCCATACAATTTACCTGTTTAAAGTGCATGATTCAATGGTTTTTAGCATATTCACAGAGTTCTGTAATCATCGCCACAATTAATTTTAGAACACTTTTATCCCCTTTAGAGGGAATCCCATACCCATTAGTCAGTTCCCATATCTCCTAAAACTCCCCCTACACCCCTGGGCAACCACTAATCTCATTTCTCTCTCTTATGGACTGGCCTATTCTGGACATTTCAGGTAAACAGAGTCACACAGTATGTAGTCCTTTATAACCAGTGTCTTTCACTTAGCGTAATGCTTTCAAGATCCATCCATGTTGTAGCATGTGCCGGTAATTCACTCCTTTTTGTAGTAAAGTCTGTTCCCCTCATGTGAAGCTTCTTATGTTAATCTCAGGACACAGCCTCTATTCTTATAGACTGCCCTTACCTGGGGGAAGAATCTCTGAGCTTCTGCTACAGAGCTTTGAGGAGGGGGACAGTGGACCCCTTTCTACTGAGTGATATACCTGCTCTTAGAGCAGGGTATTGGGTAAGGTGGTAGTCTCTGGTGTTTGGCTTGCCTCTTTGGGTGGGGAACCTCTGCCCTAAGAGTTAGCTGGGGCAAGGGCCCCAGTGGTCTGATTTGCCTGAGGTAGATCCTTTGCCCTATAAGTGGGGCTGGGAAAAGGAAGGGAGGCCTCACTCTTTTGGCCATACTTGCTAAAAATTTAGCCTCTGTACCTTAGAGCTGAAGGTGGGATAATAAGTGCTGGCAGCCTGTTGTTCTTTGTGGGACATCATATCCTTTGACTGGGAGGCTTAGGGGAGTGGGAGTATTATTTCCTTGGCCAGTTTCCTGGAGTGGAGCTTCCATCATGCTGAGCTGGGGGTGGGGCAGGGAGCCAGTGGGTCATGGCTCAAGTAGCACCAACTCTCAAGGTTCTTACTAAGATTTAACAAATTTTCTTGAATAGATCTTTTTTCATTTTCTATATGTTTTTAAAATAATTTCCAAAGACTTTAAATAGTTGTTTTTCTTTCTTTTTCTTTTTTTGAAGATTTATTTATTTTTGTTTGAGAGAGAGAAACAGAGAGAGTGAGCAGGCGAGGGAAGGGGCAAAGGGAGAGAATCCTCAAGCAGTCTCCCTGCTTAGTAAGGAGCCTGACCTGGGGCTCAAGCTCATGACCCTGAGATCATGACCTGAGTCGAAATCAAGAGTCAGACTCTTAACCAACTGAGCCACCCAGGCTCCCCTAGTTGTTTTTTTCTATAATTTACACCAGTATGGTTCTTTTCCTCAGGAACATGTCCATTCAGATTCTCATACTGCCATTACAGAGGTGGAAATCTCTAGAAACCTCCTTCTAAGGAAACTGAGGCCAAGAGATTCAGTGTCATCTGCCCAGGACCACATCGTGTGTTTGTGGCACAGATGAGAATAGAAGCCAGGGGCACTCACTCCTGACTGAGTATTCCTTTGACTGGTTACCTTCTATATTTTTCATATTTTCCCAAGCACACCCTCTAATTTAGTGAAAACCTCTCCATTTTCGTCTGATGTTAACAACAACAAAAATTTTCGTTTACATAGATTTCCTTGATTAATTCTGTGATTGAACAACTTTTGTATGTGTTTATTAGCCAACTGAAAGTCTTTTGTAGCTTACCTAGTCATAGTTTTGCCCTTTTTCTGGGGCTGGTAATCTTTTTCTTACTGATTTTTAATTTAAAAATGGACACATAGATCAATGGAGCAGAATAGGGACCCTAGAAATAAAGCCATGATTAAATGGTCAACTAACCTATGACAAAGGAGGTAAGAATATACAATAGGGAAAAAAGTATTTTCAATAAACAGTGCTGGGAAAACTGGACAGCCACACATAGAAGAATGAAACTGGACCAGTGTCTAACACCATACACAAAATTAAATTCAAAATGGATTAAAGACCTAAATGTGAGACCTAAAATCATAAAAATCCTGGAAGAGGGGCACCTGGGTGGCTCAGTTGGTTAAGTGTCTGCCTTTGGCTCAGGTCATGATCCCAGGGAGCTGGGATCAAGCCACATATTGGGCTCTGTGTTCAGCAGAGAGTCTGCTTCTCCTCTCTTTCTGCCCCTCCTGCCCACTTGTGCTTTTTCTCTCTCTCAAATAAATAATTTAAAAAAATATCCTAGAAGAGAACACAGGCAGTACTTTCTCTGACATCAGCCATAGCAACATTTTTCTAGATGTTTCCTAAGGTCAGGAAAACAAAAGCAAAAATAAACTATTGGGACTATATTAAAATAAAAAGCTTTTGCACAGCATGGAAGCCATCAACAAAATAAAAAGACAACCTGATGAATGGGGTAAGTTATCTGCAAATGGTATATCTGATAAGGTGTTAATATCCAAAATATATAAAAAATATACATAACTCAACCCCTAAAAAACAATCTGTTTTAAAAATGGACAGAGGGGCAGCCCGGGTGGTTCAGAGGTTTAGCGCCACCTTCGGCCCAGGTCGTGGTCCTGGAGACCCGGGATCAAGTCCCACGTCAGGCACCCTGCATGGAGTCTGCTTCTCCCTCTGCCTGTGTCTCTACCTCTCTCTCTCTCATGAATAAATAAATGAAATTTTTAAAAAATGCTTTAAAAATGGACAGAGGACCTGAGTAGACATTTTCTAAAGAAGACATACAGATGGTCAACAGACACATGAAAAGATGTTCAACATCACTCATCATGAGGGAAATGCAAATCAAAACTACAAAGAGATATCACCTTTTAGCAGTTGGAATGGCTAAAATAAAAATGACAAGAAATAATAAGTGTAGGTGAGGATGTGGAGAAAAAGGAACCCTTATGCATCAGTGGGAATACAAACTGGTGCAGCCACTGTGGAAAACAGTATAGAGGTCCCTCAAAAAATTAAAAATGGAAATACCATATGATCCAATAATTCCACAATTGGGTATTTACCCAAAGAAAACAAAAACACTAATTCAAAAAGATATATGCACCTCTATGCTTACTGTATCATGATAGCCAAGATATGAAAGCAACCTATGTGTCTGCTGACAGACAAATGGATAAGGAAAGTGGTGTGTATGTGTACACACACACACACACATTTCTCAGCCATAAAAAAAGGGTGAGAGTGTGCTACCTGAGACAACATGGATGGATGGATCTGGAAGGTATTATACTAAGTGACATAAATCAGACTGAGAAAGACAAATACCATATGATTATACTCATAAATAAAAAAATCCAAACAACAAATGAATAAACAAACAAAAAGCGGGATCAGACTTATAGATATAGACAATGAATGATTGCTAAAGTGGAGGCAAATAGGGGTTGGGCAAAATGGATAAAGAGGAGAAAGAGATACAGGCTTCCAGTTATGGAAGTCACAGGAATAAAAGGCATAGCATAAGGAAAACAGTAAATGATATTGTAATAGTGATGTAATGGGACAGATAGTAGCTACACTTTTTCTGAACATAATATAATATATAAACTTGTCAAATCATTAAGTTGTACATCTGAAACTAATGTAACATTGTGTGTCAACTATACTCAAATAAAAAATAAATAAAAATAAAAATGCTCCAAATATTTTATCCAAGTCTGTGGCTTATTTTAAAGCTTTCTGTGTTATCTTGGGTCATTTATTAATTTATGTAACTGAGGGGTGCCTAGGTGGCTCAGTTGGTTAAGTGTCTGCCTTACAGTCCTGGGATCAAGCCCCACATTGGGCTCCCTGCTCAGTGGGGAGCCTAAGTCTCTTTCTCCCTCTGCTGTTTCCCTTGTTTGTGCTTGCTCTCTCTCTCTGTCAAATAAATAAATAAAATATTTAATAAAATTTATGTAACAATCTATCTTTTTTCTGTATCAGTTTCTGGATGGGTCCTTTCCATCTCATAATTAAAAAAAAACTATTTTTCTACATTTTCTCCTAATATCTTTATAGTTTTGATTTTATGTTGTTTTATTTTTTAAATATTTATTTATTCATTTGAGAGAGAGAGCATGAGAGTGGGGAAAGGGGCAGAGGAAGAGGGAATGAGAGCATCCCAAGTAGATATGGGGATTAATCCCATGATACTGAGACCACAACCCCAGCTGAAATCAAGAGTCAGATCCCAACGGACTGAGCCACCCAGGTGCCCCACAATATTTTAAAAAATGATTTATTTATTGATTTGGGAGGGAGAGAGAGAGAAAGCATGAATGCTGGGGTAGGGGCAGAGAGCAAAGTCTCAAGCTGACTCCCCACTTAGTGCCTCACTTGGGGCTCAATCCCAGGACCCCAAGACCATGTCCTGAGCCGAAATCAAAAGTCAGCGGCCTAAATGACTGAGCCACCCAGGTGCCCATCCTGTTTAGCTCTTTAATCCATCTGGATATTCTTTCTTTTGGTCTTTATTTTTGTGCATGGTATGAGGTAAAAAACAGTATGAATATTTACCACTTACATACTACTTATTATGTGCTAAACACCTAAGTACTCACACATATTATTTAATATTACTAATAACACTGTAAAGTAGGTACTATTATTATCTTTATTTTATAGATGAGGAGATAGAGAGTTAGGTGTTATGACCAAGGTCATACAGCTAATAAATGGTGTAGCCAGATTTTCAACAGGCAGTCTGGCTCCAAAGTTTGTGTTCAACCATTGTGTTATACCGTCTTTCAGTTTAAAGATAAGGATTTAGCTTTACTTTTTAAATTGTCCTAATGTCATTTTTTAAATAGACCATCTTTCTCTCAATGATTTGATATACTTCCTTCATTGCGTACTACATTCTCATACAATGTGGGTCTTTTTCTTGGCTCTATCCTCTTCTATTATTATTTGTGTTTTTGTTTAATGTCATACTTTCAAAATTAGTAACACTTTATAGTACTTATATTTGATCAGACAAGTCTTTTTTTCAAAGATGCACTGGCGGTTATGGCTTATTTTCTTTGGGGGAAGAATTTTAGAATTATCGAGTTTCATTTAAAAAAATCCTACTAAGAAATCCTATGAGATTTTTATTTTGATTGAATTTAGGTAAACTGAGTCCTATTAATAAGCCTTCACATTCAGGAACATGGTATATATTCCATTTGTTGGAGACCTATGACATTTTTAGAGCAGAAAGGAAAGATCTGTAGAAAGACAGAGACTGAAAATAATGGAGAGCTGGTAACGTGCTTCAGGAGGTATAAGGCTGAGGGAATCTCTCTTCAGAAAAAGGTTAAGATGAGTAAATAAGTACAATGGCAGAATATTATGGTTGAGACATGGGCCAGTGGGGGAACTTATACATGATGTCCTTAATCTTTTCAATTAAAAAGATATGATGAGACCATGTACTGGGGTCATCATAAAGCAGTTCTAAGTTTTTATGAAAGTAGGAAAGGCTTCTTATGAGAACAGAAAAGGCTTGAAGTAGCCATTTTACTTGAGTTTGCAAAAAACTTGATAGGAAAGAAAGGATTTATGAGCAGTGATAAGAACCCATTTAAAGTTTAACATGAATTTGTATTGGACAGTTCTATATTTTTCTCTAGTGATTCTGCTGATTAACAGAAGAACTGATGGTGGTGGATCACTAGGCTAGGAAAAAATGAAATAGCAGGTATGATCAAAGAAAAAAGAAAGAAAGAAAGAAAAGGAAAAAAGGAATGTGGTTATACTGGACTAGAAGAGAATGGAAAGAGTTGAGTTATTTGAAGTCTATGTGAGAGCAAAGAATAGGTCTGGGGAAGTAAGATTATAGTAACTAGAAAACCTGAGTTGACAATCTTAGAAGTGGAGCTTATATGTGGTACAGGCAGTGGCTGAAGAAGAACAAAACACTGAGAAGTGAAAAAAATTTAAAACAACCCTGGGGAAGTGGATGAATTTGATAACATGGATGTCAAGGTCACTTAGGATAATAAACTGAAGTTAACCAAGGAAAGAAAAATTGGGCTCAGAATGTGCTAGTTCATGACAACACTGATAATGAAGAGACAGAAGACACAGATTTTAAGTGAAGAGAAGCAGCAGGAAGATGATGTGGAAAAAGTACCGAGTGATAACAGGAAGCAAGGATTCAGGTAATTTAGTTCTTTTTTTAAAGATTTTATTGATTTAACAGAGAGAGAGAGAGAGAGAGAGAGAGAGAGAGAGAGAGAACTAGCACAAGGAGGAGGAGCTGTGGTAGGAGAGGGAGAAGCAGGGAGCCTGACATGTGTCTCGATCCCAGGACCCTGAGATCATGACCTGAGCCGAAGGCAAACACTCAACCAACTGAACCACCCAGGCACCTCTTAGTTCCTTCTTTTGCTGAGAGAAAGGTAGTGGGAGAAAATGAGACTTCCACAAAAATGATTAGTGAGGCACATGTTGTTGCTTTTGTTCTAAGAGGAAGAAGGGAGAAGAGGTGAAGATTGATAATAAGGAGAATATTGCCTATAATTGTGTGGGAAAATCTCTGTCTTTGGGGGAGGGTTGGATGAAGTTATAGATAACCTTGGGAGTGAGGGTAAGGACTTAGAAAATGCAGAGCTATCAGAGATTTGGGGCGGGTGGGGGAAGGAGACTTGAGGAAAAAGGAGTGATATAACAACGTTTGTGTTTTAGGGAGATACATTTAATAAGGATGAACAGGTATAACTGGAGAAGAGAAGAAAGAGTTAGAGACCACTTAGGAAACTAACTATAGAAATCCAGAAGAGACATGATATCCAAGCCTGGATCAAAGATATTTTTACATTAACCTCAATTCCAGCTACAAGGAGATGTGAAGCTTGGAAGAAGAAAGATTTAGATGAAGGAAAACCCAAGGACCATTGTACTATGAAGAAAGTGCACCAGGTTCAATTTTCAGCTTTGCTGTTACAGAGTTGCATGAGTTTGTGTAATCTTTAATCTTTCAAGGCCTCAGTTTACAAAATAATAAAATTGAAATAGATGCCCTTAAAGATCATTAATTTCAGTTCTAAATTCTATCAGTCAATGAATGAATCTTTACCCTTCATTTCCTTTAGATACTAAGTCTTGCTTATAAGCTATAAAGATTGGCAAAAGTAATAATTCTGTCAATTGAACTAGAAGACCAAATATGAAAAGATGATATTAACAAACGAGTAAGCAGTATTTCTCAAATTTTACAGTGCATATAAGTCATTTGAGGATATTGTTAAAATGGAGATTCTGATTCAGTTGGGCTGGGATGGAGCCTGAGATTCTACACTTCTTACAAAGCTCCCAGGGGATGCTGATGCTGCTGGTCCATGGACCAGACTCTGAGGAGCAAACTCATAGAAAGTGGAGCTCAGTAGTCTGAATAACCTTAGCTTCCTTTGTAAAAGAAAAGAGACTGCTTTCTTCTGGGCTTCTTGCCAGTTATGCAACATGCCTTTGTGACTTTCTGCGACTCTGATGTCAGCTGTGAGGTTTGGTTTTTCCCTTTTAAGTGTAGGGATTTCCCTCTATTATCTATGTTTCTGTATGATCATAAAAATGAACCAGAGAACTTCCATTTCTATGCAATGGAGTAGATGTACTTATCCCTATTCCTCCTACTAAGTATAACTATAATACTAGACATTATAAAATAACCATAAGAAGACTTCAAAAAGACATTATTCATAAAACAAATATAAGAAGACTCTGAAAGGTAGAGAGAAGAAGAGAGACTGGCTAGGGACCTTGGGGACAAGAAATGATACAGTGTTGAGTTCCCTGGGTTTTCAATTATTTCATATATCTGAGAGTTGGTGCTAGAGATGCCAATAGGCATAGCCAAATGATAGCCCCAAGAAAAGTCTGTTCTCTCTAGACAGGACCAGGAAAAGGGCACCAGTGCAAGACCAAAAACCTTAAGACATTAACTATTTTATTTTATTTTATTTTTTTATTTTTTATTTTTTTTTTTTGACATTAACTATTTTATTACAGCTAAACATCACAGAAAAAACTGTGGTCCCAGCCCCACCCACTCCAGCAAAAGCCAAGTGGGGAGCCTAAATTTCTATCCTTGTGAGGGTGTAAGGAGGCACCCCAACCACTGTCTGCATGGTATTAGAGAATGTCAGATAGGGAGACAAGACTTTCATCCTCAACAGCTGGTAATGAGGCATTCCCCTACCCTCTGAGGTATCTGTGGAATCTATATTTCCACCCCCAGAGAAGATGAAACAAAGGAGAAACAAAGTCTGCAAACATTTGTAAAGAGGCAGGACGTTAACCATCACCCAGCAGATAATGAGGCCACCTCCGCCATGATGTTAGTAGAGACCATGTGGGGCATCATCTCCACCCAGCAGAAGCAAGAAATCCTTCACCTTGAGTATCAATGGAGATCAAGTGGGGAACCTGAGGGTCTATTTCCACCTGAAGTAACAAGGCCAAATTCTTCCCTGGCATAGCAGTGTCAGAGGAATCCCAGCAGGGAGCCTGCTTCTCCCCCTGCCTATGTTTCTGCTTCTCTTTCTGTGTCTCTCATGAATAAATAAATAAAATCTTTAAAAATAAAAATAAAAAATAAGATGTCCAGGTTTCAATAAAAAATTACTCATCATACTAAGAACTAGAAAAAACTCAAACTGAATGAAAAAAACACAACCAATTGATGCCAACACCAAGATGACAGAAATGTTACAATATCTGACAAAGATTTTAAGGTAACCATCATAACACAGTGAAGCAAACAATCAACAAAATTAAAAGGCAACCTATGGAATGGGAGAAGATATTTGCATATGACATATCTGATAAAGGTTTAGTATTCAAAATATATAAAGAACTTGTAAAATTCAACATCCAAAGCAAAAATAATCCAATTTAAAAAATGAGCAGAAGATATAAAGAGACATTTTTCTAAAGATATACAGATGGCCAACAAACAAATGAAAAGATGTTCTACATCACTTATCATCAGGGAAATACAAATCAAAACCGTAGTGAGATACCACATCACACCTGTCAGAATGGCTAAAATTAACAACTTAGGAAACAACAGATGTTAGCAAGGATGCAGAGAAAGGGGAACCCTTTGGCACAGTTCATGGGAATGTAAACTGGTACAGCTTCTCTGGAAAACAGTATGGAGGTTCCTTAAAAAGTGAAAAATAAAGAATGAAACTAGACCACTCTCTTGCACCATACACAAAGATAAACTCAAAATGGATGAAAGATCTAAATGTGAGACAAGATCCCATCAAAATCCTAGAGGAGAACACAGGCAACACCCTTTTTGAACTTGGCCACAGTAACTTCTGGCAAGATACATCCACGAAGGCAAAAGAAACAAAAGCAAAAATGAACTATTGGGACTTCATCAAGATAAGAAGCTTTTGCAGAGCAAAGGAAACAGTCAACAAAACTAAAAGACAACCTACAGAATGGGAGAAGATATTTGCAAATGATGTGTCAGATAAAGGGCTAGTATCCAAGATCTATGAAGAACTGATTCAACTCAACATTTACTCAGCCATCAAAAAGAATGAAATCTTGCCATTTGCAACAATGTGGATGGAGCTAGAGTATTATATGCTAAGTGAAATAAATTAGTCATAGAAAGACAAATACCATATGACCTCACTCATCTGTGTAATTTAAGAAATAAAACTGATGATCATGGGGGAAAAAAGAGAGAGGCAAACCAGGAAACAGACTCTTAGCTATAGAGAACTGATGGTTACCAGAGAGGAGGTGGGTGAGGGGATGGGTTCAATAGGTGATGGGGATTAAGGATACTTGTGACGAGCACCAGGTGCTGTACTGAAGTGCTGAATCACTAAATTGCACATCTAAAGCTAATATTACACTGTATGTTAACTGGAATTTAAATAAAAAATTTAAAAGAAGAACCATCATAAAAATGCTTCCATAATGTACATACTTCATAGAAAAAAATAGAAAGTCTCAGCAAAACCCGAGAAGATATTTAAAAAAAAACATATGGGGGGCACTTGGGTGGCTCAGTGGTTGAACATTTGCCTTTGGCTCAGGTTGTGATCCCAGGGTACTGGGATTGAGTCCCACGTCAGGCTCACCACAAGGAGCCTGCTTCTCCTTCTGCCTATGTCTCTGCCTCTCTCTGTCTCTCATGAATGAATGAATGAATAAATAAATAAATAAATAAATAAATAAATAAATAAATAAATAAAATATTTTTAAAAAGAACATGTGGAAATTTTAGAACTGAAAAATTTAATAGCTGAAATAAAAACCTCCATGAGTTATCAGTTAGGAAAGATGTTGGATTTGAGGTTGGTGTTGAGGAGAATAACTACCATGACTTCCAGTGCTTTGAGGAAACCTTATATGTGAGGCCTTTTGGCCAAGCGTCTGTGATTTCATATGTTGGAACATTTGCTGTATCCCTGGGGGTTGCAGTTTTCTATAAGTTTGCTGTGGCCGAACCAAGCAAGATTGCAGATTTCTACAGAAATTATGATTCCATGAAAGATTTTGAGGAGAGAGATGAAGAAGGGTGGTATCTTTCAGAGTGCAAAGTGATTCTGAAATGTAAATAATTTTTTAGGTTGAGTTCCATTGAAGTTTGTCACTGACTTGTGTTCCTGAATTATGAAACATGAATATTGGGGTTATGGAATAGTTTCTCTTGATAAATAAACCACTAACAAATTTTTAAAAAGGGAAAAAAGACCTCAATGAAGAGGTTCAACAGGAGAATGGAAGAGGCAGAGGAAAGATCAGTGAACTCAAAGAACAACAGAAATTACTCAATTGGAACAACAGAAGGAAATAGATAAAAAATGAGATAATAAAGCCACCAGGGACTTGTGGGACAATGAGAACAGTTTTAACCTTCCTGTCATCAAAGTCTTGGAAAGAGAGGACAAAGAGGGTGGGGCCAAAAAAGCACTCAAAGAAATTATGTGTTAAAAGATACCAAATTTGGCAAAAGATATAAACTTACAGATTCACAAGGCTGAGTGAATCCCAAACAATATAAACTCAAAGAAATCCACCCAAGAGACATCATAGTCCAGTTTTGGAAACTAAAGACAAAGAACAAATATTGAAGGCAGTCAAAGAAAAACAACACTTTATTTATAGGGAGAAAACAAGTTAGTAAATTTCTCACCAGAAACCCTGGAGGCCAGAGAGAAGTGGCACAATATTTCTGAAGTACTGAAAGAAAAGGATCATCAACCTGGAATCCTACAAACAAAAATGTCTTAACCAACAAAAATGTCTTTTGGGAATGACAGAGAGATAGAGACTTTATCAGAAAAAGGGAAACTATGAGAATTTATCAACAGATCTTTGGCTAAAGATGGCTAAAGGCACAGTTCCTGGCTTGCTCAGTCAGTAAAGCATGTGACTCTCAATCTCAGAGTCATGAGTTCAAGCCCCACGTTGGGCATGGAGCCTACTTGAAAAAATGGCTAGGGCAGCAAGGTGGCTCAGCGGTTTAAGTGCATGGCCCAGCAGTTAAGTGCTGCCTTCGGCCCGGGGTATGATCCTGGTGACCCGGGATCGAGTCCCATGTCAGGCTCCCTGCATGGAGCCTGCTTCTCTCTCTCCCTCTGCCTGTGTCTCTGCCCCCCTCTCTCTCTGTATCTGTCATAAATAAATTTTAAAAATCTTAAAAAAATGGCTAAAGGAAGCTCTCCAAACAGAAATGATAAGAAAAGAATCTTGCAAAATCAAAAAGGAAAAAAGAAAATGGTAAACCTATTTTTTATATAGGTAAATACAATAAGCTTTCCTTCTCCCTTTGAGTATTGGCTGAAGGTTGAAGTGAAAATTATAACATTAATCTGGCTCTAAATGTACATACAGAAAAATTTAGGACAATTATAGGTGGGGTAGGGTAAAGAGAAGTAAAGTTTCTATACTTGAACTGGTAACATGATGACAGCAGTGGACAGTAGTAATAGGTCTTATACACACCCACATTCCACAATATCTAATGAAACCACTAAAAAAAGCTATACAAAGAATACAGTTAATAACACTACAGATGAAGCAAAATGGAATTATAGAAAATGTTCAAGTAATCCACAGGAAGGCAGGAAAGAGAGAAGAGAAATGAAAAGCAGAGAGAACAAAACAAACAAAACAAAAAAATGAAGTTGCAGATTATGCTCTAACAGATTAGTGATCTAAATATACTGATTAAAAGAGATTAGCAAAGTGGACTAAAAAATGTGCTGTGTATATGCTGTCTACAAGATATTCACTTCAAATATACAATTATAGGCAGGATTAAAGTAAAAAGATGGAAACAATATATCATGTAACATTAATTAAAAGATAACAGGAGTGGCAAATTAATATTAGTGATTGTAGATTTGAGAGCAAAGAAAATCACCAGATAAACAGAAAGATACTGATAAAAAGGTCACTCTACAAAGAAGATATAGCAATCATAAATGTATATGCATCTAACAACACAGTCACAAAATATGTGAAGGAAAAACCAATAGGAGTGAAAGGAGAGCTAAATTATTCCAGTTGTAGTTTGAGATTTCAACATGCCTGCTCAGCCAGTAACAGAACTACTAGTTTGAAAATCAGCAAAGATATATAAGAATTTGGCAACACCATCAACCAGTGGGATCTAATCAATATTTATGGAACAATTCTCCTAATAAGTACAGGATACAATTCTTTTCAAGTGTTTGTGGAACATATATTAAGATAGATCACATGCTAATCCATAAAATACATCTCAAAAAATTTAAATAACTGAAATCATACAAGCCGTGTTCTCTGACAACAATGCAATAATATTAGGGTTCAATAACAGAAAGATAATAGGAAAATCTGTAAACACTTAGAAACTAAACACATTTCTAAGTAATTCATGAGCCGAAGAGGAAGTCTTAAGAGAAATAAAATAGAATGAAATAACTGAAAGTGAAAATACAACATAGCAAAATTTGTAGGATACAGTTAAAGTAGTACTGACAAGGAAATTTTTAAGATTTTATTATTTTATTATTAAGATTTTATTTATTTATTCATGAGAGACACAGAGAGAGAGGCAGAGACACAGGCAGAGGGAGAAGCATGCTCCATGCAGGGAGCCCAAAGTGGGACGAGATCCTGGGACTCTGGGATCACGCCCTGAGCCAAAGGTAGATGCTTAACCGCTGAGCTACCCAGGTATCCCTGACAGGGAAATTTACATTTCCTTACAAATTTTACAGCCTTAAAATACATACATTAGAAAAAAAGAGAAACAGTCTCAAATTAATAATCTAAGTTCTCATCTAAGGAGCCTAGAAAAAGAGCAAACTGAGTGCAAAGCAAGTAGAACAAAGTAAATAATAAAGAGCAGTAATCAACAAAACTGAAAACACAAAGAAAATAGAGAAAATCAATGGAGGAGCGGGTTCCTTGACAAGATGGATAAAACTTACTAACTTCTACCAAGAATGACAGAGAAAAAAAAGGGAAGACTAATTAATGAAATAGTGGATATCACTATAGACCCTGCACATATTGAAAGAATAATAAGGGAATAACACAAAGACTGCTATACACAAAAATTTGACAACTTAGATAAATTGGGTCACTTCACTGAAAAACACGAATTATCACAACTCACCCAATATAAAATAGATAATTTGAACAGCTCTGTAACTATTGAGGAAAGAGAATTTGTAATTTAACATCACTTAAAAATATATTCAGGCCCAGATAATTTCACTGGAGAGTTCTATCAAACATTCAGAAAAGTATGAACATAAAATCTATACAACCTTTTCCAAAATGATGGAAGAGAAGGGAACATATTTCAATTCATTATTATAAGTTAGTATTACCTTGATACCAAAAGCAGACAATGGCAGTATACAAAAAGAAAACTATAGGCCAATATCCCTCATAGATATAGATGAAAAATCGTTAATAAAAACATTAGAAAATAGAATTAATCAACATATAAAAGGAATTACACACCATGACCATGTGGGGTTTATTCCAAGGATGCAAGGCTGGTTTAACATTCAAAATCAGCCAATGTAGTTCACTATATTATACAGAAGAAAAGTCATTTGATTATACCAAGTGATGCAGGAAAAGCATGTGACAAAATTCAACAGTCATTCATTATAGAAATCAGGAAAAAAAATGGGAGTGGGGAGCTTCCTCAGTTAATAAAGAATCTCTACAAAAACCTACAGCTAACATTATACTTAATGGTGAAAGACTGAATACTTTCCCCCTGATAGTGAATAAGGAAAGAATACCCACCCTCACCACTCTTAACATAGTGCTGAAAGCTCTAATTAGTACAATAAGAAAAGGAAAGAGAAGGCATATGTAGTGGAAAAGAAGAAATAAAACTGTCCCTATTTCAGAAAGGAGACTAAGAGTACATTTATCTTGATGAGCATTGGGTAATGCATAAAATTGCTGTATTGTTGTATTATACACCTGAAATGAACACTTTGTTAATTATACTTCAATAAAAAAGAAAAGAAAGACCCTAAAACAAACCAAACAGCAAATCAACAGCAAATCTGACCCTATTTGCAGATGGCATAATTGTTTACATAGAAAATCCTAAGGAATCTTTCCTCCCCAAATCCCAGAAATGAGTCTGTTCAGCAAGGTTGTAGGATTCAAGACAAACACACAAAAATCTATTGTATTTCTTTATACAGTTGACCCTTGAACAACATGGGTTTGAACGTTACAGGTATATTTATATACGGATTTTTTTTTGATACATTCAGTATAGTACTGTAAATGTTTTCCTCTTCCATATGATTTTCTTAATAACATTTTTGTTTCTATAGCTCCCTTTACTGTAGGAATACAGTATATAATACATGTAACATATAAAATATGTGTTAATTGAATATGTTATTGGTAAGGCTTCCCAACAATAGTAAGCTATTAATAGTTAAGTTTTTGAGGAGTCAAAAGTTATACATAGATTTTTTTTGACTGTGCAATGTTAGGTACCCCTATTTCCCATGTTCAAGAGTCAACTATATTAGAAGTTAACACATGGACACCATTTACAATCGCTCAAAAAATCTGAAATACTTCAGTATAAAAATAACAAAACAGGAATCCCTGGGTGGCTCAGTGGTTTAGTACCTGCCTTCGGCCCAGGGCATGATCCTGGAGTCCCAGGATCAAGTTCCATGTCCGGCTCCCTGCAGGGAGCCTGCTTCTCCCTCTGCCTGTGTCTCTGCCTCTCTCTGTGTCTCTTTCATGAATAAATAAAAATCTTTAAAAAATAACAAAACATGTACAGGATTTGTATGCTGAAAAGTACATAATGCTAACCAAAGAGATAAAAAAATCCAAATAAAGAGATGTACTCTGTTCATGCATTGGAAGATTCAATATAATAAAGATGTCAATTCTTTTTCAGTTGAGGTATAACTAAAGATGTCAATTCTTGATATATATATACTACACTGAGTTGGATAGTGTCCCTCAAAATTCATGTTCTTCCTGGAACCTCAGAATGTGTCCATTTTTGGAAACAGGGTCGTTGCAGAGGTAATTAAGTTAAGATGAGATCATACTGGAGTAGGATGGACCCTTAATCCAATAATGGCTGGTGTCCTGATGACAAGAGAGAAGAAAAACAAGAGACTCGTAAGAAGAATTCCATGTGATGACAGAGATAGAAATTGCAGTGATGAATATATAAGCCAAGGAATGCCAAACTTTGTCAGAAACCACTAGAAGCTAGGAAGAGGCAAGGAAGGATCCTCCCCCTAGAGGCTTCAAAGAGTATGGCTTTGTTGACACCTTGATTTCAGACTTCTAGCCTCCAGAACTGTGAGAGAATAAGTTTCTGTTATAAGCAGTTTGTGGTAATTTGCAATGGCAGTCCTAAGAAATGAATACTGTTCAATGCAATTCCTATCAAAATCCCAGAAAAAATATTTGTAGACATGGACAAGATTATTCTAAAATAAACATGTAAAAGCAAAGGAACTAAAACATCTAAATTTTGCAAAAGAATAAAGTGGATGGAATCACTCTACCTGATTTTAAGACTTGTTGTATAGTCACAGTAATCAGGACTGTGTGATATTGGCAGAGGCATAGACACTTTGAGAAGAGAATATAGAGCCCAGCAATAGACTCACCTGAATATGTCCAACTGATTGCTGTCAAAAGTACAAAAGCAATTTATTGGAGGAAAGACAGCATTGTCAAGAAAATGATGCTAGAACAATAGACGTGCATAGGCAAAATGAACCGTAATCTAAATCTCACACCTCGTACACAAATTAACTTAAAGTGTATTATAAGCTTAAATGTAAAACAGAAAACTATAAAACTTAAACAACAACAACAACAACAACAACAGAGGAACAGGGGAACATCTTTGGGATGTAGCTGTGCAAGGAGTTCTACAATGTACTTGACACCAAAAGTAGGATCAGTAAGATGAAGTTGATGAAATGGACAAATTAAAAACTTTCGTTCTAAAAAAACAAAACAAAAAAAAACCCAAAAAAACCTTTTGTTCTGTGAAAGACCTTGTTAAGCTGGTAAGAAGACAAGCTGCAACTGGGAGAAAGTATTTTCAAACCACATGTCTGACTAGAATGTAGACTATATAAAGAACTCTCAAGACTTAACAGTAAACAAGCAACAATCCAATTACAAAATAGACAAAAGATACAAACAGACATTTCAACGAGAGGATATACAGACAGCAAATAAGCACATGAAAAGATGGTTAGCATCATTAACTGTTAGGGAAACACAAATTAAAACCACAATAAGATTTGTGACACACCTATCAGAAGGGCTAAAATAAAAACAATAGTGACAACACCAAATATTGACAAAGATGTAGAGATTCTGGATTATTCACACATTTCTGGCAAGAATGTAAAAAATTATGGACGCTCTGGACACAATTTCTTTAAAATCTAAACATGCAATTACCATATGAGCCAGCAAATTGCCTTCTTAGGTACTATCCCAGAGAACTGAAGACTCACGTTCACACTAAAGCCTGTTTACAGCAGCTTTATTTGTCATAGCCCCAAACTGGAAACAACCCAGGTGTCCTTCAATGAGTGAATGGTTAAGTGAACTGTAGTACCAGTTTATCCATAGCATGGAATACTACTCTGCAATAAAAAACAATGACAAGCATACACGCAACAACTTGTAACTTGATGAATCTCCAGAGAATTCTGCTGACTGAAAAAGCCAATCTCAAAATGTTGTACACTATATGATTCCAAAATTCAAAAATTAGATACTGTATGATCAATATATAGAACACTATGGAAATGACAAAATTATAGAAATTAATAACAGACTAGTGGTTGCCAGGGATTAAGGAGGACCTGGGGTAGGAAAGAAGTAGGTAGGAACTAGAGAAGGGCAACATTGAGGTATCCTTGTGATGGAGAAGTTCTGTATCTTGACTAATAATGTCAACATCCTGGTTGTGATATTGTTTTATGAGATGTTACCATTGGGGAAACTGGGAAAAGCATATATAAGATCTCTTGTGTTCTTTCTTACAACTGCATGCGAATCTACAATTATTTCAAAATAAAATTTCAATTAAGAAAAAAAACAGAGCAATCTATTTTCTCTTAAAGATAATCTAGAATATGAACCTACTATATATAGGCTTGCCTGTTTAAGCACACAAGTCAGTCATCCTTCCTGATTTTTCATTGGCAGTAGCTTCTGAACACCAAGTTGAGCCTCTCCTTTGAACTGAATCTTAGCAAGAGCAGGTAAAGATGTGTGTTCTGGTGGAAAGAGCCCTGGAAGTAAGGTCAGATGACTGGAGTTCTAGTCCTGACTCTCATCCATTATCCAAATGAACTTAGTCACATTGGTAACTCGACTTTTTTTGGAAGGCAGCTATGCTCACCATGATACCACCAACAGGGTAACTTGACTTTTTTTCAAACTTAAAAATTTCCTCACTTGTAAGGATTTGTCAAGGATAATAACAGCACTCTCCACACTATTGCTGGCGGTGGGGGAAGGGATTGTATGGAATAATGGATGTAAGAATGCTTTGTAAAATGTAAAGCAAGGTACTTTGAGATGTGAGGTTTTATATTTGTGCAACAGCCATTTTGCCAGAGTATGGAGGCACTTGATAAATAGCTCAATAAATAATGAATGACTAACTGGTCATTATAAAAGTCAACCAAGGGCAGAATTTTCTTCCAGGCATTTAAAACAAAAGAGATACATAGCACATTCAATCAAACAGGAAAAAGCAACATATATTATATAAGGAGCCAACAGGATTATTAAATTAATCTCTGCATAAGAAATGAACTATCTCACCATGTTTCAGGGGATGAGCAACAATGGATGTGAGACTTGTCAAAAAAGTAGAAAAACATTAATGTCTCTAGCAGGAAATCCAAGAACCAGGGAGATGAAACAGTAATAGATAGAATAAAAGTGGCAAAAAAATACTCAGAGTAGTTTAGGCCTTATATAGAGACTATGGAAATAGATCAATTTGGATTTACAGTACAATTTAATTTTAGTTTGTATTAGTTACTATGGTGAACACATCTGAAGGTCCAGATGAGGCTCATGGCTTAGAAATAGAATTTTCTCTTCTTCCCAAAAGAAATGTCCAATGCTAATGTTTTTTTAAAACTTAAGGGCAGCCCGGGTGGCTCAGCGGTTTAGCGCCACCTTCAGCCCAGGGCGTGATGCTGGAGACCTGGGATGGAGTTCCATGTCGGGTTCCCTGCATGGAGCCTGCTTCTCTCTCTGCCTGTGTCTCTGCCTCTCTCTCTCTCTCTCTGTGTCTCTCTCATGAATAAATAAATAAAAATTAAAATAAAATAAAATAAAATAAAATTCACACAGGTCATAATTACATAGCTCGGGGAGAATTCTAGGTTTTGAAGTTGATGCTGGTTTGTACCAGGTTGTTACCCTTTTATACTGTTCCACCATCTGCTATGGTTTGTACATATTTTTATATGAAGAGGCAACTGAGCCCAAAGCAGAGTCAAGATCCTCAGTTCTTAACATCAACTCAAATAATGACTTTAATATGACCTTAAGGAAGCAATTTAACTTTAACATTTTATAGCTTCTTTATAATAACAATACCACTTTACATGTGTATGAGCTGTGAAGTTTACAATACATATTATTTTAATTGATCTTTAAAACTTCATTGTGAGAGTCAGAGTAAGTATTATTTCCTACAACTGAGAAAACCGAAGTCAAACAGCACAGGAGGGATATTCATATGGAAAATCAAACAAATAAGAGATCCTTACCTTACACCATAAACAAAACAATTAAAAATGGCTCATAAACCTATATGTTAGAGATAAATGTATAAAAACGTCTATAAGAAAATACAGGAGAAAATCTTTCAAAATTTGAGATACATAAAGATTTCTTATCATGACCAAAACATGAACCATAAAAGAAAAAAGTGATAAAGTAGACTTCATCAAAACTTAAACTTTTTCTTTTTAAATAATATCATTAAGAAAATGAAAAGACAAGCCAAAGATTGTGAGAAAATATTTACAAATTGTATATTTGATAAAGACTTTGTACTTAGAATACATAAGTAACTCTTACAACGCAACAAGAACTCAATTTTTTAAATGGGAAAATAGTTGAATAGACATTTTTCCAAAGAAGGCATACAAATGGTCAATGAACACATAAAAAAATTATCAACACCATTAGCCATCAAGGAAATGCAAATCAAAACCACAATGAGCTACCACTGTGTACCCATTAAAATGGCTATAATGAAAAAGATGGACAATAGTCAGTGCTGATGAGGATGTGGAGAAATTAGAACCCACATATACTGCTGGTAGGAATGTAAAATAATGCAACCACTTTGGGAAACAGATTGTAGCTCCTCAAAAAGTTAAACATAAAGTTACCATATGACCCAGAAATTCATGTATGCAAGAGAACTGAAAATACAGGTCCACACAAAGACTTGTATACAAATGTCATAGCAGTATTATTCATAATAGCTAAAAAGTGGAACCAACTCAAATGTCTACCAACTAGTGAGTGGAT
The DNA here is from genome assembly GCF_018345385.1 of Vulpes lagopus. Classification (NCBI taxonomy): domain Eukaryota; kingdom Metazoa; phylum Chordata; class Mammalia; order Carnivora; family Canidae; genus Vulpes; species Vulpes lagopus. Next base: position 54,514,954 of record NC_054848.1, read on the forward strand.
AAAGAAAATGTGATATATCCATTAAGTATATGGATACCATTAATATGGTTATATCCTATTTATTCAGCAATAGGAAGGTTTAAAATACTGATACATGCTACATGGATAAGCCTCAAAAATATTATGCTAAATTGAAAGAAGCCAGGCATAAGAGGTCACAAGATACATGGTTTCATTCATATGAAGTGTCCAGAAAAAGAAAATCTACAGAGATAGAAGGCAGATCAGTGGTTGCCTGGGCCTTAAGGTGGGAAACAAGGGTTGACTGCAAATAGGTGAGAGGAAACTTTGGGGGTAATGGAAATATTCTAAAACTGGATCGTGGTGACAGTTGCATTAACTCTATAAACTTACCACAATCACCAAATGGTATACATACAAAGGCTGCATTTCATGGTATGTATATTACACCTCAATAAAGCTATTTTAAAAATCACTGAATAAACCTGTGCTGAAAAGAAAAACAATCAACAGAAGAGGGACAAAAATTGGTCCTCAGTGTTCCTTCTATTACCTGCCTCAGAGAAATGGAAGGAATAACAATAAGCTTTTTCAAAGGGGGTGGGGGTACCTGGGTGGCCTCAGTAGTTGAGCATCTGCTTTTGGCTCAAGTCATGATCCCGGGGTCTGGGATCGAGTCCCACATCAGGCTCCCCACAGGGAGCCAGCCTGCTTCTCCCTCTGCCTGTGTCTCTGCCTCTCTCTCTCTGTCTCTCATGAATAAATAAATAAAATCTTTAAGAAAAAGGTTTTTCAAAGGGTTAATATCACAGGAGAAGTAACAATTTCACCAGGTTTTGAAAACACAAAGTAATCTAAAATGCCAGGTGGTACTGCTATTTTCACTTAATAATCCATAGTATAAAAAAAAAACCCATAGTATACTTGTATCAGAAATTTTCTACTTTTAACTATTTACATTTTATAAACCCAGGGAAATTTTAGTGTGTAAGTATATTGTAATGTGAATTTATTTACCCTAAAAGTCATATTAGAAAGCATTATTCTATGTAATTTCTAACACAGAAGACAAGTCTTTAAAATTAGCTGATAGCTTAATATCACTGACTTACGGTGTGGCTAATAAGGCTCAGAGCATCTTCGAAATAACCCCAAACTTCTTCCAGGGGACAGAGTTCTGTACTTGGCACCCCATCTGGCACTAACAGGTTAATCAAGTTGTGCATACATTTGCTGAAATCAAAATGAGAAAACTCATCCCATAAGGAAATAAATCATTGGCTTCATAGCTAAGATAAGTAAAATCTGGACCTCATCCCAGACTACGAGCTTCAAAACGCTTCTGTTCTTCTCTCCTTTTTATCTGGCCTCCAACCTCAGAAGACAGATTTTTGAAGCTATAAAAGGGGCTGACCAATCCTTTTTATTATGCCTATGGTCGTCTTTCACCTTTTTTTAGTTTCCTGCACTAAGGAGTTGTAGCTGTTTATTGTATTTTATGAGTTGGTTCAATCCATAGGCACTTTAAAGCATCTCATTACACCCTCAGATGGGCAAGGGAATTTGGGATTTAAACTGGGAATAATTCCAGGAGAACTGTCTCTCATGTCTCAGAAAAGAAAGACTGTAATAAAGTTTTCCATAGAAAAATCACATATCATTTTCCCCCATGTCTAGGCATAGAAAACATAAAATCTCTAATAAATAACATTTTGTATTATGATGTATGGCACTTATTGGTCCTTAAAGAAAAGTGCTTAGAAAAAAACACCTGGGGCAAATATTGCAAAATGTTAACATTTGTTAAATCTGGGTGGTGAATACATTGGTGTTTGTTGTATTAATCTCTGAAAGAGACTTAGTAATTTTATCGTATACATAGTCTCACATAAAGAAACAGCTTTGCTCCTTTCTCTTTTGGGAAATCCAGACTCCTTCACATAGCTAATTAATTCTTGTTCTATAATACAACTCTAAATATGGAGCGGTTTTTGAGGGCTTTTGAGTTCAGGAGTTATAGGCATGCCCCTGATCATCTTTTAAGTTGGACTAGTTGAATATGACTGATAATTTATGGGGCATTGACTATAGCTCTTTTGGCTATCAAAAAGCCTAAGATTCAATGTTAAGTTACATTTACTAACCTGTATTTCAAAACATCAATTGATTCTTTCTTTTTATAGAGCAATAAAGCCTCCTTCAAGGCCTTCAGAGCAATGGAAGGATAGTGTGCAGGCATTTCCACTGCTAATGCTATAGGAAGGAAAGAAAAAAGGCTATGAGCACCATAATCTCATCTATCAGTTTTCTTTTTTTTAAAGGATTTTATTTATTTATTCATGAGAGACACAGAGAGAGAGAAAGAGAGAGAGGCAGAGACACAGGCAGAGGGAGAAGCAGACTCCATGCAGGGAGCCCCATGCGGGACTCGATTCCGGGTCCCTAGGATCATGCCCTGGGCTGAAGGCGGCACCACACCGCTGAGCCACCTGGGCTGCCCCTATCAGTTTTCATCTCAGGCTACAACTTGCTCTCTTTAATAAAACTGGCCTGGAACAGATTAACACAAACCAATCAACAGACAAAAAAACTCTTAAAAATGTTATTTTATGGAATGATGAATCCATGGTAGCTTTTGGACATAGGTTATAGATTCTGGGCACAGTAACATAGTAGGGTCACCAGGGTCATCTTCTCTTCCACAGACATCAATAGACAGCCTACCGTTTCTGTGACCCTGTACATGGCCACATACGTAAAGCAATAATCTTATGAACCAGAGTCAAGGAAGGGCACATAAGGATGGAAACAAAAAGTAGATCAGTAAAAGGGCAATAATCAAAAACAGATTTATACTGCAATATATTCTTTTGGTCTGATGCTAAAAACAGGAAACACTTGACATGAGAGTGAGTGTCAGAGATAACAAGCCCTAGAACTTCCAAATACATTTACCAGACCTCTGTAATTGAAGATCCATTATATAAGAAGTGGTCACCATCACATGTCCATAAAGGATAGACCACCTGCTCATTGTCTCTAGGAATTTTGTCTTGCAAGATAAGGAAAGGCAAATGTGACCTTTGTGCACTTGGGGCTATGTAATAACTTTATTAACCACATACAGGCTCCAAAGGAGGGTAAGAGTTTGGGAAAAAAAGGGAAAATAATTAGGCCATTTCCTGCAGCATATCTCTATAAGGTTCTGGGACCCCAAATACTACTTACTCATAGCCGAATCAGAAATTTGAGAGTGGCAATTATGTTAAAAGTATTACTAGTACTTTATACATTTTATTTTTAAGATTTTATTTTTAAGTAGTCTCTATACCCAACGTGGGGCTCAAACCTATGACCCCAAGATCAAGAGTCACATGTTCTATTGACTGAGCCAGCCAGGTGCCCTCTTTGTACACTTTAATAAGTTGCTAAGATTGCATCACCTTTGATTAGTGAAGCAGCTGACTATCATTTCTGTCTAGCTGAATAAAACTAACTTTCTAAAATTCAAGCTCCCCCTATTGTGTAGTTACATAATTCAATTCCATACCTAGCATAGGCACTTATTATGGATAATGCACTTTACTCGGGTTTCTAAGTACAACATATACAAGCAATTATTTTTCATGACCCAAGGAGCATCTCATATAAAGAAAAAGATAAATGCACTAGTGATTATAATACACGAAAGTTCAAGAATGCCATTAGAGAGGGAGAAACAAAGTGCTATAAGGAAGCATTTCCTACCTGAAGTTAAAGAATAAAGAACAGAGAGAATAAAAAGTAGTACAATCTAAATGGATAACAATCTTCCAAAAACATAAATATAGCACTTACATGCAATTGTTTCAAATGTTTTACTTTCTAAATGAGGCAGTTCCCATACTGATTCCAGGAAGCTGTCAAGTAATGGATCATTCATTTTGGCTTTAACTTCAAACTCATACAGCAGAAGCAATGTCTCACATGGATCACTTGAGAAGTCCCCTAAGGAGGCAAAAATGCAATATTATCCCTACTTACATTTTATTATTCTATTCTAATCTCTCTTCTGAGATTTTTCTGTTGAGGAAAATTAATTCTATTTATAATCTGAAGGTTGTCCTAGCTTCTGTATACAGAATTTTTACATTTTTAAATCTATAAACTCATCAACACTTTGTGCACCCCATAATGCATTCAGTAGCACTGCCTACATTTCCTGAAAGTATTGCCATGATGTTCCAAAATAGCCTGAAAAAGTCCTTTTACTATCTAATCCGAATCCAATGTTTATCTGCCTCACTTTAATGACTGAGTTAGCCAAAAAATACAGTACTGTATAAACTAACTGTGGTTTTATTTTAAGCTAAGTAAAAGAGAGTTTCCAAATTGTTTCATTTAGTCAGTCAACAGTATTTCTCAGGTATCACCATGGGCAGAAACTTGTATCAGATGGCATATACCACACAGTATGAGATGGTTTTCATGCATCCTTGTTAGACTGAACTTTTTTTTAAAAAAGTTTTGAGGTATAGTAAATATACAATAAATTGAATAAAGCATGTTAATCTCAAACAAGAACCTTGTTGAATTTTTATATATATTTAAACCATGACCACTACCCAGATCATGATACAGAATACTTCCAACAACTTGTGCTCCCTTCCAAGTCAATATTACCTTAGCAGAGTTAACAACTATTTTGATTTCTTTCACTATTGATTATTATTGCCCATTCTTGAATGTCGTGCTAGTACACAGAAATATAATTGATTTTTTATAACTGATTTTTGAATATTTGGCCTTGTTTTCTGTAACTTACTAAACTCATTTATTAATTACAGTAACTTTTTTGTAGATTCTTTGGGATTTTCTATGTAGACAATCATCTCATCTGCAAATAGAGGTGGTTTTATTTCTTCTTTTTCACTTTTTTTTTCCATTCTCTTGCTTATCTTATTGCACTGGCTAGGACTTCTAAGATGATGTTGAACAGGAGTGAGAGTAGACATTATTGACTTGTTCCTGCCCTTAGAGAGAAAGCACTCAGTCTTTCATCATTAAATATGATATTAACTGTAGTTTTATTTTTGTAGATACCCTTTATCAGGTTGAGAAACTTCCCTACTATTTTTAGTTTGCTCAGAGTTTCTTTTTAAATCATAAATGGATGTTCAATCTGTTCATTTAATCTATTGTATGGTAAATTAATTGAGTTTACAATGTTGAACCTAGGATAAACCTCACTTGGTTATGGTGTATTATCTTTTTTTTTTTTAAGATTTTATTTATTCACGAGAGACACGGAGAGGGGGGCGGGGCAGAGACACAGGCAGAGGGCAGAGAAGCAGGCTTCATGAAGGGAGCCTGATGTGGGACTCAATCCCAGAACTCCAGGATCATGCCTTGACCCAAAGGCAGATACTCAACTACCCAGCCACCCAGGCATCCCATGGTCTATAATCCTTTTTAAATTTTACTAAATTCAACTTGCTAATATCTTGTTGAGGATTTCTGCAGCTATTTTCATGAGGAATATTGGTCCATACTTTTCTCATATTTTGTCTGGTATTGGTATCAGGGTAAAAATGATCTCATACAATGAGCTGAGAAGTATGCCCTCTTCTTTCTGGAAGGGTCTGTATAAAATTGATATTATGTCTTTAAATGCTCAGTAGAATTCCCTACTGGAGTTTTCTTTGTTACAGGATTTAAAACTACAAATTCAATGGGTATATAGGACTATTCAGATTATCTATTTCTTCTTGAAGGAGCTTTGTTTAGTTTGTGACTTTCAAGGAATTTGTCCATTTCAACTAAACTGTCAAAGTCATAGGCATAAAGCTTGTTCAGAATAATTCTCTATCATCTTTTTAAATGTCTGCAGGATTTGTAGTGATGTCTCTATTTTCATTTTTAAAAAAGATTTCATTTATTTTAGAGAGAGAGAGAAAGAGCACAAGCAATGTGCAGGGGAGGTCATGGGAGAGGGAGATACAGACTCTCTTTGAGTAGGGAGCCTGATGCAGAACTTGATCCTAGGACGTTGGGATCATGACCTGTGCCAAAGGCAGATGCTTAACTGGCTGAGCCACCCAGGTACCCTCTATTTTCATCTGTGATACTCTTAATTTGTGTCTTTATCTGTCTGGGTAGAGGTTTCTCAATTGTACTTATCTTCTCAAAACAACAACAATAACAACATAGTTTTTGATTTCATTGATTTTATCTATTATTTTCTGGTTTTAACTTATTTTTATTTTTAAGACTTATTTCTAAGTAACCTCTACACCCAATGTGAGGTTCAAACTCACATCCTAAGATCAGTTGCACTCTGAGCAACTGAGCCAGCCAGGCACCTCTGTTTTAAATTTTATTGATTTCTGCTCTTATTTCTTTGTTCTAGTTGATTGGGTTTTAATTTGCTATTTTTTCTAGCTTCTTTTCTTGAGGGAGAAGCAGGCTCCATGCAGAGAGCCCGATGTGGGACTCGATCCTGGAAACTTGGGATTATGCCCTGAGCTGAAGGCAGACGTTCAACCACTGAGCCACCCAGGCATCCCTTTTTTCTAGTTTCTTAAGGTGAAGGCTTAGATTATTTGAGAATTTCTTTTTCTAATTCAATAAATTTTTGTCTGAACACTGCTTTAGCTGTATTCTATAAATTTTTATATGTGTATTTTCATTTTCATTCCAATCAAACTATCCTGATTTCCTTTTGTGACTTGCTCTTGGACCCATTAGATTACTGAAAAGTTTAATTTCCAAACATTTGGAAATTTTACAGATGGCTCTCTATTATAGTTTTATAATTTAATTCCATTACGGTCAGAGAAAGTACTTTGTATGATTTCAATACTTTTGCATTTTTTGAAGTTTATTTTATGGTTCAGAATATGGCCAATGGTGATGAATGTTCTTGTGTGCATTTGAAAAAAGAAGTAAGTATTCTGCTATTATAGGGTAGAGCATTCTATAAATGTCAATTAGGTCAAGATGGTTGATAGTGTTGTTCATGTCTTCTACATCCTTACTGATTATCTGTTAACCTATTCTATTGATTCCTGAGGAATGAGTATTGAAATTTCCAGCTGTGGTTATGGATTTTCCTATTCCACCTTTCATTTCTATCAGTTTTTGCTTCATGTATTTTAAAGCTCTTTTGTTAGGTACATTACATATTTAGGATAGTTATTTTGTCATGTTTAATTGATCACTTTTTCACTGTCTCTCTTTATCCTGAGTAATATTCCTTGTTCTAAGCTGTCTTTGCTAGATATTAATAAAGTCATTCCAGCTTTCTTTTTATTAGCATTTGCATAGTGTATCTTTTTCAATTCCTCTTATTCTTAACCTGCATATGTCTTCATATTTAAGTGGTTTTTTTGTGTGTGTGTAGACAGTATGTAGTTGGGTCTTGATTTTTTAACTCAATCTGACACTTTTCATCTCTTAATTGGTGTGTTTAGACCAGGGGTGAGCAAACTACAATCTGTGGGCTGGCTAAATAAAACTAAATAAATAAAGTTTTGTTTGAACACAATCATGTCCTTTGTTTAAAGATGGTCCATGTATTCCTGTGACAATGGCAGAGTTGAGTAGTAGTGTCCAAGATATGCTAGCCTATAATATTCACTATTGGAACTTTAAGAAAAGTACCCTAACCTCTGATTTAGACCATTTATATTTAAGGCGATTATTGGTAGTTGAGTGTTCATTATCAGTAGTTGATGTTCTTAAACTTCAAAAAAATGAATTATACTTAAAACAACTAGACAGAAGATCAATAAGGAAATTTAAAAAAGGAAAACACTGTAAGCCAACTAGATCTAACAGATATCTATAAGAACACTCTCCCAAACAGCTGCAGAATATATGTTCTTCTCAAGTGCACAGAGACTATTCTCTAGGATAGACATATGCTAGGTCATAAAACAAACTTCAATAAATTTCAAAGTAGGGGATCCCTGGGTGGCGCAGTGGTTTGGCGCCTGCCTTTGGCCCAGGGCGCGATCCTGGAGACCCGGGATCGAATCCCACATCAGGCTCCCGGTGCATGGAGCCTGCTTCTCCCTCCGCCTGTGTCTCTGCCTCTCTCTCTCTCTCTCTGTGACTATCATAAATAAATAAAAAAAATTAAAAAAAAATAAATTTCAAAGTATAAAATAATGCAAAGTATGTTCTGTGGCCATAATATGATGAAATTACAAGTTAATAACAGAAAAAAATTGGGGAAATGCATAAATATATGAAAAATAATAAACACACCCTTAAACAACCAATGGGTCAAAAAAATAAATCAAATGAAAAATCAGAAAATACTTTGAAATGAATAAAAATGAAGACACAATACACCAAAACAAATGGGATGCAGCTAAAGTAGCACCTAGAGGAAAATTTATATCTATAAGCACTTACATTAAGAAAGAAGAAATATCTCAAATCAATAATCTAAACTTCTACCTTAGTTAAGACCAAAATAACCCAAACGAGTGGAAGGTAGAGAATAATAAAGATTGGAGTGAAAATGAATAAATTAGAGAATAGGAAAACATTAGAAAAAATTAATGAGATCAGAAGCTGGTTCTTTGAAAAGATCAGTAGAAGTGAAAAAGGAGATATTACTACCAACCTTAGAGAAATGAAAAAGATTACAAAGGACTGCTATGAACAACTGTATGCCAATAAATTAGATAACCTGTATAAAATGGACAATTTCCTAGAAAGAAAAACTACTGAAATGGATTTTACAAAGAAACAGACAATCTAAACAGACTTATAATGAATAAAGTAGTTTAAATAGTTTTAGAAACTATAAAAAAAGAAAATCCCAGGCCTAAACAGCTTCACCAATGGACTGTACCAGACATTTAAAGAATTAATATTAATCCTCACAAATTCTTTTAAAAATAGAAGTGGATGGGGTACCTGGGTAGCTCACTTGGTTGAGCTTCCAACTCTTGATTTTGGCTAAGGTTGTGATCTCAGGGTCATGGGATTGAGATCTGTGTCTGGCTCCATGCTTAGCATGAAGCCTGCTTGAGCTTCTCTCCCTCTGCCCTTCCCCCACTTGAGCACACACACTCTCTCTCTAAAATAAATAAATCAACCTTTAAAATAATAGAAGGGGATGGAACACTTCCTAACTAATTCTATGATGCCAGTAATACTGTGATACCAAAAACCAAAGATGTCACAAATAAGGAAAATAATAAGCAAATATCTCTTAGGAATATAAACTAAAAAATTCCCAACAAAATACTAGTATACTGAATTCAGCAACACAGGAAAGACTTATACAATATGAACAAGTGGAATTTATTCCAGAAATGCAAGGTTGCTTTTACAAGTGAAAATCAATTAATGCAATATACCACATCAGTAAGAAACAAAAATTATATGATGTTCTCCAGAGGCAGGAAGGCATTTGACAAAATCCAATATACTTTCATGATAAAAACAATTAAGTAGAATAGAACTTCATCAGTCTGATAAAGGGCATATCTAAAAAATCCACACCTAAAAACACACTTACTAGGGAAAGACTGGATTCTTTCTAAGATATAGAACAAGAAAAGGATTCTCACTTTCACCACTGCTATTCAACATTGTACTGGAAGTTCTAGTCAAAGAAATTAGGTGAGATAAAGAAATAAAAGACATCAAGACTGGAAAAGAAACAGTGAAACTATCTCTATTTGTACAGGATGTGATCTTGTAAATAAGATTCCTAGGGAATTCAGGAAAATACCATTAGAACTAATAAACAAGCTTAAGCTCAGTATAAAAAATCAATTCTAGTTCTATAAAATAGCAATAAGCAAACTGAAAATAAAATTAAGTTAAAATTTACAATATTTACAATAGCATCAGAATCAATGAAATACTTAGGAATAAATTAAAAGATGTGCAGGACTTGTACAATAAAAATTATAAAACATCACTGAAAGAAATTAAAGATGTAAATAAATGGAAAAATATTCCATGTTCATAGATTAAAAGACTTAACTTTGTTAAGATGGCAATGCTCCCTCAAATGATCTACAGATTCAACACAATCCCTATCAGAATCCCAGCTGGCGGGCCGCGCTCCTGAAGCCGCCACCTCTGCCGGAGGCCGCAGAGGGACCCGCGCCGGAACCATGTTTCGCAACCAGTATGACAATGACGTCACTGTTTGGAGCCCTCAGGGCAGGATTCATCAAATTGAATATGCAATGGAAGCTGTCAAACAAGGTTCAGCCACAGTTGGTCTGAAATCAAAAACCCATGCAGTGTTGGTTGCATTGAAGAGAGCACAGTCAGAGCTTGCAGCTCATCAGAAGAAAATTCTTCATGTTGATAACCATATTGGTATCTCAATTGCGGGACTTACTGCTGATGCTAGACTGTTATGTAATTTTATGCGCCAAGAGTGTTTGGATTCCAGATTTGTATTTGACAGACCTCTTCCTGTGTCTCGTCTTGTATCTCTAATTGGAAGCAAGACCCAGATACCAACACAACGGTATGGCCGGAGACCATATGGTGTTGGACTGCTCATTGCTGGTTATGATGATATGGGCCCTCACATTTTCCAAACCTGTCCATCTGCCAACTATTTTGACTGTAGAGCCATGTCCATTTGAGCCCGTTCTCAATCAGCTCGTACTTACTTGGAGAGACATATGTCTGGGTTTATGGAGTGCAATTTGAATGAACTGGTTAAACATGGTCTGCATGCCTTACGAGAGACACTTCCTGCAGAACAGGACCTAACTACAAAGAATGTTTCCATTGGAATTGTTGGTAAAGATTTGGAGTTTACGATTTATGATGATGATGTATCTCCGTTCCTGGAAGGTCTTGAAGAAAGACCACAGAGAAAGGCACAGCCTGCTCAACCTGCTGATGAACCTGCAGAAAAGGCTGATGAACCAATGGAGCATTAAGTCACAAACCGGTCTATATGCGTATTATCAAATATGTAAGAATGCAGGAGCCCTTACTGATGACAGTAATCTATACTTTGAACCAAAAGATGTGGCGTGGTCTTCTGGTATGTTTTAGGAATCGGTCCAGATGTGTTTTTCCCAAGTAACTTGTCTGAACCATATAATGGTGTGCATTTTTCTTTGAGAGGATCTATATAATCATTTTCTAGAAAGTATAGTTATCTGTACTAATGTTTTTATATGAAGAACATAGTGTCTTTGTGGTTTTAAAGACAACTGTGAAATAAAATTGTTTCACCTGAAAAAAAAAAAAAAGAATCCCAGCTGGCTTTTTTTCTTTCTTCAGAAATTGTCAGGCTGATCCTAAAATTCATACGGAAATTCAAGGAACCCAAAATAACAAAAATGACTTTGAAAAAGAACAAATTTGGAGGACCAACACTTCCTAATTTCAAACCTTACTATAAAGCAATGATAATTAAAACAGTGTGGTACTGGCATAAGTACAGACATACATATCAATGCGATAGAATTGACAATTCAGAAATAAAACCATGTGTGTAAGATCAACTAATTTTCCACAAGGAGGCAAAGATCATCCAATGTGGAAAGAATATTTTTTTAAAATGGTTCTGAAACAATTGGATAGCCACATGGAAAAAAATGAAGTCAGACTCTTACCTCATACCACATACAAAAATTCACTCAAAATGGATCAAAGAACTAAATGTAAGAGCTAAAAGTATAAAACTTTTCAGAAGAAAAGAAAGGAATAAACATTCATGACTCTGAATTTGGCAGTTGATTCTTACATATGATAACAAAGGCATGGGGAACAAAAGAAAAATAAATTGTACTTCATTAAAGTTTTAAAAAAAATGTGTGCTTCAAAAGACACTATCAAGAAAGGGAAAAGACAACCCACAGAATGAGAGAAAATATTTTCAAGTCACAAATCTGATCAGGGACTTGTATCTAAAATATGTAAAGGATTTATGACTTAGTAATAAAAAGACAATCCAATTTAAATTGGGGAAGCAGTCTGAATACACAATATACACAAATGACCAATAAATATATGAAAACATGCTCAACATCATTAGTTATCTGGAAAATCATTCATCAGAAAAATCAAAACCAAAATGGGATATCACTCTGCACTCACTAGAATGGCTAGAAAGAAAAAGTCAGATAATACAAGTATTGGCGGGATGCCTGGGTGGCTCAGCGGTTTAGCGCCTGCCTTCAGTCCAGGGCGTGATCCTGGAGTCCCGAGACAGAGTCCCACATTGGGCTCCCTGATTGGAGCCTGCTTCTCCCTCTGTCTATGTCTCTGCTTCTCTCTCTGTGTGTGTCTCTCATGAATAAATAAATAAAAAAAACCCAAGTATTGGCGTGGAGGTGGAGAAATCCGAAGCCTCACACTATATTATATTGATGACAATATAAAATGGTACACAACCACCTTGGAAAACATTCCTTCAGCTTCTCAAATGATTAAAATACAGTTACCGTATGACCTAGGTCTACCCAAGAGAAATAAAAACATGTCTACACAAAAACTTATTTACAAATGTCTACAGCAGCATTATTCATAGTAGCCAAAAGATGAAAACTCCAATACCACCAACTGATGGATTTTTTTAAATGTGGTAAATCCATACAATGAAATATTATTTGACCATAAAATGGAATGAAATACTGATACATGCCATAACATGGATGAACTCTGAACATGTTACATCAAGTGAAAGAAATCAGTTACAAAGTCCATATATTATATGATTCTATTTATTTAAAATTTCCAAAACATGCGAATCTAGAGAGGCACAAAGTAGATTAGTGGTTGCACAGGGCTCCTGGGGGTAATGCAGGGTAATGGAATGTGATGGGGGTTTCTTTTTGAAGTGATGAAATGTTCTAAAATTGATTGTTGGTGGTGGTTGTATATATTGGTGAATATACTAAAATCCACTGAATTATATACTTTAATGTGTGGATTATACGGCAGTTGATTATATATCTCAATAAAGTTGTTTTTTAAAATGAATTTTTACCCTGTGTGATATTCCTTTGTGCCTGACTTTTTTTCTTCAAGATGTCTATGATATTCATCTATATTTTTCTATGTGTCAGAAGTATATTCATTTTTTTGACTTGTAGTATTTATTCTATTGTATGAATGTACCACAGTTTATTTAATTCCATCTTCCTGTTGATGACACGAGAGTTTACAAATCTTTAGCTTTTATGAATAGAGTGGTCTTGAACATTCTCATACATATTATGGTAAACAGATACATTCATTTCACCTGAGTATATACTTAGGAGAGGGATTGCTGGGTTATAACAAGCATGTTTGATTTTAGCAGATACTGCCAAATGGTTTTCCAAAGTGGCTGTACCAATTTACATTTCCACCAGCAATGTATCAGAAGTCCAGTTGCTTCCCATCCTTACTAACACTTGGTATATTAATTTAAGCTATTTCAGTGAGTGTGCAGTGATCCCTCATTGTAGTGTTAATAGGAATTGTCTGATGAGTAATGATGCTGAACATTTTTCTTTTGCTTGTTGATCATTTGTATATCTTCTGTGAAGTTCTTATTTAATTCTTTTGCCCATCTTTTTGCTGGGTTGTTTTTTCTTGTTGAGTTTTAAGAGTTCTTTCTTTAATACTCTGGAATTTCTCAGACTTATGTATTAACACATCTTTTTCCTGTTTATGGCTTGTCTTTTCTCAATTTTGATCGTATCTTTTGACAAACTGAAGTTCTCAATTGTAATGAAATCCACTTTACCAATATTTTCTTGGTAATTTTTGTGTGTTGGTAATTTTTTGTGTGTCTCCAGGGTCATGAAGATATTCTCCTATTTATATTATCCTATTCTTTTTAGAAATCTTATTGTTGTACCTTTCACTATGATCCATCTCAAATCAATGTTTGGTGGGAGGAGGATCAAGGTTTATTTTTTCCCATGGTGCTTAATTGTTCCCGCACCATTTATTATTAAAAAATTTCTTTCACCACTGAAAAGCACTGGCACCTTTCTCATAAATAAAATTATGTGTGAGTCTTGAGTCTTTCTGGATACTATTTTGGACTCTATTCTGTTGTGTATGTTCTCAGACTCTACTCATCTTTTTAAAAATTGTCCTTTCATCTCTATAGAAATTTTAATATCATCCTGTCAACTTCCACAAATAAATCAGCTGAGATTTTGATTGGGACTGTCTTGAGACTATAGCTCAAATTGGGAAAATTGGTGTTTTAACAAAATTGAGTCTTCTAGTCCATGAATATGGTATATATTCTCATTTATTTAGGACTTTAAATTTTTCCTCTCAGCAATGTTTCACTGTTTTGTAGTTTTCATTGTAGAAGTCCTCTGCATCTTTCACTAGATTATTAAACATCTGATGGGTTTTGATGCTGTTAAAAATGGTATTTTAGAAGTTCATTATTCCAGTTATTTCTTGCTAGTACACAGAAATACAATTAATTTTTGTATATTGACCTGTACCCAGCAGCCATACCAAATTCATTCTTGAAAGATTTATTCATTTTTTATTTTATTTTATTTTATTTTTTATTTTTTAGATTTATTCATTTTTTAGAGAGGGCTGCTGAGGGAGAAGGAGGCAGTCTCAGGCAGACTCCACACTAAGCTTGGAGCCTAATGCAGGGCTCAAACTCACAACTCTGAGATCATGACCTGAGCCAAACCCAGTAGTTGGGAACTTACTATGCCACCTAGACACCCCAAAATTCATTTATTTTTAAAACTTTAAAATAAAACTGAGATATAACAAACCATTTTGGATATGTTTTTTAAACGTTGGATTATTGGGTTAAACCCTACTTGATAATTTATATCACAATTCTATATTATTCTTTTTATATATTATTAGATTCAGTATTCTAAAATTTTAGGATTTTTGCATCTATCATTGAATATTTTTACCTATATATTTTTCTTTTGCTTGAAATGTCTTTGTCACATTTTGTCATCAGAGTCATGCTGGTCTCATAAAATCAATGCATTACCTTTTTATCTATTTTCTATAAGAGATGTTTTTACAGGGTTGCTATTATTTCTTTCTTATGTATTTGAAGAATTCATAACAGTAAAGCCATTTTCTTTGTGAGAAGGTATTTAAGATTAAATTCTTTAACAGGGGGGATCCCTGGGTGGCTCAACGGTTTAGTGCCTGTCTTTGGCCTGGGGTGTGATCCTGGAGTCCTGGGATGGAGTCCCAGTATTGAGTTCCCACATTGGGCTCCCTGCATGGAGCCTTCTTCTCCCTCTGCCTGTGTCTCTGCCTTTCTCTCTGTGTCTCTCATGTATAAAAAAATAAAATCTAAAAAAATAAAATAAAATAAATAAAATCTTTAAAATAAATAAATAAATTTCTTTAACAGGTATAGCACTATTAAAATATTCTAAATAGGACTATTCAGATTCTCCTTGGGCCAATTGTCATAGGTGTACTTTTTAAATAACTTGTCAATTTTGTCAAGATTGCCAAATTTATTGGGATAGAGTTATTCATAGTGTTCTTTTGTATTTTTAGATTAAATTTAGATCTTCAGAAAGATTTGTAGTAACGTCTACTTTTGAATTACTGATATTAATAATTTGTGTCTTTTATTTTTATTTATTGGTCCATCTAGCTTGGCATTCAATTGTAGTAATCCATCCAAAGAATCAACTTTTGGCTTTTGATTTTCTCTTGCATGTGTGCTGTTTGTTTTCCTCTCTTTTCTTGGTTATATTTTTCCTTCTACCTTCCTTGGGTTTAATTTGCTGTTATTTCTCTATATTTGAGCCAGAAGTTAAGATAATTGATTTTCAATTCTTCATCTTTTCTAGTATGTGCATTTAAAGTTATTTCCCCTTATTTTAGTAATATATCACAAGTTTTGATGTCATATTTTTTCATTTATGTTAAGTTCAATAATTCCATAATTTTGTTTGATTTCTTCTTCAACTGATGGGTTATGTGGAAGTATTTCTTCTAGGTTTTCAACAGTGGGAGTTTTCTAATCATCTTTCTGTTGCTGACTTCTCATTTACTTTGTTCAGAGAATATACTTTCTGGGACACCTGGGTGGCTCAGCGGTTGAGTGCCTGCCTTCTGCTCAGGGCATGATCTTGGTCTGGGATTGAGTCCTGCATCCAGCTCCCTGCAAGGAGCCTGCTTCTACCTCTGCCTACATCTCTGCCTCTCTCTCTGTGTCTCTCATGAATAAATAAATAACATCTTTAAAAGAGGAGAATATACTTTCTGAGATGCAATCCTTTGAAATTTGTTGAGACTTACTTTTGATCTAGCGTATAATCTATTTTGGTAAATGTTACAAGAGCACCTGGAAAGAATGTGTTTTCTATAGTTAATAGGTGTATTGTTTTATATACATATCAGGAATGAAATGAAGTTTAAAGTTTGGGAATCCTTCTAGAAATCAATAATAAATGTCTGTAGGTGAGCTATTATACACACTTTACTGTGACACTTTACTGTGTCATTGTGCCAAGATAATTGTATGGAAAATTTTCCAGATTCACATCTGTGTTTTCATAAAAGAAAACTATAATGTACAAAAAAATATGTCAGGTACAAGGAGACTTACATGACATTCCTTTTCTTTCCAAATTTTTATTTAAAGTCTAGTTAACATACAGTGTAATACTAGTTTCAGAAGTAGAATTCAGTGATTCAACACTTAACAGAACACCCAGTGCTCACCATAACACGTGTCCTTCTTAATATCCATCCCCTGTCTAGCCCATCCCCCACTCACCTCCCTCCATCAACCCTTCATTTTTCCTCTATCATTAAGAGTCGTGGTATGGTTTGTTTCCCTCCCCTCTTCTCTCTTTTTTTCCCCTTCCGTATGTTTATTTGTTTTGTTTCTTAAATTCCACATATGTGTGATATCATATGGCATTTGTCTTTTTCTGACTGACTTATTTCACTTAGCATAATATATTCTAGCTCCATCCACATCTTTGCAAAAAGGAAGAGTTCATTCTTTTTGATGGCTGATTAATATTCCATTGCACATACATACCACATCTTCTTTATCCATTCATCAGTCAATAGATATTTGGGCTCCTTCCATAGTTTGTCTACTGTTGATAATGCTGCTACAAACATCAGGATGCATGTACCTCTTCAAATCTGTATTTTTGTATTCTTTGGGTAAATACCTAGTAGTGCACTTGCTGGATCATAGGGCAGCTCTATTTTTCACTTTTTGAGGACCTTCCAGAGTGTCTTCAGTTTGCTTTCTCACCAAGAGTGTAAGAGGGTTCCCCTTTCTCTGCATCCTCATCAACATCTGTTGTTTTCTGTGTTGTTAATTTTACCATTCTGACAGGTGTGACATAGTATCTCATTGTGGTTTTGATTTGTATTTCTCTGATGATGAGTGATGTTGAGCATCTTTTCTTGTGTCTATAGGCCATATGTATGTCTTCTTTGGAAAAATGTCTATTGAATGACATTTCTAATTAGGTCAGGCATTTGGGAGAAGGAATAGTATAGGTCACCATAAATATCTGGGAACCATAACAAACGTGTCTCCTGAACTTGTGACCCATGCTACATTTCTTTCTTTCTTTCATTTTTTTAAAAGATTTTATTTATTTATTCATGAGAGAGAGAGAGAGAGAGAGAGAGAGAGAGAGAGAGAGAGAGAAAGAGAGAGAGAGAGAGGCGCAGAGATATAGGCAGAGGGAGAAGCAAGCTCCATGCAGGGAGCCCGATATGGGACTCGATCCCGGGACTGCAGGATCATGCCCTGGGCCAAAGGCAGACACTCAACTTCTGAGTCACCCAGGCATCCCCATTTCTTTAGTGACTTCATAGTTCTGTAATAAAAATCCCTACTCACTGCCATTAGGGCTTTCTTTTGTATTGCCAGGGTAAACTTCTGTTGCCTATGAGGCATAATTCAAATAGAATGCTGCCAAAATTGAAGATTTTTTAGGACCTTGGGTATCTCCAGATGATTTTTTAGATACTTGGGTATCTCCAGATGATTGTTTTAGATACTTGGGTATCTCCAGATGATTGTTTAATTTCCTTTGGAGAAATAATCTTAAATTCAGGTTCTTCTATTTCTGTAGCCTAAGACCTGACCCAAAATGTACACTAGAAAATCCACTCAATGGATTTGTTTAATGTGCCTGAATATCAGCTCCAATTGCTTTTTCTCTTGGCTAATCACAAAACTATTATCTCTGAGAATTTATTATCCACTGAGAACTAATCTATGAGCCAAAAGCAAGCCATGACTGACTGCTAATTATTAAGCCAATGGAGGGACCAAGCAAAGGATGCCTGATGAAGGAATAATCATTTAATCCTAGTTTTGGTGTAAGTAAACAGATAACTCCAACATGAGCTTTGATAAGTGATATCTTTTATCTACTGCATTTGGATAATTTAAAATGATCCTTCCAGGTCTGGGTTGAGGAGATCATAATTTATAAATATATAAAGCATAGATGATCCCCATCCTGTCAGCTGATCTGCCTTTCTGTTGGTAGAGGATTCATACTGGGTTTTGTTTTAAAGCTCTCAGGAGGTATACTCTGCCATGAAGACATTCAATGATGACATTTGATGAATACTTTATACTAGGTCAAAATTATAGCACTTGTGGTAAGTGAAATTTGCAATGACTCAAAAAATAACTAAAGGCTTTTCTCCATCTTCATGATTTTGAAATAAAAGATTTACTCATATTATAAAACAAATAGCTTTAAGAAATCTAACGACTAAGATTACTTCTAGCCTTAACATTTTATGTAGAGTATAATTGCAAGGATATTCTTAGCAACATTTAGAAGTTAAGTTCTTCATTGGAGACCCTAAAAAGGAGCCGGAAAGACTGATTAAGAAACCTGTAACCTTCCTTGTGTTAGAAAGATTTGAAGTGTCTTATAATCATAAGCAGTCATCTTTGGTATAATCCCTACTTTCTCTTACATCTCGTTTTTCTTTTCCTGGGCACCTAACCTGTCCTTCTCTGTCCTATACCTATATCCCAAGTTGAATCTTTATTAAGGTATTTTTTTTTCTAAATGTTCCTCTCCCAAACTACAAACTGATAATGACTTAAATTGTGAGCTTTCTCAATGACTCTTGCATAGAAGGCTCTCAAATACCAAACACTCTAATACTCAAATGAATGACTCTCTAATGATAGAATTTCTGGTGTCATAGCAGTATTTTATTCAGTACATATTTATTAAACCCTAGTATGTACCAGGTAGTTTTAGGAGGTAGAAATAAAGAATGAATATGACAAATTTTCTGCCTACGTGGAATTTAGATTCTAGTTGGGGAGAGAAACAATATCTATTATAATATCAAGTGGAGATGAGTGTTTGTAAAAAATATATATAGGTTATGGAGGTACTAATGGACATTGCTATTTTAGAAAGAGTGCGGTCAGGAAAGATCAAAGGTAGGGAGTAACACTTGAACAGAGGATGTGGGGGAGCAAGCCATATGAACATCCAGGAAAAGAATGTTCTAAGAAAAAGGAATGGCAAATACAAAGGCCCAGAGGTAGGAAAATACTAAGTATTATTGATACAGTAGGACTAGAGTATAGTGAGCTGAGAGGCAGAATGATGCGAGATGAGGAAAGAGAGGTAACCAAGGGCCAGATAATTCATGGCCTGTAGATCACGGAAATGACTTTGAATTTTATTTTAAGTCCAAATAAATAGGAAGCACAAAATAAATAGGACTGACATGATCTGACTTATAAATACCCTGACTGCTACGTGGCTGCTGGATTTACATAGGAAGCAAAAGTGGGAGCAGAGAGGATAGCTGGGAAACTATTACAGTGGTCCAGATGAGAGATGAGGTAGCTTGGACTAAGAAAATACTGCTGGCCTGATTTATTGTTTGGAAAGGGCACACCATGAATCACACGACTCTCAGCTTCACCTCTCACTATATAAATCCTGAATAAAAGACAACTCCAAAACTTACAATGTTCTCTTATACACCTGGCTTTTGTTTAGTTCCTACAGCTTTTAATACCTTCTACTTCCTTTTCTAACTATTAAATCCTAATAATTCTTCAAGAGTAAGTTTATTTTATTTTATTTTTTTCCATTGGAGTTCAATTTGCCAACATAGAGCATAACATCCAGTGCTCATTCTATTAGGTGCCCCCCTCAGTGCCTGTCACCCGGTCACCCCCACCCCCCGCCCACCTCCCTTTCCACCACCCCTTATTCGTTTCCCAGAGTTAGGAGTCTCTCATGTTCTGTCTCCCTTTCTGATATTTCCCACTCATTTTTTCCAAGAGTAAGTTTATTTTTATTTTTATTTTTTAAATTTTTTTTTTTAATTTTTATTTATTTATGATAGGCACACAGTGAGAGAGAGAGAGGCAGAGACACAGGCAGAGGGAGAAGCAGGCTCCATGCACCGGGAGCCTGACGTGGGATTCGATCCCGGGTCTCCAGGATCGCGCCCTGGGCCAAAGGCAGGCGCTAAACCACTGCGCCACCCAGGGATCCCTCCAAGAGTAAGTTTAAATATTACCTTTTAGAGTGGATCATTTCTTGCTCTGTGGTCCTATACACTTTATATGTCTATTACCAAAGTTTTTTCATTTCGCTCTGTGTATATGTAATGAATAATGTTTCTTACCTCCTTTCTTAACTGCAAATTTCTTGAGAACAGAGACAACAACACATTTTTCTATGTCTCCACAATGCTGAGTAGTACTTGGCATTTAATAAAGACTTTATGAAATGAATGGAATAAGCTGCTTTCCTTAGGTCACTAATATCATGGCATGTCAGGGATAATGCTTTTATAAAAGCTAATTTCTATAGTATTAAGATTTCAATCACTGTTTATATAGTTCTTAATTAACTTTGATTTGGAATAGATTTTTAAAAGGTTGGCATTTTCCAATTTTGCTTCAGAAGCTTATGATTTACCAGCTTTGCACTTTCCCTTACTTTGTCTGTTTACAGTTGGTAGCTTAATTATTTATTTACATTACTCACAAGCTGGGCTCATATTTTTAGGCATTATTTCATTAGAAATACCCAGTATTAAGAAATATAAACTTTTAACAAGTCAAATTCATTTTATCTAAATGTATTTTCTCCCTATCCCATTCTTTTTAAAATAAACATCTTATGTTTAAACTTGGGAATTACATCAATAAACAGAATGATCTGAAACAACTTCCCAATAATTTCTGCCCCTACCTTCCAGTTTAATCTTAAAGTTAATCTTAATCAAAGTTTAATCTCAATCAACAGGTTGAGCATATATATCAATACCACGTATGTAAACCTCAAAGGTAACAAGATGTGTTTTTTTTAAATACTGAGATCCTATATCATTTATTTAAAAATTTTTTTAAAATTTAAAGTCCAGTTAGTTAACATACCATGTAATATTACTTGCAGGTGTACAGTATAGTGATTCAACATTTCAATACAATACCCAGTGCTTAGCACAAGTGCACTCCTTAATCCCTAACACCTATTTAACCCATTCCCCCATCCATCTCCCCTCTGGTAATCATCAGTTTGTTCTCTATAGTTAAGAGTCTGTTTCTTGGTTTGCCTCTCTCTCTTTTTCCCTATGCTTATTTGTTTTGCTTTTTAAATTCCACATATGAGTGAAATCATGTGTTATTTGTCTTTCTTTGATTAAATTATTTCACTTAGGATAATACTATCTAGTTCCATCCACACTGTTGTAAATGGCAAGATTTCATTCATGAATTCCTTTTATGTATATATATATAAATATATTTTATAATGACATATTATATATGTAATAATATGTAATATAATTATATTTTATATAATTACATATAAATATTTATATATATAAATATATATACACACTACTTCTTTATCTATTCATCAGTCAATGGATACTAGGGCTGTTTCCATAATTTGGCTATAGTAGATAAGATTGCTATAAACATTGGAGTGCATGTATCCCCTTGAATTTGTATGTTTGTATTCTTTGGGTAAATACCTAGTAGTGCAATTGTGGGTCCCAGGGTAATTCCATTTTTAACTGTCTGAGGAACCTCTATATTGTTTTCCAGAGTGGCTGCACCAGTTTGAATTCCTACCAACAGTGTTAAGTGGGTTCCTCTTTCTCCACATCCTCACCAATACCTGTTGTTTCTTATGTTGTTGATTTTAGCCATTCCGACAGGTATAAGGTGGTATCTCATTGTAGTTTTGATTTGTATTTCCCTGATGATGAATGATATTGAGCATCTTTTCATGGTCTGTGGCCATCTGTATGTCTCCTTTGGAAAAATGTCTCTTCAGAAGCACTTTGGTGGCTCAGTCATTAAGCACCCAATTCCTTTCTTTTTAAGATTTTATTTATTTATTCACAAGAGACACAGAAAGAGGCAGAGACATAGGCAGAGGGAGGAGAAGCAGGCTCCATGCAGGGAGCCTGATGTGGGACTCGATCCCAGAACTCCGGGATCCTGTCTGAGCTGAAGGCAGACGCTCAACCACTGAGCCACCCAGGCATCCCATAAGCACCCAATTCTTAATGTTGGCTCAGATGATGATCTTAGGGTCATGAGATGGAGACCCACGTTGGGCTCCATTCTGGGCAGGGAGCTTGCTTACTATTCTCTCTCCCTCTCCTTCTGCGCCTCCACCCATGCTGCTCATGTGTGCGTGCTCTCTTTCTTAAAAAAAAAAAGTGAAAAATGTCTCTGCTCATTTTTACATTGTATTATTTGTTTTTCAGGTATTGAGGTTTACAAGTTCTTTATATATTTTGGATACTAACCCTTTATTGGATATGTCATTTGCAAATATCTTGTCCCATTCTGTAGGTTGCTTTTTTAGTTTTGTTGATTGTTTTCTTTGCTCTACAGAAGCTTTTTATTTTGATGAAGTCCCAACAGTTTATTATTATTTTTTTGTTTCCTTGCCTCAGGAGACATATCTAGAAAGAAGTTGCCATGACTGATGTCAAAGAGGTTACTGCCTGGGTTCCCTTCTAAGATTTTTATAGTTTCAGGCCTCACATTTAGGTCTTTAATCCATTTTGAATTTATTTTTGTGTATGGTATAAGAAAGTGGTCCATTTTCATTCTTTTCCGTGTTGCTGTTCAGTTTTCCCAATAGCATTTGTTGAAGACACCATCTTCTTTCTGTTGGATATTCTTTCCTGCTTTGTCGAAGATGAACTAACCATATAGTTGTGGACTCATTTCTGGGTTTTCTATTCTGTTCCATTAACCTATGTGTCTATTTTTGTGCCAATACCACCACTGTCCTGATCATTACAGCTTTGTAATATAACTTAAAGTCTAGAATTTGTAATGCCTCCAGCTTTGCTTTTCTTTTTCAAGGTTCCTTTCCCTATTCAGGGTCTTTTATGGCTCCATACAAATTTTAAAATAGTTTTTTTTCTAGCTGGTGTTATTTTGATAGGAAATGCATTAAATGTGTACACTGTTTTGGTAATACACACATTTTAACAATATTTGTTCTTCTAATTCATAAGCATGGAATGTATTTCCATTTTTTCATATAATCTTAAATTTTTTTCATCAATGTTTTATAGTTTTCAGAGTATAGGTCTTCATCTCTTTGGTTAGGTTGTTTCCTAGGTATCTTATTGCTTTTGATGCAACTGTAAACAGGACTGATTCCTTAATTTCTCTTTCTGCTGTTTCATTATTGGTGTATAAAAATACAACAGATTTTTGTACATTGATTTTGCATTCTGCTATTTTACTGAATTTGTGAATCAGTTCTAGGAGTTTTTGGTGGAGTCTTTCAGGTTTTCTGTATAGAGTATCATGTCATGTATATATTTTTTTATTAAAGTACTACATATTCACTGAAAAAGTCAAACAATAGGAGTAAAATAAAAAGTAAATCTCCCAAACTCACTAAATCCTATCCTAAGAGATAGCAGTAGCAAATGTTGAGTTTAATGTGTCTTATAATACTTTATATATGATATATGCATTCTTATATGTGTGTATGTGTGTGTAATACATATGTTCTTCTGTTCATTCATGCATGAACCAATATCATGAATGTGCTAGGTATTGGATACACAAAGATAAGCAAAAACAGATTATATTTCCTCATGGAGCTTATAGTGCATATAGTGCACATATTATATGTGCACATAAATATGCATACACACTTATTTTTTTTAAAGATTTTATTTATTTATTCATGAGAGAGAGAGAGGCAGAGACACAGGAGGAGGGAGAATCAGGCTCCATGCAGGGAGCCCGATGCAGGACTCGATTCTGAGTCTCTGGGATCATGCCCTGGGCCGAAGCCAGGTGCTTAACTGCTGAGCCCCCCAGGGATCCCCCACACTTATGTTTTAAAGATAAAAACTGAGTATCAGCAAAGGCCAGCAAAAGTATAACACTCCAAAGTGAGGGGCACACTCCAAGGTACACTTCTTTACCAACAACAAAAACAGAATTTATAGGCTAGTGGAGGGAACATGTCTGGATTTGGTCTCGTTGTGAAAGGGAGAAGATAAAGGGCTGAAGAGTACACAGCTGGTCAGTGAGACGGTGGAGAAGAATCTCCGTATTACGAGAGCTATAGCTGCCTATATCCACTGGCTGGGAAAATGTAGAGACTATAAAAAAATAATGTGCATAACAACCCCAGATCATCCTAAGTATTAATTTCTACAAGCCTGAATCATGCCCCTGGTCTCCTTTCCACATGAATCTCTTGCAAATAGTTGTAAAAAGTACCTTAATTAAGGATAAGTTACCACAACTCAATAGCAAAAACTAATAACCCAATTTAAAAATGAGCTAAAGACATGAATAGATATTTCCCCAAAGAAGATATACAAATGGCCAACAGGTATATGAAAAGATGTTCAACATCACTAATCATCACATAAATGCAAATCAAAACCACAACAAGGGATGCCTGGCTGGCTCAGTTAGTAGAACATGTGACTCTTGATCTTGGGCTTGAGATTTTATATTGGGTATAGAGATTACTCAAAATCTAAAAAGCAAAAACCACAATGAGATATCACGCACACTTGTCAGGAAGACTATTACATATTTTTTTTTTAAAAAAATAAGTGATGGGGGATCCCTGGGTGGTGCAGCGGTTTAGCGCCTGCCTTTGGCCTGGGGCGCAATCCTGGAGACCCGGGATCGAATCCCGCGTCGGGCTCCCGGTGCATGGAGCCTGCTTCTTCCTCTGCCTGTGTCTCTGCCTCTCTCTCTCTCTCTCTCTCTCTCTCTCTCTCTCTCTGTGACTATAATAAATAAAAAAAATAAGTGATGATGTGGAGAAATTGGACCCTTGTACATTGTTAGTTGGAATCCAAAATGGTGTCATTATAGAAAACAATAGAGGTTCCTCAAAAAATTAAAAATAGAACTACTATATGATCTAGCAATCTCACTTCTGGTATTTATCTGAAATAATTCATGTCAGAATCTTGAAGAGATAGCCAAGATATGAAAACAATGAAAATATCCATTGAGGGATGAATAGATAAAGAAAATGTGGTATGTACATGTAACAGAATACTATTTAGCCTTAAAAAGGAAGAAAATTCTTCAATATGTGACAACATGGATGAACCTTGAGGACATTACATTAAGTAAAATAAGCCAGTCAGAGGACAAATACTTATATGAGATAGCTAAAAGAGTCAAATTCATAGAATCAAAGAGTGGAATGGTGGTTGCTAGGAGCTGGGGCATGAGAACTTAGAGCTAAACAAGATGAATACATTATAGAGATCTGCTGTACAACACAGTACCTATAGTAAACAATACTATATTTGTACACTTAATACTTTGTTAAGAAGACAGATCTCATGTTAACTGTTCTTACCACAACAGAATAAAACTTTTAAAAAGATGTAAGAAATAACAGTATAAGATGCTACTTGAAAATGAAATGAGAGGAATAGGAAAAAAGAATGGTAGGTGGAGAATTCTTACTAGAGACCTATTGTTATAAAGCAGAATAAAATCATAATCAAATATGTCAGCCTGAATTTCAAAATATTAATTAAGGAATCATGTCTATAAAGTCAGAATATAAGGCAGGGATTTAAGAGCTCAAGAATGGCCAATAGATAAAAGAAAATGAAATATTGGCCATTTTAGAAATAAAAAAAGGAAAGGATAAAAAATAAAACCATCACAGAAATAAAGGTAAAATTGAAAGAAGGAAAAGAGACATTGCTGGATAAACAGGACATAGAAAACAAGAGAAAGGGCAGCCCAGGTGGCTCAGCTGTTTAGTGCCACCTTCAGCCCAGGGCCTGATCCTGGAGACCCAGAATCGAGTCCCATGTCAGGCTCCCTGTACGGAGCCTGCTTCTCCCGCTGCTTGTGTCTCTGCCTCTCTCTCTCTGTGTCTCTCATGAATAAATAAATAAAATCTTTAAAAAAAGAAAGAAAAGAAGAGAAAAACAAAATGAAATGAAAATAGAAATTGGTTCTAAAGTCTTCAGGCTTATCAATTAATGAGTTAAATAAAATCTTAAGCACATGTTCATTTCATATTCATACAAGAGTCATGGTTGTATCTTTAAAAAATCATTGACCAAAACGCCTAATGGATACAAAACCGGGTAAATTGTGTTGCTGGTAAAGTGAAAGTCATGGACTGCTTGAATTCATCTTCTCTTGGTTCCTCGATTGAATTTCAAGTGCCAACAAAACTTTGATGAATATTTTTTCCTTTTCTGTCAAGTTTATGTTGTTTCTGGTTTGTATACAACCAATAAGTCATTCCCCACCCTGGTTCCAGCAATGGTCTGAAAATTTGTTAAGTAAATGTAATAATGGATTACATCTCTGGGTAAGGAACAACAGACAATTTAATTTGTTATTCCTTTTTGTTATTCTTTTTACCCATTTTGAGCTCAAATTAAACAATTATTTCATGCTTGCTGGGAGGGAGAACAGCACTCTGATATCTGGACTGGTGAGTTTCTGTGTTTACTCTTGACCTGTAGCTGAAGCTGTAGTTCTGAATCCTTAAGTTCTCTATGTCTATGTGTCAATAATGGAGAAAAGCCTTGACCTCACATCACGTGAATGTGAAATGTTTTCCCATCTCTGGCTGGTCTCTACAAATTAGATTATAAAGTCTTCTATGCTAAAGGAGCTCTGTTCTGGTTTACACACATAAGTAAGCACTTGTATACAAATATTCTTAAAATTCTCACAAAAATGAAGTTAAACTTACAATGTTTTAAATGTGCTAAACCAGGAGTATTTTTTTTAGATTTTATTTATTCATGAGAGACCGAGAGGCAGAGACATAGGCAGAGGGAGAAGTAGGCTTCCTGCGGGGAGCTTGATTTAGGACTTAATCCCAGGACCTGGGCTTCAACCACTGAGCCATCCAGGTGCCATAGAAGTATTCTTATAAAAAAATCTGCCAACTCAGAAATATTTTAAGATTCCAAAGTTAAGGTAAAATTTGGCAAGCAAGATTAGGTTAATTTTGGTTTAAAAGAAAAAGCTAGTTTTTTTTGTGGTTTATTTGTATAAAGTATAAAAACAAGCACACATTTAATTTTACTTGGGTCTATTTTTCCTAAATGTATACAGGTTTACTGATTAAATGTTATACAGTTCTTATATATAACATTTAACATTGTAAAAAATGTAAAATGTATTCAATTCAAACTGAAACTAAAACAGAATCATTGTTCTGACAAACTTAGTTTCAGCTGTAACTATGTGCTGTAGTAGGTTAGATTTAAGAAAATTTTATGTATTCATTCATTCATTCATTCATTCATGAGAGAGAAAGAGGCAGAGGGAGAAGCAGGCTCCATGCAGGGAGCCCAATGTGGGACTCGATCCTGGGTCTCCAGGATCAAGCATTAGACTGAAAGTGGTGCTAAACCACTGAGCCACCCGGCTGCCCCAGATTTAAGATAATTTATAAGACATTTAGTTAACTTAAAATACTAGACTACTATTAAATTGAGTCAATTAATAAATAATTACTGGATAAAAAGATAAATTCTAAGTAAAATCAAATACTTAAATATTGATTACAAAGCATAGATTTAAGTTTTATACTATTGCTTCTTACTTTTATGCTATAGAGAGGTGATTGATATCTTTGGGTCATGTTACTGAATGTATTCATTTTTACTTTTTAAAAGAATGGGTGTGGCTGATGGGGGAACACAGGGCTAGCTGAGGGCAAGGCACGAGCTTGGGTCAGCACATTGACAAGTCCTTGACACAGGCAAAGGGACATTCCTCTACAGACTCAACTGCCTCAATGTTCATGCTTTGCTAAGGGCAAAACGCTAATAAATCTTAGCCTGATCCCCAGGATCTTGTAAGTCTACTTTAACATCTAAAAATTCCTTTAGAAATTTCCCTTTATCTCTAAACCCCCATGATACGGTTGGCAATCATCCTCCAAGCACATGGCTCACTGATATACATCTGAAGGGGCTCATGACTCAGGTTTTATTAGATGGTAATAAGTGACCTTTTCCCAACAATAGCTAGCCCCCTCAAGGTCCTGGAAATCTTGCTTCCAAAATTCCTTAGAGAGTATGCTATCCTCAAACCCCTCCCAACTCCCAGATATATAATCAGGCACTCCTCACAGGCCTGGGGCAGCAGCTCTTCCTCCCACGGGTCCTGTCCTAGTGCTTTAATAAAACCACCATTTTGCACCAAAGATGTCTCAAGAATTCTTTCTTGGCCATCGGCTCCGGACCTCAACTATATTCCAAAACTTCATCATGACCACAGAAAGCTATGCTATGTATGCTCATGAATTCTGCTAATTTGCTATAATGCTTATGAGTAAGAGATGGTTCTCAACTGCACCCCTCCACATTTTATTTTTGAAATAAAAATTATTTTGGTTAAAAGTTACAATTAAAAGTGGTTAACATTATATTATGAGCAATAGTAACAAATGGATATATGTTTTTGTTTTTAAAGGAAAATGTAGTTTATTCCTAAAGCAATGGTTCTCAAACTTCTGTTTTTAGGATCTCTTTGTGCTCTGAAAAAAATAAGAACTTTCAAAGAGATTTTGTGAAAATTTTTTTTAAGATTTTATTTATTTATTCATGAGAGGGAGAGAGAGAGAGGCAGAGACATAGGCAGAGGGAGAAGCAGGCTCCCTGCAGGGAGCCTGATGCAGGACTCCATCCTGACACTCTGGGATCATGCCCTGAGCTGAAGGCAAACGCTCAACCGCTGAGCCACCCAGGCGTTCCGAGTTTGTGAAGTTTTTTTTTCAAAAAAAGACTTTATTTGAGAGGGAGAAAGAGTGTGTGTGTGTGCAAGCACACTCCTGCAGGGGCTTGGGGTAGGGGCAGAGTGAGAGGTAGAAGCAAACTCCCCACTGAACAGGGAGCCCGCCATGGCTAGCATGGCTCCATTCCAGAACCTCAAGATCATGACCTGAGCTGAAGGCAGATTCTTAACTGAGACACCCAGGTGCTTCCTCCAAAAGAGGAAAAACCTCCAAAAGAGGTTTTTCATATGCAGATTATATCTATCAATAACTGCCATATGAGAAATCAGAACAGAAAATTTAAATATATATATATATTTATTGACTGAACTTATTTGAGACAAAAATTGAATGCTAATGTCAATCTTTAAAAAAATTACACCTCGGGATGCCTGGGTGGCTCAGTGGTTGAGCATCTGTCTTTGGCTCAGGGTGTGATCCTGCAGTCCGGCGACGGAGTTCCACATTGGGCTCCCTGCATGGAGCCTGCTTCTCCCTCTGTCTATGCCTCTCTCTCTCTCTGTGTCTCTCAGGAATAAATAAATAAAATCTTTTAAAGAAATAAAAAATAAAAAAATTATATTTCAAAATCAGTGAGAAGATTGTTGAAAATTTTTGAAAAGTTCCTTAATCTGACTTAGTAGAAATAGCTAGATTCTCATATATACTTCTGTATTCCATCTATTACAGTATCACATGTCACACAGACTGGAAAACAACCTATGTTAGTATTAAGAAAATAGTTTTGACCTGGCAGATCACCAAAAAGATTGTCAGTTTGTTTCAGAATATAAAAGAACATATAATGAAGGACTGATTTGGAAAGTAAATTTTGTTTGACCTGGCTTAAATGTGAGTCTGAGATAAAGCCCTGTATTGTATTTAAAATGTAGCAAAATTATCTTGATTTTGATGGGCTTGCTTGGTTTACTGATTAATGCCTTCACTTGTAATAAGAAATGTTATTTTTTATTTTCTGTGTAATCTGCCTAGATAGCAGATTTTGTTTTACCAGAATAATTTTCTGATCTTTATGTTCTTTATTATGTCTTTATTCTAGACCATTTAATGGCAAACAAAGAACAAAGTTTCCTCATTTACCAAAGAGCTAAAGTTCTTTAAAACTGTTACCTCCTATGATTCTTTTAAAAATGTTTTGATGTCATTTTGCTTAGATAGGTAATAAAGTGTTTCTGAGGCATCCATGATCCTATCTTAATCAAGTACCTAAATTATCTCTGACAACTCTTGATTTTGCCTTCCAAAAAGTCATATCCCTGTTATAAAAAATATAAAGTTTTTAGGATATCTTTTAAACTTAAAACTATCTTTGAGGGCAGCCCGGGTGGCTCAGTGGTTTAGCGCCACTTTCAGCCCAGGGCCTGATCCCGGAGACCTGGGATCGAGTTTCACGTCGGACTCCCTGCATGGAGCCTGCTTCTTCCTCTGCCTGTGTCTCTGCCTCTCTCTCTGTGTGTGTCTCTCATGAATAAATAAATAAAATCTTTAAAAAACCCCTATCTTTGAGGTTTCTAAAAGAGACCCTGGAAAAAAGCAAAAATTGTTCTTTCTCTCCATAAAGACAGAAATGTGAGAATTACGTTCATTTGATGGGTTACTATTGTTTAAGAATTGTATGACAAGAGTTGCAAAATCCGAAGAAATGCTTAGCTTTCCTTATATTCAATTTTTAGAAGTAAAAAATTATTAACATAAAATTTTCAGAAATTGTATACCTTATGAGAAGTTCCTGAATATTATTGACTATGTTGAGAGTAAAACTTCAAGAGAAACACTAATTATAACTCATATTTTTTTTCAGAAATGGACATAATATCAAGATAGAGCATCAACAAGGAAATAGAGGATGTGAACAACAATATAAACCAACTAGGCCTAACAAGCATATAGAAAATACTCCACCCAACAACAGCACAAATCACTTTCTTCTCAAGTGCTCATGGAATATTCTCCAGTATAGAACATGTAGGTGGCTACAAAACAAGTCTCAATAAATTTAATAAGACTGAAATCACATAAAGTATATTCTCTTACCACAAAAGAATAAAGCTAGAAATTTATAACAGAAAGTGGAAAATTCATAAATATGTGGAAATTAAACAACATACTCTTAAATAATCAATGGGCCAAAGGAAAAAAATCACAAGAGAAATTAGAAAATATGTAGAAATGAATGAAAACAAAGACACAACATACCAAAACTTATGGGATGTGGGCAGGCAGTATTCAGAGGGAAATCTATAGCTATAAATACCTACATTTAAAATAATAAAGATTTTAAAACAACAATCTAACTTTATTTTTTTAAAGATTTATTTATTTATTATAGACACAGAGAGAGAGGCAGAGACACAGGAGGAGGGAGAAGCAGGCTCCATACTGGGAGCCTGGTGTGGGACTCAATCCTGGGACCCCAGGATCGCACCCTGGGCCAAAGGCAGGCGCTAAACCGCTGAGCCACCCAGGGATCCCCAACAATCTAACTTGAAACCTTGAGTAATAAGAAGAGCAAGCTAAACCCAAATCTACCAGAAAGAAATAATAAAGAAACAGAATAGGAAAAAAATTGAATCTGTGAAAAGAATCTTTTCATGATAAAGAAAAAAAAAACTATGCTGTAAAGTAGGACTAGAAGGGAATATACTAGCCTAATAGAGAACATTTACAAAAAAACTTACAGGTATCACAGTCAATTGTGAAAGACTGAGGCTTTATCCTTAAGATTAGAAACAACAAAAGAATGCCTGCTTTCTCTGCAGCTACTCAACACCCTATTGGATGTTCTAATTAGGGAAATTAGGAAAAGAAAAAAGAAGAACAAAAGAAATAAAAGGCATCCACATTAGAAAGGAAGAAGCAAAACTATCACTGTTTACAGATGACATGATCCCATATATGTACAGAAGATCCCAATGAATCCACAAGAAAGAAAAGGGCAAGAAAGTGGCAGGGTACAAGATCAACAGGCAAAAATCACTTCTGCTAATCAAATCCAAGGTGAGAGCTATTGGAACCTCCAATGTATAACCGGTTGGTCAGAAACCCAGGTGACAACTTGGGCTTGTGACTGGTGTATGAAATGGTTGGGGGCCAGTATTGTGGGACTATACCCATAATCTGTGGGACCTAAGGCTATATCTCTGGGTAGACTGTGTCAGAATTGAGTTGAATTGTAGGATACTCAGCTGATGTTACAGAGAATTACTTGTGGGGGGGTAGGGGCGGACCTCAACACATTTATAACCAGAAGTGTCAGAAGTGAAGTAGTCTCTGTGATAGTAAAGAAGACACACAGGAAAGAAAGACACAGGAGGAGAAAAGAACTTCAGGTTTTTCTTTTTTAGGTTTAATACAATGCAACGATAAAAAGATAAACAACTTGATTAAATGGGCAAAGGATGTGACAGACAAGTGTTTATTTTCCAAATAAGATATATAAATGGTCAATAAACACATGAAAAGTCATTCCACATCATTACTCATTAGACAAATGCAAATAATAACAATAAGATACCATTTCATACTCAATAGAATGTAATCCAAAGACATAATAGAAAGTGGTGGCTAGCAAGTAAAGAAATTAGAACTCTCATTCAGTGCTTGTGGGAATGTATAATGGTGCGGCTGCTGCGGAAAACAGTTTGGCAGTTCTGCAAAAAGTTAAACATTATATTATCATATGACCCAGCAATTCAACTCCTAGATATAGACAAAACATTGAAAGCAGGGACTCAAGCAGATACTTGTGCACCAATGTTCACACCAGCATTATTCACAATAGCCAAAAGATGAAAACAACCCAAGTGTTCACTAACAGATGAATGGATAAACAAATTGTGGTATATTCATATAATGGAATACTTTCAGTCATAAAAAAAGAATGCAAGTACTGATTTGTCAAAACATGGGTGAACTTTAAGAACACTATGCTAAGTGAAATAAGCCAGTTACAAAAGGACAAATATATTATGATTCCACTTATATGAAATATCTAGAATAAGCAAAATCCTAGAGACAGTACCATTAGAAATTACCAGGGGCTGGGAGAAAGGGGATGTAGAGTTATTTCTTAACAGGTACAGAGTTTGTTAGGGGTGATGAGAAGTTTTGGAAATAGGTAGATTTCACAACATTGTGAATATAACTAATGCCACTGAACAATATGCATAAAATGGCTAAAATGGCAAATTTTATGTTTTATTTATATAAATTTATATAAATATAATTTAATTGTAATATAATTTTATATTTTATGTATATATATAATACATACTAATTTAATTTTAATATATTTAATTTACCTAAATAAATATATTAAAATATATTTAGTAAATATAATAAAATATAATTTTAATAAATTATATATTATATATAATTTTACATGTCATATATTTTAACAAATTTAATAAATATATAATTCTAATTAAAATATAATGAAATAAATATAAATTAAATATATTTTATTTAAATATATTTTATTTTTATATATTTATATATTTAATTTATATATATATTTATAAATTTTATTTATTTATTTAGGATTTTATTTATTTATTCATGAGAGACACAGAGAGAAGCAGAGACATAGGCAGAGGGAGAAGCAGGCTCCTCGCAGGGAGCCCGATGCAGGACTCGATCTCGGATCCTGGTATCACGACATGAGCCAAGCCCAACTGCTGAGCTACCCAGGCGTCCCACAGTTAAAAACTCTTATGACATAAGTTATATGCTATACTCCAACAAAGAATTTTACCTTCGTACCATTCTGATATTATTGGTTACCTTACTAAATTAACCATAGCCATTAAATCTCGGTAATGTACAGTTTTTGTTTTACTCTAATGTTTGCCTGAAGACTCTGCTATAAGCGACAGGCAAGAGTTTGTGTATTTAACAAAGATGGTCTAAGAGCCTCACAGAAAAGGACTATATACCAAGTACTTCAAACTGTTAACAAGTCAGAAGAGACTCTTGGTTACAGGTTTATAAGTTGACATTGCATAGACAACTTTGAGACCAGACCAGTGCACTCAGTGAGGATTTCCAGGTTTTTTTTCTAGTCTAAAAGTATAGTTTTATAAAAGCAGACTACTGACCCAAGATCCAGCAGAACAGCAATTACATAGGACTGAATAAATTGATGAGGGAAATTTTATTGTGGTTATGTATTTGGAATGTTGTTGATGTTGATGTTGTTTTACTATTTTATTTTCTGAATATATGAAAAAATCCTTTTTCTTTATAAATTATTTGTAACTCAAAACAATTTAGTAGACACTGTTTCTGTAAACTAAATTCAAATATTTTAAAGCAATGCGATTCTTATTTACCTCTTCCCTATCTTACCCCTCCTTCTGAATTCAGAAATGTTTGTGAAGTCTCCTTACCTTTCATGGCAATATGGTTATTTACATTGGTTGTATAAGAATCTGTCCTTTTAAAAAAATCTTTTATCTTTTAAACAAAGTTTATATGTTTTTACACTTATTTATCATGGTTACAGAGACTTGACAGTAGATCAGGTTTAAGCTTGAATACTCTAGATTTTTATACAACAGTTGAAAGACAAATACCATATGATTTCACTCATTTGTGGAATTTGAGAAACAAAACAAACAAGAAAATGGAAAAAACAAGAGAGAGATAAAGCAAGAAACAGACTCAATTATAGAGAACAATCTGATGGTTACAAGAGGAGAGGATAGTGAGGTGATGGGTTATATAGGTGATGGGGATGTACTCATGATCTGCTAGTCCATTTAATCCTATATACAAGAGCATCAAAACCTAAACCTAAAAATCAATTCTGTTGCCTTTTTTAAAAACCAAGATATAAACGGACAAATTGTGCAACCAAGACCTTACATGGAGTATCATACTTGAGAATGACAGTCATTTAATCAGGTATGATAAGATAATTTTAAGGTATAAGGTTGATTTTATCTCAACTTTTTGGAGCACATGCCTACAAAGTCCCCTCAGGGAATTATTCTGGACCTGATTTACAGGCTTCCAGGTAGGGAGTTCACTTTCAAGAGGCTGGGAACCGTATGTAAATTTCAGGGACCTTCAGAAAAGATGACTTTCCTCTGAATTATAGATGTTACAGGTGAAATCTGGTAGAGAGAGGGGTTCTTGGCTCTGGTGTCTTAGCTTTGGAATGGCAAAAGATAACAAAACACACAATTCAATTTTGCATATACTTGTAAATTTCACTTCCTAATTGCCTGTGTGTGTCTTTTAACTCTCCTTTGAACCATCTGTAACATCTCAGTGGTTCCTTTAATTAATGAGTTAAATAAAATCTTTGACATGTGTTTAAAAAAATGAAAATGGAAATTAAAACTAAAAAGAGAGAAAATGACACATTTGGAAGACAGGCAAAGGAGATCCAAACATATGAAGCCTCTAAGGAAGAAAATTGAAATAACGAAATAAAAACAATTGTTCAAAAACAGTTCTCTGACTTATTTCATTTAGCATAATGCCCTCTAGGTTCATTCATGTCATCACAAATGGCAGCATTTCCATCTTTTTTAAGGCTGAATGTTTCACTGTATATACATATTGACATACATCACATTTTCTTTACCCATTGATCTTTTGATGGACACTTAGATTATTTGTGTCTTGCCAACTGTGAATGTGTTGCAATGAATATAGGGGTGCAGATATCTCTGAGTTAGTGACTTCATTTCCTTTGGATATATATCCAGAAGGAAAATTTCTAGATCATTCTATTTTTATTTTTTTAAAGATTTTATTTATTTGACAGAGAGAGCACACAAGCAGGGGAAGTGGCAGGCAGAAGGAGAAGGAGAAGGCTCCCTGTGGAGCAGGAAGCCTGATGTGTGGCTCTATCCCAGGACCCTGGGATCATGACCTGATCCAAAGGCAGACGCTTAACCAACTGAGCCATCCAAGTGTCCTCAGATCATTCTATTTTTTATTTTTTGAGGAACCTCCATACTGTGTTCTATAGTGACTGCATCAATTATACATTTCCATCAATGTGCACAGGATTCCCTTTTCTCCATATCTTTTTCAGCACTTCTATCTCTTGTTTTTGGTAATAGGTATTTTTTTAAATAAGTTTTAGGTTCACAGCAAAATTGGGTGGAGAGTACAGAGAGTTCCCACATATACCAACCAACCCCCACAAAGAACATCCCCCACTACTGACACCCCCTGCCATAGTGCTACATTTGTTACAATCAGTGAACCTACAGTGACACATCATTTTCACCCAAAGTCCATGGTTACATTAGTGTTCACTCTTGATGTTGTACATTTTATGGGTTTTGACAAAAACCCATATTTACATTTACGGGTATACATAATGTATATTTACATTTATGGGTACATTTATGGGTATAATGACAAATGTATCTACCACTGTAATATCATACAGAATAGTTCCACTGCCCTAAAAATTCCCTATGTGGTATCTATTCATCCTTCCCTCCTCAACTAACCTCTGTCAACCAGTGATCCTTTTATTTTCTCCATAGTTTTGACTTTACTGGAATATCATAGAGTCACAATTGTGTAGTATGTAGCCTTTTCAGATTGGCTTCTTTGATTTAATAATATTAGTTAATTAATAATATTAAGATTCCTCCATGGGGCATCTCAGTGAGCTCAGTTAAGGGGCCGACTCTTGATTTTGGTTCAGGTCATGATCTCGCAGTCCTGGGATAGACCCCCCCCACATTGGGCTCTGTGCTCAGCAGGGAGGCCTATGCTCAGCAGGGGAGTCTCCTTCAGGATTTTCTCTCCTTCCCTCTGCCCCTCCCCTTACTCTATCTCTAAAATAAATAAATAAATAAATTTTGTAAAAAATTCCTCCATGAATTTTCATGGCTTAATAGCTCATTTTTTCTTATCTTTGATTAATATTTCATTTTTGGACATAGCACATTTATTATTTATCCATTCACCTACTGAAGGGTATCTTGGCTGATTCTAAGTTTAGGCAATTATGAATAAAGCTTCTATAAACATCCATGTGTAAGTCTTTGCATGCATATAAGTTTCCAATTTATTTGTGTAAATACCAAGAAGCACAGTTACTGGAATGTATAGTAAGAGTTTTTAAAAAATATTTTATTTATTTATTCATGAGAGTCACAGAGAGAGAGAGGCAGAGACATAGGCAGAGGGACAAGCAGATTCTATGTAGGGAGCCCAATGTGGGACTTGATCCTGGGACTCCGGGATCACATCCCAAGCCAAAGGCTCAACTGCTGAGCCACTTGGGCATCCCTATAGTAAGAGTTTTGTAAGAAAGTACCAAACTGTCTTCTAAGTGTCTATACCATTTTGCATTCCTGCCAGCAATGAGTAAGTTTCCTGTTGCTCTACATACTTGCCAGCATTTGGTGGTGTCAGTGTTTTAGATTTTAATTAATTCTAATTCACATAGAGTAGATCTCACTGTTTTAAGGTTCAATTCTGTAATGACATCTAGAGATACAGATATAGAAATATACAGACATAGAAGTGGTCCAGCTATGTTCCTAGAAAGAAGAAATTGACTTTTCAGTGGACAGCATTCTGACATACTTTATAAATAAAAGTCATTGAAGCTATGAATTTTGCTCTGAGAACTGCTTCAGCACTTTAGATTCTGTTCTAATGTATTTTCAAGACCAGCATTTTCTAGGTATTTTTTAGTTCCTGTATTTTAAAATGTTCAAGTGATTAAGGGTTTGTTTTCTGATTCCATCAATTCCTTGTTTTATTGCATTGTGATCAGATAACATTGTCTTATTTCTATGTCTTGGAATTTATTCAGGTTTTCCTTATGATCAATTTTTTAAATGTTCAATGGACACATAAACAGAAGATGAGTTTTCTATTTTCAGGCTAGCATATATTTCTATTAAATCTTCTATAAACGTTATTTAGGTATTCTCTATCCTTTCTTTTTGTTGTTTTTATTCCTTTAAATGACTATCATAGATTGAGAAAGGTGAATTAAATTTTATGTTTATATTCTTCCTTATAATTCCTGTAGTTCACTACCAAAATCCATCAAAGATATCACATATACACAAAAATAAAATAAGAAACCAATAATTTCTAAATTTTAGGAAACCAAGTACATCAACATTTGTAATAACATACAATGATCAAATAGGGTTTATTCTAGAAATACAATGATGACTTGATTTTGGAAATCTATTATTTTAATTCAATATATTAATACTTCAAAAGAGAAAAAACATATGGTTATCTTTACAGAAGCTGAAAAGCCATGTAATTCAATTCAATGTTGATTCTTTTTTATTTTTTTAAAAAAAATTTTAAATTTATTTATGATAGTCACAGAGAGAGAGAGAGAGGCAGAGACACAGGCAGAGGGAGAAGCAGGCTCTATGCACCGGGAGCCCGACGTGGGACTCGATCCCGGGTCTCCAGGATCGCGCCCTGGGCCAAAGGCAGGCGCCAAACCGCTGCGCCACCCAGGGATCCCTCAATATTGATTCTTAAAAATTCTAATTAAAATAGAAACAGATGGACGAAACATAAAAAAAATGTCTAAACCTAAAACCAATACTATCTTTAATGAAGAAATAGTAACAAGTTACTATATAACTTTAAAAGGTTTACTACTACTTTATTTCATAAAAAGATGCTAACAGTATCTGATATGATTATGGTTTAGAAGGCTCTTAAAGCCTACATTTACTCAGAATTAGAGCTTGATTAAATTTGACATGAAATCTAGTGACCTAAGGGCAATAATGTCATACTGAAAAATAATGAT
This sequence comes from Vulpes lagopus, assembly GCF_018345385.1. Classification (NCBI taxonomy): domain Eukaryota; kingdom Metazoa; phylum Chordata; class Mammalia; order Carnivora; family Canidae; genus Vulpes; species Vulpes lagopus. Next base: position 54,553,930 of record NC_054848.1, read on the forward strand.
ACTTTTTTATACTCAATACTATACTTCCATAAAAAACAAAGTAAAAAATATCCTTACTCCAAGCAGTGTGTCAGAGACTCAAAGTACAGACATACAGTAGGGAAAAGTTAGTCCTCAAAGAATCATTTGACTGGTTATCAAGTACTGAAGTGGCACAAATTTCTAATAATAAAGACTGGGTTATCCAGACTTGAAATGCCTTTCATAACTGTTACCAAAGTCCCAGTTCCCACTGTACCTGTTTCTTTCAGGAGATTCCAGGTGTCTCTGCATTTATGGATCTGCTCAAGGGCACGATTCAGTAATCTGGTCTATTTGGCAACAACGCAATGAGAAAATTAATCTTAACCAGACAAAACTTTAAGCAAATTAAAATAATATTCATTACAAGCAGTTAAAATAAAATGATAGAAAAATGAATTTAAACTGAACATTTTATAATTGATATAAAAATATTAATCTCTATTTGTATTTTTCTTTAAGATTTTATATATTTATTGTGAGAGAGAGAGAGTGAGAGAGCATGAGCAGAGGAGGGGCAGAAAGAGAGGGAGAAGCAGACTCCCCCCTGAGCAGGGAGCCCAATCTCAGGACCCTGGGATCATGACCTGAGCCAAGGGCAGATGCTTAACTGACTGAGCCACCTCGGTGCCCCTATTTGTATTTTTCTTAATGTCCCAGAAAATGAGGATTAAATAGAAAATCTTGAGCACTATCAATTTTTTTAATAATCTTGGACAGAAGAGTAGCAGTTCTAGAATGGTGGTATGAGGAGTTCCATGAACCCTCTCCCTAGCAAAACAACCCTAACTGGTGAATTATAAAACACAATCATGTAAAGTCTCAGGAAATTCCTCAAAGGGCAAAAAGAAAATGGAGAAATATCTATTTCAGGAAATCTACTATGTCTCAGTAAGACAGTAAGCACCCATGATATTTGAACCATGATCTGCTCACCAACCACCCCCAGCTCAGTGTGAGTGCTACTTTAGGTGGGTGTGGCCAAGAAGACTGGGCTCCCTCTATTCTTAGCTTCTAGGCTAGGGATTTCCAGAAGGGGCATGCTGTCAGCACTTCTCATCCTCCTCCCTCAGGTTTGTATTGTAGGAGCTCTATTATAAACAAGCACAAATGAGAGGCCTGGACCTCTCTTCCTCTACCCAGTCCCTATAACCAGGCATGGAATATTACAATTATTGGGTCTCAATTGCCCTCACTTCAGCTTGCTTATAGGCCAAGGTTTCCCTGCTGGGGGAGGCAAGCTCAGAATGCCAGGGACTATGACTCCTGCCCAGCCCCTTACTCAGAGAGCTGTACTGTCAGGCCAATAGAAATGTGCCACATCCCTACCTGCAGCTCCAAAAGAGTGATATAAAACTTCTTATGAAGAGGAGAGGCAGGTCATTAGAAGAGTGAGCTCTGTATCTCTGTCTAACATGACTGATTTTAATTGGAACACAGCTTGGGGAAGTTCAAGTCTAAGGCCACTACAAAAAAAAATGTAGATTCTGGTGTTCAGTACTTATAAAGAGGCTGATAGCTCAATGATATCAACATGCAACACAAAGGATCAGCCAGAAGTTTATGGAGGAACCAGAGTAAGAGAAAACTGAGAAGATCCCTACCAATTCAAAGGGGCCTTACATTAATTTTATCAAACTGTTGAACAATTTATGCCCCAAAGCATTTTTAAACACACACATGCACTTGTGCTCTCTCTCTCTCTCTCTCTCTCTCTGACACACACACACACACACACACACACACACCCCACACACAAAGCAAACACTCTAGTAATTAGTCAAGATTAACATCTGGGTGTGATGCCAACAGAAGACCATTCAGAAGTTAACACAGATATCAATGATGGGAAGAGAAATTTAAAAATAACCCTGCTAAAACCACTTTCATCCCTTTGTAGAGGAGGGGACAGGGTGATACCACAGGCAAAGACCTCTAAGGAGTGATATCAGAAGCTGGACACTTGTGTATAGCTGCGGGAAATAGATTTCACTGAACTAGCCCAGCCAAGGCATTAAACCAATAAGCAAGCAAGTATTAACAACAACAAACCACAGGGGGGTAATGAGTATTCAAAGATGTTTCAATATATTATCTAGAATGCCCAGTTTTCAACAGAAAATGTGAGATATGCAAAAAAATGATAAAGTATGACCCAAATGCAGGGAAAAAAGCAACAGGAATTGGCTGACAAGGTCTAGATGCTGAACTTAGTAGACAAAGATTTCAAAGTAGCTATTTTTTTTATTGATTCATGAAAGACACACAGAGAGAGGCAGAGACAAAGGCGGAGGGAGAAGCAGGCTCCCTATGGGGAGCCCAATGCTGGACTCAATCCCAGGACCACAGGATCATGACCTGAGCCAAAGGCAGATAGATGCTCAGCCACTGAGCCACCTGGGTGCCCCCCAAAACACTTATTTTAAATATATTCAAACAAAAGAAAATAATACTTTAACAAAGGTTTGATGACAATGTCTCAGCAAATAACAGAATCTCAATAAAGAAGGCAGTGGGATAACATATTCAATATGATGAAAGAAAATAACAGTTACCCAACAATCTAATATCCAGCAAAACTATTTTTCAGAACTGAAAGCAAAAAAAAAATTCCCAGATAAACAAAATCTGATAGAATTTATTGCTAGCAGAACCATTTTATAAAAACACTAAGAGAAGTTCTTCAGGCTGAAAACAAATGACATTAGATAGTAATCTGAATTCACAGCTTTTTTTTTTTTTTAATTTTTTTATTATTATTATTTATTTATGATAGTCATACAGAGAGAGAGAGAGAGAGAGGCAGAGGAGAAGCAGGCTCCATGCACCGGGAGCCTGACGTGGGATTCGATCCCGGGTCTCCAGGATCGCGCCCTGGGCCAAAGGCAGGCGCCAAACCGCTGCGCCACCCAGGGATCCCAGTAATCTGAATTCAAATGAAAAAAAGTACACTGGTAAAAGTAATTATGTAATAATTATGTAATTAATTATAAAAGGGTATATAAATATATATCTTTCTTCTCTTACTTGTTTTAAAAAGCAATTGTATAAAACTATTGTTTTTATACCTAACAGATATCCAAAGACCATACCACCAACCCAAGAAGCACACAACTTATTCTCAAGCACTTTCTCCAGAATAGACCATATGCTAGGCAGCAATATAAACATCAGTGAAAGTTAAAATAACATGAAATTCAACAAACTATGTAGTCTGACCATAGTGGAATAAGCTTAGAAATCCTAAGATAGTAAAGTTTGGGAAATTTGCAAAAATGTGGATATTAAATAAGGGATTATTAAATAAACAATGGGTCAAAGAAGAAATCACAACAAAAATTTAAAAATGATTTGAGATGAATGAAAAAACACAACATATCAAAACTTATGGGATGCTGCTCAAGCAGTATGCTATTGTCTGAATGTGTCCCCCTCAACCAATTCATATGTTGAAATCTTAAACCTCAAAGGCACAGGTATTAGTAGGTGGGACCTTTAGGAGGTGCTAAAGTTACAGAGGTGGAGCCCTCAGGAATGGGATCTGTGTCTTTTATAAGAGGTTCTAAGAAGATCCTTAGCCCTTTCCATCACGTGAAGACACAGTAAGAAGGTGCAAACACTATCATGCTAGTACCCTGAACTTGGACTTCTAGCCTCTGGAACTATGAGAAATAAATTTCTGTTGTTTATAAGCTTCCCAGTCTGTGTTTTGTTATAGCAGTCTGAATAGACAAAGACAGAAAACTGGCAATGAAAGTAGGGTGCTTCTGTAACAAATACCTAAAAATATGGAAGCAGTTTTTTTAAAGGCTTTATTTATTCATGAGATAGAGAGACAGAGAGAGACAGAGAGAGACAGAGACAGAGATACTATTGTCCTATTGTCCAGAGAGACAGAGAGGCAGAGACATAGGCAGAGGGAGAAGCAGGCTCCATGCAGGGAGCATCGAGTCCCGGGACTCCAGGATCTTGCCTTAAGCCAAAGGCAGACGCTCAATGCTGAGTCACCCAGGCATCCCGGTGGAAGGAGTTTTGGAACTGTGTAATGAATAGAAGCTGGAAGAGTTTGGAGGTGCGAGCTAGAAAAAGTCTACACTGCTGTGAATGAATGGTTAAGGGCAATTCTTATAATTTGAAAGAGGACAGCAGCTAGTGATGGGAAACACACCACCCTCTCAAGCAATAAAGATTGCCCTGAGCTAGCAAGACCCCATGTGACTGACCCCAAGACAATGACTGAACCTTCATATACATATTGACCTTTGTTCCAGGTTTTCCCTATATAAACCTAGAATTATTTTCAGCATTTTGGAAACAGTCTTTGAGACACTAATCTGCGGTCTTCTGATGTTGGCCTCACTGAAATAAATTCCTTTCTTATTTCACCACCACTCATATCTCTGCCTTTGGATCTTGTCAGTGGTGAATGACCAAATGTAGTCTGTCTGGGACTCCCAGAGCAAAGTGCTCTTGAATCCCTGTGCCCTCATTACATGAAGACCAAGAAAAAGAAGAGAAGAGAAGCAGAGATCAACTTTTTCAGAGAACAGTCTGAGAATACTGTGAAGAGAATGTTGGTAGAAATACAGACATTGAAGGTCATTCTGATGAGGTCTCAGATGGAAATGAGGAACAATGGAAATTGGAGGAAAGGCCATCCTTGTTACAAGATAGCAAAGAGCTTGGCGGGACTGTGTTTATGTCCTAGTGTTTTATAGAAGGTAATACTTGTGAGTGGTGAAATTGGATATTTAGCTAAAGAAATTTCTAAGCAAAGTGTTGAATAAGTTCAGCAAATTTCTTGAATACTTATAGTAAAATATAAGAAGAAAAATGATTTAAAGGTGGAAATGCTAATCAAAAAGGAAGCAGAGGGGTGCTTGGGTTACTCAGTTAAGCATTGGCCTTCAGCTTAGGTCATGATCCCAGGGTCCTAGGATACCCAGCATCAGGCTCCCTGCTCAGTGGGCAGTCTGCTTCTCTCTCTCCCTCTGCCCTTAACCCGCTTGTGCTTGCTCTCTCAAGTGCTTTATCAAATAAATAAGTAAAATCTGAAAAAAAGGAAGCACAATTTAAAAATTTGGAAAAATTTCAGCCTATCTATATTGAAAGAAATAAGAAGGCTAATATGGAAGAGAACACTAAGGGTAGGGCTGAATTTGATAAGGAGAATGCTGTGGCTCAACCATCTCAACAGAAGCTAGGAGCTATTCAGACCAAGACAATGGGGAGATTGGTCAGCCATCTAACCAGAACCTATTGTCCAAAGCAATGGAAGAATGAACTGAGGCAGTTTAGAGTTCTTAGGGACTGGCCCTCCCATCACAGGCTCCAGAATGCATGGCCAAGTGGCAGAATGATTTCAAAGGAGGAGCCATAGCTACCCAGTGCCACCTTACCTCCCTGGCTCTCCTTCTCAAATTCTGGTGTCATGTTTTACAGCCACTCCAAGTGCAGTGCAGGCTGCTACCACTGCCCCTCCAGAGGGCACAGGTTAAAAACTTTGGGAAGTTATCACCTTGGTGTCCTCATGGTGTACAGAGTGCAAGAGCTGGGAGCATAGCTGCTTCAACCTAGATTTCAAAGAATGCTCCAGGAACCTTTGGAGCCCAAAGAGCCTCTGTGGAGGTGGGGCTATTGTAGGAGGACCCAATTAGGGGCAATGCCCAGGGGAGTTTTTCACCTCAGGACAGCACAGCTACTGTGAGGGATTCCAGCAGGAACCTTAATCCATGAAAGCTGTAGTATGGGCTACACCTGGCAGAATCACGTGGGTGAGGCTGAGAGGCTTGGGGGCCCAAATGCAGCCCCAGTGGGTCCAGAATATGACACAAGGAGGATTGTTCTTAAGCCTTGGTGTTTAATGTTATTTACTCTATTAGGTTTTGGATTTACCTCGAACCCATTAACTTCTTTTTTTCCTATTTCTCCTTTTTAAATGGGAAGATCTACCCTATTCCTGTCTCACCATTGTATTTTGGAAGATGTAACTTGTTTGATTTTACAGGTTCATAGATAGAAAGCAATTTGCCTCAGGATGAATTGTACTTTGTCTTAACTCATATCTGGTTTAGATGAAACTTTGGACTTAGACTTCTGAGTCAATGCTAGAATGAGTCAAGGTGTTTAGAGCTGTTGAGATGGAATGAATGGTATTTTGTATGAGGACATGAATTTTGTGGGTCAAGGGAGGAATGCTATGGATCTGAATGTGTCCCCTAAATCTATAGTATTTCCAACAGATTAAGCCACAGTGCTTAGAAGGAAATGTATAGGTATAAAAACTGATATTACAAAATGAAGAAAGACATCAAATCACTAAGCTAAACTTGCACTGTAAGACACTGGAAAAAAAGCAAACTAAAACTTAAGCAACCAGAAGGAATAAAATTATAAAGATTAGAGTGGGAATTAATGAAATACAGACCAGAAAAATGGGAGAATAAAAGAAACCAAAGTTGGTTCAGGAAAAACCAACACAGTTTAAAAAATGTTGTATAAAATGGTCAAGAAAAGAAAGAGAAGACACAAATGACTAAAATTAGGAGAGAAAGCAGGGGCATAATTACAAAACTTACAGAAATAAAAAAGATGATTATAAGAGAATACTATGAACAACTGTAAGTCAAAAAATTAGGTAACTTAAATTATAATGGACATATTTCCAGACACATAAACTACTGAAACTGACTCAGAAATTAAAAATCTAGACTACAAAAAAGAAGTAAAAATATACTCTGAAAACCACAAAACATTGTTGAAAGAAATTGAAACCTAAATGAATAGGAAAGACATGCTATGTTCATCAGTAATAAGACTTAATACTGTTAAAGATCGTAATACTCTCCAAACTGACCTACAGGTTCAGTGCAATCCCTATCAAAATCCTAGCTGGCTTCTTTGCAGAAATTAACAACTTGATCCCAACATACATATAGAAACTCAAAAGACCCCAGTAGCAAAAACAATTTTGAAAAAGAACAAAATTGGAAGACTAACACATCCTTCTTATAAAACTTACTACAAAGCTATAATAATTAAAACAGTGTGGTTTTGCCATAGAATAGAGAGAGACATCAGTGGACTAGAAATAATCTTATTTATGGCCATTTGATTTTTAACAAGGGTGACAAGATAATTCAACGGGGAAAATGTTTTCAACAAATGGCCCTGGGACAACTGAATATTCAAATGCAAAAAAATGAAGGGGGACCCCTATCTCACACCATACACAAAAATTAACTAAAAATGGATATATCTGAGGGCAGGCTAAGATAGCAGAAGAGTAGGAGTCCTCAACTCACCTGGTCCCACCAACTTACCTAGATAACTTTCAAAACATCCTGAACACCTATGAATTCAACCTGAGATTTAAAGTGAGAACAGGGGGATCCCTGGATTGCTCAGTGGTTTAGTGCCTGCCTTCAGCCTGGGGTGTGATCCTGGAGGCCCGGGATCGAGTCCCACATCAGGCTCCCTGCATGGAGCCTGCTTCTCTCTCTGCCTGTATCTCTGCCTCTCTCTCTCTCTGTGCCTCTCATGAATAAATAAATAAAATCTTTTAAAAAAATAAAAAAAATAAAGAGAACAGTCAGAACACCACAGAGAAAAAAAATTTTACTTCTAACAAGATAGGAAGGCTGAAAAAAAAATATAAAAAAATAATAAAGTGGGGGAGGGGCACACGAGGAGCCCCTGGGCTAAAGCTGAGCTGCAAAAGCTTCCAGGACGGGAAATCCCAGCCCTGGAGAAGCAGGAACTTTAAAAATCCACACCAGATTTTTCATGGATGGAAAAGTGCTTAGCAGGGAAATTGGGCAGCATCACAGGAGGGGCAGTGAAGCCTCCAGATTCCTGGATTCACTATTAGAAGAGGTGATCCTAGGGGGAAGCCCACTGCAAACCGTGAACGGGTCTTGGTAAAGGGCTGCAGTGCCGCAGCCTTCAGGGTATCTGGGAGAAGCCAGTAGGTTAGGCGGGCTGGTTCCAGACAGAGGTGGCTATGTCCTGTTCTCTTTGGGAGTCGCACCCCCCAGGAGTGTGGTTTGAGCAGCACAGGGCCCCAGATCCCAGGGCGCCTAAGGGAACAAAGCCAGCAATCCTGCATTCCCTCTGGGACACTTAGAAGCAGGGAGGGCACAGGAGAGCAAGAACTTTCCTACCAATGGGGTCTCCCAAGCTGTGCAGATCAGTGCACCTGTAATGGCCCCCAGGAGCATCTAGGCCAGTGTGGACTGGGAGACTGCGGTTAGTTACTCATGGGGAGCTGACTCCAGAACTGGAAGTCTGGCCACCACCATTGCTGTCTTTCCTCCTTGTTTCACCTTGTACCTGGGAGAGGTGTAACCGCCAGGGAACAAAGGCCTCACAGGATAAACAGCTCACACTGAGCCTGGCACCCAGCAGGGGATGGGCATCTCCACCCAGGCACACACACCTGAGATCCAACAGCAGACCCCCTCCCCCAGAAGACAGGTGGAAGAACAAGGGAAGAGCAAGTTCTTGACCAAGCAGCACTGGAAAGCTCCACAACCAAGGGAAAATTGAGGGACTATAGTATATAGAACTAGAGGGTCCCCCTTTTATTTTATTTTCCTTTTTCCATTACAACTCATTTTTATATCAGACTAAAAATTTCTAATATTTTTTCTCTTTTCCCACCTTAACTACAATATTTTACCAGCTCTTCAATTTTAAGTTTCTTCCTTTTTAACTTTCATATTTCTACAATTAGGTGTCTTAGATATATTTTTCACTTCTGGATTCCCTTCAATATATTAAATTTAATTTTGGGACATATACAAGATACGGGCTTTTGTTTTGGGTTTTTTTGTTTTCATTGCCTCATTTTGTTCTACAATGGCAGAAGTTAATGCTTTCTAAAACATGATGAGCATACACCCAGAACCAAGTGGAATACCATGCTGGTTCATTCTGTGAGATTATATTCTCTTTATATTCCCATTCTTCCCCCCTCTTTCATCTGGTTTATGTTTTGGTGATACATTTTGGGGCTTTCTACAAGTATTGCTGGTTTATATAAGTTTGGGTTTGAGCATCTTCTCACATATAGAACTTAATACACTCAGAACCAAGAGGATCACACTCTAGGACCCCTCAGGTAGACTACATTCTCCCTCCACTACCACTTATTCACCAGCAACATGTCCCAGTTCCTCCCCCGTTTTTTTCTTTGTCCTCTTTACTTCTGTTTTTTTTCTTTTTCTTTGGGATTTTTGGCCTTTTATTTTTTACTACTTTGTTTTAAAATTTTTTTCACTTTGGTGGTCCTTTTTATTATGTTCTGATCCTCTTTTACATTTTCTGGTCTCTGACCTTGTCAGGATCATCTAGGGTGGAATTTATGTAGTTTGAAGTTGATATTCTTGACTTAGCCCACTCATACAGCCACTCGGCACTGGACAAAATCACTAGAAGGAAGAACTCACCACAAAAGAAAGAATCAGAAACAGTACTCTCTGCCACAGAGTTACAGAATATGGATTTCAAAACGCTGAAAGCCTATTCAGAAAGCCTATTCAGAAGCACAATTATAAAGCTACTTGTGGCTCTGGAAAAAAAGCATAAAGGACTCTAGAGACTTCATTACTACAGAATTGAGATCTAATCAGGCTAAAATAAAAAAAAAAAACAATTAAATGAGATGTAATCCAAACTGGAGGGCCTAATGGCTAGGGCTAATGAGGTGGAAGAAAGAGTGAGCGACATAGAAGACAAGTTGATGGCAAGGAAGGAAGCTGAGGGAAAAAGAGAAAAACAAGGGACCATGAGGAAAGGTTAAAGGAAATAAACGACAGCCTCAGAAGGAAAAATCTACATATAATAGGGGTTCCAGAAGATATGGAGAGGGAGAGAGGACTAGAAAGTATATTTGAACAAATCATAGCTGAGAACTTCCCTAATTTGGGGAGGGAAACAGGCATCCATATCCAGGAGATAGAGAGGTTCCACCCCCAAAATAAATAAAAACCATTCAACAACTCGACATTTAATAGTGAAACTTGCAAATTCCAAAGATAAAGAGAAAATCCTTAAAGCAGCAAGAGACAAGAGATTCTTAACTTATATGGGAAGAAATATCAGATTAACAGCAGACCTCTTCATAGAGACCTGGCAGGCCAGAAAGGACTGGCAGGATATTTTCAGGGTACTAAATGAGAAGAACATGCAGCCAAGAATGCTTTATCCAGTAAGGCTCTCATTCAGAATAGAAGGAGAGATAAAGAGCTTCCAAGATAGGCAGAAACTGAAAGAATATGTGACCACCAAACCAGCTCTGTAAGAAATATTAAGGGGGACTCTGTAAAAGAAAGAGGAAGTCCAAGGAAACAATCCACAAAAACAGGGACTGAATAGGTATCATGATGACACTAAATTCATATCGTTCAATAGTTACTCTGAACGTGAATGGGATAAATGATTCCATCAAAAGACGCAGGGTTTCAGACTCAATAAAAAAGTAAGACCCATCTACTTGCTGTCTACAACAGACTCATTTTAGACCTAAAGACACCTCCTGCCTGAAAAATGAAAGTTTGGAGAACCATTTTCCATTCAAATGGTCCTCAAAAGAAAGCTGGAGAAGCAATCCTCCTATCAGATAAATTAAGTTTATACCAGATTGTAGTAAGAGATGATGAGGGACATATATCATACTTAAAGGGTCTATCCAACAAGAAGACCTAACAATCATGAATATTTATGCCCCTAATGTGGGAGCTGCCAAGTATATCAATTAATAACCAAAGTAAAGACATACTTAGATAATAATACACTAATAGTAGGAGACTTCAACATGGCACTTTCTGCAAATGACTGATCTTCTAAGCACAACATCACCAAAGAAACAAGGGCCATAAATGATATATTGGACCAGATGGATTTCACAGATATTTACAGAACTTTGCATCCAAACGCAACTGAATACACATTCTTCTCAAGTGCACACGGAACTTTCTCCAGAATAGACCACCCACTGGGTCACAAATCAGGTCTCAAACGATACCAATCCCCTGCATATTTTCAGACCATAATGCTTTGAAACTAGAATGCAACCACAAGAAGAAATTTGGAAGAAACTCAAACACGTGGAGGTTAAAGAGCATCCTCCTAAAAGATGAATGTGTTAACCAGGAAATTAGAGAAGAATTAAAAAGATTCCTGGAAAATAATGAAAATGAAGATACAACTGTTCAAAATCTTTGGGATACAGCAAAAGTGGTCCTGAGGGGGAAATACATCGCAATACAATCCACCCTCAAAAAACTGGAAAAAACCCAAATAGACAAGCTAACCTCGCACCTAAAGGAATTGGAGAAAGAACAGAAAGTAAAACCTACACCAGTCAGAAGAGAGTTAATATAGATTCGAGCAGAACTCAATGAAATACAGACCAGAAGAACTGTAAAACAGATCGACAAAACCAGGAGTTGGTTCTTTAAAAGGATTAATAAGATAGATAAACCATTAGCCAGCCTTATTTAAAAGAAAAAGGACTCAAATTAATAAAATCCCGAACAAAAGAGGAGAGATCACAACCAATATCAAGGAAATACAAACGATTTTAAAAACGTATTATGTAAACAAAGTAGGCAATCTACAAGAAATGGATGCATTTCTGGAAAGCTACAAAATACCAAAACTGGAACAGGATTAAATAGAAAACCTGAACAGGCCAATAACCAGGGAGGAAATTGAAGCAGTCATCAAAAACCTTCCAAGACACAAAGTCCAGGGCCAGATGGCTTCTGAGGGGAATTCTATCAAACGTTTAAAGAAGAAAAAATACTTATTCTATGAAAGCTGTTCCGAAAGATAGAAAGGGATGGAGTACTTCCAAACTGGTTTTATGAGGCCAGTATCACCTTGATTCCAAAACCCGACAAAGACCCCACCAAAGAGGAGAATTATAGACCAATGTCCCTTATGAACACAGATGCAAAAATTCTCAATAAGATACTAGCTAAGAGGATCCAACAGTACATTAAGAAGATTAATCACCATGACCAAGTGGGATTTATCCCTGGGATGCAAGGTTGGTTCAACACTCGTAAAACAATCAACGTGATAGATCACATCAACAACAGAAAAAAAAAAGAACCACATGATCCTCTCAATAGACACAGAGAAAGCATTTGCCAAAATACAGCATCCATTCCTGATCAAAACTCTTGAAAGTGTAGGGATAGAAGAAACAATCCTCAGCATCTTAAAAGCTACCTATGAAAAGCCCACAGCAAATATCATTCTCAATGGGGAAATACTGGGAGCCTTTCCACTAAGATCAGGAACAAGACAGGGATGTCCACTCTCACCATTGCTATTCAACATAGTACTAGAAGTCCTAGCGTCAGCAATCAGGTAACAAAAGGAAATAAAAGGCATTCAAATTGGCAAAGAAGTGAAACTCTTCCTTTTTGCAGATGACATGATACTGTACAGAGAAAACCCAAAAGACTCCACCCCAGAGAACTCATACAGCAATTTGGCAGTGTGGCAGGATACAAAAATCAATGCCCAGAAATCAGTGGCATTTCTAGACACTAACAATGACACTGAAGAGAGAGAAATTAAGGAGTCAAGCCCATTTACAATTGCACCCAAAAGCATAAGATACCTAGGAATAAGCCTAACCAAAGAGGTTAAGGATCTATACCATAAAAACTACAGAAAACTTCTGAAAGAAATTGAGGAAGACACAAAGAGATGGAAAAATATTCCATGCTCATGGATTGGAAGAATTAATATTGTGAAAATGTCAATGTTACCCAGGGCAATTTACACGTTCAATGGAATCCCTATCAAAATACCATGGACTTTCTTCACAGAGTTGGAAAAAATCATCTTAAGATTTGTGTGGAATCAGAAAAGACCCCGAATAGTCAGGGGAGTATTGAAAAAGAAAACCAAAGCCAGGGGCATCACAATGCTGGATTTCAAGCTGTACCTCAAGACAAAGTTGTAATCATCAAGACAGTGTGGTACCGGCACAAAAACAGACACATAGATCAATGGACCAGAATAGAGAACCCAGAAATGGGCCCTCAACTCTATGGTCAACTAATTTTCGACAAAGCAGGAAAGACTATCCACTGGAAAAATGACAGTCTCCTCAAAAAACGGTGCTGGGAAAACTAGATAGCTACGTGCAAAAGAATGCAACAAGACCATTCTGTTACACCATACACAAAGATAAACTCAAAATGGAGGAAAGATTTAAATGTGAGACAAGATTCCATCAAAATCCTAGAGGAGAACACAGGCAACACCCGTTTTGAACTTGGACACAGCAGCTTCTTGCAAGATACATCTATGAAGGCAAGGGAAACAAAAGCAAAAATGAAGTATTGGGACTTAATCAAGATTAAAAACTTCTGCACAGCAGAAGAAAAAGTCAGCAAAACTAAAAGACAACCTACAGAATGGGAGAAGATATTTGCAAATGACATATCAGATAAAGGGCTAGTATCCACAATCTATAAAGAACTTATGAGACTCAACAGCAAAGAAACAAACAACCCAATCATGAAATGGGCAAAAGACATGAACTGAAAGTTCACAAAGGAAGACATAGACATGGCCAACAAGCACACGAGAAAATGCTCCGCATCACTTGCCATCAGGGAAATACAAATCAAAACCACAATGAGATACCACCTCACTCCAGTGAGAATGGTGAAAATTAACAAGACAGGAAACAACAAATGTTGGAGAGGATGTGGAGAAAGGGGAACCCTCTTGCACTGTTGGTAGGAATGTGAACTGGTACAGCTACTCTGGAAAAGTGTGGAGGTTCCTCAAAGAGTTAAAAATAGAGCTACCCTATGACCCAGCAATTGCACTACTGGGTACTTACCCCAAAGATACAGATGCAGTGAAACACTGGGACATCTTCATTCCAATGTTTATAAGAGCAATGTCCACAACAGCCACACTGTGGAAGGAGCCTCGTTGGCCTTCAACAGATGAATGGATCAAGAAGATGTGGTATATATATATACGCAATGGAATATTACTCAGCCATTAGAAAGGATGAATGCCCACCATTTGCTTCGATGTGGATGGAACTGGAAGGTATTCTGCTGAGTGAAACAAGTCAATTGGAGAAGGACAATCATTATATGGTTTCACTCATACAGGGAATATAAGAAATAGTGAAAGGGATTATAGTGGAAAGTAGGGAAAATGAGTGGGAAAAATTAGAGAGGGTGAGAAAACATGAGAGACTCCTATCTCTGGGAAACTAACAATGGGTAGTCGAAGGGGACGTGGGCGGTGGGATGGGGTGACTGGGTGACAGACATTAAGGGGCGCACTTGACGGGATGAGCACTCAGTGTTGTACTATATATATATATATTATATATATTATATATTATATATATATATTTAAGAAATATATATACCTGAATGTAACAATTAAAAATATAAAACTGTTAGAAGAAACATAGGGGTGAATCTTAATGATTTTTGATTAGGCAATAGTCTTAAACACTGACATTAAAAGCATAAGCAACAACAACAAAATAAATAAAATGAGCATCACTAAAATTAAAAATGTGTTTCATAGGACACTGGTAAGAAAGGGAAAAAACAACCCACATAATGAAAGAATAAATTGCAAATTATTATCTGAGAAGAGTCTACTACCTAGAATATAAAACAACTATTAGAACTGAAGACAACAAAGAACCCTATTAAAAATGGTCAAAAAATCTGAACAGACATTTTCCAAAGAATATATATAAATGGCAAATAAGTACATATCTTTTGTTATTAGTCAGATATCATCAGTTTTGGAAAAATGCAAATAAAAACTACAATAAGATAGCACTTCATACACACTAGCATGGCCATAATCCAAAGGACATAATAGTAAGTGGTGCCAAGGAGGTGGAGAAAGTAGAACCCCTGTCCAGTGCTGGTGGGAATGTAAAATGGTATAGCTCCTTTGGAAAATACTCTGGTAGTTCCTCAAAAGATTAAACACACAGTTCTCATAAAACCTAGCAATTCCACTCCTAGCTATATACTCAAGGGAAAATAAAACAGAAATCTATACAAAACTTGTACATGAATGTTCATCACAGCATTATTTGTAACAGCTTAAAATTGGAAAAACTCAATATCCATCAATGTATGAATGGATAAACAAAATATGGTATATTCATACAATGGAATATCATTCAGGCATCAATGGGAATGGAGTACTGATCCAAACCACAACATGAAGAACATATTAAGCATTATTGAAAAATTACAAAGGGAGCCAGTCAGAAAAGACTAAGACATATGATAATATTTATATGAAATATCCAGAATAGGGAAATCAATAAAGACACAAAACGTATTAGTGTTTGCCCAGGGCTGCTGGTTGGGATAGGGAGTGATGGCTAATAGGTAAGGGATATCTTTTTAGAGTGATGAAAATGTTTTAAAATTATATTGTATTAAAAAATTAAATTGTATTGATAGCTTCACAAACCTAAATATTCTAAAAACCATTAAAGTCTACTTTATTGG
Source organism: Vulpes lagopus (assembly GCF_018345385.1). Classification (NCBI taxonomy): domain Eukaryota; kingdom Metazoa; phylum Chordata; class Mammalia; order Carnivora; family Canidae; genus Vulpes; species Vulpes lagopus. Next base: position 54,569,493 of record NC_054848.1, read on the forward strand.
GTGAATCATAAGGTATGTTAATTATACCTCAATAAGTCTGTTAAAAAATCATCTACAATAGAGGTCAAGATACTTTTGCATAAAAGGACAAGCAGTAAATGTTTTAGGCTTTGCCAGCCACACAAACTATCTTTCACATATTTTTCTTTATTTTCATTTACAACCTTTTACAAATGTAAAAACCATTCTTAGCACTCAGGTTGTAGAAACACAGGATATCAGTCTGATTGGTCCAGTCAACAGTAGTTTGTGCAACCCATTTCAGGAAAGAGATGTAGTTCCTCAATAAATTATAATGGCTGTATATTTTTTTCTAAGATTTGTTCATTTATTAGAGAAAGAGAGTGCATGCAAGGGGGGACAGGGGGAGATAATCCTCAAGTAGACTCCCTGCTGAGTGTGGAGCTCTATCCCACAACTCTGAGATCATGACCTCAGCTGAAATTAAGAGTTAGACACTTAATTGGCTGGCTGGGATAGAAACTGGAGGGCACTATGCCACTCCTGGAAAGAAGACAGGGGTAAGACAGCATGGAAATAGAGATCTGAAGAATGCCTGGGGCACATAGCAGGAGATTATTCCTTTGGGCCTCTCTGGGAAGAAAAGACCTGACTGTGCCATTTCCTTCCCCAGCCCCTCAGCATAAACACAGAATGACTTGAGGGAAGCAGCTCAGCATGAACACTGGCTGCCTAACTTGTTTATACAAAACCGTACCACCCTCTGCTGTGGTGGGACTGCCCTTCTCAGTCAAGCTTGCTTCAGTCCCAGCATGGCAACTCCCTCTCCCAGAAGACCAACAGAGGTTCCTGCTCACACCATATCTCCCATCCAGAGGGTTCTGCAGGGCCTCTGTTCTGGTGCAGTTGGTGTCAGGTGTCATTTCACAAGAAAACTGGAGCACACCTAGTTAAAACTTGCCACATACAGGCCAGGGACCAAACGCTGCCCACAGCAGGCAAGGAAAACCTCTGCAGATGACTAGCCTGAAAGGTAGAGCAGCCAAAACATAATATCAGAGTGCACAAAGCACACACCAGAGACAGTCTGTGAAGCACCATGTCCTGTGCATGACATGACCTCTTATTCATAAGGACATTACTTTCAGGAACAGGAGACATACTTGGCTTTTCTAACACAGAGAAGAAAGCAGAGATTTAGACAATATTCTGACATGGAGGAATTTATCCAAATGAAAAAACAAGATAAAGCCACAGCCATAGATCTAAGTGAAATAGATGTAAGTAACACGTCTGATAAAGAATGATTTTATTTATTCATTTATTTTACAGAGAGGGAGAAAGAGAAACAGTGGGGTGGGTGAGGTAGAGGGAAAAATAAAATCTCAGGCAGACTCCCTTCTAAGCCCCAGAGCCTGACACGAGACTCAATCTCATGATCCCAAGATCATGACCTGAGCTGAAATCAAGAGTCAATTGCTTAACTGACTGAGCCACCTAGATGACCCTCATCGAGAATTTATTTATAAAATATTTTATTTATCTATGAGAGAGAGAGAGAGAGAGGCAGAGACACAGGTAGAGGGAGAAGCAGGCTCCATGCAGGGAGCCTGACATGGGACTCAATCCTGGGTCTCCAGGATTAGGCCCTGGGCTGAAGGTGGCACTAAACCGCTGAGCCACCCGGGCTGCCCTCTTACAGATAATTTAAAGCAACAATCATAAGGACACTCACTGGGCTTGAGAGAAGAATAAAAGACAACAGTGAGATCCTTACCACAATGATAAAAGAGTTAAAAAAGAATCAAAGATAAAGAGTAAAATAAACAAGACTGAAAACTGGCTTGATGCAATGAACAAAAACTTGGAAGAAGCAGAGGAATGAATTAGTGACCTAGCAGATAAAATAATAGAAAATAATGATGCTGAACAGAAGAGACGAAGAATTATGTAACATGAGAATAGACTTAGGGAACTCAGTGACTCCATGAAATCTAATAACATTCATATTATAGGAGTCCCAGAAAAAGAGAAAAGTGGGAAGATAATTTATTTCAAGAAACAATAACAGAAAACTTCCCTAATCTGAGGAAGGAAACAAACATCGAGATCTAGAAGGCACAGAGAACTCCTATCAAAATCAACAAAAGCAGACCAACACCAAGACTGTTGTAATTAAATTGGAAAAAAATGGTGATAAAGAAAAAATCTTAAAAGCAGGAAGACAAAAGAAGCACTTAATTTACAAGGCAAAACCCATAAGGCTAGCTGGAGATTTTTCAACAGAAACTTGGCAAGTCAGAAAAGAGTGGCATGATGTATTCAATATGCTGAATGGGAAAAATCTGCAACTAAGAATACTGTATCCAGAAAGGCTATCATTCAGAATAGGAAAGGTAAAGAGTTTCCCAGACAAACAAAAACTAAAAGAGTTTGTGACCACTAAATCAGCCCTGCAAGGGCAGCCCCGGTGGCTCAGCAGTTTGGTGCCGCCTTCAGCCTGGGGTGTGATCCTGGAGACCTCAGATCGAGTCCCATATCTGGCTCCCTGCATGGAGCCTGCTTCTCCTTCTGCCTGTGTCTCTGCCTCTCTCTCCTTCTGTGTCTCTCATGAATAAATAAATAAATAAATAAATAAATAAATAAATAATCTTAAAAAAATAAATCAGCCCTGCAAGAAATATTAAAGAGGACTCTTTCCATGCAAAGGAGAAACTAAAAGTGACAAAGACAAGAAAGGGTTAGAGAAAATCTCCAGGAACAATGATAAAACAAGTAATAAAATAGCACTAAATACTTATTATCTCTCAAGAATTACTTTGTAAATGGACTAAATGCTCCAATCAAAAACACAGGGTATCAGAATGGATTAAAAAATAAGACACGCCATTTATATGCTGTCAATAAGAGACTCATTTTAGACCTAAAGATACTTGCAGATTAAAAGTAAGAGGGTGAAGAAACATTTATCATGCAAATGGATGTCAAGAGAAAATCAGAGTAGTAATACTTACATTGTAGAAACTGGACTTTTTTGTTCTTGTATTGTTTTTATCCTGCTTTGGTATCAAGGTAATACTGGCCTCACAGAATAATTTTGAATGTGTCCCTCTATTTTATTTTAAGACTTTGATAACAACTGTCATTAATTATTTTTTTAAGGTCTCGTAGAATTTGCCAATGAAATCATGTAGTCTGGTGCTTTTCTATGTTGGGAGATTTTTGATTCCTAATTCAATGTTTACTCTTGTTATTAGTATAAGAAGATTTCCTATGTCTTGGATTAAAGATTCATGATTCAATCTTGGTAACTTGTGTGTTTTTAGGAATTGTCTGATTTTATTTTTCAAAGTCATCTGATTTGTATATACTTATTTATAGTAATCTGTTATCACACTATGTATTTCTGTGGTTGTACGTTGTATCATTTTCTCTTCCCTTTCCCAGTTTGGTTTTTTAGCTTCTCTCTTTTCTTAGTTAATGTAGTTAAAATATTGCGATTTTTTTTAAAAAACTGGGCACTATTTTCAATGTTATGTTATTGTTTATCCTAGTCTCTATTTATTTCTGATTTTTCTTTTTTATTTCCTTCCTGTACTAAACTTCTGCTAAATTTCTTCTTCATCTAGTTCCTTGTGGTGTGATATTGTTTATTCAAACATTTTCTTAATGCAAATATTTACAGCATAAATTTCTCTCTAAAATCCACTTTTAAAATAAAAAATAAAATAAAATCCACTTTTGCTACACTCCATAGGTTTTGGAATACTGTGTTTTTTTAGTATTTGTTTTAAGACATATTTTGTTTTTTAATATATTTCAGTTAAATTCAATTTCCAACATATAGTATAATACCCAGTGCTCATCTCATCATGTGCCCTCCTTAATGTCTGTTACCCGGTTGCCCCATCCCCCCACCCAAGACATATTTTGATTTGCTATTTGATTTCTTATTTGTTGCCTTGCTTGTGCAGTAGTGTGTTAATATTTACATTTTTAAAAAGTGAGGAAAAAAATGAAACAACAAAACATATACAAGATTTGTGGGACAATATCATATAGTCTACTATATGTGTAATTTGAATCCTAGGAGGATAAGAGAGATATCTGGGACAGAAAAAAATGTTTGAAGAGACAGTCAAGAATTTTTCAAAGTTAATCAAACACATCAAACCATAGATGCAAAATACTCAAGAGAATGACAAGGGTTTTTTTAAAAAAATTTAACCTAGATACACTATATTCAAACTGCTACAAAACAAAGATAAAAAGAAAGTCTTATAGACAGTCAATAGGGAAAAAAAGATACCTGTATATAGAACAAAGACAAGGCTAACAGACTCCTCAGCAATTGTGCAAGCCCAACAACAGTGGAGTGACATCTTTAAAGTGGTAAAATTAAAAAGAACTGATGGCTCTAAATTCTATACACAGCAAAACTATGTTTGAAAAATAAAGGAAAAATGCTTTTTCAGAAGACGATTGGGGAAATTCAATAGATCTACACTACAAAAAATGTCAAAGTTCTTGAAGCAGAAGGAATGGGATATCAGACAGTAATCTAGATCACAAAGAAATGAAGATTCAAGGAAGCCCTTAAAATGTACATAAATATAAAGAGCATTTTACTTCTATTTAATAGCTCTTAAAAGAAATAGATGGCCTAATCAAAAATAAGAATAATATATTGAGAGTTTATAACATATGTAAAAGCAAAATGTGTAATAACAATAGTACAAAAGATGGGAGGGAAAATTGAAAGCATAGTAGTGTAAGATTCTTATACAACATGTGTTAGTTATAGTATGCTTTAATATGTTCTCACTTTTGGTTGAACTTAAGTACATATTTCATTTTCACCTGAAATAAATAAACTTGTTTATACATGTAAGGGGTTGAAAAAAATAGAGAAATACCATATGATCCAGTAATTCTACCACTGGGTATTTACCAAAGAAAACAAAAACACTAATTCAAAAAGATCTATGCATCCTTATGTTTATTGTTGTATTATTTTATAATAGTCAAGATACAGAAGCAACCCAGTGTCCACTGGTAAATAAATGGATAAGAAGATGTGGTGTATACACACACACACACACACACACACACACACAAATGGTATATTACAACTGTTATATATATTTTAAAGCATTCCTCAGTTCTGCCTAACTCATACTCAGGAGAGTAGAGACAATGTTGATAAGACTATACATTCTATCTACTTATTTGGAAATACTCTAATTTATGGGCATTTAGAGAACAAGGAGCAGATAAATAGAACGGGATTCAACAAGTCTTCTTTAGGCAGAACACCATGGTTTAATTTACAGGGACCAGAATTAGATGGTGAAAGGCAAAAGTGAATCTTCAATTATCTGAATAGATATTCTTTCAAAAGCAAAGAAGATTATAGAAGGGTTACTGGGTTAGAGTTCTTGGAGACCATTAACATTTGCAAGAGGAAGAACACACGCAAAAAAGAACAGCTGCTGGAAACAAACAAAACAGTTAAGGACTGTACTTGTGAAATTTCCCTCACATCAATTTGATTTCTATTCATTAAGATACAAAATTTAATAAAGTCAGAACTATCCATTTTTAAGGGAAAAACTTTTTTTAAGAAAGGTTTATTTATTTATTTGAGAGAGAGAGAGAGAGAGAATGTGCAAGTGGGGGGAGGAGTGGAGGGACAGGGAGACAGGGAGAGAATCTCAAGCAGACTCCCCACTGAGCACGGAGTCTGATGCATGGCTTGATCTCAAAACCCTGAGATCATGACCTAAGCCAAAAGCAAGAGTGGGATGCTCAACCTACTGAGTCACCCAGGTGCCCCTAATGGAAAAACTTTTAAAAGGTTAAAAGCACTATACAAAAACTAGATGTTACTACTTTTTTTTATTACCCTTTTTAAGTAAAGCAAAGGACTCTATTGAGAATAATATTACATTTACCCATACTTTTAAGAAGCAAAATGATTCTTTTTGGTTTTGTTCTGGGACACATAGATTCTTTTCTCATATTCTTTTAAAATGGAAAGATTTCTAAAAAGAGGTCCCTTTACTCCTCAAGGTTAAGGATTTTGTCTTCTTTATCTCCAGTACCTGGCAGAGTACTTGATACTCAAATGTTTTTTGAGTTGAAGTCAACAAGGGAACAGAAAGGAAGGGAAATATGTTGGCAGAGATCTGGTGACAGTTTGTTCCAGATCTGAAGAATCATATGAAAGAAGCAATTAACAGAAGGAAGGAAATAAACAGCAAGATGGATTTTATACCATTTGGAAAGAAAAGCTGGCAAGTATGGGAGATTGGGAAGTTTTCTTTGTCTAGGTAAGAAAGAAAAAGCAGAGAGATCCAGATTTTAAAATCATACCAAAAATGCTAGTGGTACAACTTAGAGACAATTTTCTTTATTTGGAAGAAAGGCAGTAAAAAACTTACTCTGGTCTATGAGAGACTGAGATGTTGATGTTGGCTTTTTCTAAAAGGGTAAGGTTTACAAAGCTAAGAGTGGAATTCAGGCAAAGGTAGGAATTTTGTCTTCTTGTTAAAACTGAGTTACTGATAAAATATTTAAGGGTCAAAGAAAGCAAATGTAATGAGAGTGAAGAAAAACAATCCAATGATCAAATGGCTATCGAAGCTGTGGAGGTAGATGAATTCTTTGTTAGAGAATATGTGAAAGGAAACAAAAATAGAGAAAACTGTTTCTTGTGGGCCACATATGATTGTATGGAGATGATGAAGAATATCTAAAAACAGATTTGCAAAGAGTAGTCCATGGGAAGAGGCATTTTAAAAGAAGAGATATTCAATCTTTTTAAAAGAAGAGGTTTAGCCAAATGTGACCCTTCCTTAGGAAGGAATGAACCATTACAAACCTTTGAAATCAAGATGCTGCTGGAAAAGATGAAAGGATTCTTTAAAGAAAATCAGAAAGAACTGCATCAGGGAAGGCAAACACACCAAATAACACACTAAACTCTTTCTTGTATATTCTATGAAGGTGCACATTACCTGTTCAAAAGCAGTTGAAGCTTTTCTCCCTTGCTCTAGATCAACTGCAGCTGCCATAAGTAAACATGTTTTCTGTGCAATCAAAATTACTTGATCAGAAGGACAAAACTGGGACAGCTGATAAGAAATAACCAGAACATCAATGAATACTGTGAGAATTCTGCCAGGTGAACAGAAACAATCAGAATGAAAATCAGCAACATCCTGTCTGAATGGAAAAATTCAGCTGGAAAAACACATCTCACCTTAAAAACAATATAGACTATAACCCTGATTTATGGTTTTAATTTTATATTACTTTCCATTGTTTTTAAGACCTTTCTAGAGATAAAAAGCTCCATTTCTTCACAATTTTCCTATCTTCCCAGTGATAGGTACTGTCATTTAGCCCTGTATTTCTGTCTAGTGATTTACTTCTTGCTTTATGTTGTAATTTGTAAGTGATTTTTTCCCCTGGCAAATACATTTCCCCTTTGTATTGAAGAGAGCTGAAATTAGCACATATATTGTCCTGGTTGAAAGAGACAATGTCAAATCTTGACAGGCATTAGGCATAACCTCATCATTAAACCTTGTCCTCTAACTTTAGAAAAAACTCCCAGCTTTTACTACAATAAACCTCTAGGTTACTTGGGATTCTTACATAGAACCCTATTAGTGCTATCACAAATGTTCAAACTAAAATTAATTTATTTCACCTAATTTAAATGGCAAGTATACCTAAACTTTCAAAGACTATTTCTCAATCTCCCAAAATGTTTAGTGATCATAATCATTACTGTCATTGAATTAACAGCATTTCAAAACACTCAATCTCTCTAGGTCTAAGGTTACTAGTATATAAAATGAGGGAGTTATGCCAGATCATTTCTGTAGTTCTTTCCAGTTCTAAAACTCTTAACATTTAATCGATCTCAACGTATCACATGGTGTACTCCTGAATGTGTAAGAGAGATATTCTTAGTCTCTCTCTTCTTTTATTCTCTCATCAATATTGTTTCCTTTCTGGCATTTAATCTCTAACTTGAAGGCTAATGACTATTTTAAAATGCTTATAATTGCCAATTAAGCTTAGAAAATCTTACACACAGAACTAGCTCTAGGAGAAATTATAAGTTAGGCCCAAAATTCTTAGCATTCTTTTCACATCCTCATGTCCCCCAAATACCTATTCTATACTTCTATATATCTATAAACCTTCCTAACGTTTTATTAGTTGATAACTTAAGAGTATTCCTCTCCTAAAATGAGAGTTGTATTTTGATATAGGACTCTGGGGGACTGAATTCTTTTAAAAAAAATCTCTTATTGTAGAACTTTAGGCTCCCTGATGGTTGTTTGTGATACTGTGGTATGGGGAGAACTGCCTCATATTTGCACATTATATCCTATAGAGATCAAATACTCCTTAGGTGATTCCTGCTTACATATGTATTCTAAAAGTTCCTAGATTAAAAGCTAATACCACTTTATATTTAGCCCTTGACCATAGCCACAGTGGTCATATTTTTGTTGTGGTCTATTTATGAGATACTTACTAAAAGAGACCCACCTTATAAGAAAGGATGAAAAATTCTCTCATTGTCACCAGGTCTTTGCCACATTGCACAGCCAAGTTCCAAGCTGAAAGTTAATATTAAATAATATAATTATAAAAATCTGTCTAATTTGTACCATTATAATCTTCACTACCTGCATGTTTAATATTAATATACTAATGAGGAGTTTCTTGGGTTGAAAAAGCTAACTTTAGATATTTAGAGAATTTTATTCCAGGTAAATTTAGAGACTTTTATCAATTCCAATATTCGAATCTCTCTTTTTAAAGATTTATTTATTTATTTATTCATGAGAGAGAGAGAGAGAGAGAGAGAGGCAGAGACACAGGCAGAGGAAGAAGCAGGCTCCATGCCGGGAGCCCGATGCAGGACTCAATCCCGGGATTCCAGGATTGCGCCCTGGGCCAAAGGCAGGCACCAAACCGCTGAGCCACCCAGGGATCCCCCCAATCTTCAACTCTTGCCAATAACTAATGGAAATAGTGCTGCACTTTTTATAAAAACTGAGGACATACCATACGTTCTTAGTTGGTATAGTATAGATCCATCTAAAAAATAAGGGCCACCAAGGAGCTTACCACTAGAATTCATAAAAGTATGTTAAAATTCAGCAAAGAGGTGGGGATCTAAGATGGTAGCTTGCCTACTCCTTTGAACACAGCTAAATAACTATCAAATGATTCCAAATACCCAAGAAATTGACCCGAGGACTGACAGAACAAACTGCACAACCAGAGGGAAAAAAGAGTCTACGCTGAGGAAGGCAGGAAGTGTGGAAATGTGGTTTTGGGGAGAAACAGGCAGTGGATACTGTGGAGGGGAGGGAGCCCTGGTGGTTGAGAAAAGTGAGAGACAGTGGTGTGCACAGAGATACGCACAAGGAGAACATGTCCCCAAAGCCAATGGCTGGGGAAATGAGAGGGGCTGATTTTTGTGAGTCTTTGCCACCACCAAGGCTGAAAGACTGGAGTTTTAGAGGTCCATGGGCATGGCTGGGATAGAGCTATGAGGGCGCTGCCTTATTCCTGGAGAGAAGGCAGGCAAGCATCCCTGGAGGCGGCAGGGCAATCTGAAGATTCCCTTTGGCACCTGGGGAGAGACTGTTGCTTTTCTTGGAGCATATCTGTGAAAGGTGTCATTCTAAAAGTTGCTTCTCCAGGGACAAGAGTGAGCCAGCAGGTGCCATTTCCCTCCCCTGCCCCTCAGCACAGGCACAGAGATACCTGCTGAGGGCGGCTACCCAGGACACTGGCTGTTTAGCCGGCTCTGCTCCAAATCACACATTCTTGTACTCTGGAGCAGCTGCCATTCTGGGTCAAACCTGCATCAGCCCCAGCATAGGGAGATCCTCCTCCAGAAGACAAAAGCAGATCCCTGCCACACCAGGTCGCTAAAGTTTGAAGTTTTAATAGTAAGCAGACTTGGCTAGGATAGAGCCCTAAGTGCACTGCACTGCTTCAGGCAGGCAAGGAACCTGGAGGCTGACAGAGTGAAAAAAGCAATCAGAAAAATGGCTAGGATGTAGGGAAATTATTCACTCTTCTGGGAGTGATTCCCTCAAAACAGCCAGCAGGGAGACCCCACTCCAGGGGAAAAGGAGCTGGCTGGTGCCATTTCTTTCCCCTGCCTCTCCGCACAGAACAGCATCAACACTGGCTTCCTAACCTGCTAACAAGCCTGCCCCCATTGGACTCTGCTGGTACTGCCCTACTCTGGCAAGTGTGCCTCAGTCCCAGGGCAGCAGGCCCCTTCCCCAGAAGGCCAGCAGAAACCTCAGCACGAACCTCATCTACCAACCAAAAAGATTCATAAGGCTTCTTCAGTTCTAGTGGAAGTAGCATCAGGTCCCATTTAATAAGCAGACCAGAGCTTGCCTAATTAAAACTCCCCACACTCTAGCTAAGGTCCAAACACTGCCCCCTGCAGGCAAGAAATGTCTCTGCAGACAACTGACCTAAGGAATAAAGCAGCCAAAACAGCAGAGTGCATGCAGCACACATCAAAGACACTCCCTGAAGTGCCCAGGCCCTGAACACTATCTGACCTCTTCTTCATACAGCCATTTCTCTTAGGAGCAGGAAACATAACAGGCATACAGAGAAGAAGGCAGAAACAGACAAAATGCCAAAATAGAGGAAATCATCTCAAAGGAAACAGTAAGAAAAGGTCATGGCCAGAGATGTAATTGAGACAGATATAAGCAATATGCCTGATGGAGAATTTAGAGAAACAATCATTAAAGATACACGCTGGGACTGAGAAGATCATGGATGACTTCAGGGACCCTTATCCTAGAGATAAAAGAGTTAAAAAACAGTCAGAAATGAAAAGTGCAGTAACTGAGATTCAGATCCAAGTGGATATAATGACCACAAGGATAGAAGACATAAAGAAACAAATAAGTGATATAAAAATTAGAATAATAGCGAATAATGAAACTGCATAAAAGAGAAAAATAAAAGTTATGGGTCACAAGAACAGACTTAGGGAATTCAGTGACTCCATCAAATATAATACTACTCATATCATAGGAGTCCCAGAAGAAGAAGAAAGGAAAAAGGGGGCAGAAGATTTATTTGAGGAAATAATAATTGAGAACCTCCCTAATATGGGGAAAGAAACAGATATACAAATCTAGAAGACACAGAGAAGTCTCGTTAATATCAATAAAAGCAGACAAACACTAAGACATATTGTAATTAAATTGGGGAAAAAATGGTGATTAAAAAAATCCTAAAAGTATCAAGACAAAAGAAGTCCTTAACTCATAAGGGAAGACTCATAAGGTTAGTTGCGGATCTCTCCACAGAAACTTGGCAAGCCAGAAGAGAATGGCATGATCTATTCAATATGCTGAATGGGAACTATCTGCAGCCAAGAAAACTGTATCCAGCAAGGCTATAATTCAGAATAGAAGGAGAGTTAGAGTTTCCCAGACAAACAAAAACCAAAGGAGTTTGTGACTACTAAATCAGCCCTGCAAATAATATTAAAGGGGAATCTGAGTGGGAAAGAAAGACCAAAAGTGACAATGACTAGATAGGAACAGAGGAAATCTCCAGAAACAATGACAAAACAAGGAATAAAATTACACCAAATACATACCTATCAATAAGTAATGTGAATGTAAAATGGACTAAATGTTCCCATCAAAAGATATATGGTGTCAGAATGAATAAGAAAACAAGTCCCATCTATATGCTGCCTATAAGAGACTCATTTTAGACCTAAAGACACAAGGAGATTGAAAGTGAGGGGATGGAGAAACATCTATCACATAAATGGATATTTTTTTTAAAACTAGAATAGCAATATGTATAACAGACAAAATGGACTTTAAAAAAGATATAACAACGGACAATGAAGGACACTATATAATAATAAAGGGAAGAATCCAGCAAGATGATATAACAATTGTTAATATTTATGTATCCTACATAGGAGCATCCAAACATATAAAACAATTAATAACAAACATAAAGGAACTCCTTGGTAATGATATAATAATAGTAGGGTACTTTAATACCCCACTTACAGCAATGGACCGACCATTTAAGGAGAAAATCAAGAAGAAAACAATGGCTTTGAATTACACACTGGACCAAATGGACTTAACAGATATATTCAGAGCATTTCATCTTAAAGCAGTAGAATACACATTCTTTTTGAGTGCATATGGGACATTCTCCAGAATAGACCACACACTAGGTCAAATCAGGCCTCAACAAGTACAAAAAGACAGATCATAACATGAATATTTTCTGACCAAAACACTGAAACTTCAAGTCAACCAGAAGAAAAAATTAAGGAGGACCACAATACATGAAGATTAAACAACATGCTACTAAAGAATAAATAGGTCAACCAGGTAATACATGGAAACAAATGAAAATGAAAACACAACAGTCCAAAAACTTTGGGACGTAGCAAAAGTGGTCCTCAGAGGGAAGGATATAGCAATATAGGCCTACCTCAAGAAGCAAGGAAAATCTCAAATAAACAGCTTAGCTTAAACCTAAATGAGCTAGAAAAAGAACAAAGAACAAATGAAGCCTAAAGCCATCAGAAGAAGGGAAATAATAAAGATTAGAGCAGAAATAAAGCATAAGGAAACTAAAAAGCCAGTAGAGCAGATCAGTGAAGGGGCATCTGGGCAGCTCAGTGGGTTGGGCATCCGACCCTTGGTTTTGGCTCAGGTGGTGATCTCGGGGTCCTGAGATTGAGGCCTCATTGTTCCATGATTCTCTCTCTCCCTCTTCCTCTGCACCTAACCTATGCTTGCACTCTCTCTCTCTTTCTCTCAAATAAATAAATAAATCTTAAAAAAAAAAAGAACAGGTCAATGAAACTAGGTACTGGTTCTTTGAAAAAAGTAATAGAATTGATAAACACCTCGCTAGACTTATCAAAAAGAAAAGAGAAAGGACTCAAATAAAGAAAATCACAAATGAGAGAGGAAGAATAACCACCAACACCACAGAAATACAAACTATAAGAGAATCTTATGAGAAATTATATGCCAACAAATTGGACAACCTAGAAAAAATGGATTAATTTCTAGAAACACATAAATTACCAAAACTGAAAAAGAAATAAAAAATTAGAACAGACTGATAACTAATAAAGAAACTGAATCAGTAATTTAAAAACTCCCAACAGGGATCCCTGGGTGGCGCAGAGGTTTGGCGCCTGCCTTTGGCCCAGGGCGCGATCCTGGAGACCCGGGATCGAATCCCACGTCAGGCTCCCAGTGCATGGAGCCTGCTTCTCCCTCTGCCTATGTCTCTGCCTTGTCTCTGCCTCTCTCTCTCTCTGTATGACTATCATAAATAAATAATAAAAAAATAAAAATTAAATTAAAAAAAAAAAAGAAAAAAGAAAAAAAAAAAAACTCCCAACAAATAAAAATCCCAGGCCAGATGGCCACACAGGAAAATTCTACCAAACATTTAAACAAGAGTTAATACCTATTCTTCTCAAACTACTCCAAAAAATTGAAAAGGAAAACTTCAAATTCATTCTCTATGAGGCCAGCATTACCCTAATTCCAAAACCAAAGACTCTACTAAAAAAGAATACTACAGGCCAGGATCTCTGATGAACACGGATGCAATAATTCTCAACAAAATACTAGGAAATCAAATACAACAGCATATTAAAAGAATCACTTACCACAATCAAGTGGATATGTTCCTGGCCTGCAAGTATGGCTTAACTTTCCCAAGTCAATTAACATGATACACCACATTAATAAAAGAAAGGATAAGAACCATATGATCCTCTAAATAGATGCAGAAAAAGCATTTGACAAAGTATAACATCCATTCATGTTAAAAACTCTCAACAAAGTAGGGAAAGAGAACATATCTCAGTAAAGAGCATATCTGAAAAACCCACAGCTAACATCATCTTCAGTGGGGAAAAACTGAGAGCTTTTCCTCTATGGTCAGGAACAAGACAAGGATATCACCACTGTTATTTAACATAGTTCTCCAAGTCCTAGACTCAGCAATCAGACAACACAACGAAATAAAAGGCATACAAATCATTATATTGTATATGGAAAACCCAAAACACTCTACCAAAAAATTGCTAGAACTGATACGAAACATTAGTAAAATTAAGGGATACAAAATCAATGTACAGAAATCTATTGCATTACTATACACCAATAATGAAGAAGCAAAAAAGAAATCAAAGAAGTGGGGCACCTGGGTGGCTCAATGGTTGAGTGTCTGCCTTTGACCCAGGTTAGGATCCCAGGGTCCTGGGATAGAGTCTCGCATTGGATTCCCCACAGGGAGCCTGCTTCTCCCTCTGCCTATGTCTCTGCCTCTCTCTCTCTCATGAAAAAATAAAATCTTAAAAAAAATAAATCAAGGAATTGATCTCATTTACAATTGCACCAAAAACTATAAGATACCTAGGAATAAACGTAACCAGAGAGGTAAAAGACCTGTATCCTGAAAACTATAAAACCCTGATGAAAGAAATCAAAGATGACACAAAGAAATGGAAAGGCAGGGGCAGCCCGGGTGAATCAGTGGTTTAGCGTCTGCCTTCGGCCCAGGGCGTGATCCTGGAGTGTCCGGATCGAGTCCCACATCGGGCTCCCTGCATGGAGCCTGCTTCTCCCTCTGCCTGTGTCTCTGCCTTGCTCTCTCTCTGTGTCTCTCATGAATAAATAAATACAATCTTAAAAAAAAAGAAAAAAAAGAAATGGAAAGGCATTTTATGCTTATGGATTGGAAGAAAAAATATTGCTAAAATGTTTATACTACCCAGACCAATCTATACATTTAATACAATCCCTATCAATGTACCACCAGTATTTTTCCCAGAGCTATAACAAACAAACCCAAAATCTGTAGGGAATCACTAGAGACCTCAAATAGCCAAAGCAACCTGGAAAAGGAAAACAAAGCTGGAGGCATCACAATTCAGACTTCAAGTTATATTACAAAGCTAGATCAGGACAGTATGGTACTGGCACAAAAACAGACACTTAGATCAGTGAAACAGAACAGAAGACTCAGAAATGAACCTACAACTATATGGTCAACTAATCTTTGACAAAGCAGGAAAGAATACTCAATGAAAAAAGTCTCTTCAACAAATGGTGTTGGGAAAACTAGATAGCAAAGTGCAAAAGGATGAAACTGGACCACTTTCTTATGCAATACACAAAAATAAATTCAAAATGGATTGAAGACCTAAATGTGAGACAGGAAACCAGCAAAATCCTAGAGAAGAACACAGGCATCAACCTTTTTGACATCAGCCATAAGCAACTGCTCTTTAAGTATGTCCCTGGAGGCAAGGGAAACAAAAGCAAAAATAAAACAATTGGGATTTTATAAAAATAAAAAGCTTCTGCACATCGAAGGAAACACTTGAAAGGCAATGAACGGAATGGGAGAAGATATTTGCAAATGATATATCTGATAAAGGTCTTGTATCCAAAATACATAAAGAACTTACCGAACTTAACACTCCAAAAACAAATAATCCAGCTAAAAAATGAGAAGACATGGATGGACATTCTTCCAAAGAAGAGATACAGATGGGCAACAGACACATGAAAAGATACTCAACATCATGCATCATCAGGGAAATACAAATCAAAACTACAATAAGGTATCACCTCCCATCAGTCAGAATGGCTGAAATTAACAACACAGGAAAACAGCAGATGTTAGAGAGGATGTGGAGAAAGGAGAACCTTCTTACACTATTCGTGGGAATGCAAGGTGGTGTAGCCACTCTGGAAGAGAGTATGAAGGTTCATCAGAAAGTTAAAAATAGAACTGTCCTATGATCCAGCAACTGCACTACTAGATATTTACTTGAGGAATACAAAAATACTGATTCAAAGGGATACATGCACCCTGATGTTTATACCAGCCTTATCTACAATAGCCAAATTATGGAAAGAGCCCAAATGTCCATCAACTGATGAATGGATAAAGATGTGAGATACACACACACACACACACACACACATACACACACACACACGGATTATTACTCATTCATAAGAAGAATGAAATCTTGCCATTTGCAACAATGTGGATGAAGCTAGAGTGTATTATGCTAAGTGAAATAATTCAGTCAGAGAAAGACAAGGACCAAATGATTTCCCTCATTTATAGAATTTAAGAAACAAAACAGATCAATATAGGGGGAAAAAGACGGCAAATGAAGAAACAGACTCCTAACTACAGAAAATAGACTGTGAGTTACTGGAGGAGAGGTGGGCAGGGGGATAGGTTAAATAGGTGATGGATATTAAGTAAGGCGCTGGTTGTTGTGATAAGTGCTGGTTGTTGTATATAGGTGATGAATTGCTAAATTCTGCACCTGAAACGAATATTACACTATATATCCTAACTAACCAGAATTTAAATAAAAACTTGACAAGAAAAAAAGTTCATCAAAGAACAGAGTACACTAGAGTCAAAGGCTGAAGAAAATTGTTGTAAAGATTCACATCTTCCATAGAACATTGGAAGGCCCATTTGGCAACATTCAGCATAATCTTCATGTTGGAAAATTAAAGTGAAAATTCAGTAAAAGTATTGGAAAATAACTTTTCAAACTTCCAAAAGATCAAAGTCATCAAACTTCTCTATAGTTTAAGTGTGTTATTTTCAATTAGTTATATACGTTTCTTAGAAGCTAGATTTTTATGTTTATTCCATTTTGTCCTAGATTAGAGAGAGTCCCAGTAAACCCTGTAAAGCAGGAAAGGATTCATGTTGAACCAGTCCGCTTTGTGACATTGCGGCTTAATTGCTCTTGATTACTTATCACTATAATAACTGCCACAACTTTCATACTTGATCTTAGCCAAAAGGCTGAGAAGCAATTACCTCACAATTTTTAAAGTGTTTTTTTTTTTTATTGAAATTAAGCCTACATAAAGTAAATTACACAACTTATAATTGGATGGCTTGGTGAATTTTCAAAGTGAATAAAAAGAATGTAACCCAATCCAGATCAAGACAGACCTTGATCATTACCAGAAACTCAGAAGAAACCCAACCACCCCTCTTCAAGTCTAACTCCCTTTAAGGGAAACCACTATCTTAAGTTCTAATATCATAAACTAATTTTGCCTTTCTTTTACCACATATAAATGGAATCAATATCTGACTTCTTTTGTTCAACATTAAATTTGTGAGATTCATCCATTTTTGTTGCATATACCTTATTTTTCATTTTTTATGTAATATCTATGCCCAATATGGGGCCAAACTCATGACCTGGAGATCAAGAGTTGCATTTTGTACTTACTGAGCCAGCCAGGTACCCCACAGGTAGTTCATTTTTGACGAATCAAATTTAGAGGTAAGTTTTCCAGACCAAATTTAGGAGCATAGCCTTGGGGACCTGCAGTTATAAGTCATTTTATTCTTAGGCCCATTTCTAGAGAAAAAGAAAACTAGCATTTATTGAGTACCTACTATGTCCCAGGTATATACACAGCTTTATTTAAAACCCTTACTAGCCCTTTGAAGTATGTATAATTGTTCCTCTTTTATAAATAACAAAACTGAAATTAAGTAAGTTATCCTTGTACCCATTGCTACATATAAAAGAGCCAGAATTTGGGGTGCCTGGATGGCTCAGTTGGCTGAGTGTCCGACTCTTGGTTTCAGCTCAGGTCCAGGTCTCAAGGGTCATGGGATCAGGTCCTGCATTGGGCTCTGTACTCAATACGAAGTTTGCTTGTCCCTCTCCCTCTGCTCCTCCCCCTGGTTGCTCTCTCAATCTCTCTCTCTCTTTCAAATAAATAAATACAATCTTTAAAAAAAAAAAGAGCCAGATTGTGAATCCACATATGTCTGATTCTACCACCCCCACATTGTTTCCCATAATCACAGAATAACCTTTTACCTATTTTTCGAAACCAATGAGCTTCATTAGCCCTTGAGTCTGAATTCAAGGCCTCTCCATTTAAAGACTGACCGAGTTTCTGGAGTGCTGCAATGAACAGAAAGATTTTATCTTGAGGTTTTTTACTTTATACTCTAGCAAAATTGTTTTTTTTTTTAATTTATTTTTATTTTTTTAAAAAATTGTTAATACTGTCTTAAAAACAGTCGAATGTGAGTTTGAAATTGGAAAGTCCTTTTTCTGTGTTTATGCACAGGTACGTACCAAAAGTAATTAAAATGACAACTTTACCAAGGCTCCAAGAAGTAGATAACTCAAACTTTGGGGAACAAATACATCTTTGGAGAGATTTAAAATTTTACTTAGTAATCATTCTCTGCCTAAGGTAGAATGATAGGATTTACATGAAAGGAAATAGAATAGAGGGCAGCCCCAGTGGCGCAGCGGTTTAGGGCCGCCTGCAGCCCAGGGTGTGATCCTGGAGACCCTGGATCGAGTCCCATGTCAGGCTCTCTGCATGGTGCCTGCTTCTCCCTCTGCCTGTGTCTCTGCCTCTCTCTTTCCCTGTGTGTGTGTCTCTATGAATAAATAAATAAAATCTAAAAAAAGGAAATAGAATAGAAACAATCATTAAGAATACTGAAATGGAGATTGAGAACTAGGAGAGTATAAATTGGCATAATACTGAGCTCCCACAGCAAGCACATTAAAGAACCAGGACATGCTATCATCATCACAAGACATTTATTACAGAACCACATACCTTTCTGAAAGGTAAGAATACCAACCAGCCAAGTTTAAAAGCTTTGGTTTCTAAACCACTTTGCTACATTTAACACCTTAGTGAAACGTATTTGAGGTATAAAATTGAACTATTGTAATAAATAGCATAGAGTTTCTAAGATGTTTTGGACATAAGAAAATAGGTACTTGGATAGTGTAAATAGGAAGAGCTGTTAGGCAAAAGGGACACTGGGTAAGAAAGCACAGAGTTGGCAAAAAAAATTTTGATGTGGCTAGGATGTTAGCTTGAATGATGATCCTTTTTCACCTGTTCTAGGTTAGGATCAAGTAGCAATAAGGATAGAAAGAAGGAAGGATGGAAGGAAGGAAATATCTTTAAAATAAATTGGAATAAAAAGAGCTAAAATCACATTTGGAGATGAATGTTAGTGATGACAAACTTTTCTCTGCTTGGGAATAGAGAAACTAAAGTAGATTGCTATGGCAAACATTAATAAAAGCATGAAGCTTAACTCAAACATGAAGTCTGTCTGAGTCATGTACTTGGAGAATTTAATAGAAGATAGAGGCAAGATGTAGGACTGAAAATATTTACCTGTATTCAAGCAAGTCAAAAGTCTATCCATTTCTTTCTTTCTAAAAAATAAGAAGAAAAGAGTGTTATCCTACTGTTTCAAACCTTTACTACAGGGAAGTATCAAAATGAGACCCCAAGAGAGCTAAACAAAGACAATGCAAAATTGTGGTTAATATTAGTCAAGGCTCCAACCTATCATTTCAACATTTTTCCTCAGTATAGGATACTGTTCCTCATTCCCCAGTGCTCTCACATTTTTTCTCTCTTCCCCTTTTACTCCTACTCTCAGCAAAGGATTTCAATGGCTGATAAGGTTTTATATTACAGGGTCTTTGAATCTGAGAGCAGACAGTGATTTTTGTGATTTTCAAGCTTTTTTTTTTTAAAGAGGAATTAGAACCCTTGTTCCAAATAAACTTTAATGAAAATCTAATAAATTAGAAGTTTAGCTGCTCTGTTTCAATCAGTGGTGGGTAGAGGCCTAAAGCCTCACCTTCCTGAAGTCCCTGAGGCAGTGCCACATAATTTCCAGGGTTCTGAGGAATATATTTAAAAAACCACTTATCCTGTCCAGACCCTTCATTTTACAGATGAGGAAACAGATCTGGAAATGAGGGATGATGTGTCCAATGCCATGCAATTAACGACAATTTCAGGACTACTACACAGGTCTCTTGACCCTTTGTCAAACTTCTTTAAGAGGTATGTAAATTTTAACAGAGGAAAATATGCCATTTTTATTAAACAAAAGAATGGAATGGAAGTACTGGCCAGCTCAACTAAGGAAGTTAACAGGAAGTAGAGTATACTCTGAGACTGGCCTTATCATGAGGATCTCTAGTATTATATAATAAAGACTGTGCTTCAGGAAAAGTAGCAACTCTCTCAGAGGTAAATATTAGAAGTCTGGTTTACATAAAATAACTTCTTAAACTTTACAGATTTGATTTTCAGCTCATCTAAAGTTGACTTCTTCACTTATTTAATTCAGTAACTGTATAAAATAATCTAGTAAGGGCCCATTAATGTAAATGAATAGTATAAATAAAAATGAAGACCTGAAAAGGGATGTATATAGTCTATTTAAGAAACAAATAGTTTTAAATTTTTTTAAGCATGTGAGCTACTATAATACTTGGGTAGATATCGCTTAATGAAAACCATGGGATTTTTAAAGAGAAAGGAACTTTAAAAATTATTCAGTCTAGCTTTTTTAATTTAACAGATGAAGAAAATAAAACTGAGAGAAGTTAAACAAGTTGTTGACTAATGTGAACTGGAGTTAGTGAAATAACAAACTGGAACTTAATTCTGTGACTCTTCCACTAAATTGGGCTTTAAAAAAATTAATCTGTTTGTTAAATTAGGTCCTGACTACTATCTGCAAAAAACTGTTAGCAGATGTTCTTTATGACTATATTTACTGGGAAATAATCAAAGTATATTTTTATTTTATTTTTTTAAATTAATTTTTATTGGTGTTCAATTTACCAACATACAGAAAAACACCCAGTGCTCATCCCATCAAGTGTGCCCGTCACCCCTTCCCCTCCAACACCCGCCCTCCTCCCCTTCCACCACCCCTAGTTCGTTCCCTGAGTTAGGAGTCTTTATGTTCTGTCTCCCTTCCTGATATTTCCCAACATTTCTTCTCCCTTCCTTTATATTCCCTTTCACCATTATTCATATTCCCCAAATGAATGAGAACATACACTGTTTGTCCCTCTCCGATTGACTTATTTCACTCAGCATAATACCCTCCAGTTCCATCCACGTTGAAGCAAATGGTGGGTATTTGTCGTTTCTAATTGCTGAGTAATATTCCATTGTATACATAAAGTATATTTTAAAACTATTCTGTAATTTATCAATAATTTAAACAATATTCCTTTCCATTCCCCATTTCCAAATTGGTTTTATTTATTATATTTATTTTATTTTTTTAATAATAAATTTATTTTTTATTGGTGTTCAATTTACCAACATACACAATAACACCCACTGCTCATCCCGTCAAGTGCCCCCCTCAGTGCCCGTCACGCAGTCACTCCCAGCCCCCACCCTCCTCCCCTTCCAACACCCCTAGTTCGTTCCCAGAGTTAGGAGTCTTCATGTTCTCTCTTTCTGATATTTCCCACACATTTCTTCTCCCTTCCCTTATATTCCCTTTCACTATTATTTATATTCCCCAAATGAATGAGAACATACACTGTTTGTCCTTCTCTGATTGACTTACTTCACTCAGCATAATACCCTCCAGATCCAGCCACATTGAAGCAAATGGTGGATATTTGTCGTTTCTAATGGCTGAATAATATTCCATTGTATACATAAACCACATCTTCTTTATCCATTCATCTTTCGATGGACACCGAGGCTCCTTCCACAGTTTGAATATTGTGGACAATGCTGCTAGAAACATCGGGGTGCAGGTATCCCGGCATTTCACTGCATCTGTATCTTTGGGGTAAATCCCAAGCAGTGCAATTGCTGGGTCGGAGAGCGGGTCTATTTTTAACTCTTTGAGGAACCCCCACACAGTTTTCCAGAGTGGCTGCACCAGTTCACATTCCCACCAACAGTATAAGAGGGCTCCCTTTTCTCCCCATCCTCTCCAACATTTGTGGTTTCCTGCCTTGTTAATTTTCCCCATTCTCACTGGTGTGAGGTGGTATCTCATTGTGGTTTTGATTTGTATTTCCCTGATGGCAAGTGATGCAGAGCATTTTCTCATGTGCATGTTGGCCATGTCTATGTCTTCCTCTGTGAGATTTCTCTTCATGTCTTTTGCCCATTTCATGATTGGATTGTTTGTTTCTTTGGTGTTGAGTTTAATAAGTTCTTTATAGATTTTGGAAACTAGCCCTTTATCTGATATGTCATTTGCAAATATCTTCTCCCATTCTGTAGGTTGTCTTTTAGTTTTGTTGATTGTATCGTTTGCTGTGCAAAAGCTTCTTATCTTGATGAAGTCCCAATAGTTCATTTTTGCTTTTGTTTCTTTTGCCTTCGTGGATGTATCTTGCAAGAAGTTACTGTGGCTGAGTTCAAAAAGGGTGTTGCCTGTGTTCTCCTCTAGGATTTTGATGGAATCTTGTCTCACATTTAGATCTCTCATACATTTTGAGTTTATCTTTGTGTATGGTGAAAGAGAGTGGTCTAGTTTCATTCTTCTGCATGTGGATGTCCAATTTTCCCAGCACCATTTATTGAAGAGACTGTCTTTCTTCCAATGGATAGTCTTTCCTACTTTATTGACTATTAGTTGACCATAAAGTTCAGGGTCCACTTCTATATTCTCTATTCTGTTCCATTGATCTATGTGTCTGTTTTTGTGCCAGTACCACACTGTCTTGATGACCACAGCTTTGTAGTACAACCTGAAATCTGGCATTGTGATGCCCCCAGATATGGTTTTCTTTGTTAAAATTCCCCTGGCTATTCGGGGTCTTTTCTGATTCCACACAAATCTTAAAATAATTTGTTCTAACTCTCTGAACAAAGTCCATGGTATTTTAATAGGGATTGCATTAAAAGTGTAAATTTCCCTGGGTAACATTGACATTTTCACAATATTAATTCTTCCAATCCATGAGCATGGAATATTTTTCCATCTCTTTGTGTCTTCCTCAATTTCTTTCACAAGTGTTCTGTAGTTTTTAGGGTATAGATCCTTTACCTCTTTGGTGAGGTTTATTCCTAGGTATCTTATGCTTTTGGGTGCAATTGTAAATGGGATTGACTCCTTAAGTACTCTTTCTTCAGTCTCATTGTTAGTGTATAGAAATGCCACTGATTTCTGGGCATTGATTTTGTATCCTGCCACGCTACCAAATTGCTGTATGAGTTCTAGCAATCTTGGGGTGAAGACGTTTGGGTTTTCTACGTAGAGTATCATGTCATTGGTGAAGAGGGAGAGTTTGACTTCTTCTTTGCCAATTTGAATGCCTTTAATGTCTTTTTGTTATCTGATTGCTGAGGCGAGGACTTCCAGTACTATGTTGAATAGCAGTGGTGAGAGTGGACATTCCTATCTTGTTCCTGATCTTAGGGCAAAGGCTTCCAGTGTTTCCCCATTGAGAATGATATTTGCTGTGGGCTTTTTGTAGATGGCTTTTAACATGCTGAGGAATGTTCCCTCTATCCCTACACTCTGAAGAGTTTTGATCAGGAATGGATGCTGTATTTTGTCAAATGCTTTCTCTGCATCTAATGAGAGGATCATATGGTTCTTGGTTTATCTCTTGCTGATATGATGAATCACATTGATTGTTTTACGAGTGTTGAACCAGCCTTGTGTCCCGGGGATAAATCCTACTTGGTCATGGTGAATAATTTTCTTAATGTGTTGTTGGATCCTATTGGCTAGTATCTTGTTGAGAATTTTTGCATCTGTGTTCATCAGGGATATTGGTCTATAATTCTCCTTTTTGGTGGGGTCTTTGGTTTTGGAATTAAGGTGATGCTGGCCTCATAGAACGAATTTGGAAGTACTCCATCTCTTTCTATCTTTCCAACCAGCTTTAGTAGAATAGGTATGGTTTCTTCTTTAAACATTTGATAGGATTCCCCAGGGAAGCCATCTGGCCCTGGACTTTTGTGTCTTGGGAGGTTTTTGATGACTGCTTCAATTTCCTCCCTGGTTATTGGTCTGTTCAGGTTTTCTATTTCTTCCTGTTCCAGTTTTGGTAGTTTGTGGCTTTCCAGGAATGAGTCCATTTCTCCTAGACTGCCTAATTTATTGGCGTAGAGCTGTTCATAATATGTTTTTAAAATCGTTTATATTTCCTTGGTGTTGGTAGTGATCTCTCCTTTCTCATTCATGATTTTATTAATTTGAGTCTTCTCTCTCTTCTTTTTAAAAAGGCTGGCTAATGGTTTATCTATCTTATTAATTCTTTCAAAGAACCAACTCCTGGTTTTGTTGATCTGTTCCACAGTTCTTCTGGTCTCGATTCGTTGAGTTCTGCTCGAATCTTTATTAACTCTCTTCTTCTGCTGGCTGTAGGATCTCTTTGCTGTTTTTTCTCTAGCTCCTTTATGTGTAAGGTTAGCTTTTGTATTTGAGTTCTTTCCAGTTTTTGAATGGATGCTTGTATGGAGATGTATTTCCCCCTTAGGACTGCTTTTGCTGCATCCCAAAGATTTTGAACAGTTGTATCTTCATTCTCCTTAGTTTCCATGAATCTTTTTATTTCTTCCTTAATCTCCTGGTTGACCCTTTCATCTTTTAGCAGGATGGTCCTTAACCTCCACGTGTTTGAGGTCTTTCCAAACTTCTTGTTGTGATTTAGTTCTAATTTCAAGGCATTATGGTCTGAGAATATGCAGGGGACGATCCCAATCTTTTGGTATCGGTTCAGACCCGTTTTGTGACGCAGTATGTGGTCTATTCTGGAGAAAGTTCCATGTGCACTTGAGAAGAATGTGTATTCAGTTGAGTTTGGATGTAAAGTTCTGTAAATATCTGTGAAATCCATCTGGTCCAGTAAGCTCTCGTTTCTTTGGAGTCGTTGTGCTTAGAAGACCTATGGAGGGTAGAAAGAGGTAGATTGAAGTCACCAAGTATAAGTGTATTATTATCTAAGTGTTTCTTCACTTTGGTTATTAATTGATTGATATATTTGGCAGCTCCCACATTCGGGGCATATATATTGAGGATTGTTAAGTCCTCTTGTTGGATAGATCCTTTAAGTATGAGATAGTGTCCCTCTTTATCTCTCACTACAGTCTTCGGGGTTAATTTTAGTTTATCTGATATAAGGATGGCTACCCCTGCTTTCTTTTGAGGACCATTAGAATGGTAAATGGTTCTCCAACCTTTTATTTTCAGGTTGTAGGTGTCCTTCTGTCTAAAATCAGTCTCTTGTAGACAACAAATAGATGGGTCCTGCTCTTTTATCCAGTCTGGAACCCTGTGCCTTTTGATGGGGTCATTAAGCCCGTTCACATTCAGAGTTACTATTGAAAGATATGGGTTTATTGTCATCATGATATCTATTTAGTCCTTGTTTTTGTGGATTGTTCCACTGGGCTTCTTCTTAAAGGGGAATTTTAAGAGTCCCCCTTAAAATTTCTTGCAGAGCTGGTTTGGAGGTCACATATTCTTTCGGTTCCTGCCTGTCTTGGAAGCTCTTTATCTCTCCTTCCATTTTGAATGAGAGCCTTGCTGGATAAAGTATTCTTGGTTGCATGTTCTTCTCATTTAGGACCCTGAATATATCCTGCCAGCCCTTTCTGGCCTGCCAGGTCTCTGTGGAGAGGTCTGCTGTTACCCTAATACTCCTCCCCATAAACGTCAGGGATTTCTTGTCTCTTGCTGCTTTAAGGATCTTCTCTTTATCTTTGGAATTTGCCAGCTTAACTATTAAATGTCGAGCTGTTAAACGGTTTTTATTGATTTTAGGGGGGGGATCTCTCTGTTTCCTGGATCTGAATGCCTGTTTCCCTTCCCAGATTAGGAAAGTTTTCAGCTATGATTTGTTCAAATACATATTCTGTCCCTCTGTCCCTCTGTCCCTTTCGGCGCCCTCGGGAATCCCTATTAAATGTACGTTTTTCTTCCTCAGGCTGTTGTTTATTTCCCTTAATCTATCTTCATGGCCTTTTAATTGTATGTCTCTTTTTCCTCAGTTTCCCTCTTTGCCATCAACTTGTCTTCTATGTCACTCACTCGTTCTTCCACCTCGTTAACCCTCGTCATTAAGACTTCTAGTTTGGATTGCATCTCATTCAATCGATTTTTAATTTCTGCCTGATTGGATCTAAATTCTGCAGTCATGAAGTCTCTTGAACCCTTTATGCTTTTTTTCTGGAGCCACCAGTAGCTGTATAATAGTGCTTCTGAATTAGCTTTCTGACATTGAATTGTAATCCAGATTTTGTAACTCTGTGGGAGAGAGGACTGTTTCTGATTCTTTCTTTTGAGGTGAGGTTTTCCTTGTAGTCATTTTGCTCAGTGCAGAGTGGCTAAAAACAAGGTGTATTGGGAAAAGGAGAAAAAGAGAGGAGAGAAAGAAGGAAAGAAAAGAGAAAAAGAAAAAAGAAAAAAGGAGGAAAGAAAGGAAAAAAAGTGAAGAATAAGAGAAGGAAAAAGAAAGGAAAAAAAGTGTGGGGGAAACAAACAGAAATCAAAAAGCAAAAAAAAAAAAACACGGGGGAGTATCTTCTGTTTCTGTATACTTTAAGTCCCTTGACTTCCCCTGGAACTGGTCTGTCTATTTGGTCTTCTGGGGGAGGGCCCTGTTGTGCTGATTTTCAGGTGTTAGCACTTGGGGGAGCTGCTCTGCCCCCTGTCTCGTGCAGGGCTCAGTGGGGGTTGTTTACCCGTGAGGCCCCAGGAGGAACAACCCCAGTGGCTGCGGCCAGCTCTAGAGCCCTGAATTCAGCCCCCGCAGGAACTATGGAGCTCTCTGTCTACAGGGGCCTGGATGCTCCGGGGCGGGGCCGCTGATCTGCTCAGCTCGGGGCAGGAGCGTCCTTGCTGTCCGGGGCCCTCCCGGCCTCTGCCTGTCCCAGGGGGAGGTCGGATCCTGGGTTGTGTCCCGGCGCCCTGTGCTCCCGGGCCTGCGCTGTTGGATTCGTGCTCCCGGCAGCGCAGCCGCCTCTCCGCGGAACCCCTGCCGAAGCCCCTCCGAGCTGCTCCTGGAGCCGCGCAGCCCCCTCCGCGGAGCCGCCGCCCGAGCCCCTCCAAGCTGCTCCGGGTCAATGCGTGCGCGCGCTGCAGCCCTTTAGGGAGCTCGGCGCTCTCTCCCCGGTGCGCAGGTGCCTGTTAGTGTCCCAGGGAGCCTGAGGGCATCCCCGCCCTCCTGGGTGCTGCTCTAACTCCCTGCGAGCGCCTTTCCGCCGGGGAAGATTGGTGCAGCTCCTGCTTCTCCGGGACGGGGCTCTCCTGTCCTGGGGACACTCGCCCCGGCCTCAGCCCGGCTCCTCGCGGGGCCCCTCCCCCTTGGAGGCCTTTTGGTTCTTTATTTCTTTTTCCCCATCTTCCTACCTTGATAGAAGGGCGAACTCTTCTCACTGTAGCATTCCAGCTGGTCTCTCTTTAAATCTCAGACCGAATTCGTAGATTTTCAGGATGATTTGAAGGTTATCTAGGTAATTTGGTGGGGACAGGTGACTTGGGGACCCTACTCTTCCGCCATCTTGCCCCTCCCTCTCCAAATTGGTTTTAATGACTGAGGTTTGACTATATGCCACAATTACATAGAACATGAAGTGCTTTTTAAGACCAGTACTAAGGATCTTCTTGTAAAGAACTGACTGATATTCAGTGATTTATTTTTTTAAGATTTTATTTATTTATTCATGAGAGACAGAGAGAGAGAGAGAGAGAGAGAGGCAGAGGAAAAAGCAGGCTCCATACAGGGAGCCTGATGTGGGGCTTGATCCGCGGTCCCCAGGATCACACCCTGGGCCGAAGGCAGCGCTAAACCACTGAGCCACCCGGGCTGCCCGATATTCAGTGATTTAAATAAACTGACTGGCTATTATGTCTCAGATACTGTCCTAGGTTCCAGAGATACAAAGATAAATACAAATAATCCTAGTCCTCAAAGAAATCTTATAATCTATTAGCTATGTTTAGTCTCTGAATTTAAGTGACTTTTTAATATTTTGAAAATTGAAGTGTAGTTAATGCATAATGTTATATGAGTTTCAGGTGTACAACACAGTGATTGGACAAGTCTATACAGTATACTTTGCTTACCACAAGTGTAGCTGCCATCAGCCATTATATTTTTAAACTTTTTATTGTGGAAAATTTCCAAGATGTTTCTATGTTAATAGACAAATGGTTCCCCATTTACCCATTACCTAGCTTCAATAATTATTAAACTCATTATCAATTATTTCAATCATACTTCCACCCATTCCTTTCCCTCCCCTATTGTTTTGAAGCCAATTCTAGACATCATATCATTTCATCTATAAATATTTTAGGATGTGTCTCTAAGAGATAAAGATTCTTTTTAAAAACATAACTACATTATCATTATATGCCTAAAATTAATGTGTTTATATCATAAAATATTTGGTCATTATTAAAATTTACAGTTTTCTCATTATCTTTGTTTGCATTCCCTTCTAATGTACCATAGAGCCTGTGAAGAAGAGGTAAAATATATGCTTGGGTAAAATTCATATCACGAAAAAAGTTAAGTCATCAGTCCAATATTATCTAAGTCACAGATATTTCCCAAAGACTTTAACTGAAAAAAAAAATATTACCTCCAGATACAAATTATATATAACGCAAAAGCAAAATAGAGATACACTCTTACAGAGTTTTTATCTAAATAGAGAATATAGAGATGAGTGATTACTTCTCTGAAAGTTATCCCTAATCAAGACTTTGAATAGAGCTTTCTTTCAAATCATTAGGAGATAGGGAATTTCGTTAATGAAAAATTGGTGACTCAATTCTTCCACCAATTGTTAAGCTCTTGATGTCTTATGCCGTAGAAACTGAGCAGAAAAATATTTGAATATTTTCGACTGAGCCCTACAGATTCACAATTAACAAGCTGACTAGGTTATATTTTTCGGTGGGAGAGTAAGATACATAACTGTATATGTTTCATATTAAGAAGGGGGGAAACAGATGCAATATCATAGTAAAGTGATAGCTAACATTATTAAGGGCTTAGCAAGTGCTAGGCACTCTTCTAAGTGTTTTCACATATTTATTCATCGAGTCATCACAGCAACCCCATAAAGTAAGTACTACTATATTCTCATTTACAGATGTGGAAACAAAAGCCCAGGTTACACATCTAATAAGTGGCAGAGCCAGGATATGAACCGAGGAAGATTGGCCCCAGAGCCTGTATTGATTTTATTCACCATATTGTACATCTCACAACTTAAGATTTATATTGAAAGTTAGTATGATTTTCTTAATGGCAAATATATCATTTCTGTGGAAATAACTTACTTGTTTTCAGATTCTGGCATTTGAGAAACTCTTGGGAAAACTAGACAAAACAAACACCTGTATGATAAAGTAATACAAAAAGTGATGCTTAGGAAAAAACATGTGAAAGAATTTTTACTAACTTACTAATCTTGATTATCCCGGGAGGCAAAAGTGAGAAAAGAGAGGGTAAAGAGGAGACTAATTTAATTTTACTTATAGATCTTTGTATTGTTTTAATGGTTGTAATGAAAACATGCAATTTTGTAATTTAGGAGAGTAATTTAAGAAAGTAACTTAAAAACAAAAGTACTGCTTATGACAAATTCTTAAATAGTTTCACTCTTTATATCATTGCTCCAAGTCATCTGCTAGAGCATCAGGTACGATGTACAAGTCTTAATATTTTTCTTAAGGAACATGAAACTGGCCTTTGGGTTCCACATAAACTGGGTGACCATTCTTTCAAGGGGATCTGACAGCATAATAACGAACTGACAAAATAAGGTAGCTTATAACGTTTTAAGTGCTAAAAATCTTTTAAAAAATACCATCTATCCTGAATGATTTTAGAGATTTATCTGACAAAGGCATGCAAGTATCTCAAGACTCCTTTGATATTTATTTCTGTGACTCCATTTCCTTTCAAAACCATGGCCTCAAGTGTAGTTGACCAATAGGAGAACCACTATAAGATCCTTTTGATTTCCAATTATTTGCCACTGACACATTCTCAGTCACATCATTAGGAGTTTGTCATGTCCTAACCTCACCCTTTATCTCACTACTGTATATAAAAGTTCCCTTTTGATAAACCATTTTCCTTCACAGAAAGAGAAAAGTGGGAAAAACAAGTCAACTGATATCTTTTAAAAAAAATATTTATTTGAGAGAAAAGAGCATGTGTGCACAGCAGGGGGGAGGGGCAGACAGAGAGGGAGAAGCAGACTCCCCACTGAGCAAGAAATCCCACTTGGGGCTTAATCCCAGGACCCTGGGTTCATGACCTGAGCCAAAGTCAGAGGCTTAACCAACTCAGCCACCCAGGCACCCCAACTGATACCTTTTTTTAAAAAAACTTTAAGTATCCCTATCAAATTTCCAAACATAATTTTTACAGAAATAGAAAAAAAATCCTAAAATTCATCATGGAAACACAAAATACCCTGAATAGCCAAAGCAACCTTGAGAAAGAATAATAAAGCTGGAAACATTCACACTTCCTGGTTTCAAACTATACTGCAAAGCTATAGTAATCAAAGCAGCATGGTACCAACACAAAAATAGTAACATAGACTAAAAGAATAGAATAGAGATCCCAGAAATAAACCCATGTATAAACCATGTATATACGATGTTAACTAATATTTGAGAAGAGAACAAAGAATACTCAATGGGGGAAAGATAGTCTTTTCAATAAATTCTGCTGGTAAAACTGAATATTCACTCACAAAAAATGAAATTGGGCTACTAACTCTTACTGCTCACAAAAGTTAACTCGAAATGGATAAAACACTTAAGACCTGAAACCAGTAAAACTCCTAAAAGAAAACATAGGGGAAAAGCTCTTTGACAATGACTTTTTGGATACAACACTCAAAGTACAAGCAAAAATAAACAAGTGGGACTACATCAAACCACAAAGTTTCTGCATAGCAAAGGAAACAAAATGAAAAGGCAACCTGTAGAATAAGACAAAATATTTGCAAACCATGTACCTGATGAGGGATTACTATATAAAACAAATAAGGAGCATATACAACTCAAAAGAAAAAAAAACAAATAATCTGATTTTAAAACGGGCAAGGGACTTGAAATAGGCATTTTTTCCCAAAGAAGACATGCATGGTCAACAAATACATGAAAAGATGTTGAACATCATTAATCATCAGGTAAATGCAAATCAAGACCACAATGAGGTATCACCTTACACCTGTTAAAATGGCCAGTATCAAAAAGACAGATAAGTTTTGGTGAGGATGTGGAAAAGAGTGAAACCTTCAACATTCTTAGTGGGAATATAAATTGGTACAGCCACTGGAAAACAGTATGGAATTTCCTCAAAGATTAAAAACAGAACTACCATTTGATCCAGCAATCCCACTTTTGGGTATAGATCCAAGGGAAAAAATCACTATCTTGAAAAACTATCTGAACCTCATGTTCATTGCAGCATTATTCAAAATAGCCAAGATATGGAAACAACTTGTGTCCACTGATAGATGAATGGATAAAGAAAATTGATTTGTACACACACAGAGGAATATTTTTAAATTTATTTATTCAGGAGAAAGAGAGAGAGCACACCAGTAGGGGGAGAAGCAGAGAGAGAGAATCTCAAGCAGATTCCACACCCAATGCAGAGCCCAATGTGGAGCTTGATCTCACAGCCCTGAGGATCACGACTAGAGCTGAAATTAAGAGTCAGATGTTTAACCGACTGAGCCAACCAGCCATATAAAAGAAGGAAATCCTGCCTTTTGTGACATGAATGGACTTTGAAGGCATTGTGGAAAGATAGACAAAGAAAGACAAATAATGTATTATCTCACTCATGTATTGAATCTTTAAGAATTAAAAAGCAAAACAGAAACAGAATAGAATGGTGTTTGCTAGAAGCTAGGTGTGGAAGAAGTGGGGAAATGTTGGTCAAAGGTTACAAACTTCAAATTATAAGATGCACAAGTTCTGGGGATCTAATGTAGAGCATGGTGACTACAGTTAACAAGACTGTATTATATATTTGAAAGTTGGGAAGAGACTAAATCTTAAATGTTCTTACCACACACAAAGAAATAGTAATTTCATGAGGTGATGAATAATTTAACTAATTTTGTTGTGTTAACCATTTCACAATATATGCATGTATCAAATTATCAGGTTATACACCTTAAACTTATACAATGTTATCTGTCAATTATATCTCAATAAGGCTTGAAAAAATTTAAAATAACAATTGGTATAGTAGGCCTGATGACATCACATCAATACTATTTTGACAAAGTTTATAGACCAAGATTAAGATTAACAAGAAATCCTTCCACATCTACAGGATATGAATTACTTACTTTAAAGCTGTAAGGACTTGTTGTGGATCTTCTGAATATTGAACTAAATATTCCAAAGCTTTTCCTGCCACAATTTGTTGTCCATTCTAAAAAAGACAAATATAATATGTTAAATTACATCTCATAGTGATACTTACAAAATGTTACCTATATTCCTGTCCTTTCCAGGACAAGAAAAAAAAATCTGAACTTGTTCATTTTATATTATCAAAAGAGCTAATTCAAGATGGTAGAATGAAGAAACAATTCATTGACAAAAGGACAATCGGTTCATTTTGGCCCCAGAAACCCACTCCTCACTATCCATAAATACTCATAGACTTGCCAACACTGCCATGAATGCACTAGGATTAATACTGTGCTCTTTATCCCTGTTCATTAGCAGTAACCGAAAGAACCCCAGACCCCAAATTATTTCTAGCACCCCAGTCTCCACAAAGCTCTTACAAATCCCCTTTTTTCTCTTTTCCCATTTCTCCCCAACTCCCCCAATCTTTCTAGTACACTCTCTGAAGTTTAGTTCATTATCATCAAAATCTTCTCTATGAGCAACCTCTTCCCTGAAATTTCCCTCCACATTCTTTCTGTAATAGAAATCTAGATCCCATCAAGGATTGCTTCCAAAGAACCCCCTCATGTAGTGGCAATTTTTCTTTTGTCTCCCTTCTACTCCTAGGCCTGGAGATGAAGCAGGTGTCATTTTTGTTCTTCATTGATGTTTTAAAATTATTCTTCCTTTTTCCTCCCTAAATCCCTAGCTTCGAACTTCCTGTCATCAGACTGTATCACCCACCATTCCTCATTGTGCTGATCCACCAGCTCTTAGGCCATTTCTTCTCATTTCTTGATGACTTATCTACTGCAAAGTTATTTTCTTGAAAACTACTCCTGCAAGAACCAACTTTACACTTGCATGACTCAGAAAGTGAGTGCTTCCTTAAGTGTCTCACTTCCTCATTCTAGTCCTGCACCCTGCTCTGTCTCATGTATTCTACTGACTACTATTTCCTACCTTTCTAATTCACTCCTTTCTATTACTCCAGCAATCCTTCAACTGCACTTAGACCTCCAATCCATTCATGCTACAAATTTTTCACTGTCCTTCATCCCCTTGATATCCTCCTCCATGCTTAGTTTAAATTCCATGGGGATTAATTATAACCACTTCCTTGTTTCTTGATTTTGCTACTCCTCTTTTGCTCCATTGTATTCATCCAGCAAAACCTTAAACCTGGTTAAATTCAACTTTCTACTGACTTTTGTGCCTATATCCATGGAGCTGAAGGTGGCTGGATAAAAACCTGTTCAACTATTTCTTTATTTTAAAACTTCATCAAATAGGCCTTAATACTTACTGGGCAAGCAAGCACCCCACACTACCATGTCATTTGCTTTCTTGCCTTCCTGCATGATTAGTTTACACCTTGTCTTATCTTCTCAAACTCCCTAACACCTCCTCTCCCATTCTCACTCTCAGGCAATGACTTTGTTTCCCACTTTGTTGAAAAACCTGAAGCAGTGAGGAAAAAAGCTTCCAGATTCCCACTACCACATTTATTCGTACACCAGGAACCATACCACATACTCTAACTCCTCAACTGCTTTCATGGATGAACTAACCATTTTCTTCTGTAAAGCCAATCCCTGAATTTATACAATTGTGCCCATCACCTCTCGCCTGTTTAAGGACATTGCTCTAACAATTCTCTTTTTTCTTACACACTGTCAATTTTTTGTTCTCTTACTGGGTCATTTCCATCAGCATATAAGCATTCTCATTCATTCCATCTCAAACAAACAAACTTCTCATCCTACTTCTCACACCAACTACCAACTAATTTCTTTTCTTTGTAGAAAATTCCTCTAAAATAGTTCCATTAATTGTCTCTCAAAATGGAAAAGAGGTAAAAATCTTGTAGATAAATACATAAGAATTACCTTGAGAGCAAAATGGGCAGCTATACTGAGGAGCATGACACGTGAATCTCTATCTGTAAGTAGCTCATTCTCTTTTGGATCTTCAGGTATTAATAATTTCTCCAAAGTAGTAATTGCCTGCAAAGCTGAAAAGGAAGGAAATAATATAAAAAATGAGATATTCTTATCAAAGATAATAGCTATATATGGTTAATTATAATACAGTGACTTTGGAACTAATATTAAGAGCACTAATACCTTTAAAATATTAGCTAATTTTCATAAAGTCATCTAAATTGCTAAAATGTCAAGGACTTGAATGTCAGAAAAATACCCAACTGAGCAATTCACCCCTGTGAATTTACCCCATGGATATACTTGCAAAAGTGAACAAAAACATACAAATATGGTTAGCATTTTTTAAAATATTTTATTTATTTATTCATAAGAGACACAGAGAGAGAGAGAGGCAGAGGGAGAAGTAGGCTCTCCTCAAGGAGCCCCACATGGGACTTGATCTTAGACCCCGGGATCACACCCTGAGCTGAAGGCAGACACTCAACCACTGAGCCACCAAGGAGTTCTGGTTCAGCAATTTTTTTTAAGGATAGAATAAAAAGTTTGGGTGGTTTGAATGAGATGAAGACAGAACCAAAGCCAGGCACAGGCAGTGGACACAGTCCGACCAAGAGACAAAGATGGCAGTGAACGTATACTCAACATCCATCACCAGTGATAACCTAAGTCGACATGACATGCTGGCCTGGATCAATGAGTCTCTGCAGCTGAATCTGACAAAGATTGAACAGTTGTGCTCAGGGGCTGCCTATTGTCAGTTTATGGACATGCTGTTCCCTGGCTCCACTGCCTTGAAGAAAGTGAAATTCCAGGCTAAACTAGAGCATGAGGGATCCCTGGGTGGCGCAGTGGTTTGGCGCCTGCCTTTGGCCCAGGGCGCGATCCTGGAGACCCAGGATCGAATCCCACATCAGGCTCCCGGTGCATGGAGCCTGCTTCCCCCTCTGCCTATGTCTCTGCCTCTCTCTCTCTCTCTCTCTCTGTGACTATCATAAATAAATAAAAATTAATTAAAAAAAATAAAAAAAAATAAACTAGAGCATGAATACATCCAGAACTTCAAAATACTACAAGCAGGTTTTAAGAGAATGGGTGTTGACAAAATAATTCCTGTGGACAAATTAGTAAAAGGAAAGCTTCAGGACAATTTTTAATTTGTTCAGTGGTTCAAGAAGTTTTTTGATGCAAACTATGATGGAAAAGACTATGACCCTGTAGCTGCCAGACAAGGTCAAGAAACTGCAGTGGCTCCCTCCCTTGTTGCTCCAGCTCTGAACAAACTGAAGAAACCTCTCAGCTCTAGCAGTGCAGCTCCACAGAGGTCCATTGCAACACACGGAACTACTGCAACCCCTAAGGCTGGCCCGGGTGTGGTGCGAAAGAATCCTGGTGTGGGCAACGGGGATGACAAAGCAGCTGAATTGATGCAGCAGGTCAATGTATTGAAACTTACCGTCAAAGACTTGGAGAAAGAGAGAGATTTCTACCTTGGAAAGCTAAGAAACATTGAATTGATTTGCCAGGAGACAAAGGGGAAAACAACTCTGTATTGCAGAGGATTGTGGACATTCTCTATGCCACAGATGAAGGCTTCGTGATACCTGATGAAGGGGGCTCACAGGAGGAACAAGAAGAGTATTAACAGCCTGGACCAGCAGAGCAACATCCGAATTCTTCACTCCAAATCATGTGCTTAACTGTAAAATGACCCCTTTTATTATTCTTAGAGGATTCACTGGTTTCTTTTCATGAGCAAACAGTACTTCTTCTTAAAGTGCACTTTGCAGAAGTTTCCATCGTTTTCCAATGAGTTTGAGTTAGGAGCTTCTAACCTATAGCAGAGCAGTATTAACATCTAGTTGGGTCACCGGAGGAACAGAGAGGCTGACCGTGTTGCTCACTGTGTGGACACTGGTAACACTCACTGCTGGAGAAGGTGCTTTTATGTCATACACTGAGATGGAGTCCTCAGTAGAGAAATGTAAAGACTGACTTGAATTTCAAGCTAATGTGAAATCTTGGCAGAGTATGTTTTAATAAATAAATGTCTTAAGAATATTTATTTATTTTTTAACTTTATTTTTTATTCGTGTTCAATTTGCCAACTTATAGCAATAACACCAGTGCTCATCCCATCAAGTGCCCCCCTCAGTGGCTGTCACCCAGTCACCCCCACCTCCCGCCCACCTCCCTTTCTACCACCCCTAGTTCATTTCCCAGAGTTAGGAGTTTCTCATGTTCTGTCTCCCTCTCTGATATTTCCCACTCACTTTTTTTCCTTTCCCCTTTATTCCCTTTCACTATTTTTTATATTCCCCAAATGAATGAGACCATATAATGTTTGTCCTTCTCCGATTGACTTATTTCACTCAGCATAATACCCTCCAGTTCTATCCACGTCGAAGCAAATGGTGGGTATTTGTTGTTTCTAATGGCTGAGTAATATTCCATTGTATACATAAACCACATATTCTTTATCCATTCATCTTTCGATGGACACCGAGGCTCCTTCCACAGTGTGGCTATTGTGGACATTGCTGCTATAAACATCGGGGTGCTGGTGTCCCAGCGTTTCACTTTGGGGTAAATAAATCCCCAGCAGTGCAATTGCTGGGTCGTAGGGCAGTTCTATTTTTAACTCTTTGAGGAACCTCCACACAGTTTTCCAGAGTGGCTGCACCAGTTCACATTCCCACCAACAGTGCAGGAGGGTTCCCCTTTCTCCACATCCTCTCCAACATGTGTTGTTTCCTGTCTTGTTAATTTTCACCATTCTCACTGGTGTGAGGTGGTATCTCATTGTGGTTTTGATTTGTATTTCCCTGATGACCAGCGATGCAGAGCATTCTCTCATGTTCTTGTTGCCATGTCTATGTCTTCCTCTGTGAGATCTCTGTTCATGTCTTTTGCCCATTTCATGATTGGATTGTTTGTTTCTTTGGTGCTGAGTTTCATAAGTTCTTTATAGATCTTAGAAACTAGCCCTTTATCTGAAAGGTCATTTGCAAATATCTTCTCCCATTCTGTAGGTTGTCTTTTAGGTTTGTTGACTGTTTCTTTTGCTGTGCAAAAGCTTCTTTTTTTTTTTTTTTTTTTTTTTGTTTGTGCAAAAGCTTCTTATCTTGATGAAGTCCCAATAGTTAATTTTTTTTTGTTTCTTTTGCCTTCGTGGATGTATCTTGCAAGAAGTTACTGTGGCCGAGTTCAAAAAGGGTGTTGCCTGTGTTCTCCTCTAGGATTTTGATGGAATCTTGCCTCACATTTAGATCTTTCATCCATTTTGAGTTTATCTTTGTGTATGGTGAAAGAGAGTGGTTTAGTCTCATTCTTCTGCATGTGGATGTCCAATTTTCCCAGAACCATTTTTTTTAATTAACTTTTATTGGTGTTCAATATACCAACATACAGAAAAACACCCAGTGCTCATCCCGTCAAGTGTCCACCTCAGTGCCCGTCACCCATTCCCCTCCAACACCCGCCCTCCTCCCCTTCCACCACCCCTAGTTCGTTTCCCCGAGTTAGGAGTCTTTATGTTCTGTCTCCCTTCCTGATATTTCCCAACATTTCTTTTCCCTTCCTTTATATTCCCTTTCACTATTATTCATATTCCCCAAATGAATGAGAACATACACTGTTTGTCCTTCTCCGATTGACTTACTTCACTCAGCATAATACCCTCCAGTTCCATCCACGTTGAAGCAAATGGTGGGTATTTGTCGTTTCTAATGGCTGAGTAATATTCCATTGTATACATAAACCACATCTTCTTTATCCATTCATCTTTCCATGGACACCGAGGCTCCTTCCACAGTTTGGCTATTGTGGCCATTGCTGATAGAAACATCGGGGTGCAGGTGTCCCGACGTTTCATTGCATCTGAATCTTTGGGGTAAATCCCCAACAGTGCAATTGCTGGGTCGTAGGGCAGGTCTATTTTTAACTCTTTGAGGAACCTCCACACAGTTTTCCAGAGTGGCTGCACCAGTTCACATTCCCACCAACAGTGTAAGAGGGTTCCCTTTTCTCCGCATCCTCTCCAACATTTGTTGTTTCCTGCCTTGTTAATTTTCCCCATTCTCACTGGTGTGAGGTGGTATCTGATTGTGGTTTTGATTTGTATTTCCCTGATGGCAAGTGATGCAGAGCATTTTCTCATGTGCATGTTGGCCATGTCCATGTCTTCCTCTGTGAGATTTCTCTTCATGTCTTTTGCCCATTTCATGATTGGATTGTTTGTTTCTTTGGTGTTGAGTTTAATAAGTTCTTTACAGATTTTGGAAACTAGCCCTTTATCTGATATGTCATTTGCAAATATCTTCTCCCATTCTGTAGGTTGTCTTTTAGTTTTGTTGACTGTATCCTTTGCTGTGCAAAAGCTTCTTATCTTGATGAAGTCCCAATAGTTCATTTTTGCTTTTGTTTCTTTTGCCTTCGTGGATGTATCTTGCAAGAAGTTACTGTGGCCGAGTTCAAAAAGGGTGTTGCCTGTGTTCTCCTCTAGGATTTTGATGGAATCTTGCCTCACATTTAGATCTTTCATCCATTTTGAGTTTATCTTTGTGTATGGTGAAAGAGAGTGGTTTAGTCTCATTCTTCTGCATGTGGATGTCCAATTTTCCCAGAACCATTTTTTTTAATTAACTTTTATTGGTGTTCAATATACCAACATACAGAAAAACACCCAGTGCTCATCCCGTCAAGTGTCCACCTCAGTGCCCGTCACCCATTCCCCTCCAACACCCGCCCTCCTCCCCTTCCACCACCCCTAGTTCGTTTCCCCGAGTTAGGAGTCTTTATGTTCTGTCTCCCTTCCTGATATTTCCCAACATTTCTTTTCCCTTCCTTTATATTCCCTTTCACTATTATTCATATTCCCCAAATGAATGAGAACATACACTGTTTGTCCTTCTCCGATTGACTTACTTCACTCAGCATAATACCCTCCAGTTCCATCCACGTTGAAGCAAATGGTGGGTATTTGTCGTTTCTAATGGCTGAGTAATATTCCATTGTATACATAAACCACATCTTCTTTATCCATTCATCTTTCCATGGACACCGAGGCTCCTTCCACAGTTTGGCTATTGTGGCCATTGCTGATAGAAACATCGGGGTGCAGGTGTCCCGACGTTTCATTGCATCTGAATCTTTGGGGTAAATCCCCAACAGTGCAATTGCTGGGTCGTAGGGCAGGTCTATTTTTAACTCTTTGAGGAACCTCCACACAGTTTTCCAGAGTGGCTGCACCAGTTCACATTCCCACCAACAGTGTAAGAGGGTTCCCTTTTCTCCGCATCCTCTCCAACATTTGTTGTTTCCTGCCTTGTTAATTTTCCCCATTCTCACTGGTGTGAGGTGGTATCTGATTGTGGTTTTGATTTGTATTTCCCTGATGGCAAGTGATGCAGAGCATTTTCTCATGTGCATGTTGGCCATGTCCATGTCTTCCTCTGTGAGATTTCTCTTCATGTCTTTTGCCCATTTCATGATTGGATTGTTTGTTTCTTTGGTGTTGAGTTTAATAAGTTCTTTATAGATTTTGGAAACTAGCCCTTTATCTGATATGTCATTTGCAAATATCTTCTCCCATTCTGTAGGTTGTCTTTTAGTTTTGTTGACTGTATCCTTTGCTGTGCAAAAGCTTCTTATCTTGATGAAGTCCCAATAGTTCATTTTTGCTTTTGTTTCTTTTGCCTTTGTGGATGTATCTTGCAAGAAATTACTGTGGCCAAGTTCAAAAAGGGTGTTGCCTGTGTTCTCCTCTAGGATTTTAATGGAATCTTGTCTCACATTTAGATCTCTCATCCATTTTGAGTTTATCTTTGTGTATGGTGAAAGAGAGTGGTCCAGTTTCATTCTTCTGCATGTGGATGTCCAATTTTCCCAGCACCATTTATTGAAGAGACTGTCTTTCTTCCAATGGATAGTCTTTCCTCCTTTATCGAATATTAGATGACCGTACATTTCAGGGTCCACTTCTGGGTTCTCTATTCTGTTCCATTGATCTATGTGTCTGTTTTTGTGCCAGTACCACACTGTCTTGATGACCACAGCTTTGTAGTACAACCTGAAATCTGGCATTGTGATGCCCCCAGCTATGGTTTTCTTTGTTAAAATTCCCCTGGCTATTCGGGGTCTTTTCTGATTCCACACAAATCTTAAAATAATTTGTTCTAACTCTCTGAAGAAAGTCCATGGTATTTTGATAGGGATTGCATTAAACGTGTAAATTGCCCTGGGTAACATTGACATTTTCACAATATTAATTCTGCCAATCCATGAGCATGGAATATTTTTCCATCTCTTTGTGTCATCCTCAATTTCTTTCAGAAGTGTTCTGTAGTTTTTAGGGTATAGATCTTTTACCTCTTTGGTTAGGTTATTCCTAGGTATCTTATGCTTTTGGGTGTAATTGTAAATGGGATTGACTCCTTAATTTCTCTTTCTTCAGTCTCATTATTAGTGTATAGAAATGCCACTGATTTCTGGGCATTGATTTTGTATCCTGCCACACTGCCAAATTGCTGTACGAGTCTTAAGAGTATTTAAAACATGTTTCCATATTTCAAAATATAAAATGTACCATGACAGGAGATTTTACGTATCTGACATGGTGTCTGGGAAGGAAGGACCAGACCTCTGGATCTTTGGAATCTGCTGTTCACAGGCCTTGCAGGGCTGCCTGAATCCTCAAAGACCTAGACCTTGGCTCCAAAAGGGAAGTTTAAAAAGTTGCTTTGTAAAGCCATTTGGTGTCCTTAACCAATTGTATTCCTGCTCTAAGAAGCAAGAGGCATTGCTGCCTGGATGGTGTGTTTTAGCCCTGAGATGTTTGAGTTGAAGAGCCTGAATTTCATTGAACATTTCTCTGATGATTTTTCCAGTTATCCCTGAAGTTTCTATATATTGTGTTTTTTTGGGAATGAGGTGTGTCCAGTTTTTAAATCTAACAACTACTTTTGGGGAATTGTCCACATCTCTGGGATTTCAATGGGAGTCATGTCCCATTTTACTGTCTTTTAAGTTTACATTGAACATGTTTCTCTTGTCTGCTCTCCTTGCCCACCGGGGACTGCTTTTTGGCTCCTTAAAGTTTGCTGCTTAGAGTGTAAGTTCAGCAGGCAGGTGATCACACTACAAGTTCTTTCTGGACCTCTGGCAAAGGGAGTGACCAGTGAAGGCCATTGCTACATTAGGATCTGCACGGCTGGGTGTTCTCCGTACCTGCTGTCCACCACCGTCCACTGTTATCGGAATACTTTGCCAGTGGACTAATCTCTTTGGAGACAAAATTCATTAGCGTGATACTAAATGTTAAATTTCTTTTGCAGAAGATACAGTACCATGTCTTAATTAATTATTAATATTTAGAATATTTCATTCCTTAACTCTTCTTCATTGCTTTGCCCCTAGCCTATTCAGTTCCTTTGTTTGGCAGAATTCTGCAAAATGTGTATCACCCACTAGTGAGATTGTTCAGCCCCTGATGAATTTGTATTGATTTGTTTCTGGTGGTAGCTTGTCCTAAAATGTGTGTAGAAAGCAGATATTTTATGATAAAATTGTTGTGTAGTGCATGCTGTGTGGAATTCAGAGGAAAACCCAGATTCAGGGATTACCAATGCTGAAAAATGCAAGTAACTAGCCATTGTTCAAAATAACAGTGGTGCTATTTCTCTTTTGTGGCCTTTAAGACTTTTGTTGCCCTAAAATTCCATTTTATTGGGAACCCATTTTCCACCTGGTTTTTCTTGACAGCGTTTTTTTCTACTTTAAACAGTTTCTAAATAAAATTCTGTATTTCAAGAAAAAAAAGGTAGAATAAAAATATACAGCCAACCTAAATTCCATTAAATAATGGATGGGTTAAATACATTTTGGTACATTCATAAAATGGAATATAAAACAATAAAATTTTAAAATGAATGGTGATATTACTTTCTATTACATATCATAAAGGTAGACTACAATAAGTTAAATATATGTACTATACAACTTAATGATTAAAATAAAACAAAAGATGGGTAATAAGCTAAAAGATGACATAAATGTAATCATAAAAAATACTAAATCCAAAAGAAAGTAGAAAAAAGAAAAATGATAACAAAGAACAGGTGGGACAAACAGAAGACAAATGACAAGATGCTAAATTTAAACCTTACCATATCAATAATCGTGTTAAATATAAATGGTCTATACAACCCAAGTGAAAGACAGATAGTCACACTGAAGGAAAGAAAGCAACATTCAACTATAGACTACCTACAAGAAACACAATTTAAATATAAAGACAAAATTGTTAAAAGAAAATGCATGGAATAATATATACTATGTTAAAGGTAATCGAAAGAAAGCTGGGATACTAATATTTTATTAATACAGTTTCCTACTAAGGGATATAAATTATGTATTTTGCTGTAATAGTGCTTCAGGAACATCCCTGTGTATATCTTTGTGCATCCTATGCTTCTTTTTTTTTGAGGGGGGGGAGGTGAGGGAAAGAGGGGATGAGAGGAAAGGGACAGAGGGAGGGAAAGAATCCTCAAACAGACTCTATGACAAGTGCAGAGCTCAAGCCCAACACAGGGCTCAATCCCACGAACCCAAGAACATGACCTGAACTGAAATCAAAAGTCAGAGGCTTAACTGACTGAGTCACCCAGGCATCCCTCATATGCTTATTCTTTACAATACATTCTGTGAATGGAACTGCTCGTTCACAGGATTGCACAATTAAATTTCTCTCTTGTCATCAAGAGATTGCCCTTGAAATAAGGTTCTGTGTGCCGAGGGCTACAGGTGTGGGAAGAATGAGGGAATGATGGCTAAAGAGTACGAAATTCTTTTGTGGAGTGCTGAAAATGTGCTGAAATTAGATTGTGAGGATAGTTGTCTAATTCTCTGATACAGTAAAAGCTATAGAATTGTATACTTTAGATAAGTGAATATTCTGGTGGGGGAATTATAAAGCTATTAAAAAAGAAAGTTGGAGTGGCTATATTAATATCAGACAAAATGGATTTCAGAGCAAAGAATATTACATGACAGAAGGTTAATTCATGATGATAAAGGAATTAATTCATTACAAGAACATAACAATCCTAAATGTTTATACACCTAATGATACAATTTCAAAACTGAAGGAGTAAAATTTTAAAGAACTATAAGGAAAAATTAAGAGATCCACAATTATACTCAAAGATTTCAGTATATTTTCTTAATAGCTGATAGAAAAAGTAGTAAATCAGCAAGGATGTAGTACACGTTACACTATTAATCAGCTTGAACTGAATAATGCTTATAGAACACTCAAACAATAGTAAAATATACATTTTTTGCAAGTGCACATAGAACATTTGCAAATAAAGACAATATTCTGGGCAACAGAATAAGACTTAACGTTTTTAAAAGGATTCAAGTCATGCAAAATTATGACCTTTGACTACATGATTTCAAATTCATTATACAGCTAAACTAATTAAGACAGTGTGGAAGTGGTATAAGGAAGAGATGAACAGAACAATGGAAGAGAATGTAAAATCCAGAAGGAGACCCACATGCATATATGACAACTAATTTCAATAAATGTGGAAGGTAATTCAGTTGAAAAAGGATAGTTTTTAAATAAATAATGCTGAAAAAATGATGCTGGAATGATTAGATAGCCATGTGCAAAAAGAATGAACTTTGGTTCATACCTTAAGTGCAAAAATTAATATATAAAATTGATCACAGAACTAACCATACACTTAAACTTATAAAATTTCTTGAAGAGAACACAGGAAAAAAATCTTTGTTACCTTAGATTAGGTAAAGGTTTCGTAGCTATTCCATAAAAGAGGAAAAAAGATAAAGCATCAAACTTCTCATGAAAGACATTGATAAGAAAATAAAAGAAAAAATTATAAAACATACATCTGATAATTTGTATCTAAAATATTTAAAGAGCAGGGTGGGACAAGATAGCAGAGGAGCAGGGACCCCAAGTCACCTGTCCCCACCAACTTACCTAGGTAACTTTCAAATCATCCTGAAAACCTACGAATTCATCTGAGATTTAAAGAGAGAACAGCTGGAACGCTACAGAGAGAAGGGTTTGTGCTTCTAACAAGTACAACTCGTATTTAGCCACTCTGCACTGAGCAAAATGACAAGAATTCACCACA
The DNA here is from genome assembly GCF_018345385.1 of Vulpes lagopus. Classification (NCBI taxonomy): domain Eukaryota; kingdom Metazoa; phylum Chordata; class Mammalia; order Carnivora; family Canidae; genus Vulpes; species Vulpes lagopus. Next base: position 54,613,897 of record NC_054848.1, read on the forward strand.
GAAGAAAGAATCAGGAACAGTACTCTCTCCCACAGAGTTACAGAATTTGGATTACAATTTGATGTCAGAAAGACAATTCAGAAGCAAAATTATAAAGATACTGATGGGGCAGCCCCGGTGGCACAGCAGTTTAGTGCCGCCTACAGCCCAGGGTGTGATCCCGGAGACCCAGGATCGAGTCTCAAGTCAGGCTCCTGCATGGAGCCTGCTTCTCCCTCTGCCTGTGTCTCTGCCTCTCTCTTGATCTCTCTCTCTCTCTCTCTCTCTCTCTCTCTCTCTGTGTGTGTGTCTCATGAATAAATAAATAAATAAAAATCTTTAAAAAATAAAATAAAATAAAGATACTGATGGCTCTGGAAAAAAGCATAAAGGATTCAAGAGACTTCATGACTGCAAAATTTAGATCTAATCAGGCCAAAATTAAAAATCAATTAAATGAGATGCAATCCAAACTGGAGGTCCTAACGATGAGGGTTAATGAGGTAGAAGAAAGAGTGGGGAAAAAAAAGAGTGACATAGAATACAAGTTGATGGCAAGGAAGGAAGCTGAGGAAAAAATAGAAAAAATTAAAAGACCATGAGGAAAAGTTAAAGGAAATAAATGACGGCCTCAGAAGGAAAAATCTATCTTTAATTGGGGTTCCAGAGGGCGCCAAGAGGGACAGAGGACCAGAAAGCATATTTGAACAAATCATAGCTGAGAACTTCCCTAATAATGCCTGGAAGGAAACAGGCATTCAGATCCATGAGACACAGAGGTCCCCCCCCTAAAATCAATACTTTATCCAGCAAGGCTCTCATTCAGAATAGAAGGAGAGATAAAGAGCTTCCAAAATAGGCAGAAACTGAAAGAATATGTGACCACCAAGCCGGCTCTGCAAGAAATACTAAGGGGGATTCTGTAATAGAAAGAGGAAGTCCAAGGGAACAATCCACAAAAACAGGGACTGAATAGGTATTACGATGACACTAAATTCATATCTTTTAATACTAATTTTGAATGTGAATGGTCTTAATGATCCTATCAAAAGACGCAGGGTTTCAGACTGGATAAAAAAGCAAGACCCATCTATTTGCTGAATACAAGAGAAGCATTTTAGACCTAAGCATACCTACAGCCTGAAAATGAAAGGTTGGAGAACCATTTACCATTCAAATGGTCCTCAAAAGAAAGCAGGGGTAGCAATCCTCATATCAGATAAATTAAAGTTTATCCCAAAGACTGTAGTAAGAGATTAAGAAGGACACTATATCATACTTAAAGGATCTATCTAACAAGAGGAACTAACAATCATGAATATTTATGACCTTAATGTGGGAGAGCCAAGTATATCAATCAATTAATAACCAAAGCAAAGACATACTTAGATAATAATACACTAATACTGGGATCTTCAACATGGCACTTTCTGCAAATGACTGATATTCTAATGACAACATATCCAAAGAAACAAGAGCTTTAAATGATACACTGGCCCAGATGGATTTCACAGATATTTATAGAACTTTACATCCAAACGCAACCGAATACACATTCTTCTCAAGTGCACATGGAACTTTCTCCAGAATAGACCACATACTGGGTCACAAATCAGCTCTCAACCGATAACAAAAGATTGGGGTACTCCCCTGCATATTATCAGACCATAATGCTTTGAAACTTGAACTCAATCACAAGAAGAATTTTGGAAGAAACTTAAACAAGTGGAGGTTAAAGAGCATCCTGCTAAAAGATCAAGGGTCAACCAGGAAACTAGAGAAGAATTAAAAAGATTCGTGGACACTAATGAGAATGAAGATACAATCACTCAAAATCTTTGGGATACAGCAAAAGCAGTCCTAAGAGGGAAATACATCACAATATAAGCATCCGTCAAAAAATTGGAAAAACCTCAAATACACAAGCTAACCTTGCACACCTAAAGGAACTGGAGAAAGAACAGCAAATAAAGCCTACACCAAGCAGAAGAAGAGAGTTAATAAAGATTCGAGCAGAACTCAATGAAATAGATACCAGAAGAACTGTAGAACAGATCAAATCCGGGAGTTGGTTCTTTGAAAGAATTAATAAGATAGATAAACCAGGGGCAGCCCCGGTGGCACAGCGGTTTAGCACTGCCTGCAGCCCGAGGTGTGATCCTGGAGACCTGGGATCAAGTCCCACATCAGGCTCCCTGCATGGAGTCTGCTTCTTCCTCTGCCTGTGTCTCTGCCTCTCTCTCTCTCTCTCTCTCTCTGAATAAATAAATAAGTCTTAAAAAAAAATATAGATAAACCATTGGCCAGCCTTATTAAAAACAAAAGAGAAAAGACTCCAATTAATAAAATCATGAATGAAAGAGGAGAGATCACAACCAATACCAAGGAAATACAAGCGATTTTAATTTTTATTTATTTATGATAGTCACACAGAGAGAGAGAGGGGCAGAGACACAGGCAGAGAGAGAAGCAGGCTCCATGCACCGGGAGCCCGACGTGGGATTCGATCCCGGGTCTCCAGGATCGCGCCCTGGGCCAAAGGCAGGCGCTAAACCACTGCGCCACCCAGGGATCCCAATACAAGTGATTTTAAAAACATATTATGAAAAAAAAACATATTATGAGCAGCTATGCGCCAATAAATTAGGCAATCTAGAAGAAATGGATGCATTTCTGGAAAACCCCAAACTACCAACACTGGTACAGGAAGAAATAGAAAACCTGAACAGGCCAATAACCAGGGACAAAATTGAAGCAGTCATCAAAACCTCCCAAGACACAAAAGTCTAGGGCCAGATGGCTTCCCAGAGGAATTATATTAAACGTTTAAAGAAGAAACAATACCTGTTCTACTAATGCTGTTCCAAAGGATAGAAAGGGATGAAATACTTCCAAACTCTTTTCTTTTTTTTAAATTTATTTTTTACTGGTGTTCAATTTGCCAACATATAGAATAACACCCAGTGCTCATCCCATCAAGTGCCCCCCTCAGTGACTGTCACCCAGTCACCCCCACCCCTTGCCCACATCCCCTACCCTCACCCCTAGTTCATTTCCCAGAGTTAGGAGTCTCTCATGTTCTGTCTCCCTTTCTGATATTTCCCACTCATTTTTTCTCCTTTCCCCTTTATTCCCTGTCACTATTTTTTATATTCCCCAAATGAATGAGACCATATAATGTTTGTGCTTGTCAGATTGACTTACTTCACTCAGCATAATACCCTCCAGTTCCATCCATGTTGAAGCAAATGGTGGGTATTTGTCGTTTCTAATGGCTGAGTAATATTCCATTGTATACATAAACCACATCTTCTTTATCCATTCATCTTTCGATGGACACTGAGGCTCCTTCCACAGTTTAGCTAGTGTGGACATTGCTGCTATAAACATCGGGGTGCAAGTGTCCCAGCGTCCAGACTCTTTTCTATGAGGCCAGCATCACCTTAATGCCAAAACCAGACAAAGACCCCATCAAAAAGGAGAATTATAGGCCAATATCCCTGATGAACACAGATGCAACAATTCTCAACAAGATACAAGCCAATAGGATCCAACAGTACATTAAGAAGATTAGGGATCCCTGGGTGGCACAGTGGTTTAGCGCCTGCCTTTGGCCCAGGGCGCAATCCTGGAGACCCAGGATCGAATCCCATGTCGGGCTCCCGGTGCATGGAGCCTGCTTCTCTCTCTGCCTGTGTCTCTGCCTCTCTCTCTCTCTCTCTGTGTGACTATCATAAATAAATAAAAATTTAAAAAAAACATTTTTAGAAGATTAATCACCATGACAAAGTAGGATTTTTCCCTGAGATGCAAGGCTGTTTCAACACTCATAAAGCAATCAACATGATAGATCATATCAACAAGAGAAAAAACAAGAACCACAAGATCCTCTCAATAGATGGAGAGAAAGCATTTGACAAAATACAGCATCCATTCCTGATCAAAACTCTTCAGAGTGTAGGGATAGAGGGAACATTCCTCAGCATGTTAAAAGCCATCTACAAAAAGCCCACAGCAAATATCATTCTCAATGGGGAAACACTGGGAGCCTTTGCCCTAAGATCAGGAACAAGACAGGGATGTCCACTCTCACCACTGCTATTCAACATAGTACTAAAAGTACTAGCCTCAGCAATCAGACAACAAAAAGAAATAAAAGGCATCAAATTAGCAAAGAAGAAGTCAAACTCTCCCTCTTTGCTGATGACATGATACTGTACAAAGAAAACCCAAAAGACTCCACCCCAAGATTGCTAGAACTCATACAGCAATTTGGCAGTGTGGCAGGATGCAAAATCAATGCCCAGAAATCAGTGGCATTTCTATACACTACCAATGACTGAATAAAGAGAACTTAAGGAGTCAATCCCATTTACAATTGCACCCAAAAGCATAAGATACCTAGGAATAAGCCTAACCTAAGTGTTCCTAAACTACGGAACTCTACTGAAAGAAACTGGGGAAGACACAAAGAGATGTTAAAATATTCCATGCTCATGGATTAGAAGAATTAATATTGTGAAAATATCAATGCTACCCAGGGCAATTTACACATTTAATGTAATCCTTATCAAAATACCATGGACTTTCTTCAGAGAGTTGTAACAAATCATCTTAAGATTTGTGTGGAATCAGAAAAGACCCCAAATAGCCCGGGGAATATTGAAAAAGAAAACCAGAGCCGGGGGCATCACCATGCTGGATTTCAAGCTGTACTACAAAGCTGTAATCATCAAGACAGCATGGTATTGGCACAAAAAAGAGACACATAGATCAATGGAACAGAACAGAGAACCCAGAAATGGGCCCTCAACTCTATGGTCAACTAATTTTTGACAAAGCAGGAAAGATTATCCACTAGAAAAAGGACAGTCTCTTCAATAAAAGGTGCTGGAAAAATTGGACAGCCACGTGCAGAAGAATGAAACTAGACCATTCTCTTACACCAGACACAAAGATAAACTCAAATTGGAGGAAAGATCTCAGTGTGAGACAAGAATCTATTAAAATCCAAGAGCGGGGATCCCTGGGTGGCGCAGCGGTTTAGCGCCTGCCTTTGGCCCAGAGCGCGATCCTGGAGACCCGGGATCGAATCCCACGTCGGGCTCCCGGTGCATGGAGACTGCTTCTCCCTCAGCCTGTGTCTCTGCCTCTCTCTCTCTCTCTCTCTGTTTGTAACTATCATAAATAATTAAGAATTTAAAAAAAAATAAAATCCAAGAGCAGAACACAGGCAACACCCTTTTTGAACTTGGCCACAGCAACTTCTTGCAAGATACATCTATGAAGGCAAGGGAAACAAAAGCAAAAATGAAGTATTGGGACTTCATCAAGATAAAAAGCTTCTGCACAGCAAAAGAAACAGTCAACAAAATTAAAAGACAACCTACAGAATGGGAGAAGATATTTGCAAATGACCTATCAGATAAAGGGCTAGTATCCATCATCTATAAAGAACTTCTTAAACTTAAAAGCTCAACAGCAAAGAAACTAATAATCCAATCATGAAATGGGCAAAAGACACGAACATTAATTTCAGAGGAAGACATAGACATGGCAATAAGCACATGAGAAAATGCTCCGTATCATTGGCCATCAGGGAAATACAAATCAAAACCACAATGAGATACCACCTCACACCAGTGAGAATGGGGAAAATTAACAAGACAGGAAACAACAAATTTTGGAGAGGATGTGGAGAAACGGGAACCCTCTTGCACTGTTGGTGGGAATGTGAACTGGTACAGCCACTCTGGAAAACTGTGTGGAGGTTCCTCAAAGAGTTAAAAATAGATCTGCCCTACAACCCAGCAGTTGCACTGCTGGGGATTTACCCCAAAGATACAAATACAGCAAAACGGCAGGATAGCTGCACCCCAATGTTTATAGCAGCAATGTCCACAATAACCAAACTGTGGAGGAGCCTCAGTGTCCTTTGAAAGATGAATGGATAAAGAAGATGTGGTCTATATATACAGTGGAATATTACTCAGCCATTAGAAACAACAAATACTCACCATTTGCTTCAATGTGTATGGAGCTGGAGGGTATTATGCTGAGTGAAGTAAGTCAATTGGAGAAAGACGAACATTATATGGTCTCATTCATTGGGGGAATATAAAAAATAGTGAAAGGGAATAAAGCGGAAAGAAGAGAAAATGAGTGGGAAATATCAGAGAGGGTGACAGAACATGAGAGACTCCTAATTCTGGGAAATGAACAAGGGGTGGTGGAAGGGAGGTGGGCAGGGCATTGTGGTGACTGGATGATGGGCACTGAGGGGAGCACTTGACGTGATGAGCATTGGGTGTTATGCTATATGTTGGCAAATCGAACTCCAATAAAAAATATACAAAAAAATAAATAAAAATAAAATAAAATGTATAAAGAACTTTCAAAATTCAATAAGAAAACAAAGTTCCCTATATCTTAGTAACTAAAATATTTTTCTTCCCTATGTTCTAGCCACTATGATACAAGATGAATAAAACATATTAGAGATAACTTTTTTTAAAAAATAAAACTAAGTTCCCTATAGAAAACTGGGCAAAAGATTTATATAAACACTCTGCCAGGGCAGCCCCAGTGGCTCAGCAGTTTAGCGGCACCTTCGGCCTGGGATGGGATCCTGAAGACCTGGGATTGAGTCCCAGGTCAGGCTCCCTGCATGGAGCCTGCTTCTCCCTCTGCCTGTGTCTCTGCCTCTCTTTCTCTCTCTCTCTATGTCTCTCATGAATAAATAAATAAAATATTTTTTTAAAAAAACCAACACTCTGCCAAAGAAGATATATGGATTTCAAATGTTAGACATTACAGAAATACAGTTAAAACCACAGTAAGATACCACTACCCAACTATTAGAACGGGTAAAGTATTTTTTAAACGGACAAGTAGGAATTTTAAATGGACAATTCCAAGCTGATATACATCAACTATTAGAATGGGTAAAGTATTTTTTAAATGGACAATTCCAAGCAGATCACCTGGAACACTCAAACATAACTGGTTAGAATGTAAAATTGTATAGCTACTTAGAAAAACAGCTTGGCAGTTTCTGATAGTTAAACATGTATCTATCATACAACCCAAAAATCCAACTCCTAGATATTTATCCTAGAGAAGTTAAATTTTATCATCACACAAAATCTGTAAACAGATATTTATAGCACATTTATTCATACTTGCTCACAATGGAAACCATCCAAATATACTTCAAATGGTGAATGAATAAACTGTGGCAATAAAGAAGAACAAACTATGGAAACACAACAGTATGAATGGGTTTTGAATACATTATGATAAGTGAAAGAAAGGCTCAAAAAGCTTTATACTGTATGATCTCATTTATATGACATTTTGGAGAAGGCAAAAATACAGAGATAGAAATGAGTTCAGTTGTTTCCAGGGCTAAAAGTGGTGGGAAGGAATGACAATAAAGGAGCCTGAGGCAATTTTTTGTTCTGTATCATGATGGTAATGGTGGTTACATAACTGTATACATTTGTCAAAACTCATAGATTTATTAATATAAATAAACCTCAAAGAATCTAGTAAGTTTTATTCTATATATTATCAACAAACATGGCTTTAAAATTTTTTAAAAATTTGTGACCATTTGGTCACAGATAACTAGGGGGGAAAAAAAAGACTGAGCTGATGGTATGTTTAAAAAGTAAAAAATTTATGGGCAGCCCAGGTGGCTCAGCGGTTTAGTGCCACCTTCAGCCCAGGGCGCGATCCTGGAGACCTGGAAGGAGTCCCACATCAGGCTCCCTGCATGGAGCCTGCTTCTCCCTCTGCCTCTGCCTCTGCCTCTCTCTCTCTTTATTTCTCTCTCTCTCTCTCTATGTGTCTTTCAGGAATAAATAAATTTTTTTAATAAATTAATTTTTATTGGTGTGAATAAATAAATTTAAAAAATCTTTAAAAAATAAATACAAGTAAAAAATTTATTTTAATAGAATGTTAAAAGTTTTAATAGGAAATCTATTTTTTTGCCATTTCTGTTGGTAAAAAGTTAAAATTTTTTTAATCTTTCAACATAGTACATAAAATATAACAAATTCCCAAAGGTCTCTAATGAAAAAATTGATGATGGACATGACTACAATATAAAGGATGCCTGGGTAGCTCAGTTGGTTAAGCATCTGCCTTTGGCATAGGTCATGATCCTGGGGTCCTAGGATCGAGTCCCACATGGGGCTTCCTGTTCAGCAGGGAGTCTGCTTCTTCCTCTCCCTCTAAACCTCCTCCTGCTCATGTGTGTACTTTCTATCTTAAATAAGTAAAATCTTTAAAAAAAAAAACCCTGATAAAGAACTGACTCCAATTTACTAATCTTTAATTAATATACAGGTATACTTTACTATCTTGGAACATTTCTTTTCCAAAGAAGAATAAACTATCTTTCTTTTTTTGAAGTGCAAAGCAGAGTCTGTTGCACATAGTAGGTATTCATAAACAGTTGCTTAGTCGGATTAGTATAAATTCTGTTTGGATCTATTAATTTAAACCTATCAATTTCTCAACTTATAACCTTCACAAGAGAGAACCAGTCTGGAGCTCAAGCTGCCTCAGGGTATCCTCAGCTACACTGAGGGCTGAATGGGAGTAATATCACAACACGGCATATCTGTAACCAAATCAAGATACAGGAGTGTAAAGACACATCAACTAGGAAACTATGCTTAACTTAATGGAAAGGGGACAGTACTAATGGGATGAAGTTCAGGTGAGCAACTTCAGCACTGTCAACTCTGTAGCAAGAAACTCCATTTCAAGGCCAAATCTCTCACCAATAACTTCCCAAATAAATGAAAATATTTAAAAGTCAGCTGGAGACTTTGATTATCTAAGACAACTCAACTGAAAAGGGTTTGCAGTGAATTCTCTCTTACCCCATACTTCCTTTTTGCATGGTTGTATCATCTTTATACAGGAAAGGTAGAATACACAACATATAACTCCACTCTTAAAAACAATCTTTTTTTCCTTTATGGGAGAAGAGGATTATTATTCTTTATATTAATAATTAAATATAATTCATAAATAATATACCTCTGCCAGAGTTGCCCTCTAAAACTGCAATCTTGAATACATAAAATTGAGTGAAAATATTTGTAGGATCACGTTGTTCAGCTTCTATCACTGCCTCTTTAGCCTGAAAAAAGAAATATTGGCCCTCTTTTATAAAAGTAATAAAACCTTGTATTTCACTAATAGTATTAACATAGTCACAATGGTTGAGGATACTCATTATAAAAAGACGTGAATCTAAGTAAAATCTTTAAAGAACTGTTCTCTTAAAATGCTAAAGAAACTGTGCATTCTGCTTCTAGAAATAAGGTGCATGATATACATCAGACCAACACTCCAACTGAAAACAAAGATGTTAGATAACATTTTTTTCAATTCCAGAGTAACTTACAAGATAGTAAATTCTAAGGAAAGTGAAGTTCCAGAGAAACAAGCAGAGAATTAGAGCCACTTTTTTTCTGGTGGACATTTATAAATCTAAATAAATGTCACCTTTAGTTTTAATGAACCTCACTAGGTCAGGGAAACAGGTATCAAGACTCAAGGGACTATACCCTTAGGCTAAGTACAAATCAGAACTAAACCACACCTACCTGCATCCCCAGGAGACTGCAAAGAAAGTTACTTTGGTTCTGAGATGAACACAGCAAAATGTGGTAGAAAGAACCAATCCCTGAGGTGTGTATTTACAGCACCAAATTACATTAAGCCCCCAAATCTAGGCTTACTTTTTTCTTCTTTTTCTAATTCCTTGAGTTGTAAAGTTAGATTATTTGAGTTTTTTTTAATGTAGGTGTTTATCACTATAAACTTTCTGCCGAGGACAATTTTTGATGCATCCCGTAAGTTTGAATATGCTGTGTTTCCATTTCCTTTTGTCACAAAATACTTTGCGATTTCCCTTTTGATTTCTTCTTTAACGCATTGGTTGTTCAGGAATGTGTTTCTCAACCTCCATGCATTGTTGAGAAACAATGTGAATTGTTTTTCCTCTGGATATTTAGTTCCAGGTTTTACCATTGTGTTTGAAAAAGATATCTGATATGATTTCAATCTTCTCAAATTTGTTACAGCTTGCTTGCTAGCCCAACATATGGTCTATCCTGGAGAATGTTCCATGTGTGCTTCAGAGAAATATGTATTCTTGTGCTGTTAAATAGAACATTCTATATGTATTTGTAAGGTCCATTTGGTCTATAGTGTTATTCAGGTCCACTATTTATATATTATTTTTCTGTCTGCATGATCTATGCATTGTTGAAAGTGGGCGTTGAAGTCCTTTACTATTTATAATTGCTGCCTATTACTACCTTCAGTTTGTTAAACATTTGCTTTATTTGTTTATTGTTAAATTCAAGTATAATTAATATACAGTGTTATATTAGTTTCAGGTGTACAATATAATGATTCAACAATTTTATACATGTCTCAGTGCTCATCAAGATAAGTGTACTCTTAACCACCTTTATTTCACCTATCCCCCTAACCCACCTTTCCTCTGGCAACCACCAATTTGTTCTCTGTATTTAAGAGTCTCTTTTTGTCTGTATCCTTTTTTGTTGTTGTTTTATGTGTTAAATAATGTATGGATGAAATCATATGATGTTTGTCTTTCTCTGAGTTATTTCACTTGATATTATATCCTCTAGACTCTCTAGGTCCTTCCATAGTATTGCAAATGGCAAGAGTTCATACCTTTTTATGGCTGAATAATTTCCAAGTGTATATATACCACATCATCTTCATTCATCTATCAATGAACAGTTCGTTTGCTTCCAAATCTTGGTTATTGTAAATAATGCTGCAATAAACATAGGAGTGTAATATTTTCAAATTAATGTTTTCCCTTTTGGCGGGGTAAATATCCAGTAATGGAAATACTGGATCATATAGTAATTCTAATTTTAATTTTTGAAGAACCTCCAAAGTGATTTCCATAGCTGCTCTGCCAATTTGCATTCCTACCAACAGTGCACGAGGGTACCTTTTTCTCCACATCTTTGTCAAAAGTTGCTATTTCTTGTGTATTTGAATTAACCATTCTGACAGGTGTGAAATAGTATCTCACTATGGTTTTAATGTGCATTTTACCGATGATTAGTGATGCTGAGCATCTTTTTGGTTAGTATTAGTTTTAAATATTTAGTTGCTCTAATGTTCAGTGTATATATATTTACAATTGTCATATCCTCTGGATGAGGTGACCCCTTTATCACTATATAGTGAGTGACCTTTGTCTCTGGTGACCAATTCTGACTAAAGTTTATTTTATCTGATATAATTATAGCCACTCCTGCTCTCTTTTCCTTACCATTTGCATGTAATATCTTTTTCAGTCCCTTTCAGTTCATGCATATCCTTAAAGCTAAGCTAGTCTCTAGTAGGCAGCATACTGATGGAATTTTTTTTATTAAAAATCCATTTATTCTGTGTCTTTGGAGAATTTCTTCCATTTATATTTAAAGTAATTTTGATAGGTATAGACCTACTATTCCCATTTTCTTAACTGTTTTCTTAATTTTTAATTCCTTTGTTCTTTTTTCCCCCTTGCTGTCTTTTTAAAAAATTTATTCTTGTATTGGTATGCTTTTATTCCTTTTTATTTATCTTTTATGTATGTACTATGGGTTTTTCTTTGTGCTTACCATGTGGTTTACGAAAAGCATCTTATAGATATAACAGTCTATTTTAAGCTGTTAACAACTTATGTTCAAATGCATAGAGAAACTACACTTTTACGTCTTCTCTCCTCACATTTATGCTATTCATCTCACACTTTACATCTTTTTATATTGTAAATCTGTTAACAAATTTTTATAGCTATAGTTATTTTTAATATTATTGTTTTTAACTTTTATAGTAGAGATAAAAGTGATTTACAAACTATCATTACAAAATAAGGGTATTCTGAATTTTATTATATTTTTATAACCTATTGAATGATATTTTGGTTGCTTCTAAGTTTTCACAATTATGAGTAATGTGCAGGATTTTGTGTGGATATTAGCTTACAGTTCATTTGGATAAAATACTAAGAAGGGCAATTACTAGATCATGTTGTGAGAGTATGTCTAGTTTTATAAGAAACTGAAATAATCTTTCAAAATGGCTCTACTATTATTTTTCTTACTAGCAATGAAAGAGAATTTCAATTTTGCCACATTTTCACCAGTATTTGGTTTTGTCAGTGTTTTAGATTTTAGCCATTTTAACAGTTGGGTAGTGGTATTGTTTTAATTTGCATTTTCTTGATGAAATATAATGTTGAGAATGTTTTTATATGCTTATTTGCCATCTATATGTCTTCTTTAGTAAGATATCTGTTCAAGTCTTTTCCCAAATTTATAGTTCATAATTATAAATTATAACTTTATAATTTATAATTTCTTGTCTTTCTTTCTTGCCTTATTATTTAATTCTTTGTATATTTTGGATATCATTTTTTTAACCCAATATGTGTTTTGTAAATATTTTCTCTCACTGTATGGCTTATGTTTCCATTCCTTAACAATATCTTTCACATAGAGGTTTCTAATTTTAATAATGTCCAAGTACCAATTAAATTTCATCGAATGTGCTTTTGGTGTTATGTTTTTAAAAAGTCATCACTACCAATAAAACTGATGAAAGAGAAATTAAGGAGTAAATCCCATTTACAATTGCACCCAAAAGCATAAGATACCTAAGGAATAAACCTAACCAAAGAGGTAAAGGATCTATACCCTAAAAACTACAGAAGACTTCTGAAAGAAATTGAGGAAGACACAAAGAGATGGAAAAATATTCCATGCTCATGGATTGGAAGAATATTGTGAAAATGTCAATGCTACCCAGGGCAATTTATACATTCAGTACAATCCCTATGAAAATACCATGGACTTTCTTCACAGAGTTGGAACAAATCATCTTAAGATTTGTGTGGAATCAGAAAAGACCCCAAATAGCCAGGGGAATATTGAAAAAGAAAACCAAAGCCAGGGGCATCACAATGCTGGATTTCAAGCTATACTACAAAGCTGTGATCATCAAGACAGTGTGGTACTGGCACAAAAACAGACACATAGATTGATGGACCATAATAGAGAACCCAGAAATGGGCCCTCAATTCTATGGTCAACTAATATTCGACAAAGCAGGAAAAACTCTGCACTGGAAAAAGGACAGCCTGTTCAATAAATGGTGCTGGGAAAATTGGACAGCTACGTGCAGAAGAATGAAACTAGGACATTCTCTTACACCATACACAAAGATAAACTCAAAATGGAGGAAAGATCTCAATGTGAGACAAGAATCCATCAAAATCCTAGAGGAGAACATAGGCAGTACCCTTTTCGGTTTTTTTTTTTTTTTTAAAGATTTTATTTATTCATGAGAGACACAGAGTGGGGGAGGAGGAGAGAGAAAGAGAGAGAGAGAGAGAGGCAGACATAGGCAGAGGGAGAAGCAGGCTCCATGCACCGGGAGCCTGATGTGGGATTCGATCCCGGGTCTCCAGGATCGCGCCCTGGGCCAAAGGCAGGCGCCAAACCGCTGCGCCACCCAGGGATCCCAGGCAGTACCCTTTTTGAACTTGGCCACAGCAACATCTTGCAAGATACATCTATGAGGGCAAGGAAAACAAAAGCAAAAATGAATTATTGGGACTTAATCAAGATAAAAAGCTTCTGTACAGCAAAAGAAACAGTCAACAAGGGTAGCCCGGGTAGCTCAGCAGTTTAGCGTCACCTTCGGTCCATGGGGTGATCCTGGAGACCCAGGATCGAGTACCGCGTCGGGCTCCCTGCATGGGGCCTGCTTCTCTCTCTGCCTGTGTCTCTGCCTCTCATTCTCTCTCTGTGTCTCTCATGAATAAATAAATACAATCTTTAAAAAAGAAAAAGAAACAGTCAAGAAAACTAAAAGACAACCTACAGAATGGGAGAAGATATTTGCAAATGACATATCAGATAAAGGGCTAGTATCCAAGATCTAGAAAGAACTTATTAAGCTCAACAGTAAAGAAACAAACAATCCAATCATGAAATGGGCAAAAGACATGAACAGAAATTTTACCAAAGGGGACACAGCTATGACCAACAAGCACACGAGAAAATACTCTGCATCACTGGTCATCTGGGAAATACAAATCAAAACCACAATGAGCTACCACCTCACACCAGTGAGAATGGGGAAAATTAACAAGACAGGAAACAACAAATGTTGGAGAGGATGCGGAGAAAGGGGAACCCTCTTGCACTGTTGGTGGAATGTGAACTGGTACAGCCACTCTGGAAAACTGTGTGGAGGTTCTTCAAATAGTTAAAAATAGAACTGCCCTATGACCCAGAAGTTGCACTTCTGGGGATTTACCCCAAAGATACAGATGCAGGGAAATGGCAGGATTGCTGCACCCCAATGTTTATAGCAGCAATGCCACAATAGCCAAACTATGGAGGAGCCTCGGTGTCCTTCGAAAGATGAATGGATAAAGAAGATGTGGTCTATGTATACAATGGAATATTACTCAGCCATTAGAAACAACAAATACTCACCATTTGCTTCAATGTGGATGGAACTGGAGGGTATTATGCTGAGTGAAGTAAGTCAATCGGAGAAGGACAAACATTATATGATCTCATTCATTTGGGGAATATAAAAAATAGTGAAAGGGAATAAAGGGGGAAAGGAGAGAAAATGAGTGGGAAATATCAGAGAGGGTGACAGAACATGAGAGACTCCTAACTCTGGGAAACGAACAAGGGGTAGTGAAAAGGGAGGTGGACAGGGGGAATGGGGTGACTGGGTGACGGGCACTGAGGGGAGCACTTGACGGGATGAGCAATGGGTGTTATGCTATATGTTGGCAAATCGAACTCCAAAAAAATACAAAAAATTAATAAATAAAACTTAAAAAAATAATAAAAAAATAAAAAGTCATCACTAACCTGGAAGAAAAAGATGAATTTCAAGAAACATATAAATTAACAAAACTGCAACAGGAAGAAATAGAATACTTTGAATAGACTAATAAGTGGCAAAGAAATTGAATAATCAAACATATCCTAACAAACAAAAGTCCAGGATCAAATAGCTTTGCAGGTAAATTTTACCAAACACTTAAAAAAGAGTTAATACTCTTTTTCATATATTCTCAAACTATTCCAAAACATAGAAAAGGAAGCAAAACTTCCAAATTCATTCTATGAAGCCAGTATTACCCTGATACCAAAACCAGATAAAGACTCCACTGAAAAGGAAAGATTGAGGCCAGGGGATGCCTGGGTGGCTCAGTGGTTGAGCATCTGCTTTTGGCTCAGGTCATGATCCCAGGGTCCTGGGATTGAGTCCCACATTGGGCTTCCTGCATGGAGCCTGTATCCCTCTGCCTATGTCTCTGCCTGTCTCTGTGTGTCTCTCATGAATAAATAAATAAAATCTTTTTAAAAAAGAAAGAAAAATTGAGGTCAGTATCCTTGATGAATAATGGATGCAGATTCTCAATAAAATACTAACAAACCAAATCCAACAGTACACTGAAAGAATCATTCACCAGGATCAAGTGGGATTTATTCCTGGGCTATAATGGTGGTTCAGTATTCACAAATCAATCAATGTGATAGACCACATTAATAAAAGAAAGGTAAAAAAAAAATATGATCCTCTCAATAGATACAGAAAAAGCATCTGACAAAGTACAACATCCATTCAGGATAGAAGCCCTCAAGAAAGTAGGGTTAGAGGGAACATAACTCAACATAAAAAAGGCCATATATGAATAACCCACAGCTAACATCATCCTCAATGGGGAAAAACAGAGCTTTTCCTCTATGGTCAGGAATATTTTTCCCAGAGCTAGAACAAACAAACCTAAAATTTGTATGGAGCCACCAAAGTCCCCAAATAGTCAAAGCAACCTGGAAAAGAAGATCAGAGCTTGGAAGCATCACAGTTCTGACTTCATGTTATATTACAGAGCTGTAGTGATCGGGATAGTATGGTACTGTCATAAAAACAGACACTTAGGTCAATGGAACATAATAGAAAACCCAGAAATGCACCCACAACTAATATGGTCAACTATTCTTTGATGAATCATGAAAGAATATCCAATGGGAAAAAAGATAGTCTCTTCAACAAATGGTGTTGGGAAAACTGGACAGCAATATGCAGAAGAATGAAACTAGACCACTTTCTTACAGCACACACAAAACCAAATTCAAAATGGAGACCTGAAACCATAAAAATCCTAGAGGAGAACACAGGCAGAAACCTCTTTGACATCAGCCATAGCAACTTCTTTCTAGGTATGTTCCTGGAGGCAAGGGAAACAAAAGTAAAAATAACCTATTGTGACTACATCAAAATAAAAAGTGTCCACAGAGCAAACAAAATAATCAACAAAACTAAAAGGCAACCTACAGAATGGGAAAAGATATTTGCAAATTACATATCCAATAAAGGGTTAGTATCCAAAATATATAGAAAAGTTATAAAACTCAACACCCCAGAAACAAATATTCCAACCAAAAAATGGGCAAAAGTCATAAGCAGACATTTCTCCAAAGAAGACCTACATATGTGGGGCACCTGGGTGGTTTAGTCAGTTAAGTGACTGACTCTTGAGTTTCAGCTCAGGTCATGATCCTTAGGGTCGTGAGATTAAGCCCTGGGTGAAGTCTGCTTAAGATTCTCTCTCTTAAAAAAAAAAAAAAAAAAAAGATTCTCTCTCTTCCTTTCCCTCTGCCCCTCCACCATCCCATTTGTGCTCTGTCTCTAGGGAAAAAAAGAAACAAAACAAATAAGCAAAGGGAAAATAAGGAGAGAGGGGTAGACAAACCAAGAAATAGACTCTTTTTTTAACTATAGAGAACAAACTGAGGACTACCAGAGGGAGGTGGGTGGAGCAAAGAGTTAAACAGGTGATGGCAATTAAGGGGTGCATTTGTGATGAGCACTGGGTGTAGTACGGAAGTGTTGAATTACTATATTGTACACATAAAACTAGGAAATGTTATAAAAGTTAAAAGGGAAAATTTTAAAGTTAAAAAATAGTGAAAATCATATATTTTTTCAGAATAAAAGATAAGCATTTTTTTAAAAAAAGAAAACACCCAAAGAGATCAATTGAATCCTTATGAACATCTCAATGCCATTTTTGTTTTATATAGAGCTTTTTTAAAAAATCCTATAATTCATATGTAATCTCAAGGGACCCTAGGTTGCCAAAAAAAAAATCTTGGAAGAAAAGAACAATCTTGGAAGACTCACACCTCCTAATTTCAAAACTTAGTACAAAGCTACAGTAATTAAAAGTGTGATACTTGCATACGGACAGACATACAGACCAATGAATTAGGATAGAAAACCCAGAAATAACCCTTCACATTATATGTTCAAATGATGTTAGACTAGGGTGCAAAGACCATTCAATGGAAGGAGGACAGCCTTTTCAACAAAAGATGTTGGGAAAATAGGATATCCACATGTAAAATAATGAAGTCAGATACAAAACGTTAACTCAAAATGGATCAAAGACCTACATGGAAAAACTAAAATTATAAGTCTTAGGAGAAAACTTAAGGGGAGGGGCACCTGGGTGGCTCAGTGGTTGAGCATCTGCCTTTGGCTCAGGTTGTGATCCTGGGGTCCTGGGACTGAGTCCCACATTGGGCTCCCTGCAGGGAGCCTGTTTCTCCCTCTGCCTATGTCTCTGCCTCTCTCTGTGTGTCTCTCATGAATAAATAAATAAAATCTTTTTTAAAAAAAGACCAAAAACTTAAGGGGAAATCATGACATTGGATTTGGTGGTAAATTCTTGGATATGATGCCAAAAGCACAGGCACCAAAATAAAAAATAGGTATTTGGACTTCATCAAAATCACAAAATGTTTGTGTTTAATTTTTTTTTAAATGTTTGTGTTTCAAAGGACACTATCAAGAAAGGGAAAAGACAATCCATAGAATAGAAGAAGATATTTGCAAATCATATATTGATAATAAGTTAATATCCAGAATATTAAATGGCTCCTACAACTCAACAACTCTAAAATAAACAACCCAATTAAAAAATGGGCAGAAAGACTTGGAATTTCTCCAGAGAAGATATACAAAATGCCCAATTATATGGCCAATAAGCACATGAGAAGATGCTCAACATCAGTGCTCATTAGGGAAATGCAAAGCAAAAATACAAGAAACTACTTCATACCCATTAGGATAGATATGATCAAAAAACTAGGAAATAACAATTGTTGATCAGGATGTAGAGAAATTAGGACACTTGTGCTTTCTGGTGGGAATATAAAATGACACAGCCATCATGTAAAACAGCGGCTGTTTCTCAAATGTTAAACATAGAATTACCATGTAATTCCACAATTCTATTCCTAGGTATATACACAAAAGAACTGAACACAGGGACTCAGATACTTGTATATCTAGTTGATAGCAATTTTATTTACAAAAGCTAGAAGGTGGAAGCATCCACAGACGGATGGATAAATGAAAAGTGGTATATATATATATATATATATATATATATATATATACACACACACACACACACACAGTGGAGTATCACTGAGCCTTAAAAAGTTAGGGAATTCTGATGCATGCCACAACATGGATGAACCTTGAGGACATTATGCTATGTGGTGTAAGGCAGTCAGAAATGAACAAGTATTATATGATTTTACTTATGTGAGGTATCTAAAGTAGTCAAAGCCATAGAAATCGAACACAGAATTCTGGTTGCCAGGGGTTGGGGGTTGAGGAAAGTAAGGAGTTATTGTTTAATAATTGGCACATAGTGTCAGTTTGCATAATAAAAAGAGCTCTGGAGATGGATACAGAATATTGTGTATGTATTAATGCCACAGAACTGTACACTTAAATGGTTAAGGGGCACATGGGTGGCTCAGTCAGTTAAGTGTCTGCCTTCGGCTCAGGTCATGATTTCAGGGTCCTGGGATCGAGCCCCACTTTGGGCTGCCTGCTTAGTGGGGAGTCTGCTTCTCCCTCTCCTTCTGCCCCTGCTTATGCTATCTCTTGCTCACTCTCCCTCAAATAAATAAAATCTTTAAAAAATGGTTAAAATTGTATATTTTACCATAATTTAAAAAATCAATTACAATTGATTTCTAATGATACAATAAACAAGAAAAATATAATAAAATTGACTTTGTTAAAATAAACCCATAATACACATACTAGAATTGTTGAAACTGAAAGGACTGAAAATACCATATATTGTCAAGGATGTGAATGAACTGGCACATTCACCATTGATGGCAGGAATGTAAAATGGTACAACTCCTTTGGAAAACAGTTTGGTGATTTCTTATAAACTTAAAAATATAGTTATCACATAACCCAGCAATTCCACCTCTGGATATTTCCTCAGAGAAATCAAAACAAATATCCACACAAAGACTTCTACCTTGAATGTTTATAGCAGCATTGTTCAAGATAACCTCAAACTAGAAAAACCAAAATGTCATCAATAGATGAACAGATAAATAAATCGTGGCATATCCATACAATGTAATACTACTCAGGAATAAATAGGAACAATCTATTGATATATGCAACAACATGAGTGATTCTCCAAAACATGATGATGACTGAAGTCCAGACCAAAACAAAAACAAAAACCAAAAGCACATACTGTATAATTACATGTATATGAAACTCTAGGAAAGACAAATGTAATCAATAGTGATGTAAAGTATATTAGTCACTGTCTGGGGCTGAGAATGGAGATGGAGATTGACCTGGAAGAAACACAAGGAAATCTTTTAAGGTAATAAAATATTCTGTATCTGGATTGGGTAGTTAGGTACACTAGGGCATATATTTGTCAAAATTATCTAACTGTATACTTAAAATGAGTGTTTCTTAGTATAAATTATACTTCGATAAATTTGATTTTTAAAGTAAATTAATAATGATTTATAAGGATCCCTTCAGTTCTATAATTCAATAATCTATGAACTTATGAACTCCAAAAAATCTTTGACTATTATAGATTTTACCAGATTATAATGATATCTTAGAGCAATATGTTAGATCTTAAAATTCTCTTAGTCAAAAAAATTCTTCTGATGCTTGAATCTTCTTTATAACATTAACACCAAGTAGTCACTCTCTGCTTAAATACCTTCAGGGAGAGGGAATTTACTATATTTTAATAAAATCCATTTCAGTTTTAGACAGGTCTAATCATTATAGTTTCCTTATGATGACCTGAAATCTCACTCCTTGTATGTCTCACCCATGGAAATAGGCATAGAATAAATTTAATTTTTTTAAGATTTTTATTTATTTTTTCATGAGAGACAGAGAGAGAGAAAGAGGCAGAGACACAGGCAGAGGGAGAAGCAGGCTCCATGCAGGCAGCCTGACATGGGACTCGATCCTGGGACTCCAGGATCACGCCCTGGGCCAAAGGCAGACGCTAAAACCACTGAGCCACACAGGGATCCCCAGAAAAAATTTAATTTTTAAAAAATATTTTGTTTATTTATTTGAGAGCGAGAGAGAGCATGAGAGAGAGATAACGAGCAGGAAGGAGGGACAAAGAGAGAAGCAGACTCCCCACTGAGCAGGGAGCCCAATGTCATGACTTGAGCCGAAGATAGACGCTTGACTGATGGAGCCACCCAGGCGCCTGGAATAAATTTAATTATTTTACTCCTTGATAGCCATTCAAATATTAGGAGAAAGCTATTATGTTCCTCCTAAATCTTCCATTTTCCAAATTTAACATCCATATTTCCTTTAACTATTCTTCAAATAAGATGGCTCTTACCATCCTGAGTGCCTTCTCCTTGGCACATTAGAGTTTGTCAATATCCTCCTTCAAAAGTGTTGCCTCTTAATCCTACACAGTATTATAGGTATGCTATAACCAGAGCAGAATACAGGGTGATTATCACTCCTTCACATTTCTATTGATGCAACCTAATTGTTTTTTTTTAAAGATTTTATTTATTCATGAGAGACACAGAGAGAGGCAGAGACAGAGGCAGGGGAAGAAGCAGGCTCCCCACAGGGAGCACGACATGGGACTTGATCCCAGGACTCTGGGATCACAACCTGAGCCAAAGGGAGACATTCAACCACTGAGTCACCCTGGCGCCCCATGATGCAACCTAATTTGAATTAATTTTCTCAGCATTACTGGCTGATGTTGAGCTTACAGTCAACTAAAAACATCACAAAACATGTGCTGCTCTTAAGCCACATTTCATCTATTCTGTTCTTGTACAGTTGTTTTTAGGGATCCAAGTATGGGATATATTGTTATTCTGTTTGTCTTCATCTTATCCAAATGGGCTCATCATTTCAGCCTATTGAGGTCTCTTCAGATTTGCCTGTCTTCTAACATATTGCTTACTCTTTTCAGCTTCAGGTCATATATATATACCCAATCAGTATTCACAAAGGTCCTTATCTATATATTCTGATTCTAAATTCATATGATATTCATCACATAATTTGATACTTGATTATACATTTTTATTAATTTGTAATTATGTTGTATGTATAAATCTTGTTTCCATAAAAATATTTTAAGCTTATGTATAGAAAGAATCATGTATTCTACTTATTCTATAATACCAGGCACAGATTAGGCATTCAATAAATATTTGTTGACTTAAAACCTCAATTATGGTATTTTTATGGTATAGCTATATCAGGAATGAGCCACAACTGACCTTCATCTAATGTTTACTTAAGTGCTTTCTTTTACATCCATACAGATATATTTGTGGGAATGGCTACACGGGCCAAAGCATCACAAAATCAATGACTAGCTGTTATAATAGAAACAAAGGCCACAGTGCCACCTAGTGAACATTACTAGTTTACTTCTGATCACAAGGTCACTTTCAGTACTACAATGGAAAGGCATGATTTTTTTTAGAACTCCATATAGTTAGCAGAACGAATATAAAACCAACACATGAGATGTGGTGGTCTTCACTTTAGGTCATATAAATACTCTATTAAAAGTATCATTTTTTTCTTAGATTTTATCTATTTATTCAAGACACATGGAGAGAGGCAGAGACATAGGCAGAAGCAGCACCCCACAGGGAGCCTGATGAGGGACTCAATCCCAGGACCCTGGGATCATGACCTCAGCTGAAGGCAGACACTCAAGCACTGAGCCACCTAGGTGCCCCAACAGTATCATCCTGTAACTGTTATAAGTCTTACTGCTATGCTGTGCTTTGAAATCGTGCTTTAGTTTCATCAACCTATAGTAGTACTAATGATAACCATGTAGCTAAATTGCAGTTGTAAGCTGAGGATGAGATTCCTACACTGAGTTAAAGAGTTCTCAATTATGCATTACCATTAATTTTACTACAGACTATCACCAAAACAATCCATTCTTCATCTCTTAATGAAAATTAAGGGTATTAAGATATTATGATTTGCAGCAAAATCCCATGATATCAAGTTGTGATCAGCTGTTCCTATACTTAGAACCCAAGTTCATTTCCTCTATACTAAAGTCTGCCTATTTGAGCCTATGACTCACACTTAATTTTATTATATTATTATTTTTAAGTAAATTAATTTTTTATTGGTGTTCAATTTACCAACATACAGAATAACACCCAGTGCTCATCCCGTGAAGTGTCCCCCTCAGTGCCCATCACCCATTCACCCCCACCCTCCGCCCTCCTCTCCTTCCACCACCCCTAGTTCATTTCCCAGAGTTAGGAGTCTTTATGTTCTGTCTCCCTTTCTGATATTTCCCACACATTTCTTCTCCCTTCCCTTATATTCCCTTTCACTATTATTTATATTCCCCAAATGAATGAGAACATACACTGTTTGTCCTTCTCCGATTGACTTACCTCACTCAGCATAATACCCTCCAGTTCCATCCACGTTGAAGCAAATGGTGGGTATTTGTCGTTTCTAATGGCTGAGTAATATTCCATTGTATACATAAACCACATCTTCTTTATCCATTCATCTTTCGATGGACACCGAGGCTCCTTCCACAGTTTGGCTCTTGGACATTGCTGCTAGAAACATCGGGGTGCAGGTGTCCCGGCATTTCATTGCATCTGAATCTTTGCGGTAAATCCCCAACAGTGCAATTGCTGGGTCGTAGGGCAGGTCTATTTTTAACTCTTTGAGGAACCTCCACACAGTTTTCCAGAGTGGCTGCACCAGTTCACATTCCCACCAACAGTGTAAGAGGCTTCCCTTTATTCCACATCCTCTCCGACATTGGTTGTTTCCTGCCTGGTTAATTTTCCCCATTCTCACTGTTGTGAGGTGGTATCTCATTGTGGTTTTGATTTGTATTTCCCTGATGGCAAGTGATGTGGAGCATTTTCTCATGTGCTTGTTGGCCATGTCTATGTCTTCCTCTGTGAGATTTTTCTTCATGTCTTTTGCCCATTTCATGATTGGATTGTTTGTTTCTTGGGTGTTGAGTTTAATAAGTTCTTTATAGATTTTGGAAACTAGCCCTTTATCTGATATGTCATTTGCAAATATCTTCTCCCATTCTGTAGGTTGTCTTTTGTTTTGTTGACTGTATCCTTTGCTGTTCAAAAGCTTCTTATCTTGATGAAGTCCCAATAGTTCATTTTTGCTTTTATTTCTTTTGCCTTCATGGATGTATCTTGCAAGAAGTTACTTGACCAAGTTCAAAAAGGGTGTTGCCTGTGTTCTCCTCTAGGATTTTGATGGAATCTTGTCTCACATTTAGATCTCTCATACATTTTGAGTTTATCTTTGTGTATGGTGAAAGAGAGTGGTCCAGTTTCATTCTTCTGCATGTGGATGTCCAATTTTCCCAGCACCATTTATTGAAGATACTGTCTTTCTTCCAATGGATAGTCTTTCCTACTTTATCGAATATTAGTTGACCATAAAGGTCAGGGTCCAATTCTGGGCTCTCTATTCTGTTCCACTGACCTATGTGTCTGTTTTCGTGCCAGTACCACACTGTCTTGATGACCACAGCTTTGTAGAACAACCTGAAATCTGGCATTGTGATGCGCCCAGCTATGGTTTTCTTTTTTAAAAATCCCCTGGCTATTCGGGGTCTTTTCTGATTCCACTCAAATCTTAAAATAATTTGTTCTAACTCTCTGAAGAAAGTCCATGGTATTCTGACAGGGATTGCATTAAACGTGTAAATTGCCCTGGGTAACATTGACGTTTTCACAATATTAATTCTGCCAATCCATGAGCATGGAATATTTTTCCATCTCTTTGTGTCTTCCTCAATTTCTTTCACAAGTGTTCTATAGTTTTTAGGGTATAGATCTTTTACCTCTTTGGTTAGGTTTATTCCTAGGTATCTTATGCTTTTGGGTGCAATTGTAAATGGGACTGACTCCTTAATTTCTCTTTCTTCAGTCTCATTGTTAGTGTATAGAAATGCCATTGATTTCTGGGCATTGATTTTGTATTCTACCACGCTACCAAATTGCTGTATGAGTTCTAGCAATCTTGGGGTGGAGCCTTTTGGGTTTTCTATGTAGAGTATCATGTCATTGGTGAAGAGGGAGAGTTTGACTTCTTCTTTGCCAATTTAAATGCCTTTGATGCCTTTTTGTTGTCTGACTGCTGAGGCTAGGACTTCCAATAGTATGTTGAATAGCAGTGGTGAGAGTGGACATCCCTGTCTTGTTCCTGATCTTAGGGGAAAGGCTCCCAGTGTTTCCCCATTGAGAATGATATTTGCTGTGGGCTTTTCATAGATGGCTTTTAAGATGTCGAGGAAAGTTCCCTCTATCCCTACACTCTGAAGAGTTTTGATCAGGAATGGATGCTGTATTTTGTCAAATGCTTTCTCTGCATCTAATGAGAGGATCATATGGTTCTAGGTTTTTCTCTTGCTGATATGATGAATCACATTGATTGTTTTACGAGTGTTGAACCAGCCTTGAACCAGCCGGCGATAAATCCTACTTGGTCATGGTGAATAATTTTCTTAATGTGTTGTTGGATCCTATTGGCTAGTATCTTGTTGAGAATTTTTGCATCTGTGTTCATCAGGGAATTGGTCTATAATTCTCCTTTTTGGTGGGGTCTTTGTCTGGTTTCGGAATTAAGGTGATGCTGGCCTCATAGAACGAATTTGGAAGTACTCCATCTCTTTCTGTCTTTCCATACAGCTTTAGTAGAATAGGTATGGTTTCTTCTTTAAACGTTTGATAGAATTCCCCTGGGAAGCCATCTGGCCCTGGACTCTTGTGTCTTGGGAGGTTTTTGATGACTGCTTCAATTTCCTCCCTGGTTATTGGCCTGTTCAGGTTTTCTATTTCTTCCTGTTCCAGTTTTGGTAGTTTGTGGCTTTCCAGGAATGCGTCCATTTCTTCTAGATTGCCTACTTTATTGGCGTAGAGCTGTTCATAATGTTTTTAAAATAGTTTGTATTTCCTTGGTGTTGGTAGTGATCTCTCCTTTCTCATTCATGATTTTATTAATTTGAGTCTTCTCTCTCTTCTTTTTAATAAGGCTGGCTAATGGTTTATCTCTCTTATTAATTCTTTCATAGAATCAACTCCTGGTTCTGTTGATCTGTTCCACAGTTATTCTGGTTTCGATTTCGTTGAGTTCTGCTCGAATTTTAATTAACTCTCTTCTTCTGCTGGGCGTAGGGTCCATTTGCTGTTTTTTCTCTAGCTCCTTTATGTGTAAGGTTAGCTTTTGTATTTGAGTTCTTTCCATTTTTTGAATGGATGCTTGTATGGAGATGTATTTCCCCCTTAGGACTGCTTTTGCTGCATCCCAAAGATTTTGAACGGTTGTATCTTCATTCTCCTTAGTTTCCATGAATCTTTTTAATTCTTCCTTAATTTCTTGGTTGGCCCTTTCATCTTTTAGCAGGATGGTCCTTAATATCCACGTGTTGGAGGTCCTTCCAAACTTCTTGTTGTGATTTAGTTCTAATTTCAAGGCATTATGGTTTGAGAATATGCAGGGGACGATCCCAATCTTTTGGTATCAGTTCAGACCCGATTTGTGACCCAGTATGTGGTCTATTCTGGGGAAAGTTCCATGTGCACTTGAGAAGAATGTGTATTCAGTTGAGTTTAGATGTAAAGTTCTGTAGATATCTGTGAAATCCATCTGGTCCAGTGTATCATTTAAAGCTCTCGTTTCTTTGGAGATGTTGTGCTTAGAAGACCTATCGAGGGTAGAAAGAGCTAGATTGAAGTCACCAAGTATAAGTGTATTATTAACTAAGTATTTCTTCACTTTGGTTATTAATTGGTTTAAATATTTGGCAGCTCCCACATTCGGGGCATATATATTGAGGATTGTTAAGTCCTCTTGTTGGATAGATCCTTTGAGTATGAGATAGTGTCCCTCTTCATCTCTCACTATAGTCTTCGAGGTTTATTTTAGTTTATCTGATATAAGGATGGCTACCCCTGCTTTCTTTTGAGGACCAACTGAATGGTAAATGGTTCTCCAACCTTTTATTTTCAGGCTGTAGGTGTCCTACTGTCTAAAATGAGTCTCTTGTAGACAGCAAATAGATGGGTCCTGCTTTTTTATCCAGTCTGACACCCTGCGCCTTTTGATGGGGTCATTAAGCCCGTTCACGTTCAGAGTTACTATTGACAGATATGAGTTTAGTGTCATCATGATATCTATTCAGTCCTTGTTTTTGTGGATTGTTCCACTGAACTTCTTCTTAAAGGGGAATTTTAAGAGTCCCCCTTAAAATTTCCTGCAGAGCTGGTTTGGAGGTTACATATTCTTTCAGTTCCTGCCTGTCTTGGAAGCTCTTTATCTCTCCTTCCATTTTGAATGAGAGCCTTGCTGGATAAAGTATTCTTGGTTGCATGTTCTTCTCATTTAGACCCTGAATATATCCTGCCAGCCCTTTCTGGCCTGCCAGGGGTCTGTGGAGAGGTCTGCTGTTACCCTAATACTCCTCCCCATAAAAGTCAGGGATTTCTTGTCTCTTGCTGCTTTAAGGATCTTCTCTTTATCTTTGGAATTTGCCAGCTTCACTATTAAATATCGAGTTGTTGAACGGTTTTTATTGATTTTAGGGGGGATCTCTCTATTTCCTGGATCTGAATGCCTGTTTCCCTTCCCAGATTAGTAAAGTTTTCAGCTAGGATTTGTTCAAATACATATTCTGGCCCTCTGGCCCTTTCGGCGCCCTCGGGAACCCCAATTAAACGTAGGTTTTTCTTCCTCAGGCTGTCGTTTATTTCCCTTAATCTGTCTTCATGGTCTTTTAATTGTCTGTCTCTTTTTTCCTCAGCTTCCCTCTTTGCCATCAACTTGTCTTCTATGTCACTCACTCGTTCTTCCACCTCGTTAACCTTCGTCATTAGGACTTCTAGCTTGGATTGCATCTCATTCAATTGATTTTTAATTTCTGCCTGATTGGATCTAAATTCTGCAGTCATGAAGTCTCTTGAGTCCTTTATGCTTTTTTCTAGAGCCACCAGTAGCTGTATCATAGTGCTTCTGAATTGGCTTTCTGACATTGAATTGTAATCCAGATTTTGTAACTCTGTGGGAGAGAGGACTGTTTCTGATTCTTTCTTTTGAGGTGAGGTTTTCCTTCTAATCATTTTGCTCAGTGCAGAGGGGCCAAAAAGAAGTTGTATTGGGAAAAGGAGAAAAAGAGAGAGAGAGAAGGAAAGAAAAGAGAAAAAGAAAAAAGAAAAAGAAGAAAAAAAGGAAAAAAGAGAAGAAAAAGAGAAAGAAAAAAGAACGAAAGGTGAAAAAAGGGGTGGGAGAAGCAATCAGAAATCAAAAAGAAAAAAAGGTCCGCTCGGGCCCGGGCGCTCCTCTCCCCCCGCACCCCGCGGCGGGCTCCTGCGGCTCGGGGCAGCCTCCGCAGCGCCAGCAGGGGGCGGCCGGGCGCCGCGCACCCCGGCGCGGAGGGGACGCCCCGGCGGAGGAAGTGCGGAGCTGGGGCGGGCGGCGGCGGGAAGCTGCCGGGCCGCCGGGTCCTCCTCCCCGCGGGCCAGCCCCCGGCCCTCCCTCCCTGCCCCGTGCAGCGGCCGCGGCGGCCGGTTCCGGGTCCTGTGACCCGTCGGGCGGCGGGAGGCGGCGGCGGTGGCGGCGGCGCTCATGGCGGGCGGCGGGCCCGGGGATCCCGGCCTGGGGGCGGCGGCGGCCGCGGCGCCCGAGACCCGCGAGCACCTCTTCAAGGTGCTGGTCATCGGCGAGCTCGGCGTGGGCAAGACCAGCATCATCAAGCACTACGTGCACCAGCTCTTCTCCCAGCACTACCGCGCCACCATCGGGGTGGACTTCGCCCTCAAGGTCCTCAACTGGGACAACCGGACGCTGGTGCGCCTGCAGCTCTGGGACATCGCGGGGCAGGAGCGGTTTGGCAACATGACCCGAGTATACTACAAAGAAGCTGTTGGTGCTTTTGTAGTCTTTGATATATCGAGAGGTTCCACATTTGAGGCCGTCTTAAAATGGAAAAGTGATCTGGATAGTAAAGTTCATCTTCCAAATGGCAGCCCGATTCCTGCTGTCCTTTTAGCTAATAAATGTGACCAAAAGAAGGATGGTGGCCAGAGTCCTCCTCAGATGGACCAGTTCTGCAAAGAACATGGTTTCACTGGATGGTTTGAAACCTCTGCGAAGGATAACATAAACATAGATGAAGCAGCCCGGTTCCTAGTGGAGAATATTCTTGCCAACCACCAAAGCTTTCCTAATGAAGAAAACGACGCGGGCAAAGTTAAACTGGATCAGGAGACCCTGACCGCCGAGAGCAAGTCCCAGTGTTGCTGATGTGCCTGCTGCTTCTGTGCGTGCAGGATGCAGCCTAGCTGGGCTGGAGCGAGTCCTGAGAGGTGGCTAAGGTGGTGGCTGTGCTGTGCTGTGAATCTTCCCAGGGCTGCACTTTAAATAAATGCTCCAGTTTTTCTAGGGGGGTAAATCTTTTTCCCTGCACGGAACGACTGTGAGGACACCCCTGGGCGCCTGCGGCCACATGGGGCGTGTAGAGAAGTAGCTGTGCCAGTGGCCCCACACCCTGTGGCATGAACACTTAGGCTTCTGGGGCGGTTGCCATGTATTCAGGATAATGTTTACATCCTCTGTAACATCTCTTTAAATGACAGCCCCTCAGGATTTGGTAAGACTTCCAAGTTGTGCCTTTTAGCCAAAGCATTGGGGTGGTAATAAAGCCTCACCTGCAGCCTCTCAGTCACGTTATGGGTCTGTTTTTGTCTCCACATTCCGTCCTCACTCTCCATGGAGGCTGTAGACTGTTAGACACATGAGGCTTGAAGTTTTTGTATTGCAGTTTTATTTTCCTCCCTACTTCAAACTTTGGTACTTCATGTAAAATTGTTATCCTTAAGTGTTAGAATTTCACGGGTCCTCGACAGTGTGGCACGTCCTTGCTAAGGACTCAGGCAGCACTCACCACATTGGCCTTCTGGCTCTAGTTGCTGCCAGTTGGAAACAACATAAATGAACAGTCCTTCTCTCTCTAGTTCTTTCTTTTTTCCCTCATCCTCCCATGTGTTTGTTTTTGTACCCAAGAGCCTGGCTGATATTACCATTGCAATTCTCTCTTAACTGGAACTAGTCTTTTGCAAATCTGTATTAGTAATGGTTGCAGAGAGAAGTTACTTCAAAGCATATACAATGAAAGCTGAGATTCCATATTACGAATTATGAAGGAAAGTAGGTCATGTGTGGTTTTCTGTAAGGTTTGGGACATTTAAAGTATAACACATGAGAAACTTAAGGCAGCCTCATGATTTTTTGTATTACCATTTGACCCAGTTAAGGAAAAGAATAAATATTTTGACTGAAAAAAAAAAAAGAAAAAACAAAAAAAAAAAACACGGGGGAGTATCTTCTGATTCTGTATACTTTAAGTCCCTCGACTTCCCCTGGAACTGGTCCGTCTAGCTGGTCTTCTGGGGGAGGGGCCTCCTGTGCTGATTTTCAGGTGTTAGCACTTGGGGGAGCTGCTCTGCCCCCTGCCTGGTGCAGGGCTCAGTGGGGGTTGTTTACCCCGTGAGGGCTCAGGAGGAACAGCCACAGTGGCTACGGCAGCTCTATTTACCTGGATTCAGCCCCCGCAGTAACTCCGGGGCTCTCCGTCTGCAGGGCCTGGAGACTCCGGGGCGGGGCCGCTGATCTGCTCAGCCCGGGGCAGGACCGTCCTTGCTGTCCTGGGCCCTCCCAGCCTCTGCCTGTCCCGGGGGGAGGCTGGATCCTGGGCTATGTCCCGGCGCCCTGTGCTCCAGGGCCTGCTCTGTTGGATTCGCGCTCCCGGCCGCGCAGCCACCTCTCTGCGGAGCCGCCGCCCGAGCCCCTCCGAGCTGCTCCCAGCCACGCAGCCCCCTCCGCACGGAGCCTCTTCCTCTGCCCGAGCCGCCGCTGCCGAGCTGCTCCCGGAGCCGCGCAGCCCCCTCCGCGGAGCCACCGCCCGAGCCCCTCCGAGCTGCTCCCGGGTCAATGTGTGGGCGCTGCAGCCCTTAGGGAGCTCGGCGCACTCTCCTGCGCGTGCAGGTGTCTGTTAGTGTCTCAGGGAGCCTGAGGGCATCCCCGCCCTCCTGGGGTCCTGCTCTAACTCCCTGCGGGCGCCTTTCCGCCCGGGAAGATTGGTGCAGCTCCTGCTTCTCCAGGACGGGGCTCTCCTGTCCTGGGGACACTCGCCCCAGCCTCAGTCTGGTTCCTCGCGGGGCCCCTTCCCCTTGGAGGCCTTTTGTTCCTTTATTTCTTTTTCCCCGTCTTCCTACCTTGATAGAAGCGCGAACTCTTCTCACTGTAGCATTCCAGCTGTTCTCTCTTTAAATCTCAGGCCAAATTCGTAGATTTTCAGGATGATTTGAAGGTTATCTAGGGTATTTTGGTGGGGACAGGTGATTTTGGGACCCTACTCTTCCGCCATCTTGCCCCTCCTCCTATTATATTATTTTTGAGAATTTTTAAGATACCAGGCTTAAGATACTATAAATTCCCCAAAGTCAGAGATGATGTCTATGAAACTACATAGTTTAATATTGTGTCATACATAGTACTGAAGATATTCTCAATGGATAATGGAAATGAAAAATTTACACATATATACCTTTGAAAATAAACCAAAGAAATTAATTATATTTAGAATTGCTATCTCAAGAAGATGTTGCCAAATGTATGAACTAATGAATCCATAACATAATCTACTAAGAGTTCAGAGGAATATATTCTCCAACTCCTTTAACTCATCCAAATTAACTTCTGACCTATGATTTAATATTTTATTTTAAAGCAGAATAAAACAGAATGTGTTTCTCTCTTCCAAAAAGAAAGGAACTGAGCTATAGAAAGGTCTAATGGGGTGATTTCTAAAATAACGTAAACTCCTTCAGTTCTAATAATCAAGCATAGTTCTTGATCACTTTTGGTTTCCAATTATCCACAGTAGCAAGGTCAGAAACAACATGAACAAATGCAATTCCTTTAATCACAAGAAATCCGGATCCCTGGGTGGCGCAGCGGTTTGGCGCCTGCCTTTGACCCAGGGCGCGATCCTGGAGACCCGGGATCGAATCCCACGTCGGGCTCCCGGTGTATGGAGCCTGCTTCTCCCTCTGCCTGTGTCTCTGCCTCTCTTTCTCTCTCTCTCTCTCTCTCTCTGTGACTATCATAAAAAAAAATTTAAAAAAATATGTTTAAAAAAAAAACAAGAAATCGACAGGTATTTATTGAGTCTCTTTGACTATACATTAGGCTCTATGCTAGCTATCAGAGAAAATAAAGTAAGATATGGTCCTTGTCTCAAGGAGGTGGCAATCTAATAGGGGGCTAAGTCAGGTATACAAATAACTATAATACAATGCAGAATACGAGTACCTTGGTATAAACAGAGGTGTTATGAAGTTCTAGAGGAAAAACAAGACTCAGAAATTTCCTTATCAAGCCAAGACTGTCATAAAAAAGTTTCATAAGGTAGAGATGCAGGGAAAAGGTCATTTGCAATGGAGAAGCATGGAAAAAGGTACAGAAGTAGAAAAGCATAGATCATGGTTTGGAAGCTGCAAATAATCCAATTTAGGATAAACACAGTATACATGTAATGGAAATAAAATAGGATTATGTTATTTCTAGATTATGGAGGACCTTAAGCACCGAGGAATTTGGTCTTTATTTATAGCGAGTAACTGAAGATTATTGAGTGGCTCCCTGTAATTGGTTAGAAGATTATTCCAATAATGATAAAGATGATGAAAGCTTGGGCTAGAGTAGAGAGGTAAAGATGGGAGAGAAGACAGCTGGCAAAAATCTGCAGAAGTAGAACTGACCAGATGTGGCACATGATGAATACATGGGAAGAAGTAATCCAGGAATCTAAAAATTTCAGTCTCAGATCACTGGATATGCTCAAAATAGTAAAAAAGTGAATGTGGGCTATGAGAAAGATCCGGGCTACACATATTGATTTAGGAATGAAGAATTGAAGCTAAGATGGATTACTGGGAGTAGAGTGTACAGAAGACAAAAAAAAAAAAAGAAGAGACCAGAGAATAAATTCACTCAACAAATGTTTATTAAAACATCTATGAAGCATGGTTGTGGGTGTCAGGGATAAAATAGTGAACCAGATAACAAGATAAAGATAATACCTACCCTCATCCAATATTTATTTGGTGAAAAGAACCAGTAACAGAAATAGAGAAGGAATAGCCACAGCAATAAATAGGATTAAGAGAAGATGTCATAGAAGCAAAACACAAAGTTTCCAGAAGGATGAAATAGTTGACAGTATTACATTGTTTTGTGCTAGAGAGATCAGAGGACAAGAAGGACTAAGAAAAGATCATTGGACTTGATCATTAAAAGGTTACTAGCGATCTTCAAAAGATCGGTTTATAAATTCAAAGATGTGAAAATCATCAAGAGAGCAGTAGGTGATAAAATCAAAAACCTTAGAGTCAGTCTTGTCTATTCTTTCTCTTCTATCTTACATCTGGTATGTTGGGGAATTCTGTCATCTTTACTTTTATAATCTATCTAGAATCTGATCCCCATCCACAATTCTACCCTGGTCTATGCCACCTCATCTCTTGCCTAGATTATTTCAATGGCCTCCTAAATGGTCTCCTGCTTCCACCCTTGCACTCACCCTAGCCTATTCAATACAGTGGTAAGAGTGATCTTATTAAAATTCAGGTCATAAGGTCATACCATGCTCAATTTGGCAGCACATATACTAAAACTGGAACAGTACAGAGAAGATTAGCATGGCCCCTGCACAAGGATGACATGTGAATTCATGAAGTGTTCCATATTTTAAAAAATTTTTAAAATAGAATGCAAATCAAATCATGTCATTTCTTTGCCCAGAGCTCCCCAATGGCTCCCCATCTCACCTAGAGTTAATGATAAATCTTTACAATGAACTATAAGATCTTTCTTACATAATCCATCTCCCCACTATTTCCCTGATCACAGCTCCTACTTTTCTTAATATTACCTGTGCTTAAGTCACACTAGTCCCTTTGCTATTCCTCAGATGCCCCAGGTATGCTCTTATCCCCACAACCTTTGCACTTGCTATTCCTGCTATTTGGAATGCTATGCTTTTGTTTTTGTTTTGTTTTGTTTCCAGATATCTACATAGCTAGCTAGATCCCTCATTTCCTCAGGTCTCTACTCAAAAACCACCTTCTCACTGAGGCCTTCTTGGCCACCCTATCTAAAATTTCAACCTTTATTCCTCTTCTAAAACATTTAATACAAAAAAAAAACATTTAATACCACCCTTTCCTGCTTAGTACTCATCACTCTTTAATATATAACAGGGTCAGCAAACTATGGCCTTTGAACCACTTCTAAGCTACCATCTATTTTTGTAGTTCACAAGCTAAGAAGGGTTTTATATTTTTCAAAGGTTGAAAAAATCGAGAAGAATAATATTTTATGACACACAAAAATTATATGAAATTTAAATTTCAGTGTTCCTAAATAACAAAGTTTTATTAGGACAAAGCCATGCCAATTTGTTTACATATGGTCTATGGCTGTTTTCATGGTATAACAGCAGAGTTGAATAGTTGCAACAGAGAATTGCATGACATAGAAAACCTAAAATATTTACTACTTGGCTCTTCACAGAAATTTTGCTGACCTCTGTAATATACCATAATATTCATTTTTAAATTTTCTGTCCTAGGAGAATAATAAACTCCATGAATGTAGGTGTTTTGTCTATTTTGTTCATTACTATATCCCAAGGCCTAGGATAGTATTTAACATAGATAGTCAATAACCATTTTTTAAAATAAATGGGCACTGAGAAAATATTGGCAGTAATTTTAGGTTCAAAAGTTTGGTGATAAAATGAAGAACAAAGAACTATAATTTTAGTAGGATGACAAGATTGAAGGAAGGTTTTTTTTTTTTATAAAGAAGACCTCAGAATAATTGTTGTGATGGGGAAAGAAATAGTTGAGAGAAAAATATTAAAAAGCTGAAGTTGAGAATTGTAGAGAAGGCTCTCAAAAAAAGTTCCTTCTAAGAGATAAGAAGAAGAAAGGAAGAGTAAAGAAAGAAGTTGATGAAGTTCATGTGAGTGGCTATGAGTTCAGAAAATTACAAGATAAAGTATTTTGCTAAAGGGAAGGGTAAGGCATGGTGGTTTGAGGACAAAAAATTTGTGAGGAATATGACAGAAAATTAGTAAGAGTCAGTTTTACCCGGCTGAAAAACCATACAATTTAAGCAGGTCCAGTAAACATGGTTTCATAAACTATTCTGAACAATGTTCAAGTAGCTCAAGGGAAGAAGTGAAAAAAGCATTTGACAATGAAAATTAACAAGGGAAGGTGGGAATAGTAAAATAGTAAAATATAATGGATTGTGTAATTTCTTTTCACCTTTCTCTTTGTGCATTAAGAGAGTATTCCCTACATATGGAAGATACCAAATCAATGTTTGCTAAGTTCAAGACAAGAAGGATGAAAGAGAAAAATACACTAACAGTAATCAACAAGATTATCTTGAACATACTGAAAATAACTTTTGGTTTTACTACCAATCTGGCCTTCAGTGATATAATCACACACTGATTATACACTATTAGGACATGCCTGGTTTCCTGCTCTCCTCTTCTTCACCTTCTTACTAATACCATTTGAATTCCATATTATAGGCTTAGTCCTATACTAGGATCAAATTTGACATTAGTTAGAGGAGACTTAAGAAGCATTGTTTCAGGGCACCTTGCTGACTCAATCGGAGGAGCACATGACTCTTGATCTCAAAGTCTTGAGTTCAAGCCCCACACTGGGTGTTGAGGCTACTTTAAAAAAAGAAGCACTGCTTCAAGTCTTGAAAGATTCTATCTACTCACTTCATATTCTCCTAGAAACTGCATCTCAGCCTGGCCCCCTATGCCTAACCTCCACTCTTAAAAACAACCTCATATTCTAGCCTCACATTCTAGGTGCACCTGGGTGGCTTAGTCAGTTAAGCATCTGCCTTTGGCTCCGGTCTTGATCTCAGGGCCCTGGGATGGAGCTGCATTTTGGGCTCCCTGTTCAGCTGGGAGTCTGCTTCTCCCTCTCTCTTTGCCCCCCTCCCTGCTTGTGCGAGCTGTCTCTCAAATAAATAAATAAAATCTTTAAAGATCTGCCCATTAGGATACTCTGAGGCTAGCTTCTTGGTTGAGTCAAAGGCAACTATGTCTTGTTCATGTCTATAACCCCTCAGAGACTATCACAGTATCTTGTACTGCACTCTTTCTATCTGTATTAGCTGAACAGATAGCAGAACAGATACCCTTCCTTGGCCTGAAAAGACAATCATCCAAATGGCATATCTGACTCCAAATGCAGGTCCTTCCCATTCTGCCAGGCCAACATAAATCATGAAACTTACAATAACTTTCTGATCACCTTTATATCTTTAAGCAGTAAGCAATTATCTTTCTGAAATAGTTAATGGTATCTTATGCAGAAAATTTGTGTGATAATCTTTTTTTCAGGTCTTTAAGTAAACAGTGGCATCAATTATCTTTCTGAAACACTTAAATGCTAGGCTGTGCTGAAATATCATGAACTAAGTAAGTAATACTTCAACTTCTCTTCCAGGACTATAAATTTTTAATATACAAACTAAATGGTAAATATTCTTTTGAAAGAAAATTGAAGTATTTAGTCAAATAACCCTTCAAAATAAACAAAAACTTGAAAATGTCTGGAATACAACCAGTAATCATATATTTTCCCCTAAACTTGTCATTAAAACCTGAAAAGCAACAAAAGCCTTCATATTTTATCTGGGTCTACACTTGTCCTTCTCACTTGTCCTTCCACAAGCCAATACCTTCTCCCACTTATGTGTATACTATGATACCCCAAAAAAGAAATGTTCCAATTGCTCTAGGAAGTATGAATGGCTCAATCTTTAAATAGATTTTTATCTCATTCACCTCCTAGAATTTTGTTCTGATAATCAATTGCTAAAAATTTTCCAGAGTGGTTGGATAGTCAATAGGTAACCCAGTACATAAAAGAAAGACTATTTTATCTGAGTATTTTCCCATACTGAATGGTTGACCAATAAAAGTGTACCTTATAATTTAGTCTGCTTCAAAGGACAATACTGCAGGTGGTTAGTAGCAAACAACTTGGTTTAGAAGTTCCAATGATATATTACTTTTCAGAAAAAGGTGCCCCCAAAACCCAGTAAGTAGTGGAACTAATGGTTTTTCAAATTCTCTCTTTCTGGGAAGTTCCTATCAGTCATGTTTACAGTGTACAATTCAGGAAAGTATCAATTTGAGTTTATATTCTATGAAGAAACACTCAGATATCTTAATCTCATAGCCAAGAAGACACACCAAACTGTACCTATCTCCCTGCCACTGCACAGGACACTTCCTGCCTTTGAAAAAAATAGATGAATCAAAGCACCTTATCAAGTTGTTTCAAATGAAGGTAGCAGGAAGCCATGTTCCTCCGCAGTTTGGCCAAGTTGAAATCTGTACGATCAGTTGCATAAAATCTCAGAGAATAATAGTACCAGTTTAGGGCATCAGCATAATTTTGTACCTAAAGGTTAAAAAGAAATAACAAAATTACAGAGATATCTCTACATTTGACCTTATTTTTTCTAAGTCACCTCTACAAAAAAAAAAAATTAAAATGGTATTGTTTTCTTTTTTAGACAATCAAAACACAACACCCTCTGAGTTCTAAGTTCATTTTATGATCTGTCTAGATCAGTATGAGTTGCAGATTGTGGTAATCGATATTCTATTTTCTTTCTCCATATTAGAAATTTCACGGAAACCATCAACAAAATTAAAAGGCAACCTACGGAATGGGAGAAAATACTTCCAAACAATATATTCAATAGATGGTTAATATCCAAAATATACAAAGAACTCCTACAACTCAATAGAAAAAAAAAACAATTTAAAAATGGGCAAAGAGGGAGGGAGGGGCAAGATGGTGGAAGAGTAGGGTCTCCAAATCACCTGTCCCCAACAAATTACCTAGAAAACCTTCAAATCATCCTGAAAATCTACGAATTCAGCCTGAGATTTAAAGAGACCAGCTGGAACGCTCCAGTGAGAAGAGTTCGCGCTTAGATCAAGGTAGGAAGACGGAAAAAAGAAATAAACAAAAGGCCTCCAAGGGGGAGGGGCCCCGCGAGGAGCCGGGCTAAGGGCGGGGCGAGTGTCCCCAGGACAGGAGAGCCCCTTCCCAGAGGAGCAGGAGCTGCACCAACCTTCCTGGGCGGAAAGGCCTCCCGGGGAATTGGAGCAGGATCCCCAGAAAGGCGGGGACGCCCTCAGGCTCCCTGGGACAGTAACAGAGGAACTGCACCCCGGAGAGTGGGCAGAGCTCCCTAAGGCCTGCAGCGTGCACGGCGGGACCCGGAGCAGCTCGGAGGGGCTCGGGCGGCGGCTCCGTGGAGAGGGCTGCGGGGCTGCGGAAGCAGCTCAGCGGCGGCTCGGGCGGAGGAAGAAGCTCCGCGCGGAGGGGTCGGCGCGGCTCCGGGAACAGCTCGGAGGGGCTCGGGCTGCGGCTCCGCGGAGGGGGCTGCGGGGCTCCGAGAGCAGCTCAGCGGTGGCGGCTCGGGCAGAGGAAGAAGCTCCGCGCGGAGGGGGCGGCGCGGCTCCGGGAGCAGCTTGGAGGGGCTCAGGCGGCGGCTCCGCGAAGGGGGCTGCGGGGCGGGAGCGCGAATCCAACAGCGCAGGCCCCGGGGCACAGGGCGCAGGGACACAGCCCGGGATCCGGCCTCCCCCGGGGCAGGCAGAGACCAGGAGGCCCCAGGACAGCGAGGACGCTCCTGCCTGGAACTGAGCAGATCAGCGGCCCCGCCCGGGAGCCCCCAGGCCCTGCAGACGGAGAGCCCCGGAGCTACTGCGGGGGAGGAATCCAGGTTCCCAGAGCTGCCGCCCCGCCACTGTGGCTTCCTCCCGGGGCCTCATGGGGTAAACAACCCCCCACTGAGCCCTGCACCAGGCAGGGGCAGAGCAGCTCCCCCAAGTGCTAACACCTGAGAATCAGCACAGCAGGCCCCTCCCCCAGAAGACCAGCGACACGGAACAGTTCCAGGGGAAGTCAAGGGACTTAAAGTGTACAGAATCGGAAGATACTCCCCCGTGGTTTTTTTTGTTTGTTTTGTTTTGTTTTGTGCTTTTTTTTTTTCTTTCTTCTTGATTTCTGATTGCTTCCCCCACCCCACCCCCCTTTTTTTCTCCTTTCTTTCTTTTTCTTTCTCTTTTTCTTCTCTTTTCCCCCTTTTTTTTCTTCTTTTTCTCTTTCCTTTCCTTCTCTTTTTCTCCTTTTCCCAATACAACTTGTTTTTGGCCACTCTGCAATGACCAAAATGACTAAAAGAAAAACCTCACCTCAAAAAAAAAGAATAAAAAAAAAAAAAGAATCAGAAACAACCCTCTCTCCCACAGAGTTACAAAATCTGGATTACAATTCAATGTCAGAAAGCCAATTCAGAAGCACTATTATACAGCTGCTGGTGGCTCTAGAAAAAACCACAAAGGACTCAGGAGACTTCATGACTGCAGAAATTAAAAATCAATTAAATGAGATGCAATCCAAGCTAGAAGTCCTAATGATGAAGCTTAACGAGGTGGAAGAACGAGTGAGTGACATAGAAGACAAGTTGATGGCAAAGAGGGAAACTGAGGAAAAAAGAGACAGACAATTAAGAGACCATGAAGACAGATTAAGGGAAATAAACGACAGCCTGAGGAAGAAAAACCTACGTTTAATTGGGGTTCCCGAGGGCGCCGAAAGGGCCAGAGGGCCAGAATATGTATTTGAACAAATCCTAGCTGAAAACTTTACTAATCTGGGAAGGGAAACAGGCATTCAGATCCAGGAAATAGAGAGATCCGCCCCCCTAAAATCAACAAAAACCGTTCAACACCTCAACATTTAATAGTGAAGCTTGCAAATTCCAAAGATAAGGAGAAGATCCTTAAAGCAGCAAGAGAAAAAAAGTCCCTGACTTTTATGGGAGGAATATTAGGGTAACAGCAGACCTCTCCACAGAGACCTGGCAGGCCAGAAAGGGCTGGCAGGATATATTCAGGGTCCTAAATGAGAAGAACATGCAACCAAGAATACTTTATCCAGCAAGGCTCTCATTCAAAATGGAAGGAGAGATAAAGAGCTTCCAAGACAGGCAGGAACTGAATGAATATGTGACCTCCAAACCAGCTCTGCCAGAAATTTTAAGGGGGACTCTTAAAATTCCCCTTTAAGAAGTTCAGTGGAACAATCCACAAAAACAAGGACTGAATAGATATGATGACACTAAACTCATATCTGTCAATAGTAACTCTGAACGTGAACGGGCTTAATGACCCCATCAAAAGGCGCAGGGTGTCAGACTGGATAAAAAAGCAGGACCCATCTATTTGCTGTCTACAAGAGACTCATTTTAGACAGAAGGACACCTGTAGCCTGAAAATAAAAGGTTGGAGAACCATTTACCATTCGAATGGTCCTCAAAAGAAAGCAGGGGTAGCCATCCTTATATCAGATAAATTAAAATTTACCCCGAAGACTATAGTGAGAGATGAAGAGGGACACTATCTCATACTCAAAGGATCTATCCAACAAGAGGACTTAACAATCCTCAATATATATGCCCCGAATGTGGGAGCTGCCAAATATTTAAACCAATTAATAACCAAAGTGAAGAAATACTTAGTTAATAATACACTTATACTTGGTGACTTCAATCTAGCTCTTTCTATACTAGATAGATCTTCTAAGCACAACATCTCCAAAGAAACGAGAGCTTTAAATGATACACTGGACCAGATGGATTTCACAGATATCTACAGAACTTTACATCCAAACTCAACTGAATACACATTCTTCTCAAGTGCACATGGAACTTTTTCCAGAATAGACCACATACTGGGTAACAAATCGGGTCTGAACCGATACCAAAAGATCGGGATAGTCCCCTGTATATTTTCAGACCATAATGCCTTGAAATTAGAACTTAATCACAACAAGAAGTTTGGAAGGACCTCCAACACGTGGAGGTTAAGGACCATCCTGCTAAAAGATGAAAAGGTCAACCAGGAAATTAAGGAAGAATTAAAAAGATTCATGGAAACTAATGAAAATGAAGATACAACCATTCAAAATCTTTGGGATGCAGCAAAAGCAGTCCTGAGGGGGAAATACATCGCAATACAAGCATACATTCAAAAACTGGAAAGAACTCAAATTCAAAAGCTCACCTTACACATAAAGGAACTAGAGAAAAAGCAACAAATGGACCCCACCACCAGCAGAAGAAGACAGGTAATTAAAATTCGAGCAGAACTAAATGAAATCGAGACCAAAAGAACTGTGGAACAGATCAACAGAACCAGGAGTTGGTTCTTTGAAAGAATTAATAAGATAGATAAACCATTAGCCAACCTTATTAAAAAGAAGAGAGAGAAGACTCAAATTAATAAAATCATGAATGAGAAAGGAGAGATCACTACCAACACCAAGGAAATACAAGCAATTTTAAAAACATATTATGAACAGCTCTACACCAATAAATTAGGAAATCTAGAAGAAATGGACGCATTCCTGGAAAGCCACAAACTACCAAAACTGGAACAGGAAGAAATAGAAAACCTGAACAGGCCAATAACCAGGGAGGAAATTGAAGCAGTCATCAAAAACCTCCCAAGACACAAGAGTCCAGGGCCAGATGGCTTCCCAGGGGAATTCTATCAAACGTTTAAAGAAGAAATCATACCTATTCTACTAAAGCTGTTTGGAAAGATAGAAAGAGATGGAGTACTTCCAAATCCGTTCTATGAGGCCAGCATCACCTTAATTCCGAAACCAGACAAAGACCCCACCAAAAAGGAGAATTACAGACCAATATCCCTGATGAACATGGATGCAAAAATTCTCAACAAGATACTAGCCAATAGAATCCAACAACACATTAAGAAAATTATTCACCATGACCAATTAGGATTCAT
This sequence comes from Vulpes lagopus, assembly GCF_018345385.1. Taxonomy (NCBI): domain Eukaryota; kingdom Metazoa; phylum Chordata; class Mammalia; order Carnivora; family Canidae; genus Vulpes; species Vulpes lagopus. The sequence goes on from NC_054848.1 coordinate 54,655,361, forward strand.
CCCCGGGACACAAGGCTGGTTCAACACTTGTAAAACCATCAATGTGATTCATCATATCAGCAAGAGAAAAACCAAGAACCATATGATACTCTCAGATGCAGAGAAAGCATTTGACAAAATACAGCATCCATTCCTCATCAAAACCCTTCAGAGTGTTGGGATAGAGGGAACTTTCCTCGACATCTTAAAAGCCATTTACGAAAAGCCCACAGCAAATATCATTCTCAATGGGGAAGCACTGGGAGCCTTTCCCCTAAGATAAGGAACAAGACAGGGATGTCCACTCTCACCACTGCTGTTCAACATAGTTCTGGAAGTCCTAGCCTCAGCAATCAGACAACAAAAAGACATTAAAGGCATTCAAATTGTCAAAGAAGTCAAACTCTCCCTCTTCGCCGATGACAGGATACTCTACGTAGAAAACCCAAAAGCCTCCACCCCAAGATTGCTAGAACTCATACAGCAATTTGGTAGCGTGGCAGGATACAAAATCAATGCCCAGAAATCAATGGCATTTCTATACACTAACAATGAGACTGAAGAAAGAGTACTTAAGGAGTCAATCCCATTTACAATTGCACCCAAAAGCATAAGATACCTAGGAATAAACCTAAACAAAGAGGTAAAAGATCTATACCCTAAAAACTATAGAACACTTCTGAAAGAAATTGAGGAAGACACAAAGAGATGGAAAAATATTCCATGCTCATGGATTGGCAGAATTAATATTGTGAAAATGTCAATGTTACCCAGGGCAATTTACACTTTTAATGCAATCTCTATCAAAATACCATGGACTTTCTTCAGAGAGTTAGAACAAATTATTTTAAGATTTGTGTGGAATCAGAAAAGACCCCGAATAGCCAGGGGAATTTTAAAAAAGAAAACCATAGCTGGGGGCATCACAATGCCAGATTTCAGGTTGTTCTACAAAGCTGTGGTCATCAAGACAGTGTGGTACTGGCACAAAAACAGACACGTAGATCAATGGAACAGAATAGAGAATATAGAAGTGGACCCTGAACTTTATGGTCAAGTAATATTCGATAAAGGAGGAAAGACTATCCATTGGAAGAAAGACAGTCTCTTCAATAAATGGTGCTGGGAAAATTGGACATCCACATGCAGAAGAATGAAACTGGACCACTCTCTTTCACCATACACAAAGATAAACTCAAAATGGATGAGAGATCTAAATGTGAGAGAAGAGTTCATCAAAATCATAGAAGAGAACACAGGCAACACCCTTTTTGAACTTGGCCACAGTAACTTCTTGCAAGATACATCCACAAAGGCAAAAGAAAGAAAAGCAAAAATGAACTATTGGGAGTTCATCAAGATAAGAAGCTTTTGCACAGCAAAGGATACAGTCAACAAAACTAAAAGACAACCTACAGAATGGGAGAAGATATTTGCAAATGACATATCAGATAAAGGGCTAGTTTCCAAAATCTATAAAGAACTTATTAAATTCAACACCCAAGAAACAAACAATCCAATCATGAAATGGGCAAAAGACATGAAGAGAAATCTCACAGAGGAAGACATGGACATTGCCAACATGCACATGAGAAAATTCTCTGCATCACTTGCCATCAAGGAAATACAAATCAAAACCACAATGAGATACCACCTCACACCAGTGAGAATGGGGAAAATTAACAAGGCAGGAAACAACAAATGTTGGAGAGGATGGGCGAAAAGGGAACCCTCTTACACTGTTGGTGGGAATGTGAACTGGTGCAGCCACTCTGGAAAACTGTGTGGAGGTTCCTCAAAGAGTTAAAAATAGACCTGCCCTACGACCCAGCAATTGCACTGTTAGGGATTTACCCCAAAGATTCAGATGCAATGAAACGCCGAGAGACCTGCACCCCGATGTTTCTAGCAGCAATGGCCACAATAGCCAAACTGTGGAAGGAGCCTCGGTGTCCATCGAAAGATGAATGGATAAAAAAGATGTGGTTTATGTATACAATGGAATATTACTCAGCAATTAGAAACGACAAATACCCACCATTTGCTTCAACGTGGATGGAACTGGAGGGTATTATGCTGAGTGAAATAAGTCAATCGGAGAAGGACAAACAGTGTATGTTCTCATTCATTTGGGGAATATAAATAATAGTGAAAGGGAATATAAAGGAATGGAAAGGAATGTTGGGAAATATCAGGAAGGGAGACAGAACATAAAGACTCCTAACTCGGGGAAACGAACTAGGGGTGGTGGAAGGGGAGGAGCCGGGTGTTGGAGGGGAATGGGTGACGGGCACTGAGGGGGACACTTCACGGGATGAGCACTGGGTGTTTTTCTGTATGTTGGTAAATTGAACACCAATAAAAATTAATTAAAAATAAAAAATAAAAAATAAAAAAATAAAAATGGGCAAAGAACCTGAATAGACATTTTTCCAAAGAAGACATATGGGGCATCTGGATGGCTCAGTCAGTTAAGCATTTGACTCTTTAAAAAAATACATATATATATTTTATGTATTCATTTGACAGAGAGAGAAAGAGAAGAAGTAGACGGAGCAAGAGAGGGAGAAGAAGCAGGCTCCCAGTGTGCACGAAGCCTGATGTGGGCCTCAATCCCAGGACTCTGGGATCATGACCTGAGCCAAAGGCAGACGCTTAACCAACTGACCCACCCAGGCACACCAAGCATTCGACTCTTGATTTCAGCACAAGATCATGAATCTTAGGGTTGTGAAATCAAGGTCCAGGTTGGACTCCACACTCAGCTGGGAGTCTGCCTGAGGATTCTCTCCTCTCTCCTACTGTCCCTCCCCCTGCTCATGGTCTCTCTCAAATAAATTAAAAAATCTTTAAAAAAGACATACAAATGGTCAGCAGGTAGAAGAAAAGGTGCTTAACATCACTAATAATATGGAAAATCCAAATCAAAAGCACAATGAAATATATCTCACAACTACTAGAGTTATATCATCAAAAAGAAAAGGGATAAAAAATGCTAGTAGAGTAAAGAGAAACCTTGTATACAGTTGGTTGGAATATAAAATGGTAAGATTATCATGGAAAACAGTATAGAGCTTTCTCAAATTAAAATTAGAACTACCATATACTCCAGCAATCCCACATCATGATCTGAAAGAGATCTCTACTTCTATATTCATTGCAGCAATATTCAAAATAGCCAAGGTACAGAAACAACCTAAGTGTCCATTTACTGATGAATGGATAAATAAAATATGGTATATGTACACAATGGAATATTATTCAGCCATAAAAAGAGGGACATCCTACCATTTGTGACAAGAATGAATTTGGAGGACCAATATGCTAGGTAAAATAAGCCAGATAGAGAAAGACAAATATTTCATGTTATCATCACTTATTTGTGGAATTTGAAAAAAAAACAGTTAAACTCTAGAAACAGAGAATAGAATAGTGGTTTTGAGGGGCTTGGGGTTGGGGAAATGGGGAAAGGGTGGTAAAAGGGTATAAACTTTCAGTTATAAGATGAAAAAGGTAAAAGGGTATAAACTTTCAGTTATAAGATGAAAAAGGTCATCTAATGTATGACATGATTACTATAGCTGGTAATACTGGATTGTATAACTGAATTTTGCTAAGAGAACAGAACTTAAGTGTTCTCAGTAAAAAAAAATGTGATGAATATGTTAAATAAATAAATAGTTAGGACTCAAAACGTATACATATACCTAATCATTACATTGTACACTTAAAATTGTGTTGATTATACTTCAATAAATTTTTAAATTTTTATTTAAATTCAATTAATTAACATATAATGTATTATTAATTTCAGAGGTAGAGGTCAGTGATTCATCAGTCTTACCTAATACCCAGTGCTCATTACATCAGGTGTCCTTAACATTCATCACTCAGTTACCCCAATACCCTACCCACTACTCCTCCAGGGACCCTCAGTTTGATTCCTATGATTAAGAGTCTCTTATGCTTTGTTTCCCTCTCTGATTTCATCTTGTTTTATCTTTTCTCCTCTTCCTATATGATCCTCTGTTTTGTTTCTTTTTTTAAAAAGATTATTTATTTATTCGTGAGACACAGAGAGAGAGAGGCAGAGACATAGGCAGAGGGAGAAGCAGGCTCCATGCAGGGAGCTTGCTGTGGGTCTCAATCCTGGGACTCCATGATCATGCCCCGGGCCAAAGGCAGGCACTAAACTACTAAGCCACCCAGGCATCCCATCTCTGTTTTGTTTCTTAAATTCCACATATAAGTAAGATCATATTATAATTCTCTTTCACTGATTAACTTATTTCTCTTAGCATAATATCCTCTAGTTCCATCCACATCATTGCAAATGGCGAGATTTCATTTCTTGATGGCTGAGTAGTATTCCATACAACATCTGCATGTGGGATGAAAAGTCTGAGGGGTGGTAAACAACCCCAGAAAACTCAAAATACAATTTTAGTTATTAAAACAATGATAAAAATTTTTAGAATAAATTCATAATTTACCATGCTAATATAGCTATTTTCATTTTTCTGCATTCCATTTTAACTTTGTCCTTTTATATTTGTATATAGTTACAATCATAGCTTATATTGGAGTTTCATGTTCCATTCTTTCCATCTGACTTTATTTGGTAAATGTTAATCTATATTACTATGGAGTCCTCACAGTTGTCAATGTAAGGGTTATATAACATTCAATTAAGTTAATATACAATGATTTTCTTAATGTTGGATATTTCATTGATTTCCAAGTTTTTCACGATTATGATAAAGTGCCACTGTGTTTGAGTACAATTTTTTTTTACTTTTGAGGCACTAACATATTTTCAATGCTAAGACACTATTAGGAAAAATCTGATAGAGATAACCTGGGTAATTTTTTCTAAACTGAACACCTGGGTGGCTCAGTGGTTAAGTGTCTGTCTTTGGCTCAGGCCGTGATCCTGGTCCAGGGATCAAGTCCCACATCAGGCTCCTACGAGGAGCCTGCTTTTCCCTCTGTCTATGTCTCTGCCTCTCTCTGTGGGACCCTGTTTCTCATGAATAAATAAAATATTTTAAAACACAAAAACTTTTTTAAGCTAAAAAAACTCAGATTGCTCATGCACACCAAGGTATGGTAGATGAGTCCCTTGTACCCTCTAAAAGAAGCTTCACATTTTAAGTGAAGAACAGAAGTCATTTGGGTGTAAATGGAATAAAACACACTCTTCACTAAAAAAAAAAAAAAAAAAAAAAAAAAAAAAAAAAAAAAAAAAACCTGTGCTCTCTGTAGGTTCAACATTGCCCATGACTATTTAGGGTCAAGATTATATTTTTCTCCGGTGTTGAAAGTGGGAGTTTAAAAATATTCTGCAAGATGGGGGGCAAGATGGTGAAGAGTAGGGGTACTCACTCACCTGGTCCCACCAACTTACCTAGATAACTTTCAAAACATCCTGAACACCTACAAATTCAACCTAAGAATTAAAGAGAGAACAGCCAGCATGCTATGGAGAGAAGGGTTTTCGCTTCTAACAAGAATCATCTCGGGTGAAATTTACTTAGGTTGTGGTTGATATTCTTGACTTAGCCTGCTCATACACCCACTCTGCACTGAGCAAAATGACTAGAAGGAAGAATTCACCACAAAAGAAAGAATCAGAAACAGTATTCTCTCCCACAGAGTTACAGAATTTGGATTACAATTTAATGTCAGAAAGCCAATTCAGAAGCACAATTATAAAGCTACTGGTGGCTTTATAAAAAAGCATAAAGGATTCTAGAGACTTCATGACTGCAGTATTTAGATCTAATCAGGCCAAAATTAAAAACCAATTAAATGAGATGCAATCCAAACTGGAGGTCCTAATGATGAGGGTTAATGAGGTGGAAAAAAGAGTGAGTGACATAGAAGATAAGTTGATGGCAAGGAAGGAAGCTGAGAAAAAAAGAGAAAAACAATTAAGAGACCATGAGGAAAGGTTAAGGGAAATAAATGACAGGTTCAGAAGAACAATCTACGTATAATTGGGGTTCCAGGAAAGGCTGAGAAGGACAGAGGGCCAGAAAGCATATTTGAACAAATCATAGCTGAGAACTTCCCTAATTTGGGGAGGGAAACAGGCATTCAGATCCAAGAGATAGAGCGGTCCCCCTCCAAAATAATAAAAACAATTTAACATCTCGACATTTAATAGTGAAACTTGCGAATTCCAAAGATAAAGAGAAAATCCTTAGAGTAGTGAGAGACAAGAGATTCGTAACTTATATGGGGAGAAATATCAGATTAACAGCAGACCTCTCCATAAAGACCTGGCAGGCCAGAAAGGGCTGACAGGATATATTCAGGGTCCTAAATGAGAAGAACATGCAGCCAATACTTTATCCAGCAATGCTCTCATCCAGAATAGAAGGAGAGATAAAGAGCTTCCAAGATAGGCAGAAACTGAAAGAATATGTGACCACCAAACCAGCTCTGCAAGAAATATTAAGAGGGACCCTGTTAAGAAAGAGGAAGTCCAAAGAAATGATCCACAAAAACAGGGACTGAATAGGTATTATGATGACACTAAATTCATATCTTTCAATAGTCACTCTGAACATGAATGGGCTAAATGATCTCATCAAAAGACACAGGGGTTCAAACTGGATAAAAAAGCAAGAATCATCTATTGGCTGTCTACAAGACACTCATTTTAGACCTAGGAAATGAACAGCTTGAAAATCAAAGGTTGGAGAACCATTTTCCATTCAAATGGTCCTCAAAAGAAAGCTGGGGTAGCAATCCTCCTATCAGATAAATTAAAGTTTATCCCAAAGACTGTAGTAAGAGATTAAGAGGGACACTATATCATACTTAAAGGGTCTATCCAACCAGAAGACCTAACAATCATGAATATTTATGCCCCTAATGTGGGAGCTGCCAAATATATCAATCAATTAATAACCAAAGTAAAGATATACTTAGATAATAATACACTAATAGTAGGAGACTTCAACACAGCACTTTCTGCACATGACAGTTTTTCTAAGAAGAACATCACTAAAGAAACAACGGCCTTAAACGATAACACTTGACCAGATGGATTTCATATATATTTACAAAACTTTACATCCGAACACAACTGAATACACATCTTCTCAAGTGCACATGGAACTTTCTCCAGAATAGACCACATGCTGGGTCACAAATCAAGTCTCAACCAAAACCAAAAGATTGAGATTATCCCCTGCATATTTTCAGATCACAATGCTTTGAAAGTAAAACTCAATCACAAGAGGAAATTTGGAATAAACTCAAACACGTGGAGGTTAAACAGCATCCTCCTAAAAGATGAAAGGGCCAACCAGGAAATTAGAGAAGAATTAAAAAGATTCATGGAAACTAATGAGAATGAAGAAACAACCATTCAACATCTTTGGGATACAGCAAAAGTGGTCCTAAGAAGGAAATACATCACAATTCACAATACAAGCCTCCCTCAAAAAATTGGAAAAAATTCAAATATACTAGCTAACCTTGCACTTAAAGGAACTGGAGAAACAACAGCAAATAAAACCTACACCAAGGAGAAGAAGATAGTTAATAAAGATTTGAGTAGAACTCAATGAAATAGAGACCAGAAGAACTGTAGAACAGATCAACAAAACCAAGAGTTGGTTCTTCAAAATATTAACAAGATAGAAAATCATTAGCCGGCCTTATTAAAAAGAACCGAGAAGACTCAAATTAATAAAATCACGAATGAAAGAAGAGAGATCACAACCAATACCAAGGAAATACAAACGATTTTTAAAACATATTATGAGCAGCCATACACCAATAAATTAGTTAATCTATAAGAAATGGATGCAGGGGATCCCTGGGTGGCTCAGCGGTTTGGCGCCTGCCTTTGGCCCGGGGCGCAATCCTGGAGTCCCGGGATCGAGTCCCACGACGGGCTCCCAGCATGGAACCTGCTTCTCCCTTCTCCTGTGTCTCTGCTCCCCCCCATATCTATTATAAATAAATAAATAAATCTTTAAAAAAAAGAGAAATGGATGCATTTTTGGAAAACCACAAACTACCAACACTGGTACAGGAAGAAATAGAAAACCTGAACAGGCCAATAACCAGGGAGGAAATTGAAGCAGACATCAAAAACCTCCCAAGACACAGAAGTCCAGGGCCAGATGGCTTCCCAGGGGAATTCTATCAAATGTTTAAAGAAGAAACAATACCTTTTCTACTAAAGCTGTTCTGAAGGATAGAAAGGGATGGAATACTTCCAAACTCGTTCTATGAGGCCAGCATCACCGTAATTCCAAAACCAGATGAAGACCCCACCAAAAAGAAGAATTATAGACCAATATCCCTGATGAACACAGATGCAACAATTCTCAACAAGATACTAGCTAATAGGATCCAACATTACATTAAGAAAATTATTCACCATGACCAAGTGGGATTTATCACTGGGATTCAAGGCTGGTTCCACAATCGTAAAACAATCAGTGTGATAGATCACATCAACAACGGAAAAAACAAGAACCATATGATCCTCTCAATAGATGCAGAGAAAGCATTTGCCAAAATACAGCATCCATTCCTGATCAAAACTCTTCAGAGTGGAGGGATAGAGGAAACATTCCTCAGCACCTTAAAAGCCATCTATGAAAATCCCACGGCAAATATCATTCTCAATGGGGAAACACTGGGAGCCTTTCCCCTAAGATCAGGAACATGACAGGGACGTCCACTCTCACCACTGCTATTCAACATAGTACTAGAAGTCCTAGCCTCAGCAATCAGGCAACAAAAGGAAATAAAAGGCATTCAAATTGGCAAAGAAGAAGTCAAACTCTCCCTCTTTGCAGATGACATGATACTGTACAGAGAAAACCCAAAAGACTCCACCCCAAGATTGCTAGAACTCATATAGCAATTTGGCAGTGTGGCAGGATACGAAAATCAATGTCCAGAAATCAGTGGCATTTCTATACACTAACAATGAAACTGAAGAAAGAGAAATTAAGGAGTCAATCCCATTTAAAATTACATCCAAAAGCCTAAAATACCTAGGAATAAACCTAACCAAAGAGGTAAAGGATCTATACCCTAAAAACTACAGAAGATTTCTGAAAGAAATTGAGGAAGACACAAAGAGATGGAAAAATATTCCATGCTCATGGATTGGCAGAATTAATATTGTGAAAATGTCAATGCTACCCAGGGCAATGTACACATTCAATGCAATCCCTATCAAAATACCATGGACTTTCTTCACAGAGTTGGAACAAATCATCTTAAGATTTGTGTGGAATCAGAAAAGACCCCAAATAACCAGGGCAATATTGAAAGGAAAAGTAAAGCCAGGGGCATCACAATGCTGGATTTCAAGCTGTACTACAAAGCTGTGATCATTAAAACAGTGTGGTACTGGCACAAAAACAGACAGATAGATCAATGGAACAGAATAGAGAACCCAGAAATGGGCCCTCAACTCTATGGTCAACTAATATTCGACAAAGCAGGAATGACTATCCACTGGAAAAAGGACAGTCTCTTCAAAAAATGGTGCTGGGAAAATTGGACATCCACATAAAGAAGAATGAAACTAGACACACCAGACACAAAGATAAACTCAAAATGGATGAAAGATCTTAATGTGAGACAAGATTCCATCAAAATCCTAGAGGAGAACACAGGCAACACCCTTTTTGAACTTGGCCACAGTAACTTCTTGCAAGATACATCCATGAAGGCAAGAGAAACTAGAGCAAAAATAAACTATTGGGACTTAATCAAGACAAGAAGCTTTTTTGCACAGCAAAAGAAACAGCCAACAAAACTAAAAGACAGCTTACAGAATGGGAGAAGATATTTGCAAATGACATATCAGATAAAGGGCTAGTATCCAAGATCTATAAAGAACTTATTAAATTCAACAGCAAAGAAACAAACAATCCAATCATGAAATGGGCAAAAGACATGAAGAGAAATCTCACAGAGGAAGACATAGACATGGCCAACAAGCACATGAGAAAATGCTCTGCATCACTTGCCATCAGGGAAATACAAATCAAAACCACAATGAGATACCACCTCCCACCAGTGAGAATGGAGAAAATTAACAAGGCAGGAAACAAATGTTGGAGAGGATATGGAGAAAGGGGAACCCTCTTGCACTGTTGGTGGGAATGTGAACTGGTACAGCCACTCTGGAAATCTGTGTGGAGGTTCCTCAAGGAGTTAAAAATAGATCTGCCCTATGACCCAGCAATTGCACTGCTGGGTATTTACCCCAAAGATACAGATGCAGTGAAACGCTGGGACACCTGCACCCCGATGTTTACAGCAGCAATGTCCACAATAGCTAAACTGTGGAAGGAGCCTCGGTGTCCATCGAAAGATGAATGGATAAAGAAGATGTGGTTTATGTATACAATGGAATATTACTCAGCCATTAGAAACGACAAATACCCACCATTTGCTTCAACGTGGATGGAACTGGAGGGTATTATGCTGAGTGAAATAAGTCAATCGGAAAAGGACAAACATTATATGATCTCATTCATTTGGGGAATATAAAAAATAGTGAAAGGGAATAAAGAAGAAAGGAGAAAAAATGAGTGGGAAATATCAGAGAGGGAGACAGAACATGAGAAACTCCTAACTCTGGGAAACGCACTAGGGGTGGTAGAAAGGGAGGAGGCCGGGGGGGGTGGGGTGACTGGATGATGGGCACTGAGGGAGGGCATTTGATGGGATGAGCACTGGGAGTTATGGTATATTTTGGCAAATTGAACTCCAATAAAAAATATATATATATATATATATATATAATATATATATGTGAAAAGACAAAAAAGAAAAGAAAAAATAAAAATCTTAAAATATTAGCAAATAAAGAAATAAAAATAATAGATCTATAGGAAAATCTGTCATTTGTGACAACACAGATGAATCTAAAATACATTATGCTCAGTGAAATAAGGCAGACAGAGAAAGACAAATACTGCATGATGTCACTTACACGTGGAATATAACAAAGTCAACTCATAGAAACAAAGTAGGATGGTGATTATCAGGGTTTGGGAGTTGGGGGAATTGAGGATATGTTGGTCAAGGGATACAAACTTTCAATTATTAAATGAGTAATTTATAGAGAACTAAGTTACTGCATCGTATCTATAATAATGTGTTATATACTTGAAATTTACTAAGAAAATGAATCTTAAATGTTTTCACCACCTCAAATTAACTATTTGAGGTGAATATGTTAATTAGCTTGATTGTGGTGATCATTTCATAATGTATTCCTATATCAAAATGTCTTGTTTTGCTCCATAAAATCAGGTGCTGCAAAATACAATGGCATTCTTTTCTTTTTTATTTTATCCTTTCTAATATTTTATTTATTTATTCATGAGAGATACAGACAGAGGCAAAGACATAGGCAGAGGGAGAAACAGGCTCCTTGCAGGGAGCCCGATGCAGAACTCGATCCCAGGACCGTGGGATCATGCCCTGAGCCGAAGGCAAACACTCAACCCCTGAGCCACCCAGGCGTCCCTCTTTTTTTAGAGGGCCTGTATTTCTTTACTAAACAGATTTAAAATTACTTCAGAATTCTCTTTTCCAACTGATTTTCTTTCTTTGCCCTCATTTTCTAGCCTTGTAGAATATTTTTATTTTTACTTCTTCCTTTCCAATTTAGATGCCTTTTCTTTTTCTTGCCTAATGATCTGGGTAGGACCTTCAGTACTATGTTGAATAGAAGTGGTAAGAATGAACATCCTTGTCTTGTTCCTGATCTTTGATGAAGTTTTCAGTTTTTCACCCTTGAGTATGAGGTTAGCAGTGGGCTTGTCAGGTATGACGTTTATTATGTTGAGGTACATTCCATTTATACCTAATTTGTTGAGAGTTTTCATCATAAAAGAATGTTGAATATTTTTTAAGGATGTTAAATATTGTTAAATGTTTTTTCTGCATATACTGAGATTATCATATATGATTTTTTTATCATATATGATTTTTATCCTTCATTCTATTCAATGTGGTGTATCATATTTACTGATTTACATATGTTTAACCTTCCCTGCATTCCAGGGAAAAATCCTACTTGGACATTGTATAAGATCCTTTTAATATGCTGTTGAATCCAGTTTGCTAGTATTGTGTTGAGGATTTTGTTCATCAGGATTACTGGCCTGTGGTTACTTTTTCTTATAGTGTCCTTGTCTCGCTTTGGTATTAGGGCAATGTTGGCCATGTAAAATTAGTTTGGAAGTGTCTGGAATGAGTTTGAGTTTGAGAACAATTAGCATTAATTCTCCTTCAAATGTTTTGTAGAATTTACGAATGAAATCATTTGGTCCTGGACGTTATTTTATTGGGAGATTTTTGGTTACTGATTCAATGTCCTGACTCATCTGTTTACATTTTCTGTTTGTTCAAGATTCAGTCTAGGTAGGTTGTATATTTCTAGAAATTTGTCCATTTCTTCTAAATTATCCAACTTGTCACATAATTTTTCACTATAATTTCTTACAATCCTTTGTATTTATGTGGTATCAGTTGTAATGTCTCCCCTTTCATTTCCAATTTTATTTATTTGAGTCTGCTTTTTTTCCCCACTATCTTTTTCTTGGTTAATCTCACTAAAACATTTGCAATTTTATCTTTTCAAAAAACCAACTCTCATTTTTGTTGAAATTTTCTGTTTTTTTAATCTCTATTTCATTTATTTCTGCTCCGCTTTTTATTATTTCCGTTCTCTGCTATCTTTGGCTTAGTTATATTTTTTCTAGTTCCATAAGGTATAAAGTCAGGTTACTTTTTTTTATATTTTTATTTCTTTTCATTTAATTCCAGTGTAGTTTCCCTAAAGTGTTATATTAGTTTCACATGTTTAATATAATGATTCAACAATTCCATAAATTACTCAGTGCTCATCAAGATAAGTGTACTAGATTGTTTATTGAAGCATTTGTCACGCTATACACTTCCCTTTTAGAACTACTTTTGTTGCATCTGTTTGCATTTTGGTATCTTATGTTTCCATTTCCAAGTTCTTAATTAAATTCCAGCTAGTTAACATGCAGTGTAACATTAGTTTCAGGTGTAGAATTTAGTGATTCATTACTTACATACAACACCCAGTGTTCATCACAAGTGCCCTACATAATACCTATCACCTATTTAATCCATTGTCCCACCCTCCATCCCTCCAGTAAGCCTCAGTTAAAAGCCTGTTGCCTGGTTTACCTCACCTTACCCACCCCTTTTGATTTCTTCTTTCACCCACTGGTTGTTCAAGAGTATGTTCTTTAATTTCTACATATTTGTGAATTTTCCAGTTTAACTCTTGCTATTGATTCTTCTTTGAGTTAATTATTGTATAAAGTATAAGATTTAGATCAAGATTAATTTTTTTGCTTGTGGATGTGCAATTACACACTATTAATTGAGAATATCATTCTTCCTCCATTGAATCCTTTTGCATATTATTGAAAATAAGTTGAGCACATTCCTATGGGATTATTTTGGTGTTCTCCACTGAGTTCCAATGATCTATGTGTTTCTCTGACAATACCACAGTCAAGATTACCATAGCTATATAATAAGTCTTGAAATCAGATAGAGTAATTCCTCCCTTTCTATTCCTTTTTCTCAGAATTATTTTCAGCTATTTTCATTCCTCTGCTTTTATACATAAATTTTAGAATAATGTCTCTGTTTTTTCCCATTCTTTTACTTGTAACCTATTTGTATCTTCATATTTAAACTGTGTTTCTTTTTAGCAGTCAAAAAAGTTGAGTCTCACTTTTTAACCTATTTTGACAATGTCTGTTTTTTAATGAAGAGTTGAGATAATTTTAATTTAATGTTATTTTTGTATATGCTGAGATTTCAATCTGTCATTTTCCTACTTATTTGTTTTCCATTTGTTCTACCTAAATTTGTTCCCTTTTTCGTCTTTTTTCTGCTTCTTTTAGATTAAATAATATTACTTTGTCTCCTTTTTTTGAATTATAAATTCTGCTTTCAATTCTTCTGGATATATACCCAGAATTGGAATTGTTGGATCATATGGTAATTCTATTTTAATTTTTATGAGGAACCACAATACTGCTTTATATAGCAGCCATACTATTTTGCATTTCTATCAACTACTTTCATTTTTAAACAGTATTTGTGCTGTGCATATAATTCTACATTTACAGGTACTTTTTGTTATATTAAAGATATTGCTCTACTGTGTTCTTGCTTGCCTGAAAAATCCAACGTCATCCTTAATTTGCTCCTCTGTATGTATTCGTGTCATTTTTCTCCAGCTGCTTTTAAGATATTCTCGTTATCACTGGTTTTGAGCAATTTGATTATTATGTGCCATGGTTTAGTTTTATCTGTGTTTCTTATGTTTTTTCTTTAAGATTTTATTTATTTATTAATGAGACACAGAGAGAGAGGCAGAGACGCAGGCAGAAGGAGAAGCAGGCTCCATGCAGGGAGCCCGATGTGGAACTCGATCCCAGGTCTCCAGGATCACACCCTGGGCTGAAGGCAGGCGCCAAACCGCTGAGCCACGCGGGTCGCCCTGTGTTTCTTATGTTTGAGGTTTGCTAAACATCTTAAATATACCGTTAAAAATTAATTAAATGTTAAAGCTTTCAAGCATTATTTCTTCATATATGCTCTCTCCTCATTTGGGGATTCTAATTACCCATCTATTGAGCTACCTGATGTCTTTTCATAGCTTGTGATGCTATTTTAATTTTTTTCCCTACGTGGTTTATTTTGGATGGCTTCTATTGCTGTATCTTTACCTTTACTAATACTACTGGAGATATCCAGTAGTATGATTACCTTACTAATTTGATGTTAATACTATCCAATATATTTTTTATCCTAGACCTAGTTTTCATCTCTAGGAATTTGATTTGGATCTTTTATATCTATGTCTCAACTTTTTAAATATATGGAATAAAATTAAATGAGGTATTTTAATGTTCAGTTAATGCCAACTTTGTCAGATTCTAGTGATTGCTCATTCTCTTCATTATAAAGTATTTTCCTGCCTCACTATATACTTGGTAATTTATTATTAGATACCAAATATTGTATACTTTACCTTGTTGGGTGCTGAATAGTTTGATATTCTGATAAATATTCTTGACCTCTACTCTGAGAAGCACTTAAGCTTATTGGGATCAATTCCATCCTTTTAGGTCATACTTTTGATATTTTAGGTAGGTCTGGAACAATTCTCAGTATAGGGCTAATTATCCTCCACCATTCAGACAAGATCAATCTGAGTTCTTTACCCAATGCCCCCATAAATTAGAAGTTTTTCTGTCTGGCTAATATGAACAGGCTCTATTTCCAGACAGTTGTGAGTGCCAGGCACTGTTCCCACTAATATTTTTAGATGGCTATTCCCCCGTGGCTCCAGGTACTTCCATCCCATATTGTCCTAATTAGTATTTGGCCAAACAATGGAGGAGGACTCTCTGACTGCTAGAGGTCTCTTTCTGAGTTGTGCTCTCCTTCCTGGTGGTCTATCCTGTGAACTCTAGCTGCTTTGGTTTCCTTAGACTCTCAACTCCATCTCCTTAAATTAGGAAGGCTGCTGGCATCCATTTCAGTTCCTCTTCTTGTGCTACAGCCTGGAAACTCAAGAGAGTAAGCTGCACCATTGAAGTCCTCACCTTGTTTATTTACCATTGCCCAAAGATCACTCTCCATTGCCTGATGTCCAGTGTCTCAAAAAACACTTTTTCATGTATTTTGTCTTTTTTCTTTTCTTTGGAGGGAGGTTGGCAGTGGGGGGACTAGTTGTTCAGGCAAGCACATAAATATGATCTCTGTTACATTTTGGTTAGAAGTAGAAATCCATCACAACTTTTTAAAACCATACATCCCATTTTTTACAGTAAGTTTTTACCTTAATTCCAGTATAGTTAGTATAGAGTGTTATATTAGTTTCAGGTGCACAATGTAGTGCTTCATCAATTCCATACATGACCCAGTGCTCATCAAGACAAATGCACTCCTACATTCCGATCACCAATTCACCCATTCCCCCTGACACGCACACCTACCTTTTGGCAATCATCAGTTTGTTCTCTATAGTTAAGAGTTTGTTTCTTGATTTCTCTTTTTTTCCTTTGCTCATTTGTTTTGTTTCTTAAATTCCACATGAGTGAAATTATATGGTATCTGTCTTTCTCTGATTTTGCTTAGCATAATACTCTCTAGTTCCATTCATGCCATTGCAAATGGCAAAATTTCATTCATTTTTATTTCTGAGTAATATTCCATTGTATATATATATATATACCACATCTTCTTTATCCATTCATCTATCAGTAGACATTTGGACTGCTTCCATAATTTGGCTATTATAAATAATGCTGCTATAAACATAGGGATATGTGTATTCCTTTGAGTTAGTGTTTTTATATTTTGGGGGGAGACATCCAGTAGTATGATTACTGCATCATAGGACAGTTCTACTGTTAACTTTTTTTAAAAAAATATTTTATTTATTTACTCATAAAAGACATACAAAGAGAGAGGCAGAGACATAGGCAGAGGGAGAAGCAGACTCCTTGTGGGGAGGGAGCCTGATGTGAGACTCGATCCCAGGATGCCCAGATCACTACCAGAGCCAAAGGCAGATGCTCAACCATTGAGCCACCCAGATGCCCTCTATTGTTGACTTTTTGAGGAATTTCCATACTGTTTTCCAGAGTAGCTGCACCAATTTGCATTCCCACAGTGAAAGAAGGTTCCTTTTTCTCCACATCCTTACCAACACCTGTTCTTTTTTTTTTCTTTTTCTTTTTTTTTTTTTATTTATGATAGTCACACACACAGAGAGAGAGGCAGAGACACAGGCAGAGGGAGAAGCAGGCTCCATGCACCAGGAGCCCGACGTGGGACTCGATCCCGGGTCTCCAGGATCGCGCCCTGGGCCAAAGGCAGGCGCCAAACCGCTGCACCACCCAGGGTTCCCCCCAACACCTGTTCTTTTTCGTCTTTTTTATTTTAGCCATTCTGACAGGAGTGAGGTGATATCTCATTGTAGTTTTGATTTGTATTTCCCTAATGATGAGTGATGCTGGGCCTCTTTTCATGTATGTGTTGGCCATCTGGATGTCTTCTTTGAAGAAATGTCTGTTCGTGTCTTCTACCCACTTTTTAATTGGATTATTTTGGGGGTGGTGTTGAGTTGTGTCAGTTCTTCATATATTTGGACTAGCCCTTTATCAGATGTGTCATTTGCAAATATCTTCTCCCATTCAGTTGGTTGCCTTTTAGTTTTGTTGATCCTTTCCTTTGCTGTGCAGAAACGTTTTATTTTGATGCAGTCCCAATGGTTTAATTTTGCTTTTGTTTCCCTTGCTTCAAGAGACATATCTAGAAAAATGTTGCTACAACTGATGTCTGAGAAATTACTGCTTATGCTCTCAACTATTCTTTACTTTTTTTTAGGTAAGCAATTCACCCAACATGGGGCTTGAACTCATGATCCTGAGATCAAGAATCACATGCTCTACAAAATGAGCCAGCCAGGTGCCCCTATTCTTTACTTCCTAAAAAAAATATCTGAGGTTTCAAACTTTTCTACAGTAAATCTGGATTGTTTTGTGAGAAAAAAAATTACCACTTTTTGGCATTTTTTAATTGTACAACTTTTTTTAAAGAGCAATTTTAGGTTCACAGTAAAACTGAGAGAAATGTACAGAGACTGGCCATATACCTCCTGATGCCACACACACTAAGCCTCCCACCTTATCAACATCCTCTACCAAAGTGGTAGACTTACTGCATTTGATGGACTTACATGGACACATCATAATCACCCAAAGTCCGTAGTTTACATTAGGGTTCACTCTTAGGGTAGTATATACTATGAGCTTACACAAAGGAATAATGACAAGTATCCACCATCACAATATCATTCAAAGTATTTTCACTACACTACAAATCCTCTGTGCTTCAAATCATAGTTTTTTAAAGGGAATAAAGCTCCGACTTTCTTTTTTGTCATGTTAAAATGAATTATTTTCCTATATCTTAATATCAGACATGTCATTTCCCTACACTGTAAGCTCCCAATGGGGATGAACCAATCTTAGTGGTTTGTTTTTTGTTTTTGTTTTTAGTGGTTTTAAATGAATTCCTATACAATGCTCATTAACATTCTGCATTATTTATATTTAATACATAGATGGGACCTAAGCAGATTATTAAAATATTTGATGATCTATGATTTTTATAGTGAACATACTTATTTGTTAGACTAGAGAAAGAAGATAAAGAATATAGATTCTTCCCAAACCTCAAAACTTCTGGCAGCTTTTTTCCACAGAATGTTGTGTAAACAGACCACTAATTCGGTTGTCAGTTGTCTTCCTGTTCGCTGACCTGAAAATGAAAACTGAGGCTCTAAAAACAAAACTCAAGATCTATTACATTAAATAAGAGTGCTAACTATATTCAGAACCTATAATCTTTAAGTAATGGCTACAAACAAAATCCTATTCAGACAGGTTTTCATCATCAATTTTAGGTTAACTAGCAAAATTGATTATATAATAGAATCAGAGTTTGCTAGAATCACAGTAATTCGCCTATCAATTTGTGGTAGTTTGCCAGTTAGCCTCTTTTTAATGTATTTTCCATGTTCCAAATTTGATCATCATCTGGTGCTTTAATGTTATTGTGAATGAACAGACAGCAATGCTAAAAATCGTTAATAAGAAGTGTTTATATTATTATATACTAACAAGATCAGATCAAGTTCACAAGAAAGGCCAATTACACCTTAAAGCCTTTGTAAAATACTTTAAGACCATGTTTACACATAAATTTTATTACTTTAAATTGTAATTCACGTCTGATTGTTTCTGGTCTAGACACAGGGTTCAAATACATTAGCACACATTAAGGTAAAGTTTAAACTGCAATAGAATTCTAAATCCCCTCTCTTCTACTCCTTTGGCACTACTAATTTCCACAAAAGTCTTGATAAGAACACTAAAAGTCTCTGACCCCAAAGCCCAGTCAGCAAACATAGGTTGTTCCATAGCTTAGATAAAATTATTCACATGAGAGTAAAATGATATTTAATGTGCCTATTTAAAATATTACTTTGAGAGCATAAGTTTATAATTGGATATCACGATAAAACTGGCTACTGTAATCTTAAGAAAATTAGTCATTTTGGATAAACACATTTCTGGTTGGCTGACAGTTAACTTTTATTAAAAATAAAACATTTTTACTTTTAAAAGTCTAAATTATTTCATTTAAATTCTTAATTTTTGTAAAAATTATGTGTTTAAATTATGTTTTTCTTTTTTAAAAGATATTATTTCAGAGAGAGAGCAGTAGAGCATGAGCAGGGGGAGGGGCAGAAAGAGAGAGAGAGAGAGAGAGAGAGAAGTAGACTCCTCATTGAATGTGAAGCCTGACATGGGGCTTGATCTCACACTCCAACATCATGACCTGAGCCAAAATCAACATACACTTAACCAACTGAGCCACCCAAGTACCCCTAAATTATGCTTTTCTAAATGTAATGATTAAGTTTTCTGAAGCACAACTTAATCTTTGCTTGCCCATTCAAGGTCAATAACACTAACAACTATTGTATTTTATTGTATTATTTTATCACAGTGATGCCTTTGGTAAGTAACTATTATATCATACAGATTGCTATATTTTTAAAAATATTTGAAACTGTTCTATAAAATTTATAGTTTTCTCCTCCCTTGTGGTTAGATTATCTATGTCTTTCCCTGTAGACCCTTTCTCTCTTTCTAATATGCTACCATTAAAATGGTCTGGTTAGAAAGACAGATAATCAAGCATATCAAAATTGGGTCTAAAAATAATTGGATTCTTAGTGAGGATCTGTAGGAACCATATTACCAATAAAATATGGTTTGTAGAATCTAAAGTTCAAAGGCTCCTAGAAATCCAAAGATTTCTTTTTAAAAAAAATCAATGACTTTTTATAAAAATATGATACCTATTTGAGAAATCTGGTAAAATATAAAGAAAGGAGTGCCTGAGTTGAGCATCCAACTTGATTTTGGCTCAGGTCATGGTCTTGAGGTCATGAGATTGAGCCCCACGTCAGGCTCATGCTCAGCATAGAGTCTGCTTGTCCCTCTCCCTATGTTCCTGCTCTTACTCTCTCTCGCTCTCAAAAAATAAAATCTTAAAAAAAAGAAAGAAGGCAACAAGTTACCCAAAATGCCATAACTCAGAATAAAGCCCAGTATTAACATTTAGTGACTATCAATTCTGTTATAAATCTGTATATGTATAGAATTAGAAGGATGTATTGGGGTGAGAATTTTCTATGAAAGGGATCATCCTATCTGTGTTCTTCAGGGTTTGGAGTTCTATGGAAAGGCAGGGGGTTAGGGGAATGCTGAAATTTGGCTCTACATTTCTGCTTAAACAGAGAAACTCTATTATCTATTTTATTTAGGATAGGGTTCACAGAAGATTGCATGACAAAAAGGATGCTGGGGCTAAAAAGGAAGTTAAAAACTAGGAATGTAAAAAAAATGTAAAAAAAAAAAAACAAAAAACAAAAAACTAGGAATGTATTTCACAACCTCTATTTTATAGTTAGAAAAAAACAAGATCCAGAGACGTTATTAACTTGCCAGAAGGCACACAGCTTATTTGAGATCACA
The DNA here is from genome assembly GCF_018345385.1 of Vulpes lagopus. Classification (NCBI taxonomy): domain Eukaryota; kingdom Metazoa; phylum Chordata; class Mammalia; order Carnivora; family Canidae; genus Vulpes; species Vulpes lagopus. The sequence continues at coordinate 54,676,021 of NC_054848.1, forward strand.
CTGAAATCATGAAGTTAGGCCTTTAACCTCACAATTTTTCACTACAAGAGAGATTTAAGCTCAGAAGTTTGTCCATTTTTGCTGATGTTTTGCTATTTTTGCTGTTTCTCATTCTAGTTTGTGGAATCTGGATCAATGAGGTATTATAGCTAATGGCTATTAGGGAGAAAAAAAAGGAGTTGAGAAAAAGGGATCCAGTGATCTAAGAATTTTGCCACTTCTGTGACATCTAAGAATTATATGCATATTAACACCTTTCTAAAACCTGTAGAAATCCTACTGACCTATAATCATTTCTTCAATCTTCTCCTTGGCAAGCAGTTCTTCCTTTCTTTGTAAAAGCATGTCAATGTAGAGCAGTAAAGCTTTCCCAATATTTTCTGATGACTTAAAATGTTCACAAATAATCTTCATGAAATAAAATCCAACAGATTCTCTGTTCAATGAGACACAATTTTAAATGGCATGAATGGAATAACTGGTTTTTGATCAATGGGTTTAAAATTTATTTGAGAATGAGCAAAACATGCAAGATAAAACTATATCTGAGCTTACATAATATCACCAAATGTCTAAATAAGCCTATTAACAATAAATTATTTAATTCAATTTCTATTTAATTTATTAAGCCACATTTTCTTGTCATGAACATCTATAGTCAGATAATCATCTCTCTTTTAATATCTAATTTATGCTTTTTCCTTTAGAACTGATGCCAATTTGGGACATCTGGGTGGCTCAACGATTGAGCCTCTGCCTTTGGCTCAGGGCGTGATTGTGGAGAGCTGGGATCAAGTCCCACATCAGGCTCCCTGCATGGAGCCTGCTTCTCCCTCTGCCTATGTCTCTGCCCTCTCTCTGTGTCTCTCATGAATAAATAAATAAAACCTTTTTTTTTTAAAAAAGAACTGATGCCAATTTATAAAAATTGGAACATGAGATCCAGTAAAGACACATGAACTGATGTTAGAAATTTACTAGTCCCTTGTGATGAGAATTTTTAGGATCTATTCTCTTAGTAACTTTCAAATATATCATATAGTAGTGCTGTGACCATGGTCATGGTGTACATTACATCCCCAGTATTTATTTATCTTGTAACTAGAGGTTTGTACCTTTTGACCTCCTTAAGTTATTACAACAGACACCTTAAGCTTATACAGTGCTGAATGTCAATTATATCTCAACAAAATTGAAAGAGGAAAAAGAAATTTACCAGTTCTCTCTCCCAACAACTTGTTTTAAAAATTTTATTTATGCTTAATTATACAAATAGTACACCAGTATATTCTGATTTTTTAAAAATGCAAATAATTCATGGATTGGAAGGCTTAATATTTTTCAGAAGCCAAAACTACCAAAGCAATCTACAGGTTAAATGTAATCCCTATGAAAACTCCAATAACATTTTTTGCAGAAATGGAAAACTCTTCCCTAAACTTCATATGGAATTACAAGGGACTCCAAATAAAGCTGAAAGACTAGCAATTCCTGGTTTCAAAATTTACTACAAAGGTAATCAAAACAGTGTGGTACTGGCATAAAGACAGATATATACACCAATGGAATAAAACAGAGTTCAGAAATAAAATATCTCATATATAATCAAATAATTTTCAACAAGAGTGCCAAGACCATACAGTGGGGGAAAGAACAGTCTTTTCAACAAATGGTGTTGGGACAAATGGATATCCATATGCAAAAGAATGAAATCGGATGTTTTTATTATACCATATACAAAAATAAACTGAAAATGGATCAAATGACCTAAACAGAAGAACTAAGGTATAAAATTTTAGAAGAAAACAACACAGGGGGAAATCTTCATAACACTGGGTTTGGTAATAATTTCTTGGATATGATACCAAAATCACAGGTAACAAAAGCAAAAAACAATAAATTAGATAAATTGGACTACATTAAAATTAAAAAATTTTGTGTATTAAAAGATATAAAGAGTGAAATAGGCTACCTGTGGAATAATATGGAGAAAATATTTGCAAATTATATCTGATAAAGGGTTAATATACAGAATATAAAAGAGCTCCTAAAACTCAACAAAAAAAGCAAACAACCTAATTTAAAAACTGACAAATAACTTGAATAGACATTTCTCCAAAAAACATACGCAAGTGGCAATAATCACATGAAAAGATAATCAACATCACAAATCATTAGGGAAATGCAAATCAAAACCACAATGAGGGATCCCTGGGTGGCGCAGCGGTTTGGCGCCTGCCTTTGGCCCAGGGCGCGATCCTGGAGACCCGGGATCGAATCCCACGTCAGGCTCCCAGTGCATGGAGCCTGCTTCTCCCTCTACTTGTGTCTCTCTCTCTTTCTATCATAAATAAATAAAAATTAAAAAAAAAAAAACCACAATGAGATACCACCTTATACCAACTGGGATGGCTACTATCAAAAACAAACAAACAAACAAACAAACAAAAAGCAAGTATTGGCAAGGATGTGAAAAAATTGGAAACTTTATATACTGTTGGTAGCAATGTAAAGTGATAAGCCATTATGAAAAACAATAGAGCAATTCCTTTAAAAAATTAAAAACAGAATTTCCATAGGATCCAATTATTCTATTTCTGCGTATAAACCCAAAATAACTGGAAGTAGGGTCTCAAAGAAATACTTGTATACCCATGTTCATATTATTATTCACAATAGCCAAAAAGTGGAAGTAGCCCAAGTCTCCATCAACAGATGAATAAATAAATGAAATATAGTATATACATACAATGGAATAGTATTCAGCCTTTAAAAGGGAGGAAATTCTGACACATGCTACAAAATGGTTGAACTTTGAGAACATTATGTTAAGTGAAATACATCAGTCAGAAAGAGACAAATACTGTATAATTTCACTAATATGGGGTATCTATACTAGTCATTCATGGAGACAGAAAGTAGATTAGTGTATGGGACTGGGGGGGAAGGGGACTCAGGAGTTATTCAGTGGGCACAGAGTTTCAGTTTTACAAAATGGAAAAAGGGCTCTGGAGACTGGTTACAAAACAACGTGAATGTACTTAACACTAGTGAACCACACACTTAAAAATAGTTAAGATGATAAATATTATGTGTATTTAATCAGATTTTTTAAAAAACTGTTTCTAAATAAAAAGGTGCAAATAGTAAAGATAAAGCTTACATTTCTGTGGACCCCTATCCAGTCTCAGTCTCTTTCTCAAAGGTAGACACTTCTAAGATTAGTATCCTTTTCAGTCCTTTCCTGGTACACTTATATGCCTGTCTGTACTTATAGAAACATAGTTTTAAAAATATATAAATGACATATTATGCATACTTTGCTTCTTTTCCTCTCAATACCATGTCTTAAAGTTCATTATGTACAGATTTACCTTACCCTTTTTAATTCCCACATAATATTTTATTGTATAGAGATACCTTTTCTTATCTATTCCTCTATTGATGATATTCAAGATGCTTTCAATGTTTCACTATTACAAGCAATGTTCAGCAAATATGCTTGTAAACATGTGAAGTGTAACATATAAATACCAAGGATTAAAACAGCTGAGTATGAGTACTTTAAATTTTGACCCTGTCAATTTGTTCTCCAAAAGACTGGGTGCTGGAGAAGCTGTCAACCTGGAAATGTCAGGAGGTGCATATAAGAACTGAAATTCCCACCAGCATCCTCTATCTAATATAATGAAACTTTAGTTTTTGCCAATTTGATACCCTGCCAGCCCATCTTAAATCAGAAGCCTTTGCCTCAAGTTCTGCTTGATTTTTAAACTTTTATTATCCCTTTTCTCCTGGTATTCTTCACACCTAAAAAGAAAGAGGAAAAAGAAAAAAATTCTGTCCAAATATCAGAAGACAACTATAATAGGTATAAATCATTTAACATAGATTTCTTCTTTACACATAAATCTATAAGAAAGGAAAATACAGCTGTCAATTTTGGCCTTTCCTGTCATCAATTCAGGAGAAAAATGACTTAAAAACTATAAAAATCATTCTCATGAAAAGCCAAATTTTCTTCAAACATTACGGATGCGGAATATTTAATGGCATGATACAAGATACTGCTCTTAGAAAGATGAGGTCAGGAAACCTTCTCATACCAGCATAAGGAGAATTATTAATGAAAGTAATGAAAGGTTACAAATACTGGGTATAGGATCTATGCTAAGTAGTGTGCTAAGCACCTACTATCTTATTATATTTTTATATTAATACCATAAAGTGTGCTGCAGCATACTCATTTTGCAGTTTAGGCTCAGAAAGGCCATAAAATGTATAAGATAGAAACAAAAAAAGCATTCAGAATTTGAATCCAAGTCTGTTTACCCCAGAGTTTTCCCCATTGTTTTCTACTGACTTTCTGTGAAAATGATATTTAAGGTCACAGTAACAATGGTCATAGATGTGACTCAAAGGAAAATTAACTCCCCTATTAAGTGTTTTCATTAATTAAAATTAACTATAAATCATTTAAATTGATTCCTCTTCCTTCCATAAGAGATCTGTACAAATGGTAAAGATGTGGTCAAAATAAATGCTGACAGGCAGCCCCAGTGGCCCAGCGGTTTGGCGCCACCTTTGGCCCGGGATGTGATCCTGGAGACACCAGATCAAGTCCCACATCAGGCTCCCTGCATGAAGCCTGCTCCTCTCCCTCTCCCTCTGCCTGTCTCTGCCTCTCTCTCTCTGTCGTGAATAAATAAATAAAAGCTTTAAAAAAATTTAAAAAAATAAATGCTGACAATTAGTATCTAATAAAGTCATATGAACTGCTCCCAGGAATATGCCACCATCTACAAATTCTCCATCTAGAGAGAGTGATGCAGACAGGATGACTCAGGCCTTCCATGTTTCTTTAAGTCCTTTCACTCACCCAACCAGGCCACTCAGAGCACTCACAGCTCAGTATAGGTAGGTTCTGATCCTGGCAGCAAATACAGGCTCTCTCTGTTGCCTCTATCAGATCCACACTTTCAGCAAGTTTCCCTTTTCTCTAAGAACCAGCCCTTAGCCATAGCCCTCACCTCTTAGTGTGAGCTCTCAGGAATCTGTTACTTGGGCATGATGTTCTCTTTACCTTTTCCCTGGAACCCTCAAGCCTTAGGAATCTGAAGGAAAGAACAGGCCCGTCAACAACCCCTCCTGAAAGCCAATGGCTCTTTACTTTCTTTGTTTCTTTTAGGCTATGTGACTAAACTATTAGCTGTAAAGGAAAATGAGTATTTTACCAATATATAATTGAAAGAAGAAACAATTGTTAGAGGAAAACAATACAATGAAGGATAAAAATAAAATTTATTATATTAGAATAAAAGAAAAGAAATACAAAACAAGATTTTTGAGGCTAAAAATAGCAATTCGGGTAATGAAATAAAAATGTAGATAAATACATAAATATAGAATCTTGAAATTAAAAAAAAAGAATCTTGAAATATGGTTAAAAATATTAAAAAGGATTTAGAAGTGCTAACTTACAGAATTCATAGCCTTTAGAGTGTATACAACATTAGTTATACCTTTATGTTTTAGTAAGAATATATACAGTAGTAAATGACACAGGGTGCAGAAACGAGTACACACAGCAAGGCTGAGATTGCCTATACTTAGAAAGGCCTTCTTGTGTACAAGAAACAACAGGTGTTGGCAAAGATGTGGAGAAAGGGGAACCATCTTACACTGTTGGTGGGAATGCAAACTGGTGCAGCCACTCTGGCAAACAGTTTAGAGGTGCCTCAAAAGTTAAAAATAGAACTACCCTAGGATCCAGCAAGTACACTACTAGGTATTTACCCAAAGAGCACAAAAATATGAATTCAAAGGGATATATGCACCCTGCTGTTTATAGCAGCATTATATACAATAGCCAAATTATAGAAACAGCCCAAGTGTCCATCAACTGATGAATGGATAAAGAAGAAGTGGTGTATATATATAATGGATTATTACTCAGCCGTCAAAAAGAATGAAATCTTGCCACTTGCAACAACATGGATGGAGCTGGAAAGTATTATGCTAAGTGAAATAAGATAGAGAAAGATACCATATTATTTCACTCATATGTGGAATTTAAGAAATAAAACAAACAAGCAAAAAAAAAAAAAAAACAAGCATGGGGGAAAAAAGGGAGAGAGAGAGGCAAACCAAGAAACAGATTCTTAGTATAGAGAACAAATTGATGGTTACCAGAGGAAGTGGGGGAGATGGGTGAAATAAGTGATGGGGAATAAAGAGTGTACTTGGAGTACCAGGTGTTGTATGTGAGTGTTGAAACACTAAATTGTACACCTGAAAGTAATATTACACTGAATGTTAATTAATTGGAATTTAAATAAAGACAAAGAAAAAAAGAAAGGCCTGCTTGAAAAATTGGTCCCTGGCTGACCTCTGGTCACTTGACTGGTAAATAGTTCCCCACACTGATATAAAATTTTCCCTTAATAATAAGAGTGGCCTAGACTATGCAAACAAAGTGGTTTATATTCCATCTACTTCCCTTCTGGGTGTCTGGAATCTTAGTATGTGCTAGGGAGGAGTACCTACATGAGCATCCCCATTTAAAGCCTTGGGACTTAGTCTCTAATGAGCTCTCTGGTAAATAATGGTTCACACAAGTTGTCACACTCATTGCTAGAGGAATTAAGCATGTCCTGTGCAACTCTATTGAGAAGGAACTCTTGGAAGCTTGTTTCTGGTGTCTTTCCTTCAGACTCTGGTCCTGGTGTCTTTTATCTTTACTTTTATTGCTTTTGCTTTGGAGCCTTTGTTAGCCCTGATTATTACTAATAAAACGGAACATATAAAACCTGTACACACACACCCAACTACAAAGCACAAGAAGCAAATCCTGATAAAACTAGAGGAAGAAATAAACAAGTCCACCAGTTGGTGACTTCAACACTCCCTCTCAAAAATTCAAAGAAATAGAAAAAAACTAGCTAAGATACATACTTATCAACTCTCAGGACCTAACTGAATTTACAGCAGACTTCATCAAACAGCAGCAGAAAACACAATCTTTCCAAGTGTCCACAGAATATATGTTGAAACCATTCTGAGCCAAGAAAAAAAAAAACCTTAAGAAACTTAAAAGAAGTAAAAACAAACAGTGTTTTCTCTGGTAACATGGATCAAATAGAAATCAATACCACAAGCAGAGTCCAGTAAAACTGAAAACAATGTATCAAAATTTGTGGGAGGCAGATACAGCATCACTGAGAGGGAAGTTTTTTCTTTTTTATCATTAAAGGCTTACATTAGAAAACTCAACACCAATTCATGATTTTAAAAAACTATCATCTCAAAAAGGTGAGAAGGTCACTTCCTCGACTCAATAAAGAACATCTACGATTAATCTACAGCTATCCTTGTACATAAAAATCCACCCCAAAACAGAAAAATATATCTGATTCTCAAGTGCACATTGAACATTTATCAAAATAGATTTGATTGTGGGCTATAATACAAGTCTCAGTATCTTCAAAAAAACCCTCAAATTATACAATGTATGCTCTCTGGCCACATGGAATTAAATTAGAGATCAATAACAGAAAGATCTTTAGGAAAATGCTCAGATATTTGGAAACTAGATAACATACTTCTAGAAAGCCCATGAACTAAATAAGAAAATCAAAAGGGAAATCTGAATGTATTTTGAACTGAAAGAAGATGAAAACGTTTAAAATTTGTGCTGCTAAAAAGTGATGCTTCATGGAAAATTAACAGTAGTAAGTTCTTAACAACAACAAAAAAAGATCTCAAGTCAGTCATATCATCTTCTATCTTAAAAGAATCCTAAGAGCAAGAATAAATCAACCTAAAGTGGGACACCTGGGTGACTCAGTGGTTTAGCATCTGCCTTCGGCTCAGGGCATGACCCAGGAGCCTGCTTCTCCCTCTGCCTATGTCTCTGCCTCTCTTTGTCTCCCATGAATAAATAAATAAAATCTTTTTTAAAAAAACAGCCTTGCAGCCCCGGGTGGCTCAGTGCCAACTTCAGCCCAGGGCGTGATCCTGGAGACCCGGGATCGAGTCCCACATCGGGCTCCCTGCATGGAGCCTGCTTCTCCCTCTGACTGTGTCTCTGCCTCTCTCTCTCTCTCTCTGTCTCTCATGAATAAATAAACAAAGCCTTTAAAAATAAAATAAAACAACCTAAAGTAAGTATAATTAAGAAATAAACTTCAAAGCAGTAATCAATGAAATGAATAGCTGTTTCTTTGGGAAGTTCAGTAAAACTGATAAATCTCCAGCTAGACTAATCAAAAAAAATGTGAAGGTACAAATTACCAATGTCAAGAACAATAGAGTTGACATCACTACAGATTTTTTAAAATGTTGAAAGGGTTAACAAGGGAATATTATAAAGAACTTTCTGCAATATATTTGACATGTTCAATAAAATAAATTCCTCAAAGACTCAAATTATCAAATCCCACTCAAAAAGAAATCAGTAACATGAATAACACTGTATATATTAGAGAAACTGAGTATGTAGTAAAAAGCCTTGCCACCAAAGAAACTTCCAGATCCAATAGTTTCACTGTTTAATTCTACCAAATCTTTAAGGAAGAAATAATGTCAATTTAATATAAACTCTTTCAGAAAATTGAAAGGGAGGTTATACTTCTCAACTTACTCTATGAGGCCAGCATTAACCATAATACAAAAATTAGATATAGAAATTATAAGAAAATAAAGCTATTAATCAGTATCTGTCATGAATATATATGCAAAAATTCTAAACAAAATTTTACCAAATCAAATTCAACATTATATAGTGCTTGCTTCAGCAGCACATATACAAATTCAACAATATATAAGAAGTATAATGCATCATAACTAAGCGGATTTATTCCAAGAATGCACAGACATACAAAAATTAAATCAAATGATCATAGACCTAAATGCAAAACCTAGAACCCAAAACACTTCAAACAAAAAACATAAATTATTTGTGGCCTAGGTTAGGCAAAGATTTCTTTGATATGACACCAAAACCTCCATAAAAGATAAAACTGATACACTTGATTTCATCAAATTAAGAACTTCTATTCTTTTTTGTGTGAAGATTTTACTTATTTGAGAGAGAGAGAGAGAGAGACAGAGAGAGAGAGCACAAGCAGGGGAAGGGCAAAGGAAGAGGGAGAAACAGACTCCTGGCTGAGCAGAAAGCCCAACATGGGGCTCAATCCCAGGATCCTAGGATCATGACCTGAGCTGAAGGCAGACCCTTAACCGAAACCATAGACTGGCAGAAAATATTTGGAAATCATATATCTAGTAAGAGATCTTGTTTACAGAGTAAAGAACTAAGTCAATATTAAGAAAACAACCCAATTTTTTACATGGGCAAAAGATCTGAACAGACACTTCACAAAAAAAGATGCACAAATGGCAAGCATATGAAAAGATGTTCAACATTATTAGTTATTACAAGAATGCAAGATATCATTCTGTACCTACTAAGATTAAAAAGGCCTGGATGTGGAGGGACTGGTGCTTTTCATACATTGCTGGTGGGAATATAAATTGCTATAACTACTTTTAAAAACACCTGACAGTTTTTTTTAAAAAGTTAGACATATACGTACCATCCAAATCAGCCATTTCACTTCTAGGCATTTACCAAGAAAAGGTATATGTCCATACAAAAGTATGTGAGTGAATATTCATAGCAACTTTATTTGTAATAGACCCAAACTGGAAATAACTAAAAGCTGAATAAACAAATTGCAGTATATCCATACAACAAATTACTACTCAGCAATAGAAAGGAATGAATTATTTTTTAAGATTTTATTTATTTGTTTATTTATTTATTTGAGAGAGGGATAGAGCACAAGCAGGAGAAGGGGCAGAGGGAGAGAGAGAAGCAGACTCCCCACTAAATGCAGAGCCTGAAGCAGGGGCCCAATCCCCAGATCCCAAGACCATGACCTTAGACAAAGTCAGAGGCTTAACCAACTGAGCCACCCAGTGCCCTGAAGGGAATGAACTACTGATAGACATAGCAACATGGATGAATCTCAGGCAAATGTGGTGAGTTAAAGAAGCCACACTAAAAGGAATAATCTGATTCCATCTATATAAAATTCTGAAAAATACAAACTTACCTATTGTGACATAAACCATCAATGAATGATCAATGGTTGCCTGGTAAGAAGGAGGTGCTGGAAAAAAAAAAAAAAAAAGAAGGAGGTGCTGGGTGGAGGAAAGCATTAGAAGAAGTTACAAGGAATCATTTGGGGGTATTAACTATGTTCATAACTGAGCATAGTTCATATGTAACTATGATGAGTTCATAACTGTGCATGTAATTTTGTGTGTATATAAACATGCATGCTTATATGTATGTGTATATACACATTTATGAACATATATATTCATCATATGTATATGAACATATTATATATTTTACAAATGTGTGTCTATACATGAATATATGGTACCTATCACGTATATATATGTCAAAACTTATTGAATTGTCCACTTATTTTAAATATATGCATTGAATTATATGTCACACCTCAATAAAGCTGTTTTTTTAAAAAATAAGAAAATAAAGGAAACTGGGCATTACTTTGCATAACTGCTAAAGATGGACAGGAAGGCCAGCTAGAGTTGCCATTATGAACTCACTGTCACCTTGCACAGAGAACCCTGGAGACTGCTCTAAAAACAGTTACATTTCTAAGGATGTACTAAGTACTCATGTACAGGTAATATCAAAATCTCTGCTCCTTGGAGCTAGTTTCATAAAAAACAAAGGATATGTTAGCCAAATGTAATGAATTGTGAGAATCCCTTATGTGTTAGAAATATAGGATATATAACAGAATCTTTAAAGGAATCTTTATAGTTCTTTAAACTAAGAACTATAAATTGTTATAATGCTAGTAGGCATATAGGTATCATTGATCTTCTGGTTTGATAATAATAATCATTTCCATTTAAGGATACAAATAACCTACACATAGAAAGTAACCTCTTCATTGAACCCTAATTTTAGGCTACAGCTAAAGAACTCAGCTTTGGCTGCTACTATTTGCAATGCAGTTGACAAAAACCCACTTAGCAATCTAGTTAATCTGGCATTACAGAGTCCCCCAACCTGTAGCTTTGCCATATGTAACCTTTAAAGATATGTATCCAGCAAAGTATTTTATGTGTGTTACATGGCCATCCCATTTATATGATTGTTAGACGTTAGTTCACAAACTAGCAGCTTAATGAGAATCCTATACTCATAGGATTTAGAGCTAGAAGGAATCTTAAAGTTTACTTATTTAAACCTCTTTCACCCTCTCATTTACAGAAGTACCAGAGGCTTTGTTGCTGTAACAAATTACCACAAATTTAGCAGCTTAAAACACCCATTTATTGGGGCTCCTGGATGCCTCAGTCAGTTAAGCATCCAGCTCTTGGTTTTGGTTCAGGTCATGATCTCACAGTTGTGGGATCAAGTCCTACATTGGGTTCCATGCTCAGCATGGAATCTGTTTGAGGCTCTCTCTCCCCCTCCCTCTATCCATCTCCCCCACTTGTTTGTGCACTCTCTCTAAAATAAATAAAATCTTCTTTAAAAAACCCACTCACTTATTATTTCACAATTCTTTAGGTCAGAAATCTAGGCAGGCTTACCTGGGAATTGTGCTTAGGGTCTCAAAAGGCCAAGTCAAGGTATTAGCTGGCTTGGGCTCTTATCCAGGGGCTCTAGAAAAGGATCAGCTTCTAGGCTTATTCAGGTAATGGCAAAAATCAGTTCTGTAAGGTTGTGGGGAGTAGTTCTACTACTTCTTCAAAAGTAGTACAGGGGATCCCTGGGTGGCTCAGTGGTTTAGCACCTGCCTTCGGCCCAGGGCGTGATCCTGGAGTTCCAGGATCAAGTCCTACATCGGGCTCCCTGCATGGAGCCTGCTTCTCCCTCTGCCTATGCCTCTACCTCTCTCTCTCTCTCTCTCTCTCTCAGTCTGTGTCTCTCATGAATAAATAAATAAAATCTTTTTTAAAAAGTAGTAATAGCCAAAGTCTATTGAATGCTTACTATGTCTCAGGAATATTACACAAATTAATTTATTTAATTCTCACACAGGTATGTTCTTTCTATACACAATTTGTTAAGGGTTTTATATCACAAAAGGATATAATCTGTCAAACACTTTTTCTGCATCTCTTGGGAGAATAATGATTTTTTTTATTGTGTAGTCGAGATACAATATATTAGTTTCAGATGTACAATATAGTGACTCAACAGTTACATACATTACAAAGTGATCACCATGCTAAATCCAGCTAACCTCTGTCACTATACTATGTACATACTACATATTATTAACTATATTTCCTTTGTTGGACATTGCATCCCTATGTCTCATTTATTTTATAACTAGAAGTTTGTATACTTTAATCCTCTTCACCTATTTTGCCCATCCCTGACATAAAATCATGATTTTTTAATCTTTCATTCTTTTAGTGTACTATATTAATCACATTTTTTCCTTTGCATGTGTTAAACCATCCTCCCATCCCAGGGATAAATCTCACTTGGTCATGCTGTTTAACCATTTTAATGTGTTGTTGAATTCAGTTTGTTAATATTTTGTTGAGAATATTTGCATCTATATTCATCAAGAGTACTGGGTCTATTCAAAAACCATAGGATTTCACTCATAAGTGGCATTTGGGAAAGAAAACAAATGAACATGGGAAATGGGAAAAAAAGAGAAGCAAACTGTAAGAGACTCTTAATAATAGAAAACAAACTAAGGGTTGATGAAGGGATGTGGGTGGGGGATAGGCTAGGTGGGTGATGGGTATTAAGGAGGGTACTTCTTATGATGAGCACTAGGAGTCATATGTAAGTGATCAATCACTAAATTCTACTTCTGAAACATTACATTATATGTTAACTAACTAGAATTTAAATACAAATTTTGGGGAAAAAAGAGTATTAGTCTATAGTTTTCTTTAAAAAAAAGATTTTATTTATTCATGAGAGACACAGAGAGAAAGAGAGAGAGAAAGGCAGAGGCACAGGCAGAGGGAGAAGCAGGCTCCATGCAGGGAGCCCAACATGAGACTCGACTCGATCCCGGACTCCAGGATCACGCCCTGGGCTGAAGGCGGTGCTAAACTGCTGAGCCACCCGGCTGCCTGGTCTATAGTTTTCTTACAGTGCCCTTACAAATTATCAGGGTAATGTTGGCCTCATAAAATGAGTTTGGAAGTATTCTCTCCTCTTCGGTTTTTTGGAAGAGTTTGAGAAGGACTCACATTAATTCTTTGAATGTTCAGTAGAATTCACCAGTCAAACCATCTGATCCTTGGCATTTCTGCCTGGGAGGTTTTTGATTACTGATCCAACCTCCCTACTCATTATTGTTCTGTTCAGATTTTCTATTTCTTCCTAATTCAGTCCTGGTACATTGTATGTTTCTAAGATTTTATCCATTTCTTCTAATTTATCCAATTTGTTGGCATATATTTTTTTAAAAGATTTTTAATTTATTCATTCATAGAGACACACACACACACAGAGAGAGAGAGAGAGAGAGAGAGAGAGAGAAGCAGAGACACAGGCAGAGGGAGAAGAGGGAGCCCAACGTGGGACTCGATCCCAGGGCCCCAGGACCACACCCCGGGCTGCAGGAGGCACTAAACTGCTGTGCCACCGGGGCTGTGCTGTTGGCATATAATTTTTCATAATATTCTCTTCTTTATATCTGTGTGGTGTCAACTGTAATGTCTCCTCTTTCATTTCTGATTTTGGCTTCTCTTTTTTCTTTTTAAAGATTTCATTTATTCATGAGAGACACAGAGAGAGACAGAGAGAGAGAGAGAGAGAGAGGCGCAGAGACAAAGGCAAAGGGAGAAGCAGGCTCCATGCAGGGAGCCTGACGTGGGACTTGATCTCCAGTCACCAGGATCACGCCCTGGGCTGAAGGCGGCGCTAAACCGCTGAGCCACCGGGACTGCCCTTCTCTTTTTTCTTAGTCTAGTTAAATTTGTATCAGTTTTGTTTATCTTTTTGAAAAAAAAAAAAACCACCTCTTCATTTCATTGATCTTTTTTATCGCTTTTCTGGTTTCTATTCCATTTATTTCTTCTCTGATCTTTGTTACTTCCCTTCTTCTACAACTTTGAGCTTAGTTTGCTTTTTCTTTTTCTAGTTCCCTAAAGTATAAACTTAGGTTGTTTGTGTGAGATCTATTTTCTTAATATGTGCATTTATTACTATAAACTTCCCTTTCAGAATGGCTTTTGCAGCATCCCATGGGTTTGGGTGTGTTGTTTCCATTTTCATTTGTTTGGGGATATTTTTTATTTCCCTTTTGATTTCTGCTTTGACCCACTGGTCATTTCAGAGTGTGATGTTAATTTCACACTCCTGTTGAAAATTTGTAGATTTTCCTCCTTTCCTCTTGTTGCTGACTTCTAGTTTCATATCATTGTGATGGAGCAGATACGTGGTATGACTTCAATCTTCTCAAATTTGCTAAAACTTATTTTGTGATACTATCTATCCTGGAGAATATTCCATGGGCACTTGAAAAGAATGTGTATTCTGCTTCTGTTTGATGGAACATTCTTCTATAAACGTCTATTGAGTCCATTTGGTCTAACATATGGTTCAAGTCCAAAGTTTCCTTGTAGATTTTCTGTCTGGCTTACTGAAAGTGGGATACTGAAGTCTGCAACTTTTATTTTTCATGTCTTTCATTTTTATCACTTCCCTCCATTTCCTATACCAGAATCTCTGAGAGTAAGATTCCTTATTTGTATAGTTTATGGCAAGAATGTTTTTGGATAGTTCACAGCTTAACTGTGTGAACTAAAAAAAGATAGATTATCTAAAAAATAGGTTCTGAAGATAGTGTGGGGCTGGCATATTAGTTACTAACATGGCTGGGAAAAAAAGGCAAAAACAGCAAAAGGCAGAACAATAACTCAAAACAATATAATTTTAATGCCAAATATGTAGACAAGAATAGTTTTACCTTTAAAAATCATCTACTTACTAGGCCCTCTTTGGAAATACTAAAATATTCTGATTGTGTTTGTTTCATAATTATGAGCTATTCTTCCCCATTAGGCAGTGATCTCCTTGAGACCAAGGACTATATATAATTTAATTTCTGTATCTCTAATGCCCTGCGACAAAATAACTGGTACACTGTAGGAACTCAGATGAGAAAGCATGAATTCCCACTACTATCAACCTAATTCGGGTTCTTATCACTTTATATGTGACCTACCTATGATGACTCTTAATTTATTTCCCTACTTCTAATCTCATCCCTCTCAACTTCTTGCATGTTTCCATTAGCATGTCACTACCCTCTTTGAAAATCTTCAATGGGTCCTCATTTGCCTGTATCATAAAGTTCTTAACTTGATTTTCAAGGATTTTCACAAACGACCCCAATATACCTAATTTTGTATCTCATTACAGCTTTTATATAAAATGTATGTATGCCCTAGCCTCTCTAATGCATTAATCATATATTAGATTATTTTGTCCCCCACCTACTTGCTACAAGTGTTCTTACTCCTTTACTAAATTCTTTCCCAACTTCAAAGTCCAGATGAAGTCTCACCTTCAACCCTTTCTAATGTTCCCAGTCCATTAATGATCTAGGCCTCTTCTGAATTCCTATACTAATTAGTCAGTTATCCTCATTTTCTATGTGCTATCTTTTATGGTTATCTTTATACATACACTCTTTCCAATAAGACTTGTAAGTGAAGTGTTTATGACTTCCATATGATGCTCTTTACATACAAGATACTAAATTGGACTAAATTACTGTCTCTAAACCTGCCTTGTGCTCACACTTTTGCTTACTCTAATCTTCCTGCCAGGAATCCCCTATTCATTCACCTATGCAGATCTTATACATTTTCTAAGTCCCTATCTCCTCCGTTTAGCATTCTCTAATCAATAGAGCCACAGTGATCTTTTGTTCCCTCCTCTAAATTCATATAGGATTTATAACTATACCATGCACTTCTCATATCCTGCTTTTTATTGTCAGTTGACTGATCATATATATGCTTAACTTGCTGTAGCAGACTGTAAATTCATTAGAGGAATGTTTGTTTTTTATATATTTTTTATCTCCAACCAGACCTCAGACAACATGTTGCACCAGGCACAATTTTTGTTGATAAAATGAACTTAAATGTATCCAATATACTAAGGGAAATCAAACACTTATCTCCAAGAAGCAATCAACTCTAAAAAATCCCTTTAATTCCTCTTCCCATCTCAAACACCCTAAAACCAACCCCTCCCCAGGGGGAAAAAAAACACATAAACCATCTATCCAAACCAAATACAGTAAAGATGCAAGAACTGAGTATATATTCTGTACCAATTTCCTTTCCTACAGACTGTAATTATTTTTCTAATAAACTCATTAATAATTTTTATTAAAACAAATAATTCTAGTGGATGCCCTATAAACTATGTTTATCTGATCTGAAATGGGAAAGCAGATGAAAGAACTATGGTGATAATTCTTACCAAACTCAGCTTTGATAGTGGCTGTTAGATGAGAACATCCATGTGAGCATGATTAAATTAAATCCCAGGAGCCAGTAGTTGTTTGCTTTTATTTCTTAGTGACTGGTGATAATGTTTTAGATCTATCCCAGGAAGGAATTAATGTTGAGAGTATTAGGCCTTCAATATTATATTTGTCTCTTTTCCTGGATTTTCAGGATATTATCTTACTCATCTCAGTTAGCATGCCATTTCTGCAACCCATGTAAGTAGTTGTTTTATATTATCATAAGAATAAATTTCATTTAAACATATGATTTTTAAAATATGCTGCATTCCTGGGGTGCCTGGGTGGCTTAGTCAGTTAAGCATCTGACTTTAGCCAGGTCATGATCCCAGGGTCCTTGGATCGAGCCCCAAGTCAGGCTCCTTACTCAGCAGGGAGTCTGCTTTTCCCTCTCCCTTTGCCACTCTGCCTGCTCACATGCATATGTGTGCTCTCTCTCTTTTAAATAAATACATAAGTAAATACATAAATAAAGTGCTACATTCCTAAATATGACTATATTGTATCTTAGAGCCAAATACATTTTGGAGGTAAGTCATTTTTAGTTTTTAATGTTAAGTCTATGGAAAAATACTATTTGCTAATTTCTCTAAACAGAACTTTTCAGGAATTCATTTAATGTGTAGAATTGAGCAAGCTCTAAAACATTGTATTCCAATATTCAAAAGTGAGTTCAAAAACTATTTAAAAATAACATCAGGTCTTATATAACAGGAATGTTGGGAACAAAGCAGTTAACCTACAAGGCTTTCTGTTGCTGTTGTTGTTTTTACTTGATGAGCCTAAACAAACTGGTTTCCCTATATCTAATTCTGACTTTCAAAAATTCTGATCTTGAATTTAGAAGCCTGATTTTGCTTTTCTCTATTCTTGATTTTAGTTTGGCAATGTCAATCTGATCTCCTACAATCTTGTTCATATTTTTATCTGTTGCACTGACTTTTCTACATCACTTTATTTCAAGGTTTCTGACTCTACCTTGGTAGTCTTGTTCCAATTCAGAATATTTAGTTTGATTATTTAATTAGGTATTCTTGTCACTGGAATGAACAGTAACTGATTAATCCTACCCAAGCAGTACAAAAGGAAGGGTCTGAGCCATTTTACCAATAAAAGGTAAAGTGGTAAGATTAGATATGATCTTTTTTCTTTTAAAATTTTATTACACTCATGGTATGTTTATAGAATAAAAAATAAAACAGATAAAAATTTTGAAAAGAAAGAAAGCTCAAGGTGAGAAGACAGTAATAGTAACTCAGTTGTTGTAAAACAGTTCAGGACCCCTGGGTTTACAGATGAGCCTACTGAGCCATAGAGGTTTTCAATAAATTACAGAAGTATTTGATAAATTACAGAAAACTAAAGGGGTGATGAAGACTGAAGATGGAAAACTTTGAGATATATCTCAAAGTTATATAATATACAATATTTATACAAAGTTATATAATATTGTACAATAATATATAAATATTATACAATATAATATTGCATAGTATTTTGTATAATATATAATGTATAATATTATATTATATATAATGTATATTATATAATATATATTATTTTTATATATATCTCAAAGATATATAATAATATATATATTTTTTTTTAAACAAAGAGAGCAATAGACTCCCAAACGTGGCTACTCAACATGAGGTCCACAGACAAACAGCAACAGCATCACATAGAAACTTATTAGAAATGTAGATCTCAAGTTTCATCCCAGACCTACTGAATTAGAATCTCTATCTTCACAAGGTCTTGAGCTAATCACATATACATTAAAGTCCAAGAAGCATTAACATAAAACAGCAAGGATTTGTTCAGAAAAAGGCATGCTAAATTAGTCTTATTTTATCTTTTGATAAGTTTACTTAAATGATAAAGTCAGAGAGTAAATAGATATAATCTAACAATTTCAGAATAACGACTCATAATAACAGAGTATCAAGCCATCTCATTGCTTTTCTACAATTTAAAGCATATGGTCTTCCCTTATTATAGCACCACACATTACCACGATCTCATAAGTGTGTAACCTAGAATTGTCTGCACATTAACTTCTAATGAAGCTTGACTATTAAAAGGTAAAATTTTTAAAAAGGCCATTTAAGAGACATGGTATTTCCATCCATCCATCAGTGTGTTCAAAATTTTATCTTTGCATCAAGGTGCATCATTTTCTAATGTACTACATTCTAACAGTTAATGTTCTACACACTTAGCTTTCATTTCTAAAATAAACTTCTCTATATAAAACATATTTATGCTTTTGCTATAAAACTATTATCATTGTCCATTATATAATAAATAAAATGCTACATTCCTAAATATGACTATATTATATCTTAGAGCCAAATACGTTTTGGAGTAAGTCATTTTTATTTTTTAATGTTAAGTCTATGGGAAAATACTATTTGCTATATCAAATTTCTCTAAACAGAACTTTTCAGGAATTCACTTAATGTGTAGAATTGAGCAAGCTCTAAAACATTTTACTGTAATATTCAAAAGTGAGTTCAAAGCAGTACAAAAGGAAGGGTCTCAGCCAGACCCTTCTGAACTCCCTATACTGTCTATAGATGCCAATTATGCAACATAAATAAGTAAAATAGACTATAAGGAAAAGCAACTGCCGGATATATAATGCAACTTTATTATTAACTGAACAATGGTAAGGCATAGCATAGTACAAACAAGAAAATAGAAGCTATACTTTATTTTTTTTAAGATTTTTTTTTTTATTCATGAGAGACAGATACAGAGAGAGAGGCAGAGACACAGGCAGAGGGAGAAGCAGGTTCCTCGCAGGGAGCCCGATGCAGGACTCAATCCCGGATCCCGGGATCATGCCCTGAGCCGAAGGCAGGCATTCAACCGCTGAGCCACCCAGGCGTCCCTAGAAGCTATACTTTAAATTTAAAATTTAAAAGTAAAAATACTTAATTTATCAACTCTTCCTTTTGAAATTGATTTCTCTGTTGATTGGGAAATAGAAACCTGAAACTCTTCTATACCAATATGTCAATAGCCACATGGGCTGACAGGGAAAAAGTAGATGTCTACATGAAAATTCAGGTACTGCTATCAAGAGATGTCAGAAAGTAGAATGAATGAATGACATCTGACCAAAAGCAATTAATGTCCATTACATCTGATATGCCTAAGTTGTCTAGCATTCAATACCATATTATAGTACAGTTCAATTTGTAGTTCTTCATTCACATTAATTGAAAAAGGCAAAATAAATAGCTTTTCATTATCATAATGTTGGAAATGAGAAAACATTTTAAGAATTCAATCTGTGAATATGTAGTTTAGGTAATCACTTCTATCTCTGGAAGCCAATTTCAGCATAGAGAAGTAAGTCAGATTATTCTTTGCCAATGAGTTACCCAAAGAAATTACTTCACTAAGAACATATGAATTACAATTTACATTTGTGTAATTACTTATGAATGCATTTCAGAGAGAGAGATTCAGAGTGTTTACATGAGTTGTCAACAGTCACCCAAGAGGTCAAGTCTTTGAGCTGAGGCAGAGATTTTCTCGTGGATGACACGAACAAGTTGAATTCTTTCAAACAGTTCAAAACATCTCTTTAGCACCTTGTCTTGAATACTGGGCTGCATCATACAGATCTCCCCTTCAGGACCGAAGTGTTTATTTCCAGATTGCTCTTTAGAAATTACCCTGAAGAGGGGCACCTGGGTGGCTGAGTTGGCTGAGCGTCTGCTTTGGGCTCAGGTCATGATCCCAGGGTCCTGGGATAGAGCACCCCATCTAGCTCCCTGCTCAGCAAGGGGTTTACTTTTCCCTCTCCCTCTGCCTGCCACCTGCCCTACTTGTGCACTCTCTTGTGCTCTCTCTCTAATAAATAAAATAAAATCTTTTTTAAAAACTAGAAATTACCCTAAATAAAGAAAGCCATCTCACGCAAGCTTATGCCCCCT
Source organism: Vulpes lagopus (assembly GCF_018345385.1). Taxonomy (NCBI): domain Eukaryota; kingdom Metazoa; phylum Chordata; class Mammalia; order Carnivora; family Canidae; genus Vulpes; species Vulpes lagopus. Next base: position 54,696,548 of record NC_054848.1, read on the forward strand.
TTCTAGGGCAGCTGGTATCCAAGACTAGTCAACACTGGGTTATAAGACATGGCCATCTTATTCTAACCAAGAATAATTCTAAAGGACCATCCCAGCCAGAGTTCTCGGTGAGGTAAGCTGAGGCCTTGTGACTTTACATTAGCCCAATTTCTCCCTTTATCTAGTCCAGCCTCCTTTTCTTCCCCTCATAGGTATTAATCCTAAGAGCACCCCTTAATAAACTATCTTCACCTACACACAATCTTAAGTTTGCCTCCAGGGCAACCCAACCTTTGACAGCACCTCATCCAATAAGCCCCCTAACCTCCAAGAAATAGATGCAACTACTGTATTATGCATAAAATTTACCCAACAAAGCAATAGTCCCTGTTGAAGCCACAAAACAATATCCATCCATTCATATGTTTCAGTTTTAGCTTTTTAGCACAAAGTGCTTCCTGGTAAATTATACAATTAATAGACATCTTACACTCTTAAAAAAGACCTCAACTTTGTATTTAAATTTCAAATCAAGATTTATTTTAATAACTAGCCACTGCAGAAACATCTTCTGTAGTCACATAAATTATGTTGACCAATCAACATTACATTTGTAAAACACAGGAACTGTGTTCAAAAGTTCTGTCATATCAAAATTCTCATTGACACCACAAATAAATACGCTTTTTTATTACTTCTTTTTTTTTAATTTTTATTTATTTATGATAGTCACAGAGAGAGAGAGAGAGAGGCAGAGACACAGGCAGAGAGAGAAGCGGGCTCCATGCACCGGGAGCCCGATGTGGGATTCGATCCCGGGTCTCCAGGATCGCGCCCTGGGCCAAAGGCAGGCGCCAAACCGCTGCGCCACCCAGGGATCCCTATTACTTCTTTTACCTAAGTAAATTTACTTATTTACTTCTGCCTGTACAAGAACAACAAAAAACAAATAACCCTTTTAAAGCAACCTGTCCAATAAATTACCAACCATATCTTCAATGTGCCAACCAACAGCGTTTCAGATTAGATTTGCATTTGAAACTTAATATATTTCATGCCTCTCAATAGACACTCTTTTGTAAACTGTCATCTGTAAAACTGTTTGACTCCTGGGCAATCTTTTTCCTTAATATATAACATAAAATTGCATTTTATAACAGGATTGCTTATTTTATTCAGTAAGTTTTCATATCACTTTTCTGTACACTAGCCATAGTTTCTACTTTATATTGTGTTATTTTTTTTTATTTTTTTTTTTATATATATTTTTTTTTATATTGTGTTATAATGAGCTTGTAAGTTGTATTCATTAGACACAGACACACTTTGTATATTAAACACACCAGAATCTTTTATTTCCATCACAAAGAAATTTGTTCTCTCTTATTTTTTTGAAATGCCCTCTCAGTCTTGCTTACATTCTCTCACTTTTAAAAGAGATGTGGGTGCATAAACATTTACTTTCCTCTTATATCTGCTATAAGAATAACAACACAAAAAAAGACAAGTGACAACTTGACACACAAAAAATAAGGTAGAAAATAAGGAAGCGTGTGGACTATGTCTAACTGGAGAATACATGCTCCATGTCTAAAGGTAGCAATGGCCACTTAGCTCCAAATAATTGCTGCTCAGTGGGAATACTGACCAAGTATTCCCAGATTTTTCAATTTTTTTGAGAACTCAGAAATTCAGATTCTTATTTAAAATAGTTAAATGTTGGCACTTAATTCATCCCTATGAAACACATTTCTGGACATATCCAGCTCATGGTCCACTTATGTGCAAACTGTTTGCTATGCAATAAATTCCTTTAGAATGTAGAACTGATGAAAAAAGTTTTTCAGGTTTAAAGATAGTATTCAAGAAATGAGGGACCAAAAAACACCTATGAGATATATATAAAACAATAAAATAACAAAAAATCATTCCTTTTAAGTAATTTATTTAAATGTAAATGCATGAAACTCCAATCACAAGGCAGAGATTGGAAGAATGGATAAACAGAATCCAATGATATACTGTTCAGAGGAGACACTTTAGATTCAAAGACACAAATAGGTAGAAAGTGAAATGATGGAAAAAGATATTCCATGCAAATAGTAACCAAAAGTGAGCAGGGGTGGTTATAATAGTATCAGACAAAATTGACTTTAAATCAAAAAAAGGCACGAAAGACAAAGAAGGACATTGTGTATTAATTAAAAATCCAATAAAGCAAGAAGATATAACAATTTACATCTTTAAAGATAACATCTGGGACGCCTGGGTGTCTCAGCGGTTAAGCGTCTGCTTTTGGCTCAGGGTGTGATCCTGCAGTTCCCGGATCGAGTCCCACATTGGGCTCCCTGCATGGAACCTGCTTCTCCCTCTGCTATGTCTCTGCTTTTCTCTCTGTCTCTTTCATGAATAAATAAATAAAATCTTTAAAAAATAAATAAAGATAACATCTTTTCATAAAGATATAAATATTTACATACTTAATATTTACATACTTAATAATAGACCATCAATTTAAGACAACTGAAGGTAAAACAGCACTCAAAGATAGTGGGACACTTCAAGATCTCCTCTCAAAAATGGGTAGAACAACCAGACAGAAGTAACAAATATAAGACTTTAACAACACAATAAACCAACAGGCATATATAGCACATTCTAACAGAATACACATTATTCTCAAGTGCACATGGAATATTTTCCAGGATAGACCATATGTTAGGCCACAAATTTAGTCTCAACAGATGTATTTATTTATTTTTTTGTTTGTTTGTTATTTGTTTGTTTTTACAAAGAGAGAGAGACAGAGAGAGCAAGAGGAGGGCAGTGGGGAGAGGGAGAGAAAGAATCTTAAGAAGGCTACATGCCCACTACAGAGCATGACATGGGGCTCTACCTCACGACCCTGAGGATCATGACCTGAGTCAAAATCAGGAGTCAGAAACTCAACTGACTGTGTCACCCAGGTGTCCCTCAATAGATTTTAAAAGATAGACATCATACAGAGTATCTTTTCTGATGACAAAAGTCTAAAAGTTACAAATCAGTAACAGAAGAAAAACTGAAAAACTGAAAAACTGAAAAAATTTAGGATTTGTAGAAATTAAACAATACAGTTAACCAATGAAATGAAGAAATCACAAGGGAAATTAGAAAAAACTTAAGACAATGAAAATGAAAATAAAACCTATCAAAACTTACAGTAAACAGAAAAAAGTCATGCTAAGGGATGAATTTATATCATAAATGCTTACATTCAATAACAAAAAAGATCTCAAATCAACAACCCAATTTACAACTAAAGGTAATAGGAAAAAGAAGAAACTAACTACAAAACTACCAGAAGGAAGGAAATTACAAAATTATAGCAGAAATAAATGAAATAGGGGGTGCCTGGTGACTCAGTCCGTTAAGTGCCTGCCTTTGGCTCAGGTCATGGTCTCAGGGTCCTGGGATTGAGCCTTGAGTCAGGCTCCCTACTCAGTGGGGAGTCTGCTTCTCCCTCTGCCTCTCCTCCTGCTCCTGCTCTTTCTCTCTCAAATAAATAAAATCTTTTTTAAAAAGGAAATAAATGGAGACTAGAAAAACAATAGAAAAAAATCAATGAAATGAAGAGTTGGGGTTTTTGAAAAGATAAACAAAAGTGACAAATCTTTAACTAGATTAAGAAAAACAGTAAAGGAATAAAATCAGAAATGAAAAAAAAAAGACATTACAACCTCAGAAATTAAAAGAATTTTAAGGGACTACCATGAAAACTTACATACCAAACTGAATAACCTAAAAGGAATGCATGAATTCCTAAAAATCTACTAAGCCTGAATCATTAAGAAATAGAAAACCTGGGCAGCCCGGTGGCTCAGCGGTTTAGCGCCGCCTTCAGCCCAGGGCCTGATCCTGGAAACCCGGGATCAAGTCCCACGTCGGGCTCCCTGCATGGAGCCTGCTTCTCCCTCTGCCTGTGTCTCTGCCTCTCTCTCTCTCTCTCTCTGTCTCTCTCTCATGAATAAATAAAATGTTTTTTAAAAAAAGAAAGAAATAGAAAACCTTACATACCTATAACTAGCAAAGATGTTGAGGCAGTAATAAAAAAATCTTCCAACGAAGAAAAGCTCAGGATCAGATGTCTTTACTTTCAAATTCTACTAAATATTTAAAGAATAAATGCCAGTCCTTCTTAAATTCCTCCAAAAAACTGGAGAGAAGGGGACACTCTGAAACTTATTTATGAAGCCAGTATTACCCTGATATCAAAAAAATAACAAAAGAATACCAATGGCATTTTCTTTTACAGAAGTAGAACAAGAATCCTAAAATTTATATAGAACCACAAATGACCCTGAATAGCCAAAGCAATCTTGAAAAAGAATAAAGCTGGAGGTATCATGCTCCTGGATCTCACACTATACTACAAAATACAATAATCAAAATAGTATGATACTGGTATGAAAACACACACATAGATTAATGGACTAGAATAAACAGCCCAGAAATAAACCCACACATATATATCATCCTCAATGGGGAAAAAAACTGAGAGCTTTTCCTCTATGGTCAGGAACAAGACAGGGATGTCCGCTCTCACCATTGTTATTTAACACAGTACTGGAAGTCTTAGCCTCAATAATCAGACACCAGAAAGAAATAAAAGGCATCCAAATCATCAAGAAAGATGTCAAACTTTCACTATTTGCAGATAACATGATTCTCTACGTAGAACACCTGAAAGACTCTACCAAAAAATTGCTAGAACTGATACACAAATTCAGCAAAGTTGCAGGATATAAAATCAACCTAGAGAAATCTGTATGCATTCCTATACACCTATAAGCTGCATTCCTATACACCAATAATGAAGAAGCAGAAAGAAAAAACAAGGAATCAATCCCATTTACAATTGCACCAAAAACTTTAAGATACCTAGGAATAAACCTATACAAAGAGGTAAAAGATCTATACCCTGAAAAAGATAAAACCTGATGAAAGAAATTGAAGATGACACAAAGAAATGGAATCTATGCTCATGGATCGGAAAACAGTGTTCAAATTTCTACACTACCCAAAGCAATCTATACATTTAATGCCATCCTTATTAAAATTCCAACAATATTTCTCACAGAATTAGAACAAACAATCCTAAAATTTGTATGGAACCACCAAAGACTGCAAATAGCCAAAGCAATCTTGATAGAGAAAAACAAAGCTGGAAGCATCATGATTCCAGACATCAAGTTATATTACAAAGCTATAGTGATCAGGACAGTATAGTATTGGCACAAAAACAGACACTTAGATCAATGGAACAGGACAGAAAACCCAGAAATGAACCCACAACTATATGGCCAATTAATCTTCAACAAAGCAGCAAAGGATATCCAATGGAAAAAAGACAATCTCTTCAACAAATGGTGTTGGGAAAAATGAACAGCAACATGTAGAAGAATGAAACTGGATGACTTTCTCAGATCATATACAAAAATAAATTCAAAATGGATGAATTACCTAAGTGTAAAACAGGAACGATCAACATCCTAGAGGAGAACACAGATGGCAAACTCTTTAGGCACATGTACCCCCATGTTTATAGCAGCATTATCAACAACAGCTAAATTTTAAAAAAACATTTTATTTATTTATTCATTAGAGAGTCAAAGACATAGGCAGAGGGAGAAACAGGCTCCCCATGGGGAGCTGATGTGGGACTCTATCCCAGGACCCCAGGATCATGACCTGAGCCAAAGGCAGACACTCAACCACTGAGCCACCCAGGTGCCCCAACAATAGCTAAATTATGGAAAGAACTCAAATGTCCATCAAGTGATGAGTGGATAAAGAAGATGTGTTATATATATATACACACACAATGGAATATTACCCAGCCATAAAAAGAATGAAATATTGCCATTTCCAAAGATGTAGATGGAGAATTGAGTATTATACAAGTGAAGTAAGTCAGAGAAAGACAAATACCATGATTTCACTTGCATGTGGAATTTAAGAAACAAAACAAATGAATGTATGAGAAGGCGGGGGGGAAAAAGAGGGGAAAGCAAAACATAAGAGACCCCTAACAATAGAGAACAAACTCGGGGTTGATGAAGGGGAGGTGGGCAGGGGATGGGCTAAATGGGTGATGAGTATTAAAGAGGGCATTTGTTGTGTTGAGTACCGCGTGTTGTGTGTAATTGATGAGTTACTGAATTCTACTCCTGAAACCAATATTACACTACATGTTAACTAGAGTTTAAATAAAAATTTGAAGAAAAAATTAGAAGACAAAGAAACTGCATGGTCCAGAAATCTAAAACATATACTATCATGTCCTTTAAGAGAAAGTTTGCTACTGTGAGTGAGATGAAGACAGGTGGAATGCCCACAAAATCTGAAGATAACATAAACTGGAAAGAGTAGTTAAGAACACTATATGACAGAATCAAAATTCACAGGATTAGAACTGAAAAAAATGCTATAAAAATTAGATTGAAACTTAATAGCTTATAAAATATATGTGGGATAGGGACGCCTGGGTGGCTCAATGGTTGAGCGTCTGCCTTCAGCCCAGGGCATGACCCTGGGGTCCCAAGATCGAGTCCCGCATCAGGCTCCCTGCATGGAGCCTGCTTCTCTCTCTGCCTGTGTCTCTGCCTCTCTCTCTCTGTGTGTCTCTCATGAATAAATAAAATCTTTTAAAAATATTTATGTGGGATAATAGAAAATATATATTGATCTCTGCCCCCAGTTCCTAGCACAGAGATATAAAACCCTCGTCATTTCCTAATAAGACACTAAGAACATCTCTTGTTCCAATATTTGTTTTTTACCTCATCCCTGACACAGAGCTCCTAAAACTCCTATAAATTCAACATCTTTCATTCTATTGAGGTTACTCTGGGTGGCTTCTGGATGGGGGCTTATCACCCGAAAGATTAAGCCATGATTAGAAGCTTAGAATTTTTAGCTCTACCTCAAATCCTCCAGAGTGGGGAGAGGGACTGGAAATAGTATTAATAATTGATCATGCTTACATATAGAGGTCTCTATGGAAACTCCAAAAATGCAGAGTCCAGAGAGTTTTCAGGTTAGTAAACACATTTACAGCAGGAGGGTAATACACCCCAACTCCATATGCACTGAAGTGCTTGTGCACAAAATTCTCCCAGACCTTGCCCTATGTATCTCTTCATCTGGCTATTCATATGTATCCTTTATCATATCCCTCAATAAACTGGTAAATATAAGTTAAGTGTTTCCCTGAGTTTTGTGAGCCATTCTTTTTTTTTTTTTAAAGATTTCATTTATTTATTCATGAGAGACAGAGAGAGAGAGAGAGGCAGAGAGAGAGAGAGGCAGAGACAGAAGCAGGCTCCATGCAGTGAGCCTGATGTGGGACTTGATCCCGGGACTCCAGGACCACGCCCTGGGCTGAAGGCAGTGCTAAACCACTGAGCCACCCGGGCTGCCCTTTGTGAGCCATTCTAACAAACTAATTGAACCTGAGGAGGGAGGTGTTAGAACCTCTCTGATCTATATATATATATATCCAATTGGTCAAAAACAGATGATAACCTAGGCTTGCAACTGGCTTCTGAAGTATGTGGGGAGGGGGCAGTCTTGTGAGACCAAGCCCTTAACCTGTGGGATCTGATGCTATTCGCCAGGTAGATAGTGTCAGAATTGAGTTGAATTGTAGGACACCCAACTAGTGTCACAGATAACTGCTTGGTGTGGGGGAAAACCTCCGCATATTTAGTGACAAGAAATGTTTTGTGTAAGTAGTAAAGGAGACTCACAGAGAAAAAATCCACATGAGAAAAACACAGAACAGGAAAGAACTAGTTTTCCTTATAGTGTGGCCATTGGGTACTTATTCAATCATAAAAGTAAAGAACATGGAATTCAGAGATAAGAGCAACTGATATGGCAAACACCTAATATTCTAAGCCCAGTAAATTCACTATGTGTTGTGGTTGTGAGAAAAGAGCTAATCTTAACACTGGCTTCATTAAAAGAAACAGGCTCCAGAACAGGGCTGCTCAGTTGAACTTCCTATGATAACGGAATTGTCCTCTATCTGCACTGTTTAGTAAGCTATAGCCATTCACCACACGTGGCTAATGAGACCTAATGTATCTAGGGTGACTAAGGGACTAAATTTTTTTATTTTGCTTAATTTTAGCTAGTTTAAATTTAAATAGCTATATGTGGCTAGTTGCTACAATATTGGATAGTGCAGGTTTAGAACATTTAAAAAATGAAAAGTAGATACTCTTGGTTAGACCACATCTGTAGTATTGTGTTCATTTCCAGTTACCATACTTATGAACTAGAAGTGATCAGACTAATGAACAATGTTAGGATGAAGTGGGGAAGAACTGTAAAGTGAAAGATTTTGATGTTACCACATGGCAGAACTAGCCTTAGAAATTACTGGAAAATGTGTATCAATTGTATGTAAGAAAAAATTTTGTGCTTCAGTTTTGTAGAAACATAATAATAATTATTATAATTATAAGGGATGCCTGGGTGGCTCAGTGGTTGAGCATCTGCCTTCGGCTCAGGGCATGATCCTGGGGTCCTGGGATCGAGTTCTGCATCAGGCTTCCCACAGGGAGCCTGCCTCTCCCTCTGCCTATGTCTCTGTCAGAGAGCTCTCTCTGTCTTTCATGAATAAACAAAATCTTTAAAAAAATAGACATTTTGATTGTTTCCACAGTAAAGCATTAAGCATAATGCTGCTATGAACATCACATGTGTTTTATGGACATACCTTTCCTATTTAACTCAGGAGTGGAATTGTTGGGTCATAAGGTAACTCTATTTAACTTATTGAGGAACTAAGAGACTGTTTCCAAAGATGCTGCACAATTTTACATTCCCACCATTAGTGTTATGAAGGTTACAATTTCTCTACATCCTTGCCAACATCTGTTATCTGTCTTTTTGAATACAGCCATCATAGTGGGTGCAAAGTAGTTTCTCATTGTGGTTTTGATTTGTACTTCCTTGATGGCTAATGATGTTGGGCATCTTTTCAAGTACTTATTCCCTAGTAATTCTGATGCATACTGAAGACTGGGAACCATTAAGAGGTCTGTAAATACTTGAAAGTCCCTTTTGACATTAATAATCCCATAAAAAGAGAGCCAGAGAGATGTATTACTCATAGAACTGCACTTGCTCATGCCTTCCTGTTCTACATGACATTGCCCTGTAGGTTAACTTAGGCCTAACTCCTATTTTATACAGCCCTGACTACGTTATTCCTTTCTCATTTTATTTTTCAAATTTTAAGGTAAATTTTAAAATTAACTTGACTATTGACTATTTAAATCATTAAGTAAGCAATTCCATCTTCTAATTTGATCAGCACAATAGCAGATGTGGTGCTCTGTGAATACGGATGGATATAAATGGATATACTCAATATATATCAATGAAAACCTTTGAAAAAAAGAAAATCTTTAAAAATATGTCTTTAGAGAAAAGAAAACTAATTCTACTGTACCTTTCATGATCCATCAGCAGTTTAGCAACATTCAGACAAAAGTCTAGAGACATGTCAAGATGTAATATTTCCATGACAGCTAAAAAAGATAAAAAATGAAATAATCATATCAGTTTCATTTCTGAGGAAGCTTAGCAACTTTCAATACTTTCCCTCTGTCCAAAATCAACTTTCTAAACATTTTCCATATACCATGCCATATACCTAATAATTTATCAAAATCTTTTTATAAAATAGTAACATCAAATGCTGGAATGTAGTGAAACAGGTGCTCTTCTATGGATGGCATAGTAACTTCGTACAATCTTTTTGAAAAGCAACTTGGCAATACTGTATGCTAAGAACACAGTGGTTAAAAGCTTGATACCTGAAGTCAGAGATATTTGAAACCCACCTGCCAGAAGGAGGAGCAAGATGGCGGAAGAGTAGGGTCCCCAAATCACCTGTCCCCACCAAATTACCTAGATAACCTTCAAATCATCCTGAAAATCTACCAATTCGGCCTGAGATTTAAACAGAGAACAGCTGGAATGCTACAGTGAGAAGAGTTCGCGCTTCTATCAAAGTAGGAAGACGGGGAAAGAAATAAAGAAACAAAAGGCCTCCAAGGGGGAGGGCCCCCGTGAGGAGCTGGGCTGAGGCCGCGGTGAGAGCCCCCAGGACAGGAGAGCCCCGTCCCAGAGGAGCAGGAGCTGCACCAACCTTCCCGGGTGGAAAGGGGCTCGCAGGGAGTTAGAGCAGGACCCAGGAGGGCGGGGATGCCCTCGGGCTCCCTGGGACACTAACTGACACCTGCGCGCCCAGGAGAGTGCGCCGAGCTCCCTAAGGGCTGCAGCGCACACGGTGGGACCCGGAGCAGGTCGGAGGGTCTCCGGCGGCGGCTCCGTGGAGGAGGCTGCGCGGCCGCGGCCGGGAGCGCGAATCCAACAGCGCAGGCCCCGGAGCACAGGGCGCCGGGACACAGCCCAGGATCCGGCCTCCCCCGGGACAGGCAGAGGCCAGGAGGGCCCAGGACAGCAAGGACGCTCCTGCCTGGAACTGAGCAGATCAGCGGCCCCGCCCCAGAGCCTCCAGGCCCTGTAGACGGAGAGCCCCGGAGTTACTGCGGGGGCTGAATCCAGGTAAATAGAGCTGCCCTAGCCACTGTGGCTGTTCCTCCTGGGGCCTCACGGAGTAAACAACCCCCACTGAGCCCTGCACCAGGCAGGGGGCAGAGCAGCTCCCCCAAGTGCTAACACCTGAAAATCAGCACAGCAGGCCCTTCCCCCAGAAGACCAGCTAGACGGACCGGTTCCAGAGGAAGTCAAAGGACTTAAAGTATACAGAATCAGAAGATACTCCCCCGTGTTTTTTTTTTTTTTTTTGATTTCTGATTGCTTCCCCCACCCCTTTTTTTTTCACCTTTCTGTTTTCTTTCTCTTTTTCTTCTCTTTCTTCCTTTTTTTCTTCTTTTTCTTTTTTCTTTTTCTCTTTTCTTTCCTTCTCTCTCTCTCTCTTTCTCCTTTTCCCAATACAACTTCTTTTTGGCCCCTCTGCACTGAGCAAAATGACTAGAAGAAAAACCTCACCTCAAAAGAAAGAATCAGAAACAGTCCTCTCTCCCACAGAGTTACAAAATCTGGATTACAATTCAATGTCAGAAAGCCAATTCAGAAGCACTATGATACAGCTACTGGTGGTTCTAGAAAAAAGCATAAAGGACTCAAGAGACTTCATGACTGCAGAATTTAGATCCAATCAGGCAGAAATTAAAAATCAATTGAATGAGATGCAATCCAAGCTAGAGGTCCTAACGACGAAGGTTAACGAGGTGGAAGAACGAGTAAGTGACATAGAAGACAAGTTGATGGCAAAGAGGGAAGCTGAGGAAGAAAAACCTACGTTTAATTGGGGTTCCCGAGGGCGCCGAAAGGGACAGAGGGCCAGAATATGTATTTGAACAAATCCTGAAAACTTTACTAATCTGGGAAGGGAAACAGGCATTCAGATCCAGGAAATAGAGAGATCCCCCCCTAAAATCAACAAAAACCATTCAACACCTCGATATTTAATAGTGAAGCTGGCAAATTCCAAAGATAAAGAGAAGATCCTTAAAGCAGCAAGAGACAAGAAATCCCTGACTTTTATGGGGAGGAGTATTAGGGTAACAGCAGACCTCTCCACAGAGACCTGGCAGGCCAGAAAGGGCTGGCAGGATATATTCAGGGTCCTAAATGAGAAGAACATGCAACCAAGAATACTTTATCCAGCAAGGCTCTCATTCAAAATGGGAGGAGAGATAAAGAGCTTCCAAGACAGGCAGGAACTGAAAGAATATGTGACCTCCAAACCAGCGCTGCAAGAAATTTTAAGGGGGACTCTTAAAATTCCCCTTTAAGAAGAAGTTCAGTGGAACAATCCACAAAAACAAGGACTGAATAGATATCATGATGACACTAAACTCATATCTGTCAATACTAACTCTGAACGTGAACAGGCTTAATGACCCCATCAAAAGGCCCAGGGTTTCAGACTGGATAAAAAAGCAGGGCCCATCTATTTGCTGTCTACAAGAGACTCGTTTTAGACAGAAGGACACCTACGGCCTGAAAATAAAAGGTTGGAGAACCATTTACCATTCAGTTGGTCCTCAAAAGAAAGCAGGGGTAGCCATCCTTATATCAGATAAACTAAAATTTACCCTAAACACTATAGTGAGAGATGAAGAGGGACACTATCTCATACTTAAAGGATCTATCCAACAAGAGGACTTAACAATCCTCAATATATATGCCCCGAATGTGGGAGCTGCCAAATATTTAAACCAATTAATAACCAAACTGAAGAAATACTTAGATAATAATACTAAGTGACTTATACTTGGTGACTTCAATCTAGCTCTTTCTACCCTCGATAGGTCTTCTAAGCACAACATCTCCAAAGAAACGAGAGCTTTAAATGATACACTGGACCAGATGGATTTCACAGATATCTACAGAACTTTACATCTAAACTCAACTGAATACACATTCTTCTCAAGTGCACATGGAACTTTCCCCAGAATAGACCACATCCTGGGTCACAAATCGGGTCTGAACCAATACCAAAAGATTGGGATCCTCCCCTCCATATTCTCAGACCATAATGCCTTGAAATTAGAACTAAATCACAAGAAGAAGTTTGGAAGGACCTCAAACACGTGGAGGTTAAGTACCATCCTGCTAAAAGATGAAAGGACCAACCAAGAAATTGAGAAAGAATTAAAAAGATTCATGGAAACTAAGGAGAATGAAGATACAACTGTTCAAAATCTTTGGGATGCAGCAAAAGCAGTCCTAAGGGGGAAATACATCTCCATACAAGCATCCATTCAAAAAATGGAAAGAACTCAAATACAAAAGCTAACCTTACACATAAAGGAGCTAGAGAAAAAACAGCAAATGGACCCTACGCCCAGCAGAAGAAGAGAGTTAATAAAGATTCAAGCAGAACTCAACGAAATCGAGACCAGAAGAACTGTGGAACAGATCAACAGAACCAGGAGTTGGTTCTTTGAAAGAATTAATAAGATAGATAAACCATTAGCCAACCTTATTAAAAAGAAGAGAGAGAAGACTCAAATTAATAAAATCATGAATGAGAAAGGAGAGATCACTACCAACACCAAGGAAATATAAATGATTTTAAAAACATATTATGAACACCTCTACGCCAATAAAGTATGCAATCTAGAAGAAATGGACACATTCCTGGAAAGCCACAAACTACCAAAACTGGAACAGGAAGAAATGGAAAACCTGAACAGGCCAATAACCAGGGAGGAAATTGAAACAGTCATCAAAAACCTCCCAAGACACAAGAGTCCAGGGCCAGATGGCTTCCCAGGGAAATTCTATCAAACGTTTAAAGAAGAAATCATACCTATTCTACTAAAGCTGTGTGGAAAGACAGAAAGAGATGGAGTACTTCCAAATCTGTTCTATGAGGCCAGCATCACCTTAATTCCAAAACCAGACAAAGACCCCACCAAAAGGGAGAATTATAGACCAATTCCCTTATGAACACAGATGCAAAAATTCTCAACAAGATACTAGCCAATAGGATCCAACAACACATTAAGAAAATTATTCACCATGACCAAGTAGGATTTATCCCCGGGACACAAGGCTGGTTCAACACTCGTAAAACAATCAATGTGATTCATCATATCAGCAAGAGAAAAACCAAGAACCATATGATCCTCTCATTAGATGCAGAGAAAGCATTTGACAAAATACAGCATCCATTCCTGATCAAAACTCTTCAGAGTGTAGGGATAGAGGGAACTTTCCTCGACATCTTAAAAGCCATCTACGAAAAGCCCACAGCAAATATCACTCTCAATGGGGAAGCACTGGGAGCCTTTCCCCTAAGATCAGGAACAAGACAGGAATGTCCACTCCCACCACTGCTATTCAACATACTATTGGAAGTCCTGGCCTCAGCAATCAGACAACAAAAAGACATTAAAGGCATTCAAATTTGCAAAGAAGTCAAACTCTCCCTCTTCGCAGATGGCATGATACTCTACATAGAAAACCCAAAAGCCTCCACCCCAAGATTGCTAGAACTCATACAGCAATTTGGTAGCGTGGCAGAATACAAAATCAATGCCCAGCATTCAATGGCATTTCTATACACTAACAATGAGACTGAAGAAAGAGAAATTAAGGAGTCAATCCCATTTACAATTGCATCCAAAAGCATAAGATACCTAGGAATAAACCTAACCAAAGAGGTAAAGGATCTATACCCTAAAAACTATAGAACACTTGTGAAAGAAATTGAGGAAGGCACAAAGAGATGGAAAAATATTCCATGCTCATGGATTGGCAGAATTAATATTGTGAAAATGTCAATGTTACCCAGGGCAATTTACACGTTTAATGCAATCCCTATCAAAATACCATGGACTTTCTTCAGAGAGTTAGAACAAATTATTTTAAGATTTGTGTGGAATCAGAAAAGACCCCGAATAGCCAGGGGAATTTTACAAAAGAAAACCATAGCTGGGCGCATCACAATGCCAGATTTCAGGTTGTACTACAAAGCTGTGGTCATCAAGACAGTGTGGTACTGGCACAAAAACAGACACATAGGTCAATGGAACAGAATAGAGAACCCAGAAGTGGACCCTGACCTTTATGGTCAACTAATATTCGATAAAGGAGGAAAGACTATCCATTGGAAGAAAGACAGTCTCTTCAATAAATGGTGCTGGGAAAATCGGACATCCACATGCAGAAGAATGAAACTAGACCACTCTCCTTCACCATACACAAAGATAAACTCAAAATGGATGAAAGATCTAAATGTGAGACAAGAGTCCATCAAAATCCTAGAGGAGAACACAGGCAACACCCTTTTTGAACTCAGCCACAGTAACTTCTTGCAAGATACATCCACGAAGGCAAAAGAAACAAAAGCAAAAATGAACTATTGGGACTTCATCAAGATAAGAAGCTTTTGCACAGCAAAGGATACAGTCAACAAAACTCAAAGACAACCTACAGAATGGGAGAAGATATTTGCAAATGACATATCAGATAAAGGGCTAGTTTCCAAAATCTATAAAGAACTTATTAAACTCAACACCAAAGAAACAAACAATCCAATCATGAAATGGGCAAAAGACATGAAGAGAAATCTCACAGAGGAAGACATGGACATGGCCAACAAGCACATGAGAAAATGCTCTGCATCACTTGCCATCAGGGAAATACAAATCAAAACCACAATGAGATACCACCTCACACCAGTGAGAATGGGGAAAATTAACAAGGCAGGAAACAACAAATGTTGGAGAGGATGCGGAGAAAAGGGAACCCTCTTACACTGTTGGTGGGAATGTGAACTGGTGCAGCCACTCTGGAAAACTGTGTGGAGGTTCCTCAAAGAGTTAAAAATAGACCTGCCCTACGACCCAGCAATTGCACTGTTGGGGATTTACCCCAAAGATTCAGATGCAATGAAACGTCGGGACACCTGCACCCCGATGTTTCTATCAGCAATGGCCACAATAGCCAAACTGTGGAAGGAGCCTCGGTGTCCATCGAAAGATGAATGGATAAAGAAGATGTGGTTTATGTATACAATGGAATATTACTCAGCAATTAGAAACGACAAATACCCACCATTTGCTTCACCGTGGATGGAACTGGAGGGTATTATGCTGAGTGAAATAAGTCAATCGGAGAAGGACAAACAGTGTATGTTCTCATTCATTTGGGGAATATGAATAATAGTGAAAGGGAATATAAAGGAAGGGAAAAGAAATGTTGGGAAATATCAGGAAGGGAGACAGAACATAAAGACTCCTAACTCGGGGAAACGAACTAGGGGTAGTGGAAGGGGAGGAGGGCGGGTGTTGGAGGGGAATCGGTGACGGGCACTGAGGTGGACACTTGATGGGATGAGCACTGGGTGTTGTTCTGTATGTTGGTAAATTGAACACCAATAAAAATTAATTAAAAAAAAAAAGGATACAGTCAACAAAACTAAAAGACAACCTACAGAATGGGAGAAGATATTTGCAAATGACATATCTGATAAAGGGCTAGTTTCCAAAATGTATAAAGAACTTATTAAACTCAACACCAAAGAAACAAACAATCCAATCATGAAATGGGCAAAAGACATGAAGAGAAATCTCACAGAGGAAGACATACACATGGCCAACATGCACATGAGAAAATGGTCTGCATCACTTGCCATCAGGGAAATACAAATCAAAACCACAATGAGATACCACCTCACACCAGTGAGAATGGGGAAAATTAACGAGGCAGGAAACAACAAATGTTGGAGAGGATGCGGAGAAAAGGGAAGCCTCTCACACTGTTGGTGGGAATGTAAAATGGTGCAGCCACTCTGGAAAACTGTGTGGAGGTTCCTCAAAGAGTTAAAAATAGACCTGCCCTACGACTCAGCAATTGCACTGTTGGGGATTTACTGCAAAGATTCAGATGCAATGAAACGCCGGGACACCTGCACCCTGATGTTTCTAGCAGCAATGTCCACAATAGCCGAACTATGGAAGGATCCTTGGTGTCCATCGAAAGATGAATGGATAAAGAAGATGTGGTTTATGTATACAATGGAATATTACTCAGCCATTAGAAATGACAAATACCCACCATTTGCTTCAACATGGATGGAACGGGAGGGTATTATGCTGAGTGCAGTAAGTCAATCGGAGAAGGACAAACAGTGTATGTTCTCATTCATTTGGGGAACATAAATAATAGTGAAAGGGAATATAAGGGAAGGGAGAAGAAATGTGTGGGAAATATCAGAAAAGGAGACAGAACATAAAGACTCCTAACTCTGGGAAATGAACTAGGGGTGGTGGAAGGGGAGGAGGGCGGGGGGTGGGGGTGAATTGGTGACGGGCACTGAGGGGGGCACTTGATGGGATGAGCACTGGGTGTTATTTTGTATGTTGGTAAATTGAACACCAATAAAAAATTAATTTATTAAAAAAAATGAAACCCACCTGCCACCTATATGGCTACAGGGAAGTTACTAGTTTTTCTCTGCCTTTGTTGCGTCATCTGTAAAATGGGAATATATCACTAATCTCTTAGGTTTTTTGAGAGGATTACATGAGATAATGAATGTAAATTACATAGCAAAGTACCTAGCACTTAGTAAGCATTCAATAAATGACAGCTACTGTTATTATTACATATTCCCTCTACTGCAAAAAGTGTACTTCTGAAAAGTCATCTGCAATAATGGAAAATGTCTATAAGCAAATATATTAAAATCAGTAGATTATAATAATAATAAAAAGGAAATATATTCTTGAGTGTCCACTATAAGCAGGTGATAAACTATTACAAAAACCATTAAAAGTGTTGAATATGAAATAACACAGAAAAAGTAAATATGTTCTAGTATGAAAAATGTTTCTAAGATTAGGAAGTGAAAAATCAGAAAATAAAGCCTGAATGTACTATATGGTCAAAATTCTATAAAACAAACAAATTTAACCAAAATAGAGAAAATTTTGAAAATAAATTATCAAGCTGCTAGAAAAAGACTGTGTTAAGACTATTCATTTACCAAATACCTAAGAAGTGTATTCTGTGTGCCAGGAAGTATGCTTGGTGTTAAGAACCCAGCAGTGAACAAGATACACAAAAATCCCTATTGTCAAGGAACTTATATTCCAGTGAATGGTGAGACTATGGATATTTCTAATATTTTCCAAAAGTTTCCTTAAGGGGTACGTGCTACCCTTTCATAATAAAAAAATTTTCTGTATATTTTTTTTCACTTTTTTCTACCACAAAAAATACCACTGAAATTCTAATGCCAGCAGTTAGATTGACCATTCTAAGATTAAAGTACTTCCCACTAGCAAAGAAATGAACAGACTACAAAAATGCAAGCCTCATACATTCTCTCAATACAACAAAATAAAAGATAATATTTTAAGGTATAGAAAATGTGGAATCAGGGAAGTGTCCTAATTTGTAATCTGACATTGTGACTTCATTACTCTGAAAATCAAGAGAGTGGATTAAATAAAAACAATATGGGCGTAAAGAATAATTTCATTTTAAACTCTGCTTTTTATCTGCATTTTGATAAATATTGTAATGGGGGATTCTAATCTAAAATTAATGAACTTTAAAGTAGGTGACTCCATAATCCCTCTGCTCTTCCTATATTGTATTGGTTTGAGTTAAGCCTATTCCTCTAATTGGTTAGTTGGTTTACTCACCCCCATATTGACATATGGAGTCACCTCCACATTTATATTTATATATAATATAAATTATATAAAAGTGGAGCTGTCTTCCTGGTTCCTAACATTTTTCAACCTGTGTATACTGAGATGATACTGCTACCTAGAGATACAGAATCCTCTATATATTTAAGATTCTAAGGTCTTTTAGTGATTAGCTAAAATTCTAGAGGTCACAAAGTTTCAAAAGTACTAAATTAGCACTAAATTTAGAGCTACTACCAAATTTGATTACTATCCTATTTATTAAAAAGTGTTATTACTGGGCAGCCCGGGTGGCTCAGTGGTTTAGCGCCTTTAGCCAAGGGCCTAATCCTAGAGACCCAGGATAGAGTCCCACGTCAGGCTCCCTGCATGGAGTCTGCTTCTCCCTCTGCCTATGTCTCTGCTTCTCTCTCTCTCTGTCTCTCATGAATAACTAAATAAAATCTTTAAAAAAAAAAAAAAAGCAAAGCACAGCAAAGGCTTATTCCATCCAAAGTTAATCTTTTTCAATGGTGCACAACTTCAAAAGAGCAGTTGCAATTTTTGCTAAACGAAAAAACCAACAAACAAACCCTGATAATTTTTATTCAGCTCTTTTTAACTACCTATTAAATTTGCAACTATTCGCTTTCTTCTTTTTCTTCCTAGCTAACAAGCTTCTCTTTTTCTCATGTGATCAATTTCCTTCTCAGTCACCATCAAATTGCACTTACTGTTAGCATACTATAAGAGACCTTATACTCAACAAACTGGTAATGATATTTAAAAATTGTGTGTTCTTCACACACAGAGATGATACCTTCAAGGAGTTCTTCATTAGCTGTTTCACTCTTCAAGAGGATTTTCATCTTTAAGAAAAGCCCAGATGGATTTAAATGTTCCTATTTTAAATAGAGAAATCACAATGACATTAAAACTGTAGAATGTAAAAGACAATTTTCAAGCAATTGCCTGTTTTAGTCAACCATAGCAGAATGACTCATGATCAAAGAAAATCGAAATTATAAAAGATCAGATCATAAAATCCAGTTTATCCCTGAGGATATTTTCTGATATTTTATTTAATCTAAATGAAATAACACAAGGAAAAAATATTTAAACATTTGATTGAGTGGCAAGCATTTAATGGCAAGATCAACACTTAAACTGCATGAACGTAAGGCCACATTCTTGATTTGATGAGTAAAACTCCACATGTCAATTATACTTCCTTTCTTTTGGGATTTTAATAACAACTGAGGTCCTTTGGAAACATTGGCTGAATAAAATGAAAACATATTTTCTTCACTATAGGATATACCTGTTATATTTACTATTAATAACAATGTACTCTAAATGGTTTTTCCAAATCCTTGTTAGCTGGTTCTACACTATCTGTGGTCTCTTGCCTGTTTCCACTTTTGCCTGACAGGATACATCTTTAAACAGCTGGCACAGATTAAAAGTGAAGTATAGGTCCACAGAAGACAACCATTCTTTCTACAAAGCCATTTAGCCTCTATATGAACATTGTACTCTTTAGTTCCAAACGTGGCAAATAATATAGCAATTTATGTGTGAAATGCCTTAAGAATGGAAAGTTAGGGAAAGTATGCACTGGTATTAAAAGGGTTTGCGAAAAGAGATGCCATCAATACAAATAATAAACCAAGGTTGCAAATTTTAATTTATTGCATTGACACATTTCCTAACAGACATTGTTTGAATAGGTCTTAGATTCAATTCCCTTTTATCTTCAGAGATGTACAGGTCTTCAAGAGCTTGGCAGGATCTGTTTTCCTTTAGTCTACTACACTCACACAAGTTGACATTCTGATTTTCCCTTTGATTTCATTACCAAACAACTCCAGAGAATGGACAATACTTTGCTTTCATTGTATAATCATCAATTCACTTCTATGAACATTTGCACTATAGATCTATCCTTGTCTCTTGAAACTACACTTTCAGAAATCATAACTGACTATCCATTAAATCCATCAACTTTCTCCCTATAATTAATATCCTTGGGACGCCTGGGTGGCCCACCATTTGAATGTCTGCCTTCAGCTCAGGGCATGGTCAGGGGGTCCTGGGAACAAGTCCCACATTGGGCTCCCCGTGCTCCTTTCGGGAAGCCTACTTCTCCCTCTGCCTGTGTCTCTACCTCTCTCTCTGTGTCTCTCATGAATAAATAAATAAAATCTTTAAAAATATATATCCTTGTCTTTTCTGTAACTTTTCTCACTGTTGTTTCTCACTCTTATTCCTTAGATTTCTACTTGTCTTTTTTTCTTTTTGCCAAACACTTACTGGAAAAAAGGATCCAGGTACAACGAATTTTCAAGGCAAGGTATCTATAAATGCTGTTCTGTAGATGAGAAATCTGAGGCCCAGATGGAGTAACACAATGACATAGTTGGTAAGTGGTAAGAGTTGAATTTTGAATTCAGATCTTTCTGACTCTAAAGGCCATAATTTTTCCACTGTAATATGCTGCCTCTTATGAAGCTCTTCCTTAACTTATCCTGCCTCTTATTTGTCATCCAGTTTTCAGGCGAGCTTTAAAGATAATCTTGCCATATTTTAGTGTGAAGTTTATCACATACACACATGATTATATAAAATATATGCATAGTTTACAGAATAATGATAAAACAAACACCCATGCACTAATCACACAGGTAAAGGAACAGAATCATTACAGGCTGCCTGTATACTACTGCCCATTTATAACTCCCTGTCTTCCCCACAAAGGTAAATACCACCCTGAATTTTGTGCAGTAATTCCCTTTCTCTTCTTTATAGATACTCAATATATTGTTTAGTTTTGCCTGCATTTGACTTTACCTAAACAAAATATAAATTCTTCTTGGACTGCTTTTTTCATTCAATGTCATGATTTTCAGATTCATTTATGTTGATACAGAGAATTTATTTCTTTTAATTACTATATACCATAGTCCTCAAAAAGGATTCCTTCATCAGCATTACCTAAAAACTTATTAGAAATGCAGGTTTCACCATGAATCTACCGAATCATAAAATATGGGTAGGCCCTATAAATTGTGTATATGTGTGTATTATTTTTAAGAAAATGGGTAAAATAATTATTATTGATTTGCATTATGAAAAGTTTCCATTTCAACATAAATTCTAGTACTTGTTTAGTAAGAAAATAAATAAGAACACTGTGTTTTGTTTGTTTTTTTAAGATTTTACTTATTTATTGGGAGACACAGAGAGACAGAAGCATAGGCAGAGGGAATAGCAGGTTCCCTGCAGGGAGCCTGATGCAGAACTCGATCCTAGGAGCCGAGATCATGACCTGAGCCAAAGGCTCAACCACTGAGCCACCCAGGTACCTCAAGAACACTGTGTTTTAATAGGAAAACTAGTTAATATTTATGCATGCTCAAGTTTGAGAAGAACTACTGCATGGTATTCCATTGCATGAGTATATCAAAATTTACCTATTCTAATTTAGATACCAAAGTTATTTTCAACCCAATTCCTATTTTGAACAATCATGGCATTAGTTTCTGTACAATTCTACTAGCATACAAATGCAAAAACATTTTTCCAAAGTATATACATAGGAGTGAAGTTGCTGGGTGGTTGGATATGGTTAAGTTCAAATTTATCAAGTAATGTCACACTGTTATCCAAAGTAGCTCTATCATGGTGCACTTGGGTGGCTCAGTTAAGTGTCTGACTTTTGATTTTGGCTCAGGTCATGATCTCAGGGTCAAGATATTAAGCCCCATGTCACACTCTGTGCTCAGTATAGAGTCTGCTTGTCTCTTTCCCTTTGTTCTTCCCAATTTACTCACTCTCTCACTCTGACTCTCTCAAGTAAATAAATAAATAAATAAATATCTTAAAAGTAACTCTATCAATGCTCAAAAAAATTGGAATAGAAGGGCACTTATTCAATCTGATAAAGGGCATCTATGAAAAACTCACACCTAACACCATACCAAATGGTAAAATACTAAAAGATTTCTCCCTATGACCAGGAACAAGCAAAAGAAGTCTGCTCTTGCCACTTCTATTCAAAAATGTAATGGACATGTTTGCCTAGCAATTAAGGAAGAAAAAGAGATAAAAAGCACCCTGACTGGAAGAAGTAAAATTATTTCTATTTGCAGATAACATGATATTGTATATAGAAAATCCTATTCCCAGTGTGCCTGGGCAGCTCAGTTGGTCAAGCATCTGCCTTCAGCTCAGGTCAGGATTACAGGGTACCAGGATTGAGCCCCATGTCGGGCTCCCCACTCAGCAGGGAGTCTGCTTCTCTCTCTGCACCCCCACCCCTGCTCATGTGTGTGCTCTCTCTCATTGAAAATTCTATTCCCTATCAAAACACCAATAGTATTTTATACAGAACTAGAATAAATTATACTAAATTTGTATGAAACCACAAAAGACTCCCAATAGCCAAAGAAACCATGAAAAAGAAAAGCAAAGCTGGAGGCATAACAAGTCAGGACCTTAAGTTGTATTATAAAGCTGTAGTAATCAAAACAGTATAGCACTGACAAAAACAAACACTTAGATCAATGGAACAAACTAGAAAATCCAAAAACAAACCCACTATTACGTGGTCAATTGATCTTCAACAAAGCAGGGAAGAATATCCAATAGGAAAAAGCCAGTCTCTTCAACAAATGGTGCTGAGAAAACTGGAGAGCAACATGCAAAAGAAAGAAATGGGACCACTTTCTTTTGTCATACACAAAAATAAATTCAAGGCGTGGGGTAAGAGGGCAGAGAAGTAGGGTCCCCAAGTCACCTGTCCCCACCAACTTACCTAGATAACTTTCAAATCATCCTGAAAACCTACAAATTTGACCTGAGATTTGAAGAGACAACAACTGGAACACTACAGGGAGAAGAGTTTGTGCTTCTAACAAGTACAACTCATTTTTAGCCACTCTGCACTGAGGAAAATAACTAGAAAGAACTCCTCACCACAAAAGAAAGAATCAGAAACAGTACTCTCTCCCACAGAGTTACAGATTTGGATTATAATTCGAGGTTAGAAAGGCAATTCAGAAGCACAATTATAAAGCTACTGGTGGCTCTGGAAAAAAGCATACAGGGTTCAAGAGATTTCATGACTGTAAAATGTAGATCTAATCAGGCCGAAATTAAAAATCAATTAAATGAGATGCAATCCAAAATGGAGGTCCTAACGATGAGGGTTAAAGAGGTAGAAGAACGAGTGAATGACATAGAAGACAATTTGATGGCAAGGAAGGAAGCTGAGGAAAAAAGAGAAAAACAATTAAAAGACCATGAGGAAAGGTTAAGGGAAATAAATGACAGCCTCAGAAGGAAAAATCTCCATTTAATTGGGGTTCCAGAGGGCACGGAGAGGGACAGAGGACCAGAAAACGTATGAAAACAAATCGTAGCTGACAAATTCCCTAATTTGGGGAAGGAAACAGGCATTCAGATCCAGGAGATAGAGAGGCCCCCCTATAAAATCAATAAAAATCGTTCAACACTTCGACATTTAATAGTGAAACTTGCAAATTCCAAAGATAAAGAGAAAATCCTTAAAGCAGCAAGAGACAAGAGATCCCTAAATTATATGGGGAGAAATATTAGATTAACAGCACAGCTGTCCGCAGAAACCTGGCAGGCCAGGAAGGGCTGGCAGGATATATTCAGGGTCGTAAGTGAGAAGAACATGTAGCCAAGAATACTTTATCCAGCAAGGCTCTCATTCAGAATAGGAGAGATAAAGAGCTTCCAAGATAGGCAAAAACTGAAAGAATATGTGACCACCAAACCAGCTCTGCCAGAAATATTAAGGGGGACTCTGGAAAAGAAAGAGGACACCCAAAGAAATAATCCACAAAAACAGGGACTGAAGGTATTTTGATGACACTAAATTCATATCTTTCAATAGTAACTCTGAAGGTGAATGGGCTTAATGATCCCATCAAAAGACGAAGGGTTTCAGACTGGATAAAAAAGCAATACCCATCTATTTGCTGTCTACAAGAGTAATTTTAGACCTAAGGACACCTACAGCCTAGAAATGAAAGGTTGGAGAACCATTTGCCATTCAAATGGTCCTCAAAAGAAAGCAGGGGTAGCACTCCTCATATCAGATGAATTAAAGTTTATCCCAAAGACTATAGTTAGAGATAAAAAGGGACACTATATCATACTTAAAGGATCTATCCAACAAGAGGACCTAACAATCATGAATATTTATACTCCTTATGTGGGAGATACCAAGTATATCAATCAATTAATAACCAAAGACATACTTAGATAATAATACACTTATACTGGGAGACTTCAACATGGCACTTTCTGCAAATGACAGATATAATAAGCACAACATCTCCAAAAATCAAGACCTTTAAATGATACACTGGACCAGATGGATTTCACAGATATTTACAGAACTTTACATCCAAACGCAACTGAATACCACATTCTTCTCAAGTGCACATGGAACTTACTCCAGAATAGACCACATACTGGGTCACAAATCACGTCTCAACCGATACCAAAAGATTGGGATTGTCCCTTGCATATTTCAGAGCATAATGCTTTGAAACTTGAACTCAGTCACAAGAAGAAATTTGGTATAACTCAAACACGTGGAGGTTAAAGAGCATCCTGCTAAAAGATGAAAGGGTCAACCAGGAAATTAGAAAAGAATTAAAAAGATTCATGGAAACTAATGAGAACAAAAATACAACCATTCAAAATCTTTGGGATACAGAAAAAAAAAAAAAAAAACGGTCCTAAGAGGGAAATACATACAATACAAGCCTCCCTCAAAAAATTTGAAAAAACTCAAATACTCAAACTAACCTTGCACCTAAAGGAACTGGGAAAGAAAAGCAAATAAAACCTGCACCCAGCAGAAGAGAGTTAATAAAGATTCAAGCAGAACTCAATGAAATAGAGACCAGAAGAACTGTGGAACAGATCAACAAAACCAGGAGTTGGTTCTTTGAAAGAATTAATAATATAGATAAACCACTAGCCAGCCTTATTAAAAACAAAAGAGAAAAGACTCTACTTAATAAAATCATGAATGAAAGGGGAGAGATCACAACCAATACCAAGGAAATACAAACGATTTTAAAAACATATTATGAGCAGCTATACGCCAATAAATTAGGCAATCCAGAAGAAATGGACACATTTCTGAAAAGCCACAAACTAGCAACACTGGAACAGGAAGAAATAGAAAACCTGAACAGGCCAATAACCAGGGAGGAAATTGAAGCAGTCATCAAAAACCTCCCAAGACACAAAAGTCCAGGGCCAGATGGCTTCCCAGGGGAATTCTATAAAATGTTTAAAGAAGAAACAAGACCTATTCTACTAAAGCTGTTCCAAAAGATAGAAAGAGATGGATACTTCCAAGCTCGTTCTATGAGGCTAGCATCACCTTAATTCCAAAACCAGACAAAGACCCCACCAAAAAGGAGAATTATAGACCAATATCCCTAATGAACACAGATGCAAAAATTCTCAAAAAGATACTAGCCAATAGGATCCAACAATACATTAAGAAGATATTCACCATGACCAAGTGGGATTTATCCTTGGGATGCAAGGCTGGTTCAACACTCATAAAGCAATCAATGTGATAGATCATATCAACAAGAGAAAAAACAAGAACCACAAGATCCTCTCAATAGATGCAAAGGAAGCATTTGACAAAATACAGCATCCATTCCTGATCAAAACTCTTCAGAGTGGAGGGATAGAGGGAACATTCCTCAGCACCTTAAAAGCCATTTACGAAAAGCCCACAGCAAATATCATTCTCAATGGGAAAGCACTGGGAGCCTTTCCCCTAATATCAGGACCACGACAGGGATGTCCACTCTCACCACTGCTATTCAACATAGTACTAGAAGTCCTAGCCTCAGCAATCAGGCAACAAAAGGAAATAAAAGGCATTCAAATTGGCAAAGAAGTAGTCAAACTCTCCCTCTTTGCAGATGACATGATACTGTACAGAAAACTCAAAAGCCTCCACCCCAAGATTGCTAGAACTCATACAGAAATTCGGCAGTGTGGCAGGATACAAAATCAATGCCCAGAAATCAGTGGCATTTCTATACACTAACCATGAGACTGAAGAAAGAGAACTTAAGGAGTCAATCCCATTTACAATTGCACCCAAAAGCATAAGATACCTAGAAATAAACCTCACCAAAGAGGTAAAGGATCTATACCCTAAAAACTACAGAAGAAGGCAGCCCCGATGGCCCAGCAGTTTGGCGCCGCCTTCACCCCGGGGTGTGATCCTAGAGACCCAGGGTCGAGTCCCACATCGGGCTCCCGGCATGGAGGCTGCTTCTCCCTCTGCTTGCATCTCTGCCTCTCTCTCTCTCTCTCTCTCTCTCTGTCATAAATAAATAAATAAAATCTTAAAAAAAAACTACAGAAGACTTCTGAAATTGAGGAAGACATAAAGAGATGGAAAAATATTCCATGCTTATGGATTGGAAGAATTAATACTGTGAAAATGTCTATGCTACCCAGGGCAATTTACACATTCAATGCAATCCCTGTCAAAATACCACTGACTTTCTTCACAGAATTGGAACAAATCATCTTAAGATTTGTGTGGAATCAGAAAAGAGCAGACACAAAGATAAACTCAAAATGGATGAAAGATCTAAATGTGAGACAAGGGCAGCCCTGGTGGCTCAGCGGTTTAGCGCCACCTTCAGCCCAGGGTGTGATCCTGGAGACCCGGGATCGAGTCCCATGTCAGGCTCCCTGCATGGAGCCTGCGTCTCCCTCTGCCTGTGTCTCTGCCAATCTCTCTCTCTCTCTCTCTCTCTCTCTGTGTGTGTGTATCTCATGGATAAATAAATAAAAATCTTTAAAAAAAAACACTCATGACCAATTCTTTAAAATAAATAAATAAATAAATAAATAAATAAATAAATAAATAAATAAATGTGAGACAAGAATCCATCAAAATCCTAGAGGAGAACACAGGCCACACCCTTTTTGAACTTGGCCACAGCAATTTCTTGCAAGATACATCTATGGAGGCACGGGAAACAAAAGCAAAAATGAACTATTGGGACTTTATCAAGATTAAAAGCTTCTGCACCTCAAAAGAAACAGCCAACAAAACTAAAAGACAACCTACAGTATGGGAGAAGATATTTGCAAATAACCTATCAGATAAAGGGCTAGTATCCAAGATTTATAAAGAACTTATTAAGCTCAACAGCAAAGAAACAAACAATCCAATCATGAAATGGGCAAAAGACATGAACTGAAATTTTACCAAAGGAGACACAGAGATGGCCAACAAGCACATGAGAAAATGCTCTGCATCACTTGCCATCAGGGAAATACAAATCAAAAGCACAATGAGATACCACCTCACACCAGTGAGAACAAGGCAGGAAACAACAAATGTTGGAGAGGATATGGAGAAAGGGGAATGCTTTTGCACTTGGTGGATATGTGAACTGGTGCAGTCACTCTGGAAAACTGTGTGGAGGTTCCTCAAAGAGTTAAAAATAGGGACGCCTGGGTGGCTTAGCAGTTGAGCTCCTGCCTTTGGCTCAGGGCGTGACCCTGGGGACCCGGGATCAAGTCCCACATTGGATTCCCTGGATGGAGACTGCTTCTCCCTCTGCCTGTGTCTCTGCCTCTCTCTCTCTCTCTCTCTCTCTCTCTCTCTGTTTCTCTCAGGAATAAATAAATAAAACATTGTAGTTTTTTAAAAAAGAGTTAAAAATAGAACTGCAACTGCCCTATGACTCAGCAATTGCACTGCTGGGGATTTACCCCAAAGATACAGATGCAGTGAAATGGCAGGACCCCTTCACCCCAATGTTTATAGCAGCAATGTCCACAAGAGCCAAACTGTGGAAGGAGCCTCAGTGTCCATCGACAGATGAATGGATAAAGAAGATGTGGCCTCTATATACAATGGAATATTACTCAGCCATTAGAAATGACAAATACCCACCATTTGCTTCAATGTGGATAGAACTGGAGGGTATTATCCTGAATGAAGAAAGTCAATTGGAAAAGGACAAACATCATATGGTCTCATTCATTTGGGGAATATAAAAAATAGTAAAAGGGAATAAAGTGGAAAGTAGAGAAAATGTGTGGGAAATATCAGTGAAGGTGACAGAACATGAGAGACCCCTAACTCTGAGAAACGAACAGGGGGTAGTGGTAAGGGAGGTGGGCAGGGGATATGGTGACTGGGTGACAGGCACTGAGGGGGGCATTGGACGGGATGAGCTCTGGGTGTTATGCTATATGTCGGCAAACGAATTCCAATAAATAAATAAATAAATTCAAAATGAATGAAAGACCCAAGTATCAGATAGGAAACCATAAAAATCCTAGAAGAGAGCACAGGCAGTAACTTCTCTGACATCAGCCATAGCAACTGTTTTTTAGATAGGTTCTGTGAAGCAAAAGCAAAAATGAACTATTGGGATTACATCAAAATAAAAATATTCTGCACAGCAAAGGAAACAATCAACAAAACTAAAAGGCAACGTATGGAATAGGAGAAATTATCTGCAAATGTCATATCCTAGATATATAAAGAATTTACAAAACTCAAAACCCCAAAAGCAAATAATCAAATTTTTAAAATGGGCAGAAGATATCGTCAGATGTTTCTCCAAAGATGACATACAAATGGGTAACAGACACATGAATAGATGCTCAACATCACTCATCATCAGAGAAACACAAATCAAAACTACAATGATATCACCTCACACCTGTTAGAATGGCTAAAATCAACAACACAACAGGTATTGGTGAGGATGCAGAGAAAAAAGAACATTCCTGTACTGTTGATGGGAATGCAAACTGGTGCAGCCACTCTGGAAAACAGTATGGAGATTTCTCAGAAAGTTAAAAATAGAAACACCATATGATCCAGCAATCACACTACTGTATTTATACATGAAGTATACAAAAACACTAATTCAAAGGGATACATGCACCCCTACATTATATTACAGCAACATTACTTAACATATACAAAGCATTGAAACAGACCAGGTGTCCATCAATTGATGAATGGATGAAGAAGATGTGATACACACACACACACACACACACACACACACACACATTATTCATCCATAAAAAGAATGAAATCTTGCCATTTGCAATGACATCAATGGAACCAGAGAGTACTTATGATGAGCACTGAATAATGTTTAGATATATTGAGTCAGTATATTATACCCCTAAGTCTAATATAACACTATATATTAAATATATTAGAATTAAAATTTTTAAAAATAAGCTGTAATAGAAATAATGCACTTATATAAAGCTGGGGGAAAAATGATATCTGACCATTTGCAACAACATGAATGGACCTAGAGAATATTATGCTGTGAAATAATTCAGAGAAAGACAAATACCATATAATTTCACTTATATGTGGAATCTCAAAAACAAAAGAAAACAAAATAAACAGAAACAGATTCATAAATACAGAGAACAAACCTGATGGCTAGAGAGGAGGGAAGTGAGGGCAAGGGCAGAATAGGTGAAGGAGATTAAGAGGTACAAACTTTCAATTAGAAAATAAGTCATAGGGGTGAAAAGTACAATGTAGGGAATATTGTAACAATGTTTTATGGTGACAAATGCTAACCACCCTTATTATGGTGAGCATTTTGTAATGTATATAATTTTTGAATCACTATGTTGTACACCCAAAAGCAATATAACATTGTATGTCAATTATATTTCAATAATTAAAATTAAAATAAGAAAATCCTAAGAAATTTAATAAAAACCTATTAAAGCTAAAAAATGAGTTCAGAAAGATTCCAACATCAGTATTTTAAAAATCAATGGTATTTCTACATACTAACCATGAACATTTCAAAATTGAAGGTAAGAAAATAATTCCATTTATAGTAGCATCATTCATTTGGGGAATATGAATAATAGTGAATGGGAATATAAAGGAAGGGAAAAGAAATGTTGGGAAATATCAGGAAGGGAGACAGAACATAGAGACTCCTAACTCGGGGAAACGAACTAGGGGTGGTGGAAGGGGAGGAGGGCGGGTGTTGGAGGGGAATGGGTGACGGGCACTGAGGTGGACACTTGACGGGATGAGCACTGGGTGTTTTTCTGTATGTTGGTAAATTAAATACCAATAAAAGTTAATTAAAAAAAAAAAAGAATAAAATAAAGAAATAAATTAAGTTCTTTGCAGAAGTTGACAAAATGACCCCAAAATTCACATGAAAATGCAGGAGTTCTAAACTAGTTCTAAAATGGCTAAAACACTCTTTACAAAGAACACAGAAGGAAGATTCATACTTCCAATTCCAAAGTGGTATACCGCTTTACACTGACATCAGTTGTAGATGAGAATTCCCAATGTTCCACATCATTGTCAATACTTGGAATTATCAGACTTAATTTTTTGCCAATCTAGGGGGTATTTTACATCTTTAATGTGTTCTTTTTATCCTTTACTGTGAGTCATTCATTCCTAAGGTTCAGCTCCTACAAAACTAAATACATTTGAAGCAAAACT
This sequence comes from Vulpes lagopus, assembly GCF_018345385.1. NCBI lineage: Eukaryota > Metazoa > Chordata > Mammalia > Carnivora > Canidae > Vulpes > Vulpes lagopus. The sequence goes on from NC_054848.1 coordinate 54,727,334, forward strand.
TCATTTTAATGAAGCCAAATTTTATCTAATTTTCCTTTTTTGCTTGTACTTTTGGGGCTTGTCGAAGCACTCAAGACTTCTTCATTTCATTGTACCAATAAATTTTTAAAAATAACTTATGGAACATAAAGCTACCAAATTTTAATTTAAGATCTATTTTTTTACTTTAGAGAAAGAGAGAGAGAGCATGGGGGGAGGGGCAGAGAGAATTTCAAGCAGAGTCTGCACTGAGCATGGAGCCCCAACATGGGGCTTGACCTTGAGATCAAGACCTGAGCAGAAACCAAGAACTGGAGGCTCAAGTGACTGAGGCACCCACGCACCCCATTACAGCCACTCACTCTTGAAAGAGTTTGGCAATTTCTTAAAAACCAAATAACACCAAAATCGCACATCTAGGCATTTATCCCAGAAAAATGAAAACTTACATCCACACAAAAACCTATACACAAATATTCATAGCAGGTTTATTTATAATAGCCAGAATCTGAAAAAAGCCAACATTTCCTTTCATAGATGAATGGTTAAACAAACCAATTCCATCTATACCATGCAGTACTCAGCAATCAAAGAAACCAAATATTTATTTTAAAGATTTATTTATTTATTCATGAGAGACACAGAAAGAGAGAGGCAGAGACATAGGCAGAGGGAGAAGCAGGCTCCCCGCGGGGAGCCTGATGTGGGACTCGATCCTGGATCCTGGGATCACACCCTGAGCCAAAGGCAGATGTTTAACCGCTGAGCCACCCAGGCATCCCAGAAACCAACTATTGATACACAGGAAAAGTTGGATGGATTTCAAGTGTATTATGCTAAGTGAAAAATGCCAATCTCAAAAGGTCACAAACTCCTTAATTCCATTTATGTAATATTCTTGGAATGACACATTATAGTAATGAAAAATAGAGGTTGTGAGGGCTTAGGAGCGGAGCATGTATGAGTGTGAATTAAAAGGGCAGCATGAGAGAAATGTTTGGGGTGATGAAATATTTCTGTATCTTACTGCTATGGTAGTTACATGAATCTATACATAGGATAAAAATGGTACAGACCTCTACACACACATTATACCAATGACAATTTACTTTTTTTGATATATTATAGTAATATAGCAGGTAACCATTAGAGGAAACTTGGGGAAGGGTACACAGGACTTCTTTGTGCTATCTGCTGGGAGGTGTTAAAATTTTCTTCTGAATCCTAACCACTATTGCTTTTATTATTTCTTCCTTTATACTACCTTTTGTAACTTCCTATGAATCTATAACTATTTCAAAATAAAGCTTTTTAAAAGAAAGAATATGAAGACATTTCTAAACATATAAATCTTGAAATGAGTCCTCATCAGTACAGCCACTCTACAAGAAACATTAAAAGGTATTTGTACTGTAATGGTTAATTTTATGTGTCAACTTGACTGGGTCACAGAGTACCTAGATAGTATGTCAAACATTATTCTGGGTCTTTCTGTTTCTGGATGATATTAACATTTAAATCAGTAGACTGAGTAAAGAAGATTGCTCTCCACAATGTGAGTAGGACCTATCTAATCAGCTGAAAGCTTGAACAGAAAGAAAAGGTTGACCTTGCCCTGAGTAAGAGAGAACTCTTCTTGACTTAACGGATTTTGAACTGGGACTCTAGCTTTTGTCTGCCTTTGGACTAGAACTAAAACACTGGCTCTTCTTGAGTTTCAAGCTTGCCAGCCTTCAACCTCGAAAATATAATTGGTTCTCCTGACTCTTGGGCCTCTAGATTCAGACTGTAACTACATTATCAGCTTTCCTAAGTCTCTAGCTTATCAACTCAGCTTGAAGATCTTAAGATTCACCAGCCTCCATAAGGATGTAAGCCAATTACTTATCATCTCCCCTCAACCCTCTCTTTCTAGATAGATAGATAGATAGATAGATAGATAGATAGATAGATAGATAGATAGAAAGAGGTATAGATGCAGATAGACATAAATATAGATATCTCCTATTGGTTTCTCTGGAGAATCCTAACATAATGTTCTTCAAACAGAAGAAAAATAACATAAGATGGAAACTTTGATATATACAATGGAATAAAAATCATTTGAAATGGTAACTACATGTGTAAATATCTAAAACTTTATTATTTGTATCTCTTTTAAAGGAAAATTCACAATACAAGCAAAAGTAGTAAGCTGTATTATGAATTTTATATCATATGTAAAAGTAAAATACACAAAAACAGCAGCATAAAGATCAGGCTGGGAGATACGGAAGTATACTATGATGACATATGAAGGTAGACCAAGATAAGCTATATAGTATAAACACTAAAGAAACCACTAAAATAACAAAACAAAGAGTTATAACTAATAAGCCAATAAAAGAAATAAAAATAAATCTTAAAAATTACTCAAATAACATGTGATGTGACAAGGCCTCTCTAATTACTCTTCAAAATTTCCTTGGCTAGTCTTACTGTTTATTCTTCTAGACAATCCTTAGACTCTTTTCATAATATTCCAGTATAAATTCTCCAGGAGGTTGCTCCAGGAGTTTCATGGGAAAAATTACACTGCATTTATTAACTATTTTGAATAAGTATTCTAATAATCCAAAAGAAGGTAGAAAGAGAAGAAATTGGGAATAAAGAATAAATGGGACAATTAGAATATAAATAAGATAATAAACTCAAACTTAACCATATCAATAGTCACATCATATGTAAACATTCTAAACACTGCAGTTAAAAGGCAGAGATTGTCAGATTTGACAAAAAAAGCAAGATCAATCTATATGCAGCTTACAAGACATACTCTTTAAACATAAAGACAAGTGGTGAAAAGGACACAAGATATACCATGCCAACATTAGTCAATGGAAGCAGAAGTAACTATAATAATAAACACAAAGTAGATTAAAAAGAAACTATGGTATATATCCCTAAAATGAGATATTACTCAACAATAAGGAAATATGCATACACACAACATGAATAAATCTCAGAATTATGCTGAAAGAAGCCATATAAAACAATATATTCTCTATGATTCCATTTGTATAAATCTCTAGAAAATGCAAACTAATCTATGATGCAGAAAGCAGATCAGGCTGTTACTTAAGAAAAGTGGGAGAGATGGCTGACAAAAGGACATGAACAAACTTTGAGGAGTGATGTATATATATGCACAATCCTGACTGTGATTGTTTCACAGGTACAAATACACATGTTAAAACTCATCAAATTTTATTCCTTAAATATGTGCAGTTTATTGTATGTCAATTATATCTCAATAAAACTGATAATTAAAAAGAATAATTATAAATCAGTCAAAAAATAGGAATACACAAATCCATACTGATAATAAATGAAACAAACCAATAAGTAAGTAAGTAAATAAATAAATAAATATTAAATAATGGGAGAAGGGAAAATTCTTGCTTACATTAGAATGTTGATTGCCAACTGGTAAATGTGGAGGTGCTAAAGTTCAAAAAAGTGCTAAAGTTCAAAAAAATGATCATTTGCCAGGGTTCCTAGCTGGCTCAATCAGTAGAGCATGTGACTCTTGATGCTAGGGGTTGTGAGTTTGAGCCCCACATCGGGTGTAAAGATTACTTAAAAATAAATTTTTAAAAAATGATCATTTGGCAACAATCATAAAACTGACTTAAGCAAGAGCACTAACTCTGAAGGGATATTTTAATGAGAAACAGGGTATATACATAATTTTTAAGTCTCCCCATTAATTATGTTTCATGGGAAAATATTAAATATGCAATGAAGAAATTGGACAACACCTTTGACCAGGTGATCAATACTGACATCACCAATGAGGAATAGATGGACCTCATGGGCTTCCAGATGAAATATCCTGAGAAGTGACACAATATCATCATTTGTATCATATTCCAGTCACAAAAATATAAACCAAATCTAATCATGAGATAAATCTCAAATAGAAGAATTTTCAGTTAAAACAAGATGGAAAGCTACCGTATTCTGCAAACACGTCAATGACACAAAGTAAAAAAAAAAAAAAAAAGTTATGGAAATGTTCCAGAGTACAGGAGACTAAGGAGACATGACAAAGAAATAGAATATCTGATTCTAGAATAATCCTATATTGAAAAGAAAAAATGCTGTCAAGCTCATTATTGTGGGCATATAATATATATTAAATCCCTCAATAATATGAACATATTATGGATTATAGTCCCTCAATAACATGGAAAGAGAATACACAAATATGAATAACAGATTAATCTGGGTATTTATAGGTGTTATTTTTAAAAGATTTTATTTACTTATTTCAGAGAGAGTGAGCAAGTGAGTGAGCATGAGCAGAGTGAGGGGCAGAAGGACAGAGAGAGAATCTCAAGCAGATTCCATGTTAAGCAGAGCCCAACACAGGCCTCGATCCTGAGATCACGACGTGAGCTGAAACCAAGAGTCAGAAGCTTAGCCAATTATGCCACCCAGACACCCCATATATATAGGTGTTCTTTGAACTATTCTTACTCTTGCAACTTTTCTGTAAGTTTGAAATTATTACTAAATAAAATATTTTCAAGTATATATTGCCACTGAAATCCTAATGCACCCAATTTAGCTATGTCCAGGATTAATAATTAGGCTATTAAATGTGGTAATTCAGGAATAAGAGTAATAATTGCTATAAAAACTGCAACTTTTGCATCCAGTGAATAATATGTGCTGGCAAGAAGGCATATAGCTGGTATGCAATCTTCTCAGTTCTCCTGGCCTTTTTTTGAGGGAGAGGGGGTGGAAATTGCATCTTAGCAAATACAAAAAACATGTGTTTTTGAAACTGTTTATTTCTATTAATATTTTTAATTAAAAAATTAATGTTTAAAAAGTTTTCCCTAAAAAAGGTTTCCAGCATGAAATAATCCCATCCACATGATATAAATTTCAGGAAAATATAATTAAAATAAACGGTCTGTTTGGGAAATTTAATATTCTGGTTAATAAAACTATTTATTTTTATGCTTCTAGTCTTCTGAAAAAAACTTTTAATGTATCTGTAAAGGGATGCCTCGGTGGCTCAGTAAATTAAGCCTTTGGCTTAATGGGCCTTTGGCTCAGGTCATGATACCAGGGTCTGGGATCGAGTCCCACATCAGGGACTCAACTGCTTCTCCTTCTCCCTCTGCCTGCTATTCCCCCTGTTTGTGCTCTCTCCCTGTCAAACAAATAAATAAAATATTTTTAAAAAATAAAAAATAAATAAAATGTATCCATATAGAGGAGAGGAGGATAGCGGGGGAGTAAGAGGTCCCTAGGCTCAACACTTAATATGAACACAACTAGATAACTAAAAAGTCATTCTAAATACATAAGTCAACCTAAAAACTGACAGAACAAACTCCAGAACTAAAGGGAGAGAAGAGGCCATACTGAAGAAGGAACAAGAGACATAACTGGCTTCTCTAACACAGAGAAGGCAGAGATTTGGACAAAATGCAAGGACAGAGGAATTTATCCAAAATGAAACAAGATAAGGCCACAGTCAGAGATCTAAGTAGAACAGACAGAAGTAATATGGCTGATAAAGAATTTACAGCAATAATCATAAGGACACTCATTGGACTTGAGAAAACAATAAAGGACATCAGTGAGACCCTTACCACAGTGATAAAAGAGTTAAAAAATAATCAGTCATGCAGAGAAAGAGGAACCCTCTTGCAATGTTGGTGGGAATGCAAACTGGTGCAATCCCTCTGGAAAACATATGGAGGTTCCCCAAAAAGTTAAAAATAGAGCTACCCTACAATCCAGCAATTGCATTACTAGGTATTTAGCCAAAGGATGCAAAAAATACAGATTCAAAAGGGTACATGCACCCCTATGTTTATAGCAGCATTATCACACACACACACACACACACACACACACACACACACACACTGGAATATTACTCACCCATCAAGAAGAATGAATGCTTGCCATTTGCAATGACATGGATGGAGCTAGAGTATATTATGCTAAGTGAAATAAGTCATAGAAAGACAAATACTATATGATTTCACTCATATGTGGAATTTAAGAAAGAAAACAGATGAACATATGGAAAGGGGGTTAAAAAGGAGAGAGGGAAACAGACCAGAAGAGATTCTTAACAATAGAGAATAAACTGAGGGTTGATAGTGGGAGATAAGTGGGGATGGACTAGATGGGTAATGGATATTAAAGAGGACACTTGTGATGAGCACTGGGAGTTATATGTAAATAATGAATCACTGAATTCTACTCCAGACTCCAATATTGCACTGTATGGTAATTAAGATTTAAATTTTTTAAATAAATAAATAAATGAAATTTAAAAATCATAAAGAATCAGATATGAAGAATGCAATAAACAAAACTGAAAACAGACTTCATGCAATGAACAGCAAGCTGGAAGAAACAGGAACAAATTAGTGACTTAGAAGACAAAATAATGGAAAATAATAAAGCTGAACAAAAGAAAGAATTATGCAACATGACAATAGACCTAGGGAACTCAGTGGTTCCATGAATCATAACATTCATATTATATAAGAGTTCTAGAAGAAGAAGAAAAGGGGAACAGAAAATTTATTTCAAGAAAAATAGCTGAAAACTTCCTTCATCTGGGAAAGGAAAGAGAGCCAAATCCAGGAGGCACAGAGGACTCCCATCAAAATCAAAAAAAGCAGGGCAACACCAAGACATATTGTAATTAAATCGGAAAAATACAGTGATAGGGAAAAAAATTTTTAAATGGCAAGACAAAAGAAGTCCTTAACTTACAAGAAAAAAAACATATAAGGCTAGCTGGAGATTTCTCAACAGCAACATGAAAAGCCAGAAGGGAGTGATATGATATACTCAACATACTGAATGGGAAGAATCTGTAGCTAAGAATATTCTATCTATCAAGGCTATCATTCAGAATAGAAGGAAAGATAAAGAGTTTCCCAAACAAAAACTAAAGGAGTTCAGGACCACTAACCCAGCCCTGCAAGTAATATTAAAGGGGACCCTTTGAGTGGGAAAGAAAGACCAAAAGTGACAAGACTAGAAAGGGGCAGAGATAAACTCCAGAAACAATGAAAAAACGATGAATAAAATGGCACTATATACATACCTATCAATAATTACTTTAAATGTAAATGGACTAAATGCTCCAATATAAAGGTATAGGGTATCAGAATGGATAAGAAAACAAGTCCCATCTAAATGTTGCTTACAAGAGACTCATTTTAGACCTAAAGACACCTGCAGATTGAAATTAAGGGGATGGAGAAACATCCATCACACAAACGGTTAGATTTTTAAAAATTAAATAGTATATCAGAAAAACTGGACTTTTAAAACAAAGACTGTAACAACAAAGAAAGGCACTATATAATAATAAGGGGATAATCCAGCAAGAAAATAACAATTGTAAATATTTATGCACCCAACATGAGAGCACCCAAATACATAAAACAGTTAGTAACAAATACAAAGGAACTCACTGATAATAATACAATAATAGTAGGGGACTTTAACACCCCACTCACATCAATGGACAAGGACTCTGAATGACACACTGGACCTGATGGGCTTAACAAATATATTCAGATCATTCCATTCTAAAATAGCAAAATACACATTCTTTTCAAGTACACATGGAATATTCTCAGAATAGATCACATATTAGGTCACAAAACAAGCCTCATCAAATACAAATCAGACTGAAATCATACTATGCACCTTTTCTGACAACAACACTATTAAAACTACAAGTCAACAAAAAAAAATTTGGAAAGACCACAAAAAAATGAGGTTAAACAACATGCTACTAAACAATGAATGAGTCAACCAGGAAATCAAAGAACAAACAAATGAAATTGAAAACATAACAGTACAAAAGCTTTAGGATGCAGCAAAAGCAGTTCTAATAAGGAAGTACCTAGCAATACAGACCTATCTCAAGAATCAAGAAAATTCTTAAAAAACAACCTAACCTTACACCTAAAGGAGCCACAGAAAGAACAAAGCCTAAAGCCAACAAAAGGACAGAAATAAGATTAGAGCAAAAATAAATGATACAGAAACTAAAAAAATCAACGGAATAGATCAATGAAACCAGGATCTGGTTCTTTGAAAAAATTAATAAAATTGATAACATCTAGCCAGACTTATCAAAAAAGAAAAGAGAAAGGATCCAAATAAATGAAATCACAAATGAGACAGGAGAAATAAACCAACACTACAGAAACAGAAATAATTATAAGAGAATATTATGAAAAACTATATGCCAACAAATTGGACAAGCTGGAAGAAAAGGATTAATTCCTAGAAACATAAACTACCACAACTGAAATAGGAAGAAACAGAAAACTTGAACAAACTGATAACCAAGCAAAGCAACTAAATCAGTAATCAAAAAACATCCAACAAACAACAGTCCAGGGCCAGATGGCTTCACAGGTAATTTTACCAGACATTTAAAGAAGAGTTAATATTTATTCTTCTCAGACTATTCCAAAAAATAAAAAAGGAAGGAAAACTCCCAAATTCATTCAAGTCCTGAGACTTGATCCCAGGTCTCCAGGATCACACACTGGGCCGAAGGCAGAGCTAAACTGCTCTGCCACCTGGGCTGCCCTCTCACCACTGTTATATAACAGAGTCCTGGAAGAGCTAGCCACAGCAATCAGGCATCAAAACAAAAAGAAAGGCATCAAATTGGCAAGGAAGAAATCACACTTTCACCATTTAAAGAAGACCTGATACTCTATATAGAAAACCTGAAACATTCCACCAAAAAGCTGCTAGAATTGATAAACTATTTCTATAAAGTCACAGAATACAAAAATCAACATACAGAAATCTGTTGCATTTCTATACACCACTAATGAAGCAGCAGAAAGAGAAATAAGAAAACAATCCCACTTACAATTGCACCAAAAACTACCTAAGAAACAACCTAACCAAAGAGGTAAAAGACCTATACTGTGAAAGCTATAAAACAATGATGAAAGAAATTGCAGATGACACAAAGAAATGGAAAGGCATTTCATGCTCATGAATTGGAAGGACAAATATTGTTTAAATATCTATACTACCCAAATAGATCTACACATTTAATACTATCCCTATAAAATACCAACAGCATTTTTCACAGAGCTATAACAAATAATCCTAAAGCTGTATGGAACCACCAAAGACCCCAAATAGCCAAAACAACCTGGAGAAAGAAGATCAAAGCTTGGAAGCATCACAATTCTGGACAAGTTATATTACAAAGCTGTAGTGATCAGGACAGTATGGTACTAGCACAAAAACAGACACTCAGATCAATGGAACAGAAGAGAGAACCCAGAAATGGACCCACAACCATATGGTGAACTATTCTTTGATAAATCATGAAAGAATATCCAATCGGAAAAAAGACAGCCTCTTCAACAAATGGTGTTGGGGAAACTGGAGAGCAACATGCCAGAATGGAACTGGACCACTTTTTTATGCCATACAAAAAATAAATTCAATATGGATGAAAGATGTAAATGTGAGACAGAAAACCATAAAAATCCTAGAGGAGAACATAGATAGTAACTTCTCTGACATCAGCCATAGCAGCTTTCTCTCTAGTTCTGTCTCCTGAGGCAAGGGAACCAAAAGCAAAAATATAAACTATTGGGATTTCATCAAAATAAAAAGCTTCTGTACAGAGAAGGAAACAATCAACAAAACTAAATGGCAACTTACAGAATGGGAGAAAATATTTGCAAATGACATATCTGATACATGACATATCTTTAAAAACTCAACACCCCAAAAATGAATAATCCAATTAAAAAGTGGGCAGAAGACATGAACAGTCATTTCTCCAAATAAGACATACAGATTGGCAACAGACACATGAAAAAATGTTCAACATCACCCTTCATCAGGGAAATACAAATCAAAACTACAGTGAGATTATCACCTCACACCTGTCATAGTGGCTAACATCAACAACACAAGAAACAACAAGTGTTGGCTGGCAAAGATGTGGAGAAATAGGAACCCTTTTTTACTATTGGTGGGAATGCAAACTGGTGCAGCTGCTCTGGAAAGAAGCAGGAGGTTCAAAAAGTTAAAAATAGAACCACCCTGGGATCCAGCAATTGTACTACTAAGTATTTACTCAGGGGGGATATATGCACCCTTATATTTAGCGCATTACTCACCATACCCCAGATACTGAAATAGACCAAGTATCCATCAATTGATGAATGGATAAAGAAGATGTGGTATGTGTATACACATACACACACACACACACACAAACACACACACACACACACACAAATATTACTCAATCATAAAAAAGAATGAAAATTCGACATCTATCATGATGTGGCTAGAGCTAGAGAAAGATAAATACCATATGATTTCACTCATATAGGAATTTAAGAAACAAAAGAAATGAGCAAAAGAGGAAAAGAAATAATGAATAGCATACCAAGAAACAGACTCTTAACTATTGAGAACAAACCAGAGGGGAGGTGGGGAAGGGGATGGGTTAAATAGGTGATGGATGAAGGAGTGTACTTGTAATAAGCACCAGGTATTGTACTGAAGTGTTCAATCACTACATTGTATACCTGAAACTAATATTGCACTGTATGCTGACTGGAATTTAAATTGAAACTGGAAAAAAGTATAATTATTTGCCTTATTAAATAAAATACATTGATCCTAAATGACTCTCTTTTTATTTTTTTATGTAAAGATTTGTTATTTTTGGGACACCTGGGTGGCTCAGTGGTTAAGCGTCTGCCTTCTGCTCAGGGCATGATCCTGGGGTCCAGGATGAAGTTCCACATCAGGCTCCTTGCGAGGAGCCTGCTTCTCTCTCTGCCTATTTCTCTGCCCCTCACTGTGTCTCTCATGAATAAATAAATAAAATCTTTAAATAAATAAATAAATGAAAAGTAAAGATTTATTTTCAAGCAATCTCTATACCCAATGTGGGGGGCTTGAACTCACAACCCCAAGACCAATAGCCACATGTTCCACCCACTGAGCCAGCCAGGCACCCCTAACTCTCTTTTTAAATGGTCATCACCCTATCAATATTCTTTGTCCAAAAGGGTAGAGGTATATATGTATGTATGTATGTATGTATGTATGTATGTATGTATGTATGTAAGAACGTGAGCTGAAAGTGAACCACTAATATTTTTTATTTATTGGCTGATTTTTTTAAAGTAGCCTCCACAGCAATGAAGGGCTTGAACTCAGGACCCTGAGCACCAAGATCTGAGCTGAGATTGACAGTCAGGCACTTAACTGACTGAGCCACCCAGGAGCTCTTGACTGTTTTTTAAACAAAATCCCATTACCTGCCTATTTTATCACCATTTCCTTCTTTATCCTAAAAATTCACAGCAGAGTGAACCCTTTCCATTTCATGCAAAAGAAATTTTTTTCAAAAAGTCTGTTGTTAAGAAAATATATTTTATTTTTTCCTTTCTGTGCAGAACAGATTGAAACAATCTGATGCTAAAAAATGGATATTTGTTTTATTGAAGTATAATTAACATAGTATTATATTAGTTTCAGGTGTTACAACATAGTGATTCCACAATTCTATACATTACTTAATAGTCACCACAATAAGTGTAGTCATCATCTATCACCAAATGACATTTTTACAATTTTATTGATTATATTTTCTATGCTATACTTTTCATCTCCATGACTTATTTATTTTGTTACTGGAAGTCTGTATCTCTCAAATTCCTTTACCTATTTCACCCTCTCCCTACCCAACTCCCCTCTGGTAACCACATGAAAAATAAAAGAAATACATAGGTCTCTTAATGTGGGAAAAGCATTTTTGTTTTATCTGGTATCATCTGTGAATTGCCACTAAATCAAAGCAATTTAATCATACTTTGGTTTTTATTAAGTATAAATAATACCACCATTTTCTTTTTTACTTCTAATTTTCCATTGTAATGTGATTACATTAAAAATAAAGAGCAAATAATTAAGTAAAAAAGTAGGAATACCAAAGCAAATGTCTAAACTACATTTCAAAATGTGAATTGAAGCTCCAAAAAGTGCATTAGCTTATATGCAAAAGTAGAACGCTCTTATACCTTGTTTGCTAGGTTTATAGCACTGAGAGCCTTATCATAATATTCTTGGTCATCCCAATCCACATAAGCAGTAGCTAGTAACCGCAGAACTTTAGCCTATAATTAAAAAAAAAAAAAGCACTCAGTTGAGGGTTAAATTGCAATGCAGCAGCTGATTAGCACTTACACAGTGATGGGCATCTTCTCAAACTTAAGTCACTATTATGAAATAGCATTTCCTTAGGTAACCACAGAGTCTTGGAATACGTCTCATCATTAAACTGCCCATGCCAAATACTAAGAATTTTATAATAGCTTATTTAAATTTAATACAATTATGTTAATATAATTATTTTCCTAACAGTGTTTTAGTATTGAAGTACTTTATAATTCCCACTCTAAAAATAGAGGAAACAATAGCACAGCAATATTTAATAATCTTACTGCCCACAGTATAGGTAGCATTGCTTGAGACCTCCAGCAAAAAAGATAAATAGAAAGACATAATCCCTCTCTCAAAAACTTTACAGCGTAGTTGAGATTAACCAATTGGACCAAGAGCACATACACCATCATTTTAGTAGAACAGGGCAGCCTGGTGGCTCAGCGGTTTAGTGCAGCCTTCAGCCCAGGGCCTGATCCTGGAGACTCGGTATCGAGTCCCACGTTGGGCTCTCTGCATGGAGCCTACTTCTCCCTCTGCCTGTGTACACTCTGCCTCTCTCTCTCTCTCTCTCTCTCTCTCATTCTGTGTTTCTCATGAATAAATAAATAAAATCTTTTATAAAAAAAGGAATAGATATGCTTTCCTATAAAGGTTTCTCACAACTCAGCTAAGTTTTAAAATCAATACGTATTGCTGAATTTAAGCCCATTTCTCCAGCCACGTTTACATTAATAAGGGGAGTAACTCTAGTCAGCATTTATATATTTAACTACAGATTTAGATTTTGAAAGAAAGAGCTCTATTTCCATGAAGAATCTGCCTCTAAATATAATGAGGGGACAGTAGGACCAGGGAAAGATAATCTTAACTTACTAAAGCTCTGTAAACCTAGAGAAATTATAGTTAGGGTGTCCTATTTCTGAGTTTTTTTAATTAAAAAACTAAGGTCAAGTAAGATGTATACAAGATACTTAATATCATTATTATTATTATTATTATTATTATTATGAAAGAATCTCAAACCATTATGTTAAGTTAAAGAAGCCATACACAAAACAGGAGATACTATATTATTCCATTTATACAAAGCTCAAGAAAAACTAAAAATAATCTATAGCCAGAGAAGTCAGAATAGTTGTTTCATCTTGAGAGTATGAATGGCTGTCAATCGGAAAGGGCCAAGGGAACTTTTGAGGGTCATGGAAATTTCTGTATCTTGATATACATGGTAGTCGTAAGACTATCTAGATATATTAAAATTCATCAGGCTATACACTTAAGATCTGTGCAATTTAGTATATATAAATTATACCTTGATAAAGTACTGCTAGTGTGAAAGAAAAACTACATAAACTACTTCATAATCTTACCTCTCCATAATTCACAACATAAATATTACATTTCAATCACATTAACTCTGTAGTCTTCCATCCTTTTTTCCTCCTCCAGACATCATCTCATCTAGATCCCTTGCCTGGTATCCCCTTCTCCCTGCATTTTCACTGTACTTTTCAAGGCCTTCCTACCAGAATGCTTCTTCAGCTACTCTAGCCAACCCTGACATTTCCCTTTACTGTACCACACAGTTTAACACTTACTTTTCCTAAATTGTCTCGGTTGTATTAGTTTTTAGAATCTATTTTTGAAACTTTACTTTTTTAAAAGAATTTATTTATTTATTTATTTATTTATTTATTTATTTATTTATGAGAGAGAGAGAGAGAGTCAGAGACACAGACAGAGGGAGAAGCAGGCTCCATGGAGGGAGCCCCATGTGGGACTCGATTCCGGGTCTCCGGGATCACGCCCTGGGCTGAAGGTGGCGCCAAACCGCTGAGCCACCCAGGCTGCCCTGAAACTTTAATTGAAGTATACAATATATACGAAAAAGTTCAAAAATCTCAAGAGCACAGCTCTGAATTTTCACAAAGTGAACACATGTATGTTAACAACAGATAAATAAAAAAACAGAACATTAAACAGCAACAGGCTTACCTCAAGACTCTCTTCAGACACTATTCCAAAAAAGGGTAACAAATTACCTGTCTTCCAACACCATGTACATTAGCTCTACTTGCTTTTGGCATTTACATTTATGGAGTCATACAGTATGTACTACTACTTTATAAATTGTTTTGTTTACGCAACATTATATGTGAGAACATACATATTGTTGCAATTACTGTAGCTCATTTATTCTCATTCTCATATAATATGCCATGATGTGACACTATAACAATGTTTTTATTATTTTCAATTGTGTTAAAATACACATAAAATTGACTATCTTAACCATTTTTAAGTGTACGGTTCAGTAGTATTAAGTATATTTGCACTGTTGTGCAGCCTTTACCATCATCTATCTTCAGAACTCTCAATCTTCCAAAATTGAAACTCTATGCCCATTAAACAATAGCTCCCCCAATATTCTCCTCCCTCCAAACTGCTGCAACTACTACTTTATTTTACGTTTCTATTAATTTGACTACTCGCAATACTTTATTTAAATGGAACCATACAATATTTATCTTTTTTGTGAATGGCTTATTTCACTTAGAATAATATCCTCAAGGTTCATCAATGTTGTAGCATGTGCCAGAATTTCCTTCTATATCAAGGCTGAATAATATTCATTCAATACTTGTATTAGTTTTATGCTTCAAACATAAGCTTTTTAAAGGTAGAAGTCATGTTTTATACTTCTCTGTTATTTCCCATCTATCATATGGCTAGATATATATAGGTATTCATTGATATTTTGATTGAGATACCGTAAAGGTAAGAAGTAAAGATAGATATTCAAACAAAATTCCATTTTGCTATGGCATATATTAAATTACTTTTACATCACATTCATTTACCTAATCATATTTTACTCGATTAAATATTAAAAGTAACTTCCATACTAAGCATATTCTATATGGGTAGTTAAGGAAAACCCTAAAAATTTTAACATGCAATTTTAAAAGCTAAAATTGTTCCCAGCATTTACATATATTAACTCTTGGATATAAGAATCTACCTGTATGGTAGATTCTATTAGTATATCAATTTTACAGAAACTAACGTACTGAGATATTAATGATGTGCCCAAAGGATAATTTACTCACAAAGTGGGGACAGACCATTACAGTTTAATAACAATAACATAAAATATATTTCTTCCACCTACTTCTACAATATTTAACATGATCCTTACCAGCATTTCTGGCCCAACAGAATTCTTATCCATCTTCCCAATATCATAGCTTTGGCTATCATTAAAAAATATATATATATATATTCATTTCAAATTTCATTTTTTAGATTATATATCACTAAGAAAACATGGCATAATTATACTTTATTCCAAATTTTCTATTTTGCACTACAATAGATTATTAGCCAATTAATACATAAATATCAATTATATAAAGCAATTCTAACTGTAGAAAACCATAATTTCTTTAGGATGTACAGCCAATATATCAACACTATATTATTATTCTTTTCAATTTGGATATATATAGTATATAGTGCTTTAATGTATACTATCTATATAATATTTTACTGCATTAAAAATAGCTTACATGTATATATGAGCTCTTAATGAGCACATTTTAAAGTCTAAGAAATATGAATATATTTTTAAAATAAATACAGGAGTTTTCACAGAAACAAATGCTTTAGCAATATTTATTAAGCTTCACAACACCCTTGTGTGGCACTATTAGTTCCATTTTGCAGCTGAATGAACCAATTTAGCAGTTAAGTGATTTCTAATATTTCCTAGTTTGGTACTGAAAATGGGAGTGAGGGGTTGGGGAGTAGAGAAATTTTATTTTCAGTCTATGCTTTAATCAGCAAACCATATTATCCATTGGACATTCTGATAACCACAAATAATATATTAACATGAGCCTCAGGGTTTCAAAACCTAAAACCTAAAAAGCAAAACAAAAATTATTCACCATAAAATTGGTATTCCAAGGAAAGATGTCAAAAAAATTTTGGTGAAATGAGCTAAATTGAAGACATTACTTTGAAATATTCCTTTTTAAAAATACTAAAAGAGGGATCCCTGGGTGGCGCAGTGGTTTGGCGCCTGCCTTTGGCCCAGGGCGCGATCCTGGAGACCCGGGATCGAATCCCACATCAGGCTCCCGGTGCATGGAGCCTGCTTCTCCCTCTGCCTGTGTCTCTGCCTCTCTCTTTCTGTGACTATCATAAATAAATAAAAAAAATATTTAAAAAAAAACACTAAAAGACAGAATTACCAAACTGAGTTTTCAGATCACTAACAAGGATATAATACTGGCCTAGTGATTCTAAGTTCTGTCTCACAGAGGTCTCCTTTGGTATATTAAACCTACTTCCAGCTTTTAAAACAACCAGTGAGGATGAAATTTCTGCAATGCTGGTATAAGGAGCTCTTGGACCCTCTCCCCAGTTATATAACCATTTGCCTGGAAAAATCATTAAAACAACCAACCAGTTAAAGTCTTTGGAAATTTTCCTAAGGGCATATGACAAATGGAAAAACATTTATTTAAGGAAAAAAAAAAAACAACTAAATCTCAGTGAGAACAGTGAGAGTCTGTGGCATTTGAGTCACAATCTGCTCCTATCCACATCAGCTCCCTGTGATGAAAACTACTCCAGATGGGTGCTATCAAGAAGGTAGTAATCCCCTTTCCATCCAGCTCCTAGACTCTTAGGCTATGGTTTCACCTAGGAAGGACAGGCATGCCAGCCTCTCTTATCCTCCCCAGGCCTGTGTTGTGTAAGTGCTATTCTGGGCAGGCAAAATTAGAGGACTGGGTATTCCTTTCCCCACTCAGTTCTCACTCTTATGGTAAAGGCTCTACCTCAGGTATGACAGGTCAAGAATACTGGGACCCTAATAATTTTCACCCAGACTGGCTCCTTAAGCAGAGGCTCCATGCCAGGAGGATATGCTTAGAAGGTCAGAGGCTATATCCCCAATATCCACTCTTACACCAGGAGAAGCAAGCCATGCTCTTGCCACCAACTCCAGTAGTGTGACACAAAGGTTCTCCCCAGGGAGGAGAAATAGGCAATAAAGAAAAAAGAGCTCAGCATATCTGCCTGAGAAGACTGACTTATTTGGAATGGAGCAAGAAGTTCCTGCCTAAGGGCACTGTCAAAAACAAGGGAGATCTTGGTGGTAAGTAATTAAGAGGGAGTTGGTAGCTCGTGGTAATAGTAGCAACAAGTGAAACAGCATATTAGCAAGAATTTTAACACAGAGAACCAGGGACAGAGGCAACCAAGAAGAATAATTCAGGAGCTCACACTCGCCCCTGGAGATACAGAAGGCTATGTACGAAATGCACTAGGCTGCACACACCCAGGAGGGATCAGAAGGACATGTGGAGCAGACTCGAAAGCATTCCTGAAGGCACAAACAGATACATCAGCAAAGAACCCGGAGCCTGAGTGGCTCAAGGGGCTTAAGCAGAACCTCTTACCAAACACTGAAAATGTAGCTACTCTGATCCAAAACAACAGTAAGGAAGCCAAGCTTAAAAATCAAATCACACTTCCAGTTTTCAGTTACACATGTAAGGAACTTCGAAGTCATTACTTTGTCCTAACAAATAAAAACCTGAAAAAGACTAAAAAATCAACAACTGTCATTGGATCCATCCATAAGAGAAGGGAGGACAAAAGGCAAATTACTGCCCCCCGCCCCAGAGATGGACAAGGAATTGTGGCTTACCACAGGAGGGACTCACCAGTGGAAACTGCCAAGAGAACCAGTGCTGAGGCAGGAAATTGTGAACAATAACTAACAGGTTGCTGGAGGCTCATTGTGAACAAGTCTGAAAGTTTAAAACTAGGAAAATATAGTCTTAGGGGCATACCCACCATATTGTCAGATTTACCTCCAGGAGCTCAAGATTCCCATGGTAAATATCAGAGAAAATCCTCTTGGGCTTTGTCAGGAGTTGATGATAAGGAACCAATCTGTTCTTAAGAAGGCCTGCCCTCAGGGGAAACTAGTTAACTAGAGTCTATCTCCTGGAGGTATTATCAGAACCCAATTTACCTGGGGAAGAGAAATACTCAACCCTAGACTACTCTAGCCACACTATACCACCTAGGGGTGGAGTAAAAAACTGAGAAATACTTGTGAAGTTCACAGTCCAAAGGCATATACTCACCAAAGGACTAAGAACTAAACACAGAACTAAAGAACTCTTACCCACTCCCAAAACCTAACCACCACATTACTAAAGGCCTATTTACAGCAGTTCCTTTTACCCAGTACATGTGAGGCTATCAAGAAAAAATTATAAGGCATAATGTGGAGGCTGAGAAAAATTAAGGCCATCCCACCTAAAGTTTAGCATTAGCACAAGTACAGCCATCTTAGGTCCCTGTGAATAAGAGCTGAACTTTAAGGGGAAAAACTGCAGAAATGTCCTCAATGTCCTCGGCAGGTAATCCCATATCAGAAAGACAACAGAGCCCTCACCCATGGTAGAAAGTCCCATCTTAGAATTCTTCCATCCCTTCTGGAAATCCCCTAGACCAGCCTATAAAAAACCCAGCTGTAACCCACTTCGGGGTCCAAGTCCCTGCTCCGTTGTGTCGGGTACACTTGGACCCAAGCTTGAGCCTGTAAATAAACCCTCGTATGTTTGCATCGGTGTCGGCTCCTTGGTGGTGGTTTCTCGGATTCGTGATCTTGGGCACAACAATACCAAAAAGAAAAAAGAAAAAACAATTTGAATAGACGGAGCAAGCACTGGAACGAGACATGTGGGTACAGCCCATCCCTCTATTCTCATGCTCTCTCTCTCAAACAAATCTTTAAAAAAAGAGAGAGAGAGAGAAAGAGAGAGAGAGTGAGAAATTGGGGCACCTGGGTGGCCCAGTCGGTTGGGCATCTGCCTTTGGCTTGGGTCATGATCTCACGGTCCTGGAATGGAGTCCCACATCAGGCTCCCTGCTCAGAAGGAAGTCTGCTTCTCCCTCTGCCCCTTTTCTCTGCCCCCTCCCACCCCTCATGCTCTCTCTCTCTCTCTCTCTCTCTCTCTCCCTGTCTTATTTATTCACAAGATGAATAAATAAAATCTTTTTTAAAAATAGAGAAAAAAATCAATGAAACCAAACACAAGTATTTGAAATAATCAGTAAAATTGATAAGCCTCTAGCCAGGCTAAGAAAAAAAGAGGACACAAATTATTAATATCAGAAATGAAAGAAGGGATATCACTACAGATACCATGAAAATTTAAAGAGTAATAAAGAAATACTATAAATAACTCTGCCTACAAATTTGATAACCTAAATTAAATGGACCAATTACTTGAAAGGCACAAGCAGCCAAAACTCATACAATAAGAAATAGTTTAAATAGGCCCATAGCTATCAAAGAAATTGAATCAAAAATTAACAACATTCCAAAACAAAAAGCATCAAGCCCAGATGTGTTCACTGATAAATTCTACTAAATATTTAAGGAAGAAATGATTGTCAACTCTCTGCAATCTCTTTACAATAGAAGCAGAAGGAATACTTCCTAACTAACTCATTCTGTGAGGCCAGCATTACCCTAATAATACCCCAAACCAGTCAGATATTATAAGAAAACTATGAACCAATATATATCATGAACATGGATGTAAAAATCCTCAATAAAATATTAGCAAGTCAAACCCAAACAGTAATTTTAAAAAACTAAACATAACAAAGTGAGATTTATCTCAGGTATGCAAGACTGGTTCAACATTCTAAAATTTCTATGGAATAGAATGAGATGATAATAGGTAACAGAATATTGCAAGACAGGACTGCCACTACACAACTTCGAGACTTACAATAAAGCTACAGCAACCGGGGCACCTGGGTAGTTCAGGGAGTTAAATGTCTGCCTTTGGCTCAGGCTATGATCCCATGGTCCTGGGATAGATCCCCTGCTCAGCAGGCAATCTGCCTTTCCCTCTCCCTTTTCCTCCCTGTTTGTGTGCTTTATCTCTCTCTCTCCCTCTCAAGTAGATAAATAAAATATTTTTTAAAAAAGCTACAGGGATCCCTGGGTGGTGCAGCGGTTTGGCGCCTGCCTTTGGCCCAGGGCGCGATCCTGGAGACCCGGGATCGAATCTCATATCGGGCTCCCGGTGCATGGAGCCTGCTTCTCCCTCTGCCTGTGTCTCTGCCGCTCTCTCTCTCTCTCTCTCTCTCTCTCTCTCTCTCTCTCTCTGACTATCATAAATAAATTTAAAAAAATTAAAAAGCTACAGCAATCAAGTTAGTACATTATTACAGTAATCAAGAAATTGGCTAAAGGGACACCTGGGTGGCTCAGCGGTTTAGCGCCTGCCTTCGGCCCAGGGCGTGATCCTGGAGTACCAGGATAGAATCCCACATCGGGTTCCCTGCATGGAGCCTGCTTCTCCCTCTGCCTGTGTCTCTGCCTCTCTCTCTCTGTGTGTCTCTCATGAATAAATAAATAAAATCTTTTTAAAAAAGAAATTGGCGTAAAGAAAATACAAATGGATTAGTAGAACAGAATAGAGGGCCCTCATAAATACATTCAACTCATCTTTGACAAAGAAGCAAAGGCAACAGAATGGATCAAAGACAGTCTCTTCAACAAGTGATACTTGAACAATTGGACATACAAGAATATAGACACAGACCTTACATCTTTCACAAAACTTAACTCAAAATGAATCATAGAACTAGATACAAAGTGCAAAATCATAAAAATTTTAGAAGAAAACATAGGATAAAACCTAGATGAACTTAGGTATTGTGATGCTTTTTAAATTTATTTAATTTCTTTTTTATTTTCTTAAGTAGGCTCCATGGCCAATGTGGAGCTTGAACTCACAACCCTAAAATCAAGAGTCACATGCTCTACTGAGTGATCCAGCCACATGCCCCCTCTGATGCCTTTTTAGATACAATACCAAGGAAACAATACATGGGAGAAAAGTGATATACTAGATCTCATTAAATTTTAAAACTTCTGGGTTGCCTAGATGGCTTAGTTGGTAGAGCATGCAACTCTCAATCTCAGAGTTGTAAGTTTGAGCCTCAGGCTGGGTGCAGAGATTACTTAAAAATAAAATCTTTAAATAAATAAAAAAAATTAAAACTTCTGCTTTGTGAAAGACAGTATCAAGAGAATTAGAAGACAAGCCACAGAGAAAATATTTGCAAAAGACACATCTGATAAAAAACTGATATCCAAAATATACCCAGAAAAGCCTCTTACAACTCAACAGTAAAAAAACAAATAACCCAATTAAAACATGATCCAAAGTTCTTAACAAATACCTCACAAAAAAAGATGTACAGATGGCAAATAAGCCTATGAAAAAATATTCCACATCATATGTCATGAGGAAAATGCATATTAAAACAAAAATTAAATACCAGTACATACCTATCAGAATGGCCAAAGTCTAAAACACTGAGTCTAAAATACTGGTGAGAATATGGAGAAATAGAGGTCTCACACATAGCTGGTGGGAATATAAAATTGTACAGCCACTTTGCAATTTGGTAGTTCCTTACAAAACTAAATATACTCTTGCCCTATGATCCAGCAATCACATTCCTTGGTAGTTACCAAAAGGGATGGAAAACTTACATCCAGACAAAATGCTGCATGTAGATGTTTATATGTTTATGGCAGTTTTATTCATAATTGACAAAAATTGGAAGCAACCAAGACGTCCTTCATTAGGAAAATGGACAAATAAGTTGTGGTACCTCCAGACAATGGAATATTATTCAGCACCAAAAATAAATTATTCCAACTATATAACATTCCAGAAAAGGCAAAACAATGGAGACCAAAAAGATCAGTGGTTTATAGAGTTTAGGGAAAAGGGAGGGATGAATAGGCAGAACACAGAGGATTTTTAGGGCAGTAGAACTACTCTGTATGACACTAAAATGCTATAATGGTAGATATATGTCATTTTACATTTGTCTAAACGTAGAGAATATACAACAGCAAGAGTGAACCTGGAGGGAAACTACAGAGTTAGGGGATTATGATGTGTCAATGTAAGTTCATCCTTAGTAAAAAATGTATCATTCTGGTGAGTAATGTTGATTAGTGGAGAGGCTTTGAATACGTGGGATCAGAGATATGTGGAAAATCTCTGTACCTTCCTCTCAATTGTGTTGTAAACCTAAAACTACTCTAAAAAACATGTTTTTATTAAAAAATCAAATAGTATGGGGTACCTAGGTGGCTCAGTCAGTTAAGCGTCTGCCTTTGGCTCAGGTCATGATCCCAAGGTGCTGGGATCGAGCCCCACATCCAGCTCCCTGCTCATTGGGGAGCCCTCTTCTTCCTCTCCCTCTGCCTCTGCCACTCCCTTTGCTTGTGCTTGCTCTCTCTCTCTAATAAATAAATAAAATCTTTTACAAAAATCAAACTGTACTCATATTTGGAGGGTCTGAGAGATTGTACACATGCTCAAGGCTGCCCTCTCAGGCATGATCAGGGCCTGGCTGAATGCAGGGTAAAATAGTTAATTCACTAAACTGTGAAAACAATCTCTAAGACAAATACATATCCAATTGCAAAGAGTGAATATCTAACTGGCTAAGTGACCTTAAACACAACCCTTGACCAATAAGTGGCTTATGTGGATGCAGAGGTGAAGCCTAGAAAGCCATAAAAAGACAAAAACAAGGGGAAAAATCCTGAGCAGGAACATTAGAGGTCATACCCTGTGAGAAAAATTTACCTCACAGAGTTAGTCCAAATGACCAAACAATTAAAAGAACAGTAAGTTCCAGAAAGGCATGAAACTGATATCCATACTTGCTGTAAGATATTACCCAAAATGTCTAGTTTTCAACAAAATATTACAACACATGCAATAAAACAGTAAAGTGTGACTTATACAGAGGATAAAAGGAAGGCAACAGAAACTGCCTCTGAGAGGTCCCAGATGTTGCAGTGGGTAGAAAAATACTTCAAAGTATTAATCATAAATGTTTATAGAACTATAGGAAACTATATATTTAAAAAATTAAAGGAAGGGGACGCCTAGGTGGCTCAGTGGTTGGGCGTCTGCCTTCAGCTCAGGGCGTGATCCTGGGGTCCCGAGGTCAAGTCCTGCATTGGACTTCCTGCATGGAGCCTGCTTCTAGTCTGCCTGTGTCTCTGCCTCTCTCTCTGAGTCTCTCGTGAATAAATAAAATCTTCAAAAAAAATTACAGGAAGGTATGATGATGCAATGACACAGAGAATACGAGTGTAATAATTAATCACAGAAATTATTTTTAAAAAGAACCAAATGGAAATTCTGAAGTTGAAAAGTAAAATAACTGAAAAGAAAAATTCACTAGAAGCTCAACAGTAGACTTGAGCAGGCAAAAAAAAAAAAAGAATATATAAACTTGAAGATAGATTGATGGTGATTATACAAATCTGAGGAACAAACAGGAAAAAAAGAGTGGGGAAAAAAGAACAGAATTTCAAAGATTGTCAGACATCATTCAACACAACAACATATGCATGAGAGTACCAGAAGTGGAGAAACAAGAGAAAGAAACAGAAAATTAGAAAATATATTTTAAAAAATGATGGTTGAAAACTTCCCAAATTTGAGGGAAAACAATAATCTACACATCCAAGAAGCTTCATGGGATCCAAGTAGGCTCACACATACATACACACACAAATCCATACCCAGACACATCATGGTCCAATTACTGAAAGTCAAAGATAAAGAGAAAATCTTGAAAGCAGTTAGAGAAAAATGATTAATTGTTTCAAAAGAAACCAGATTAACAGCTAATTCTTCATCACAAATAGTGGGTGCCAGAAAGCAGGGATGACGTATTTAAAGTGCTTAAAGAGAAAAAACTGTCAACTAAAAATCCTGTATCTAGAGAAACAATTTTTCAAAAGAAGAACTAAATACATTCCTAGATAAACAAAAACTGAGAGAATTTCTTGCTGATCTGCCTTACAAGAAACATGAAAGAACATTCTTCAGGTTGAAAGCAAATGACACCAGACATTAATGTGAAGTCATATGAAAAAAAGTGTTAGTAATTATTTAGATAATTATAAAAGACAATATGAAAAAAAAAAGACAATATGATTACATATTTCTTCTCATTTCCTTCCTTATTTAAAAAGCAACTATATAAGTATCTATGAAATTTTATTGTTGAGGCATCACATATGTAAGATAATTTTACTATGACAACACAAAAAGCGAGTGGGAATAAAGTTATAATTAGATTAAGGAAATAACACTAAATGGTAACTTAAATCTATTAGAATAAATGAAGATAACCAAAACTGGTAAGAAGGTTAATATATAAACAAACTCTATAAAAATATTTATGCTCTCCTTTTTTCACTAGCCTTCTCTAAAGTATATATTATATAAAGCAATAATTACAACCATGTATTGTTGAATTTTTAAACATATGTAGACATAACACATATAATTATATTAGCAAAAAAAGAGAAAAGGGAATAGTTATATAGAATTAAAACTTCTTTCAGTAGAAAGTTAATATAAATCTGAAGTAATGTCTAGTAAATTAAGAGGTATATTATAAGCCCTAGAACAACCACAGGAAAGTAACTCAAAGAATATATAATTTTAGAAACTGTTAAACAATTTATTTGTTTTAAGATTTTAATTATTTATCCATGAGAGACGCAGAGAGAGAGAGAGAGAGGCAGAGACACAGGCAGAGGAAGAAGCAGGCTCCATGCAGGGAGCCCGACATGGGACTCAATTCCGGGTCCCCAGGATCACATCCTGGGCTGAAGGCAGCGCTAAACTGTTAAGCCACTGGGGCTGCCCCTGTTGTTTAAATGGCATACTATAAGATACCCATTTATAAGACCCAGTAACTCCACTCCTAGGTATATACACAAAAGAAGTGAAAGCAGGGACTCACGTAGACACTTATATACCAGTGTTTATAGTAGTATTATTCACAATAACAAAAATGATGGAAAAAACCCAAGTGTTCATCATCTGCTAAATGGATAAACAAATGTGTTAAATCCATAAAATGGAACATTATTAACCCATAAAAAATGAAATACCAATACATGCTACAACATGGATGAACCTTGAAAACACTATGTTAATAAGCCAAACACAAAAGGACAAATATAAAAAAAGGACAAATATTGTATGACTTTACTCATATGAGGAACCTAGAAAATGCCAAGTCATAGAGATAGAAAGTAGAATACCAGTTACCAGGGGTGAAAGGAGTGGGGAGTTATTGTTTAATGGGTACAGAATTTGTTTAGGACGATGAAAACATTCTAGAAATACAGTGGTAATGGTTATTCAATGCTGTGAGTATACTTAATACCACTGAATTGTACACTTAAAAATGGTTAAAATCGGGATGCCTGGGTGGCTCAGCAGTTGAGCGTCTGCCTTCAGCTTAGGTCGTGATCCCGGGGTCCTGGGATTGAGTCCCACGTAGGTCTCCCTGCAGGGAGCCTGCTTCTCCCTCTGCCTATGTCTCTGCCTCTCTCTGTGGGTCTCTCATGAATAAATAAATAAAATATATTTTTTTAAATGGTTAAAATGGAGCAGCCCGGGTGGCTCAGCGGTTTAGCGCTGCCTTCTGCCCAGGGCGTGATCCTGGAGACCCGGGATCAAGTCCCACATCGGGCTCCCTACAGGGAGCCTGCTTCTCCCTCTGCCTGTGTCTCTGTCTCTGTCTCTGTCTCTCTCTGTCTCTCTCTGTTTCTCTCATGAATAAATAAATAAAATCTCTAAAAAAATTTTTTAATGGTTAAAATGGTAGTAAACTTTATGTTATGTTATGTACATTTTATCACAGTAAAATAAATTATTGGTAAAAAAAAAAAGAATTAAGTTCTCATACATGTCACAACATGGAAAATCTTTGAAAAATATTCTCCTAAGTAAAATATACCAGACACAAAAGAACAGATACTGTATGATTCCACTTACATGAAATATATAAGATAGGCAAATTCATAGAGATATAAAGTAGATTAGAGATTACCAGGGACTGGAGAAGGGGGAAGGAAGAATGGGGAATTAGTGTTCAAAAATTACAGTTTCTATTTGAGGTAATGAAAAAGTTTTCAAAAAGGTTTTGAAATAGTTTGCAATGATGGTTGAACAACATTGGGAATGTAATTAATCCCCCTGAATTGTACACTTAAAATAATTAAAATAGCAAATTTTATGTTGTATATATTCATTACCACAACAAAAAATAAATTTACTAATTTTCAAAAGATATTCACTTGAGAAAGTAGTAAAGGAAGAAAAGAGGGAATAGGTAAGTAGTCATGAGACATGTAGAAAACCAAAAGCAAAATGTCAGATATAAATCCAACAATAAATCAACATTAAAAGGCTGAATGGATTAAATAAAATCAAATATCAGAGATTTTCAGTTTGGATTATTTAAAAAAGATCCAGCTATATGCTGCTAACACAAAACACACTTTATTTTTATTAAATATTGATTGATTGATTTAAAAGAGAGAGCGCACACATGGGGGGGGAGGGCAAAGGGAGAGGGAGAGAAACTTTGTAGACTCTGCACTGAGCACAGAGCCCCCAGGCAAGGAGCAATTTCACAATCCTGAGATCACATCCTGAGCTGAAACCAAGAATCAGGACACTTAACCAACTGTGCCACCCAGGCACCCTCACAAAAAACATACTTTAAATTAAAAGACACAAAGAGATTGAAAGTAAAGGATGGAAAAAGATATACCATGTATACAGCAACCATAAGAAGACTAGCATGGCTACACTAATATCAATCAGACTTTAAGACAAAAAAATGCTACTAGAGATAAAGAGGGATATTTTAAA
Source organism: Vulpes lagopus (assembly GCF_018345385.1). NCBI lineage: Eukaryota > Metazoa > Chordata > Mammalia > Carnivora > Canidae > Vulpes > Vulpes lagopus. Next base: position 54,754,420 of record NC_054848.1, read on the forward strand.
ATGATAAAAGGGCTAATTCATTAGTAAGATATAACAATTAAAAGCATATATAAACCTAACAACAGAGTCCCCATAATACATAAATAAAGGTTGACAAAACTGAATGGAAAGACACAATTCAACAATGACAGCTGAGGATTTCAATACCCTGCTTTCAAGAAGACAGGACAACTAGGCAAAATATCAAAAAGGATTACAGAAGATTGGAACGACACTACCTACCTACTAACCTAACAACATCTATATCATACTCCACCCAGTAATAGCAGACTACACCCTCTTCTCAAGTGCACATAGAACATTCTTCAGAATAGAGCATATTAGAAATCCTCAGTAGATTTAACAGAATTAAAGTCACAGAAAGTATGTTCTCCATCTACGTGAAATTAAATTAGAAATCAAGAATTTATGTAGAAATTAAACAACACACTCCTAAATAACCAATAAGTCAAAGAATAAATCACAAGAGAAAATTAGAAAATACCTTAAACTGAGTGAACAGGAAAACCCAACATACCGAAATTTATGGAATGGAAAGCAGTGGTTAGGGGAAATTTTACATTAAAAGAGAAGTAAGATCTCAACTTTCCATGTTAGGAAAATGGGGGGAAAAAAGCAAACTAAATCTAAAGCAAGCACAAAGGGGAAAAGTCATAAAGATTACAGGGGGAATTAAATTAAATAACTGAAAAACAATAGAGAAAAACCAATAAAACCAAAAGTTGATGCTTTGAAAAGGGCCAACAGTTGACAAATGTTTAGCTAGACTGACCAAGAAAAGAAGAGAGTAGACTCAGTCAAAATCAGGAATCAAAGAGGGAACATCATTACCGACTTCTGGAGAAAGACTATTCCTAAAAGACTGGAGATCTAGTGTCCCAACTAAGTGCCGCTGTATAAACCTCTCTAACTGTGCATTTCCCTATCTATACAAGATGAAATTGACCTATGGCAATCATTTTCAAACTGTAAGCAAGCTAATCATTTTTTTTCAAACAAAATCTTGCATAGACATACTACTTAACAAAATGATTAATGCCTAACTTCTCTGAATCAAGATGGGTATGTTAGAGAATTGTGGCTAAGTTTCCTTTATCTCTTAATGGAGATTCTGAAAAGCGTTCCGGAAGAACCAGAGAACACTAGAGAACATTGTTCCAAAATTACTGAATTAGATGATCTGTAAAGATTCTTACAGCTCTAAAGTGTTAGCTTCAGTAAACTATCTTCTTGTTATTAAAGAAGAAATTGCTGTTATACAATTCATTATATTTCCACAAGATGGTGCTAATACATTCCATTTACTATTAAAATAGGTCCTGCATAAGATTTTTATAGTTAATAATTTATCAGTCTAGGATTATATAATACCCTTAACTTTTTAAAGTCCTACTATATTACTTACGTCATTTTTATTACAAGCCTGTAATACAGATAACATTGTACCCATTTTTCAGATAAAGACATTGCAGCACATGACCCAAGGTCATACAACTGATTAGTAACAGATTTTCTACTGCTAGCTCTGTGATTGTTCCTTAGATCACACTGCCTGACTATAAATAATATTGTCAAATTCTCAAGATCTTGAGCTGAGGATAAAGGGAAAATAAAGGGATAAATATTAAGTAGCATTCAAGCTGATACAAATTTCTCCGGGGCTCATCTACTGAATCATTAACATTTGTGCATAACACACACATATTTCCTTTGTTATTTCCTTATTAGAAGACTTCTGGTGGGCCACATGGCTGGTTCAGTCAGTAAAGCATGCAACTCCTAATCTCAGGGTTGTAAATTTGAGCCCCACATGTGAGTAGGGATTACTTAAAAAAATAGAATCTTCTATGGGACACCTGGGTGGCTCAGCAGTTGAGTGTCTGCCTTTGGCTCCAGGTGTGATCCCAGGGTCCAGGATTGAGTCCCGAATCAGGCTCCCTGTGAGGAGCCTGTTTCTCCCTCTGCATATGTCTCTACCTCTCTGTCTGTGTCTCTCGTGAATAAATAAATCAAATATTTAAAAAAGTAGAATTGTCTAAAAAAGACCTCTGGTGATATATATTCCTATATAACTACAGTAAAGACTAAGCATTGATAAATAAAAATACTTCATAAATATTGTCCCTATTGTAAACATAATAGCTATTTTTAAACCCAACATGGAAATTACATAATCTGGTTCACTAACTCAAAGCACTATGAATTTAGAAAACAGTAGTATAATTTTTGCTGAATTCTCCTCTTTTGATTCAATGAGAGATACAAGAAGTATTATACAAGCAGGAAAAAGACACACTTCACATGAGGATACTACATGCAGAGTAAAAAAGATTCCTAATAGGAAGCAAGTTACATTAGCTACCAACTGATACAGGTTTTAGATTAATTTTAGAGAAATTAAAAGTAATGTTAGAAGAGGAACTCAAAAATTACTCCTACTCTAACATACTATTTAACCAATTATTTATTCACGTCCAAAAAATCTAGCAGCACTGAGTTTAGGTTGTGAGGTTTCTTAAAGAAAATATAAACTGTAATCATGGTCTCAGACGGATGCTGAAGAAACCATGCTTTCTTTGGATTCTGAAAAGGAAAAAGCACAGAGCTTTCACACAAAAGGTTAAGAAATACTCTCAATATAACCTACAAAAGGACTCTTCAGGAATCTAAAGCAGTCTCTGACCTGTAAGTCAAAGAAGGAGGGTATATTTCACTTATTAAGATCAACTAGATTATTTTTTATAGAACATCTTCAGGGTTTATCCAATTCTCCATGATTTTGTCCAATTCAAATGTCTTCTGTCATTTTTCCAATTTATCCCACTGTCCCTAATAAGAGATCACCAATTAGGAATTGCCCTATGCATAGTCTTTGGCTCTGTTTCATTCCATTAATTTTTCTTATTTACAGTCAATTTTGAAAAAACTCAATTCCTTAAATTCTTCAAATGCATTTCAATGATTCTTATGTCTTTCTTGTCATTTAACATATTAAAAGATCTTTTAAAAACTGTGAAAAAAATTTAAAAGAACATAAAGTAAAATGTTAATAAGCACTTATGAATGTGGTATTTACAAAGGACTGAATGGGTACTTTCAAATTGTATATAACCTCTACCTTAAGTTAGTCACTGTTTTCAAAAGACTTAAGCCTATAAGAAACTACACTCACTCTTCATTGCCTCCTTCTGGTGTAAAATTTATAGAGAAATGTGTTTAATTAGCAGCTATTTATTCCTATGGTATAACCAACTGCTCCCAATAGTTTTCTTAACACATAGATAATTAAAGCACAAAGAAAAAATTTTCCAAATATTAGCAGTATATGACAGAAAATCTGGCTGTTTTCTTTATGATATAGTTACTTGGGAAGTCAACAAGTAATCCACATTTGATTTCACTGTAATAAATATTAGAATAAACTAGTGGACTTGCCACATTAGTGTTCATTTATAGTAAAAAAGCAAACATATTACCTAGAGATAGCAGCAATAGCTACCATTTGTTGACCGTTTCTGTCTCCCAAGCAAGTTACTGAACACTCTACAATACATGCATCAATGTATTTAAACTGTACAATAATTCTAAAAAGTAGGTATCACAGTATTACCAATTTCCCACTGATGCCATAGATGACTCAAATTTTGACTGAGTTCATCTAATACTAGAAAGACTATCCACTGTGCTAAAATTCCTATTGTTAATAACATTGATAATTATTTTTGCTCCCAATAGTTTTCTTAACACTACGTTAAAATGTGTAGTGTTAAAATACGTTAAAATGTGATTTTTCAGGGCATTTGAAAATACATTACCAAGTTATTTTTATATCCCAAAAAGAGGTGGAAAATATAATCAAGCAGAGATTAAAATCATATATAATAACCACGGCTAGAACTCAAGTTCTTCCTGGTTTCCCCAAACTCATCCTGATGCTACTCTTTACCCACCCACCCTTATACTCTGAGGTTGGCAGACACCAATATATAACAAAGCAAAACAATTTTTCATATTCTTGATGGAGATACAAAGGAGGAATGAAAGAACATACTCTTACATTATATTAAGAATAGAATACATTTTCCTATCAACTGGCAACATACAAGAATGAACATCACATGTTAAATGAAATAAATTTAGCATGTTGGCTTTTGAAATCAGAGAATGTTTAAACTGACAAAGTACCATATAGTCAATATTAACCTAACTGCATGATGATATTCCTAAATTCACATTCATTAATTTTGTTTATATTACCTAAGCCAGAAAGAACTTTCTTCATATTTATTCTGCTTGTGGGTTTCTACTCCAAAGTTGTAACAGAGAATGTGAAGATATCCGGTCTGCAATATTAAAAAAAAAGTCAGATTTATTATTTCTTTAACATTAAAAACTTTGTAATAGTTCAAGGGTCTTTAAGGCATACATAAAGTATTCTGTACATCAAAATAACCCACTATTCCTTATTAAAACCTCCCAATTATATAAAGAGGAGCTACAAAACACTCAGTTGGGGTATTAGTTATATATGGAAAAGTAACACAATACATTAATGTTAGAACTTGAAAGTTACTTTGGAAGAGGAAATGGGAAACTTAATCATTGTCCAGCAAAAGGACAACCTCCTTTGTAGGTTGCCAGATCCAATAAGAGGCATTAGACCAATGAGTATAGTCAAAGAAAAAAAATCACCATAAAAGGGGATTGGGATTTTTTTTCAAAATCAAGACAACTTTTAAAAATTTTTGCAGTTCTGAAATGTGTCCAACACATTGTCTAGTCATAGTGCTTATTAGAAATAGTTCAATGAACCCTCTTTGACAAAAGTTTTCTTTACATAAATTACAACTGAGATAAAAGTAGGAATGAGTATGTGAATGGTGCCATAGGAAAACACTTTTTATGGACTGTCAGCATCTCAGTCTCTGCATCAGTGCCATATCTTACATAATTTTCATCTGTCAAAATACTGGGAAATAGCTTAAGAGAAAATTTTAAATAATTTAAATAATTTATCCAAATATCCCTTCAGTGTTTATAAACATCATCTATCCAGAATCTGATTATACACATATAATGGAGTCCTTTGTAAGTTTTACCTGAGTAAAACTTCTTCAATTAAGAATCCAAGATCTGAGGCCAGTTATTCATAAATAATGTGTAAAGACCTGTCTTCCTTCAAAAAAAGTTTCCTTTTGAATTATAGTACATTCAGAAAGAAATTCAATATGCACGCCTGAGCACTTTAGAGCTACTGTATATTTGAATCTAACATAAAGAATAGTCTTGGTAATGTGGGTCTGGCAAGAATCCAGAAGTACTTAAATGCATTCTTGACATTTCAGCAGAAAAAGCTTAACTCATTACATGCCCCAGATCCCATAGGTTCACACAGGGCCGCATCAATTATACAGCTATACTGGAATAATGCAGCTCACATCCACTTGCTGCAGAGAGGCCTGTAACTAACTTGTACAGAAGAAAACGGAAAATAAAACTTTTGATGAACATCTAAGTGTATTAAGTCTTTATTCAATTTCCGAGGATTTGTCTCTGCCCTCACAATACCTCAAGTGTGCTTACATTAAACACTACTTCCTAGGGAAAAAGAATACAAAATAATAACAAACTTACAACAACAAAGCTATAAAATACTAAAATATCTTTTTAATAAACCCACAGCATATTTTCAATGTGATGACAAAAAAAATCTTTTAACACCAATACTGCTCTATGCACCCAATCATTTTTACATTCAACAATATTTACGAAGCAATCTCCTAACTCTCAGGCACTATATTTCAGTCATTACAGATAAATCAGTGAATAAAACAGACAAAAAACCCTGTCTGAGGTATGAGGTACTAAGATTCATAAAAATATCTCTTTAAAAATATCTTCCCAGGGCAGCCCGGGTGGCTCAGTGGTTTAGCGCTGCCTTTGGCCCAGGGCCTGATCCTGGAGACCTAGGATCGCATCCCACATCTGGCTCCCTGCTTCTCCCTCTGCTTGTGTCTCTGCCTATCTCTCTCTCTATGTCTCTCATGAATAAATAAAGTCTTTTAAAAAATAAATAAAATAAAAAAATATCTTCCCAGCCTTCCATGGAGTTCTAACCTCTCATTTTGCAAGCAATATACAATGGGAAAAAAATACAAAGAAGGTAGATCTAGAAATCTGTAGCTATATTGGCCATATAGAAAGGGACTTATGGAAGCTCCAGGACCCATGGGATCTCTACAACCTCCAGCCACTGCTAAATCTACCACCTGAGAAAGACAGCTCCAACTGAATACTTCCTTTACAATGCCAACATGAGATTATATGGATGATTTTTATTTTTTTAATTATATCTTTGTCCAGATGAGGCTACTAATAAATGACCTTTAAATCCAGAGTTCAGAGTTTGTATTTTATGTGGAAGGGGGTTGATAGAACTATATTGTTAGGACACTCATGATTTTTATTTTAAAGGTCAATAGAATTTTTTACTGTGTTTTTGATGAGCTTAAGGTTTAGATAGGGGATCTGAAAGTATATGGCAAGAAATCATATAATGAGAAGAAATGATCCAAAAGGTTAGAGAGAAAAAAAAAAAACAAAAAAAAAACAAAAGGTTAGAGAGGAGCTAACATGTCATTCATTTAAAAGGAATTAATGACTTAAATAAACTGGCTCAATTTCCCCAATAAATTTAGCATTTTGGCTTTTGAAATCAGAGAATGTTTAAACTGACAAAGTACCATATAGTCAATATTAACTTAACTGTATGATGATATTCCTAAATTCACATTCATTAATTTTGTTTATATTACCTAAGCCAGAAAGATTTGTTATATATCATAAATCTTCTAATTCAGCCCTTTCCTCTCTCTCTCTACATGTGTTTTTCCCTTTATCAGCACTAACTCTGTGTGAGAAACCAAGAGTTTTCTTTTCCCTAAACACTATGTAAGAGTCTCCTTTCATATATTTTCATATACTGTTCAAGGTACATTTATTCTCCAAACCACATTAAAGAAAGGTGTCTGTCTTTTAATAATTTACAATGTGAAATAGAAAGCAACAGAGCCAGAGCTAAAAGAAAGAAATGGTAAAAACATGAAAACTCAAACAATCCAAGAGATTTTATAGAAATTTTTTTAAATTAGTAAGAGTTCAGAAAAGTTGTTGGATATTAAATGAACACTTTTTTTTATTGGAGTTCAATTTGCCAACATATAGCATAACACCCAGTGCTCATCCCGCCAAGTGCCCCCCTCATTGCCCATCACCCAGTCACCCCAGCCCCCCGCCCACTTCCCCTTCCACTACCTCTTGTTCATTAAATGAACATTTAAAAGCAGCTGCAGCCACCTGGCTGGCTCAGTGGTTGAGCGTCTGCCTTGGTTCAGGACATGATCCCAGAGTCCTGGGATCGAGTCTGCATCAGGCTCCATGCAGGGAACCTGCTTCTCCTTCTGCCTATGTCTCTCATGAATAAATAAATAAAATCTTTTAAAAAATAAAAATAAAAATAAAACCAGCTGAATTCTTATACATCAATAACAATTTGAAAATATAATCTGAGCTATAGCTTATGATAGCAAATGAATATGAAATATTTTTATAAAAAAAAGAAATATTTTTATACGAAAAAGTACAAAACTGTTGAAATACATTTTAAAAATTATATAAATTAGGGATCCCTGGGTGGCGCAGCGGTTTGGCTCCTGCCTTTGGCCCAGGGCGCGATCCTGGAGACCCGGGATCGAATCCCACATCAGGCTCCCGGTGCATGGAGCCTGCTTCTCCCTCCGCCTGTGTCTCTGCCTCTCTCTCTCTCTCTCTCTCTGTGACTATCATAAATAAAAAAAAATAAAAAAAGAAAAAGAAAAAAATAAAAAATAAAAATTATATAAATTAGGATTTATCACATTCATGGATAGGAAGACTCAAAACTATATAGATAGTGATGCTCTCCAAATTAATCTAGAAATTCAATGCTATTTCAATCAACATCCGAATAGCTTTTTACCAAACTATCTCTAAAATGAATATGGAAAAGCAAAGTCTCAAAAAAGCTAAGACAATGGTGAAGAAGAACAAAGTAGGACCTGTCCTACCAAGACTATACTAGGTTTAGGGGTGACTGGCTGGCTCAGTCATTGGACCATGAGAGTCTTGATCTTGGGCTTGTGAGTTCTAGCCTCACATCTGGTATAGAGCTTACCTAAAAACAAAATCCTAAAAAAAAGACTAGGGGTGTCTGGGTGTCTCAGTCAGTTGAGCATCCAATTCTTGGTTTTGGCTCAGGTCATGATCTCAGGGTTAAGAGATGGAGGCCCAAGTCAGGCTACATGCTCAGGAGGGAGCCTGCTTGAGAATCTCTCCCTCTGCCCCTTCCCTTGCTTATACACACTCTCTCTCAAATAAATAAATCTTTAAAAAAGAAGACTATACTAGGTTAATAATGTCCTCCCAAAATTAATGTTTACCTGGAATGTTTATCTGTGAATGTTAGCTTATTTGGAAATAGGATATTTGCAATATAATCAAGACAGGCAAAATTGGATTGGGATGAACCCTAAAAGGACTGGTGGACTTATAAGTAAACAGTACTGGGAAACACAGATAAGTAAAAATGTAATTCTAAAAAACCCACAGGGGATTCATCTAAACCAAAGGAATGTGGAAAAAGTAAAACAGAGAAGCAAAACAGAAAAAAAAAACAATATAAAACAAACCAAAATAAGCCAGCATTAAGTTCCTATTACAAACATCAGACTGGAAGATGGTGGAAGAGTAGGGTCCCCAAGTCACCCGTCCCCACCAACTTACCTAGATAACTTTCAAATCATCCTGAAAACCTATGAATTCGGTCTGAGATTTAAAGAGAGAACACCTGGAATGCTACAGTGAGAAGAGTTCGCACTTCTATCAAGGTAGGAAGACGGAAAAAAAAATAATAATAAAGAAATAAAAAAGCATCCAAGGGGGAGGGGCCGGGCTAAGGCCAGCGGGGAGTGCCCCCAGGACAGGAAGCCCAGACCCAGAGAAGCAGGAGCTTTACCAACCTTCCCGGACGGAAAGGCGCTAGCAGGGAGCTCGGGCAGGACCCCAGGAGCGGCGGGGATGCCCTCAGGCTCCCAAGGGCACTAACAGAGGAGTTGCGCCCGGGGGAGAGCCCGCCACACCCCGCGACGGAGCTCCCTAAAGGGCTGGAGCGTGGGCCTGGTGGGCCCCAGGAGCAGCTCCAGTGGCAGCTCAGGTGGGGGCTCCGCACGGAGGGGGCTGCATGGCCCCAGGAACATGATTCCAACAACGCAGGCCCCAGAGCCCAGGGTGCTGGGAGACACAGCCCAAGATCCGGTGCTCCCCCTAGAACAGGGGAGGCCGGGAGGACACAGGACAGCAAGGACGCTCCTGCCCCCTGGCGGCCCCGAGCTGTGCAGACTGGCACCCCCCACCCCCCGGAGCATCCAGGCCCCTGCGGACTGGGAGCTGCGGTAGTTACTGCAGGAGCTGACTTCAGGGCTGGATAGCTGGCCGCGCCACTGTTGTTGCTCCTGGTGTCACCTTGTACCTGGGACTGAGTAGGGGCCTCCCAGGATAAACAACTCCCACTGAGCCCTGCACCTGGCAGGGGGCAGGGCAGCTCCCCCAGGTGCACACACCTGAGAATCAGCACAGCAGGCCCCTCCCCCAGAAGACCAGCTAGAAGAACAGTGGAAAAGCAAGTTATTGACCAAGCAGCGCTGGAAAGTTCCAGGGGAAGTCCAGAGATTTACAGTATATAGAATCAGAGGATACTCCCCATTGTTTTTTGTTTTCTGTTTGTTTACACACACACACACACACACACACACGTTTTTTTTTTCTCTCTCTCTTTTTCTCGTTTTTCCAGTACAACTTGCTTTTGGCCACTCTGCACTGAGCAAAATGACTAGAAGGAAAACTCAACTCAAAAGAAAGAATCAGAAACAGTCCTCTCTCCCACAGAGTTACAAAATTTGGACTACAATTCAATGTCAGAAAGCCAATTCAGAAGCACAATTATAAAGCTACTGGTGGCTCTAGAAAAAAGCATAAAGGACTCAAGAGTTCATGACTGCAGAATTTAGATCTAATCAGGCCACAATAAAAAATTGATTAAATGAGATGCAATTCAAACTGGAGGTCCTAATGACAAAGGTTAACGAGGTAGAAGAACGAGTGAGTGACATGAAAGACAAGTTGATGGCAAGGAGGGAAACTGAGGAAAAACAGAAAAACAATTAAAAGATCATGAGGATAGGTTAAGGGAAATAAATGACAGCCTTAGAAGGAACAATCTACGTTTAATTGGGGATCCCGAGGGCACTGAAAGGGACAGAGGTCCAGAAACTGTATTTGAACAAATCATAGCTGAGAACTTCCCTAACTTGGGAAGGGAAACAGGAATTCAAATCCAGGAGATAGAGAGATTCCCCCCATAAAATCAATAAAAACCGCTGAACACCTCCACATTTAATAGTGAAACTTGCAAATTCCAAAGATAAAGAGAAGATCCTTAAAACAGCAAGAGACAAGAAATCCCTAACTTCTATGGAGAGAAGCATTAGGATAACAGCAGACCTCTCCACAGAGACCTGGCAGGCCAGAAAGGGCTGGCAGGATATATTCAGGGTCCTAGATGAGAAGAACTCAGCCAAGAATACTTTATCCAGCAAGGATCTCATTCAGAATAGAAGGAGAGATAAACAGCTTCCAAGATAGGCAGAAACTGAAAGAACATGTGGCCACCAAACCAGCTCTGCAAGAAACATTAAGGGGGACTCTGTAAAAGAAAGAGGACGCCCAAAGAAATAATCCACAAAAACAGGGACTGAATAGGTATCATGATGACACTAAATTCATATCTTTCAATAGTAACTGAACGTGAATGGGCTTAATGATCCCATCAAAAGACGAAGGGTTTCAGACTGGATAAAAAAGCAGGACCCATCTATTTGCTGTCTTCAAGAGACTCGTTTTAGCCGGAAGGACACCTACAGCCTGAAAATAAAAGGTTGGAGAGCCATTTACCATTCAAATGGTCCTCAAAAGAAAGCAGGGGTAGCCATCCTTATATCAGATAAACTAAAATTTACCCCGAAGACTGTAGTGAGAGATGAAGAGGGACACTATATCATACTTAAAGGATCTGTCCAACAAGAGGACCTAACAATCATGAATATTTATGCCCCGAATGTGGGAGCCGCCAAGTATATCAATCAATTAATAACCAAAGTTAAGACATACTTAGATAATAATACACTTATATACTTGGTGACTTGAATATAGCGCTTTCTACAATTAACAGGTCTTCTAAGCACAACACCTCCAAGGAAAAAGAGCTTTATGAAACACTGGACCAGATGGATTTCAGATATTTACAGAACTTTACATCCAAACTCAAATGAATACACATTCTTCTCACGTACACATGGAACTTTCTCCAGAATAGACCACATACTGGGTCACAAATCAGGTCTTAACCAATACCAAAAGATTGGGATCATCCCCTGCATATTATTGGACCATAATGTTTTGAAACTAGAACTAAATCACAAGAAGAAGTTTGGAAGGATTTCAAACACGTGGAGGTTAAGGACCATCCTGCTAAAAGATGAAAGGGTCAACCAGGAAATTAGGGAATATTAAAAAGATTCATGGAAACTAATGAGAATGAAGGTACAACCATTCAAAATCTTTGGGATACAACAAAAGCAGTCCTGAGGGGGAAATATATTGCAATACAGGCATCCATCCAAAAACTGGAAAGAACTCAAATACAAACCTAACTTTGCACCTAAAGGAGCTGGAAAAAAAAACAGCAACTAGATCCAACACCCAGCAGAAGAAGAGAATTAATAAAGATTCGAGCAGAACTCAATGAAATAGAGACCAGAAGAACAGTAGAACAGATTAACAAAACCAGGAGTTGGTTCTTTGAAAGAATTAATTAGATAGACCATTAGCCAGCCTTATTAAAAAGAAGAGATAAAAGACTCACATTAATAAAATCATGAATGAGAAAGGAGAGATTGCCACCAACACCAAGGAAATACAAACAATTTTAAAAACTTATTATGAGCAGCTATACGCCAATAAATTAGGCAATCCAGAAGAAATGGACGCATTTCTGGAAAACCACAAACTACCAAAACTGGAACAGGAAGAAATAGAAAACCTGAACAGGCCAATAACCAGGGAGGAAATTGAAGCAGTCATCAAAAGCCTCCCAAGACACAAAAGTCCAGGGCCAGATGGCTTCCCAGGGGAATTCTATCAAACGTTTAAAGAAGAAACCGTACATATTCTACTAAAGCTGTTCCGAAAGATAGAAAGAGATGGAGTACTTCCAAACTCGTTCTATGAGGCCAACATCACCTTAATTCCAAAACCAGACAAAGACTCCACCAAAAAGGAGAATTATAGACCAATATCCCTGATGAACACAGATGCAAAAATTCTCAAAGAGATACTAGCCAAGAGGATCCAACAATACATTAAGAAGATTAATCACCATGACCAAGTGGGATTTATCCTTGGGATGCAAGGCTGGTTCAACACTCATAAAGCATTCAATATGATTGATCATATCAGCAAGAGAAAAAACAAGAACCATATGATCCTCTTAATAGATGCAGAGAAAGCCTTTGCCAAAATACAGCATCCATTCCTTATCAAAACTCTTGAAAGTGTTAGGATAGAGGGAATATTCCTCAGCATCTTAAAAGCCATTTACGAAAAGCCCACAGCAAATATCATTCTCAATAGGGAAGCACTGGGAGCCATTCCCCTAAGATCAGAAACAAGACAGGGATGTCCACTCTCACCACTGCTATTCAACATAGTACTAGAAGTCCTAGCCTCAGCAATCAGGCAACAAAAAGAAATAAAAGGCATTCAAATTGGCAAAGAAGCAGTCAAACTCTCCCTCTTTGCAGATGACATGATACTGTACAGAGAAAACCCAAAAGACTCCACCAAGATTGCTAGAACTCATACAGCAATTTGGCAGTGTGGCAGGATACAAAATCAATGCCCAGAAATCAGTGGCATTTCTATACTTACCATGAGACTGAAAAAAGAGAACTTAAGGAGTCAATCCCATTTACAATTGCACCCAAAAGCATAAGACACCTAGGAATAAACCTAACCAAAGAGGTCAAGGATCTATACCCTAAAAACTATAGAACACTTGTGAAAGAAATTGAGGAAGACACAAAGAGATGGAAAAATATTCCATGCTCATGGATTGGAAGAATTAATATTGTGAAAATGTCGATGTTACCCAGGGCAGTTTACACATTTAATGCAATCCCTATCAAAACACCATGGACTTTCTTCAGAGAGTTGGAACAAATCATCTTAAGATTTGAGTGGAATCAGAAAAGACCCCGAATAGTCAGGGGAATATTAAAAAAAGAAAACCAGAGCCGGGGGCATCACAATGCCAGATTTCAGGTTATACTACAAAGCTGTGGTCATCAAGACAGTGTGGTACTGGCACAAAAACAGACACATAGATCAATGAAACAGAATAGAGAATCCAGAAGTGGACCCTCAACTTTATGGTCAACTAATATTTGACAAACCAGGAAAGACTATCCACTGGAAAAAAGACAGTCTCTTCAATAAATGGTGCTGGGAAAATTGGACATCCACATGCAGAAGAATGAAACTAGACCATTCTCTTACACCATACACAAAAATAAACTCAAAATGGATGAAAGATCTAAATGTGAGGCAAGATTCCATCAAAATCCTAGAGAACACAGGCAACACCCTTTTTGAACTTGGCCACAGTAACTTCTTGCAAGATACATCCATGAAGGCAAGAGAAACAAAAGCAAAAATGAATTATTGGGACTTCATCAAGATAAGAAGCTTTTGTACAGCAAAAGCAACAGTCAACAAAACTAAAAGACAACCTACAGAATGGGAGAAGATATTTGCAAATAACATATCAGATAAAGGGCTAGCATCCAAGATCTATAAAGAACTTATGAAACTCAACAGCAAAGAAACAAACAATCCAATCATGAAATGGGCAAAAGACATGAACAGAAATCTCACAGAGGAAGACATAGACATGGCCAACAAGCACATGAGAAAATGCTCCGCATCACTGGCCATCAGGGAAATACAAATGAAAACCACAATGAGATACCACCTCACACCAGTGTCTTAACAAGACAGGAAACAACAAATGTTGGAGAGGATTTGGAGAAAGGGGAACCCTCTTGCACTGTTGGTGGGAATGTGAACTGGTACGCCACTCTGGAAAACTGTGTGGAGGTTTCTCAAAGAGTTAAAAATAGATCTGCCCTACGACTCCGCAATTGCCCTGGTGGGGATTTACCCCAAAGATACAGATGTAGTGAAACACCGGGACACCTACACCCCAATGTTTATAGCAGCAATGTCCACAATAGCCAAACTGTGGAAGGAGCCTCGGTGTCCATCAAAAGATGAATGGATAAAGAAGCTGTGGTCTATGTATACAATGGAATATTAGTCATTAGAAACAACAAATACCCACTATTTGCTTCAACGTGGAGGGACCTGGAGGGTATCATGCTGAGTGAAATAAGTCAATCAGAGAAGGACAAACATTATATGGTCTAATTCATTTGGGGAATATAAAACTTAGTGAAAGGGAATAAAGGGAAAGGAGTGAAAATATCAGTGAGGGTGACAAACATGAGAGACACCTAACTGGGAAATGAACAAGGGGTAGTGGAAGGGGAAGTGGGCAGGGGCTGGGGTGACTGGGTGATGGGCAATGAGGGAGGCACTTGATGGGATGAGCACTAGGTGTTATTCTATGTGTTGGCAAATTGAACTCCAATAAAAAAATTTTTTTAATCAAAAAAAATTTTTAAAAGACATCAGACTGAGTACACACAATTATCTCTGCCCTTTTGAAACTCCAATAATGACAGTACAGGGAAAATATTGCTGTAAAAAGCACATACCAAAAGTCACCATCTTATCAATTTTAAGTGTAAAATTTAATAGTTTTAACTATACTCATATAGTTGTGCAAAAGATTTATGGACGTTTTCATCTTGCAAAACTGAAACTGTTTACCCACTAATCAATTCCTCATTTCCAACCCTTCTCCTAAACCCTGTCAACTATCATGCTACTTTCTGTTTCTATAAGTTTAACTACTTTAGATACCTCATATAAATGGAATCATACAATATTTGGATTTTTATCACTGTCTTATTTCTGTTGGCATACTGTCCTCAAGGTTCATCCATGCTACAGCATTTAACAAAATGTTTTTTCTTAAAGGCTGATAATATTCAATTGTATGTGTATACCACCTTTTAAAAAATCCATTCGTTGATGGACATTTGAGTTCCACCTCCTAGCTATTGTAAATAATTCTGAAATATACATGAGTATAGCAAATATCTGTTCAGGAACCTGCTTTCAGAAAATGAAGAGGAGGGGCACCTGGGTGGCTCCTTTGGTTAAGTGTCTGCCTTCAGCTCAAGTCAGGATCCCAGGGTCCTGGGATCAAGCCCAGTAGCAGGCTCTCTACTTAGTGAGGAGCCTGCTTCTCCCTCTCCCTCTGCCTGCCACCACGTACTTGTGCACGCTCTCTCTCTCTGTCAAATAAATAAATAAAACCTTTTTTAAAAGAAAGAAACTGAAAAGGACAGAAAAAAATGGGGAAAAATTCCATGCTGATGGATTGGAAGAACAAACACTGTTAAAATGTTTACACTACCCAAAGAAATCTACACATTTAATGCAATCTTTATCAAAGTACCACCAGCATTTTTCCCAGAGCTAGGACAAATAATGCTAGAATTTATATGGAACAACCACGAAAGGCCCCAAATAGCCAAAGTAATCCTCAAAAAAGAAAAGCAAAGCTGGACGCATCACAATTCCAGACATCAAGCTATATTACAAAGCTGTAGTCATCAAGACAGTATGGTACTGGCCAAAAACAGACACATAGATCAATAGAACAGAAGCGAAAACCCAGAAGTGGAGTCACAACTATATGGTCAACTAATCTTTGGCAAAGGAGGAAAGAATATTCAATGGAAAAAAGACAGTCTCATCAACAAATGGTGCTGAGAAAACTAGATACCAACATGTTAAAAAATGAAACTGGACCACCATACACAATAATAAGCTCAAAATGGATGACAGACCTAAATGTGAGACAGAAAACCATCAAAATACTAAAGGAAAACATGCGTAGGAACCTCTTTGACATTGGCCATAGCAACTTCTTACTAGAAAAATCTGCAGAGTCAAGGGAAACAAAAGCCCAAATGAACTATTGAGACTTCATCAAGATAAAAAGCTTCTGCACAGCAAAAGGAAACAATCAACAAAACTAAAAGGTAACCTACAGAATGGGAAAAGATATTTGCAAATGACCTGTCTGATAAAGGATTAGTATCCAAAATATATTAAGAACTCATCAAAAAAAAAAAATACTCCTCAAACTCAGGGTCCTAGGATTGAGCCCCATGTGGGCTCCATGCTCAATGGGAAGTCTGCTTGAAATTCTCTCTCTCCCTCTCTCTCTGCCCCTTCCCACTGCACTCTCTCTCTGAAATAATAAATAAATAAATAAATAAATACATAAATACATAAATAAATAAATATTAAAAAATAAATATTTTAAATAACTTTTTAAATAAATCTTTTTTTAAAAAAAGGAAACAAAACAGATGAACGAGGAGGAAAGGAAAGAAAAAGAGAGGGATCCAAACCATAAGAGACTCTTAACTATAGAGAACAAACTGAGGGTTGCTAGTGGGTGGCTGAGGGGCTAAAAGCTGATTGGTATTAAGGAGGGCACTTGTTATGATGAGCATTGGGTGTTACGTGTAAGTGATGAATCATTAAATTCTACTCCTGAAACCAATATTAAACTATATGTTAACTACCTAGAATTTAAATAAAAACTTATAAAAAAAAAACTTTAAAAGTTGGAAATTAGGGTGCCTGGGTGGCTCAGAGGTTGAGCGTCTGCTTCGGCTCAGGTCATCATGATCTCGGGGTCCTGGGATCAAATTCCACATCAGGCTCTCCACAGGGAGCTGCTTTTCCCTCTGCCTATGTCTCTGTCTCTTTGTATCTCATGAATAAATAAAATATTTTTTTAAAAATTGGAAATTAACAACCATTAATGAGGATGTGAAAAAATTGGAACCCTTGTACATTGCTGATGGGAATGCAAAATGGTAAGCCAATGTGGAAAACAGATGCTTCATCAAAAAATTGAACATAGAAGAGTGCCTGAGTGCACAATCTGTTAAGCATCTGACTTTTGGTTTTGCCTCAAGTCATAATTTCAGTGTCACAATATCAAGCATGGGGCTCTGTGCTCAGCATGGAGTCTTCTTAAAACTCTCTCTCTCTTTCTCTCTCTCCTTTTGCCCCTCTCCCTGTGTATGTTTTCTTTCT
Source organism: Vulpes lagopus (assembly GCF_018345385.1). NCBI lineage: Eukaryota > Metazoa > Chordata > Mammalia > Carnivora > Canidae > Vulpes > Vulpes lagopus. Next base: position 54,771,877 of record NC_054848.1, read on the forward strand.
CTCTAAAAACAAATTTAAAAAGGGGTACCTGGGTGGCTCAGTTGGTTAAGCATCTGCCTTCAGCTCGGGTCATGATCCCAAAGTCCCTGGATGGAGTCCCACATAGGGCTCCCTGTTCAAAGGGAAGTCTCCTTCTCCCTCTCCTTCCTCCCTTCCCCCTGCTCCTGTTTTCTCTCTCTTTCTTTCATTCTCTCTCTCTGTTAAATAAAAAATATTTTTAAAAAATTAATTTAAAAAATCTTTTTTAAAAAGGTGAACATAGAATTATCATATGACCCAGCAATTCCAGTCCTAGATATATATCCAGAAGAATTGAAAACAGGTACTTAAATACTTGTACTCAAATGTTTATAACAATATTATTTACAGTAGTCTGAAGGTAGAAATAACCCCCAAGGCCCATCAACCAATGAATGGATAAAGAAATTCTGGTATGTCAATATAGTGGAATGCTATTCAACCATAAAAATTTAATCCATATGGGGATCCCTGGGTGGCTTAGTGGTTTGGTGCCTGCTTTCCACCCAGGGCGTGGTCCTGGAGTCCCGGGATCAAGTCCCTCATTGGGCTCCCTGCATGGAGCCTGCTTCTCCTTCTGCTTGTGTCTCTGCCTCTCTCTCTCTCTCTCTCTCTCTCTCTCTCTCTCTCTGTGTGTGTGTGTGTGTGTATCTCATGAATAAATACATAAAATCTTTTTTAAAAAATTTAATCCATAGATATAGAAAAGTAGTTTGGGGCTGCCAGGATCTAGGGAGAGTAAACAATAGGGAGTGACTGCTTAATGGTTACAGAGTTTTACATTGGGATGATAAAAATGTTTTGACTTATTTCACTCAGCATAATACCCTCCAGTTCCATCCATGTTGATGCAAATGGTGGGTATTTGTCATTTCTAATGGCTGAGTAATATTCCATTGTATACATAAACCACATCTTCTTTATCCATTCATCTTTCGATGGAGGGTATTATGCTGAGTGAAATAAGTCAATCGGAGAAGAACAAACATATGTTCTCATTCATTTGGGGAATATAAATAATACTGAAAGGGAATAGAAGGGAAGGGAGAAGAAATGGGTAGGAAATGTCAGAAAGGGAGACAGAACATAAAGACTCCTAACTCTGGGAAACGAACTAGGGGTGGTGGAAGGGGAGGAGGGTGGGGGTGAATGGGTGGCGGACACTGAGAGGGGCACTTGACGGAATGAGCACTGGGTGTTATTCTGTATGTTGGCAAATTGGACACCAATAAAAAATAAATGTATTATTAAAAAAATAAAAATGTTTTGGAACTATATAGAAGCAATGGCTACATAATATTTTGAATATACTAAATGATCTTGTTCACTTTAAAATGGTTAATTTTATACCATGTGAATTTCACTTCAACAAAAGTTTTTTTTTAAGTTTAAAAAATCACACATGTATGAATGTTTATAGCATCATTATTCATAATAGTTGATGCTATAACTCAAATGTCCATCAGCAGATGAATGGATAAACAAAATGTGGTATACGTATACCATGGAATATTGCAATAGGTCACTCCATAGAGACAGAAAACAGATTAATGGTTTCTAGCAACTGGGGAAGAAGGAGGAATGAGGATCAACTACTTAATGGTATGGGGTTTCCTTTAAGGATGACAAAAATGTTTTGGAACTAGACAGAGGTGATGGTTGCATAGCAGTGTGAATATTCTAAGTGCTGCTGAATTGTAAACTTTAAAATGGTTAATTTTGTTATATGAATTTTACTTCAATAAAAATAAGTATATTGGAAAAAAAACTAAAAGACCCACCATGTTTCTTAATAGTAACATCAGAAGCTAGAAACCAATGAAATGGAAGCTTTAAAATTATTTTATTTCTAATCCATAGTTCCACATCTAGTCAAACTATATATTAAGTGTGATGGTAAAATAAAATATATTTATACATGCAAAGTCTTTAAATAAATTTATATCTCAGGGGCACCAGGGTGGCACAGTCCATTAAGCATCCGACTCCTGGTTTTGGTCCAGGTAATAAAATCAGGGTCCTGAGTTTGAGCCCTGCATCAGGCTCAGCACTCAGAATGGAGTCTACTTAAGATTCTCTCTCTCCCTCTCCCTCTGCCCCTCCCACTCATGCTCTCATGCATTCACTCTAAAAAAAAAAAAGTAAATAAATAAATAAATAAATAAATAAATAAATAAATGATTTTATATCTCATGCAACTATTCTCAAGAAGATACTGCAGGATATGCCCCCACAAAAATGATGGAGTAAAACCACAAAAAGACACAGAAATCAAGAAATAGGGATCCAACCTAATAGAGAACTGAAGGGAATTCCCAAGTCAATAGAGGAAGAATATCTCAAACAATTCTGTAACATGCCTAGGCAGCAACCTATCCATATTAGAGCAGATCAGAAACTATGAGATAGATTTACTTGAACAAATGAAAATGATCAAATAACTAAAATATTTTAACATATTGAAAAGTTTACATAATTAGGGGAGAAACAATATTTGGGAAGAGATCATATTAAGCACATGTAATACTTACTGATGTGGAAAACCGGTCCAATTAACTCCAGGGAAAACAAAATGTGCAGGGAAGAAAAAGTTGTTCATAGTACCTTATATGATTCAATTACAAACAACATTTACATAAACATAGCAGTATAACCATTGAATATTAATCTAACCAAAATTATGGCATAACTACATAGGGATGATAGAGTGAGAGTGGAAGTAGAGATATGAGTAGCAGGGGAGGGGAGGCTGACAAGGATTTAAATTCATGTTCTAAAGTGGAAAGTCAATAGATGATACCTGAATCTAAAAAAAACTAAGTAGTAAAAAAACATCAAGTAGTAGTAGTATAAGAACACTATTCAGAGATATGAATGTAAATACCAAAAGAACCAACTAAAATAACTGAAAGTAGTTCTGCAAGATTAAAAATTGGTGTAGGAGGTGGGGCATCTGGGTGGCTCAGTAGTTGAGCGTCTGCCTTCAGCTCAGACGTGATCTTGGAGTCGGGATTGAGTCCCGCATCAGATCAGTCTGCCTGCAGGAAGCCTGCTTCTCCCTGTTCCTATGTCTCTGCCTCTCTCTGTGTGTCTTTCATGAATAAATAGATAATCTTTTTTAAAAATGGTGTGTGAAGGTGTGATGATTTTATTTTATTTTGGGGGGAGGGGACTCATGATTTTTTATCAAGAATTGTAGAACTATTTTCCTCATTAAACGATGATCATATATACAGGGATAAAAAATAAAAATTATACATATAAAGTTGTAATAAAAAGTAAACCATACATATTTAAAAATAACAATGATTGGGGCGCCTAAGTGGCATAGTCATTTGAGCATCCAACTCTTGGTTTCACTCTGGTCATGGTCTCAGGGTTGTAGAATCGAGACCCACCTGGAGCTCTGCGCTAAGCACAGATTCAGCTTCAGACTCTTTCTGCCTCTCCCCACTACCCCTGTTCTCTCTCTCTCTCCCTCTCTCCTTGTCTCTAAAATGAGTAAATAAACTTAAAAAAAAACAGTAACAGTAACAGCCAGAACTAAAAATAAATACTGATGTTTGTTAAAAGCATTAGTGTTCTAACGGATAAATAAAGAGCCTTACTACAGTCAAGCTTTCCATATGCTGTAGGTATTTATTTAAAAAGTATAAAATTCAGTTAAAATTTAGTGGAACATGCCATCACAAAGATTCCAATGAGTGATTATTGAATATAGAATGAAAGTTTATACTCTTAAGTGATTTATGCTCTCCCAGATAAACAAAGCAGTGGGTGGACAGGGTCAGAGAAAGCAATTATATCCCACCTAGCCTGTAATTGGCAGAAAACTGAATTTTACTTCCAGAGGCATAATGCAATTGTATGCCATGAGATTAGATTTTTATACAGAGAGATATGTACAAAATCTTATGTAAAATCATATGTTTCAAATATTTGGCTACAAAATGGTAACTTTAAAAAGGCAAAAGAGAATAAAATCATGGTAATAAAGTCTAGGCAGCCTACATTTCATTTAGAAACTTTGGTCCCTAACAGAGCAGCAATGAAATATAAATGAATCTTGAACTAATTACTTCAAATGATTTTAGAGACCAACTGGCCACTTGCCTTGTGTAAATGAAAAGTTTTACAATGATCTAAAAATTCTATACTAAAAATAAATTCTAGAGCAATCTGAAAATAGAAATAAAAGATAAAAACAAGCTGAACACATGAATCAACTAATGGGAAAAAATTCCAACTAAAGTCTCAAACTTTGAGGAGAAACAGGTAAAATAATTAAGTAAGCAATTTGCTAAAAGAAATTTTTGCTATAAAAAATACATATACACACACTCCCAGCTATTGCCCAGGGCTTCTCTAAATCAAGCACTAGGAATTTTTATACTGAAGGAACATTTGAGATTATGTTTTTATACACTCATTTTACAGTTGTGGACACTGATTTTCAGAGCAGTAAATATCTCACCACTAGCCACACCAGGAAGTAGCTCCTTCTACAATGTTGTACATAGATCACAAGTCTTGTTTTGAGTAATTACAAGAGTCTCGAATACAAAAAGAGGGTCTCTATGTTCTGCTTACCAAGGTAGGTAAGTATATGCAAAAGTTTTTTAAATAAATGCTCAAAGTGGAAGAATTTTCTAACTTTCACTAAATAAAGTTCAGTTAAACAAAATACCACTATGTCCTAATTATTCCCATCAATTGATTTTTCACTATGCACCTATAAAAGCTAGACATTAAACCAGTTATTTCTAACCATTTCTTTCTTTAATTTTACAACACCTCCATCAAGTTCCTGTAAGTGTTGTGTGGCATACGTTTACTTTAAAATAGAAGTTAAATGGGGAGCCTGGGTGGCTCAGTGAGTCAAGCATCTACCTTCAGCTGAGGTCATGATCCCAGGGTCCTGGAATCAAGCCCTTCATCAGGCTCCCTGTTCAGCAGGAAGCCTGCTTCTCCATCTCCCTCTGCCTGCCACTCCCCCTGTTTGTGCTCTCCCTCTCTCTCTGTTTCAAATAAATAAATAAAATTTACAGTTTAAAAAAAAACAGAAGTTAACTAAGTTTAACTTTCTTCAGAGTAGGTTTTTTTGGTTTTTGTTTTTTTTAGAGCTTCATAAAATCCTCTTCCAAGGACTAGAGACATCCTGATGTCACGTCAGCTATTCCTGGTACCCAGTTTTTTTTTTTTGGTACCCAGTTTTTGTGTGCTTTCTCTTCTCTGTAAGAATAGCCACTTGAATTACAGGATTTTAGGAATTTATTTTTATAGTATTATTATTTCCCAGAAAGGAAAAACTCTGGAACTGAGTGGTTTCCCTGGTAAGATTCCATGCGATTAGCTAGTATAAGAATGTGTTGTTCATCGCCCATGGGACAAGTATGGAGACTCAGAGCCTGAGGAGGGTAAGAAAGCATCTACATGGAGTAATAGCCAGGCATAGGGTGTTGGAGCAGGTTAAGGAGAGTGTGCATCCACACAGGAAGGCACAGAAATGAAGAGCCACAGCATGAGCAGGTAGAGGAAGGCATCCTCACAGTGGAGAGGGTGGCAGAGAAGATGAGAAGTTGGTTATATACAGGGGATACTAAATTAAATAAGCAAAATAAGGATAATAGAAGCTAGGTTACTCATTACTGGAGAAGAAAATTAGAAATATGGAAAGGGAAGACATTAGGATGAACATTTTGGCATTAGACTGAAATTGAACATATGGCTTTCAGTAGATTAAATACATGGATAGATAAATAGCTATACAGAGATGTTACAGATAAATAATGGATGGAAATGTGAGTGTGTACATATAAATAACATATATATGTACTATATGTTGTATATAAATATATATGTATCTATATATACAAATGTGTGAATAAATAAAAACAAACACATACATTCTGTTCACTGAGAGGGTCTAACACCAGTGACATCCCAAAAGCAGTAAGCACACCTACTGCCCAGATCCTGCCTTCTAAATAACAGTTTCCACCAAAAGGAACCAAAATAACCGAGAGAAATAGCTAATTCCATGCCTTAAGTGAGGAGTACAGGATGAACTCGAACACTTTACATAGACAAAAAGGAAAGAAGTACTTACTCCAGGTGATGGCAATATGTCAAAAAAAGGCATAGAAGTCAATTTATAGGGGCGTTTAGTGGCAAAATCTGGGAAAAGGACATCAAAATAAATCGAGCTTAGTTCTAGATAAGATGGAATAAGTACATTCCATCCTTTCTCTCCCACTTAATGTAACTATAAAACCAACTGCATGAAACTATTTGAGGGCTCTGAAAAGAAAACAGTAGAAGGCAGACTGGGGAAGAATACCAGAATTCAAAGTAATACCAAGATGCTGGTGAGTTCATCACTCTTTTCCTCTGGTACACCATAGCCTAAATAAATGCAGCCAGAAACTAAGCATAAATTCTGTGGTACACACAGAGAAAGTATCTCTAGTTCTGGTTTCAGTTAGACAGTGCAGAAATCCTGTTTTGGTTTTTATTTTCTCTTTCCTCCATTCTCCTGTATTATGCTAAGTGAAATAAGTCAGATAGAGAAAGACAAAGGAGATCAATTATATGGTGAAGGATGATGTAACTAAACTTGTGCTGATCACTTTTTACTATATAAAAAGTGTAAAGTTGAATACCTGAAATTTATATAAATATATACATTAAAAAAATTTTAAATGTTAACATACAACTAGTATATAACCCCAGCCTTTCACTCCTAGAATACCTAGAATAAAAACACATGTCCACAAAAAGATTTATACATGAATGTTTAAAGCAATTTCATTTTATTAGATTTTTAAAAAGAGCTAAAAATTAGAAATAATCTAAATATCCATCTACAGGTGAATAGGTAAACTAATTGTGATCTATCCATATAATGGAATTTAACTCTGCAATAAAAAACAAACTACTAGGGATGCGTGGGTGGCTCAGTGGTTCAGGGTCTGCCTTCAGCCCAGGGCATGATCCCGGAATCTTGGGATCGAGTCCCACGTCAGGCTCCCTGCATGGAGCCTGCTTCTCCCTCTGCCTGTGTCTCTGCCTCTTTCTCTCTCTCTCTGTGTCTCTCATGAATAAATAAATAAAATCTTTAAAAAAGAAATAAAAGTTTAAAAAACAAACAAACAAACTACTAGGGAGACAGTCTTTCACATACTAGCCCCCTCTCTTCCCAATATTGGCCTCACTGAAATAAATTCCTTTCTTGTTTCACCACCAAAACAAACAAAAACTACTGACATAAACAAGCACATGGATGAATCTCGAAATCATTATATGAAATAAAAGGAGATAAATCATGATTCCATTTATATAAAAATTCAAAAAAATACAAACTCATCTATAAAGATAAAAACCAATCAGTGGCTGCCTGGGTAAAAAGGTGGGAGTGGGGAAGGAGGAACAGGAGATGAAAGAAAATTTGGGGGGGTTATGGAAAGGCTCATAATCTATATTGTGATGATGGTTTCATGTGTATATACATACGACAAAAGTCATCAAACTAGAAAATTTAAATGTATATGATTTACTGTATCTCAATAAAGCTGTTTTTAAAATGCCAATTTCGTGAAAGATAAAGACAGATTAAAGGATAGTAAAGAGATGAGACAACTAATTGCAAAGTATAATCCTGAACTGGATCCTGGACTGCTGTGGGGGGAGAACAAAATGCTATAAAGTAAACTATTTGGAGAATTAACAAATTAGACTATGGATTATAGATTAAAGTGCTTATGAATGTTAAATTTATTTAATTTGATCATTGTTCTGTGTTTATAAGGGAGAAAATATTCTATTATATTATATACACTGAGGTCATGTGGCTAGCTTAGTTGGTAGAGAAAGTGACTCTTGATCTCAGGGCCATGAGTTGGAGCTCCATGTTGAAGGTAGAGTCTACTTAAAAAAAAAGAAATATACACTGCAGTATATTTATGATGATGTATATGATATATGCAGTCTTCTCTCAAAAAAGAAAATAATGTGGTGCCTGGGTGGCTCAACCAGTTAAGCATCCACCTTCAGCTCAGGTCATGATCCCAGAGTCCTGGGATCGAGCCCTGCATCAGGCTCTCTGCTCAGTGGGGAGTCTGCTGCTCCTTCTACCTCTGCTTCTCTCCCTGCTTGTGCTGTCTCATGCTCTCTCTGTGTCAAATAAATAAATAGAAACTTTAAAATAAAAAAATTAAAAAACAAAATCCAGAGAAAATACTATTAAAAAACTTTTTAAAGAAAATGATATATCAAAAATTATAGAAAAAAACATGAAAATTTAAATTGATCTAAAAAAAAGTATTTCACAAATCCTACAACCTCTCACAATGAAATCACTCAGACTAGGAACAGAAAGGAGCTTCCTCATAATAACAGCTGTATATGGGGGTGCCTCGATGGCTCAGTGGGTTAAGCATCTGCCTTCAGCTCAGGTCATGATCTCAGGATTCTGGGATTGAACCCCATGTCAGGGTCCCTGCTTAGTGGGGAATCTGCTTCTCCCTCTTTCTCTCTCTCTCTCCCCCTGCTGATGCTCTCTCTCTCTCTCTCTCAAATAAATAATATATTTTTTTAAAAGCTACATATGAAAAACCCACAGCTAATCTCATACTCAATGGTCAAAAACTAAAAGCTTTTCCTCTAAGATCAAGAATAAGGGATGCCTGAGTGGCTCAGTGGTTGACTATCTGCCTTCAGCTCAGGGCGTGATCCCAGGGTCCTGGGATTGAGTCCTGCATCGGGCTCCCCACAGGTAGCCTGCTTCTCCCTCTGCCTGTGCCTCTGCCTCTCTCTCATATGAATAAATAAATAAAATTTAAAAATAATAATAATAAAAAAGATCAATAATAATACAAGGATGCCAGCGTTCATCATTCTTATTCAAAACATTAGACGTAACAGTTATAGCAATTACACAAGAAAAAAAAAACCAGAAGGCATCCAGATTATAAACGAAGTAGTAAAACTCTCTACTCCCATGTGACATGATCTTATATATAGAACATACTAAAGAATCTTCTTTTAAAAAGCCTTTTTATGGATAATAAGTGAATTCAGCAAATCTGAAGGTCACAAAACACACAAAAATCAGTTGTATTTCTATATACTAGAAATGAATACTCAATTAAGGAAATTAAAATAATTCCATTTCCAATATCATCAAAAAGAATAAAATATTTAGGAGTAAATGTAACCAAAAAGGTACAGAATTGTAGGCTGAAAACCACAAAACATAGCTGAAATAAATTAAAGAAGACTTAAATAAATGGAAAAACATCCCTATGTTCATGGATTGGTGTTAGAAGGTGGGGAGAGACTGTCCTTCAAATTGAGAAGGCACTTTGAGATTGAAAAATGAAATAGGCAACTCCATACAGTTTACAGTTTTATTTAGGGTGGGTAACTGACAGGATTGGGCAGATGATGATCAGGGCAGCTGCAGCTATTCTCCATAAAGTCTAGACCTTAGTCTACAGATTTTATTGAGCAAGGGGACACAAGGGCGTGCACTGTAGTGAGACCAAAGGGTCTGTATACACTTCAAAGAGTTTGCATGCACCTGAGAGCTCACATATTTTTAAGATTTTTATTTATTCATGAGATACAGAGACAGAAACAGAGAGAGAGAGAGAGAGAGAGAAAGAGAAAGAGAGGCAGAGACAGAGGCAGAGGAAGAAGCAGGCTCCATGCAGGGAGCCTGATGTGGGACTCGATCCCAGGTCTCCAGCATCATGCCCTGGGCCGAAGGCGGGTACTTAAACCGCTGAGCCACCCAGGGATTCCCAAGAACTAACATTTAACAGACATCACAGCTGTATGTGTTCATCAAGATGGGAAAAAGACTATACTATCTCTAACACATTCATAAGAAGCTAGAACAAGCCTCCCCACATTCCAGCTTTGGTGGGTATTTCTAAGGTATTAATCTCCAAGGGGCCCAAAAACATGTAGCCCCAAGAGAGGTCACTGAATGGACATGAACAAGAACAAGGGACAATGAACAAGACTAAGGGACAAAGATGGAGTCAGTATTGTCAGCACACCTACAACTGGAAAACTTAGTATCACAAGATGACGATGCTATCCAAGATGACGATAGATTCAGTGTAATCTCTATCAAAATCCCAACGACCGTTTTTGAAGAAATGGAAAAACCTATCCTAAAATTCACATTAAATCTCAAGGGACCCAGGAGACCCAAAATAATCTTGAAATAGAAGAACAAAGTTGGAGGTCTCACACTTCCCCAACTTCAAATGTACAGCAGAACAAAACTACAATAATCAGAATAGTGGGGTACTGGCATATGAATAGACATATAGACTGACAGAACAAAACTGAGTGCACAGAAATAAAGTTTGAAATATATGGTCATTTGGTTTTTGACAAGGGTGGATGACCATATGGGGAAAGAATAATCTCTTCAAATGGTATTAGAATAACTGGATAGCCACATGCAAAATAATGAACTTGGACCTTTACCTCACACCACACAGAAAAATTAACTCAAAATCGATCAAAATCCTGAATTTAAGAGCCAAAGCTGTAAAACTCTCAAAGGAACACAAAAATCTTCATGACCCTGGATTTGGCAAGTTTCCTAAATGACACCAAAAGCATAGGCAACAAAAGAAAAACAACAGTTAAACTGGACTTAATCAAAATTAAAAACTTGGGATGCCTGGGTGGCTCAGCGGTTAAGCACCTGCCTTCAGCCTGGGGTGTGATCCCGGAGTCCCAGGATCAAGTCCCACATCAGGCTCCCTGCATGGAGCCTGCTTCTCTCTCTGCTGGGCCTCTGTGTGTGTGTGTGTGTGTGTGTGTGTGTGTGTGTGTGTGTGTGTGTCTCATGAATAAATAAATAAAATCTTTAAAAAAATTAAAAATTTTGTGCATCAAAGGACACTATGAAGAGAGTAGAAATACAACCCTCAGAACGGGCAAAAATATTTGCAAATCATATAAGGCTTTAATATCCAACAACCAAAAGACAAACAACCAAATTTAAAAACAGGCAAAGGATGGGGCACCTGATTGGCTTAGTCAGTTAAGTGTCTGCCTTTGGCTCCCAGTGGCCTGGGACTGAGCCTTGCACAGGGCTCCCTGTTCATCAGGGCATCTGCTTCTCCCTCTCCTTCTTCCCCTGCTCATGTTCCTTCTCTCTCTCTCTCAAATGAATAAATAAAATCTTTTAAAAAAAATTTTTAAATAAAAATAGGCAAAAAAATAGGCAGAGGAAAAAATAGGCAATGGACTTTAATAGACATTTCTCTAAAGAAGATATACAAATGCCCAATAAGCACATGGAGAGATGTTTAAAATAAATAGTTATCAAGTAAATGCAAATAAAAGGCATAATGAGAAACCACTGCATACCGACTTTAATAGACATTTCTCTAAAGAAGATATACAAATGCCCAATAAGCACATGGAAAGATGTTTAAAATAATTAGTTATCAAGTAAATGCAAATAAAAGGCATAATGAGAAACCACTGCATACCTACTGATGGTTATAATAATTTTAAAATTTCCCGGAAAATAAATATTGGTGAGGATATAGAAAAATTGGAACCTTCATACATTGCTGGCGGGAATGTAAAATGGTGCAGCTGCTGCAGAAAATAGTTTGCTGCTTCTGCAAAGAGTTAAACACAGAATTACCATATGACCCAACAATTCCAGTCCGAGATATTTTTCCAAGAGAATTAAAAACAAGGGCTTAAGGGGCACCTGAGTGGCTCAGTTGGTTTAGTATCTGACTCTTGATTTTGGCTCAGGTCATGATTTCAGGGTCATGAGATCAAGCTCCATATTGGGCTCAGTGCTCAGAAGGAGTCTGCTTCTCTCCCTTTCCCTCTGTCCCTCCCCGCACTCATTCTGTCTCTCTAAAATAAATAAATTAATTAACCTTAAAAAAATCCCAAGAGTTCACAAAAATATGAATTTGGATTGGATTCAAACAGACATTTATACATCAATGTTCACAGAAGCAACATTTGCAATAGCCAAAAGGTGGAAACAACCCAAGTATCCATCAATTAATGAATGGATACATAAAATGTGGCATGTACATACAATGAAATATGATTCAATTGTAGAAGGGAATATAATTCTGATACATGCTATAACATGGGTGAATCTTAAAAAAAATTAAGCTAAATTAAGTAGGCCAGACATAAAAGAAATATTATATGATTCCACTTATATGGAATATCTAGAACATGAAAGTCCATAGATAAAAAGTAGATTAGAGGACATCAGAGACTGTGGAGAAGAGGTAATAGGGAGTGATAATGTGATGAGTACAGAGTTTCTACTTGGAGTGATGAAAAATTTTGAAAACTGATAGTGGTGGTGGTTGTATAACACTGTGAATGTACTTAATGCCAATGAATTACATGCTTAAAAATGGTTAAAATGGCACATTTTATGTTATATATATTTTTCCACAATAAAAAAAGGTTTTATAGTAGAATGTCAAGGAGCACTTGGGTGGCTCAGTTGGTTAAGTGTCTACCTTCGGCTCAAGTCATGACCCCAGAGTCCTGGGATTGAGCCCTGCATCGGGCTTCCTTGCTCAGTGGGGAGCCTGCTTCTCCCTCTCCCTCTGCCTGCCACATCCCGTGCTTGTGCTCTCTGTGTGTGTCAAATAAATAAATAAAATATTTTTTTTAATTATAGTAGAATGTCAACTAATATATATAGAAAAAAAGATGGAGGGATCCCTGGGTGGCGCAGCGGTTCGGCGCCTGCCTTTGGCCCAGGGCGCGATCCTGGAGACCCGGGATCGAATCCCACATCGGGCTCCCGGTGCATGGAGCCTGCTTCTCCCTCTGCCTGTGTCTCTGCCTCTCTCTCTCTCTGTGACTATCATAAATAAATAATAAAAAAAAAAAATAAAAAAAAATAAAAAAAAAAAAAAAAAAAAAAAAAAAGATGGAATTAGCAAAATAGCCAGTTGTCAACCATCACAATACTAATTTAGGTAAGAAATAACAATGGATGGTGAAAGGATGAGAAATTGGACTTCATATAATTTCAAAGTATCAACCCACAAAATATTTATGAATAACACAGGGAAAAAAATACATACATTTATAGTAAAGAAACCTTAAAATACCATTTAAATCAAGAGATCAAAACTAGCACCACCAATAATAGAATAAATCAATACTGTCTGCCACCCAATAGCAAGCCATGAGGAGAATATAAAACCACTTAAGTGATTTTCTGGGCCCAGGTTCATGACTTGTTCTAATCATGAGGAAGCTCTGAACAAACTCAAATAAATGGTGGGGGAATTAGGGAGATGTTAAGAGTAGAAACTTGCAATTAGTAGATAAATAAGTTCTGGAGATTTAATGCACAACACAGTAATCATAGTAAACAACACTGTATTATAAATTTCAAAATTACTAGGAGACTAGACCTTAACTGTTCTCAATACAAAATGATTTTATGACATAATAAAGGTGTTAGCTAACATTATATAGTAATCATATTGCAATATATAAGTGTATAAAACCAACATGCTATATACTTCAAACTTACACAATATACCAATTTTATCTCAATAAAAATTTTTAATTAAAAAACTAAGTCACATTCTACAAAATGAGTTGTCAGTAATCTTCAAAATTGCCAAAGTCATGAAAGTCAAGCTAAAGTGAGGAATTGTTCCAGTTTGAAGGAGACTAGGTACAATTCCAGATTGATTCCATTTTGTATACACGATAGTTTGGAGAAACTTGAATGAGGTCTCTGTGCAAAGGGTAAAAGGAGTCTTTCTTTGTATTACTGTAATATTTTTATAAATATGAAATTGCTTTAAAATTTTTTAACTTCTTGGGGCACCTGGGTGGCTCAGTGGTTGAGCCTCTGCCTTTGGCTCAGGTCGTGATCCTAGGGTCCTGGGATTGAGTCCCGCATCAGGCTTCCCATGGGGAGACTGCTTCTCCCTCTGCTTATGTCTCTGTCTCTCTCTGTGTCTCTCATGAATAAATATATAAAATCTTTAAAAACATAAATAAATACCCTTTCCAGTACAGAACAAAGAAAATATTTCAAAGATCAGCTAAATGGGCAGAACTGACCTCAGATATAATCTCTAAAGTGTTGCATGAAGTATCTAGTTCTATCTAGAACTTCATATAGCATATTTCTAAACTCTTGGAGAATAAATGCAGAGACTTCACTCACCATTTTGGGGAACCTCATCAACATATCCTTACAGCGCAACATACATGTATATGCTCTATGAAAATCCCCTTGAGCAACTGCCTGAGAAAATGAAAAAAAATATATCAATTGGTTAAAATGAAATAAGATTTATCTATAAGTCAATTTTAACATATTTTTAACTCGTGTTAAACAGTCTTAACTTGTTTTCTAAACTTTTTAGCAACACTGGTTAGCTAAACATAATAGCCAGCTCAAAATACAAAAAGTAAGAATTATCTTGGGTAACGCAAGAGTTGATAGTGTTGGGAGTCATTTACTTTTTTCTGGAAATGGCAAAATTGGTGTACAATCTTGTGTTATTATATTATAATATAATGCCATGTCTAACAGATGCTTCCCCAGCTTGAATAGCTCTTGTATTTATCTCCACATTAGTATTTATCTCCACATTAGAAGGATGTTAAATGGGAGTCTTTTGTCCTAAAACAGGCTCACAGTAACTTCATAGTCTGAACTGCTGTGAATATCTGCTATTTAAGGCAGCTAAGAGCAATCCTATCTTGGAGTCAGAAGAGCTACTCTGATGTTTCTTATATATAACCTTGAACCTTACACTCTCATGGTTTCAGTTTCCTCATCCATAAAATGAGGACAATGTACTAGATTATCTCTAAGATTCTTGTCAGCTCTGTTGTTCTGATTGAACACCCTCAAATGAATGAAAACATCATTCACACGTTACTTAGGCACTTATAGAAGAAGCTTGTTTCAGTCGTTTAAAAATTTAGCTGACACGGCATATTAAAAAAAAACATAGACATATATAAGAAAATAATTTTATGAAGTACTTCATAGGGGGAAAATCCCTATATTTGCTGTGTTCTTTTCTCTTTCTTATGTGGAATCAAGTATTCTTATGCTTTGGGTAAGAAAACAATTGAGCAGAGAGAATAAAAGACTAAGAATGTAAAAAGACAGCTTCTCTTTAGTTTTTTCTTCTATCTACCTGCAGAATATTAAGCCTGACATCTTGCTGAGTAGATACCCTCATCTAAGGCTTTAATGCTAGATTGTGTAAAAGAGAAAAATAAATTATAAACACTAGAGCATTAATAAGCCAAATCTCAATTATCTAGAGTTTACAAAATAATATTCACATCTATGCAAACAGATGATTGATGAATACTTGCTGATTCATTTCTCAAGGTGGAGGAAATCTTATCATAAAAGAGAAATGCTGAGGGACGCCTGGGTGGCTCAGTCCATTAAGCAACTGCTTAAGCCCCGTGTTGGGCTCCCTGCTCAGCAGGAAGTCTGCTTCTCCTCTCCTTCTGCTTCTCCCTCTCCCTCTGCTCCTCCCCCCTGCTCACACTCTCTCTTTCTCTCAAATAAAGAAGTAAATAGAAATATTTTTTAAAAGTCTTTTTTAAAAAAGAGAAATGCTGTGTGACAAACCCCATATCAGAAATGCTTTCTGTCCTTATATAAAGCAATATAATGCTGCAAAAAAATCTATAAAGTATTCATCACTAATCAGATTTTACCTTAGTGGAAACGAAATCTCTAATAATTCAAGCTAGTTTTGAAAATGTATTCATTTTATTGGGCCACAAATCAATATTTCAAACCCAAAATATAGAGAATTCAGATACAAGAAGTCTTAAAGAAGAGGCAGCATGATGTAATGCTCTAGCAACCTCTGGCGAGCATCAGACTCACCAGTGGAGCTCTTCAAAGATCACATACCCTGGTCCCATCACTTGTAAATTCTGATTCATTACATCTGGGATGATGCCCAGCATATACTGATGTAGTAAAAAGAATACGGGCTTTGGATTCCCAGTTTCTCCTCTTCTTTTTTTTAAATCAAAATACAGTTGACATACAATGTTATATTAGTTTCAGGTATACCACAGTTATTTGACAATTCTACTTCTTTGCTCAGTGAAGTGAGGCAAGTCACAGCCTCTATGAGTCTCAATTTCCTTAACTGTAAAGAAAGGATAAGTAGTATCTACTACATAGGATTGAGAATCAAATGAGATCACAGATGTGAAAGAATTTTGTAAACTTTAAGACAGTATACAAAAGGGATGCCTGGTGGATCACTTGGTTAAGTGTCTGACTCTTGATTTTGGCTCAGGTCATGATCTCAGGGTCATGAGATGGAGCCCTGCATTGGAGCCTGCTTAAGATTCTCTCTCCCACTCCCCTTGCTCCTCCCCCACTTCCTCTCTTTCTTAAAAAAGACAGCATACGAAAAATGTTAATAATTTTAGCAGTCAAAGCTACCATTAGTTAGTGCCAAGAATTGTAATAAAAGAGGTTATTTGCTGTTATGTGGTACTCCCTGTTGAAGAGAGGAAGCCTCTTTGAAATCATATCCTAGCAGATCTATAAAGTATTTTATGGACCAGAGAACTTAGGTTTGCCCTTCGTTAGAAGAAAAACTACAAGGTTGAATCTGAACTGCTAAACATCAGTGGGTAATTACTTTTATGCAAGAAATTAAATGCTAGACTGACCATCACCTAATATACTACTAAGTGATAATAACAAAATAATCAAACAACAGTAAATTATGCTGAATGGATCCATTAAAAATTTATGCTAACTTCAAGTAAACCTTCACTTCAGCTCAACAATCAAAAATGTTACAACTCCTAGCATCATGTCAAGTACGTAGTGGATACTCAGTAAAAGTTAATTTTTCTGGGGCACCTGGGTGGCTCAGTTGGTAAAGCATCTACCTTCAGCTCAGGTCATGATCCCAGGGTCCTCGAATCAAGCCCCATGTCAGGCTCCCTGCTCAGGGAGCCTGCTTCTCCCTCTCCTCCCTGCTCATACTCTTTCTCACTATCTCTGTTGCTATCTCTCTCTTGCAAATAAATAAAATCTTTTTTAAAAATTATTATTATAAAAAATTATATTTTCTTTGTTGATTTACTAAGGAGATTTCCCACTCAGATATTCAAGCCTTTTTTTTTCACATTCTTCAAAAGTACTCCCATAATATGCTATATTCTCCTACTGCAACCCTCCCAAAAATTACTTTCACCTTCCACCTTAACCAAAATTCAATATGCTCCCTTATCCAACATCTAATTCTCTTCTTCAATTTAAAATACCCATCTTGGGGGATCCCTGGGTGGCTCAGAAGTTTAGTACCTGTTTTCAGCCCAGGGCGTGATCCTGGAATCCCGGGATGGAGTCCCACATCAGGCTCCCTGCATGGAGCCTGCTTCTCCCTCTGCCTGTGCCTCTGCCTCTCTTTCTCTCTGTGTCTCTCATGAATAAATAAAATCTTTAAAATAATAATAATAAAATACCCATCTTATGCCCCTTTCCTTGTTTTTTTTTTAAAGATTTTATCCTTTCATGAGAGACAGAGAGAGAGGGAGGAGCAGGCTCCATGCACCGGGAGCCCAACGTGGGATTTGATCCTGGGACTCCAGGATCACGCTCTGGGCCAAAGGCAGGCGCTAAACCGCTAAGCCACCCAGGGATCCCCCTCGTGCCCCTTTCCTTACCAAAAAGTTCACAGTCTGAATTGTCACAGCACAGTTAATTGCTCATATTGTATTTCACTGTGGAACTTCATTCATATGTCTTTTAAAGCAATTACCTTGTAATGCACCTGTTTACACATGTGTATCTACCACAGAATTTACCTTAAGCTCCTATAAGAGATACTACACACTAATGTTATAGATCTTTTTATCTCTATTGCAGAGCATTAACTTATATACATATTGACATATATATGTATATATACATACAAACAGCAGGCACTAGATAAATGCTTGTTTATCCCTCTCTCTATATATATTGATCAGATTCATTTCCATCTCTTGATATATGACCCATAACTTAATCCCCTTCCTCATTAACCAACTCCTCCAATCTTCTTCTCCCTGGCTTTTTATATTCAACCTATAATATGTTTATTATATACTCTATTTTGAACATAACCTTCCCTTAACCATCCTTCTCTGAGTAGCTACAACTCAATTTTTCTTCTGTCAAATATTCTGACACAATATGCAGTATGAATCGTTCTCAAATTTCAGCATGAAACAGAATTATAAGAAAGGCTTGCTAAAATGCATTTTGTTGAGCTCTACCTCCAGAATTCATGATTCTTCAGGCCTAGAGTGGAATCCAATAATTTGCATTTCTAACAGGTTCGCAGATGATTTTTTTAAATAACCGTTTATTTTTTTAAGATGTACTTATTTGAGAGAGTGCATGCACATGTGCACAACTAGGGAGAAGGGGCAGAGGGAGAGAATCTTTAAGCAGACTCCTACCTGAGTGTGGAGCCCAACACAGGGCTTGATGCCATGATTCATGAGATCACAACCTATGCTGAAACCAAGAGTCAGATGCTTAACTAGCTGATCCACCCAGACATTCACCCAAGATGATATTGATGCTGCCAGTCACAGCTCCAGACTAATCCTATACCAATACTTCTTATTTTGTTTTTGGTCTCAGGAGGCCTATAACTCTTAAAAACTACTGAGGACTCAAAGAGATTTTTATCTAGATTATAGCTAGTTGTAATTTCTAATAAAGTTCAATAAGAAGCTATAAAGTTCATTTTGACAACTTTTGCCAGTGTTTTCATTGCTTTTAGTTGAATTTAAATCTGAGATGTAAAGGGCACCTGGGTGATTCAGTCGGTTAAGCTTCTGCCTTCAGCTTGGGTCATGATCCCAGGGTACTGGGATTGAGTCCCACATCAGGCTCCCTGCTGATGCGGGACTGAGTAGGGAGCCTGCTTCTCCCTCTACCCCTCCCCCATGCTCATGCTCACTTGCACTCTCTCTCTCAAATAAATAAATTTTTAAAATATTTATTATGCTAAGCAAAATAAGTCAGCCAGAGAAGGACAAATACCATATGATTTCACTCATATGTAGAATCTAAAAAACAAAACAGATGAACATAAGGGAATGGGAAAAAAAGAGAGGGAAGCTGAGACTTGATCAGCTTCCCTCTCTGGAGGGAAGGTGGGGGGATAGGCTAAATGGGTGATGGGCATTAAGGAGGACACTTGTTGTGATGAGCACTGACAATTACATATAAGTGATGAATCACTAAATTCTACACCTGAAACCAATTTAACAATATATGATAACTAACTAGACTTTAAATAAGGGAGGAGTAGGGAACCTTAGTTTTATCTGGTCCCTGGAATTCAGCTAGATAGCTATCAAATCATTCTGAACACCAGTGAACTCAACCAGAGATGTAAGAAAAGAATTGCTGCAATTCTACAAATAAAAAAGTGACCACTCTCTATAAGGTAGGAGGTGCGGAGAAGTGAATCTGAGGTGATGATATATCAGAAGATAAACCTTGGGAGGAGGGAGCCTCCATAAGCCAGCTACCAGAAAGTGATACAGCAGCAGAGAACTAAATCAGAATTTTTAGAAGTCTGCTCCATTGATGTCCCTGGCTGATATGTGCTAAGGTGGTGAAGCAGGGCAGAATCCTAGGTGGGACACTGTGGTCTCGGGATCCCCGGGGTTACAAAAACAACAGGGGTGCCTGAACGCAGCAGAGTTCCCAGGCATCAGAGCAGGGAAGCCAGCCGGCTGCAATCAGTGAACCCAAGAGTGGACTTTCAGCTCCATGTTGCCAGAAACCATGAACCATGGCATGGTCAGGAGACTGCTCTCCAAGCAGAGTTCCAGCAAGCAGCAGAACCATAGCAAGGCCCCCTCTTTCTTCCCCCAAGGAAGAACAGTGAGGTGCACACCACAGGAGTCTCCCAAAATGGGGTCACACGCCTGAGATAAAAACTCTTAGTCACAAGCTGGGGAAACACAGAGTGTGGATGGAAACCAGGGAGACAAGAGTGACTGACTGTTTTTCCCTAAGGGTGCACTGAAGAGTGGGAGGCACAATCTTTCAGCTCCAGGGCTGGAGATTGGGAGGCTGCCATTTTCATTCTCATCATCTAAAGCAGTGTGGAAAGCCTTCAGAGAATAACTTCCACATAGAGCAATCCAGAGCTGCTTATACTGGGCCCGGCAATGGCATGCAATTCCACCTGGGGCAAAAACACTGAAGAATCAGCACGACAGGCCCCTCCTCCAGAAGATCAGCAAGAATATCCAGTTAAGACCAAGATTACCCATCATAGAGAACTGTAAAACTTCAGCACTAGGGGAAATGGTATATAGAATTTGTGGTTTCTTTCTTATGATTCTTTAGTCTTTCCATTTTATTTTAATTTTTCCTTTTCAACCAATTTCTTATTTTATCAACTCTTTTTTAAAGTCTTCTTTCATTTTCATTTTTACAGTTACATTCTAACCTTTCATCGCATTTAACTTTATTTTTGTATATATATATATTTTCTTTACAATTTTGGAATCTAGTTTTCTAATAAGCAGACCAAAATATACCCAGGATCTAGTATGTTGCTCTGTTCTGTTCACCTGTCTGATTATACTCTCTTTTTTGAATTTTCCTTTAGTTTTGCATCTCTTCTGATAGTTTAGTGTATATGTCTCTAGAGCCACTGTTGCTATTTTAATATTTTGCTCTCTTGTTCATCTATTCTCTTCTGAACAGAATGAAAAGATGGAAAAACTCCCCTCAAAAAAGTGAACAAGAGGCAGTACTGACTGCCAGGGACCTAATCAGTATGGATATAAGTTAAATGTCAGAACTAGAGTTCAGAATAATGATTATAAAGATACTAGCTGGGCAAGAAAAAAAGCACAGAAGACAACAGAGAATCCCTTTCTGCAGGAATAAAGGAACTAAAATCTAATCAATTCAAAATCAAAAAGACAATCAGATGTAATAAAAAATGGAGGTTCTAACTGCTAGGATAAATGATACAGAAGAAAGAATTAGTGATATAGAAGATAAAATCATGTAGAAAAAAAGAAGCTGAGAAAAAGTGAGATAAAGAACGACTGGATCATGAGGGGAGACTCTGAGAGACAAGTGATACCATAAAGTGAAACAATATTAGAATAATTGGGATCCCAGAAAAAGAAATGGAGGCAGGGTGTAGAAAGTATATTTGAGCAAATTATAGCTGAGAAATTTCCTAATCTGGGTAATCAAACAGGCATTTAAATCCAGGAGGCACAGAGGTGCCCCCTCAAAATCAATAAAAATAGGTCAACACCTCAACATAGAATAGTGAAGCTTGCAAATATCAGAGAAAAAGAGAAAATATTGAAAGCAGCTTGGAATATTAAGTCCTTAACCTACAAGGGTAGAAACATTAGACTGGCAGCAGACCTATCAGTACCTGGCAGGAAAGAAAGGACTGGCATGATATATATAGATATATAGATATATAGATATATAGATACACACACACACACATATTCAGAATGCGGGAAAATATGCAACCAAGAATACTTTATCCAGCAAGGCTGTCATTCAAAATAGAAGAAGAGATAAAGAGCTTCTAGGACAGACAGAAACTAAAAGAATTTGTGATCACCAAACCAGCCCTGCAAGAAATGTTAAAGGGGATCCTTTAAGTGAAGAGAGCCCAAAGTAACAGACCAGAAAGAAACAGAGACTATTTACAGAAATAGTGACTTTACAGGTGACACAATGACACTAAATTCCTATCTTTCAATAGTTACTATAATTGTAAATGGGCTAAATGCCCTGATCAAATGACACAGGGTATCAGATTGGATAAACAACAAGACCTATTGATATGCTGTCTGCAAGAGACTCATTTTAGAATCAAAGACACCTCCAGATTGAAAGTGAGGGGGTAGAAAACAATTTATCATGCTAATGGACAGCAAAAGAAGGCTGGAGTGGCAATCCTTATATCAGACAAGTTAGATTTTTTTTAAAGATTGCATTATTCATTCATGACAGAGAGAGAGAGAGAGAGAGAGAGAAAGGCAGAGACACAGGCAGAGGGAGAGGGAGAGGGAGAAAAGCAGGCTCTATGCAAGGAGCCTGACATGGGACTCAATCCCGGGTCTCCAGGATCACACCCCGGGCCAAAGGCAGCACCAAACCATTGGGCCAACAGGGCTGCCCAAAATCAGACAAATTAGATTTTAAACCAAAGACTATAATAAGAGATAAGGAAGGACACTACATCATAATTAGAGGGTCTATCCAACAAGAAGATCTAATAATTGTAAATATTTATGCCCCTAACATGGGAGTGTCCAATTATATAAACCAATAAATTAACCAAGAAACACAATGTTAACAATATAATAATGGAAGGGGACTTTAACACCACACTCACTGCAATGGACAGATTATCTAAGCAGACCAACAAGGAAACAAGGGCTTTGAATGACACACTGGACCAGACCAAATGGGACTTCACAGACATATTCAGAGCATTCCATCCGAAAGCAACACAATACACATTCTTCTCGAGGGCACATGGAACATTCTCCAGAATACATCACCTATTAGGTCACAAATCAGGTCTCAACCAGTACCAAAATACTGGGATCATTCTCTGCATATTTTCAGACTACAATGCCTTCAAACTTGAACTCCATAAGAGGAAATTTGGAAATAGAGGTTAAAGAGCATTCTACTAAAGAATGCTGGGTCAACCAGGAAATTAAAGAAAAATTATAAAAATTCATGGAAACAAATGAAAATGAAAACACAACTGTTCAAAACCTTTGGTTTGCAGCAAAGGTGTCCTACAAGGGAAGTATATAGCAGTACAAGTCCTTCTCAAAAAACAAGAACTATCTTAAATACAAACCTAACCTTACACCTAAAGGAGCTGGAGAAAGAACAGCAGCAAATAAAGCCTAAGCCCAGCAGGAGAGGAGAATTAATAAAGATTAGAGTAGAAATCAATAAAATACAAACCAAAAGAACAGTAGAACAGATCAATGAAACTAGGAACTATTTCTTTAAAGAATTAATGAGATCAATAAACCCCTGGCCACACTTATCAAAAAGAAAAGAGAAAGGACCCAAATAAATAAACTCATGAATGAAAGAAGAGAGATCACAACCAACACCAAAGAAATACAAAAAATTATAAGAACATATTACGAGCAACTACATGCCAACAAATTAGGCAAAATGGAAGAAATGGATGCATTCCTAGAGATGTATAAACTACCAAAACTGAAACAGGAAGAAATAGAAAACTTGAACAAACCCATAACCACCGGGGACATTGAAGTAGTAATCAGAAATCTCCCAATAAACAAGAGTCCAGGACCAAATGGCTTCCCAGGGGAGTTCTACCAAACATTTAAAGAAGAATTAATACCTATTCTTCTGAAGCTGTTTCAAAAAAACAGAAATGGAAGGAAAACTTCCAAATTCTTTCTCTGAGGCCAGCATTACCTTGATCTCAAAACCAGACAAATACCCCACCAAAAAGGAGAACTATAGACCAATATCCCCGATGAACATAGATGCAGGGACACCTGGGTGGCTCAGCAGTTTAGCACCTGCCTTCGGCCCAAGGCATGATCCTGGAGTCCCAGGACTGAGTCCCATATCGGGCTCCCTGCATGGAGCCTGCTTCTCCCTCTGCTTGTGTCTCTGCCTCTCTCTGTGTCTCTCATGAATAAATAAATAAAACCTCTAAAAAAAAAGAACATGGATGCAAAAATTCTCACCAAGATACTAACCAATAGGATCCAACAATATATTAAAAGGATTATTCATGGGGTGCCTGGGTGGCTGTTGGCTAAGACGCCTGCCTTCAACTCAGGTCATGATCTCGGTTGGGATCCTGGAATCAAGCCCCACATCTGGTTCCCTGCTTAGTGGGGAACCTGCTTCTCCCTCTCCCACTGCCCCTCCCCACCATGTGCATGTGCCCACGGGCTCTCTCAAATAAATAAAATCTTAAAAAATAAATAAAAGGATTAGTCACCACAATCAAGTAGGATTTATGTTTAATTTTTTGAAGAACTTTTAGACTACTCTCCACAACAGTTATACCATTTTACATTCCCATCAGTAGTTAGGAGAGTTCCAACTTCTCCAATTAATTACTTACAAAGTTCTTATTTTCCATTTTCATTATTTCACATACCTTAGTGGGTGTGAAGTAGCATCTCATTATGGTTTTGATTTCCATTTCCCTAATGACTAATAATGTTGAGCATCTTTTCATGTGCTTATTGGCCATGTGTTTATCTTCAATGGAGAAATATATATTCAAGTTTTCTGCCAATTTTAAATTTAGGTTGTCTTTTCATTGTTAAATTCTAAGAGCTCATTATATATTCTAGATGCTAGACAATTCTCAGATATATTACATAAAAATATTTTCTGTTTTTTTACTTTATTCATAGTATCTTCTGATGAACAAAAGTTTTAAATTTTGATGAAGTTCAATTTAGCAATTTTTTTCTTTGCATGTGCTTTAAAAGAGAAATGATTGCCTAATCAGCACAAAGATTTATACCTTTTTTTTCTTCTAAAGAGCTCTAGGCTTTCATCTCTTTTGGGTATTTGACCATAAATGCAGGGGTTTATTTCTGGACTCTCAACTCACTTATCTGTATGTCTGTCCTTATGCCAGAATCACACTGTCTTGATACCTCAGTTAAGTTTTGAAATTAATAAGTGTGAGTCCCCTAACTTTATTATTTTATAAAATCTTTTTGTTCTTTTTCAAGTTATTTCAGGTATCATGAACATATAAATTTTAGGATCAATTTATCAATTTCTACAAAAGACAAGGCAAAAGAATTTTGATAGGGATGGAATTAAGTTTGTAGATCAGTTTTGGGGAATACTGTCATCTTAACAATATTAAGTCTTCCATTACATGAATATAAGCTAACTTTCCATTTATTTTGACCTTCTTAATTTCTTTCAACAATATTTTATATTTTTCAGTGTACAGTCTTACACTTTAGTTAAATTTATTCCTAAATATAATTCCTAAATAAAATTATCCCTATTCTCAAATGATATGATCTTGTGTATAGAAAGAATGTCCTCAGAAATCCACACACACATACACAAAAAAAAAACCTATTAAAATGAATAAACAAGTTTAGCCAGGTTACAGAGTACGAAATACAAAAATCTATTGTATTTCTATCCACTAGCCATGAGTAAACCAAAACTGAAATTAAGATATTAATTCTAGGATGCCTGGGTGGCTCAATGGTTGAGTGTCTGCCTTTGGCTCAGGGCGTGATCCCGGGGTCCTGGGATGAAGTCTCAGTCGGGCTCCCTGCAGGAAGCCTGCTTCTCCCTCTGCCTATGTTTCTGCCTCTCTCTCTGTCTCTCTGTGTATCTCATGAATAAATAAATTAAAATTAAAATTAAAAAAAGAAGAAAGAAATTCCATTTAAGGAGTACCTGGGTCTCTCAGTCGACTGAACATCTGACTCGGTTTCAGCTCAAGTCATGATCTCAGAGTCATAAGATACAGCCCCACATCAGGCTCTGTGCTCAAGGGGGACTCTGCTTGAAGATTCTTTCCCTCTGCCCCTCCACCCACTCATGCACACACAGGCTCTTTCTTTCTCTCAAATAAGTCTTTTAAAAAATTACTTCCATTTAAATTAACATCAAAAAAATAATTAGGACTCCTAACTCTGGGAAATAAACAAGGGGTAGTGGAAGGGGAGGTGGGCCGGGGGATGGGGTGACTGGGTGAAAGGCACTGAGGGGGGCACTTGATGGGATGAGAACTGGGTGTTATTATATGTTTGGCAAATGGAACTCCAATTAAATAATATACAAAATAATTAGGAATAAGTTCAACAAAAGAACTGCAATAGTTGTACACTAAAATCTATAAAACATTGTTGAAAGAAATTAATGACCTAAATAAAATGGAAAGACATCCCATGTTCACAGATCAGAAGACTTAATATTCTTAAGATGTCAATACCCTTTAAATTGAACTACCGATTCAAATGCATTTCCTATCAAAATTTTACCAGGCTTTGTAAAAACTGACATGCTCATTTTAAATTATATGGAAATGTAAGGGACCCAGAATAGACAAAAACATTTATAAAAATTAGAGCAAAGTTGCAAGGCTCACACTTCCCCATTTCAAAATTTAACACAAAGCTATAGTAATCGAGACTGGCAGTGACATAGGACATAAAAATCAATGGAATAAAACAGAGTCCAGAAATAAATCGTTACATTTATTTTTTTTTTAATTTTTATTTATTTATGATAGTCACACAGAGAGAGAGAGAGAGAGGCAGAGACACAGGCAGAGGGAGAAGCAGGCTCCATGCACCGGGAGCCTGACATGGGATTCGATCCCGGGTCTCCAGGATCGCGCCCTGGGCCAAAGGCAGGCGCCAAACCGCTGCGCCACCCAGGGATCCCTAAATCGTTACATTTAGAGTCAAATTGTTTTTTTATAGTAGTGCAAAGACAATTCCATGAGGAAAGAATAGTCTTTTTTTTTTTTAAATGATGCTAGGGCACCTGGGTGGCTCCACCACTGGTTAAGCATCTGACTCTTGATTTCAGCTAAGGTCATGATCTCAGGGTTGTGAGATCCGGCTCTGTTTTGGGTGTGGAGCCTATTTAAAAAAGAAAATTAACTCAAAATCAATCATAGATTTAAACATAAAAGGTAGGGGCAGCCCTGGTGGCTCAGCGGGTTAGCAGCGCATTCAGCCCAGGGTGTGATCCTGGAGACCCCGGATCGAGTCCCACGTCAGGCTTCCTGCATGGGGCCTGCTCCTCCCTCTGCCTGTGTCTCTGCCTCTCTCTCTCTCTATCTCTGTATGTCTCTCATGAATAAATAAATAAAAATCTTTTTAAAAAATAAAAAAATAAACATAAAAGGTAAAGCTATAGAACTTACAGGAGAAAGTCTTTCAGATCTAGAGTTCGGTGAAGAGTTTTAAGACATGACACTAGTAGCACAATCCATTAAAAATAATTGATTAAACTTCATCAAAATTAAATACTTTTGCTCTGCAACCCATTAAAAGAAAAGACAAATACATATTTGACAAGGCACTCAAATCTAGAATACATAATTCTCAAAAATCAACAGTAAAAAAAAAATCAAACAACCAAATAAAAAATAGCTAAGAAGCACAAACTAACATTTCCCTTAAGAGAATACACAGATGGCAAATAAGTACATGAAAAAATGTTCAACATCATTAGCCATTAGGGAAGTACAAATTGAAACCATGGTGAAATATCACTAGACATCTAATAGAATAACTAAAGTAAATTAGTCACAATACAAAACGCTGGCAAGGATGCAGAAAATGGGATCTCCCATACATTGCTTGTGGGAATTAAAATGGCGCAGCTACTCTAGAAACAGTTTGGTTGTTTCTTAAAAAACAAACTACTGAGACTCCTCAGTGACTCAGCGGTTAGGCATCTGCCTTCGGCTGGGGGTGGTGATCCCGGGATGCCTGGATCGAGTCCCGCATGGGGCTCCCTGCGTGGAGCCTGCTTCTCCCTCTGCCTATGTCTCAGCCTCTCTCTGTGTTTCTCTCATGAATAAACAAAATCTTTTAAAAAAAAGAAACTACTAAACATACACTAATGATTACCCAGGGATTGCACTCCTGGGCATTTATTCCACAGAACTGAAAATTTATGTCCACACAAAAACTACACAAATGTTCATGCAGGGCAGCCCCGGTGGCTCAGTGGTTTAGTACCACCTTCAGCCCAGGGTGTGATGATGGAGACCCGGGATCGAGTCCCACGTCGGGCTCCCTGCATGAGCCTGCTTCTCCCTCTGCCTATGTCCCTGCCTCTCTCTCTCTCTCTCTCTCTGAATAGATATGTAAAATCTTTTTAAAAAAATGTTCATGCCAACTTTGTTTGCAATAGCCAAAAGCATGGAAACAACCCAAATTCCTGCCATAGTGAATGGCTAAATAAACTGTGGTACATCCATACCATAGAATACAACTTACAAATAAAGAACAAACTACTAAAACACAAAACTTGGATGGAAGTCAAAGGAATCATGCTAAATTCAAAAAGGCACTATCAAAAGGTTACACACTATGATTCTATTTATATAATATTCCCAAATGACAAAATTATGGAGGTGGAGAATGTTAGTTACCTGAAATAGGGAATGGGGGGAATTGGCCATGGTATAACTACAAAGAGGAAGTACAAGGGATCTTTGTGGTGATGGAATTGCTCTATATCTTGATTGTGGTAGTGGTAGTTACATGAATCTACCCATGTGATAAAACTATATAAAAGTACAGACATATTTAAGAAACAAAAGAGAGGATCATAGGGGAAGAGAGGAAAAAATAAAACAAAACAAAATAAGATCAGGAGACAAGCCATGAGAGACTCTTAATCATAGGAAACAAACTGAGGGTTGCTGGGGGGCAGGAGGACAGGGTAACTGGATGATGGACATTAAGGAGGGCACGTGATGGAATGAGCACTGAGTATTACATAAGACTAATGAAACACTGACCTCTACCACTGAAACTAATAATACATTATATGTTAAGTAATTGAATTTAAATTTTAAAAATCTATTAATAAAAAAATAACTACAGACACACATGTAGTTTATCAAATAAAACTGGTGAAATATGAATAAGGCCTATGGATTGTAATAATGTCTATCTCCTGGTTTTACACTGCACTATATTAACACAAGATGTCACCACTGAAAAAAAATGGGTGAAAGGTACTCCAGAACTCTCATAATATTTGTGCAACTTTCTATTAATCTATAATTATTTCAAAATAAAAAGGTTTTAAAAATCACATTAGTTGGGGCCCCAGATGGCTCAGTCAGTGAAGCATCTGTCTTCAGCTCAGGTCATAATCTTGGGGTCCTGGGATTGAGCACCATGTCAGTCTGCTTCTCCCTCTCCTAATGCTCCCCTCCACACACACACACCACTCATGCTCTCTCTCGTTCTCTCAAATGAATAAATGGAGTATTTTTTTAAAAATCACATTAGTTAAGGGGTGCCAGGGTGGCACAGTCAGTTACATATTCCACTAGGTGTTGGCTCAGGTCATGATCTCAGGGTCCTGGGATTGAAACCCATGTGGGGCTCTGCACTCAGTGTGGAGTCTGCTTAAGATTTTCTCTACCTCTCCCTCTACACCTCCACCTCACATGCTCCCACGCACTCTACCTTTTTTTTAAATCAAATCAGTTGGCACACCTGGGTGGCTGAGCAGTTGAGCGTTTGCCTTTTGCTCAGGATGTGGTCCCAGAGTCCCACATTGGGCTCCCTGCAGGGAGCCTGCTTCTCCCTCTGCCTATGTCTCTGCTTCTCTCTGTATCTCTCATGAATAAATAGATAAAAATTTTAAAAAATAAATAATAAAGTCCAGAATTTTGATGCCTCCAGCTTTGCATTTATTATTCAGGATTGCTTTAGCTATTTGAGGCTCTATACAAATTTTAGGATTGTTTGTTCTAACTCTGGGAAAAATGGTCATGGTATTTTGATAGGGAATGCATTAAATGTGTAAATTGCTTCCGGTGGTATAGACATTTTAACAATATTTGTTCTTCCAATCTGTGAGCATGGAATGTCTTTCCATTTCTTTGTGTCATCTTCAATTTCTTTCATCAGTGTTTTATAGTTTTCAGAGTACGGGTCTTTCACCTCTTTGGTTAGGTTGTTTCCCAGGTATAGTTTTTTGTAATTCTAAATGGGATTGATTCCTTTATTTCTCTTTCTGCTGCTTCATTATTGGTATATAGAAAAGCAACAGATTCTGTATGTTAATTTTGTATCCTGTGACTTTACCAAATTTATGTATCAGTTCTAGCAGTTTTTTGGAGGAGTCTTTTGGGTTTTCTACATACAATATCATATCATCTGCAAATAGTGAAAATCTGACATCTTATTTACCAATGTGGATGCCTTTTCTTTCTTTTTGTTGTCTGATTGCTGAGGCTAGGACTTCCAGGACTATGTTAAATAGCAGTGGTGAGACTTGGACATCCCTGTCTTGTTCCTGACCATAGAGAAAAAGCCCTCAATTTTTCCTCATTGAGGATGATAATAACTGTGTGATTTTCATATATGGCCTTTATTATGTTGAGGTATGTTCCCTCTAAACCTACTTTGTTGAGGGTTTTTATCATGAATAGATGTTGTACTTGTCAAATGCTTTTTCTGCATCGACTGAAATGATCATATAGTTCTTTTTTTTTAATCATATAGTTCTTATGCTTTCTTTTACCCTTAATGTGGTGTATCATGTTGATTGATTTGCAAATATTGACCAGCATTGAAACACAGGAATAAATCCCACTTGATTGTGGTGAATGATTTTTTTAATGTATTGTTGGATTTGGTTTGCTTGTATTCTGTTGAGAATTTTTGCAACCATGTTCATCAGGGATATTGGCCTGTAGTTCTCTTTTTTAGTGGTCTTTATCTGGTTTTGGTATCAGGGCCTCAGAGAATGAATTTGGAAGTTTTCTTTCTTTTTCTGTTTTTTTTGGAATAGTTTGAGAAGAATAGGTATTGACTCTTCCCTTTTTAAAAAAGATTTTATTTTGTAGTAATCTCTGCACCTAACGTGAGGCTCAACTTTAGAACCCTGAGATTAAAAGTTGCATGTTCCACTCACTGAGTCATCCAGGTGCCCTGATTAACATTTCTCTAGATGTTTGGTAGAATTCACCTATGAAGGCATCTATCTGGGCCTGGACTTTTATTTGTTGGAAGTTTTTCGATTACTGACTCAATTTCCTCACTGGTTATCAGTCTGTTGAATTTTTCTTTCTTCTTGTTTCAATTTTGGTAGTTTGTAGGTTTCTAGGCATTTAAACATTTCTTCTAGGTTGTCCAATTTGTTGGCATATAGTTTTTCATAATATTCTCCTATAATTGTACTTTTGTGGTATTGGTTATTATTTTCCTCTCGTTTATGATTTTATTTATTTGGGTCTTTTTTCTTTTTTTTAAAGATTTTATTTATTTATTCATGAGAGATACAGAGAGACAGAGACATAGGCAGAGGGAAAAGCAGGCTCCCTGCAATGGAGCCTGATGCGGAACTCGATCCCAGGACCCTGGGATCACAACTTGAGCCAAAGGCAGACACTCAACCACTAAGCCACCCAGGTGCTCTTCTCTTTTCTTTTTGATAAGTCTGGTTAGAAGTTTATCAATATTATTAATCTTTTCAAAGAACCAGCTCCTGGCTTCGCTATCGGTTCTACTGTGGGACCCAGGAAATGTAGCAAAAATCCCCTACCCCTGGACAAGCAGAGCAGGACTAACTCCATCTTGTGCTGCACCTGCCACCTCCTGTATGACCCCCACATGACCTGCTTATTGCTTAAGGCGCTGCCCCACCCTAGTCAAGCCACTGGGCACACCCTTATCAGAAATCGGCTCATAAAAATGTAACCCCGTCTTGTGCCCGCCAAAACTGCGTGCCAATTCTGACCAGAGTGATAGGCCAGTTCAAATGGTCACTATAAGGTGAATCGTAATTCAATTGGCCACCTGCGTTTGGACCGCCATTGACTGTGCAACTTTCTGCGTATGTTACAATCCCATTGGCCACTGGCCCCTATAAAGCTGCTACGCCTTTTAGCCTCGGGGTCCAAGTTCCTGCTCCACTGTGTTGGGTGTACTTGGACCCAAGCCTGAGCTTGTAAATAAACCCTCATGTGTTTGCATCGGTGTCAGCTCCTTGGTGGTTTCTCGGATTCGCAATCTTGGGCACAACACTACTATGTTTTTAGTTTCTATATCATTTATTTTTGCCCTAATCTTTATTATTTCCTTCCTCCTGCTCACTTGACTAATATGAATGTTGCACAATTCTGTGTATATACTAAATCACTGAATTGTACATTTAAAATGTGTGAATTTTATAGTAAATGAATTATATCTCAATAAAAATGTTAATGTTAAAAAATAAAGAGGAAAAAATAAAGCGGATTATACTATATGATTTTTATAGTTTCTTTCATTTCTAGAGTTACATAATTACAGAGAGCAAACTTGTCATGGCTACATTTTGTCAACTAAAAATGAATACCTAACTGCACGGTGACAAAGGAGGAAACCCACAAGCCAAAAAGGGGTAAAGTACAACTTTAAACACTGATAGTAGCAGACTTTTAGAAAATATCAGTAAACAACCTGGAACAATGAGAAGATTACTATTTTAGGCTACTATTTCAGACAGACTGTCTGAAGTAAGAGAGTCATAGATAGGTGTTTCAAGTCGAGGCTACTGCTGTAAATAAATGATAAACATTACATGCAGTGATTGAAAATGATGTTTAGTTATATATTAGCCTTTCTGAGTTCATCCACCCCCACACAGATACCAATCACCATTAATAATGTTACTTTCAGATATAAAATGGAGACAAAAGGTCAAATATAATATCCTATATAAAAGGCCAATGACACTTGACCTTCTTCTAATAAGTTCTATATCATCACTTTATATTTACATATACAAAATGCCCCACTATAAGGCTATGGTGACTATGATACCTACTGCTTCTGCTTGGTAAGAAAGCACTTTGAAAAGGTCCCTCTCCATGGCAATCTTTTGCAAAGCCATGTGTATCTCAGTGGAGCTTCTCTGCATTAATTTGACATGTAACTGCTCCAGGCCCTGAAAAATAAAACCGTAATACAATGTCATGATGAAAATAACCACAATTGTTACTAATAATTGCCGCAGCTAAAAACCAATGGTAACTTACAGCCATGGCAGCTTGAAAAAATTCATCAGCAATCACAGCATTTCCAACATCCACCCACCCTTTTCCTGTTTTCATATTCATCTGGAAGAGAGAAGTTAGAAAATAATTTTTAACAATTCACAACTCCTCCAAACTGGCTGAAAAGGGTATTAGATAAAATATTTAATCCTCTGTTGATATTCAGTAGTGTAATACCCAGAAAAAAATAACAGTAATTATTAATTAATTCTATGTTTTGCTTTGAACTATATAATTTAAAAGAAATGGTCTCAAGAAAAGCAATAACAAAAACTTAATAGACTCAAAAACACATCTTCTAAGAATTATTAAAAGAAAATATTGAGATAATTTAGATAGGAACAGAAAGTTCTGAAAAATTAATCCTTCATACACTTGAAGCAAGTTTTACAATAAGCATTATTATAACTCAACACACTTTGGTTCTAGTTTTTAATTACATCTCTAGAGGTGCCTATGTGGCTCAGTTAGTTAAGTGTCTAACTTTGGCTTGGGTCATGATCCCAGGGTCCTGGGATTGAACCTTGCATCTGGCTCCCTGCTCAGTGTGGGGGCCTTCTTTTCCCTCTCCCTCTGCCCCTCCCCCCTGCTTATGCATGCTCTTTCTCATGCGGTCTCTCAAATAAATAAATAAAATATTTTTTTAAAATACATCTCAGGACACCTGGGTGGCTCAGCTGTTGATCGTCTGCCTTTGGCTCAGAGCATGATCCCAGGATCTGGGATCAAGTCCCACATTGGGCTCCTTGCAGGGGGCCTGCTTCTCCCTCTGCCTGTGTCTCTGCCTCTCTCTCCCTCTGTGTGGCTCTTGTGAATAAATGAGTAAAATCTTTAAAAAAAAAACACATCTCTAACAAAATTTTTATTAATCCAACAAATGTTTGTTAAGTATACTTTACAAGCCAGACACACTAAAGAAGTTCACAATATTACAACTGACAGACATCTAAATAAATAGTTGATATATTATATGCACAAATGCTATGGAAGCAAACAAGAACTGAATCAAGATGGAGGATTGAGCACACACTATACAGCTCTACTCTGTTCTACTACAAATCCCCAGAAATGATGTGTATGTGTGTGTGTATATGTGCATGTATAAAATATATATAATATACTGTACATTTTACTATAAATAAACATGTAGGATATATGTATACTACAAACTTTTATATAAATTTTTGAGTATAAATTTGATGCACTATAAATCCCTAGAAATTATATATATTATGTAATATATATAATGATACAAATAATCTTTAAGGACGTATATATACACACACATATATATATGTGTATATATATATATATATATATATATATATATATTCCTTAGAAATAAGAGAAGATATACACATATTTTTCTTATTCAATAAGAGTCCTGGAAAATGAGGAGCATTTTCAGTTGACCTAAAATTATGAAGAACCTCTTAAAAATAGACAGCAAGTGGGATGAAACAAAAATGCACATATAAAGGAAGGGAGAAGAAATGTTGGGAAATATCAGGAAGGGAGACAGAACATAAAGACTCCTAACTCGGGGAAACGAACTAGGGGTGGTGGAAGGGGGGAGGAGGGCGGGTGTTGGAGGGGAATGGGTGACGGGCACTGAGGTGGACACTTGACGGGATGAGCACTGGGTGTTTTTCTGTATGTTGGTAAATTGAACACCAATAAAAATTAATTTTAAAAAATGCACATATCAAAATGCACAAGAATGCAAAATATGGAACCCTCCTGGATGTGAATAGGAGTAATATCAGGCAACTGGCTTCCCCACCAAGATGTATCTTCCCTCCTCCCCAGGAAGGAACAGTGAGTATAATCACTTAGGCTGGAGAAAAATAGAGTTCCAGGTGGCTGACAACACAGGCCAATGCAAAACATCCAGTCACTGAATTCGGGTTAGAGTAAATAGTGTGATACGGTATTCAAAGACTATCAAGGAATCTCAACTCAAATGTGAGCAAAAATCACCAAACAATTGAGGAAAAACAACACCATGAAAAGACATCACACTCAACAAACAGAATATTTAAGGAAATAAAATTAAGAGAACAGATGGAAACAAAGAGAAATAGCATTACCCACAGAATCATAGAGTAGTCACAGTAAAATACTTTTAATTTTCTATCTTTGAAATCAACAAAGCCAAAAATGCAAATACTAGAAGTTAACAGGTTAAAGGTTAAGGGAAAGGCTGAGAGAATGTAAAGGTACAGATATCCTCATAGGGTAGAAAGTAAAAATATACTCTCCAAAATTGGTGGAGCAAGAAAAATTTTCAATATACTACATTTAAAGTTTAAAAAGAAAAAAAAAAGTAAAAAAGTAAAAAAAAAATAAAGTTTAAAAAGGCTGCCATCAGATAAATTAAAAATAGTATATAATTAACAAAAACTGAAAGGGGGAATAGAGGGACGTAAGAGATAATAAGAAGATAAATCTTCATCTGTCATAGCAGAAAAAAATAGATCACATACAAAACTGACAAATCAAGATTTTATTATTATAGGGCAGCCAGATGGCTCAGCGGTTTAGCGCCACCTTCAGCCCAGGGCACGATCCTGGAGACCCAGGATAGAGTCCCACGTCGGGGTCCCTGCATGGAGCCTGCTTCTCTCTCTTGCTGTCTGTCTGTCTGTCTGTCTCTCTCTCTCTCTGTGTCTCTCATGAATAAATAAATTTTTAAAATCTTTTTAAAAATTAAACTTTTTTTAATCACTATTTACTCATTATATGTTTTCTCTTTCAAAAACATATACATTTCATAGCTCTGTCTAGTAAAAAGGCCTAGAAACAAAGACCAATGCAGCAGCAATGAGCACTTGTAATTTCCAGATTGTTGTCTCTAAATAGCATTCTCCACTAAAAGGAAATAGGGCTCTCTTGAGGAATGACTAGGGCAGGAACTATACAAAATAAGACTGGTTATCTTATCAGAAATCAAATTTTATTTTACTGCAGTTTCAGTTTCACTATTAAAGATTACTGGAGTAGTGTCAAAAGGCTTCAGAATCACTTCAAGAGGCTCCTTCTGGCCAAAGATAGGTACTTCAATAAGAATAATAACTAAAATATATTGAAATGCATTACAAATGTTAACATCCAAGAGTTCACAATGATACTTTAAAAAAAAAGTATCTACCTGATAACTATTTAAGGAGTTTAGGGACCCAATTCATTCTGGAAACTTAAA
This sequence comes from Vulpes lagopus, assembly GCF_018345385.1. NCBI lineage: Eukaryota > Metazoa > Chordata > Mammalia > Carnivora > Canidae > Vulpes > Vulpes lagopus. The sequence continues at coordinate 54,807,973 of NC_054848.1, forward strand.
AAAAAAGAAGAGGTCAAGACTCTCTTATAAAGGTACACTTCAAAGTAACCAAATAGTTGATAAAGGTAAGTTTCTCTCTATCCCAGTTAATAAAGAAGGAATATAGAAGTAGAATGTGTAAACCCCTACAGAAGTAATGGACATAGGTCTAATAATCATCAAAGAACACTAATACGATGGAAGTATACCATACTGCCTATGAATTCTTCTTGACAAAACTGAACCTGAATCAGATCATGTTTCTAAATCTACCTACCTGTTTACAGGAAAAACAGGAGACAGAAGACTATATTAAATGATACCATGAAGATGCAGTTATCAGAATCCAAAATTTAGGAAACTCTATCAGACAAACAACCTTGTTTCTTCAACAAATATGTATTCAACAGATTTTTAAAAAGGAGGAAGAAGCATATAAATTAAAAGAGACATATTAATAAAATACAAGGTGTAGACTTCCTTTAATCCTGGTTCTAAGGAACCAATTAGAGGGAAGGAGAGCAAAGAGAGAGCACATAAGTAAGCAAGATCAAGAGAGAAAGTGAGAATATAAGAGTCTGAAAGTGTGGGAACATGGAGGCAGGAGACGAAGACTGGATATTTGATGATTTTAGGAAATCTTTGTTAAATTTTAGCAGGTGTGACCATGGGCATTTGGTTTGTTTGAATAAAAAAGACACCTTGTCAAGGCGCCTGGATGGCTCAGTGGGTTAAACATCTGGTTAAGCGTCTGCTTTTGGCTCAGATCATGATCTTGGGGTCCTGAGATCAAACCAGAGACAGGCTCCCTGCTCAGCAGGGAGTCTACTTCTCCTTCTCCCTCTATCCCTCCACCCCACTCATGTTCTCTCTCTCTCAAGTACTTTTTTTTAAAAAGACACCTTGTCTTTTAGAAACACATATTGAAATATTTATGAACAAAATGATATAGTTTGGATTTGTTTCAAAATAATCCATGGGGGCAGCCCTGGTGGCCCAGTAGTTTAGTGCCGCCTTCAGCCCAGGGCATGATCCCGCAGTCCTGGGATCGAGTCCCATGTCAGGCTCCCTGCATGGAGCCTGCTTCTCCCTCTGCCTGTGTCTCTGCCTCTGTCTCTCTCTTTGTTGTCTCTCATGAATAAATAAATAAAATCTTCAAAATAATCCATGGGGTCAGGGGTTTGCTGTTGGAGGAGATACAGAAAAGAAGAGTGATCAGGAATTGGTGATTACTCTAGCTGAGTAATGGGTAAATGGGGAAATCATCGTACTGTCTTATCTATTTTGTATGCACATTTGAGTTTTTCAATAAAATACTATTTTAGAACACTGGAAAAATATTTTCCACTTTAAAAAAAAACACTTGCTTCTAGGAAACAAGACAGAGGTAGGGAAGGATGGAGTAGAGAACTATTACTTTTTATGACTTATCATAATTCCTGAATTTAAGTTTAAAACTTAGTCTAGGGATCCCTGGGTGGCGCAGCGGTTTGGCGCCTGCCTTTGGCCCAGGGCGCGATCCTGGAGACCCGGGATCGAATCCCACATCGGGCTCCCGGTGCATGGAGCCTGCTTCTCCCTCTGCCTGTGTCTCTGCCTCTCTCTCTCTCTCTCTCTGTATGACTATCATAAATAAATAAAAATTAAAAAAAAAAAATAAAAAAAAAATAAAAAAAAAAATAAAACTTAGTCTACTGAATCACTGCAATAATGATAGTACTGCTGAGACCTACAATTGTAATAGGTACAATTATCATAAAAGGAACATGTATAGCACTAAAGGATATAACATTCTTCTCAGTTCACACTAATTTCAACCATCTTCATAAGAGTAAGGACTATCTCATTGGATCTGCACTTTTCTCCTCATTTAATTAGGACTTACCAAAATCTGTCTTCGAATGGCTTCTTCTGAAGCAGCTGAACCTCCACACATGCACACCAACTTGCAAGCAACATGCCATACTGCAAAACAGTAATCAGATACCCATAAACACAAAACATTCATTCTCCTTTTATATACACTTATAAAAAGAAAAGAGGAGCAAAGTGAAACCAGTCTTGTTAAAACATAACTGTAAACTCAATTTTAAAAAATCAATTATCAAAAGTAAATGAGCTGAAAAATATAAAATGCATTATTTGCTTAATGCTCCAGTAAGATATTTAATTTTCAAACTTTAAGTTCTGCAGGTCTTACATTCTCAAGACTCATTGAAGATACCTAGTTCCATGTGATGCTTTTGTATGTATTATGCTGATAGCAAAATAATTCTAAGTAAAACTGGAATCAAAAGCAATTCAACATATTACAAAATTTCTGAGCATGAGAATAGTTTTAAATTATTCCCCTAAATAGTGAATCTTTCTAAATATATTCTTAACTGTAGATGATGTAAAAGTTCTTGAAGTATAACTTAGAAAATATATATTAGGTTACCTTCATTATACAGTTCATTTTCCCTGAAAATAGGAAAGTTTGAATAATTATAAGCCCTCTTTTTTCATGAATTCTCTCATCATAAACCATGCCCAATTTTTAAAGATGACTTCATAAATAACCTAACTAGTTGCTTTGATGTTAGATCTTAGCAGCCATTCAATACTGTTTTCAATTAATATTCCACTGTAAAAGAGATTTGCCCAGATGAAATTATGGGATAACTGAAATCAGATTCTTATTACCCATCATGAAATATCAATTCTATTCATCTTTTAATAAAGTTTCTGAAAAAGACTCCCAATAAAATAACTCCTAATCATAGTACCTTGTCTTGCATTTCCAGTTTTAAAAATGTCTCCTTTATTTTTTCTAAGGTTTACTAATTCTTTGGTATTCTCAAGGAACCTGATCTCTCAATCATTTTCCCTCTCCAAAGATATCTTCAGTACCTCCTTCTCAATTTACTCCTTCCCTTCTACCTTCAAACGTATCTCTCTTCCCTGAAAAACATCAACTAACCCCACTGTGCTTCAAGCTTCTATCCCACTTCTCTTTTTTCAAAGACAAACTTCTTTTTTTTAAGGTTTTATTTATTTATTCATGGGAGACACGCAGAGAGAGGCAGAGACATAGGCAAAAGGAGAAGCAGGCTCCATGCAGAGAGCCTGACACGGAACTCGATCCTGGGTCCCCAGGATGATACCCTGAGCTGAAGGCAGACACTCAACTACTGAGCCACCCAAACGTCCCCAAAGACAAACTTTTTTCTAAGATTTTATTTATTTATTCATGAGAGACACAGAAAGGGGGGGGGGGCAGAGACACAAGCAGAGGGAGAAGCAGGCTCCACAGAGGGAGCCCGATGTGGGACTCGATCCCGGGACCCCAGGATCATGCTCTGGGCCAAAGGCAGGCACTAAACCACTGAGCCACCCAGGGATCCCCAAACTTCTTAAATTGAACCATCCATCTACTACTTCTAAATTCTTGTTACTCATTTATCTCCTTAAGCCCCTACAATCTGTTCTGCATCCTTACCATTTTATTAAAATTGCACTCCCAAAGATCACCTTCCCTGACTTCACAGCAACACTTCACAATGATCATAACTTTTTTAAAAAAATACTATTTCCAGGGCACCTGGATGTCTCAGTCCATTAAGCTTCTGATTCTTGGTTTCAGCTCAGGTCATGATCTCAGTCAAGGTCATGGGAATGAGCCTCAAATCAGGCTCTGCACTAAGCAAAGAGTCTGCTTGGGATTCTCTCTTTCCTCTCCCTCTGCTCCTCCCCCTGCTCACATGTGCTTGCACATAAGCACACACTCTCCCTCTCAAATAAATAAATAAAATCTTTTCTAAAAAAAAATGCTACTTCCTTTACCTCGCAGTATCCTCTGTATGGGAAATGCCTTAGTCTAAGACCTTCATCCCATCCCTACATTCTTGATCTGGCTGTTCAATAAGCCTTTGGGCCAAAGGCAGCTAAGGCCCAGACAGAATGCTACTTCAGCATAAAGATGTTTTCTTTGCTGCTGCTGCTTTATCTTTGTCTTTTCACCAGCCTGTTCTTATCCCCTCTATATTATAAACATCTTGGTTAGGTGCTTGCTGCCCAACTCCTTACATCTGCCTTACTCTTCCATCAGTGCCCAAAGTTTGATATTTCAACTGACTTCAGACAACACAGTGTTGTATTGTCTGGCATTTGTAAATTCTTTATTTTTATTGTTTATCCATTTCTTCCAGCTCCTCAAGCATAATGTATGCCTGGTATTTTTGTTCTGGAGTCTTACCTTGTCCCTTTCAATTACTGCCTGCCATAATAAGGTTATGACAATCCTATAAGGAGTAGGTACTCAATAAATGGATAGTGAGTTTCCTCTAGAATATTTTGACTGTTACTTTTGGTCTCCTAGCCTCATTATTTTTCTTCACAGTCCTTAACTGCTAACGTCAAGGTAAAAATCTCACTCTTTTCTCTTGACACCATTGGTTCCTAAAATTTGGTATGCATGAGAAGAACAGTTTTCAAATTATATACATGCCCAAGTTTTATCCTACAACTAATAAATCAAAGCCTCCAATGGTGGGGCATGAGCATCTGCATTTTAACAGACTCCACAGGGGATCCTTACTCATACCAGTATTTAAGAATAGCTGCTCTTTATTTTCTCCCTCAGAGAACTCAATTACTCATGTGGCTTCAACAATCACCTCCATGTGAATAACTACCAAATATCTAAGCAACTTGACATTTCTCATAAGCTCCAGTCTCATATTTCCAAACTTCTTGTCACCTCAAATCCAAAAGGTCTACAACTAAAATTTACAACTCATTCCTCTACTTCTGGCTTTCCTGTTTCCATTCATTGTTCCATAATTCTTCCCAGTAACAAAAAATTGTAGCTTATAAATCTTGACAACTCTTTCATCACATATCATAATCCAGGCACACTGATTAATCAACATATTTTTGGAATAAAACTCTTAAATCAGAAGCTTCCTGAACTATATTCTGTTTTCCACTGTATCTTAAAATTATTATACACAGAATAGGCACCCAAATGTCTAATGCACAGAGTCCGTACATTGGGAGAGGTCCATCCACCAAATCTCTACTATTCGACAAGTAGTGAAAAACAGCTAGAACAATGTTCCTTGATATACAGAATAGTAGGAATTTAGAATTAATACATTTTAATATCACACAGTTTGACTATATACTAAGTTTCTCCAACAGATAAATTTCTAACTCTTCCCTCCCCATAACTACAGGATCAAAGGCTCCTAGAAGCAATATCAACATTTATCTGAAAGTTAAAGAGGCAGAACTATTCTCTAAACATCCTAATAGAAGAGTGGACTAAAAAGAATATTACTGACTATATTAACCACTAAGTACCCTAGACCTACACTTAAATTGTACATAGTTTTGTTTATATTCATAAAGATAAACACTTAGCAATGAATTCTTCTTGCTGCATACAAACAAAATTCATTTGTCCTTACAAAGCCAGGCAGTCCAGAGATTCACGTTTTGGCTTGTTGCCTTGATATACCCTTTATAATGGGGCAATATACTTTCCATAAATGCATTAACTGTTGCTATCAGTGGAAATTAGTAACTGTCAGCACTCTAGACACAGCCATTTAGCTAAAGCGCCAGAACTCTGCCAGACAGTAAACGACATATAATGTATCCAAGTAGATGACTTTGGTTTGGGGGTTTTGTTTTGTTATTCTTTTTGTTTGCTCTCACAGGTAGAAAAAATTTCTATAATTTTTCTCAGTAACTCAGTCCAAAGTTCATCAATCCATCTCATGAGGAAATTATTCTTCACTGATTTTTAAACCTGAATCCCTCACATAGCAATATTTCTCATTCTATTTTTAATAGAGAAAGGAAACTACAATTTGATAGTCCTTCAGAATCATGAAGATTCTGATCATCTCTTTCAGGGAAAATAATCCATATCCTTTAATATTTCCTCAAGTTCTCATTTTCCCACCCTTTACTCATCTTTGTCATTTACCATCAAACTATTTATTGCAGTGATGTTGTTATTAAGCAGGAGCTAATCTCTGAAAGAAAAATAAAATTCAGGATGTTTGCTCAAGAAACTTCTATGTATGGACCATTTTATTTAGTTTTATTTTAACAAATATCCATCCTGAACTAGTCAAAATATTATTTAAACTTCAGGAACACAAACTAATGTATAATAAAACTACTACTCATAACACAAGTAACAAAATGTATACGTACGTTTAGCTTTCTGCTCTTCACTTATAACCAAATCTACTCTCTTGGTAACTGCCCAGTTCCACAGGTTTACTGCCATTTCTTCAACCTGGGTAAGAGAAACATTTTCTTAGCCAGTTAAAATACCGTCCACCTCCAATGATATTTTTCTTGCATGTTTTATGCTTATATGACAATTGTGGGTCATTTACATGCCCTCCATAATCTAGTCCCATTCTACCTTGCTTCCTCAAAATGTACCCACTGTTATTCGAACGTCCCAAGAACACAATTTGTTCATTCCTATCCATGCACTTTTATTTGTATTATTGGCTTTACCTAAAAACCTCTTCCCATTGTCTTTATGTAACTCAAATCTAGTTTAGTCTCACCAGGAACATACATGAAGCTTTCAGCAACTACTACGGTCTACAATGATTTCTCTCCTCTTTGAATTCCTATATTCATTAAGTTTTACATAATTGAGCAATTAATTATGCTGCTTTGTATCATTTATTCTTTTAGTTGTTATTAAGCCATTAGACTTGAAAATCCAAAAATATATTTCGATGTATTTATAATGGTTAATCATGAAAACTATTTTTTACTTATATAGGACATTAATTAAAATGGCGAATCATCAAAATTTATCAGGGGCACCTGGCTGACTCAGTCAGTGGAGCATGTGACTCTTGGTCTGGGGGTTGTGAGATCGAACCCACTTTGGGTGTAGAGATTCCTTAAAAATAAAATGTTTCCAAAAAATTTATCACAAACAAAACTAATTTTATACCAACCTGAGCATCCTGTATTTCAGCTATAGATTCCCTGTTGATATTTGCTATGTCAGTGAAGAGTCTGTTAATTGCCTCGGGTATGCTAGGTGAATTATCTTTTACAATTAGGTTTTCAACAATTTCTGAAATAACAATGGATAATAAAAGGGCTATGAACTACATCATCATGGGCTAAAAGTAGCAAATCATTTTAAAATATGTTCCTAGATCTTTGGCAAAATGAATATGGCATGAAGAAACTTGAATTATCCTTAGAGTAAAACTAAATTGGAGACAAAATTTTGTGTAGCTAAAGGTAGAGCACAATTTTCAAATAAAATTTGTATTCCTTGAGAGTCACTTGTTTATAACTTAATCATCACTCATTCTCAGAAAATAAAATACACTCACACTTCACAAATAGGTCATCTTAAAACTACAAAATAGAAATTAACAAAGTCTTCAAAACTAGGAAATGTAGAAATTCTGAAAAGAAACTTAGATATGTGCCCTGTAAAACACAAATACTTATTAATACTTTTAAGCATTAGACAGATATTAACTAACATATGCTAGCTCTGAAGTCTTGACCTTACTTTGTGAGAAAAAAATGACATGCCCAATTAGCAACAATATTAACCAGTTATTGAATCTGTACAAATGATGTCACCATTTTCTAAACAATCTGAGCTCCAGACTCTATATAACTGAATTTTACTAGGCCATAGAATTCCTTAAAACCGAAGCATGATGTAAAATCACAATTCATGCCTTTCATATTATCAAATTGAGGTTTTTCCAAACTCATGTAACAGAGGTCTCCATAACCTCTACATGTCTCTAATTTCTTACAATATTTCTGAGCATCAACTAGCAAGAATGTTAATATTCATAACAATACTATAAGAGTACCTTCTGAAAGAATTTTTAACATGCTACAATAACCTGCTAAATGAGAAACTTTCAATTAAGCATCCGAAAATAGATTCACATTAAGACTTCATGAAGCAAGGGGTGCCCACGCTGGCTCAGTTGGAGCATGCAAATCTTCATCTCAGGGTTGTGAGTTCAAACCCCAGGTGGGGCATAAAGATTACTTAATAAAAAAATAATAAAGACTTTACAAAGCAAATTATGCTCCAATATACTCAAATATATTTTTACAGCTCATGGAATCTTTAGTACCCACTGCATGAGTAGAGGTATTAAGGAAAATATACCATACATATTTTGTACAACTCAGGTGACAATATGCAAAAAGAAAAACCTCAAGCTTCCCTACTCCTATAAAATAGATCATGGAAAGACTGACAGTAAATATCTTGATTCTTATAAAATTAGGCAAGTATTAGGCTGAAAAGCATATATATTATAGCCCTCCCTCAAAATATTGATAACAGAATTAGGAAAGTTAAGAATGGGAGAAAATACCTGTAAATCATATATCTGATAGGGGGTTAATATCCAAAATATATAAAGAACTCCTATAATTCAAAAGCAAATAAACAAACAATCCAATTTTAAAATGAGCAGAGGATCTGAATGGAAATTTTTCCAAAGACATACAGAAGCCAACAAGTGCCTAAAAAGATACTCAACAAATCATTAGTCATCAGGGAAATGAAAATATAAATCATGAGGAGTTAGCACCTCACACCTGTTAGAATGACTAATAACAAAAAGACAAGAAACTGGGGCACCTGGCTGGCTCAGCTGGTAGAGCATGAGACTCTTGATCTCAGGGTCATGAGTTCAAGCCCCACATTGGGTGTGGAGCCTATACTTTAAAAAAAAAGACAAGATATACAAAGTGTTGGCAAGGATGTAAAGAAAAAGGAATCCCTGTACACTATTGGTGGGAACGTAAATTGGTGTAGCCACTATAGAAAACAGTATGGAAGTTACTCAAAAAATCAAAAACAGACCTACCATATGATCCAGCAATTCCACTTCTGGGTATTTATTCAAAGAAACTGAAAGCACTAACTTGAAAAAATGTATGTCCCCCCCACCAACATTCATCGCATTTGGCTATTATTTACAATAGCCAAAATATGGAAACAACTTAAGTGTACATCAAAGGATGAATGAATAAACAAAGTGTGCTGTATATACATACACATAATAGAATATTACTCAACCATAAAGGTAAATGAAATTTTGCCATTTGTGACAACATAAATGGACCTTAAGGACATTTTTGTTAAGTGACTTAAGTCAGAGAAAAATAAATATTATATAATCTCACTTATATGTGGAATCTTTAAAAAAAAAAAAAAAAAAAGCAAGCTCATAGATACAGAGAACAAATTGGTGGTTGCTGGCGGCCCGGGGTGGGGGAGTGAGAATGGGTGAAGGGAGTCATAGGTACAAGCTTCTAATAATAAAGTAAATAAGTCTTGGGGATATAATGTACAGCATGGTAACAACAGTTAATAATATTGTACTGCATATTTGAAAGTTGCAAAAAGAGTAAATCAAAAAAGTTCTCATCACAAGAAAAAACATTTATAACCATGCATGGTGACAGATGTTAACTAGACTTGTGGTGACCATTTCACAATATGTACAATTACCAAATCATTATGCTATCTATACACCTGAAACTAATATAATGGTGTATATCAAATATACCTCAATAAAAAATAATTAGGAAAGTTTAAAAATTATTTTTAAGGGGGGATCCCCGGGTGGCTCAGCAGTTTAGTGCCTGCCTTCGGCCCAGGACATGATCCTGGAGTCCCAGGATCGAATCCCATGTAGGGCTCCCCCCATGGAGCCTGCTTCTTCCTCTGCCTGTGTCTCTGCCTCTCTCTCTTTCTGTTTCTTGAATGAATGAATGAATGAATGAATGAATAAATAAATAAATTTTAAGGGATGCCTGAGTGGCTCATTGGTTGAACATCTTGCCTTTGGCTCAGAGTATGATCCCAGTCCTGGGAATGAGTTCCACATTGGGCTCTCTGTGAGGAGCCTGCTTCTCCCTCTGCCTGTGTCTCTGCCTCTGTGTGTATCTCTCATGAATAAATAAATAAAATGTTTTAAAAAATTATTTTTAAGAACCCAAATATTATTTAAAAACACATTCTTGAAATGTTTTTGAAAAGAAAACCCAATATAAATTTGAGTTCCTTTTTTTAAAAAAATTCAAAAATACTTTAGTATTTTTACTAATTATTATTTGTGGTTACATAACACATGAGATTGTAAAGACATTAATTTTGATTTGTGAATGTTTTCTTAATGTTTTATATAATTCATTCTCTGTCACTATAATCCTGGTCCTTTCAAAACATATTTTCAATGTAATTTAGCTGAATAACTTGATTGATATCAGCTGAGGCAATGACAGCACTGCAGTCCTTTAGGTTAAAATGCAATCAGCAAAGCTGAGTAAGTAGTAGAGATCGCATAGCTAAATGGTTGACTTACACTATGAAGGAGAGACTTGCTTCTGGGAGAAGCTCAGAAAGAGTTGGAGAGGATGCAGAGAAAAGGGAACCCTCTTACACTGTTGGTGGGAATGTGAACTGGTGCAGCCACTCTGGAAAACTGTGTGGAGGTTCCTCAAAGAGTTAAAAATAGACCTGCCCTACGACCCAGCAATTACACTGTTGGGGATTTACCCCAAAGATTCAGATGCAATGAAACTCCGGGACACCCGCACCCTGATGTTTCTAGCAGCAATGTCCACAATAGCCAAACTGTGGAAGGAGCCTCGGTGTCCATCGAAAGATGAATGGATAAAGAAGATGTGGTGTATGTATGCAATGGAATATTACTCAGCCATTAGAAACGACAAATACCCACCATTTGCTTCAACATGGATGGAACTGGAAGGTATTATGCTGAGTGCAGTAAGTCAATCGGAGAAGGACAAACAGTGTATGTTCTCATTCATTTGGGGAATATAAATAATAGTGAAAAGGAATATAAAGGAAGGGAGAAGAAATGTGTGGGAAATATCAGGAAGGGAGACAGAACATAAAGACTCCTAACTCTGGGAAACGAACTAGGGGTGGTGGAAGGGGAGGAGGGCGGGGGTGGGGGGGAATGGGTGATGGGCACTGAGGGGGACACTTGACGGGATGAGCACTGGGTGTTATTCTGTATGTTGGTAAATTGAACACCAATAAAAATTAATTTATTAAAACAAAAAACAAAAAAAAAAGAAAGAGTTTTTATAAATACAGCCTATTCCTGAGATCTGAAGACAACATGCTGTATTAAGGTTATATCTAGCAAAATTGTATATTTTGAAAGAAAATTCTTAAATTATCTTCCTAGCTACTGAAATGAACTATGATTTACACCATGATATCAGTCAATTTAATTTAAATAAGATTCATCCTGAAGGGGTCACTCTATTGAGAAAGCCATGTTAACCAGTACCAATTAATTCTGATTTGGTAGACAGCATTCTAGGTACAGTATAATAAAAAAATAAAATAAGCATTTTCCCTATCCTTGAGAAAGGGAGCTTCCACCATTACAACATAGGAAAAAATCTATCAAAAGTCCTGCGGATTCTCTCCCTGCGGCCTCCATCAGTTCAACCAGTCATTTGAAAGCCAAAGCAGCTCAAAGACCTGTCAGGGTCAAGGTCAATTCAAGATTTTACTACCAAGTCACAATGATTATCTGCAACTTCTTTAGTGAGAAAAAACACCAAAATAACAATAAAATTAACATTTGTATAGTGCTTTACAGTCTCAAAGCATTTTTACATGCATTCTCAATCATCAGTCTACTCTGCAAGGGAGATATTTTTATTTAATAAGATGCAGAAACTGAAATTTAACAAGTGTAGTGACTTCTCAAATCTCAAACGTGATACAAAAAGAATAGCAAACTAGGATTTGAATTCAGGCTTTCTAATTTGAAATCCTGTACTTTCCACTATACTAGCTCTATCAGGAAGGGCCTGAAGCAAGTGATATACCAAGACTGACAACTAAAAAACATCAGGGAGAGAAAAAATGAGCTAACACCATTAAGAGTACCACGTTATAATTCTAATTGTGGGCTAAGAAAAAGTATTCCAGCTGAGGTTAGTTTGAATGGGCATAGCCAAATATCCAAACAGTGTCAAAAGGGCATGGTAAACTCAGGCAAACAGATTTACTCAGAGATTAAAAATCACATTGTAAATAGTATTTTCTATGGTCAGAGAGATAATCATTTTTATACAATATTCCAGGAGGTCCCAACTGCTAAACACAGTATACAAAAGGATCCAAGCAGTGGGGTGCCTGGGTGGCTCCTTCATTAAGTGTCTGCCCTCAGTTCAGGTCATGATCCTGGAGTTCCAGGATCAAACCCTGCATCGGGAGAGAACCCCACATGGGGATCGAGCCCTGCATGGGGATGAAGCCCCAAACTGGCATCCCTGTTCAGTGAGGAATCTGCTTCTCCCTTCTCCTCTGCCCCTCCCCACCCATTCTGCTCTCTCTTTCTCCTCTATCTCAAATAAATAAAATCTTTAAAAAGAGAGAGAGAGAATCCAAGCAACAAGTCAAAATGCAGAAGTCAGATGGAACTGCATGCACCACAATTCAAAGAGAACTATTCACAACAGTGTATTATATTTCTTGGTCCTGGAGGGCAACTAGAAAAGGACACAGAACAGGCTAACTCCATGAAAATCATGACAAACAGAAATGATACAGCTAGCTCCAAAGCTCAACAGGTATCTCGAATATGCCCATATCGTGTTAAATACCAAATCTGATTGCCAATAGAACTTCACTTCAAAACAACTTCTTTCCTACTCCACAATACTGCTATCGTTTTCAGCCCTGGACAAAACTTGCTCCAAAACTGGAGCAAACTTAAGCCTGGGCTCAACAGGAGACAAAGCTCTATAAAGTTTTGGAGGGCAACTGGCTGGGGGGCGGGGGGTGCGGGGCGCAAGAGCTTACAATATAATGCTAACCAAAAAGTAATTCCCAGCTTAATTCTGGTCAAACTACATCAGTAGGAAGAATGCCTCAAAAGAGCCACAACTCTGTCCTCTCAACCAAATGCACACTGTATAAATGATGCAATTAATTTAGGTATTTTATATCTTTCACACTCTTGTAATACAAGGCCCATAACCAAACTCAACTTGCCAACTCATCCAATCCTATCCCTAAGCGTCTAATTTGCCAAGTATCTATAAATATTACTCTTTTATTCTCATTACACACTGCTACCCTTTGTAGCTGAGCCCTACTGTTGTTGTTTTTGGTGGAAGATTTAAGTTTTATTTCAGTGTAGTTAACATAATGTTACATTAGTTTCAGGTGTACAATCAGTTTAAACATTATTCTATGTACCACAAGTATAGCTACCACCGTGGGATGCTTGGGTGACTCAGTGGTTGAGCATCTGCCTTTGGCTCAGGGTGTGATCCTGGAGTCCGGGATTGAGTCCCGTGTCAGGCTCCCCATGGAGAAGCTGCTTCTCCCTCTGCCTAGGTCTCTGCCTCTCTCTGTGTGTCTCTCATGAATAAAATAAAATAAAATCTAAAAAACAAAACAAAAAAAATTCTCTTTAAAATAAAAGTATAACTACCACCTCTCACCATACAATATCACCATACATATCTCACCATACAATATCATTGATTATATCCCTTATCTTGTGCCTTTTTTTCCCATGACTTATTAATTCTGTAACTGAAAGCCTGTATCTCCCATTCCCCTTCACCCATTTTGCCCTTCCCCCTCCTCCAACCCTCCCCTATGGCAACCATCAGATTGTTCTGTGTTGCAGATTCTGATTCTGCTTTTTGTTTCTTGATTCATTTGTGATTTTTTTTTAGATTCCACATATGAGTGAAATCATATAGTATTTGTCTTCCTCAGTCTGACTTATTTCACTTAGCATAATACCCTCCTCCAGGTCCATCCATGTTGTCACAAATGGCACAACCTCATCCTTTTAATGGCTGTGTTATTCCACTGTGTGTGTACACATCTTGCTTATCTATTCATCTATTAGTGGACTCATTACACCTGTCAGAATGGCTAAAATCAAAAAGGCAAGAAATAACAAATGTTGACAATGATGTAGAGAAAAAGAAACCCTCAGGACACCTGAGTGGCTCAGTTGGTTAAACCTCCAACTTTTGGTTTCAGTTCAGGTCATGATCTCAGGCTCCCCAGTAAGTGTAGAGTCTCCTTGGGATTCTTTCCCTCTTCCTCTAACCACCTCCTCTAACCCTCCCCCTGCTCAAGCATGTGCGTGTGCATTCTCTCTCTCAAAATGAATAATAATAAATAAGTCTTTAAAAAAGATTATCTCTCCCTCTACCCCTGTCCCCACCCCCCTCCTTGCTTGCATGGATGCGTGTGTTTTCTCTCTTAAAGAAAAGGAAAGAAAAAGAAAACCTCATACATTATTGGTGGGAATGTATATTGGCACAGCCACTGCAGAAAACTGTATGGAGGTTCCTCAAAAAATTAAAAATATGATCCAATAATTCCACTACTGGGTATTTATCCAAAGAAAATGAAATTAATTCAAAAGGATATATGCACACCTATATTTACTGCAACATTATTTACAATGGACAAGATATGAGCCCCACTGTTTGTTTTTTTATTAATCTTCTATTCAGCAAGGATCTGGTTTAATTACCATGGTTACCAAAGGCTATTTCTATCTATTTAAGTAACTTTAATTTAATTATTGATTTCTGTTTACTGAGTATTAACAATGTGATAGGCACTGGAAGAAAGACTTATCCAAGACACTTGCCGAGTAGATTCATATCTAAATCAGACCAGAAACAATACTTGGAAAGGTTGGGAATGCAGTTGATAGACTATAGCAACACATTTGGAAGGCTAAAGTACATTAGCTAGGCTGAGTACATTTTACTTTTTTTTAAGACTTTATTTATTTATTCATGAGAGACACAGAGACAGAAACATAGGCAGAGGGAGAAGCAGGCTCCCTGTGGGGAGCCCGATGCAGTACTTGATCCCAGGACCCCGGGATCACGACCTGGGCCGAAGGCAGACACTCAACCACTCAGCCACCCAGGTGCCCTGGCTGAGTACATTTTAGCAACTCTTACCAAAAGAGGTATTTGAAGAAAGAGTCTAAGTTGAGTAAACTGTCTCTGTGGTTTCTTATCTTTAAACTATTGTAAACTAGGGATGCTTAGGTGACTCAGCGGTTGAGTGTCTGCCTTCGGCCCAGGGCATGATCCTGGAGTCACGGGATCAAGTCCCACATTGGGCTCCCTGCATGGAGCCTGCTTCTCCCTCTGCCTGTGTCTCTGCCTCTCTCTCTCCCTGTGTGTCTCTCTCTGTCTCTCATGAATAAATAAATAAATCTTTAAAAAAATAAACTACTGTAAACTATACACAATATATATAAAATAAAATTTGCCTACAAAAGAGATCAAAAGTATAATATAATTTAAAAATGGCTAATTTTCCATACAAGATATCTTTAGCCTTTCCAATCCTAACAGAATACACTAGAGGAATGCTAAATAAAATGTCATAAACAAGCATCCTATGAATTGTTTTTTGGTTTTGTTTTACAGAAGGAGAGAGAGATGGGAGGTGCAGAGGGAGAAGGGGAGAGAGAATCGCAAGCAGGCTCCAAGCCTGGAGCCCAAAACAGGGCTCAATCTCACAACCCTCAGATCATGGTCTGAGGTGAAATCACAAGTCAGATGCTTAACCACCTAAGCCACCCAGGCGCCCCTCACGTTTTTTTCTTATGAATTGTTTTTAATAGTGAGGGAATAACACAGCAAAGCTTTATCTAATGTATCAATGCATATTTCCAAATCTCCATCAGAAATATACAGGGTCATCCCTGGTGATAGCAATATGATTGGAATAGTCAAGAGTTCTTTCATCTATTCATTCAATAAATATTTAATAAGGGGTGCCTGGGTGGCTCATTTGGTTAAGCTACCAACTTATGATTTCAGCTCAGGTAATGATTTTGTTGGTCTTGGGATGAAGCCTCATGTTGGGCTCCACACTCAGCAGGCAATCTGCTTGAGATTCTCTTTCTCCCACTACCTCTGCCCCTCCCCTACTGGTGCTCACTCTATCTCTCTCTCTCTTTAAAATAAATCTTTAGAGCAGCCTGGGTGGCTCAGCGGTTTAGCACTGCCTTCAGCCAGGGACGTGATCCTGGGGACCCAGGATCGTGTCCCACATCAGGCTCCCTGCAGGGAGCCTGCTTCCCCTCTGTCTGTGTCTCTAACTCCCTTTCTGTGTCTCTCATGAATAAATAAATAAAAACTTTAAAAAATTAAAATAAAAAAATAAGAGAATGATGATCACTCCTAAATCTAAAGAGGATTATTTTGTGCTGATCATACAAAACCTAAAATATTGTGTTGTTATGGGTACCACACTTTAAGGAATAACACGAAAAAATTGAGCATGTTCAGAGAACAGCACACAAGATGATAAGGGGACTAGAAACCATGGAATATAAAGAATGACTAAACGAACAGAAAATACTTAATCTAAAAAAAAAATGCTTAATCTGAAGAAGAGACTTCCCAAGGGACATCAATATCTTCAAATAGTTGAAGATTTGGCCTGCAGAAAAGGAGTCACACTTATTTTGCCCCAACTGGTGTAACTTAGACCAATTTCTTCTTGGTCTTGAAATTGCCTAAACCATTGATACAAAAAGGTGGGTGTTAATGTCAATTCTCCCTAAGAAGAAAATGACCTAGAGTTGTCACATTGTTTTTGTGGTTTATTTTTACAAAACTTGACTGAAAAGGTTATATGTATAGAAAACACAAATGGGCAATAAATCTATGAAAATACACCCAACTTTATACTACTATCAGGGAAATGGAAATTTAAACAACACTCATGGAAGATGGTAACATAAATGAAAATGAAACTGGCTGGGGGTTATATGGGAACTCTGCACTATTTTTGTAATTTTTCTGTAAATCTAAAAGTATTCCAAAATAAAATGGTAATTAAAAACAACACTTGGGATGCCTGTGTGGTTCAGTGGTTGAGTGTCTGCCTTCTGCTCAGGGCATGATCCCAGGGTCCTGGGATCGAGTCCTGCATCAGGCTCCCCTCTGCCTATGTCTCTCATGAATAAATAAATAAAATCTTAAAATAAAATAATAAAAACAACACCCTTCACACCTGCAACTTCTCTTAAGTCTAACAATACCAATTCTTAGAAAGGGAGAGGGAGTACAAATTGCAAAAACTACTCTGAACAGCAATTTGGCAATATTTATAAAGTTAAAGATACTCACAGCTTTTGGCCCAGTAGCTCCACTCCTAAATGTATAACCTAGAACAGCACTGCCACTACAGAACAGCTACTAGCCACATGTGACTACTGAGAACTTGAAACAAGGCAAGTCCAAAATAAGATGTTTTAAAGCATAAAATACATACCTGACTTCAAAGACTTTATACAAAAAAAGGACATAAAATATCTCATTAATAACTTTTATATTGATTATATGATGAAATTATAACATTTTAAATATATTGAGCTACATAATTTGTATTTTTTTTCAGTTAGTTTATTTATTTAAGTAACTTCTACACCCAATGTGTGGAGACTCCTACTCAGTGAGGGACTCATACTCAATCCTGAGATCAAGTCACATGCTCTTCTGACTGAGCCAGCCAGGAGGCCCCTATAATTTGTATTGTTAAAATTTAATCTATTTAGCCTTTTTTAATGTGGCTCCTAAGAAATATAAAAGTAGGGCAGCTTGGGTGGCTTAACGGTTTAGCACCGCCTTCAGCCCAGGGCATGATCCTGGAGACCTGGGATTGAGTCCTGGGTTCCCTGCATGGAGCCTGCTTCTCCCTCTGCCTGTGTCTCTGCCTCTCTCTCTCTGTTTCTCATGAATAAATAAATAAAATCTTTAAAAATAAATAAAAAATATTTAAAAATAAAAAATATAAAAGTATTTGTGTTTGCACTATTTCAATTTGACAGAACTGCACTAAAGCCTCACCCACCAGTGCTCAAAAAATAAGCAAATTTAGGGGATCCCTGGGTGGTGCAGGGGTTTGGCGCCTGCCTTTGGCCCAGGGCGCGATCCCGGAGACCCTGGATCAAATTCCACATCAGGCTCCCAGTGCATGGAGCCTGCTTCTCCCTCTGCCTATGTCTCTGCCTCTCTCTCTCTCTTTCTGTGACTATCATAAATAAATAAAAAATTTTTAAAAAAGCAAATTTAGTGGGTCATAACCACTATTTTTTAATAAAAATGTCATAGTGTACTGCATGTAATAAGGGTTATTTCATTAAACTTTTGATATAATGTATGGATGTGATGTAAAATATATTTCCTTGCCATGGATGGTAATCAAAAATGTTTGAAAACTCCTGCTAGGGGCACCTGGCTGGTGAGGTCCATACAGCATGTGACTCTTGATCTTGGATCGTGAGTTAGAGCCCCACATTGGCCCAGAGACTACTTTTAAAAATCAAGAATAAAGAAAAAGAAAACTGCTGAACTCTCTGAAACACAATGTTCACTGCAGTGTTGTTGTTTATAATATTAAATATTTGAAACAACTTATACACCCAACAATGGACACTGGGTAAATAAATTGTGGCATACTTATATTTAAAGTAATAGTACTAAACAAAAATGGAAAAAAAATGAACTAGAACTAAAATATCCATGTGAGAAAACACAATACTAAGCAAAAAAAGACAAACTGCAGAAAAAAATCATACAAAATCATACAATTTATGTAAAATTTTAAAAGATGAAAAACTGGTACATGTAATCTTTTAGTTCTCTGAGACAATGAACTATCTGAAGCATATATAGCAAACTGTTAGGATTCAACAAAACTTAGTGGTAGGCATACAAGTGTGTTCATTACCTTGTTCTCTATACTTTTCTGTTTGCTTCAAATATTTTTGTAAATACAAGATTTCAAATACCCAACTGACCCTTGAACAACAAGGGGGTTAGGTGCACTGACCCCTGCACATTCAAAAATCTCCCTATGAATTTGACTCTCCAAAAACTTAACTACTAATAGCCTACGACTGACCAGAAGACTTACCTGTAACAGTCGATTAACACATATTTTGCATGTTGTTTATTATATACTGTACTCTTACAATAAAGTTAGAGAAAGGAAAATGTTAAGAAAATCATAAGGAGAAATATTTACAATATCATACTGTAAAAAATCTGCATTTAAGTGGGCCTGCCCAGTTCAAACCTGTGTTGTTTGAGGGTCAACTGTACTTAAAAGTCATAATCCCTATTCCATGTTTATATTTTGAAAATACTATAGCCATTGGGTGCCTGGCTGGCTGTCAGTGGAGCATGCAATTCTTGATCTCACAGTTGTGGTTTGGGCCCCATGAGGGATACAGAGATTACTTATAAAATAAAAGACTTGGGAATCCCTGGGTGGCTCAGCGGTTTAGCACCTGCCTTCTGTGCAGGGCATGATCCTGGAGTCCCGGGATCAAGTCCCACATCAGGCTCCCTGCATGGAGCCTGCTTCTCCCTCTGCCTGTGTCTCTGCTTCTCTCTCTCTCTGTCTCTCATGAATAAATAAATAAAATATATTTTAAAAAGAAAAAAGCAAATAAAAAACAAATAAAATTAAATAAATAAATAAATAAATAAATAAACAAATAAGATACTATATCCTAAATTAAAGCTTAAGGCTTTTGGGGTGCCCAGCTGGCTCAGTCTGTAGATCATGTGACTCTTGATCTTGTGGCTGTGAGTTTGAGCTCCACATTTGATAATCGAGTTTACCTAAAAAATGAAAATCAAAAACAAAATTAAAAAATTAAAAGTTTAAAAAAAATTTAAGGCTTTATTCTTGTAGCTTTTAAAAACAAGCATTAAAAAAAAATAAAAATAAAAATAAAAAAAAATAAATAAAAACAAGCATTAACAAAACATTGGCCTAATAGATTTGTAGCCACCCTGGTTACAACATATTTCATTATTATATGAATGTGAATGTGAATGTATTTTTCATTATTATATGAATGTGAATGTGAATGTATTACAGGTCTCATCATGTCCCCAGAAAAAAAGAAATACCATAAACTCTCCCATGTCTGACATGGTTGAGGAATCTGGTGTCCTGGTCAATTAAATTGCTTTTGTTTATTAAGATTTCCTATAAATACCATACATGGATTACCAGTTTTTAAAATAATTAAGATACAATAAAATGCACTTAGATCTAAAACTACATAGGATATAATTTATTTTTCACTGATAATTATGGCAAGGCACTTCGGGATCTTGCAGTAATTTTTAATGTACTTTTTAGGCAGTTGATCTCTAATTCAGATTAAACCAGTGTTATTTTGTATGCCATAAACATACTCAAGAAAACAAGCGATGAATTGTGAATTCTATTTCCCTATACTAGCTTATAGAACCCTTATAGAAGGGTTCCAGTGTCTTAAATATCTATGTTGTTTTTCTGGTATATAAACGAGAAAATTTGGACCTATGGATACTCCAAGGAGATAAAATTCAGAAACAAAATACATTTAGATCTTAGATAAGGCAACAAACAATTTGACATTTTCTTTATTACCCTGTAAAGCTATATACCTTTAAAATCCATGAAACGAAAATCAATATCATCCATTTTTAAATATCTGGCTCAGGCCTATGAAATAAAAAAATATTTTAATATTCTGTCTTTATCCTCCAATCTCTCAGTAAATTTTTTTACAAATTTTCCACTACTTGTTATCCAAAGGGGAAAACATGTTGAGGAAATGTTAAAACCCAGAAAAAGCAGTTAATGAGGGCCGGGGCCAGGCTGTCATGTGCCAAGAACCGGGCCCAGAGTAGGACTAAATTTTCACCAGGTCTTCCCTTACCCTAATCTGCCCCACAACGCGGAAACCAGGGCTCGAGGTGCCCCGTGATTGGTCTGGCTGGTACTCGATGCCTTCTGCTAATTGGTTCAAAATCTCCTCACCTCACCGCCCACACAAAGTACCCAATCACTCACCGTCGTTTTTCCCACTCTCTCAGACTCACTAGCGCCTTCAGCTCCCCACCCCCCAACAATCACCAACCGTCTGGCTTCAACGAAACTTTGGTCGTTCACATCAAATTTCCATCTCTGCTTTCAGTGGCCGTGCAACGCTCCCCATACTTAATCTGTCAAAAAACAAAACAACAACAAAAAACACCTCTGCTTTTGACCATTTTCTGTCACCTGAGAGTCCGTTACAAACTCCGTAGTTTGAAACCTGCCTCGACACTCTAAAAAGTGTTGAACTAATGGCCACAGCTTCTTGCTACTTATAAACCATTCAACCAATCTGTAGCCGACCCATCCTACCTACTAATCACGTACCTCCGCAAGACCACGACAGTCACAGCCGCCTCTCCACGAACTCGATCCACAGAGCCCGTCGACGCGCAGAAGGCACCTCCTCCCATAGTGACGTCATCGAAGGCCACGCCCAATTGGCCTTTATTCTCTCTCCGAGCATATGCAACGTGGGGCGCCTACTATGTCTTAAATCCTGGGGTTGCAGCCTAGAAGGCCAGGATGAGAATCACATAAAGTAAGGAGGTATGGTGCAATACTGAAAGCATACCACAGTTATTGAGAGAGGGGTGCAGATGACCAGGGTTACAGACAAGGAGTAAGCAGGCCTTTGAAAAAAAAGAAAAGGGAGGGAGGGGAAAAGGAAGGAAGGAAGGAAGGAAGGAAGGAAGGAAGGAAGGAAGGAAGGGAGGGAGGGAGGGAGGGAGGGAGGGGGGAGGGAGGGAGGAGGAGAGGAAGGAAGGAAGGAAGGAAGATGTTACCCTTTATTAGCCTCATTTTTTTTTTGGACTGTTTTTTTCCCTTTGGCAAAGTTTTTATTTTAAACCCCATTAGCATTTTGCTTTTTTTTTTTGCCCCTTCGTGGATGTATTCTTGCAAGGGGCTGTTCCATTCAAAAAGGGTGTTGCCTGGGTTTTTTCCCCAAATTTTTTGATGGAACTTGTCTAATTTTTAGAATCTTTCATCATTTTGATTTTTATCTTGGTTGGGTAAGGGTGGTCCATTACTTTTTCTGATGGTGGATGTCCCAATTTTCCGGCACCTTTTTGTTAAAGACTGTTT
This sequence comes from Vulpes lagopus, assembly GCF_018345385.1. Lineage (NCBI taxonomy): Eukaryota > Metazoa > Chordata > Mammalia > Carnivora > Canidae > Vulpes > Vulpes lagopus. The sequence continues at coordinate 54,830,012 of NC_054848.1, forward strand.
TCTTCCCAGGGTTTTTTTGGTTTTCAATATTAGTTGAATAAATTGGGGTCCCCAATGTTTTCATTTTCCATTATTTTTTGTTTTTTCAGTACCCTCCCTTGATGCCCGGGGAAAGTTTTAGAACCCCCTGAAATTTGGCATTTGTGTGCCCCGCTAGGTTTCTTTTTTAAAAATTTCCCGGCTATTCGGGGTCAGGAAGGAAGGAAGGAAGGAAGGAAGATAGATAGATAAACCATGTTGCCTACAGGTTATTCAAGAGAGGCAAAGGTCAGAAATATCAGAAGTTGAGAGAATTAAAGACCCCATAGTTCCAAGACATTTCTGCTGTCCTGCCCTTGTCAAATCTGAAGGAAACTATGTAGTGACTCCCTTGCAGGTTCTCAGTAAGGGCAGGGATCCCATCCATCTCCAAACAAATGGTTTTAGGGATGGGGGTGGAATACAGAAGTAAACATGATTGGTAACAGCTAAATTTATGAGTGATGCTTGCAACCAGTGAGTTCGCCTTTTACTGAAGTTTCTGTTTAAAGACAACAGTGTTAAGGCATTGATGCCTCTTGGAGAAAAACCCCAAATCAAAACATTAACAAGCCTCTCACCTCTTCCCTCACATACCCCTCTTTTAAGTCCTGTGCACCCCAGTCAAGCCAGATATGAACCTTGGCTAGCAGGATGAAGAAAAGAGATTGTGGATTCAATTCTGGGAACATTAAGAGTTTCCTCCTGACCCTGACAGTTTCAGAGTTAATCATTACTTATCATGGAAAAGATGAGGTTTCTAAAAATTTCTTTCCCTCTTCAAGAATTTCTGCATCTGGGGCAGCCCGGGTGGCTCAGCGGTTTAGCACCACCTTGGGTCCAGGGTGTGATCCTGGGGACCCTGGATCAAGTCCCACATTGGGCTCCCTGCATGGAGCCTGCTTCTCCCTCTGCCTGTCTCTCTCTCTCTCTCTCATGAATAAATAAAATATTTAAAAAAGAAAAAAAGAATTTCTGCATCTAGACCACATAGTACAGTGAAGAAAAAAAGTAAAACAGGGAAAGTACTGCTATTAACTCCTCTTCTTTTGCATCCTGCAATTTTCTATTCATTTTACAATCCTAGATTGCTAAATTAGGGAAAGAAGTCTGGTGGAAAAGATCGGTAGAATATACCATAGTTGATTGAATCCTCATGCACCATATACTATGTGCTAGCTACTTAGAATCTTATTGCCTCAATTTTTTCATCTATAAAATGGAACTAAAAGTAGTTCTAAGCTTCTGGTTCAATAGACTAGTATACATAAAGCATCTAGAACACTGGCTGGCATTTAATTGTACCCACTATTGTTCCCCATTTCCTGGTTGGCAAACTAAGGGCTCCCAACTTCCATCATCCCGCCCAGGCCCCTGGCTCTACCATAACTTCTCTAATTGAAATGAACAGGGCAAAAAATCAGACCTTGCCTCTCCAGACCATGGTGGTCCTTTCACATATATCTTAGAGATCTTAGTGACTAATAATGTCTATAGTAGGGGTACATGGCTGGTTCAGTCACTAGATCATGGAACTCTTGATCTTGGGGTTGTGAGCTCAAGCCCTGCCTTAGGTGAAAACATTACTTTACAAAAATGTCTGTAGTAGAGTGGATATGATATGCAAGATTATATAAGGCAAACAAGAATCAAATGACTCTTTTGATTAATATGGACTGTAAATATGCCTCCAAATTCAGGGCTACTGAACTGTTACAACTGCATTGAAAGGGCTATTGATTAAAAAATATGCAGAAAGGGTAACAGCCCTTATATGTTTGTACAGGTTTCTCCAATATTTTTGTTTTCTATCTAGATAGCCTCCCTAGATGTTACCAGTAAGGAAGAATTAAGAGACTGGAAATAGGGCACCTGGGTGGCTCAGTGGTTGAGTATCCACCTTTGGCTCAGGTAGTGATCCTGGTGTCCTGAGATTGAGTGATGGAGCCTGCTTATCCCTCTGCCTATGTCTCTGCCTCTTTCTGTCTCTCATGAATAAATAAAATAACATCTTAAAAAAATAAGAGTGTAAGAAACCAAAAGCAAATTAGTTAATAAGGGAGCTTAGACCTTGTTTTAAAAAAAAACTTTTGGAAAAAATAAGCAATTATAGCCAGGAAAATTCTAAAATAAAGGTGGGGGAGGGTCTTGCTCTATCAGATATTAAAACTACTGTAAATAAAATTTATGGTAATACTCTAGACAGATAAATGAAACAAAATAGAGTCCAGAAACAAACCCAAACATATATGGAAATGATTCAAGTAAGTAAGGAAGAGTTATTCAGGAAAAAGTATTGAAGCATACATAGTATTGAACTACATAGATATTTTTATTTATTTTTTAAATTATTTATTTATTCATGAGAGACACAGAGAGAGGGAGAGAGAGAGAGAGACAGGCAGAGGGAGAAGCAGGCCCCACGCAAGGAGCCCGATTCGATCCTGGTCTCCAGGATCACGCCCTGGGCTGAAGGCGGTGCCAAACCGCTGAGCCACCAGGGCTGCCCTACATAGCTATTTTTATTTATTTATTTATTTATTTATTTATTTATTTATTTATTTATTTTTGCTATTTTTAAAAATAAAATTAGATCCCTGCCTCACTTCATATACCAAAATAAATATTGGATTAATCAAAGATTAAATTGAATTAGAAAATTTCCCAAAAAAATTATGGATGGATATTTTATAAACACAGTGACAAGATGTAAATATCATCTGAAATCTGGAATCAAAAATGAAAAATAGTAAGTTTTACAATATAAAATTTAAAATCTTCTGAATGGCACTATAAGTAAGGTTGAAAGACAAACCATAGACTGGAGAAAGATTTTTTCAACATATGTAACAGATAAAGAGTTAACATATTTTTTTAAAGACTTTATTTATTCATGAAAGACACAGAGAGAGAGGCAGAGACATAGGCAGAGGGAGATGCAGGCATCGAGGCAAATATTCAACCGCTGAGCCACCCAGGCGTCCCTACATATTTTTTTTTAAGAGTTAACATACATAACATAAAAAGAGCTCTTAAAAAAAGAGCTCCTAAAATAAAAAAAGACAAATAGTCTAGCAAATAAATCAGCAAAGGACAACAGAAAGAAATACAGCCAGTAAATATATGAAAAGATATTCAACCCCTCCAGTAATCAAAGAAATGAAAATTAATACAAGGTAATGTTTTTCATTTATCAGATTGGCAAAGGTTCAAAAGATTAACAAAAAATCAAATTAGCAATATACACAAAACAGGAACTTTTGTGCACTCTTGGTAGGAGTACCCATTATCACAACTTTTCTGGAAGGCAGTTTGACAATATATATCAAAATCTTATATGTGTGTACCCTGTTACCCAATAATTCCTCTTCTAGGAATTTTCCTAAAGAAGAAATTGGAAAAATTTGCAAAGATAAACAGAAATGTTCACTGAAGCACTATAAACCACTTAAATGCATCTAGTTAAATGTGGACTAGTTATACATCTTAGGGTACATCAGTGCCATACAGTGGACTACTTCTACAGCCTTCAAAAATATTGCTGTGGAAATAATCTAATGGTATAAAACTAGGGAAATGCCTATATGCTACTGTTGAACTTCAAAAAGTCAGCAACTGCTCAAAAAGATGTAATTATATATTTAAGGACTGAACAACTCTTGGGATGGTTTCCACCTGGGTATGAATAGCAAAAATCTAGAAAGAAAGAAAAGAGAAAAGAAGAAAGAAGAAGAAAGAAAGAAAGAAAGAAAGAAAGAAAGAAAGAAAGAAAGAAAGAAAGAAAGAAAAAGAAAGAAGGAAGGAAGGAAGGAAGGAAGGAAGGAAGGAAGGAAGGAAGGAAGGAAGGAAGAAATAAAAGAGGAAGGAAGGAGTTTACAGAGAAGGTATACACTTACACAAAATTGTATGCATATTTGAACAAAAATGTCTGGAAGAGTATTTACCAAAATGATGACAATGTTTATCTTTTAAGTGGTAGGATCTGGGAGAATCTTTACTTTCTTTATATTTTAGTTTTTCAATGTCCTACAATGAACATATATTTTTTATCATTGGGGTAAAAAAGAGAAGCTATTTTAGTTTTTTTAAAATAATCTTTTGGGTCATTTTATTTGTTTGTTTGTTTGTTTTTAAGTAATCTCTATGCCCAATAAGGGACTTGAACTCATGACCCCAAGATCAAGAGTTGCATGTTCTAACAACTGAGCCAGCCAGGCAACCCAAGAAGCTATTTTCATTAAAAAAAAAAATCCACGGGAAGATGAGGGAGTTTTTATCTGATGGGCATGTATTTTTTCAATAAAGTATGAGGCAAAGTCAACAGCAGAGAGTAGGAGGGAGAGATCTGAAGGATGTGAATAAGGTAAGAAACAGTTGTTATAGAGAGAGAAATCAGAAAAAAAAAAAAGGTTCCCAGGTAGTGTTGAGAACCTAGTGAAGGTCAACGGTCATTAAACTGCCCAGGTTTGATTGCCTCCAACAAATCCTGATCTGCACGGGTAGGATATTTGGATTTCTCCGGGGGTAGGGTGTAGTACTCTGGAGTACTGCCTAGGGAGGTGAAGGTATTTGCAAGAGTCATAATGATAATAAATTCAGGAATTTAAGTGGGAAAGGGAGCAAGCAAAGATTGGCAGAAGCTGATAAAATATGACAAAGTGTATGTGGGAAGGGAGAATGAATTAGGGGATTTGTGAGGTCAAAGAATCATTGTAATGGGGTTACTTGAGCAAATAAGCTGCAGAAGCATGGGAAGTTGTGGACAGAGAGCTTGATGTTTGAATTAGCGATTTTAGAGGCACACATTCTGGCAAGATCTAGAGTATAACCATGTAACTGGGCAGCTAAGATGTAATACATTGAATTGAATCACAGAACCATTCTTTCCTTCGCATAGTAATGCTCTCATCCATACCCTTCCTTGCGCTTCAATTGGAAGCCCTGAAATTAATGGTCTTCAGGAGTCTGACTGGAATCTACCTTTCATCTTATTTTTCCACTTCATCCCTCCAAAATCCTAGGCTGTAAGCAACCAAACTATAAACTTTCTCAACTTCTGGGACACCTGGGTGGCTCAGTAGTTGAGCATCTGGCTTCAGCTCAGGTCATGATCCCGGGGTCCTGGGATCAAATCCCGCATTGGGCTTCCTGCAGGGAGCCTGCTTCTGCCTATGTCTTTGCCTCTCTCTGTCTCTCATGAATAAGTAAATAAAATATTTTTTAAAAACTTTCTCAACTTCTTGTCTTTGTGTACAAGGTCCCCTCCTCCTGAAATGCTCTCCCCAATTTCTGAAATTAAACATTTTACCTATCCTTTATGCACCAGTTTAAGAGCCTCACCCTCCATGAAGACGTCCCAGAACTCCCTGATGTGAATTCTTGCAGTATTTCATGCATACCTCTCTTAGGACACTTCATATTTCCTATTTTGTGTCTTTGTACATATTTGGGCCAATCTTATCCCTAACTCCTTGAGGAGATTAAGATTAGACCATGCCTAAAGCAATTTTCTACTCCATCTTCAAGCATAGCATCCTTTAAAAAATTGTATTTATTTGAGATAGAGAGCACGAACATGAGCAGCGGGGGAAGAGTCAGAGGGAGAAGCAGGAACTCTGCTAAACAGGGAGCCTGATGCGGACTCATCCAGAACCCCGGGATCATGACCCGAGCCAAAGGCAGACGCTTAACTGAGCCACCCAGGTGCCCCCAAGCATAGCATCCTAAAGACATTATTCACTACCTGCCTAACTATGCCTAAGTGCATTATAGAATAGTCCCCCCCCCCACCTTATCCACAGGGGATATGTTCCAAGAACCCAGTAAATGCCTGAAACCACAAATAGTACTGAACACTATATATACTGTTTTTTCCTATACATACATACCTGTGATAAAGTATATGTATAAATTAGGCACAGTAAGAGATTAACAATAACGAAATAGAACAATTATAACAATATACTCTAAGTTATGTGAATGTGGACTCTCTCAAAAGATCTTATTACTGTAAGTCTCCCTTCTTCTTGTGATGTGAGAAAATAAAATGCCTACATAAAATCAAGTGAGGTGAATGACCTAGGCACTGTGATGTAGCGTTAAGCTACCATTGACCTTCTGACTATACCTCAGGAGGACTATTTGCTTGGGACTGTGGGTGATGGGGCGCGGGGGGGTGGAGAATAAATGAAACCATGGAAAGCTAAATGGCATTTAAGGATTATTTGGTACACAGCCAAACATTTTAATAGTTGGATATTTACTTTAATGTGTATTAGGGAAATACTTTGCTTTCCATATGTGATAGTGGTAAAACTGCTTTCCTTTTAAAATAAGTATATTGGGGGGCACCTGGGTGGCAGTGAGTGAGCCTTTGGCTCAGGGTGTAATCCAAGGGTCCTGGGATTTAGTCTCACATCAGGCTCCCCATGGGGAATAAATAAATAAAATATTTTTTAAAAAGTGTATTGGGACACCTGGCTGGCTAAGTCAGAAGAGTGTGCGACTCTTGACTTTGGGATTAGGTGTAGAGATTACTTAAATAAAAGTTTATAAATAAAGAAAATAAGTGCATTTAAGCTTTTAAAAGTGTTTATTTTAACATTACAGGAACCACACAAATAGAGAAATATTCCTGAAAGTCTGAAGTCTGGGAAACATTGCACTGAGTAAAGAAAGACTAGAAAACCAAATCAGAGAACCAGTCCATCCTTCATAAATGTTTTATTTAAACAGTAATACCAAAATTTATTCACTTTGTCCATTGACAATCTTCTTTAAGCATAAAAATACAATGGCCCATCTTAAAAAAACAAAAACCTCTCAACTCCCTTTGTCTGTTGGCTTGAAATGCTATATACACTTCCTCACCCTCCATTTACTCAACCCACTGCAATATAACCTCCACTCCCACCATCTGATCAAAACTACTCTTGAAATGATCAAATACCTACCAACTGACAAAACCAATGAAACCTTTTCTGTCCTTATCTTATTAAACTTGGCTCTCTAAGGCAGCATTTGGCATTGTTGACTGTTCCTGAAAAGTTCTTTCTTCCCTGGACTTCCACATCACTGTCCTGTCTCTTCACTCATTCCTCCTTCATCTCTTGTGCAGTCTTCTTCCTTCATCCCTTAAATGTTAGAGTTCCCCCAATCTTTTACTGCTATGATTATTATAAAAGGAATGAAAAAAGTAACGTTTGTACATGGTTAATAAAACTGAAAAAGGCTACACCTTGGTGGCTCAGTTGGTTGAGCGTCTGCCTTCAGCTCAGGTCATGATCTTGGGTTCAAGCCCCAGAGCAGGCTTCCTGCTCAGTGGGGGAGTCTGCTTCTCCCACTGCCCCTCACTCCACTTGTTTTCACGCACCCTCTCTCATTCAAATAAATAAAATATATTTTTTAATTTTTAAAAGATTTTACTTATTTATTCATGAGAGACACAGAAAGGCAGAGACATAGGCAGAAGGAGAGGCAGGCTCCACACGGGGAGCCTGATGCAGGACTCGATCCCAGGACTCTGCAATCACGACCTGAGCCTAAGGCAGTCACTCAACCACTGAACCACCCAAGTGCCCAATAAAATATTTTTTAAAAAAGAAAACTGAAAAAAGTACAATACAAAAACCAGAGGTTAAGGTTCCTGTATATTTTTCCAGAAAAAAAATTATGTATAAATATATCCTCTTTTGTTCTTTCACAGAAATAAATGTTCTGCACCTTGGGGTTTTTGTTCCATTTGTTTTGTTCCTACCTAATAGTATATTTGGAGAGCTTTCTGTATCACCTCTTGGCACATATAATTCTATCTCATTTTGTCACTGGATCTATAAATATTCCACTGAATTTTTTTAAAGATTTTATTTATTTATGCATGAGAGACACAGAGAGAGAGAGAGAGAGAGGCAGAGACACAGGCAGAGGGAGAAGCAGGCTCCATGCAGGGAGCCCGACGTGGGACTCGATCCCCGGTCTCCAGGATCAGGCCCTGGGCCAAAGGCAGGCACTAAACCGCTGAGCCACCGGGGATGCCCCTCCACTGAATTCATGTAACTTAACCAGTTCCTTACTGATGCACACCAGGTAGCTTCTAAGTTTTATTGTATTATAATATCACAGTAAATATCCTTATAAAAGTGAGTTTTAAAATTCCTATAAGTGGAATTGTCAGATCAAAAGGAAGGTTTCTGATTCTTATATTATCAAATTACTCTCTACAAAAGCTACAAAAATGTATCCCTATCATACAGAAGACTGCCAGGGACGCCTGGGTGGCTTAGCGGTTAAGCGTCTGCCTTTGGCTCAGGGCGTGATCCCTGGGTCCCGGGATGGAGTCCCACATTGGGCTCCCTGCATGGAGCCTGCTTCTCCTTCTGCCTGTGTCTCTGCCTCTCTTTGTGTCTCTTGTGAATAAATAAAATCCTAAAAAGAAAAAAAATACATAAGACTGCCTGTTTCCCCTCATGTTTGCCAACACCTAGTCATTGAAATTTGTTTTGCTGAGAGGTACCTGGCTGGCTCAATCAGTAGAGCACATAACTCTTGATCTTGGGGCTATGGGTTCAAGGCCAATGTTGAGTGTAAAGATTACTTAAATCTTTAAAAAAATCATTTTGCTGGTCTATAAATTAAGAACTGAAAAAAAAATTAAGAACTGAGATCTCATTGTTTTGATTTGCATTTCTTTGAGGTTGAGTATCAATATTTGTTGGTGTTCTATATTTTTTTCTGAAAACTACTTAGATCCCTTATTCATTTATTAGGCTATTCACCTTATTGATTTGTAAGAGCTCTTTATATATAAAAAAATTATATTCTTGGGCAGCCCAGGCGGCTCAGCGGTTTAGCGCCGCCTTCAGCCCAGGGCATGATCCTGGAGGCCTGGGATCGAGTCCCACATGAGGCTCCCTGCATGGAGCCTGCTTCTCCCTCTGCCTGTGTCTCTGCCTCTCTCTCTCTCTCTGTGTCTCTCATGAATAAATAAATAAAATCTTAAAAAAAGTTCTAGTTGTTAATTCCTTATCTTCACCTATATGAAGCTAAATTCATTTATGTTTACAAATTAGCATATCTGGATCTGAATTTGTCTTTCCCCCAATATGCTACTCCTCTTTTCCTCTCTTGGCTAATAATGCAATCATTCAATCAGAAGTTTCATGCAGACATCTAAGTCATCCACTTCTTCCTTACCGCCTACATCCAACTGACCAAGAATCTGGAAATATTTTGCCCAAATGATCACAATGTCCTCCTAATTACTACTAGCAATGTCACACAATGATTAAATGGTAACTATTACCTCACTGCTCTAGCTTCTCCCAGCTTCTTCCAAGCCACCCTCCTTTGCTACTGCCAGACTAACAAATCCAATCCTCTTCCTAACTTAGAATCCTTCATAAACCTGCCCCACTCCCTTCCCTCTACACACACAACATTTATAAAGATAATATCTGGATTTCCTTGGTAGGATGTGCAGAGCTATTCATTAAGGTCCTGTTGTATTTCACAACCCTATATAGGCTACCCTCCAGCTGCACTCAACTACAGGCCATACTTCCAAATACAATGCTTTTTCATACTTCATGGCTTTGTGCACACTCTTCCCTGACAAACAAGCCTTCCCCTCAGTCCATTTCAGGAACACCTATTCAAGACTCAGGTCGAGCATGTCCTTCTTTGTGTTCCTGCAGCAATTAGCACTTATTCCAGCCCTGGTATAAGTCACATTGTTTCGTGGTTACCTGCTTGTCCGCCCCCCTCCACGTGATTAGGAGTTCCTTGAGGGCAAGGACCATGTTTTATGTGCATTTGTATCCCTAGTGCCCAGCACAGGGCCTAGAATTTTAATAGGAGCTCCACATAGTTGTTGAATAAATGGATGAATAATTCTTGGTCTGAGCAAACCTCTGACCTCTGTTCCCTTACTACTTCTACAGCAATCATATGTATATCGTATACAGTTCTTTATCAAACCCCACTTTTACCCACCCCTCCTCCCAGCAGTGCTAAATACCCTAGCCAAAATTTGTTACCCAGGCAGTCACAAGAGTCTGGGTCTCATCCAACTAGGAGTGGAACACAAGACAATGGTCTCAGTGTAGGTCCTGACCAATGCCAGTGTTGAGATCAGAGTCCACCCCCAAATCCCAAAGACAAGTGTTGCTGTCCTACTTATTCAGAATCTAACCTGCAGTATAGTAAGAGGGAAACCTATCTTAAGATCGTTCAAGTGTGACTAGACTTGACCAGTGGTCACCCTACCCTCCTCAAACCCTGAGCCAACAAGAAACACAGGCAGAACAGATACTTTTGCCGTGACTACAGCAAACACAGGACACTTATCTGAAGCTCTCCACACTGAAAGTCAGGCTCCACATCATTTCTAGCAAGCAAAGAACAAGACATAGTTTCTTTTTATAGTTTCTTTTAATAAGTTTGTAAAAGCCAGTAAGCAGCTACAGACACAAGTGAAAAGTAGACCACTAAGAAAAAAATAAAAGGGATGAGGAACAGCAAAGACACATCCTTCACTCCACAATAAATACAGAGCTCTATTAGCATTCCCCCACTGACATCCCATGGGAGCCCTAGCTTCTCCTGTGCTCAAAGGTACTCTCCATTACTGCGCAAGGGAACTAGACAGCATTCAGGCATGATGACGTCAAATCGAATGTGTACAGGCATTGCTGAGATCAAGGTCTACAGTTTTGGCCCTACACTTGAGTGGGGCTTGGTCACTCTTAACTTCTTCCAAGCTGTGCTGGATCCCATAGCCAAAGTAGATAGCAAACCCTAGTGAGGAAAAGTAGCTGCTGTGAGGTATGGAAATAGTGATCTGTAAAGGCTTAATAGGTCCCTCTACAAGAGAGGAAAAGGGAAAAGAATTGGGACAGGAACTCAAGAGGACTACTCTTCCCAAGTGGATACCTACCAATCAGCATCCAGACCCCAAATCGGGCCCAGGTGCCAGCTGTCATCTGCATCATAAGGGAAACATTCACAAAGATGCTCATTAGAGGGAGGAGAGGCAAAGCAGGTACCTGGGAACAAAGCAAAATCTTTGTATATACCATGAAGTGATGGAAAAAGAGATCCCTAACTTACTCAGGCCAGGAAAGGGAGGGTCCAACTCCTACTCATCTTGTATTTTTCAGGGCTCACTCATTTAATGTGCCTTATAGAGGAAGACTCCAAGAATACAGTTGGGGGAAATTGAACTAGAAAGGAACTACCGAGGGGAGAGAAGAAAGAAGTCTTTGGCCTAGGTATCTCCTGTATCTTTCCTTTCTTGGTCAATTAGAGAATATTTATGAACCTTATTTTTTTTTAAAGATTTATTTATTTATTTATTCATGATAGACACAGAGTTTGAGAGAGAGGCAGAGACACAGGAGGAAGGAGAAGTGGGCTCCATGCCGGGAGCCTGACATGGGACTCGATCCCGGGACTCCAGGATCACGCCCTGGGCCAAAGGCAGGCACGAAACCGCTGGGCCACCCAGGGATCCCCATTTATGAACCTCATTAGACCACAAGGCATCTGGAGCTTATTCTTCTGAGATGGTTTGGTGGGTGGAGAGAAAGAGGTCATTTACCTTAAAGTGCAAGGGAGTAGAACTCTGTGGCTGTCTCCAGATGACCCCAGTAATCCCAGTAACGAGCATCAGGAGCAGCACAACCACTACAGTCCACACTGGGTCTCCAGAAACCAGTGGAACGGGCCACTGGGCCAGCACCAGGCAAAGAAGAGTCAGCAGCAGAGCTTCAGGGGTCAAGTTGAGAAACATCAAAACCAACTCTTGAGACCAACATGTGAAGACATTAGGCACCCCAATTCAAAGTGACCCCAGAGGAAAAAAGCCATTGCTCACCAACCAATGAGGAACAGACATAGACAACTTGGCCAGAGAGTGGAGTAGGGATGGAGCTGAGTGGACAGAACAGCCCCTGTAGGGTCAGCTTCTCTGCTCCAGCCATGTTCTCTTCTTGCAGCTCCACTTCATCCTCTTCATTCTTCAGCTCAGGCTGATACCTGAGGCAAGAGGAAGAAGACAGGATTAAGAGCAACCCTTAAATGCTTTAGCATCTCCTGCCATGCACCTTAACCTTCCTCATAGTCATCAAGGGTACAAGCTCTTCTTGGCAGGGAGGGGTAAGCCATGCTCCTCAAGGAGAGTCAGGATAAGGAAGGCGGAGGAAGGATAAGGAAGGCGGAGGAAGGAGGAGGAGCAGATCCCCATTATTCATCATCCAAGAAGAGAACCCCCAATCTTAGTTCACAGAGGGAGTCTCACCTGAGGATGAGAACACAAATAGCCACCAGGGAGTAGGCAAGTAGGGTCCCAATCGACATAAGGTCCACAAGATCAGTGAGTTCAAAGAGGAACGCCATGAATGCTGAAATTGATGGGTGGGAAACAAGAAATGAGAGGAGGGAAGAGCAAAGTTAAGGGAACTGATGAAAAAAAAACAGAGAAGGGCAAAGAGGATTTTTTTTCCTTTACCTGCAATAATGCCAGAGACCACAGTGGCCACGATGGGGGTGTGTGTACCCGTGTGGACTCTGGCAAGGACACGGAACAGGAGGCCATCCTCTGCCATTGCATAGATCACCCGAGGCATGGGGAACATAGAACCTAAGAGGCTGGAGAAAGGAATGGCCAGAGTGGCATGAATTCACTGCAATCTCTGTCCCTGTGAGGTTAAGGAGTCTCCACCTTCTCCTCACAGTCCTTTTAAGGGGTATTCTCAAGTACTGAATGCTGAAACCTGAGACTCTGACAGCAGAGGAGAACAGAAGTCCGACACTGACCTGGTAGAAAGAGCACAGAGGGATCCAAGAGCCACAACATAGCGGGCGGGGGCCCATCCCGTATAGAGAAATGCTTCAGGCAGGGGGCTCTCTGGTTGAAGCTGGTAGTAAGGCATCATAAGCGTAAGGGCCGAAGAGACACCAAAATATGCCAAAAAGCAGACAAACAGTGAAACCACAATGCCCACAGGGATGGAATGCTGGGGATTCTGAGCTTCTTCACCTGCAGGAAGGGGCACAAGTTTCCAAATGAGGAAAGCAGGCCTGCTCCTCCACCACCCTCAATCTGCATGCCACTTGGATATACACTATATACCCCAGCCCCAGACTGAACCAGAATGACTGTTACCAGTGGTAGCAATACAGTCGAAACCAACAAATGCATAGAAACAGGTAGCTGCTCCACGGAGAATCCCCTCAAAGCCAAAAGGCACAAATCCTCCAGAGCCCAGAGGGCCCAGGCTGAAGTGGAAGAAAGGGATGGAAAAGGTAAAGGTGAGCTCAGCCAACTCTGTCTTTTCTCTAATGCCAAACTACTCAGGCAGGCCTTTCAAGACCTCGACACCCATTCCTCCCCAACCCAATCCTGAAACCCTTAGCACAGACACCCCCCCCCCAGAGCTCCCCATCACGCTCCCAGCTCTGCCATCTCCAGAGTGAACCTAACCTATAGGTGTCATTGAGTCCAGCCACAGTCAGTTTGTAGTCCCCTTCTGTGAGTTTCCAATTGTGAAGGTCCCCCTTAATGAAGCCAGAGATGATGACAAAACCAAGAACCAAAAGGTTCACCACTGTGAACACTTTGGTAACCAGGGCTGATTCACTAGCTCCCAAAGCCAGCAATCCTGCAGGAAAAGAAGCAGTCAGGATTCAAAGTCCTCAGTTCAAGCGTTGTTTCCCCACCTCTGAGCACACCTTTTCTCCCCAGCTTCTCTTCTTTCTCACCATTATCACCTCCACCGGAGCCTGAGCCCGGCTCAGGCTTGGTCCTTCCTAGCCTAGCCCTGCCCCCACCATTAGCCCTGTCTCTTCCCTCACCGGTGAGCAACAACACAAGCCCCATAGCAAAGAAGTCTGGATATTCTGCGAGGACATGGGGAACATGCAATGAGATGCTCCCCTGCAGGGTCTGAGAGATGTGGTTCCCAATCAGGTTGTCAAACGCCGAGCTCCAGGCCCGGGCCACACTGGCTGTCCCTGGTGGAGCAGAGGAAGAAACATGGGGTCAAATTTCCTTCTCCTCCCCTCCTCGCTCTCCCAAACCAGTCACACAAATAATCCCTTCTGTTTTCACCTATTCTTACTTTTTTTTTTTTTTAAAGAGCCTTTACACCCAAATGTGGGACTTGAACTCACAACTGGAAGATCAAGAGCTGCATGCTCCACCAACTGAGCCAGCCAGGTGCCCCTACTCTTACTTTTGAAAAACCAAAACCAGTCAACTTAGGACACCAGGACAGAGATAAGGAGAATGAACAGTTTCTCCACATCTTCAACCCTCCCAGCCAGCCCCCCAACACACAGACACATTTAGGGATATTGAAGTCCTGTAAATGTTAACAAATTTATCACTTCACCACAGCGTCCAGATTTCCTGATTCAAAGCCCCTTCATTGGCTGTACATTTCCCACCCTGCCCCACCGTCTCACCGATAACATAGGAGAGGATGAGGTTCCAGCCAGTGGTGAAGGCCCAGAGTTCACCCACTGTGACATAGCTGTAGAGATATGCAGAACCAGAACGGGGGACTCGGGCACCAAACTCCGCATAGCACAGTCCAGCCAACACAGAAGATAAAGCGGCCACCAAAAAGCAGATCACAATGGATGGTCCTGCTTTATCTTTGGCCACCTCACCAGCCAGGACATACACACCTGCACCCAATGTGCTGCCCACACCCAGGGCCACTAAATCCAGAGTGCTCAGGCATCTGGCAAGGCGAGTCTCAGCCATGCCTGGCTCCAGTGCACGTCTGCGTACCAGCTTTTGACCAAATCTGCGAAGTGCCTGCCACAGCATTCTAGCTGGAATTGAAGAGGATTCTAGGATCTGGTGAAAACAAGACAAAAAAAAAGCCCTTCAATAGGGCTCATTATCCCTAAGCTCTTAAGAGTGCATTACAATACCCACTCCACCAAGCAAAGGATTGATGGGGGGATGGGGAGGATACTGAAGGGACAAAGGCAAGTGTCTTCCTCTAACCTCAGTTTCTTCCTTAACAAGTCGGAATAAGAGTACCTCACAGGTTTGGAGGACTAATTGCAGAGAGACAGGTGAAAGCCCCCTACAGTACTGGCACCTCCCGAGTGCTCAGTCAGTATCAGTCTCTTTCTGTGAGGGGGAAACTCGGGTTTATCCTAGACCCCAACCCTCACAGGAATCATGGAACTTAATCTGTGCCCGTTCCCTGGCCTGTAGCTCCTTGGGAATTAAACAGAACTCACCCCAGGTGCGGCCAGCAACTCTGGGCAGAACCCCCTTCTCACTATCCGTGTTCCTTTTCGGTGCTTACCCCAAGGGCTACTTAATAGGCAAGGTTCTTAGATTGCCCGGAGGGAGAGGAGGGGGAACCGACCTCCACGGCAGATCAAAAGTGAGAACCGACTCAAATCCATCCCTACTCACCAAACCAACACCGCGTAGAACAGGCTACTGTCGCCTAGGGGAGTGAGCAAATGTTCCCCCACTTCCTCCCGCTTTGCTAGGCTGACCAGCAAGAATCAACAGTGGGGCGGGGCTTCGGCATCTAAAGATTTGGAGATGCACCCCGAGAGGGGCCCCAGAGCAGCCCGAAATTGCTTGCAACAGAGAGGGGTTCCACCCTATGCCCCCCAACTCAGCTCCCAGATTCATCTAGAAACAGTCTGGGGCTGAGGTGGAGACGGGAACCTTGGCTCCTGGGGCCGGGGTCTTGCCCAGCAACAGGTCACGGCCGCATTGATGCAACTGCATGCTATGGTTGCCAGAGAATCCTAGGTATTGCCCAGACCCTCGCCCTCCCCTTCCGACACACGTGTCGGCCCCCAAGGCTTACCGGAGAGCTGTGGAAGCCCAAGGAGAGGAGAGTCTCAGATTGGGGTGGGTGAGGCTGAGTTAAACGAGTTGGGTTGGGGGTACGGACTTAGGCTGCTCAGGCTTCAAAGCTGCGGCTTGGGGTCGTTGCGCGCCAAGCGCCCCCTTATATACACCAGGAGGCGGAGCCGGTAACGTCATGGAATCCCACCCCCAATCCTCCCTACACCACACACACTCTCTCTCTCTCTCTGTCTCTGTTTCTGTCTCTCTCGCTCCCTCTCTCATTCACTCATTCCTCGGCTTTGCAAAAAGGATTGCGTGCAGCCTGAGACTGCTTCCCACTTGCAACAGCCAGCCCAGCGTGGCAAGGAGCAAGAAAGCGAGGGTTGGGTGGGGGGAGGCTTTTCCCATTCTGCGAGCTTATAGTCAGAGCCGGACAATGAGAGGTTTCCAGGCCCGAGACCCCATGGGATTTTCTACCTTTGTGCCTTAATGGTCAGAATTTGTGATTGGCGGCGGTGGGGGAGGGGGGAGAAGTGGAGGAGGAAACCGCACAGGAAGTCTCCAACTCACTCTCCCTTCAGCCTTTCTTTGCTTGTTTTTTCTACACGAGGTTCCCTCACCCCAGAAATCCTTCCCAAGGACCATACCAGATTATGGGCAGCTGTCTGCCTCCGATTGCTCAGCTCTCACCCTCAACTGCGGGTATTTCAATTGCAGTCAGCAAGGGAATGGAAGATGATTTCAGCCACCACAGAAAATTCATCCCATTTAGGATTTTAGGCCACAGACTCTCCATAGCTTAGTTCCAGTTGAACTATTAAATCTGGAACTGTAACAATGTTGAATTATTGGAGGAAGAGGTGTATTTAATTCCATCTTCCTGATGAGTAAACTGAGGCTCAGGCATGACTTACCTGACATCACACCATAATAATTTGTGGACCATCTTACTGATAAACCTGGCCTATTGGACTTTGATGCCTGCCTCCTATAGGTACCCTACTTCATTTAAATGCACAAGAAGAGGGGCATCTGGGTGGCTCACTCAGTTAAGCATGGGACTGTTGGTTTCCCCTCCGGTCATGATCTCAGGGTCCTGGGATTGAGCTCCACCTGGGACTCTGCACTCAGCATGGAGTCTGCTGTCCCTCTCCGCCAGCTCCTCCTCCCCCATCTCTCTCAATCTCTCAAATAAACACATAAAAGTAATAAATAATTAAATGCACAAGAAGAGGAAGCGTGACAGCAAGCAAAACAGGGAGAAGCACCAGCATTGGGACCAGCCCTTTTAGGCTGAGAATTTCTGGGAAACAGAAAAGATGCTAAAGAACCAAAGAATGATCAGAGTTGGATGTCAAACCCATAATTCCATCCAACTCAATCGGTTCTTTTTTTTTTTTTTAAGATTTTATTTATTTTTTTAAAATTTATTTATTTATTTATTTATTTTTATTGGTGTTCAATTTGCCAACATACAGAATAACACCCACTGCTCATCCCGTCAAGTGCCTCCCTCAGTGCCCGTCACCCATTCCCCCCCACCCCCTGCCCTCCTCCCCTTCCACCACCCCTAGTTCGTTTCCCAGAGTTAGGAGTCTGTGTTCTGTCTCCCTTTCTGATATTTCCTACCCATTTCTTCTCCCTTCCCTTCTATTCCCTTTCACTATTATTTATATTCCCCAAATAAATGAGAACATATAATGTTTGTCCTTCTCCAATTGACTTACTGCACTCAGCATAATACCCTCCAGTTCCATCCACGTTGAAGCAAATGGTGGGTATTTGTCATTTCTAATGGCTGAGTAATATTCCATTCCATTGTATACATAAACCACATCTTCTTTATCCATTCATCTTACCCCAAAGATACAGATGCAATGAAACGCCAGGACACCTGCAACCCAATGTTTATAGCAGCAATGTCCACAATAGCCAAACTGTGGAAGGAGCCTCGGTGTCCATCGAAAGTTAAATTTTTTTAAAAAGATTTATTTATTCATAAGAGACACAGATTAAGAGGAGAGGCAGAGACATAGGCAGAGGGAGAAGCAGGCTCCTCATAGGGAACCCCATGCGGGACTCGATCCCGGATCCAGGGATCACTACCTGAGCCAAAGGCAGGTGCCCAACCACCGAGCCACCCAGGCGTCCCAGATTTTATTTATTTATTCATGACAAACACACATACACACAGACACACACACAGAGAGAGAGAGAGAGAGAGAGAGGCAGAGGGAGAAGCAGGCTCCATGCAGGGAGCCCGACATGGGACTCGATCCCGGGACTCCAGATCACGCCCTGGGCCGAAGGCAGCGCTAACCTCTGAGCCACCTGGGCTGCCCTCAATCGGTTCTTAATCATAATGGAGCAATAAGAGTTGTGAAGGTGTGGTTCTCCTTCATCAAGACATCTCAAGTATTAAAAATGGACCCAAATATTCTTATTTCCTTTAAATCATATATTATGAATATGGCACCCATGTATCTAACTAAAATCTAAATCCTTTTAAAAGTAATTGGTATTTTCAGCTATCTACAGCTCCATTTTGGCATTCTATAAGTATTCATTGAGCACTGTTTATGTGTATAGCAGCTAGTATAGCAATGACAAGATTACAAAGGAACCAAAATGAAATCTTTGTCTTCCTAGTCTTAAAAATCTAGTTAGGGAGTAGGTACCTGGCTGGCTTAGTCAGTAGAGCATGTGACTTTTGATTTCAGGGTTGTGCGTTTAAGGCCTATACTGGGCATAGAGATTACTTTAAAAAAATAAAATCTTAAAAAAAAAATAGAGAAAGAAAACACATTCAATTAAAACAGTAATACACTGGGGCACCTAGGTGGCTCAGTCAGTTGAGTGACTGCCTCTTGATTTCAGCTCAGGTCATGATCTCAGAGCCCTAGGATCCAGTTCCACATAGGGCTCCACAGTCAGCACAGAATTGGCTTGTCCCTCTCCCTCACCCTCCACCCTTCCCCCTACCCTCTTTCTCTTTAAATAAATAATATTTTTTAAATTGTATTACATAGTGGTTGGGAGTGCAGTCTTCAGAGTTAGACCTAGGTTAAATTCCCAGCTCATCCACTGTGGCCTTGAACAAATCATCTAAAATCTGAGCCTCAGTTTCTGGATATAATATACATATTTCACAGGGTTGTCGTGATACTAAGGTGAAATTATGAAGTCAACTTTTCCTGCCTGGTACAAGGGAAGTGTTCAATGAAAACTTGACACATACTTAGAATAATATATTAGTGGGTATAATAATCATTTGGTTGCTTAGATTAGCTGACTGATTCGATTATGAGATTGACAAACTGGTGTTTTAAATATTCAGGAAAAGGACATCAGTACACAGTGGAATATAGAAAGAAGTTTTCTTAGTTTGTAAGGGGTTAAGAAGTGGTTGGCAAGGAACTCAGGCTGTGCCTTGAAGGATGAAGAGTAGATGAGCTCTGGACCTACAAAGAGGCATGAAGTAGTCAGGGGCCCATACAGAGATGAGCTTAGCAAGTGTAGTGTTAGGCAGCAGTGGAAGATAAGATTGGGTAATAGATGGCTCCCCCTTGGAGTAAAGGGTGTCATAAATGTATTATCCAATATGTAAATAGTAATTCTTATCCTTGGTCATAAACTCACACTCAAGTCGAACAGTGTACTCAATTATTCAATAAAAATTTGGCCAATGACTTAGAAGCATTAGGTGGTGACCTCCAATTCCAGCATTCCCAGATTTTGTGAACAACTATCCCCATTGACCTATTCATCCCTTTCACAGATTTGTAGGATTCAACCACATTTCCTCACTCAGCTTTTATTTTTCCAGACGTTCCATAGTGCCCTCAATCATTATGGACTTCCTCTTTCAATATCTCTTTTCTGTGGTACAATGGCCACGTACAAACACTAATTTTTTTTTAAGTAAGCTCTATGTCCAATGTGGGACTTAAACTCACCACCCTGAGGTCAAGAGTCTACTGATTGAGCCAGCCAGATGCCTCCAAACACTAAAGTTTTTGTTTTTATTATCAAACAACTTAACATTAATGAAACCTGCAAAAAAGTTACCCATAATTCCTAACAAACTAACTATGTGGGTTTCAGCATGTTCTGTTATGGTCTTTGTCTATATTCAATTAGCATATAATTTTGCACTCTCTTTTTTTCATGATCAAATATTTTCTCAAATTACTACTACTGTTCAGAATTATCATTGTTCAGAATTATACTGTTCAGAATTATCATTGTTGGTAGTTGCATAATATTCCGTAGCACTGGCAGCTGAGTGGCTCATTTGGTTGAGCATCCAACTCTTGGTTTTGGCTCAGGTCAAGATCTTGGGGTAGTGAGATTGAGCCCCACCTCAGGCTTTGCATTCAGCAAGGAGTCTGCTTGAGATCCTCTCTCCCACTCTCCATCTGCCCCCCCCCACTTTTGCATGTACACATGCACAAGTGTGCTGTCTCAAATAAATAAATATTTTTAAAAATATTCCATAGCATTATGCAACATTATTTATGTAACCATTTAAACATTTATTCAGGTTGTTTCCAGTTTTCCTTTATTCTACGAAACATCATTCACACAATGTCTCAAAAAGAAAAAAACCCATGATGTTCCTATTTACTAGAATTACTTTCTTAAGCTTTGTTCCCAGGAGTGGGATTATTGAGTCAAAGATAATGAAGATATTTATAAACTTTGATACTTGTTACAGTGCTTCACCAAAGGAAATTTTTTTAAAGAAGATTTTCATTTATTTACTCATGAGATACACAGAGAGAAGACAGAGATATTGGCAGAGGGAGAAGCAAGCTCCCCACAGGGAACCCGATGCAGAACTCATCCTGGAACTCCAGGACCATGTCCTGAGCCGAAGGCAGATGCCCAACTGCTGAGCCACCCAGGTGTCCCAAAGGAAAATTTTAAATCAATTTACAGTGCTATCAGTCATAGTAGAGTAAACCAGCTTTACCACAATTTCCACAGATAGCTATCATTGTTTAAAGTTATTTGCTAATCAAAGTAGAAATTCATCGTGTATAATTAATAAACAGTTCAATAAATGTTCACAAAATGAACACACACATAGCAGCAACCACATCAAGAAACAAAACATTAGGAGTACCTGGGTGGTTCAGTGGTTGAGCACCTGCCTTTGGCTCAGGGCATGATCTTGGTCCGGGAATCAAGTCCCACATCCAGCTCCCTGCAAGGAGCCTGCTTCTCCCTATGTCTATGTCTCTGCCTCTCTCTCTCCATGTCTCTCATGAATAAATAAATAAAACCTTAAAAAAAATAAAAGAAACAAAAATTATCAGTCCCCAAGAAATCCCCTTCCTGCTTCCTTCCAGTTACTATTCCCCTTCTAACAAGAGTGACTTCTGTCCTGACTTCTAACAGAGTAGACTTTAACCTGTTTCAGTACCTGATGTAAATGGAATCATACAGTATGTACTCTGTTGATATAAAATCTATATACCATAAAATTCCCCCCTTTAAAGTATACAATTCAGAGGCTCCCAGTTGGCTCAGTAGGTTAAGTGTTCAACTCTTGATTTTTGGCTCAGGTCTTGATCTCAGGGTCATTAGATTGAGTCCCATGGCAGACTCTGTGCTGGGCATGGAGCCTTAAGATTCTCTCTCTCCCTCTCCTTCTGCCCCTCCCCTCTCTAAAATTTTTTTTTAAAAATAAAGTATACAATTCAGTAGTTTTTAGTATAATCAGATGCACACATCTGTCATTACAATCAATTTTGTTACATTTAAAAAAATTTTGGAGCATTTTCTTTTTTTCTTTTTTTGGTGCAAAATGGTGGTTTTACTAGGGCACAGCGATGGGACACATGGGCAAAAAGAGCTGCTCCCCAATTTTAGAACATTTTCGTCATCCCACAAAAAAGACCTTTTCCTATTCCCAGTCATTCCCCATTTCCTACCAACCCCCTCACATGATCCCTAGGCAACCATGATTCTACTTCCCTTTTTTAAAAAATTTTTTTTATTTATTTATGATAGTCACAGAGAGAGAGAGAGAGGCAGAGACATAGGCAGAGGGAGAAGCAGGCCCCATGCACCGGGAGCCCGATGTGGGACTCAATCCCGGGTCTCCAGGATCGTGCCCCAGGCCAAAGGCAGGCGCCAAACCGCTGTGCCACCCAGGGATCCCCTCTACTTCCCTTTTTATTGTCAATTAATGTTTCATTGTATGGAAATACATTTTATTTATCTGTTCATTAACCAATAGATGTTTGGGCTGTTTCTATGTTTTCTGGCTCTATGAATAATGCTGCTATGAACATCAGTGTACACATTTTTCTGTGGACATGTTTTAAATTCTTTAGAGTACATATCTAGGAGTGGAACTTATGGATCATATGGTAACTCTATATTTAGCATCTTGAAGAACTAACAGACTGTTTTCTACAAGGGTTTTACCACTTTACATTCCCACCAGCAGTGGATGAGTGTTCTAATTACTCCACATTCTCACCAACACTTGTTATGAGCCATCTTTAAAATGTTTTTTAAAGATTATATTTATTGTGGTTTTGATTTGTATTTCCCTGATGGCCAGTGATGCGGAGCATTTTCTCATGTGCTTGTTGGCCATGTCTCTGTCTTCCTCTGTGAGATTTCTGTTCATGTCTTTTGCCCATTTCATGATTGGATTGTTTGTTTCTTTGCTGTTGAATTTAATAAGTTCTTTATAGATCTTGGAAACTAGCCCTTTATCTGATAGGTCATTTGCAAATATCTTCTCCCATTCTGTACGTTGTCTTTTAGTTTTGTTGACTGTTTCTTTTGCTGCACAAAAGCTTTTTATCTTAAGTCCCAATAATTCATTTTTGCTTTTGTTTCCCTTGCCTTCATAGATGTATCTTGCAAGAAGTTGCTGTGGCCAAGTTCAAAAAGGGTGTTGCCTGTGTTCTCCTCTAGGATTTTGATTGATTTCTGTCTCACATTTAGATCTTTCCTCCACTTTGAGTTTATCTTTGTGTATGGTGAAAGAGAGTGGTCTAGTTTCATTCTTCTGCATGTGGATGTCCAATTTTCCCAGCACCATTTACTGAAGAGACTGTCCTTTTTCCAGTGGATAGTTTTTTCTGCTTTGTCGAATATTAGTTGACCATAGATTTGAGGGCCCATTTCTGGGTTCTCTATTCTGTTCCATTTGATCTATGTGTCTGTTTTTGTGCCAGTACCATACTGTCTTGATGAAACCACAATGAGATACCACCTCACACCAGTGAGAATGATGAAAATTAACAAGACAGGAAACAACAAATGTTGGAGAGGATGTGGAGAAAGGGGAACCCTCCTGCACTGTTGATGGGAATGTGAACTGGTGCAGCCACTCTGGAAAACTATGTAGAGGTTCCTAAAAGAGTTAAAAATAGAACTGCTCTATGACCCAGCAATTGCACTGCTGGGGATTTACCCCAAAGATACAGATGCAGTGAAACAGCAGGACACCTGCACCCCAATGTATAGCAGCAATGTCCACAATAGCCAAACTATGGAAGAAGACTCAGTGTCCATCGAAAGATGAATGGATAAAGAAGATGTGATATATGTATACAATGGAATATTACTCAGCCATTAGAAATGACAAATACCCACCATTTGCTTCAATGTGGATAGAACTGAAGGGTATTATGCTGAGTGAAGTAAGTCAATCAGAGAATGACAAACATTATATGGTCTCATTCATTTGGGGAATACAAAAAATAGTGAAAGGGAATAAAGGGGAAAGGAGAGAAAATGAGTGGGAAATATCAGAGAGGATGACAGAACACGAGAGACTCCTAACTCTGGGAAACGAACAAGGGGTAGTGGAAAGGGAGGTGGGTGGGGGGATGGGGTGACTGGGTGATGGGCACTGAGGGGGGCACTAGACAGGATGAGCACTGGGTGTTATGCTATATGTTGGCAAATCAAACTCCAATAAAAAAAATATACAAAAAACTTAAATGCTAATCTCATGAAAAAAAATAAAGATTGTATATTTGAGAGAGAGAGCATGTGCGTGCATGCGCACACAAGCATGAGTAGGGAGAGGGGCAGAGGAACAAGCAGACTATCTGCTGAGTGGGGAATCCAACTTGGGGCTTGATCCCAGGACCCTGAGATCATGACCTGAGCTGAAGTAAGCCGATTAACCAACTGAGCCACCCAGGCATCCCATAAACTTTCTTTTTAATCAGAGCCAACCTAGTAAGCATGAAGTGGTATCTTATTGTGGTTTTGATTTGTATTTCCCTAATGACTAATGATGTTGAGTATCTTCTCATCTGCTTATTTGCCATTTGGATGTCTTTTTTTTTTTTCAGCTGAAAGGTCTCACATTTATTACTGAACCAACCTACTGGTATAGTGGCATAGTAACAGAGAAAATCATTTCCTTGATAAGACATGTCTATTGGCCAGGTAGGAAGGATGTTTCCATATTGATAGGATAGGAACATGTGATCTCCCTGCTTAAATATGTGTATCAATTATGTTTGCTATTTCATGATGTGCGATGCTTCCTCATAGACCCAGCTTAGTTCTCCAGTGCCTCCTCTTGGAGTTGTACCTGATTTTATTACCAGTTTTTACCCGAATCCACTGGGGAATAGGACGATTTTGCTTTTGTTTCTTGGCCAGGAATCGCTTGATTCTGAAAGTCTTGTGAGAAGACATGGCGATCACAGTCAACCATACGCAACCAGGATGGCGGCGAAAAGGAGAGAGCGCATTTGGATGTCTTATTTGGAGAAAAATCTATTCAAATCCTTTGCCCGATTTCAATTGGGTTGTCTTTTTATTGTTAAGTTTTAAGGATTTTTTTCATATAGTCTAGACACTAGACCCTTAACAGATATAATTTGTAGGGTACCTGGCTGGCTCAGTCAGTGGATCATGTGACTCTTGGTCTCAGGGTTGTGAGTTCAAGCCCTACATTGGGTATAGAGATTACTTAAAACTAAAATCCTAAAAAGAAAAAAAAAAAGATATAAGGGATGCTTGGTGGTTGAGCGTCTGCCTTTGGCTCAGGGTGTGGTCGTGGGGTCCTGCGATTGAGTTCCACATCGGGCTTCCTGCATGGAGCCTGCTTCTTCCTCTGCCTGTGTCTCTGCCTCTCTCTCTCTCTCTGGTCTCTCATGAATGGACAAATAAAATTTAAAAAAAGATATAAGATTTGCTTATATATATATATATTTTTTAATTAAGCTCTACAACCATCATGGGATATAGCTAGGCACTCCTTGTTAATATTTTTGCCCATTCTATGGGCTGTCTTTTTACTTTCCTTATAATGTCTTTTGATGCACAATTGTTTTTCATTTTGGTGAAGTTCAATTCATTTTTTCTTTGACTGCTTCTGCTTTAATTGCCACATATGAAAAAACACTGCCTAATCCATGGTTACAAAGATTTATGCCTATGTTTCCTGCTAAGTTTTTACGGTTTAGTGTTTCCTGTCTAGTGCCCCCCTCAGTGCCCATCACCCAGTCACCCCATCCCCCCACCCACCTCCCTTTCCACTACCCCTTGTTCGTTTCCCAGAGTTAGGAGTCTCTCGTGTTCTGTCATCCTCTCTGATATTTCCCACTCATTTTCTCTCCTTTCCCCTTTATTCCCTTTCACTATTTTTTGTATTCCCCAAATGAATGAGACCATATAATGTTTGTCATTCTCTGATTGACTTACTTCACTCAGCATAACCGTATGCTATATGCTACCGTAAAACCGGTTTTATTTCTTATATTTAGGTCTTTGATCCATTTTGAGTTAATGTTTGTTTGTCATACAAGGTATGACATAGGGTCCAGATCCATCCTTTTGCATGTGGATATCAAGTGTCCTAACACCGTTTATTGAAAAGACTATTTTTTACCCCATTGAATTGTCTTGCATCCTTGTCAAAAATCAATTGACCACATATATGAGGACTTACTTATGGACATTCAATTCTGTTCCAATGACATATATGTCTATTTTTATGCCACTACCACACTGTCTTAGTTACTATTAGCTTTGTAGTAAGTTCTGAAATCGGGAAATGTGAATCCTTTAACTTTGTTCTTCTTTTTCAATATTGTTTTAGCTTTTCTGTCCCTTGAATTTCCATATGAAATTTAGGATCAGCTTGTTAGATTTTGCAAAGAAGACAGATGGAATTTTGACAGGTATTACCTTAAATACATAGATCAATTTGAGGAATACTGCCATCTTAATAATATCAAATCGTCTGATCTGTGAACATGGGATGCATTTCCATCTTTTAAAGTCTTCTTTAATTTCTGTCTACAGTATTTCATAGTTTTTAGAGTGTAAGTTTTATACTACTTTTTATAAATTTATTCCTAAGTATATTATTCTTTTTGATGTTATTGTAGGTGTAATTCCTTTCTTAATTTCATTTTCAGTTTGTTCATTGCCCTTACAGAAATACAATTGAGGGGTGCCTGCCTGGCTCAATCAATAGAGCATGCTACTCTTGATCTCACAATAGTGATTTCAAACATAGAGATTACTTTAAAAAAAGAAAGAAATGTAATTTATATTTGTATATTGATTGTGTACTCTGCAGCCTCGTTGAACTCACTTAGCAGTCTCAAATAGTGTTTTAACAGATTCTTTAGGACTTTCTCTTTTTTTAAAGTTTTTTATTCAGGTAAAGTATACATAACCTTTGCCACTTTAACCATTTTATTTAAGTAATCTCTACCCACAACTGTGAGTAATCCCTACTCCAGAGATGAGGCTTGAACTCACACCCCAGAGATCAAGAATCACATGCTCCACTGAGTGAGTCAGCCAGGCACCCTTCCTTAGGACTTTCTATATAAAAGATCATGTCACTTGCAAATAGAGATGATTTTACTTCTTCTCTTCCAATATGGATGCCTTTTATTTCTTTTCCTTGCCTAATTTCTCTAGCTCAAACTTCTAGTACAATGTTGAATAGAAACTGTGAGAGTAAACATCCTTGACTTGTTCCTGATCATATGGAGAACGTATTTAGTTTTTCACTAAGTATGATATTAACTGTGTGTTTTTATAGACACCCTTTACTAGACTGAGGAAGTACACTCAACATTAACTTTCTGAGATTCATCCATATTGTTGTGCATCACTGTCGATAATTAATTCTTAGCTGTATAGTATTCCTTTGTGGAAATGTATCACAATTCATTCCTTCTATCTTGTTGATTGACTTGTTAGCTTATAGTTTTTAGCTACTACAAATAGTGCATCTATGAATTTTCTAGTACATAGTACTTGTAGAACACATGTGCATAATCCTGTTAGTTATAGACTTAGCAGTGGACTTCCTGAGTCAGAAAATGTGAATATATTCAATTTTTGAAGTTTTATGTTCAAAGTTGTCAATCTTAATTTTGTAAGATATTAATAGTACTAAGACACTGAAATTTAAAAGATTTCATAGGTTCATACACATACTTTAAAAAGGCAGGGGTGGAAGCTCTTCTTTGTAGAAGAATGCCAGGTAATAAATCTATAAGAAATGCTAACACTAGAA
Source organism: Vulpes lagopus (assembly GCF_018345385.1). Taxonomy (NCBI): domain Eukaryota; kingdom Metazoa; phylum Chordata; class Mammalia; order Carnivora; family Canidae; genus Vulpes; species Vulpes lagopus. The sequence continues at coordinate 54,857,395 of NC_054848.1, forward strand.
AATCACCACTTTGCACTGACCAAAGTAATAACTGATTCAGACCAGGATCATTAATAGGTGATCCTTGAGGGCAGCCCCGGTGGTGCTGTGGTTTAGCACCGCCTGCAGCCCAGGGCGTGATCCTGGAGACCCTGGATCGAGTCCCACATCGGGCTCTCTGGATGGAGCCTGCTTCTCCCTCCCTCTCTCTCTCTCTCTCTCTGTGTGTCTCTCATGAATAAATAAAAAATAAAATCTTTAAAAAAATAGGTGATCCTTGAATGTTGGGAAATAGGATATTCACATGATCTCAAAGTATCACCCCTACAGATTACAAATTAAGTACACAGGGAAAGTTACCTGTATTAGTTTTCTATTTCTACTGTAACAAATAACTACACATTTACTTACTTAAAACAACACAAATTTATTATTCCATACTATATAGGTCAGAAGTCCAGCACTGTCTTGCTAGATTCAATGTAGGGCTTGAACTCATGATCCTGAGATCAAAGCTTGATCTGAAATCAAGACTCAGACACTCAGCTGACTCAGCTACCCAGGTGCCTCTGATTGAAATGAAAAAAAGAAGACAGCTATAAAGGACATTATCGGGACCATTGGGGAAATCTGAATGTGGATTGTGTGTCAGTTGCCCCTAAAGTAAAATTTTTTAATTTTTAATGTTTTTAATTTTATTATTTATTTATTAAAGATTTTATTTATTCCTGAGAGATACAGAGAGAGAGGCAGAGACATAGGCAGAGACAGAAGCAGGCTCCCTCTGGGGAGCCTGATGCAGGATTTGATTCCTAGACACCAGAATCACGACCTGAGCCAAAGCAGGGGCATCTGGCTGGCTCAGTCTGTAGAACACAGGACTCTTGATCTGGGGGTTGTGAGTTCAAGCCCCATGTTGAGTGTAGAGATTACTTTTCTTAAAAATCAATTAAAAAATAAGTATTGCAAAAGCAAAATATGTTTATGAGAAAATAAAATTATACTGCCACCCAGTGTGATAACCACTCTTAACAGTTTCTTTTGAACGAACTAGGGGTGGTGGAAGGGGAGGAGGGCGGGGGGTGGGGGTGAATGGGTGACAGGCACTGAGGGGGGCACTTGACGGGATGAGCACTGGGTGTTATTCTGTATGTTGGTAAATTGAACACCAATAAAAAATAAATGTATTATTAAAAAAGAGTTTCTTTTGTTTTCTTCCAGATTCTGTGTTTATACAAGAAAATATATGCATAATATAAACACATATATCCTTTAAAAATACAAATATAATTATAATATACATATTCTGCTCTTTCTTTTTTTCTTAAAAGTATACTTTGGACTGATTTCCAAATCATTACTCATAGACCCCCTCACTCACCTTTTTAAATGGCTAGTGTTCCAGTTTGGAGGGCCCATAATTTATTTAACCACTCCCCTACTTATGCACATTTATGTAGTTTCTAAGTTTCTTTTCCCAGCACAACATTTTAAATAATGGGTGCTTTACCATATTTTAACATTTGTGAAGGCAAGACTTGCTCTTTTCACAAAGAACTTCAAGCCATTTATTTCTCCAAGTGAAACAGTTACTCTAAGTCATTTCTGCTATAATGCTTATTTTGAAAATGAGAATTTGTTCCAAAGCAATTGACAGGCAACGATTTAAGCAAAATGCGAATTTTGCCTTTGCTTATGTGCAGTTTTGTCTGTTGGAAACAGTAAATGAATGCAGCAAACTGCACCCAGATTAACAAAGCCATGCAGGAATACACATAATGAACACATGCATACATTTGCAGACATCTACCAGCTACATCAGTTTACCACGTGTGTTATGAGTCACACTCATCCACATCTGGTGTTACAACTTCCTGTCAAATTTCAGATAACTTTTTTTCCACCATTTCACAGTAATTCACAAGCTAAAACCACTCAATGCTCACTTCCTCAAGCACACTTTAAGTATTTTTCAAGGTAAAGTACTATATTTATTATAGTATTCATATGTTTCTTGTCTTTTAACATGTGTAAAACTGTGATTCCATTTTTATTAACTTCCTATCATTTTTGTGTCACTGACACAGATTTTTAGTGTTGTGTCTCTAATCTTATTTTACCCATAAGCCATGTGGCTTTTATTGCAGTTTTATTGCTTTGTGATTTTTAGAAATGCATATGTTGCTTATTGCAGAACTGATTGTACTGAGTTTAAAGAAAAATTTTGTTGAGGTTCTTTTTTTTTATAAGATTTTATTTATTTATTCATAGAGACAGAGAGAGAGAGGCAGAGGAGAAGCAGGCATCATACAGAGAGAGCCTGATGTGGGACTCCATCCAGGGTCTCCAGGATCACACCCTGGGCTGCAGGCGGCGCTAAACCGCTGCGCCACCAGGGCTGCCCTTTTGTTGAGGTTCTGAGTGGAATCACAATAAATTCATAAATTTATTTTAAGAGAACTAATATATTTTTTAAAAAGTAAACTCTCCACCCAACGGAACATAGAGTTTGAACTCACGACCCTGAGATCAAAAGTCACATGCTTTACCTACTGAACCAGCCAGGTGCTCCTACAGAACTAATATTCTTTTTTCGTTTTTAGATTTTATTTACTTATTCGTGAGAGACACAGAGAGAGGTAGAGAAACAGGCAGAGGGAGAAGCAGGCTCTCTGTAGGGAGCCAGATGTGGAACTCGATCCCGCCCTGAGCCAAAGGCAGATGCTCAACCACTGAGCCACCCAGGCATCCCTAGAACTAATATTCTTATATTTAGTTTTTATATCCAGAAACAAAAGATGTCTCTTTATTAAAGCCATATTATATTTCTCAGTTGAGCTTTGTCGTTTTTCTTAGGCCATATATATCTCTCATTGAATTTATTTTAAAATACTGTATACATATGTATTTATTACTATCATGGATTGTTTTTTTCTAACTAGTTATTTATGATGTACAAGATTGCTACTGACTTTTGCATATTTTTCTTACCTTGGGAATATTTAGGCATAAAACCACATCATCTGCAAGTAATATTTTTGTCTCTTCTTTTGAAATATTGATCCCTCTTATTTCTGTTTCAAATCTTACAGCACTAGCTAAACACCCAAGACAATATTAAATAATAATGGCAATAACAAGCATCCTTATTTTATTTGCAATTTAAAAGGGAGTAAGTATGGTGACTGTTAGCTTGGGATTCTCTACCACATTAAGAAAATATCCTTCAAAAAAAAAGAGAGAAAAAAAATCCTTCTATTTCTATTTTAAAAATTATTTCATTATAAATAGATGTTTACAACATTGTTCCACATAAGATGTTTTCTTTCATTTTCAATTCTCTCTTTTGTTTGGCATTATGCTAGCCACAAGTGAACATTTCAAAACTCTAGGCTTTTGCCCATACTGTCTCTTATTTGAAATGCCCCTTTCTTAGCTTAAAAATGCCTACTTTATGTTTCAAGACTGTATTACACAGGCCTCTTTTGTATTACAACAGACAAAAATCCTTCACTATATTGTACACCTGAAACTAATGTAACATTATATATTAAATATACTGGTTTTGAAATTCTTAAAAAAAGAAATCCAACTCAAAGTACTATAAACAAAAAAAGGAATAGATTGGCTCATCTAATTGGGAAGGGTAAGGAAAGTAAGCCTCTTTTCTCTTTCTGCCTCCTCACTACTCCTCTCTAGAAAGAAAATTGATTAACATGACTAATGACTTTAAGAGAAGATACTGGGTAGGTATGATTCAGCTCTTCCTACCTTCCCACTTTTGAGGCCATCCTGCCAGCAGAGAGGGTACATTCTGATTTGCTCTCTGTGAGGTTAGCCTTGGTTGCCTGACTAGTCAAGTCTCTCTAATTCAAGACAGAACGTGTTAAATAGGCTTACTTGGCCATAGATCTAAAGCCATGTTCACTAAACAGTTTTATCAGTAAGAATATTAACATTTTAATACCCATTTATTTGTCTCTTGTACCTTATTTCCAATTGGTTAGAAACTATGAAGGGGAAAATGGGAGCGTTATGTAAAACCTTAGCATCCACTGCAAAGTCCCATCCTATCACTTCAATGAAGCTATTCTTTCTACTCCTCAGGTGGTACAAAGAACAAATCCCTTGTTCATCTGTTTATATATCTAACAGCACTTCCTACATAAAAGGATAATAGTGTTCATGTTTTTGGTTTCCCCCACTAGGCAGGCCTTCTCATTTCATTCTTCTTCTAACCCCAGCACCTAGTATCTTGCTAAATCTCTAGCCTTTGTGAGGAAAAATAGATATTTCCTTTTTAATCACCTTTGATATAAAAGCTTCTCAAAAAGTTTTTGGAAATTTAGTTGGATTCCATTTACTAGTTTTTCATCTATATGCCTACTTACTAGGCTTTTAATAAATTCTTATTATTAGGAATGCTAACTCTTTAAGGAAAGCCACATTGCCCTTTATTTAGATGGTTTCCTTAATTACAGATTCTGCAAGATTGCCTCATGGAGAGGAGCCAGTATGATCCAAGGACCATTGACCTAGGTAAGAGAAAATGAACCAGCTCCTTCAGAAGAAAAGATAGAAGTATGCAAGTTTTAGAGCTGAGAGCCATGTGGGAAGAAAGAGCCACCAAAAACAGCAGTAAGAAGACAAAAACATACTAATGTGCAAGAAGTGGGAGTGGTTATAAAAAGTATCTGGAAATAGTCACTTGCTAGCTGTGTGTTCATCTAGTAAGACATAACTTCAAAGTAGGGTGAACCTAACAGACCACAGCAATACAAGGTTCCTGCTTTGACATCTCTTAGAATCTGGTCCAATACAAAGATAAAATAGCAGTCTAAAGTACATAATATGGGTGTTTTCATTTAAATGTATTCCCAAGGATAAGAATTTACAGTTAGGTGCAGCCCCGGTGGCGCAGCGGTTTAGCGCCGCCTGCAGCCCAGGGCGTGATCCTGGAGACCTGGATGGAGTCCCACATCGGGCTCTCTGGATGGAGCCTGCTTCTCCCTCTGCCTGTGTCTCTGCCTTTCATTCTCTCTCTGTGTCTCTATGAATAAATAAATAAAATCTTAAAAAAAAAACAATTTACAATTAGATGTCAAAGGAAAGGCCAGATAAAAAGTTCTATGCAGGCTCCATTATAGAGTAGTGGATGGTGATGCTATTGAAGTCTTAAATCTAACCTTCAAGTTTTCAGGTTAAAAAAATATATATTTTTTAATGGAGGTATAATCAACATAACATTATATTAGTTTCAGATGTACAATATAATTTCATATTTGTATTTAATGCAAAGTGATCATCACTATAAGTCCAGCTAACATCCATCACCAAATGTAGGTATAAAATTATTTTTCTTGTGATGAGAACTTTTTAAGATCCACTATTTTCAATAGATAATTTTTTAAAGATTTTATTTATTTATTCATGAGAGACACACAGAGAGGCAGAGACATAGGCAGAGGGAGAAGCAGGGTCCCTGTGGGGAGGCTGATGTGGGACTTGATCCCAGGACTTGATACTTGATCTCACGATGCTCAATCACTGAGCCACCCAGATGTCCCTCAATAGATAATTTTAATGTACCATGCTATTCATTATATCCTCATGACTTAGTCATTTTATAGCTGGAAACTTTTTCTCTTTAGACCCACTTCACACATAAAAAAAAATCATTTTAGGGATCCCTGGGTGGTGCAGCGGTTTGGCGCCTGCCTTTGGCCCAGGGCGCGATCCTGGAGACCTGGGATCGAATCCCACATCAGGCTCCCGGCGCATGGAGCCTGCTTCTCCCTCTGCCTGTGTCTCTGCCTCTCTCTCTTTCTCTCTGTATGACTATCATAAATAAATAAAATTAAAAAAAAATCATTTTAAATCATTTTACTCAAAGATCCAATCAACATAATCAACCTCCCTAGTGCTTGACTTGTAACAGAATGCCACTTATAATTTAACAATTGATACCAACTATTCTGCCACATTTATCTCTCCTTATTCTCTGTTCTTAATGGTAAGTGGGTTTAGTCATAGAATTAGTGAGAAAAGGAATGAATTTTAAACGTAATTCTTATTGCGTTTTTCTCATTATAGAATACCTGTACATGTTCATTATAGAAAATGGAAAAACATAAGGAAGAAAACAAATTTTAATTTTTCAAGCCTCTCAAGCCCTAAGAAAACCATTCCTAACATTTTTGAGTATTTCTTTCCAGTATTTTCCTGCATATGTTTATATAATTAGGGTCACATCAAATATTATATCTTGCTTTTTTTACTCATATTGTAAACTTCCTGTTTGTATGGGCTGAACTGTGTTTCTCCAAAATGTGTGTATGTTGACACCCTAACTCCCAGTACCTCAGAATGTGACTGCATTTGGAGATAGAGTCTTCAAAGAAGTGAAGTTATAATGAGGTGGTGGGGGGAGGCCTGGGTGGCTCAGTAGCTGAGCATCTGCCTTTAGCTGGGGTCTTGATCCCAGGGTTCTGGGATTGAATCTAGCATCAGGCTCCCCATAGGGAGCCTGCTTCTCCTTCTGCCTATGTCTCTGTGTCTCTCATGAATAAATAAATACAATCTTTAAAAATAAAATAAAATAAGACCATTAGTGTGGGCCCTAATCCAATCTGACTGGTGTCCTTATAAGAGGAAATTTAGATACACAAAGAGACAGACATCAGGGATGGACACACACTGAAAAAAGATACTGTGAGGATACAGTGAGAAAGTGCCCATCTGGAGAGAGGCCTCAGAAGAACCCAAACTTGCCAACATCTTGATTTTGGACTTCTAGATTCCAAAACTATGAAAAACTAAATTCCTATTGTCTAAGTTGCCCAACATTTGTTATTTTATTGTGGCAGTTCTAGTAAACTATTATACTTCCATTGGACACTCTTCAAAATCTACTGTAATATCCTTTTATTAAAGTATTCTAAAAAAATAAAATAAAATATTCTAAAATAACTATTATGATAAATTTGTGTTGTTTTCACATATTCACCATTATATATATATTTTTTTAACTTTTTCTTTTTTTAAAGATTTTATTTATTTATTCATGAGAGACACATGGAGAGAGGCAGAGACAGACAGAGGGAGAAGCAGGCTCCAAGCAAGGATCCTGATGTGGGACTTGATCCGGGGACCTGGGATAACACCCTGAGCCAAAGGCAAAGGCTCAACCACTGAGCGACCCAGGCATCCCCATATTCACTATTATAAAAAATGTTTCAATGAATAGGAAATTGGATATTCTTAGATATGTTTTTCTTTCTTTTTTTAAGGTAATCTCTACACCCAATTTGTGGCTCAAACTCAGGACCCTGAGATCAAGTATTGCATGTTCTACGGACTGAGCCAGTCAGGCACCCCCTCTTAGATATATCTTTCATCAAATAAGAACAGGTGAAGGGTGCCCCTTATAATACAATTAAGTAAATTCATTTTCTTTCTATCAGTTATAGTCCTGATATGAGGATTAGCCCTTCCCCTTCCATTAGATCTGAGAATTAGTCTGGGCTCTTCCTTAGATTAGATATTCAGGTTTCCTTAATAAAAACTTGGAGAATGTCCTTGTCCCATTAGTAATAATGCTATGCTCAGAGGGTGACATTTCTTGAGTCTGTTCCCAACTCTTGGGGATCACTACCACAAAGTAGGAAATAAACATGGGTATAAATTTGAGGAAGAAGTGATGGTGGCAACAATTCCCTCCCTAGTGTAAGCATATTTAACCTATCCCATTTGTGACTCAGGTAGTCAGGATCCATTAGCTCCTGCCACAGTTTGAGATACTGTAATTTATAATAAGAAATATGTGTTTGGTCTTCACCCCTCTGACATTGAGCTCTTGTCATCCCTTGGAATTTCCTAAGGGATTAGAATAATCAAGGATCAAGGTGTCTTTTATTATGTTAATGAGCGACTTTTAGACCACACCTCAGGATGTGGGCTGGTTGCCAGGAAAACCAACCACATGATTATAGGGTAGGAACCTTTAGTTCCATCCTCTGACCTGTGGGGAGAGGAAAGGGGTGGAAGATCAGTCACCAATGGCCAGTGATGATTTACCAATCATTCTATGTAATGAAGCCTCCATAAAGACCCAAAAGGACAGGGTTCAGAGAGCTTCAGAGCTGGTGAATACGTGGGGAGTGATACCCTCAGTACCCTTGGAAGCTCCAAGCCCTTTCCCTGTACTTTGCTTTATGTGTCTTTCACATCTGGCCGTTCCTAAATTATATCCTTTTATGATAAACTGGTAATCTAGTATGCAACATGTTTCTTTGAGCTCTGAGAGCTACTCTAGCACATTAGTCAAACCCAAGGAGTGTGGAGGCCGAGAAAATTAAGGCCATTCCATCTCAAGTTTAGCGTTAGCACAAGTACAGCCATCTTAGCTTCGGCAGCCATCTCAGGCCCCTGTGAACAAGAGCTGAACTTTACTTCAGTTACAGGAAAAACCGCAGAATGCCCTTGACAGAACGCCTTTGACAGAAAGTTCCATATAGGAATGAAAACAGAGCTTAAGGAACTCCCCCACCCTTTCCCCCATATCGGAATGAAGAAATTCCTCCACCCCTTCTGGAAATCCCCTAGACCAGCCCATAAAAACCCAGCTGTAACCCACCTCGGGGTCCAAGTCCCAACTGTGCTGTGACGGGTATACTTGGGCCCAAGCTCGAGCTTGCTAATAAACCCTCCTGTGCTTGCATCGGTGTTGGCTCCTTGGTGGTTTCTCGGATTCACAATCTTGGGCACAAGAGGGGGGTGATTAGAACCTCCAATCTAGAGCTAGTAGGTCAGAAGCACAGGTGACAACTTAGACTTGGAATTTGTGTCTCAAATTATAGGGAGGGCAGTCTTGTAGGACAGAGTCTATGGGATCTAAGGCCATCTCCAAGTAAATAGTTTCGGAATTGTGTTGAATTGTAGGACACCCAACTGGTGTCTGAGAATTGCTTGGTGGTGTGGGGGGGAAGACCCACACATGTTGTAACTGGGTATAGAATCATAGTCTTGAATTATGTACCTGTCAAGTATAGCTAGGTCAGAGGAGGGGCTACCATAAGCTGCAATGAATATAGAAAAGCCTATGATCATAACTCTAAAGCTAAGTGAGAAAATATAGAACAAACTAATGGTTGCCAGAGGGAAGAGGAATGGGGGGAATAGACAGCATAGGTAAAGAGGATTAAGAAGTACAATCTTAAAAAAAAAAAAAAAAAAAAAAAAAAAAAAAGAAGTACAATCTTCCAGTTATAAAATAAATAAGACATGGGGATATAATGTACTGCATAGGAAATATAGTCAATAATATTGTAACAACTTTGTATGGTAAGAGATGATAACTAGACTTATTGTGACCATTTAATAACATATATAAATATTGAATCACTATATTGTACCCTTGAAACTTTGTATGTCAATTATTCTGCAATAAAATAAATGAATAAAATAAATTTATTTATTTAAATTTTTAGAAATTGATTAATTTATTTGAGAGAGAAACAGCATGAAAGGGAGGTGCAGAGTGAAAGAGAATCTCAAGCAGACTTCATGCTGAGTGCAGACCCCAATACTGACTTGATCTCATAATCTGAGATCATGACCTAGCCAAAATCAAGAGTCAGATGCTCAACTGACTGCAGACCCAGGCGTCTTCAAAATAAATTTTTTTAAAAAAGAAAATAAGAGCAGAACTTACCTTGGAAGGGGCTTGAATTTTTAATGGAGACCTCAAATCATATGTTACTTAGACATTTTATGCTTAAACTCTCTGAAGCATGTCTTGTTGTTGATTACCTCTTCTTTTCATTTTATTCATTCAACAAAAGAATTATGAAGTTTCAGGACACCTGGGTGGCTCAATGGTTGAGCATCTGCCTTTGGCTCAGGGCATGATCCCGGAGTCCTGGGATGGAGTCCCACATTGGGCTCCCTGCAGGGAAACTGCTTCTCCCTTTGCCTGTGTCTCTGCCTCTCTCTGTATGTGTCTCTTATGAATAAATAAATAAAATCTTTTTTTTTAATTTTTTTATTTATTTATGATAGTCACAGAGAGAGAGAGAGAGAGAGAGAGAGGCAGAGACACAGGCAGAGGGAGAAGCAGGCTCCATGCACCGAGAGCCCGATGTGGGATTCGATCCCGGGTCTCCAGGATCGCGCCCTGGGCCAAAGGCAGGCGCCAAACCGCTGCGCCACCCAGGGATCCCAATAAATAAAATCTTTAAAAAAAAGAATTATTAAGTTTATATTACATGCCAGGCACTGCACTAAGATGTGAAAAGTCAAGGTCCCTATCTTCAAAGACTTTATAGTCTAGTGGGGAAGATGAACATGTGAGCAGATATTCCAATGTACTATAATAAAGGCTACTAGGTCTCAAAAGAAAGAACATGACACAGTATATTAGGGGAAAAGGGCACAGAAAAGCCATCCAGAAAGAACTCACAGAAGAGGAGATGAAACCTACCAAATAATCTACAGGCTACAACAACACTGATTCCAAACCAAGAAGGTGGGATTTAATGGTTACAAATATTTTTTTTTTAAATCATATATTGAATTTAAAAACTTAACCTCGGGGATCCCTGGGTGGCGCAGTGGTTTAGCGTCTGCCTTTGGCCCAGGGCGCGATCCTGGAGACCCGGGATCGAATCCCACGTCGGGCTCCCGGTGCGTGGAGCCTGCTTCTCCCTCTGCCTATGTCTCTGCCTCTCTCTCTCTCTCTCTCTCTCTCTCTCTCTCTCTCTCTGTGACTATCATAAATAAATAAAAATTAAAAAAAATAAAAACTTAACCTCAAAAGAATTAGATGGGGTGAACTGACTGAAAACAATATGAAGAAAACTTGTAAGTAGTCATTGTTTAAGGGGGTAGGGGCAGAAGGAAAGAGAATTTTTTTTTTGAGAGAGAGAATCTTAAGCAGGCTCCATGCCCAGTGTGGAGCTGCACTCAGCGCTGTATCTCGCGACCCTGAGCTCATGACCTGAACCCAAATCAAGAGTTGGATGTTTAACTGAGCCACTCTAGTGCTCCAACCTGTAAATATTCATTGATAACAAGCCCTAAATGGGTCAACAATTTATGTATATTAGTTTTCTTTTGTTGTGTAACAAATTATTACAAATTTAGCAGCTTAAAACAATCCCATTTATTATCTCATTGTTTCTTATTTATTCATTTATTTATTTGAGAGAGAGAAAGTGAGAGCACATGCATGCACATAAGGTGGTGATGGGGAGGGCAGAGGGGGGAAGGAGAGAGAAATTCCCAAGTGGTTTCCACATCCAGTGCAGAGTGGGTCCCATGACCCTGAGATCAGGACCTGATTCAAAATCAAGAGTTGGTTGCTTATTCAACTGAGCCACACAGCTGCCCCTTTTATCTCATAGTTTCTGTGGGTAGGGAGAGCCAGCACAGATTAGCTGGGTTCACTGCTTAGAATCTCATTATGCTGAAATCAAGATACAGATCTTACTTGGCTTATGATGGAGTTATGTCACAATAAACTTAGTGTAAGTTGAGAATGAATTTATTTTTTTAAGATTTTATTTAAAAAAATAAAGATTTTATTTATTCATTCATGACAGACACAGACAGGGAGAGGCAGAGACACATAGGCAGAGAGAGGCAGAAGCAGGCTCCATGCAGGGAGCCTGATGCGGGACTCGATCCTGGGACTATAGGACCATGCCCCGAGCCAAAGGCAGGCACTAAACTGCTGAGCCACCCAGGGATCCCCGAAAATGAATTTAATACACCTAACCTACTAAACATCATAGCTTAGCCTAGTCTACCTTAAACATGCTCGGAACATTTACATTAGCTTATAGTTGGGCAAAATCATCTAACACAAAGCCTATTTTACAACAAAGTGTTGATTGTCTCCTGTAATTTATTAAATAGTGTACTAAAAGTGAAAAATGGAATGATTATATGGGTACAGAATGGTTGTAAGTACATTGGTTGTTTACTCTTGTGATTGCACAACTGACTGGGAGCTGTGGCTTGCTGCCACTGCCGGCATCAAGAGAGAATATTGCAGTGCATATCAATAGCCCAGGAAAAGACCAAAATTCAAAATATGGTTTCTATATAATGTGTATCACTTCTGCATCATCATAAAGTCAAAAAATTATAGGTCAAACCACCATAATTCGGGAACCAGGAGTTTGGGATGCTCTTCCAAGGTCACATAGTTATTGGCAGAATTCGGTTTCTTGTACTTGTTAGGACTGAGACTCTCAGCTCCTAGAGGCCACCAGCAGGTCTCTTCACAATGTTCTCTACATGGGCAGTTTATGGTATAGCAGTTTGCTTCTTCAAGGCTAACAAAAGAGTTTATGTTGCTCTCATTTGCTGAGATAGAGTCCTATATAACCTAAAGTAATCATGAGGATGCTATATCATCACCTTTGCCATATTCTATGGATTAGAAGCAAGTCACAGTTTCTACAGCACTCAAGAGGAAGGGATTATACAGGGTGTGACAAACTGCATGTCATTTCAGGGTATGTCCACCACAGTAAAGCAGGTACTAAATATGATAGGAAAGGTAAAGTACCCATATTGTTCACTCAAACAACATTTACAGATGACTTACAATAGGCAAAGAACTTCATCTCTATACTTGAGGACATATAGGTAGCTATAAATAAGTTGGATATATACATACATTCTACACCAAAATACACCAAAATAAATTACATATGAATGAAAACAATTTTTTTAAGATTTTATTTATTTATTCATGAGAGACACACAGAGAGAGGCAGAGACACAGGCAGAGGGAGAAGCAGGCTCCATGCAGGGAGCCCAACACAGGACTCGATCCCAAGACTCCAGGATCACGCCCTGGGCCAAAGGCAGGCGCTAAACCAATGAGCCACCTAGGGATCCCCAAAAACAATTTTAATATAACAATGAAACCATAACTAACCATAACAGTACTAGGAGGAATCACAGGAAAAATTTTGTTTCTTATCTCAGAGCAGGGAGGGAAGATGCTCTTATTTTTAAGATTTTATTTATTTATTCATGAGAGAGGCAGATTCAGAGAGAGGCAGAGACATAGGCAGAGGGAGAGGCAGGCTCCATGCAGGGAGCCTGATGTGGGATCCGATCCCGTGGACTCTGGGATCCTGCCCTGAGCTGAAGACAAAGGCTCAACGGCTGAGCCACCCAGGCATCCCCTTATTTTATTTTTTTTAAGTAATCTCCACACCTAATGTGGGGCTCAAACTTACAACCCCAAGATCAAGCGTGTCATGCTCTACAGACTGAGCCATCCAGGCACCCTGACAAAAGATTTTTAAATATAGTTTTAATATTTTTTGTGCTATGAGTGAAGTTAAGAATCTTTTCATATATTTCTGAGTCATGTATTTCCTTTTCTGTGCTCTATCTTTTGTTTCTTTTAAAATTGGGATAATGGGGATGCCTGGGTGGCTCAGCAGTTGAGTGTTTGCTTTTGGCTCAGGGCACAATTCCAGAGTCCCAGGATCAAGTCCTGCACCAGGCTCCCCACAGGGAGCCTGCTTCTCCCTCTGCCTATGTCTCTGCCTCTTTCTTTCTGTGTCTCTCATGAATAAAAATTTTGTTTCTTAGAGCAGGGAGGGGAGATGCTTTTCTTTTTTTTTAAGATTTTATGTATTTATTCATGAGAGACACAGAAAGAAAGAGGCAGAGACATAGGCAGATGGAGAAGCAGGCTCCATGTAGGAGGCCCCATGTCAGACTCCATCCTGGGACTCCGGAATCACACCCTGAACCAAAGGCAGATGCTCAACTGCTGAGCCACCCATGCATCCCTCAAATCCATTTTTAATTATTATTTTTTTTTAGCTGTACTTATTTTTTAAATGATGGGAATTCCACTTCCAAATGGCAATGTGAGGAATTCTGCACATCTGCTCTCAAGTGAAACACTGATAACTGGTAAAAATTATTTTTTAAACACACAAACAACCATTTAAACTCTCTGGAAATTGTCCTAAGGGCAGAGAGCAAATGAAAAACATATTTATCCAAGAAAATCTAAATCTGAGTAAGAAGAGTAAGAGTCTGGCATTTGAGTAAGACCTACAATCTCTTCCTTGACCCTGTTTCAGCATGACTGAAGCTCCACTCTCAGGTCCCAGTCAAGGATTATGGTACTTCCCCAGAAGGGGCATTTCTCAACCATTCCTAGCTCCAGTGGCAGAGGCTAAATTCCCAGCAATTGAGGCCAAGAGATAGAGGATTCCCTTCCTCTGCCCAGCCCTGAATCATAGAGGGGAGGCTCTAGCCAGGTGCAGTAGGACAAAAATACTGGAGCCCTGACGGCCCTTGCCCAGCTAGTTAGTAGGGTAGAGGTTTCACACTGGCAAACCAAGAAGACCAGAGGCTACTAGTCCTTTCCAGCACCCTGGTCATAAAATTGGGGTGTCACTCCAAAAGGCTACTGTCCCTGTCCAGATCTCCAGAGTAGAAGCTCAGAAATTTAGCATAGGAAGAGGGGCAGTCCTCAAGAACTATAAAAAATCCACAATTAATATCATACTTAATGGTGAAAAAACGAATGTTTTCTCCCTGAAATTAGAAACAAGACAAGGATGTCTACTCTAACCATTTCTATTCAACACTGGAAGTTTGAGTTAGAACAATTAGGAAAGGGAAACAGATAAGATGCATCTATATTAGAAAGGAAGAAGGAAACTATTTCGATTTACAGATGACATGATTTTGCATATAGAATCCCAAGAAGCTCACTAAAAAACAACAGAATAAGTGAGTTCCAATAACTAATAAGCCAGATTACAGGATACAAAATCAATATACAAAAATCAATTGTATTTCTTTACAAACTAAACAAAAAATGAAGTTTAAAAATTCCATTTAGATGCTTGGGTGGCTCAGCACTAGAGCGTCTGCCTTTGGCTCAGGGTGTGATCCCACAGTCCTGGGATCGAGTCCCACTGCCTGGAGCCTGCTTCTCCCTCTGCCTGTGTCTCTGCCTCTCTCTGTGTGTCTCTCATGAATAAAAATTCCATTTATAACAGCATCAAAAAATATTTAGGAATAGGTTTATCAAAAGAAGTATGAAACTTCACTCTGAAAACTATAGAATATTGTTGAAAGAAATTAAAGACCTTGAAAAATGGAAAGATATCCCATGTTTATGAATCAGAAGAAGTGGCATTGTTAAGATGTCAATATGCTCCAAATTGATCTGTGGATATAAGGTAATACCCATCAAAATTCCAGCTGTCAAAAAAAAAATCCCAGCTGTCTTCTTTGCAGAAATTGATAAGCTGATTCTAAAGTTCATATAGAAATTCAAGGGATCCCTAATAGTTAAAACAATCTTGAAAAAGAAAAAAGTTACAAGACTCACCCTTAACCAATTTCAAAACTCGGTATAGGCATACCTTGGAGATACTGTGGGTTGGGTTCCAGACCACTGCAATAAAGCAAATAAATGTCACAATAAAGTGAGTCAAATGAGTTTGTTTTCCCAGTGCATATAAAAGTTATGCTATACTGTAATCTATTGATTGTGGAATAGTATTATGTCTAAAAAAGCAACATACATACTTTATTCACAAAAAATAAAATATTTTATTGCTGGGGTGCATGGCTGGCTCAATGGATAGAACATGCAAGTCTTGATCTCAGGGTCATGAGCTTGAGCCCCTTGTTGGGTGTGGAGCCTACTTAAAAAATATATTATTGCTTAAAAATCTCTAAACATCATCTGAGCTTTCAGTGAATCATAATCTTTTTGCTGGAGGAAGGTGTTGCCTTGAGGTTAATGGCTGCTGACTGATCAGGGTGGTGGCTGCTGAAGGTTGGGTGGCTGTGGCAATTTCTTAAAATAAGACAATGAAGTTTGCCCCGTCAATGGACTCCTCCTTTCACAAACAAGTTTTCTGTAGCATGTGATGCAGTTTGATAACGTTTTACCAACAGTAGAACTTATTTTAAAACTGGGGTCAGTACTCTCAAATCCTGCCACTGCTTTATCAACTAAATTTATATAAACTTTTAGGTTCTTTGTTGTTATTTCAACAATCTTCACAGCATCTTCACCAGGAGTAGATTCCATCTCAAGAAACCCCTTCCTTTGCTCATCCATGAGAAGCAACTCCTCATCCATTAAAGTTGTATCATGAGATTACAGCAATTCAGTCCCATCTTCAAACTCTACTTCTAAATCTAGTTTTTTTTGCTATTTCCATCACATCTGCAGTTACTTTCTCCACTAATGTCTGGAATCCTCCAAGACATCCATGAGGGTTGGAAATCGATTTCTTCCAAACTCCCGTCAATGCTGATTTTTTTTAAAGTAGGCTCCACACCCAACATGGGGCTTAAACTAAAAACTCTGAGATCAAGTTTTACATGCTAAAAAAAAAAGAGAGAGAGTCACATGCTCTACCAATTGAGCCAGCCAGGCACCCCTCAATGTTGATATTTTGTCCTCTTCCCATAAATCACAAATGTTCATAATGGCATCTAGAACGGTGAGTCCTTTCCAAAAGTTTTCAATTTACTCTGCCCAGATCTATCAGAGGAATCATAATCTATGGCAGTTATGTTCCAAAACATATTTCTTAAATAATAAGACTTAAAAGTCAAAATTACTCCTGGATCCATGGGCTGCAGAATGGATGTTGTGTTGCCAGGCATGAAAACAACATGAATCTCATTGTAGGGAGGCCTGGCTGGCTCAGCTGTTAAGCGTCTGCCTTCAGCTCAGGGTGTGATCCTGGAGTCCTGGGATCGAGTCCCACATTGGGCTCCCTGCATGGAGCCTGCTTCTCCGTTTGCGTATGTCTCTGCCTCTCTCTCTCTCTCTCTCTCTCACTCTGTGTGTGTGTGTGTGTGTGTGTCTCATGAATAAATAAATAAAATCTTTAAAAAAACGGATCTCATTTTACATCTTCATCAGAGCTCTTGGGTGATAAAATGCATTGTTAATGAGCAGTAATATTTGAAAAGAATCTTTTCTGAGCAAGCAACAGGCCTCAACAATTGGCCTTAAAATATTCAGTGAACCATGTTGCAAACAGATGTGCTGTCATCTAGGCTTTGTTGTTCCATTAATAGAGCACACGCAGAGTAGATTTATCATAGTTCTCTATTTTATTTTTTAGTAAACTCTACCTCCAACATGGGGCTGGAACTCACAACCCAAGGTCAAGAGTCACATGTTCTACCAACTGAGCTAGCCAGGTGTCCCGATTTAGCAAAATTCTTAAGGGACGTAAGATTTTCAAAATGATAAATAACCATTGCCATTCAACTTAAAGTCACCAGCTGCATTAAACTAACAAGAAAGCTGTCCTGTCCTTTGAAGCTTTGAAGTCAGGCACTGATTTCTCCTCTTTAACTATGAAAATCCCAAATGGTATCTTTCTCCAATATAAGGCTGTTTCCTCTACATTGAGCATCTGTTGTTTAGCGTAGCCACCTGTATCAATTATCTTAGCAGGATCTTCTGGATAACCTGCTGCTGCTTCTACATCAGCATTTGCTGCTTCACCTTGTGCTTTTGTTAGGAAATGGCTTCTTTCCTTCAACTTCATGAACCCACCTCTGCTAGCTTCAGAGTTTTCTTCTACAGCTTTCTCACCTCTCAGCCTTCATAGAATTGAAGAGAGTTAGGCTTGTTCTGGATTAGGCTTTGACCTAAGGGAATGTTGTGGCTGGTTTAATCTTCTACCTAGACCACTAAAACTTTCCCCCACATCAGCAAGAAGGCTGTTTCACCTTCTTATCATTCATGTGTCCACTGGAGTAGCACTTTTAATTTTCTTCAAGAACTTTTCCTTTGCATTCACAACATGGCTGTTTGGTACAAGAGGCCTAGCTTTCAGGCTTTCTCAGCTTTCAACATGCCTTCCTGCACTAAGCTTAATTATTTCTAGCTTTTGATTTAAAATGAGAGACATATGACTCTTCCTTTCACTTGAACACTTAGAGGCCACTATGGGGTTATTAATTGGCCTAATTTTGATATTGCTGTATCTTGGATAATAGGGAGGCCTGAGGGGAGGGAGAGAGATGGGGAATGGTTGGTGGATGGAGCAATCAGAACATGGGACATTTACCAATTAAGTTTGCTACCTTATATGGGCACAGTTCATGGCAGCCCCAAAACAATTAAAAACAGCAACATCAGGAATTCCTGGGTAGCTCAACGGTTGAGCGTCTGCCTTTGGCTCAGGGCATGATCCCAGGGTCCTGGGATCGAATCCCACATCAGGCTCCCTGCATGGAGCCTGCTTCTCCCTCTGCCTGTGTCTCTGCTTCTCTCTCTCTCTCTCTCTCTCTCTCTCTCTCTCTCATGAATATATAAATAACATCTTAAAAAAAAAGAACAGCAAACCAAAGACCACTATCCACAGACCATCATAACATAATTGAGAGAATTACCAAAATGTGACACAGAGACATGAAGTGAGCAAATACCAGTGGAAAAATGATGCCCATGGACTTGCTCAATGCAGGGTTGGTACAAACCTTCAGTTTGTAGAAAAACTGAATATATGTGGTAGGTAGCAAAGCAAGGTTTATTGAGCCATAGCAAAGTGATAGTACAGAGCTCCCAAGGAGGGAGGGGACCCAAGAGGGTTGCCCAAATATGCAATATGTGTGAAGTGCAATAAAACAAAGGGCAATAAAATAAGGTATACTTGCATAAAGTTGCAGTAATCAAGACAGTGTGGTATTGGCATAAGGATAGACATATATATCGATGCAATAGAATTAAAAGTCCAGAAATAAACCTTCACATTTATGGTCAATTGATTTTTGACAAAGGTACCAAGATAATTCAAAGGGGGATAGAATAATCTTTTCAACAACTTGTGCTGGGACAACTAGACATTTTACATACAAAAGAATGATTTTGGACTCCCACCTCACACCATGCACAAAAATTAACTTGGGGCATCTCATTGGCTTGGTCGGTAGAGCATCTCAGAGTTGTGTGTTTGAGCCCCACATTGGGTGTAGAGATTATTTTATTTTATTTTTTAAGATTTTATTTATTTATTCATGAGAGACACAGAGAGAGAGGCAGAGACACAGGCAGAGGGAGAAGTAGGTTCCCTGCAAGGGGTTGGGGGGAGCCTGATGCAGGACTCCATCCCAGGACCCCAGGATCATGACCTGAGCCAAAGGTAGACACTCAACCACTGAGCCACCCAGGGGCCCCTAGAGATTTTTTTTTTTAATTTTAATTGTTACAAAATTAACTCAAAATCAGTCAAAGACCTAAATGTTAGAGCTGAAAATATAAAGTTCTTGCAGCCTGGCTAGCTCAGTCAGTATAGCTTGTGACTCTTAATCTTAGAGTACTGAGTTCAAGCCCCATATTTGGGTAGAATTTATTTTTAAAGAGTATTAAAAATAAAATATAAAATTCTCATTATAAAACAGGTGTAAATTTTTATGACCCAGATTTGGCAATGGATCTCTAAATATGACAATAAAAGCATGAGCAAAAGAATTACAAACACGAATCAAGCTCCATCAAAATTAACTTTTGTTTTTCAAATGACACCGTCAGGAAAGTGAAAAGACAACCTATAGGAGAAAATATTTGTAAGTCATTTATCTGATAAAAAGTTTGTATCTAGAATATATAAAGAACTCTTACAATCTAATAATAACAAGATAACAACTTTACATCCACTAGGATGACTATTATTTAAAAAAAAAACAGAAAATAACAAGTGTTAACAAAAATATGAGAAACTGGAACCCTTGTAAGTTGGTAATATAAAATGTTTCAGCCACTGTGGAAAACAGTATTTTTGTTCCTAAAAAATAAAACATAGAATTACTAAATGATCCAACAATTCTACTTCTGAGTATATACTGAAAAGAAGTGAAAGCAAGGACTTGAGCAGTTATTTTGTACACCCATGTTCATAGCAGTATTTTTCACAATAACCAAAAGGTAGAATAACTCACATGTCAATCAACAAGCAAATGAATAAATGAAATGTGGCACATACATACAATATTATTCAGCCTTAAAAAGGAAGGTCATTTTGACATATGCTACAAAATAGATGAATCTTGAAGTCATTATGTTAGGGGAAATAAGTCAGTCACAAAAGGACAAATATTGTAAGATTCCACTTACATGAGGTTTCTAGAGTAGTCAAATGCATAGAGACCACATAGAATGGTGGTTGCCAGAGACTGGGGGAAGAGAAGACAGTTAGTATTTAATGGGTACAGGGTTTTGGTTGGGGAAGATGAAAAGTTCTGAAAATGGATGGTGGCAATGGTTACACAATAATATGAATATATTTAATGCCACAGAAATGTACACTTAAAAACGGTTAAAATGGTAAACTTTATGTTTTGTATATTTTACCACAACAAAAAAGTAAGACAACCCAATTTAAAAATGAACAAAGAATCTAAATAAACATTTCTCTAGTAAAAATATGCTAATGGCAAAAAGAATATGAAAAGATGTTCAGTATCACTAACCATCAGGAAAATGTAAATCAAAACCAGAATAAGATACCATTTCATACCTACTAGGATTGCAATGACCAAAAAGACAGATAATAAATAAGGGTGCCTGGCTGGCTCAGTCAGTAGAGCATGTGACTTTTGATTTCAGGGTTATCAGTTTGAGCCCCATGTTGGATATAGAGATTACTTAAAACTAAAATCTTTTTTTAAAAAAGGTTTTATTTATTTATTTGAGAGAGAGGGAGCCCAAGCAAGGGGAGGCATAGAGGGAGAGGGAAAAGCAGACTCCCCACTGAGCACAGAGGCTGACATGGACTCAATTCCAGGACCCTGAGATTATGACCTGCGCCAAAGTCAGGTGCTTAACCAACTGAGCAGCCCAGGCTGCCCTAAAAATAAAATCTTTGAAGAAAAAAAAAGACAGATAATAACAGGCATTGATGAAGAGGAGGAGTAATTGGAACCCTCATATATTGCTGGTGGGAATGTAAAACGCTGTAGCCTTTGTGGAAAATATTATGACAGTTCCTCCAAAGGCTAAACACAGAATCACCAGATGACCCAGCAAATCTATAGCTAGATTTGAGAAATGAAAACATGCGTACACAAATACTGATAGCAGCATTATTAGTAATAGCCAAAGAAAGACAGAATCAACTCTAATGTCCATCAATCGATGAATGGATAAATAAAATGTGGGATGTTCATGCAATCAAATATTACTCATCAGTATAAAGAAATGAAGTACTAATACATGCCATAACATAACATGAATCTTGCAAACTCTGTGCTGAGTAAAAGGAGCCAGTCATAAAAGACCACATATCATATGATTCCATTTATATGAAATATCCAGAATAGGCACACCTATAGATATGGAAAGTAGATTAGTGGCTGTCAGAGGCTTGGGAGGGTTGAAACAAAATGGAAAATGACCGCTAATGGATATAGGGTTTCTTTCTGAGGTAACAAAAATATTCTAAAATGGATAATTGTGATAGTTTACAACTAAATTAAACCATTTATTTGAACTAAAAACCATTTATTTGTAGGTGAATTGTATGGCACGTGAATTAATAATCTTTCTTAAAAAATAGAGATGAGGGGCACCCGGGTAGTTCAGTCAGTTGGGCATCCAACTCTTGACTTTGGCTTGGGTCATGATCTCAGGGTGGTCAGATCAAGCCCCAAGTTGGGCTCTACACTCAGAGTGGAATTTGCTTGAGAGTCCCTCACCCTCTGCCCTTTCCCCAGCTCACACACATAAGCAAGTGCTCACATTTTTTTTCTTTCTCTCTCCGGAAAAAAAAAAGAGATGAAAAATTTTTTTTCAAATATTTTATTTATTTATTCACGAGAGACCCACAGAGAGAGGCAGAGACATAGGCAGAAGGAGAAGTAGGGAGCCGGATGTGGGACTCAATCCCAGGACCCTGGGAACATGACCTGAGCCAAAGGCAGACACTCAACTACTGAGCTACACAGGTGCCCAAAGAGGTAAAATTTTTTAAAGAGAGACACTTTAGGTATATACAAATATAATCTCTCTCTATATATATATATCTAATAGATGATAGAAAAAAAGAGAGAAGATAGATAAATAGATCGATTGATCTCCAATACATATTAAGTGAATCAAGGTGCAGTGAAATGGTACCAGTTCTCCTAAAAAGAGGAAAAATTAGATACATATCCACAATTGCTTATATATGCAGTTTACCTCCATTACTTTTCTCAACCAGGGTTTACAGAAGAAAACCCTATTGAAAATTATTTGTGTGACTATTCTCTCAATTCTTCCAAGAACTGCAAAAAAACTAATGCCATTCTAGTTGCAGGGGGGACAAATTTATTCATTACATACAACGGATGCTTTAGGCATTAGGGCTGGGCTGCAAAAGGATAAACAAGAAACTGAAAACGCTCATTGCCACTGGGAGATGAATGTGAGAGAAATATTTCCGGGTATGCTCTTTTATAACTTTTGAATTTTGAACCAAAAAGGAAATGATACAAGAATTTAAAATAAGTTTATTTATGAAAAAAGGAAGAAAAATTAAACTAAAGCTGGATATAAGAATTAATGAAGTATACTTTTTTCTTATAAGACAGTAGATACTATGATGGTTGAGGGGGTTGGGCAAAATGGGTGAAGGGTAGAGGGAGATACAGGCCTACAAAAATAGAAGGATAATTCACACATGTGTTTTTTAAAAAGTAGGTACTAAAGCTTGTTTACTAGCTGAGGGCAAGATTCTATGAAGGAGATAGAAAGGTTGAAGAAATAAAAAAAAAGGAGAAATAATTTTGGCCTAATCAGGATCCTGTAGAGATGGGAGGATATAGACTCTGAGCACAGGTAGCAGGATTAGCTTTTCACAGAAGGAGGGAGACAGGAAAGGCTGAGCACAAACATAACTAAATTTTGAAGTAGAGGAGCTGGTATTTAGCTTCAATTTTCTTTTTTTAAAAATATTTTTTTTATTTATGAGAGACACAGAGAGGCAGAGACATAGGCAGAAGGGGAAGCAGGCTCCCTGCAAGGAGCCTGATGTGGGACTCGATCCTGGATTCCTGGATCCCGAGATCACGCCCTGGGCCGAAGGCAGAAGCTCAACCACTGAACCACCCAGGCATCCCTTCAATTTTCTTTTTGAAGGGGAGGCAAGAACATCTTCAGAAAGGGAAGGAACAGAGACGGAGCAGGCAACCTGAGAAGAGAGGTGAGAGAAGGTTTGAAACAGCATCTATTGGGATTGGGAGCAAAAGCTGCCTGGTTACAGTAAAAGCACTGATAGGTCATTGTGGTTCCACTATATTTCACTGGGGCATTGTGCATTTCACCTGGGGCTCCACATTTCAGGAGACCCACTGCCCACAGCTACAGTGTACATTTGGGTCAAGGCAGTCAAGATGGAAAGCTTTCGAGTGGTTCCTGGGTGGCTCAGTTGGCTAAGCATCAGACTCCTGATTTCAGCTCAGGTTGTGTCTCACAGTAATGAAGAATAGTTAGAAGAAAGGCAGGGACAAGCCCCTACCCACCCTCTGCCCTAAGAGGAAATCACTCTTAAAAGGATTTTACACCATGGGACACCTGGGTGGCTCAGCGGTTGGGCATCTGCCTTCAGCTCAGGGTGTGGTCCTGGGGCCCCAGATCCAGTCCTGCCTCCGGCTCCCTGCATGGAGCCTGCTTCTCTCTCTGCCTGTGTCTCTGCCTCTCTCTTTCTGTGTCTCTCATGAATAAATAAATAAAATCTTTTTTAAAAAAGGATTTTACACCAGCATGGAAGGAGTCCTCCACCATTTCCCACGTGATAGGTAGATGACAAAAACCTGATTGGATAATAGGCACATGGAGGGTTAATCAGATCAAAACAGCCAGCCAACAAGCCCATAAAAACCCCTAGATCTAAATGCCAAGTTGGCAACCTTCTCTGGTCCCCTCCCTCTTTGGGAGCTTTGTACTATGGCTCAGTAAGCTTTACTATCACTCAATAAACTTTGCTGCCCACCACTCTTCATCTGATCTTCATTCTTCAAAGTGGCATGACCAAGAACCGCAGACACTAAAGGGGAAGAAATCCTGTAACACTGGGGTGCCTGGGTGGCTCCGTTGGTTAAACATCTGCCTTTGGCTCAGGTCATAATCCCAGGGTCCTGGAATTGAGCCCCATATTGGGCACCCTGCTAAGCAGGGAGCCTGTTTCTTCCTCTGTTCCTCCTCCTGCTCCTGTGCTCTCTCTCTCAAATAAATAAGTAAAATCTTTAAAAATAAAAAAAAAATCTTAAAAAAAAGAAATCCTTGGGCAGCCCCAGTGGCACAGCGGTTTAGCGCCACCTGCAGCCTGGGATGTGATCCTGGGGACCCAGGATCAAGTCCCATATCGGGCTTCCTGCAGGGAGCCTGCTTCTCCCTCTGCCTGTGTCTCTGCCTCTCACTTAGCTCTCTCTGAATGAATAAATAAATAAATCTTAAAAAAAAAGAAATCCTTTAACAGTGGTTGTGGTCCCCACGTGGGGCTCTGTACTTAGCATGGAGTCTGCTTGAGATTCTCTCTCTCCCTCTGCCCCTCCCCGATTCTCTAAAATAAATAAATAAAATCTTTAAAAAAAAAAACGGTAAGTTTTCCAGAAACACCATCACATGAGTACTTGCTGAAAAAGCTAGAACTTTTGAGTATAAATAAAGTGAATCTAAGAAGGGGCAGATGAGGGATCCCTGGGTGGCGCAGTGGTTTGGCGCTTGCCTTTGGCCCAGGGCGCGATCCTGGAGACCCGGGATCGAATCCCACATCAGGCTCCCGGTGCATGGAGCCTGCTTCTCCCTCTGCCTGTGTCTCTGCCTCTCTCTCTCTCTCTCTCTCTCTCTCTGTGACTATCATAAATAAATAAAAATTAAAAAAAAAAATTTAAGAAGGGGCAGATGAGAACGGAGCCACAGACAATGGTCAAATATGTGATGACTTGCCATATAAAAGAGGGTAGAATTAGGAGACTTTCTAACTTTAAGATTCTCTGATTTGTTCCTTACTATTGTTATCATCCCAAAAAGACTATACATATCCACTGGTTGATGAATAAATCTTTATAAGGACTGCAAATAGCCCACTCCTGAAATGATGTGCATTAGAATGCAGTGGATTAAGGAATGAATGAAAGGGGAGAAAAGAGATAGTAAATATGACTACACTTTTCAAAAGCAGGGCTATGAAGGAAAAGCAAAAAATACATTTAGCTAAAGAGAAATTTAGAATTCAGAAGGGTACAATAATATCTAATAGCATATTTCATCAATTCAAAGATGAACATGTCTTCATGTTTTTAAAATTTCTGAAATTGGAACGCATCTTATAATTAAAGGAATCTCACAAGTGCTGTTGGCGAGGCAGCAGTGGTGATGCAGCTGTCACTGTCTGACACCTTCTGGTAAAATCAAGAAAGCACCTGTATCAACATTTGTAGAATGCGGGCACCTGGCTGGCTCAGTTGGTAGAGCATGCCACTCTCGATCTCTGGGTCGTGAGTTCGAGCCCCACACTGGGTATAGAGATTACTAATGAAAAAATTGTAGAATGGTTGTCAGCAACGTGGAAGAAAACCTTGGACAACAGAATACTTTTACCCCCATAAACTGTATATCACCAATGTTCTTAATGACAGAAAGAATAACATTATGTGGAAAATCCAGAACATGTGGACTGAGCCAAAAAGTAATTCAGAGGAGTCAAATTCCAAATGTGAAGATGGTTTAGGGTCGCCTGGGTGGCTTAGTCCATTAAGCATCCGATTGTTGATTTCAGCTCAGGTCCTGATCTCAAGGTATAAGATTGAGCCCTGGGGCAGGCTCCATGCTCAGCAGGGAGTCTGTTTCCCTCTCTCTCTCTCTCTCTCTCTCTCTCTCTCTCTCTCCCTCCCTCCCTCCCTCCCTCCCCCTCTGCTGCTCCCCCTGTTCACACTCTAGTGTGCACTCTCTCTTTCTCAAATAAATAAATAAAATCTTTTAAAAAATAAATAAAAGCAAATGTGAGGAAGTTTTAGAAATATTTTATCCAACTTATTTCATTTCAGTGTTCTTTCTCATGTGAGCACATGAGTAATATATGATAAAAATCCATTTCTAAATAAGTCATAAAGAACACTGAATAATCATAAAATATAAATTACAAAAGATAAAATAGTATTATATCACAATTTAATTGGCAGTATTTTGTTCTTTCTTACAGCTGCATAAAACAAGCACATCTTGGACAGTACCTATCAGAATACCATACAGCAGATGCAAAATAATACTCATTTATTGGGCATTAACAGATGTATTCATTCATTTATTCAACAAACATTTACTTAAGATTTACTATATGCCAGGTACTAGAAGCTAGATATACAAAGGTGAATAAAACAGACATAGTCTTCATTTTCATTGAGCTTAATTACTAAATAAGACAGTAGTTCCCAAACTGGTCCCTCAAAACTAGTTCAAAAGATGCTCTAGTAAAAAAAAAAAAAATAGCTCTGGGGCCAGATTAGTTTCAGAAATGTTGCATACTAAATTCACTTCTTTGTGATGGACATTACCACATTAAAGGGTTTTCAAAATCCTGAGGTAATAAAGTTTGCTTAATTTTGTTTTACTCTGCATATTCCAAGCTTATAAATAATATAAATCCAGAGTCAGAATTGTGATGCATACTATAAAAAGAATTCCTACAAATCAACTGGGCAAAGGACACCAACAGTCAATTCACAGAAGAAATTACACCTGAGAAACTCCTGGGTGGCTCAGCAGTTGAGCGTCTCATCTGCCTTCAGCCCAGGGCGTGATCCTGGAGTCCCGGGATCAAGTCCTACATCAGGCTCCCTGCAGAGAGCCTGCATCTCCCTCTGCCTATGTCTCTGCCTCTGTGTGTGTGTGTGTGTGTGTCTCTCCATGAATAAATAAATAAAATCCTAAAAAAATTGCATCTGAAAAAATGCTTAACCTCACTCACATTTAAGAAATACAAAGTAAAACAATGACAGACCAGGCTTCTGGCCATCTTATTGGCAAAAATAGAAAATGACAGTGTTGTAAAGATGTGGGGAAGAAGATATTCCCACTCACTGCTAGCTGGAGTGTGGAGTGGGTCAATGTATTAACAGTGCAATTTGGCAATATCTATCAATTTTACTTCTATGAATTTCTCCTATAGAAATACTTACACAAGTGCTCAAAGATGCATATATAAAGGATGTTCACTGCAGCATTGTTTGAAGAGTGAAAAGCTGGAAAGAATCCAAATGTCTATCCACTGGGCATTGAATAAACTATATTGCATTCACACAAAGGTCTACCATGAAACCATTATAAAGATAAGAGAGTTCTAATTGAAGATCCCTGACTAAAGATATGTGCTTACTTACTTCCATTTTGACACCCCATTAAAATGGTAATAAAGGAATAAGCCCTTAATAGTGAAGAAAATGGGCTTAACCAACTTCTGGAAGATTTGAAATGTGTCAACTAATGAAACAGAACAGAACAAGCCAATGTATCTGGCAGAATCCCAGCAAGGCTCCCATTTCAGAGCTGGCAAGTATTCAAGGTCGAAATAAGAAGGCAATCTGAAAGCTGGGGAGTGAATTGAAAGTCTATCTATAAAACAAATGCCACCATTGGCTCACCATGATCCCTCCACCCATTATACCCATACTCAGTATAGTTAACCTAATCTTTACCACTTAACAAAAAAGAAAGAAAAGAAAAGAGAAAAAAGAAAGGAAGAGAATTCAATAGAAACAGAATAAACACTTGGAGAAGACTGAAGGGTAGTATAGGTATTTGCACCCCATAGCAAGTGAAAATTCTTCTTTAAAAAAACAAAAAACAGGGATCCCTGGGTGGCGCAGCGGTTTAGCGCCTGCCTTTGGCCCAGGGCACGATCCTAGAGACCGGAGATTGAATCCCATGCTGGGCTCCCGGTGCATGGAGCCTGCTTCTCCCTCTGCCTGTGTCTCTGCCTCTCTCTCTCTCTCTCTCTCTCTCTCTCTCTCTGTGACTATCATAAATAAATAAAAATTTTTAAAAAAAGAACTAAAAAAAAAAATAAAAAACAAAACAAAAAAACAAAACAAAACCTTGAAGGGCACCTGGGTATCTCAGCTGATTAAGCATCTGCCTTAGGCTCAGGTCATGATCCCAGGGTTCTGAGATCAAGTTTCCGCCCACATCGGGCTCCCTCTTCATCAGGGAGCCTGCTTATCCCTCTTCCTCTGCCTCTCTCTCTCTCTCAAATAAATAAATAAAATCTTAAAAAAAATCTTGGGGCTCCTGGGTGGCTCAGGTGGTTAAGTATCTGACTCTTGATCTCAGCTCAGGTCTTAGTTTCAGGGTCTTGAGTTCAAGCCTTATGCTGAGCTCCACAGTTGTGGAGCCTACTTAAAAAAAAAAATAAAATAAATTCTAAAACTTACTTATCTATTTTTTAATTAAGCTCTACACCCAACATGGGGCTCAAACTCATGAGATTAAGAGTTGTATGCTAAAAAAAAGAGAGTTATATGCTCTACCAACTGAGCCAGCTAGGTGCCTTAAGTGATAACTCTTCTTAATCTGGCATTTGGAGACTCCAGCCTAAAGACAGCTTCCAAACACAAGTCTACAGAAAAGGTTGCTTGCTAGTCATAATCTCTGACCAGTTACACTGATGTATATAGTCCAATCCCTTATTCAGAGGAGAGATCTAGTGAGAAAGTGGATCTACATACATGAAGTGGAAGAACCTATATCAATGAACTATTCTTTCATTTATAAAAAGACTATAAGAAATGTGAAGAAAAACAGTATTAAAGGGGCTCCTGGCTGCCAAGATCAAGAGTCACATGCTCCACTGACTGAGCCAGCCAGGTATTCCAAAATCAGATTTCTCATTAACAACACGAAATGTTAAAATAACACTTTAAAATTCTGAGGGAAAACTACCCTGAACCTAGAATTTAAAACCTAGCCAAGAGGTATCCCTGGGTGGCTCAGCGGTTGAGCAACCTGCCTTCAGCCCAGGGCATGATCCTGGAATCCCGGGACCCAGTCCCACATCGGGCTCCCTGCATGGAGCCTGCTTCTCCCTCTGCCTGTGTGTCTGCCTCTCTCTCTCTCTCTCTCTCTCTCTCTCTCTCATGAATAAATAAATAAAATCTTTTTTAAAAAGTTTTAAAATAAATAAATAAATAAATAAATAAATAAATAAATAAATAAAACCTAGCCAAATCACCAATCAAGTAGGAGCACAAAAAGATATTTTCAAAGATGTAAGGACTCAAAAGAATACCTCCATATATACCTTTTCTTTATATGTTACTTGAAGATATACTCCAATAAAACTAGGGTAAATCCCAAAAAGAAAAACACAAGAAATAATTGATTTAACTCTTAAATCCAGGGACAAAAAAAACTCCAAGATAACTGTGAAGTAGGCCTGGAAAGCAATCATTTCAACTTATAAGAATTTAGGGTTCTGGGACGCCTGGGTGGCTCAGCGGTTGAGCATCTGCCTTTGGCTCAGGCATGATCCTGGAGACCCGGGATCGAGTCCCACACCTGGCTTCTTGCAAGGATCCTGCTTCTCCCTCTGCCTGTGTCTCTGACCCTCTCTCTCTCTCTTTCTGTGTCTCCCATGAATAAATAAATAAAATCTTTAAAAAAAGAATTTAGGATTCTGGGGTGCCTGAGTGGCTCACTCAGTTAAGCATCTGCCATTGGTTCAGGTCATGATCCCAGGGCCCTGGGATTGAGCCCCACATTAGGCTCTCTGCTCAGCAGGGAGTGTGCTTCTCCCTCTGCCCCTCCCTCTGCTCATGCTCTGTCTGACACGCACTCTCTCTCAAATAAATATAAATATAAATATAAATATAATTAAAATCTTTTAAAAATTTAGGGTTCTACAGAAATAAAGTCTTCAGGGAGAATGATGTCTATTCCAAGTGATAGATTAAGAAACCAGAAAACATGAATGATTCGAAGAAATCATCTCTTTCCTCAAAAAGAAAATATAAAAGGCAATTAGAAGCTCTAGTAAAAAGGAACAAAAACTATATAAGAAAACAGTTACACTGGGAAACGAACTAGGGGTGGTGGAAGGGGAGGAGGGCGGGGGGTGAGGGTGAATGGGTGACAGGCACTGAGGGGGGCACTTGATGGCATGAGCACTGGGTGTTATTCTGTATGTTGGCAAATTGAACACCAATAAAAATAAATTTATTATTAAAAGAAAAAATAAAACAGTTACAGAAATATGAAGCAAGGGCAGCCCGGGTGGCTCAGCGGTTTAGCGCCATCTTCAGCCCAGGGCATGATCCTGGAGACCTGGGATCCAGTTCCACATCGGGCTCCCGGTGCATGGAGCCTGCTTCTCCCTCTGCCTGTGTCTCTGCCTCTCTCTCTCTCTGTGTGACTATCATAATTAATTAATTAATTAATTAATTAATTAAAAAAAGAAATATGAAGCAAGATTTCCATTTCTGGTTATATGGTAGACTGGGTATCTGAACCACCACAGAAAACCACTTAAGAGACTAGATAAAACATAGAACACCTTATTAAAAGCATCAAAGAACTGGTAAGATAGTAAGGAATTATTAAGATAAAATTAAAAAGCACCCTGTAAAGACATGGTGCAATGAAGCTACTTTTGTCCTAGACAAACCCAGTAACCTTCAGCTAAAATATTCATGGACTCCTAGGTCCATCCCAGGTAGAGAGTCTTTAAAAAGGTCCTCTTTCGAAAATGAGTGAAAATATCAGTGAGGGTGACAAAACATGAGCGACACCTAACTCTGGGAAACAAACAAGGGGTAGTGGAAAGGGAGGTGGGTGGGGGGTTGGGGTGACTGGGTGATAGGCACTGAGGGGGGCACTTGGCGGGATGAGAACTGGGTGTTATGCTATATGTTGGCAAATTGAACTCCAATAAATTTTTTTTAAAAAAAGGTCCTCTTTCTGTACCCCTGGGTTTTAGCTAGATCCTGAAAGGACTAAACCTTAGGGCAAACTAGAAGGTAACCTCATCAAACCATACTTTCCCAGCTCCAGAGGACTGAAAGAAAGGTTGCTTTGGCTTTGAACAGAGCAGAGGAGAGAATCATGTTTTTGAGAAACTGAACAATAAGATGGCCCTTGCACAAGTTTACAGCTCAAATACACAACATCTGGTGGTTCAAAAAACTTAATTTAGTTTACATGGTCCCAGACCATTACCCATAAGTCCCTAGCAGAAGCAAACATAAACACGTTTCTGAAAGTAAGGCCTTTTACCAGAGGCCTCAAAGACATTATCACAAGTAATTTTTTTATGAAAGAGGTTTTTTCAATTGTATTTATTTATTCCTGAGAGGCACAGAGAGGCACATATGCAGAGGGAGAAGCAGGCTCCCTGCAAGAAGCCCAATGTGGGACTTGATCCCAGATCCCAGTATCACACCCTGGGCCAAAGGCAGACGCCCAAACTGCTGAGCCACCTAGGTTTCTCCTCTTTTCTTCTTTTAAAAAGATTTTATTTATTTATTTATTTATTTATTTATTTATTTATTTATTCATGAGAGACACAGAGAGAGAGGCAGAGACATAGGCAGAGGGAGAAGCAGGCTCCCCATAGGGAGCCTGATGCAGGACTGGGTCCCAGGACTCCAGGATCATGCCCTGAGCTGAAGGCAGATGCTCAACCAGTGAGGCACCCAGGCACCCCAAGAATTTTCTTTTTTTAAAAAAAGGATTTATTTATTTATTTATTTATTTGAGAGAGACAGAGTGCGAGAGAGATCTCAAGGAGAGAGAGGAGCAGAGGAGAGAATCTCAGAATAGACTTCCTGCAAATTGTGAAGCCCAAAGACCTTGATCCCAAATTCTACAACTCACAAGATTATGACCTGAGCTGAAACCAAGAGTTGGGCACTCAAATGACTGAGCCACCCATGTGCCTCTATCACAATTTTCTGAGGAAAATGAGCAGCTGTCAAAAATTAGTAAAATAGACATTTCTCTAACCAGAAAAGTTATTTTAAAAAATATACTGCTGTTGAATCATTGTATTTGTATACCTGAAATTAATATGACACTGTATGTTCTCTATACTGGAATTAAAATTAAAAACTTTAGGGGTAAAAAAAAAACAAAACCTTTAGGGGTGCCTGGCTGACTCAGTTGGTGGATTATGAGACTCTTGACCCCGGGTTGTAAGTTTGAGCCCCATGTTGGGCGTAGAGATTACTTAAAAATAAAGTCTTTCTAAAAAAGCTTTAAAAAATATTGAAAATACCATTTTTTGACAAGGATGTGGAGTAATCTGAACTCTGATAACTCTGATCATTACTAATAGCAAAGTAAATTGGTACAACCACTTTGGAAAACTATTTGACAATACCTAATGAAGCTAAACATATAACTATTCTATGATTCAGCAATTCCACTTCTGGGTAAATTCAACAGAAATTAGTGCATATATTCATCAGAAAACATGTACAAGAATATTCATAGTGGCTTTATTCATAATAGTATGACATTAGAAATTATCCAAATGCCGATCAATGGGAGAATAAATGAATAAATGATGGCATATCCACACAAAGGAATATACTCAGCTTTAAAAGGGGACAGACTATTGATACAGGCAATAACATGAATGAATCTGAAAAACATGCTAAACAAAAGAATTCAGATACAAAAAGTACACACTGTTCAATTCCATTTATATGACATTCTACAAAAAGCACATCTACGGTGATGGGAAACAGATGATGAATGGTTTCCTGTTGCCATGGGGGTGGTGAGGGGAAATACTGACTGGGAAGGGCACAAAGGGATTTTCTGGGATGATAGAAATGTTCTCCCTTGATGGTGGTGGTGGTGGTGACACAGGTGTATTCACTTGTCAAAACTCATCAAACTGTACATCTAGAAATATACATTTTATTATATGTAAATACTACTTCAAAAGTTGGTTAAATTGCTTTGAATATATATATATAAGAAAATAATAATTGCAACTAAAACTCAATGGACAGGATAATTCTTGGAAGGTGGAAAGGTGGCATAGTTTTTTAATCCCCCAAGTCCTTTTTTGCTTTTGTTTTCATTTTTTTTTTAAGAGAGAGAGTGCATGAGCATAAATGTAGGGTGGGCAGAGGAAGTGAGAGAAAGAATACTGAGTAGCCTCCATGTCCAGCACAGAGCCTGACTTGGGGCTCCATC
Organism: Vulpes lagopus; assembly: GCF_018345385.1. Taxonomy (NCBI): domain Eukaryota; kingdom Metazoa; phylum Chordata; class Mammalia; order Carnivora; family Canidae; genus Vulpes; species Vulpes lagopus. Next base: position 54,890,585 of record NC_054848.1, read on the forward strand.
TCATGACCCTGAGATCACAACCTGAGACAAAATCAAGTCAGACACTCAACTGACTGAGCCACCCAGGCATCCCAAGTCCTTCTTTAAAAACAGAAAATATGATAGCAATTTCAAAAACCTATGGAGAATATCTGCAACAAAACTAGGTAACAAGATGACCCCTAAAATATGAAAAAGGGGCACAAATTACCAACAGCTACAAACATGTATGGAATCAGCAATTGTACAAAAGGAAGCAGAAGAAAGCAGTGGGGCATCTGACATGCCAGAGAATCACCAAATAGCCAAAGTTACTTTTGGAGAGTTTAGAAGGCCAATTTTAGGACAACAGTGAAAGTGGGAGAAGTTTTTTCATATTTCAATATTAGGGCAGTGGTAAAACCTAAAGAGGGTAGAATAATCTGGGCCTAGAGCAATGTGAGACCCCTGAACACTCAAAACTAATCAGCAGAAGTTCCATTCCAGGACAAAGCTCCACACTGAGGATAAACTGCTGGCAATAGAACCCAAACTACACAATATAGCAAGAAAGGCCCAGATGAAAATAGGGGAGGTGAGCAGCACCAGGTTATAATTTTTTTTAATATTACACAAAAGCAACAGAAGAGGGAGCTCAAAAGCCATGAAGGTAAAGAATCTACTTCAAATTCAGCCTCCTAAAATTAAAGACTTTTACATATAAAAATTAGCAACAGAAAAAGATAAAGGTCACATTTATAGTAAAAAAGAGTAAGGATAATAACACCCTTTGACAATGAAAACATAGCAGAAATATTACACTACAAAATATGAAAGCTACTATTTTAAAACAACTAAAAAGACATTAAGAAAAAGATGCAAGATATAAAAGAACAACAGAAATCAGAATTAGAAAAACTCAAAAGTTAGATATTAGAACTAAGGAAAGAATTGGAAATATAGGAATATATCAGAATTAAATTCTAAACTAGGAGTATAAGAGCAAATAAACTCAACACACAATGCCCTAAGAGAATCAGAAAATGAAAAGAAGAAACTTTTTTTAAACCAGAAAAAAAAGACATAAAAAGGATTTGAGGAAAAGCTATAAATTTAGAAGATAGTTAAAGAAAATCCAACATACATAGAAGAAAATCAAAGCAAGAGAACAGAATGAATAATAACAAATATAAGAAAGTTTTCTTGAGGTGCCTGGCTGACTCGGTTGGTGGAGAATGAGACTCTTGACCCTTGTTGTAGATTTGAGCCCCTCATTGGATGTAGAGATTACTTAAAAATAATACAATCTGTTAAAAAAAAAGTTTTCTTGAAATAGCTCTTAATAAAGACTTGACACAACATTTAGGATTGTGTAACTGAGAAAATTGACCCCAAATGACCAAATCATAAAATTAGCAGACTTTAAAGAAAAAAATTTTACATATGCAGGCAAAGAAAACAAGGGAAAGAAAATCAGCCAGTCATCAGATACATTGGCAGCAATGGCTTATCCCAGAAGAAAATAAAGGTACGTACACATAAAAATATGTGAGCCAAAGATTTTATATCCAGCCAAACTGACTGATATGGGTTGAACTGTGTTCACTAAAAATTCATATGTTGAAGCCCTAACTCCCAGTAACTCAGAATGTGACCATAATCGGAGACAGGACCTTTAAAAGGTGATGAAGTTAAAATGAGGCCATTAAGGTAGGTTATAATCCAATCTGATTGGTGTTCATATAAGAGGAAACTTGGGCACACAGAAATACCAAGGATGTGCAGGCACACAATAAAGACTGTGAAGGTGATCATCTGCAAGCCAAGTAGACAGGCCTCAGAACAAATCAAACCGGCCAACATTTTGGTTTTGGACTTGTAGCCTCCAGAACTGAGAAAATGAATTTCTGTTGTTTAATTCACCCAGTCTGTGATATTTTGTTATGACAGCCCTAGCAAACTAACACACTAACTTTCTAAAATAGAACCTATAAACTATTATCAACATGCAATCACACAGAAAAGACTGCTCTCATGAACACTTCCTGAGGAATATAATAGAGAATAAACCTCAGAAAACCAAAATAACTAGAAAAACATTGACATTAAGTACTGGTAGTGAACTCTAAATAAATATAACACACACACACAGAACTAAGATTCAGTGAAAGTTCTAGTTAATATTATAGTATGTAATTTCTGCAAAGGCAGGAAAATAGAGAGGGGATACACAAAAAAAAAATTTTAAGTAGTTTTTGCAACCATATTGGTGGTAGTAGTATTAATATTGTTATTCTGAGACAGCTGAGAATGTAAGTGGGATAAAGCAAATGAGTAATTCTGTGATAATCTATTCCTATTATCCCCTATTTCTTTGGGAACCAAGATCTTCCTTTCTTTCTTAAAAGAAAGGAGATTCAGATATAAGATAAAAATTAAGGAAAACCCTGTAGGCCTGAATTTGAATTAAAGCATCATGGTAAACTCAGGAGGCATTTTTCTTAAAATGCTTAGAAACAATGACCAGCCCTGTAGCTTTGAGCACTGCTAGCATCCAGAATGTGCTCTTGAAATACCATTTCTCACTAAAAAGAAACCAGGGTGTTTTTTTTTTTAAAGAAGTGGTTGAATGTCGTTCTGGGACAGAAAGTGTGTAAGATGAGTCTGAAATATCAAATGTTCAAATCCATGCATTCATAATGAATCCATTTTGTTAAAAAAATAAAACTATACATATTAGCACTATGCAAAGTGCCTTATAAAAGTAAAGCAAAGAGTTAACAGGGTTTATCCCTTGGGACCAGGTTATAGAGAATTTTTCTTTCAAAGTTGCAACTTTTTAGGTCGTTTAAAATTTAATGAGCATGTATTGCTTTTGTAATTAGCAAGAACGGCAATTAAAGAAAAGCATTTAAAAGAACCGTGGTAACAGCATAGTTCTGAGGAATCAGTTTATTTTCTTTTAAAGATTTTGTTTATTCATTCACGAGAAGCACAGAGACACAGGCGGAGGGAGAAGCAGGCTCCACGCAGGGGGCCTGATGTGGAACTGGATCCTGCGACTATATGATCACGCCTGGGCTGAAGGCAGATTCTCAACCGCTGAACCACCCAGGGATCCCCTGAGGAGTCAGTTTATAAAGTGAGTCATTCTCATTGACTTAATCAAAATTAAGCAATGACTAACACGTGCACGGCTTTGATAAATAGTAAGAACAGCTTTCTTTTTTAAAAATTGTATTTATTTATTTATTTATGAGAGACACACAGAGAGAGGCAGAGACAGAGGCAGAGGGAGAAGCAGGCTCCATGCAGGGAGCCTGACGTGGGATTCGATCCCAGGACTCCCAGATCATGCCCTGAGCCAAAGGCAGATAGATGCTCAACCGCTGAGCCACCCAGGAGTCCCAAGAACAGCTTCCTAAACTGAGTTTTAGACTGTTTTTATATTGTTGTTTGAAATCCATAGTTTTGAATGGGTAGCAGGCTATTGTTAACACAAATCCATATACCCTTCCACATAGATTCTGATCAGGTGGTTTGAGGACTTAGAAAAAAAAGCAGAGCCCTGCTTTAAGTTTTAGCCGTATTTCTTCTTTCCTGCTCTGGTGGAATGGTGAAAGGCTTCACAGAAGCAACACTCTTACCTTGTACCCTGCAACCTATTTGCCAGGTATCCCCCAGTGTGTAGTCCCTAGACCAGTATCTGCAAATTCTTAGGCCCCATCCAGAGCTATGGAATCAGAATCTCTGGGGGTGGGGCCCAACAATCTGTGTTTTAATTAGCCCTCTAGGCAAGGTTGCTAGATAAAATACTAGATGGTCCAGTTAAATTTGAATTTCTGATAAACAACGAATAGTTTTTTTGTATAAACATTTGCAATATTTGGGTCATCTGGGCATTTTGTCGTTTTGGTTTCTTTGTTTTGTTTTGTTTTCTCCTAAATCTGGCAACCTGACCTCCAAGTGATTCTGATCCATGCTAAAGTTTGAAAAACACTGGGGTAAAGGAAAGAGGATGGGCCTCGGATTCAGAAAGACCTAACTCTACCACTTTTTTTTTTTTAACAATGGATGGAATCCCACAAATATGACTGGCATCTCCGTATGACAAAGGAGAGACTATAGGGGAGAGAGCCAAACAGCCTCGGGGCTTAGAGAAAAATTTGGTAGCAGAAAGGGCCTGGATTACACCAGAATATTCAAGCACGCTCTGAGGGGCTGCTATGCTAGTGCCCATGGGGTGCTGTTCTCATACAAAACACAACTTTGGCCTTACAAGCTGTAAGGGCTGCGGTAGGGGAGGAAGTGGGGGATACAGGGAAGGGAGAAACAAAAATCTACAACCAAAAGGAAGGAGTAGTACAAAAGGCACAGGAAAAGTGCTAAGATTTAGATTTGTCAGTTATTGCTCTTAACAAGTTCCCTATTACTGACTTTGTAGGGAGAAAAGTCTGGGTAAGAGTCGCTCTTTGAGTATAAAGAGGCCCAAAGAGGCCCCTGGGCAGCACTGTCCCCCTTCTGTGAGCCTCTAAAGCACTGGTTCTCAACCAGGGGTGGTCTTAACCCCTGGCATTGTCTGAAGACTGTTTTGGTTGTCACAATGCAGTAGGTGGGAAGCATGTGCTACTGACACCTAGTGGGCAGAAGCCAGAGATACTGATGAACATCTTAGGAAGCAGAGGACAGCACCCTCACAACAAAGAATTATTCAGCTGTATATATAGTGTTTCAAGCCTAAAAAAAGCCTGCTCTAAAGCAGATCAGGGAAGAGAAAGAACCACCCTCTTTGCCACAGTCTCACTCCTTACCCCAGACCACTGACCCTCCTCTAGAATGAAACATTTGCACTGCCTACTAGAGACTTTTATGCATGTACATTCCTGTAAATCTGAACTTGAGCAAGCTATTAAATTCTGCAAGCTTTGATATCCTAATCCGCATGATATAATTTATTCACCTCCTAAATTATTGCAGGGATTAAATGAGGTGATTTAATGGTTTAGATTCAAATATTTATTGAACACCTACTGTGTGTGACAGAGGTTGAGGGTACAGACACAGTTCTTGCTAGTAAAGATTTAAGTCTAGTGAGTTTAATGACACATAGTAGATTTCCTTTTTCTTTTAAGATTTTTATTTATTCCTGAAAGACACACAGAGAGAGGCAGAGACATAGGCAGAGGGAGAAGCAGGCTGCCTGCGAGGAGCCCGATCTAGGACTTGATCCCAGGACTCTGGGATCACAACCTGAGTCCAAGGCAGATGCTCAAACGCTGAGCCATCCAGGTGTCCCTAGATTTTCCTAGATTTTCCCTAGATTTTCAAACAAAGGCTAATTTCTTTTTTTTTAAAGAAAGTTTTTTATTTTTATTTATTTTTAAATTTTTATTTATGATAGTCACACACAGAGAGAGAGAGAGGCAGAGACACAGGCAGAGGGAGAAGCAGGCTCCATGCACCAGGAGCCCGACGTGGGATTCGATCCGGCGATCCGGGAGACGGATCGCGCCCTGGGTCAAAGGCAGGCGCCAAACCGCTGCGCCACCCAGGGATCTCCCACAAAGGCTAATTTCCTTCATACTCAGCCCCCACCCATATCCTTCCCTTTCATTATTATCAGACAAGGGTACTAATCCTCTCTTCCTTTACCAGAGAACTGGAAGGAAGAGTAGAATTAATACCTATTATGAAGAGGAGCTATATTGCCAATTTGTGCCATTTTGCTAATGCTTATAATCATTAATTCTAAATATAGCACTGAAGTCAATGTATTGTTTTTAACAATCAAAAGAAAAAAAACAATCAAAAGAAGTTCTGTTAGCTAGTTAAAACTGGCATCTACTCTGTTCTCAAAATTGACTATTATCCTTGAATATGGCCAGGAAATAAAAGCCAAGCCCACCCTCTTTCTGACCTTGACTTGCATGGCTCCTGCATCCTGCTCTGGCAGGACTTCAGTAAGCAAGGTGAGGCTGTTAGAGTATCAGAAAATTTAGGTCCTCTCTGAGGGCACCTGGCTGGCTCCATTGGTAGAGCATGTGACTCTTGATCTTGTGGTTGTGAGTTCAAACCTCATGCTGGGTGCAGAGATTACTCCAAAATAAAATCTTTTTTAAAAAAGAAAGAAAATGTACATACTCTCCCAAGAGTTCTGACTCACTCATAAAATGAGATGACAGAAAGGGAGGACTCGAGGGTCATATCTAGGTTTGGGGATTGAGCAACTAATTGATAGTAATGCCATTGACTAAGATTGGAAAGTCTTGGGGAGAAGCAAGTTTCGAAGGGAAATCAGAAGTTCCACTTCAGACTTTTTTTTTTTTAATCTCTCCCTCTGGTCTCTCTACCCTCTTCTCTCAACCTGTATAAATGATCAAGTCTCTTCTTTCTTAAAACAAATGTAGCCCTCCCCAAACCTTAAAGTCCCTTTAACTGCTGCCCTTTCTTCTTCCCTTTAGTCTCACACTCCTTTAAAGGATCATCTATGCTTCACTATACCTACACTTCCTCACTTCCTAGTCTCTTCTCAGGCCCCCTGCATTCTGGTTTCTGCCCCCACCATATTACTGAAATTGCACTCCTTCAGGTGACAATTAATGCCCTAATTGCAAAATCTAATGGGTACTTTTCAGTCCTAACTTCACAAGACCTCCCTATAGCCTTTGATCCTGGCTAATCACATCCTCCTCTTTGAAAAATCTCTCCTCCTTCAGCTTCTAGGGCATCACTCTCTGTTGCTTCTCTTTCTCTGTAACTTTTCTTCTCACATTCTTCCTGACTCCTCTTCTATCTGCTGTTTGAATGTTGGATTTGCAGAGGTTCTATTCAGCTCTTTTCTCACTTTACACTGTTTCGAAGGGTGAGCCTATCTTTTACATCACATTTAGATGATTTTGGCTCTCACCTGTAAACTGTCAATTGCCAATTTACTAAATCCCTACTCCAATTCTCTTTGGAACAACAGACTCATATTTTGAGTTGCCTACTAGATAGGTCATCTAGATGCTCCTAGATACTACAAATGCAACAAGTTCAGAATTCAATTCCAAACAATTTACAGAAGAAATTCAGATTGCCAAAAACATGAAAAGACATCCAACCTTACCTAGAAAACAGGAAGATGCAAATTAAAGCAATACATGCAATAATTCTCACAAAGACTGGCACAAATTAATTAATGAGATTAATTAATCTCAATCTCATTAATTAATTAGAATAATTACATTCAATGTAGGTGAAGATTAAGGAAAACAGGCTGCTGGTACAAGTATGACTTGCTATAACCTTTTGGGAAAGTAATCTGGCATTAACTATTAAAAAAATAAAATACAGGGGTGCCTGGCTGGCCCAGTAGGCAGAACATGTGACTTTTTTTAAATTATAGTTTTCTTTTTTTAAAAAAGATTTTATTTATTTATTCATTCATAGAGATACAGAGAGAGAGAGAGTAGCAGAGACACAGGCAGAGGGAGAAGCAGGCTCCATGCAGAGAGCCTGACGTGGGACTCGATCCAGGGTCTCCAGGATCATGCCCTGGGCTGCAGGCTGCGCTAAACCGCTGCGCCACAGGGGCTGCCCAGAACATGTGACTTTTGATCTCAAGGTTATGAGTTCAAGACCCACATTGGGCACAGAGCTTATTAAAAAATCAAATTAAATAAAAATATAAAAAACATACATGTCCCTTATGTATCAGAGAAATTGAAATACAGGTCCATAGAGTACATGTACAAGGATGTGAGCACAAACGTTGTTTGTGTTAATAGGAAGTTGGAAGCAATCTGCTTGCCCATCACTAGAAAAGTGGATAGGGCAAATGTGGTAGTTATATACCTTGGAGTACTATGCAGCAGTTAGAAGTAATTCCTTAGACATATACACATGGCAACAGGAGTGGCTTTTACAACAGAGTGCTGAATAGCAACAACAACAAAATTGGGATGCCTAATGCAATATGATTTATGTAAATTAAAATAACACACACATAAAAACAAATTTCATTTATAAGAATACAAACAAAATAACACATTAAGGAATGGTTGCTTGTGGGGTAGAGAGGGCTTAGGGCTAAAAGAGAACATACAAATAAAAAAGGGAAGAATCTTGCATGAGCAATGATGATAATGTGCTATAAATTGAGGAATATGATTAGCTTAACCCACAGCACTAAGGAGCTCCCCTCAATTAATAACACATTCCCTTTGACCCTACAGACCATTCCCAACTTTTTTGCCACCAACAATAATGCTTCAATAAATATTTTTATATATATAGTTTTATACTGGTAATCAATATAGCCCTATTTATGTAGCATATATTTTTAATTGTGATATCTCTCCAAATTTGGAATAGTATACAGTAATTAGAAAGATTGGGTTACAGAGAGATCTATGCTAAAACATATCATAATTAAACTTCTGAAAACAAAGAAAAAAATTCTGAAGTAAGTCAAAGAGAAAAGATGAATTACTTATAGGAAACATCAATTTGAATGATAGCAGATTTCTCATCTGAAACTATACAGGCCAGAAGAAAGTTGCACAAAAATTTTCAAGTGCAGAAAAATGTCAGATTAGGACAGAAAACATACAATGTGAGGCTGGAACATCTTGTAGTGCCAGAAAGTAAGGAAGTGATCAAAAGAAAAAAAAACCCACAACAAATGGAGCATGTTAAAGGAACAAAGAGCCAAATAAAAGAACTCCCTGGACGCCTGGGTGGCTTAGTGGTTGAGCATCTGCCTTTGGCTCAGGGATGATCCTGGGGTCCTGGGATGGATCACATGTCAGGCTTCCTGCATGGAGCCTACTTCTCCCTCTGCCTGTGTCTCTGCCTCTCTGTGTGTCTCTCATGAATAAATAAATTAAAAATCTTAAAAAAAAAAAGTACTCCCAATAGCCAAAGCTAGAACAATTTGAGCAACACAGCAACATGGAATTAGGTTATAAACCACAGTGTAAAATAAATATTCATGAGTCTACACTGATATAAATTAATAATTGGCTGATTAGATGGATAGATAAGTATATATAAAAAACAAATGTACATACATCAGGGTAAAGAGACAAATCTCCCATGCAAAATTCCAAGTAACTTATGTAGATACTTTGTTCTCAAGGAGGTGGAGCATGACTCTATTCCTTAAGCTTGGGTGTATACAGTAACTTCCAAGAGTACAATATGGAAAGGGGGATAAAAGAATAACTTTCTTGTGAAGAAACCTGAGAAATACTACCTAAGACAAGTGTTCAAGGTGAACATTAAAAGGGGTAAGTCACAGGGATGTCTGGCTGGCTCAGTTGGTAGAGCATGTGACTCTTGATCTTGAGATTGTGATTTCATGCCCATGTTGGGTGTAGAGGTTACTTAAAAAAAAAAAAGGTAAGTCATTGTGACATTACGTACTCTATGAAAATGGTGCTTTACCTCTGTGGTCTTCTTCCTCAAAACCCATAATCCCAGTTTAATCATACATCAAATTCCAACAGAGAGATATCCTACAAAATAGCAGACCAGTTCTCCACAAAACTATCAAGGTCATCGAAAGTAAGAAAAGTCAGAGAAACTGTCATAGCCAAGAGGAGCCTAAGGACATGTGATAACTAAATATAATGTGGTATCCTAGATGGTCCTGGAACAGATAAAGGGGATTAGTAAAACTAAGTAAGTAAAAACTAAGGAAATCTGAGTAAAGTATGGACTTTAATTAGGTATCAATATTGTTTTTTTTAAGATTTTTAATTTATTTATTCATGAGAGACACAGACAGAGAAGCAGAGACACAGGCAGAGGGAGAAGCAGACTCCATGCACGGACCCTGATGTGGGACCTGATCCCGGACTCCAGGATCACGCCCTGGGCTGAAGGCAGGCGGTAAACCACTGAGCAACTAGGGATCCCCCTCAATATTGCTTTACTAATCATAACAACTGTACCATACTAACGTAAGATGTTAACAATAGGGGAAACTGGGTGTGGGGTATATGGAAACTCTCTGTACTACCTTCTCAACTTTTCTGTAAATCTAAAACTGTTCTAAAAAACAAAGTAGTAGAAAAAAAGAAGAACTTATCAACAACAAATTTTATGTTGAGTAAAACTATCCTTCAGATAAAGGAAAATTGTGAGAATTTGTTGCTAGCAAATCTGCCCTTAAAGAATGACTAAAGAAAGTTCTCTAAACAGAAAGGAAATGATAAAAGAAGAAGGCCTGGAACTTTAGAAAGTCAGAAACATCAGAATGAGCAAAATAGGGGTATACTATCCTCTTCATGAGCTTCTTTTTTAAATTTTTATTTTATTTATTTGACAGAGAGAGACAGAGAAAGAGCACTAGCAGGGGGAGCAGCAGGCAGAGGGAGAGGGAGAAGCAGACTCCCCACCGAGCCCCAATGTGGGGCTTGATCCCAGGACTGTAGAATCATGACCTGAGCTGAAGGCAGACCCCTAACTGACTGAGCCACACAGGCTCCATAAGTTTCTCAAATCATATTTGATAGAGTAAAAATTATAACACAATCTGATGTGATAGCTCAATATATATAGAAGAATATATAGAAGAATATATACATATATATATTCATATATATTTATATAAAATATATTCATATATATTTTAAAAGTGGGGACAGTAAAGGAATCTAATGGAAGTAAGGCATCTATACGTCACTTGAAGTGGTAAAACACCAATACCAGTAGACAGTAATAAATTACATATTTACACTGTAATACCGAGATCAACAACTAAGAAAACCACATAAAGCAGTGTGCTCAAAAATACTATAAATAAAAATTGAATCCTAAAAAATGTTCAAGTAACCACACACACACACACAAAAAACACAAAAAGAGAAAGAGAACAAGAAACAATGTTACAAGGGGAGAGGGTGATATAAACAGGCAGAAATTATTAACTTTATTTACCTTCTTGTATTGTTTTAAAGATTTTATTTATTTGAAAGAGAGAGAGAGCAAGCAAGAGCACAAGCAGGGTGGGGAAGGACAGAGGGAGAGGGACAAGCAGACTCCACTCTGAGCAGGGAGGAATGTGGGGCTCCATGCCAGGACCCCGGGATGATGACCTGAGCTGAAGCCAGACCCTTAACCGACTGAGCCACTCAGGCACCCCACCTGCTTGTATTTAGAGATTATTTCACTTGTTATAGTGAGAACATGCTATATTTGTAATTTAAAAGAAAATTGCAATTAAAAAATTTTTTGAGAGAAATATTTTCCCTCAAACTTACTTTTGTTCTTGTTCTCTAGTGAATTGGTATCACTGTTCGCTCCTAAGACATGAGACCTAAAAGTAATTCTAGATCCATCCTTTTCTGTAATCTTCCACTCTTCCATTTAGTCACCAGATCCAGATTTTAGTTCATAAATATCCCTATCTTCCTTTAATTAATCATAAATCCTATCTATTCTAGTTCCTAAATGTCTTTTTAAATCCCTTCCCCTCTTTACCACCTCTGCCAATAAGGCTTTTTTTATTTCAGGACTTTATCACCTCTCAGTACTTCAAAGCTTTTAAAATGATCCTGTTTTACTCCTCTACCCAGTCTCTTTTACACAGTGCTCTCAGAATTATCTTTCTAAACAGTTACAGTGTACCACTGTTGGTACACAAATAAGTGTATTTTTATTTTAATATGCATACTTTTTAAAAATTTTGTAAGAAAATATATTAAACTCAAAATGTCTAAGATATTATTACCTAAATTTAAGAAATAAAAGTTAAGGTAGAATATGATTTGGTAAAGTTGGAAACATTGGTCTACAAGAATAAAGCCCAACGCCATGAGTTTTTATGATCTGGTCCCCTTCTTCCTTTCCAAATTTGTAATCATGTACAAATTCCAACTAAATGTACAATTCCAACTAAAAAGTATTTTCTGGGGCACCTGGCTGGCTCAGTTGGTAGAACATGGGACTCTTGATCTCAGGGTCATAAGTTAGACCCCATATTGGGTGTTAGAAATTGCTTAAAAAGAGAGAGAGAAAGAACTTTTTGATGGCCCCCAAACATGCCATGTTCTTTCATTCTTCTCTGCCCTTCCTCATGCAGTTCTCACTCATTCTACCTAGTAAACTCCTTTTCTTTTAATATTCAGCTCAAATATTTCTTCTGTGAGGAAGAATTTTTTTGCACATGAATGTTTATAGCAGCTTTATTCATAATTACTGAAACCCTAGAAGCAACCAAGATTTTTAAAAGTTTATTTATTTATTTTTTAGTAATCTCTACACCCAATGTGGGAGTTGAACCCACAACCCCAAGATCAAGAGTCACACAGTCTCCTGCCTGAGCCTGCCAGGTGCCCCAAGATGTTTTTCAGTTAAGTGAATGGATAAACCAACTGTGATATATCCAAACAATGGAATGCTTCCCATAAAAGAAAATGAGCTATTAAGCCATGCAAAGTCATGCATGAATCTTTTTTTGAATTAAAAAAAAAGATTTATTTATTTACTTATTCATGAGAGACACAGAGAGGCAGAGACATAACAGAGGGAGAACCAGGCTCCCTATGGGGAGCCTGATGCGGACCCGATCCCAGGACCTCAGGATCATGACCCAAGCCAAAGGCAGATGCTCAACAACTGAGCCACCCAGGTGCCCCGACATGCATGAATCTTAAAGATATATTTCTTTTTTTTAAAGATTTTATTTATTTATTCATGAGAGACACACACACAGAGAGAGGCGGAGACACAGGCAGAAGGAGAAGCAGGCCCCATGCAGGGAGCCTGATGTGGGACTTGATCCCGGATCTCCAGGATCACACCCTGGGCTGAAGGCGGTGCTAAACTGCCGAGCCACCGGGCTGCCCAAAATATATTTCTTTATTAATTGTTTTTTAAAATTTAAATTCAATTTGCCAACATATATGTATAACATGTGTTATAACACCCAGTAGTCATCTCATCGTATGCCCTCCTTAATGCCCATCACCCAGTTACCCTATCCTCCCACCCACCTCCCTTCTGCAACCCTTTGTTTATTTCCCAGAGTTAGAAGTCTCTCATGGCTTGTCTTCCTCTCTATTAAACATAGGTTTCTATGTGTAAGAAGTCAGTCTGAAAAGACTACATTCTGTATAATTCCATTTATGTGACATTCTAGAAGAGGCAAAACTATAGTGACAGTAAAAATATCAATGGTTTCCAGGAATTTGAGGAAGGGGAAGGGGTTGACTAAGTGAAACATGGGAATATTTTAGTGCAGTACAACTATTTTCCATGATACTGTAATGGTGGATACTTCACACATTTTTCAAAATGTATAGAGCTTTACAGTACAAAGAGTAAAACTTAATGTATGCAATTAAAACAAAATGTCATTTAGAAGATCAAGGAATACAAGGTCAGAATGTAGAATATGAAAAAAGAATCTAACTATATTACAAATGTATGAAATAATCTTACAGAAATAGGTAGGGGCAGAGGTACAAACTTAAGTAACTTCTGTAAATGAATAATGTCTGGAAAATTATAGGCAGAAGGGGCTATACATAATCACTCCCTTCTGGCTAATACTGTTGTTGCCCATGAAGCTACACGGTAGCAATTCTGAAACCATTATACATGTATACTGGAATTGAACAATTAAATAACCAGACAATGGATTGTGGCAGCTAGGTTTCTCACTGTTGGGAGTGGGAGGGTACAGAGAAGCAAAGGGAAGAGGCTAAAATGATCCATATGGTAAAGGATAAAAATTGGAGACATCAGTATGTGCTCATGTTTAGTGTAATACAGATACATTTATAAATCTTTATATATGTTGCTAAATTAATTAAATAAGGAGGCCATTAGACTGATGCAGCTCTAATGCCAAACCAAAATCTAAGCCTGTAAATGTCTCAAGGTTACCAAATCCAAACGTTAAGGACAATCAATTACAAACAGCCAAGGCTTTAAGCTACAGGCCCCAACCACCTCCAGTTTGTTGCTGCCCAATTCAAAAGGATTTTTGCTCAAACTTCCAAATTTTTTAATATTCTTGAGTTTATCTTCCAACAGCACTCATGCCAGAAGAGGAAACTGAAGGAGACTCCTGAGGGCCTCAGGGAGCAACATTGCAGCAACCTGCGGAAGGCATCTGCTGAGACCCTTGAGTTCACCATCCCTTCACTGCTTCTGGAGGTGGGTGGGCAAGCCCTTCCATCCCCATCCCAGCTCCATAGCTTTTGCTTTAAGAGCTTTTCGACTCTGCCCGAGCATTTTTCTCCAGACTGGGTCAGGAAACTGACCTGAATTAGACTAGATCTGACCTAAAAAATCAGACTCTGGCTTAAGGGATTTTTTTTTCTAACAGCGCTCCTAGACAGCTCTATTCTAGTACTTGTATCCTATACTTGGTACTTATTGTACCAAGTACCAACTTGTACTTGGTAATTATTTGTTCATATTTCTGTGCTCTCCACCAAATTATTAACCCTTCCTGGACAGGGCCTAAATCTTACTCAACTTCTTATCTCAAAGCCTCACAAAATACCTGGCATACATAAGTACTCATAAAATGTAAGTTGAATGGAAAAGATTGAAGTCTGGAATCTAGAGCCAAGGAGAGTGTTCCCTAAAGGCATATCTGCTTTGCATGTTACTACAGCCTTCCTGTCTTCTTTTAGACATAGCTCTGCTCACCTGGAAAAGAATGCAAGGGCCAGAGTCATGAAGGTTTCAAGGCTAGGAACAGTACAGATTAGGAGGGTTTAAGGTGAGGCCACACTGCCTTCAACTGGCACTAAGTTAACTGTTGTGCCCACCCACTTCAGTCTCCGTGGACCCAGCCTTCTTCCCTGTCTGTCTGGTTAATGACTATCTAGAGGGAATAAACTCAAGAATTATGGCCTCTGCCTACCTCTGGGTAGTGCCTTGGATTTGAGGTAACAGAATGGACATTGCTCTGCTGAAGTTTCATTTCTATGATGAAGTTTGGAACTCTTTAGATTGGTATTTCCTTCTAGATAAAGCACAGTAGTTGTAAAAGATTGTTAATAGTAGTAGGGAACAGAGATACAGGTTAGAGGAGAGAAAGAGAGCTAAATTGACTATCACCATAAAAATCTTTTTTTGAGTTTTTATTTTATTTTTTAAAAGATTTTATTTATTTATTTATTCATGAGAGACACACAGAGAGAGGCAGAGACATAGGCAGAGGCAGAAGTGGGCTCTCTGCAGGAAGCCTGATGCAGGACTTGATCCCAGTACCCCAGGATCATGACCTGAGCCAAAGGCAGATGCTCAACTGAGCCACCCAGGTACCCCAAAAGTTTTTATTCATTTAATTGAGAGAGAGAGAGAGAGAGAGCACAGGCAGGGGGAGGAGCAGAGGGAGAGGGCTAAGCAGACCTCCTGCTGAGCTGGGAGCCTGATGTGGGGCTCAATCCCAGTACCCCAAGATCATGACCTGAGCCGAAGTCAGAAGTTTAATCTACTGAACCACCCAAGTGCCTTTTCACCATACAAATCTTACATAGAAAGCATTTAAACTGTGGCTTAAGGCTGGTCCTGATGATAGACCCATTTCCTGTAGGAATGCTGACTGGACAGGCAGAGAGAATTGGGAAAAGGCTGCAGGTCCCTCAAGTGACACACTTGGAGCTACCCCTCCATCATAGATGTTTATTATAGAAAATAAGGAAAATGGAGTCCTCCAGATGATTCTGTCTATATTCACTCTCTAAAGCAGGTTCTCTCAAATATTAATGTACATAAAATCATGGGAAGCTTTAATGAGCATAACAGAGAAGCTTATTATAATGCAGAATCCTAGATTTCTAACCCAAGAAATTGATTAAGTAGATCTGGTATTCTGTATTTTAAATAAGTATACCAACTAATGGAGAGGGTCCATATTTTAAGAACATGGGCCTAAGGGTAGAACCTTATTCTTAGCATCCAATCTATGATTCTGAATTTCTTCTTATTCTTTCCCTCCTGTAGCAAACCTATCCATTGTTGTAGTCACATTCTCACTTACATGAACAACTCTTGAATATTTACTTCTACCCTCAACTTCTCTGAGTTTCAGAACCAAGTTTATAACTAGCTGCAAGATACTGTGTGCCTCAATCTCAATATGTTCAAAACTGAAGTCATTAGTCATTCAGTGAACAGGGACCTCTTACTATGTACCTGAAACCATGCTAAAGGTCTGGGATAAAAAAATGAATTAAAATTTAGTCCTTATCTTTAAGAAGCTCACAGGCTATACACCATAATAAAATAGAGTACATGCTATAGTAGAAATATGTATACAGTATTATAGGAATACAAATCTCAGAGCAATAAGGCTTTGTAAAGAAGGTAGGGTTGTGGGCCGTCCTGGTGGCTCAGCGTTTAGCGCCACCTTCAGCCCAGGGCGTGATCCTGGAGACCCGGGATTGAGTCCCACGTCGGGCTCCCGACATGGAGCCTGCTTCTCCCTCTGCCTGTGTCTCTGCCTCTCTCTCTCTCTCTCTCTCTCTCTCTCTCGCTCTCTCTCATGAATAAATAAATAAAAATCTTTAAAAAAGAAGGTAGGGGGGTAAGGGGTCTACTCTAAAGGAAGATATTGTAGAACATTTCCCTGAATTCCCTATTAGAGAAATGAATAGATAATACATTTATAAAAATATGTCTTTTGACCATTTGGCTACTGGGAACTTAATATTTTTATATTAATTTATACTAGATTTAGAATGAGTTAATATGATGCAACTGAAGGATGCTATAACGTAGTGAAGTATATTATAATTTACCTGGGAAAAACTAATTATTAATAGAAGGGAAGTGGTCTATATGCCATCTAGGCAAAAAATTGAACAGGAAAAGACTACATCGGTGTATCTCCTGTGCCAGCCATGAAAGGGAGAACCTGGTTAGTAGATACAAGTCCTAATATCTCACATTTACTGAATATTGCTTATGCTCCAAAGATTAAATTATATATTTTATATGGATGATTTAATGTAATTCACACAATTCTAAGATGTAGGTAATATTACTAAACACATGGACAGTGGACCATGTGACTTATATATCCCTTTAGTGGAGTTAGGCACAACGTGTCTTTGTTTTGTTTCTAAATTGCTGCTATTTATTTCAGTGATATGATACTAGAACTTAATCATGTCTATATGAGGGATGCTTTTTTTCTGTAGTAAAATACACATAATATATACACATAATATAAAGTTTACCATTTTAACTGTTTTTAAGTGTACAATTCAGTGGCATTAAATACATCCATGTTGCTGTACAACCATCACCACCATCCATTTCCAGAACTTTTCTCACCTTACTCAACTGAAACTATACCCATTAAATAATTAACATCCCATTCCCTCTCCCCTAGTCTCTGGCAATCACATTCTACTTTCTGTTTGTATTCATTTGACTACTCTAGGTACTTCATATAAGTGGAATAATGCAATATTTGTCCTAATATGATTAGCTTATCTCACCCAGTAAGTCCTCCAAGTTCATCCATGTTGTGGTAGGTGTCAGAATTTCCTTTTTTTAAAAAAAAACTTTTTTCTAAAGATTTTATTTATTGAGAGAGAGAAAGAAAGAAAGAGAGAGAGAGAGAGCATGTGCCGGGGAGAGCAGAGGGAGAGGGAGAGAATCTCAAGTAGACTCCATGCTGAGTGCAGAGCCCAATGTCAGGCTCAATCTCATGACCCTGAGACCATGACCTGAGCCAAAATCAAGGGTGGGATGCTTAACTGACTGAGCCACCCAGGCACCCCAGAATTTCCTTCATTTTAAGGCTGAACAATAGTCAGTGTATGTATGAACTACATTTTCTTTATCCATTCATTCACTGATGGATACTTGGGCTGCTTCCACCTTCTGGCTACTGTGGATAATGTTGCTATGAATATGAGTGTACAAATATCTGTTCAAGTCTGTGAGTATACAAATATCTGTTCAGGTTCCTGTTATCAATTTGTTTGGGTATATACCCAGGTGTGGAATTGCTATTTTGTACTTTTTTTTAAGATTTCATTTATTTATTCATGAGAGACACAGAGAGAGAGGCAGAGACACAGGCAGAGGGAGAAGCAGGCTCCCTGCAGGAAGCCTGATGCAGGACTTGATCCCAGGACCCTGGGATCACACCCTGAGCCAAAGGCAGATGCTTAACCACTGAGCCACCCAGGCGTTCCTATTTTGTACTTTTAATCATATTTTACATTTTGTTTCTCAACTCACTTTTTTCTTCAAATATGCTACTTTTAATAGAAAAAAAAGCTATTAAAAAAGGAAAGATAAAAATGCCAAATACATTTAGAGCATGTGACTCTTGATCTTGGGGTCACGAGCTCAAGCCCCATGTTGAGGGTAGAGATAACTTTAAAAAATGCTAAATACACTTAAGGAAAATTAATACATTAAAAAAAGAAAAATTAATACATTGGTATTTCTGATCTATTGGCCACAGAATTCAAGCTAGTTCTGAATCTGATCATCTATGGATGACCTAGCAAAACTAGGTTACTGGACCTATAAAACAACAGATCAGACCTAGGTCTTAGAAATGGCACAACAATAATGGCTTTTTTTTTTTTAAGATTTTACTTGGGCAGCCCGGGTGGCTCAGCAGTTTAGCGCCGCCTTGGGCCCGGGGTGTAATCTTGGAGACCCAGGATCAAGTCCCGTGTCAGGCTCCCTGCATGGAGCATGCTTCTCCCTCTGCCTCTCTCTCTCTGTCTCTCATGAATAAATAAACAAAAATATTTTGTTTTGTATTATTTAATAATAAACAAAATCCCGATGTGGGACTTGATCCCAGGACTCCAGGATCACGCCCTGGTCCAAGGGCAGGCACTCAACTGCTGAGCAACTCAGGCTTCCCACAAATTGACTTCTCATGCTTCTTTCAACTCTGAAATCCATTCAAGAAAGTACTGAAAGGAAATGAGGTAGGAAACTCCTTATTTCTAAACTTAGTATTCACTGTTCCTAAAGTTGGAGTTACCCACATCGTAGATTAGACAGATATCAGAAAGGAGTCAGCAGGCTGCTTTAGACTGAGCCTTTTTTTAAAAAAAGATTTTATTTATTTATTCATAGAGACAGAGAGAGAGAGAGAGGCAGAGAAATAGGCAGAGGGAGAAGCAGGCTCCATGCAGAGAGCCTGACGTGGGACTCGATTAAAGATGCCATTACTTGGGGTGCCTGGGTCGCTTAGTGGTTGAGCATCTGCTTTCATCTCAGGTCATGACCTGAGGGTTCTGGGATCGAGTCCCACATCAAGCTCCCTGCAGTGAGCCTGCTTCTCCCTTTGCCTATGTCTCTGCCTCTCTCTCTGCGTCTCTCATGAATAAATAAATAAAATCTTTTTTAAGAAAAGTCAATTTGTATAATCCCTTTATAAAACAATCCACTTGAAATGAATGGGCCTTCTGAAAGTGACTCTAGATCTAAGTATTTGGTCTCTGATGGCATTAATCAGGGTATGGATCTCTTAAGATATAATTTCAAGGTGACTATTGTTTTTATAGAGTAATATTTCAGGGGATAATTTCCAATTTAGAGCATGTGACTCTTGATCTTGGGGTCACGAGCTCAAGCCCCATGTTGAGGGGAGAGATAACTTTAAAAAATGCTAAATACACTTAAGGAAAATTAATACATTAAAAAAAGAAAAATTAATACATTGGTATTTCTGATCTATTGGCCACAGAATTCAAGCTAATTTCCAAACACTGTAATCCCATTTATACCAGGAAACCTATTTTCTCTATATTACAGAGTAGGAAACTTTACCATAAGCTCTCAGGCTGACTACACAGCTCAGAAGCTCTTAAGGTCAACAACAAATATATCAAGTAAAATCTTCTTTGAAGGAAAGGACAGTGGGGGGATCCCTGGGTGGCGCAGCGGTTTAGCGCCTGCCTTTGGCCCAGGGCGCGATCCTGGAGACCGGGGATCGAATCCCACGTTGGGCTCCCAGTGCATGGATCCTGCTTCTCCCTCTGCCTATGTCTCTGCCTCTCTCCCTCTCTCTCTCTGTGACTATCATAAATAAATAAAAATTTAAAAAAAAGAAAAAGAAAAGGACAGTGGGGAACAATTGCAAATGGGTATGGGGTTTATTTTTGGAATGATAAAAATATTTGAAAATTAATTGTGGTAATAGTTGTACAACTCTGTGAATATACTAAAAACCAATTAATTCTATACCTTAAATGGGTAAGTTAGTATAGTATGTGAATTATGTACCAATAAAATTGTTACTTTATTTTTTTTAAGATTTTATTTATTTGACAGATATTGGGAGAGAGAAAGCACAAGCAAGGGAAGTGGCAGGCAGAAGGAGAGGGAGAAGCAGATTCCTTGCTGAGCAAGGATTCCAATGTGGGGCTCGATCCCTGGGATCGTGACCTGAGCCAAAGGCAGATGCTCAGCTGACTGAGCCACCTAGGCACCTCTAAAATTGTTATTAAAGAAAAGATATCTAGAGATTGAAAACACAACCCTCAGAATAGAAGAAAAAATTTGCAAGTCATGTATCTGATATATGGCTGTGTGCATCTCTCTCTCTCTCTCTCTCTCTCTCTCTCTCTCTCTTTCTCCCTCGAATATATAAATAACTCCTACTACTTAACATTAAAAAGATAACCCAACTTTTAAAAGGGCAAAGATTTCAATAGGCATTTCTTCAGAGAAGATATACACATGGTCAACAAGCATGTGAAAAGATGTTAACCATCATTAATCATTAGGGAAATGCAAATCAAAACTACAAGGATGGTTATGCTTACAACAAGAGATAATAACAAGTGTCAGTGAGGATATGAAGAAATTGGAACCCCCATTTATTGCTGGTGGAAATGTAAAATGGTACAGCTGCTGTGGGAAACAGTGGAAAATAGTTTGGCAATTCCTCAAGAAGTTAAACATAGAATTACTACATGACCAAACAATTCCACACCTAGGTATATCTCAAGAGAATTACAAACATTTGTTCAAACAAAACCTTAAGCATATATGATTATAGTAGCATTATTTACAATAGCCAAATTGTGGAAACAACCCAAATACCCATCAACGAGTGAATGGATAAACAACTTATGGAATATCTATATGACAGAATATTCAGCCATAAAAAGTAATGAAGTACTGATACATGCCACAGTGTGGACGAGCCTACAGACATCATGTTAATCATCTCACAATGCATACAATATCATATATACATATATCTACACAACACATCATACACCTGAGTGTACCAAGGACTGAGGGCAGGGGGAAATGGGGAGTGACTGCCTGATGGGTACAAGGTTTTCATTTGGAGTGATGACAAGGTTAGATAGAGATGATGGTTGCACAACATCATGAATATACTTAATACCACTGAGTTGCACATTTTAAAACAGTTAAAACAGTACATTTTATGGTATATATATTTTGCAACCATAAAAATAAAAATTCAGACCTATAAGAGCTTCAGGAAAGCACTAGAAATAACTAACTATAAATGAGATTTAAGCTTCATTACAACACAGTTTGGAAAATAAAAGTGTAGTAGATCTAACCAGTTGAGATATAGGAATGTGTTTAGCAAAAGTATAACCCTGTAAGACTAACTACTGATTGAAATCTTTTATCACGTAAAAATCTTAGTATTGAAAAGAACCTTAGATACCATCCTAATCTCTGCAGTAAAAAATGATGAACACAAGGAGAAAACATGAACAAATTTATTTTTTGAAAAATATCAGATCCAACACATAAAGAACTCAGAAGGTTATCACTCCTATTTTCATACACAACAAAAAAAATACTGAACAAACTGAAAACTAACAACTATTCTTAGGTGCATCAGAGAATTGAGGTCACAGGGCAAATGACTGTCTCCAAAAGTAGAGAGAATACACAGTATTCTCACCTACAAAAAAGTAGGTGAATACAGAGAATCACAGCTTTTGAGAATAGAAGCCCACCACTGGAGCTAGTATTAGAATAGGAAGCGTAAACTATAATTAGCCAATTGCTGCAAAGTCTGTGTGGATAAGCATGAGAGTTAAAAAAAATCCAGAGAGAGGGCCCAATCTTAGGGAGGCCCCAACACTTTCATGAGTGTCACGTACTTGAGCCCCACTAAGTTCTCAGTGTGAAGACTGGAGAAAGTTACCTCAAACTTTTTATGGTGGTGGAAGGGAATCACTTTGAAATATGCCCAGAATATTCTGTTCTCCTTAAAAAAAAAAAGCCTTGGGGATCCCTGGATGGCTCAGTGGTTTAGCACCTGCCTTCAGCCCAGGGCGTGGTCCTGGAGTCCCAGGATGGAGTCCCACTTCGGGCACCCTGCATGGAGCCTGCTTCTCTCTCTGCCTGTGTCTCTGCCTCTCTTTCTGTGTCTCTCATGAATAAATAAATAAAATGTTTTTTTTTTAAAGTCTGCACTAAAGGTAATTTACTTTACCAGAGCCTAACCACCTCGGGCTTTACTAGAGCCTAGCAGTCTGGAGGAATGAAAATACCCAATTCCAGCCTCTTCTGGCTTTCCTGTCTCACCTAAGCAGGGGGATGTGGTAGAATGAAAAGTACTTGTAGAGGTCACAGCTTAGGAACACAGGTTCACTAAAAGTCTGAGACCTAACTACAGGAATATAGAATCCTCCTCTGACACCATACCTCCACATTAATAGGGTTCCTTGTATAATAACAAGATTACAACAGAAAGATCTGTATATCTCAGACCTTATTTAGAAAGAATTCTCTAGGGAAATCCAAAGACAACAGGGGTGACAAAAACAAGGGCACCAGTGGGAATTTCACCTCTGACTCAGCTACAGTAAACAGTAAACCCGGCTTAACTCCTAGACAGATAAAAATAAATTTTCACACCAAATGCCAATTTACCTGAGTTCCTTTTACCCAGTACATCATGTCTAGTTTCCAACAAGAGATTATGAGACATACTAAATGGCAAAAACAAAAGTAATAAACAGATTGAAACATTTCAAGTGTTGCAAGAACAAAAAATCACCAACTAAGAATTCTGTATCTAGCAAATTTACCTTCAAAAGTGAAGAGGATCAACAATAAAAACAACCAAATTTTTAAAAAGGCACTAAACAGCCATTTCTCCAGGGAGACACACAAATGGCCAACCAGCATGTGAAAACAGGCTGAATATCACTAATCATTAGGGAAATGCAAATCAGAATCACAATGAGATCACTTCACACCCATTAGGATATTAGGATGGAAAAAAAAATAAATAAATTAAAAAAAAAAAAAGGATATTAGGATGGCTATTGTTTGGGAAGAAAAGACATAAGATAATAACCAGTTACTGAGGATGTGGAGAAATTGGAACACTTATGCATTGCTAGTAGAAATATAAAACAGTACATTATGGCAGTTCCACAAAAAATTAAACAAAGAGTTATCATATGATCCAGCAATTCCACTTCCAGGTATATACTCAAAAGAACTGAAAACAGGAACTTGACAGATATTTATATACCTATGTTCATAGCAGCAGTCTTCACAATAGCCAAAAGGTAGAAACAACTCCAATGTCCATCAATAGATGAATAGATAAACAAAATATGGCATATATATATATATATATATATATATATATATATATACAATGGAATCTTATGCAGCTTTAAAAGTAAGTAAATTCTGATATATGCTACAACATGGATGAGATGTGAAGACATGAGGACAAATTGTATGATTCCACTTATATGAGATACCTAGAGTTGTCAAATTCATAGAGACAAAAAGTAGAATAGTGGTTTCCAGGGGCTGAGGGATGAATGGGGAAACTCATTACTGTTTAATGAGTATAGAATGTCAGTTTGGGATGATGAAAAAGTTTTGGAGAGCGATAGTGGTAATAGTAGTACCACAATGTGGATATAATTAATGCCACTGAACTGTACACTGAAAAATAGTTAAAATGATAAATTAGGCTATGTACATCTCATGACAAGAGGGTATACAAATACACAAGAAAATATTTCTACATACTTTTTTTTTAAAAAGATTTTATTTGTTTATTTGAGAGAAAGAGAGAGCACAAACTGGGGGAGAGGGAGAAGGAGAAGCAGACTCCCTGTTGAGCGCAGAGCCTGATATGGGATTCCATCCTAGGACCCTGAGATTATGACCTGAGCAAAAGGCAGATGCTTAACAACTGAGCCACCCAGGTGCCCCTCTACATACTTTGTTATGAAAAAAATAAAAGACATGCAGAAATACTGCAGTAATCTTGAAAGCCTACAAAAATGTTTACAGAAATGCTTTCTTTTGTTATCTCCCACTTCTAAAGTTGTACCTTGATTAATCTGATTGTTTCCTATGTTTGTGTTAGCAACATACTTGTAATCCACTTCTACAGATGGCTAATCTTATCTCTTAGGTGACAAGTGTTATTAAAATTTCAGTGATTAATTCTTTTTTCCAAACTCTTAGCTTCCAACATACTCGTTATAGCACTAATCATTTCACCTGACAATATCTATCCGCTAATCAATTCCCAGTGAGAATTATAAGATATTCATGTGCAGTAGCAAGAAAGAAAAATTAGAATCCCTGAAACAGATGGTTAGTGATATGCTTTTAAACCTAGAATGTATAGAAAATGAAAATGTGAGACTCCCTGGTGATTCCCAGAGGAAATAACAGTACCATAATCAATGCATTGTGTGGCTTGTCAAATAAGTAATTAGAAACCTTAGAGGGACCATTTGGTATCTGACAAAAGAAAGCCTTTTGGAAGTGATGATGGAGGTTGGCTATATGCACAGCCACTGCACATAGAAGAAAACACTAGAAGAACACATACTAAAATATTAATATTGATTGTCTCTGGGGAGTTGGGTTACCAAGTTTTTATCTCTTTTCTATTTGTTTACCTCTATTTTCTAAAAAATTTTAAAATAAACATGACAATTGCTATAATAGAAAAAAATCCAAGCAATAAGATTTGTCAAGGATGTCACCAAAATGGCAATGTAGGAGATCCTGACGTCTGTCCCCCAACAAAGATCAACAATTAAATGGCTATTCATTAACTACAACAACAACAAAAAAGCTCTAGGAGAGTTCTGGAATCCACTTAAACTCTAGCCACACGGTGGAACAAAAAACTTGAGAATAATCACACAGAAAGGGAAAAGGGACTGCTTCATTTTGCCTGGATCATCCCATCCCCCAAGCCAGCATTGCCCAAAACCAAGAAAGAACTTCCCAGCTAGAAAGAGTTCCCCTCACCAGGTAAGGAAGAATGGGGTGAGTGATGAGTTTGCCCAGCATTTTGGGCACTGCACCAAGGTCCCACTTTAGCTTCGCTCCACCCAGACCAGCAAAGCTGAGACATAGAGATAGCTAGGAACAAGGAAGAAAAGTAGGGGCTACCTAAACGGTCACACAATTGAAATAATCATGGTTTAATGATGACCTACTTTGCAGAAAAATACAAGATTTCACCACTGCAGAAACTAACAGCCAACACAGCTGCTGGAGACTGCCTACAGATTTCACCATTTTTCACCCTACAGGTAATCATACTTACTGACATGAGTCTACCCTTTTCCACCAAAGCCCAGAAACCACACTGGCAGCTAGCCCAGGCCTCTGCAGCTGCATAAGTGCAGGACACCAGCCAAGACCCCCCACAGCTGACCCCCACTGCCATGTGCGCACTTGGGTCTAGGCCCTCTAGCTGTGGACTTGCGTGCTGGTGGCCTGACATCTATCACTGGCCTCCACTGCAGTGCACATGCCTGGGAAAGACTGTGCAGCCATGAGAGAGCCAGGGCCTCAGTAGCTGTCAGTGAGTCCATAATTGGCCCCAGCCTTTGTTGCATGCCCTGGCTTCTACACTACATGTGTGTCTGCATTTGGCCCCTGCCACAACAAAGGCACCTGCAGCTGACTTCCATAACTAAATGTACACAATCAATGGCTCCAACCACCACCAGTACTGACACATGTCCTGGTCCCTAGCCATGGTAACAGAAGATGCTGCTGAGAACTCTGATACCCCTTGCAAGCCACTGTGGACCCCCGACAGTGATCACCAATGATCACACAACTGGCCATGCTGTGGAACTCAGTTGGTCTGAGCCAAGAGACATTACCCACCCCCACCCCAGACCCAGTGCCATAATATGACCCTGTACTTGGTGCCCTACACCACTAGACATGGAGTCACAGCATGCTCAAGTGAGCACCCGTCCCCAGGTGAAAGGATTCCCTTACCAAAGACAGTCCATAATGTTTGTAAGGGGTGACTGCTTCTTTAAATGTGTGGGTACCTACACAAGTCTACAGGGATCACAAAAAAAACCAACAAACAAGAAAGCATGATTCCAACAAAGGAATACAGTAAATCTCCAGTGACTGGCCCCAAAGAAATGTAGATATAGGAATTGTCCAACAAAGTATTCCAAGAATTGTTCTCAAGATGCTCAGGGAATTACAAGAGAAAACAGATAAACAATTTGACAATATCAGAAAACAGGGGCATCTGAGTGGCACAGTTGGTTGGGCTCTGACTCTTGGTTTCGGCTCAGGTCATGATCTCAGGGTTATGGGATTGGGTCTGCATTGGCTCTGTGCCTAGCGCAGAGTCTGCTTGAGATTGTCTGCCTCTATCCCTCCCCACATTCTCATTCTCTCTATCTCAAATAAATAAATAAATAAAATCTTTCTAAAACAGCAGTATCAGAAAATGTTACAAGAACAAAAAGAAGGGACACCTGGGTGACTCGGTGGTTGAGTGTCTGCTTTGGGCTCAGGGCATGATCCTGGGGTTCCAGGATCAAGTCCCACATTGGGCTCCCTGCATGGAGCCTGCTTCTCCCTCTGCCTTTGTCTCTGCCTCTCTCTTTGTGTCTCTCTTGAATAAATAAATAAAACCTTAAAAAAATAAAATGTGCTTTAAAAAAAAGAACAAAAAGAAAAAAAATTTTTTTAAAAAGAAAATATTTTAAAACCCAGAAATTTTGAGGTGCCTGCCTGGTTCAGTCAGTAGAGCATGTGACTTTAGATCTCAGGGTCATGGGCTCGTACCCCATGTTGGGTGTAGAGATTACTAAAAAATTAAATTAAAAAAACATGTATTTATTTACTTTAGAGAGAGAGCATGTAAGTAGGAGGAGGGGCAAAAGGAGAGGTAGAGAATCTTCAAGTAGACTCCCCATTGAGGGAGGAGCCTGATGTGGGGCTCAGTCCCAGGACCCTGAGATCATGATCGGAACCAAAATTGACAGTCTGATGCTTAACTGACTGAGCTACCTAGGCACCCTAAATAAACTTCAAAAAAGTAAAAAATAAAACCCCCCAAATTTTGGAGCTGAAGAACTTAAGAGAGACCTTTAATAGTAGACTCGAACAAACAGAAGAATGAATGAGATAGAAGACAGATCAAGTCCAAGTATCCAATCAGAGGAGCAAAAAAGAAAAAAGTTTCAAAACAAATAAAGAAAGTCTACAGGAGTTATGGAACACCAACAAGGGAAATAATGTATGTATGCATCATTGGAGTCCCAGAAAGAAAAGAGGGGGAAAAGGGGGTAGAAAACTTATTTAAAGAAATAATGGCTGCGAACTTCCCAAACCTGTGGAGAGTTTTAAACATCCAAGTTCATGAAGTTAATTGGCCATCCCAAAATTTCAATTCAAAATTATCTTTTCCAATAAACATAATAACAAAACTGTCTAAAATCAAGAAAAAGAGAGGATTTTAAAAGCATCAAGCAAAAAAAAAAAAACCCTTTCATACAAAGGAAACCCCATTAGGCTATCAGTAGGTTTCTTAACAGAGACCATACAGGCCAGGAGAGAATGGGATATTTTGAAAGTGTTGAAAGAAATAAACTGCACACCAAGTATACTTACCGAGCAAAATTATCCTTTAGAAATTAAAGCAAGATAAAGACTTTCTCTAATAAATTAAAGTTGAGGGAATTTGTCACCACTAAATGTGCCTTACAAAAAATGCTTAAAGGAGTTCTTTGAGCTGAAACAAAAGGATGCTAATTAGTAATAAGAAAACATAAAAAATATAACACACTGCTAAAAGTAAGCATATAGACAGACTCAGAATACTCTAATACTATAATATTGTGATATGTTAACTACTTAACTCTAGTATAAAGATTAAAGGACAAAAGTATTAAAAAGAACTATAGCTTCAATAATTTGTTAATGGATATGCAACATAAAAATATGTAAATGGTGACATAAAAAGAGGAAACTAAAAGGATAAAGTTTTTGTATGCAAAATTTTTGGAAAAAAATTTTTGGATGTGATACATTGTTATCAGCATGAAATAGACTATTTGTTTATATATGAATAAATAAATGGATGTTTTATATAAGTTCCATGGTAACCATGATGCAAAACATACAATGTATTCACAAAAGATAAAGAGAAGGGGATCAAAGAATATTACTATGGAAAATCATCAATTCACAAAGGAAGGAGAAAGAGAAGAAAGGAAAAGGGAAACTAGAAAACAATTAACAAGATGCATTAGTAAGTCCTTACCTATTACCAATTACTCTAAATGTAAATATATGAATCTCCAATCAAAAGATATAAAGTGGCTACATGGATTAAAAAATCATGACCCAACTACAGCTACCCAAAAGACACTCACTTCAGCTTTAAGGACACACATAGGTTCATAGTGAAGGGATAGAAAAAGACATACAATGCAAACAGAAACCAAAAGAGAGCAAAGGAAACTATACTTATATCAGAAAATAGACTTAAAGGGGCACCTGGGTGGCTCAGTCAGTTGAGTGTCTGACTCTTGATTTCAGCTTGGGATATTTCTCAGGGTCATGAGATCGAGCCCTAAGTCAGGTTTTGTGCTGGGCATGGAGGCTTCTTGGGATTCTCTCTCTCCGTATGTCTCTCCACCACCCTACTCTCTCCCTCTCCTTCTCTAAAAAAGAAGAAAGAAAATAGACTTAAAGCCCAAAACAGTAATGAGATAAAGATGGTTATTTTATGATAAGGAGGGGTCAATATATCAACAAAATAAAACAATCATAAATGTATATGCACCAAACATCAAAGCACCTAAATAATTTAAGCAAATACTAACAGATCCAAAGAGAGAAATAGACAAAAATAATAGATTTCAATATCCCACCATCAACAATGGATAGATTATAAAGACAGAAAATCAACAAGAAAATGCTGGGCTTGTGGCATACTTTAGACCAAGTGGACCTAACAGACACATACAGAACATTCCATCCCAAAGCAGAATACACATTCTTCTCAAGCGCACATGGAACATTCTCTAGGACAGATCATATGATAGGTCACAAAGCAAGTCTTAGCGAATTTTTAAGAAGACTGAAATCATACCACGTATCTTTTCTGATCATAATGGTATGAAATAAGAAACCAGTAACAGGAGAAAAGCTGGAAAGTTCACAAATATGTGGGAATCAAACACACTAGAACAACCGATGACTCAAAGAAAAAATAAAAAGTGATCAAGAAATATCTTGAGAAAAAGAAAAGACAATGGAAGCACAACATATCAAAACCTATAGAATACTACAAAAGGACTTCTAGGAGAGATGTTTATAGAAATAAATGCCCAGGGATCCCTGGGTGGCGCAGCGGTTTGGCGCCTGCCTTTGACCCAGGGCGCGATCCTGGAGACCCGGGATCGAATCCCACGTCGGGCTCCCGGTGCATGAAGCCTGCTTCTCCCTCTGCCTATGTCTCTGCCTCTCTCTCTGTGTGTGACTATAATAAATAAATAAAAATTAAAATAAAATAAAAAAAAAGAAAGAAATGCCCATATTAAGAACAAAGAGAGATCTTAAATAAATCACCTAACTTTACAGCTCAGGGATCTAGGGAAAAAAAGAATACACTAAGCCCAAAGTTGGCAGAAGGAAGAAAATAACAAAGAACAGAGCAGAAATAAATGAAAGAGAGACCAGAAAACAATAGAAAAGATAAATAAAGTCAAGAGCTGGTTTTTTAAAAATATAAACAAAGTTGACAAACTTTGGCTACACCAACTCAGAAAAAAATGAAATAGGGCTTAAATAAAATCAGTAATGAAAAAGGAGAAATTTCAAGAAATACTACATAAATACAAAAAGATCATGACAGACTACTATGAACAATTATATGACAATAAACTGGACAAGCTAGAAGAAATGTGTAAATTCCTAGAAACATACAATCTATCAAGACTGAATCATGAAGAAATATAAAATATAAACAGAACAATTTCAAGTAAGGAGATTGAATCAGTAATCAAAAACCTCCCAACAGGGACTCCTAGGTGGCTGGCTCAGTGGTTGAGCATCTGCCTTCGGCTCACAGCGTGATCCTGGGGTCCGGGATTGAGTTCCGCATCGGGCTCCCTGCATGGAGCCTGCTTCTCCCTCTGCCTGTGTCTCTACCTCTCTCTCTCTCTCTCTGTCTCTCATGAATAAATAAATAAAATCTTAAAAAAAAAAAACCCAAAAATCTCCCAACAGAGAAAAGCCCAGGACCAGATGGTTTCACTGGTGATGTTACCAGACATTTAAAGAAGAATTAATGCCAATCCCTCTCAAAATCTTCCAAAAAACTGAAAAGGAAAGAACATTCCCAAATTCATTTCATGAGGCCAGTAGTACCATGATACCAAAACCAGATTAGGAGACTATAAGAAAAGAAAATCACAGGCCAATATCCCTGATGAATATAGACGCAAAAAGTCTCAACAAAATATTAGTAAACTGAATTCAACAGTGCATTAATAGGATCATACACCATGATGAACCGTGATTTATCCCTGGGACTCTGATGCTTCAGCATATGCAAATCCATGTGATACATCACATTGATAGAATTAAAGATAAAAATCATATGATCATCTCAATAACTACAAAAAAATTGATTCAATGTAATAAAGGCCTTATATGATAAGCCCATAGCTAACATCATACCCAATGGTGAACGATTGAAAGCTTTTCATCTAAGAGCAGGAACAGGGGTACCTGGGTGGCTCATTGAGCACCTGCCTTTGGCTCAGGTCGTGATCCTGGGGTCTTGGGATCGAGTCCTACATCAGGCTCCCAGGAGGGAGCCTGCTTCTCCCTCTGCCTATGTCTCTGCCTCTCTGGTCTCTCATGAATAAGTGGATAAAATCTTTTTTTAAAAAAGAGAAGGAATAAGACAATGATGCCCACTCTCACCAATTCTATTCAATATTGTACTGGAAATCCTAGCCAGACCAATAAACCCTCACATACAGTGAACTAATATTTGACAAGGAAGCCAAGAATAGTCAGTGGGGAAAGGATAGTCTCTCCAATAAATGGTGCTGGGAAAACTGGATATCTACATGAAGAATGAAATTTAATCCCTATATTATTCCAGTCACAAAAATTAACTCAAAATGGATTAAGGACTTAAACAAGGGGGCACCTGGGTGGCTCAGTCAGTTAAGCACCTGCCTTTGGCTTGGGTTGTGATCCCAGCATCCTGGAATTGAGCCCCATGTTGGGCTCTCTGCTCAGCAGGGAATCTGCTTCTCCCCCTCCCCCTCCCCCCTCTCTCTTTAAGTCTTCTTTCTCTTGCTTGCCTTCTTTCTCTCAAAAAAGTAAATAAATGAATAAAATCTTTTTAAAAAAGACTTAAACAAAACCTGAAAACATAAAATCTCTAGAAAAAATATAGAGAAAAAGTTCCTTGACATTGGTCTTGGCAATGATTTTTTTAAAAAAGATTTTATTTATTCATGAGAGACACACAGAGAGAGACGCAGAGACATAGGCAGAGGGAGAAGCAGGGAGCCTGATGCGGGACTTGATCCCAGGACCCAGAGATCACGACCTGAGCCAAAGGCAGATGCTCAACCACTAGGCCACTCAGGCATCCCTGCAATGATTTTTTTGATATGACACCAAAAGCATAAGCAACAAAAGCAAAAATCAACAAGCGGGATTATATCAAACTAAAAATCTCCACAGCAAGAGAAACAATCAACAAAATGACAAGGTAAACTACTGAACACGAGAAAGTATCTGTAAATCATACATCTGATAAGAGGTTAATATCCAAATATATAAAGAACTCCTACAACTCAATAGTAAAAAAAAAAAATACAATTATAAAAATGGGCAGAGGAACTGAACAGTGTTCATAGAAGACATACAAATGGCCAACAGGTACATGGAAAGGTACTCACATCACTAATCAAAATGCAAATCAAAACCACAATGAGGTATCATCTCACATCTGTTAGAATGTGTATCATATAAAAGACAAGCGATAACAAGTGTTGATGAGAATGTAGAGAAAAGGGAACCTTTCTTTGTACACTGTTGTTGGGAATGTAAGTTGGTAGAGCTATTATGGAAAACAGTATGGAGATTCCTCAAAAAACTAAAAATGGAACTGCTATTTGATCTAGCAATCCCACTTCTGGGAATATATCCAACGGAATAAGAGCAGGGTATTGAACAGATATCTGCATTCCCATGTTCACTGCAGCACTATGCACAATAGCCAAGACATAGAAACAATC
The DNA here is from genome assembly GCF_018345385.1 of Vulpes lagopus. Classification (NCBI taxonomy): domain Eukaryota; kingdom Metazoa; phylum Chordata; class Mammalia; order Carnivora; family Canidae; genus Vulpes; species Vulpes lagopus. The sequence goes on from NC_054848.1 coordinate 54,923,074, forward strand.
TAAGTGTCCAATTAATGGATCGAAGTGGGATATACATATGATGGAATATTATTCTGCCATCCTCTAGACTGTAAAATCCATAGTGATAGCAACAAAATTTCTCTACTCTTTGTAGGTGCTTAGCACATAAGTGCTTAGTAAGTGTTCACTATATAAATGAATTCCAAAACCTCTCTCAGGCTTTTGGGTTGTTGCCTTGCTTTTTTTCTTCTTGCTATATCCTTTCATTAATAATTCAACTATAAGTACTGAATGCCAACAAACTGGTAGTGTTTAATAAAGATTGCCTTTTGGGACGCCTGGGTGGCTCAGCGGTTAAGCACCTGCCTTCGACCCAGGGCATGATCCTGGAGTCCCGGAATTGAGTCCCACATCAGGCTCCCTGCATGGAGCCTGCATCTCTCTCTGCCTATGTCTCTGCCTCTCTCTCTCTCTCTCTCTCTCTCTCTCTGTCTGTCTTTCATGAATAAATAAATAAAAATATTTTAAAAAATAAAGATTGCCTTTCATTTACTAGGTGAATTTGTATGAAGTGATTAACACAGGAATAAATCAGGATTTCTTTTTAAAATTTTTGGACTTTATTCTGTAGCATTATTGATCATACTGACATATTTGTATTTTTAAAAAATATTCTATTTATTTGAGAGAGAGAGGAGGGAGGAGAGAGAGAGAGAGAGAGTGTGTGTGTGTGTGTGTGTGTGCACGAGCAGGGGGTTAGAGCAGAGGGAGAAGCAGACTCCTCCAATGAGTGGGGAGCCTGATGCAGGGCTTAATCCCAGGACCCTGATATCATGACCTAAGCTAAAGGCCAACTCTTAACTGACTGAACCACCCAGGTGCCCCTGATATTGTATTTTTAAACAATGTTCTTGTATTAGATACAAATAAGCATAAGAGTTATGATGTGTATTATTTTAGGAATCAAGGTTTTTAGTACAAAAGAAAAGGGAGTACAATCACAGAATAGAAAATTTAGAAACACTCTTGAGCATTACTATTCAGCTTGTAAATCATCTTGATATTAACTCTTTTGTTGATATCATGAAAAATATAGAAACTGTTAAAGATAACAAGAGATATCCTCTGACTCAAGGGGAATATTAGTAGAATGAACCTATAAGTTCTGACCTTGAGTCAGAGAAAGCCATGTGAAATATCCAAAATCCAGTTGGATCTAATTAAGGATCTTTAGGAATTATACAGTCCTATGAATACGAAAGAATGCACAATTCCCTCCAATCTTATGTCTTAAAATTAAATGCAAAGACATTACTATGTAACATCAAGTTTAAGAGTCTCTAGCGATTTCTACATATTTTACATTTTATGTAGATAGTTATATATGTTAACATATATAAAATATCTTATGATTTCAAAACAATTGATAAACTTGGATAGGGAGAAAATTATGTAACATAAAAATTGAACCCTATTTATATATTTAGGCATATATTTATGGATTAACTTTTTTGTCTTTAATATTTTATTTTTTTAAAGATTTTATTTTTAGGGATGCCTGGGTGGCTCAGCGGTTGAACGTCTGCCTTTGGCTCAGAGCATCATCCCGTGGTCTGGGATGGAGTTCTGCATCGGGCTCCTTGTGAGGAGCCCACTTCCCCCTCTATGTCTCTGCCTCTCTCTGTGTCTCTCATGAATAAATAAATAAAATCTTAAAAAATATATTTTATTTTTAACCAATTTCTACACCCAACGTGGAGCTTGAACTTACAGTTCCAAGATCAAGAGTTGCATGTTCTACTGACTGAGCTAGCCAGGTGCCCCAGACTTGAGTATTTTAAAGCAAATCCCAGATATCTTATCATTTCACCCAATTACCCCCCACCCTCAAAGTTATGGAATCATTAACATACTCATATATAGAATTTAGTGTTACCTATTGGTGTCTCCAACAAGATTTCTCAGCCTTCTAGTGCAAGTGTCACTGAAAGGTAGGTTTGTTCTGGTGAAGTGTCATCTTTGTAATCAATTTGAAATGTTTAAGCAATTTAGATTTTTTATTTTAGGGATGCCTGGGTGGCTCAGTGGTTGAGCATCTGCCTTTGACTGAGGGTGTGATCCCGGGGTCCAGGATCGAGTCCCACATCAGGCTCCTGCAGAGAGCCTGCTTCTCCCTCTGCCTATGTCTCTGCCTCTCTCTCTCCCTCTCTCTCTCTCTGTCTCTCATGAATAAATAAATAAAACCCTTAACAAAATAAATAACTTTTTAATTTTAAGGTGAATTCTTACTAAATTATTCTTTTTTAAAGTTTGTTTGTTTGTTTGTTTGTTTGTTTTTAGTAATCTCTGTACTCAACATGGGGCTCAAATTCACGACCTTGAGATCAAGAGTTGCATGCTCTTCTGACTTAGCCAGCCAGGTACCCCTAAATTATCCTTTTAAAATCTGGCTTTATTGAAGCATGACAAAGAAAACTGTATGCATTTAAGGTATACAACATGATGATTTGATACATATATACTTTGTGAAATGATTAGCATAATCAGGCTATTTAATGCATCTATCACTTCGTATAGTTACCTTTTCTTTTTTTTTGGTGAAGTGAAAAGATCTACTCTCTTACCAAATTTCAAGTGTACAACACAGTATCATTAACTATAGTCATCATGCTATATGTTAGATCTCCAGAACTTATTCATTTTTTAACTGAATGCTGGTACCCTTTGACGAACATCTCCCTATCTCTCCCACCTCTCAGCCCCTGATAACCATATTCTAATCTCTGTTTCTAGGAGTTACGTTTTTTTTTTTTTTTTAGATTCTACATATAAATGAAATTATACAGGACTTGTCCTTTTTTCTATCCGGCTTATACTTAGTATAATGTTGCAAATGGCAGGATTTCCTTCCTTCACGTAGCTAAACATTTCATTGTATATCTATACCACATCTGCTTTATCCATTTTACCTGTTGATGGATACTTAGATTACTTCTATATCTTGGCTACTGTGAATAATGCAACAGTGAACATGGGAGAGCACATATCTCTTTGAGATCTTGATTTCATTTCCTTTGGCGTTATAACCAGGAGTGAGATTGCTGGATCATATCATTGTTTTATTTTTAATTTTTTGAAGAACCTTCATAATGTTTTCCATAATGGCTTACATTTCCACCAACAGTGTACAAGACTTTCCTTTTCTTCACATCCTCTCACATTTGTTATCTCTGATCTTTTTGATACAAGTCAAGAGTACTTCTTTTTTTTTTTTTTACTTTATTTATTTAAGTAATCTCTACACCCAATGTGGGGCTCAAACCCACAGCCCTGAGATCAAGAGTCGCATGTTCTTCTGACTGAACTAGACAGGCATCCCAAGAGTACTTCTTGAATTAACTTTCTCTTTCAGCAGCCTAATCTATTGACACCTTCTCTTCAACCTATTAATGTTCTCGAGCCTTTGCCCATCTTATTTTTTTTTAAGTTTCTTTTTTTTTTTCTTATTTGTTCATGAGACACACACAGAGAGAGGCAGAGACACAGGCAGAAGAAGAAGCAGGCTCCCTGCAGCGAGCCTGATGTGGGACTCAATCCCAGGACCCCGGGATCATGCCCTGAGCCAAAGGTAGATGCTCAACCACTGAGCCACCCAGGCGTCCCAAGATTTTGCCCATCTTAAAAAAAAATACTCCATCAACCACGATTTCTTGTCTAGCTATTTCCTGCTTTCCCTATTGCCCTTTCCTTTTGCCAAATATCTTCAAAGGTTAGTCTGCACTTCCACACCTCACCTTCACTTTTTTAAATTGGGAAATACTTCAAGCAAACTAGACATATAATAACTAAATAATATAATGGGGCACCTGGGTGGCTTAGTTGGTTAAGTGTCTGACTCTTGATTTCCACTCAGATCATGATCTCAGGGTCATGGGAGAGTCTGCTTGAGATTCTCTCTCTTCCTCTCCCTCTGCCACCCCCTCCACTCTCTCTCTCTAAATAAATATATCTTTAAGAAGTTTTTAAAATAATAATATAATAAACACCCATGTACCCACAACTCAGTTTGTTAAATATTAACTTTTTGACAAATTTCCTTCCTATTTTTTAAAGAAGTAAAACATTACTGTTATAGTTTCAGTATCATGTGTAGCTATCACTTCCCTATTTCTCTCCCTTTCTCTCCAGAGGTAATCACTATTCAGACTTTCAGTCTTTCTTATTTCCACATGTTTTGTTATTGATAATATATATGTATATATCCTTAAAAAATATGTAATCATAGGAGATGTGGAATCAATGACCACCAATGAATCCTGTCTCCCTGAACCCACATCCCTGGGTAGTGTCCTCCCACATGTGGTCATGTGATTTGCTTTGGCCAATGGAATAAATGCAAATGTCATACACACAGGAACTTGAAAAGCACTTGTACATTGAAGCTTGCCATCATATGAAGAGGTACAAACCTTCTAAAGAGGTCACATGGAAGAAAATCTAGGTACCCTGCCTGGAAGCCTGCCAACTGCCCGGCATAGGTGAGGTCATCTTAAATCATCTAGCTCCCACCAACTTGACTGCCACAGCATGAATGAGCCTAGGCAAGACTAACAGAAGAAATGCCTAGCTAAGTTTAGTCTAAACTATCTATAGAATTTTGAACAAATACAATGAATGTTGTTTTAAGTAACTGGTTTTAAAGTGGTTTAGCTCTGTCAGTGGTATCATATGAATCATATGCCATATCACAAGCATATATCACAATTCACTTTTTTGTTTCTTTATAATGTGATTTTCCCTGTTTACACATATAGTTGTAGTTCATTCATTTTAAATGAACTTCCATAAATAATTCCTTCACGTGACTATACCACAATTTATTTACCCATTCACTTACTAATGAACACTTGTGCTTCTAGTTTTTCACTATGAGCAATATCATAATGAGCATTCTTGTATCAATCCTTTTGCACTAGATGTGGAATTACATGGTTAAGAACACCTTAAACTTTGCTACATAGTGCTATGTTGCTTTCCAGAGAGGCTGTACAGGTCCTCAATCCCTTATCTATCATTTTGAAATCCAAAAATCTCTGAAAACTGGAAGAATTTTTCATAAATTTGGCCTTTTCCCTTTGTTTATGGTGTTCTGGCATCTCCCATTACTTAAACGTTTTTCATTTTTTTTTTAATTAACTTTTATTGGTGTTCAATTTACCAACATACAGAAAAACACCCAGTGCTCATCCCGTCAAGTGTCCACCTCAGTGCCCGTCACCCATTCCCCTCCAACACCCGCCCTCCTCCCCTTCCACCACCCCTAGTTCATTTCCCCGAGTTAGGAGTCTTTATGTTCTGTCTCCCTTCCTGATATTTAACGTTTTTCATTTTAATGTAACCAAAGTTATTAATCTTTTCCTTTATAGCCGTACTTTACCTTAAAACCACTATAAACCAGCTTCTGAACTATAGCAGTCCAATAAAACTGCTCAGTGAGGCCACCAACCGTCTCTTATTTATTTATTTATTTATTTATTTATTTATTTATTTATTTATTTATTTATTTTTACCAACTGTCTCTTAAAAGACAAATCTCGGCAGCCCGGGTGGCTCAGTGGTTTAGTGCTGCTTTCAGCCCAGGGCCTAATCCTGGAGACCCGGAATTGAGTCCCATGTCAGGCTCCCTGCATGGAGCCTGCTTCTCCCTCTGCCTGTGTCTCTGCCTCTCTCTTTCTCTCTCTGTGTCTCTCATGAATAAAGAAATAAAATCTTTAAAAAAAAAAGCCAAATCTCATGGACATGTTCTAGTAAGGCTGAATAACTAGTTGACCTCTGCTGTATTTCATATTAATCACCTTTCCTACATTAGAAATTTTACCTCCTTTAGCGTCTTTGACACTACTATCATCTTGTTTCTCTGAATCTCTCTCTCTCAACCAGCAATTTGTACACCATTCGTGGGAAATGGCAGTGTGCAGTGGGATTCGGAGTCTTAATAAAAATTACTGAGAACAAAAAAAAAAAAATTACTGAGAACCCATGCTCTCTTGTGTAACCATGATATGTATAGTAGGTATATCATTAAAAACTTAGTGTGCAAGAATGTTTTTTTAAAATTTTTATTTATTTATGATAGTCACAGAGAGAGAGAGAGAGGCAGAGACATAAGCAGGCTTCATGCACCGGGAGCCCGATGTGGGATTCGATCCCGGGTCTCCAGGATCGCGCCCTGGGTCAAAGGCAGGCGCCAAACCGCTGCGCCACCCAGGGATCCCAGTGTGCAAGAATGTTAATGAGTAATTTGCAAATGGATTCTATACAAGAGTGATGTGACATTTATGCCAGTGAATTTAGGAGATTAAATCATGTATCTGTTTCCCCCCTCTAATAATTGTTATGTACTTTTCTCTCCAAGTCCCTATTTCTTCCTTAGACTAGCATATAGTTAGCTGCTGATTAAGGGGTATCTTCTCAAGAAGGTAAATTTATTTTTTAAAAGATTTTATGTATTTATTTATGTGTATTTATTTATTTATTTATTTGAGAGAGAGAGAGATATCACGAGCAGGGTGGAAGGGCAGAGGGAGAAGCAGACTCCCTGTTGAGCAGGAAGCCCAATATGGGACCATTCCAGAACCCTGGGATCATGACCTAAGCTGAAGGCAGATGCTTAACGGATCGAGGCACCCAAGTGTCCAAGAAGGTAAATTTAGTCAGAGCATTCACAATACAAACATGAAATACAGTTTAATATTATTGTGCAACATTTTGCATCTATCACAATAATAATTATTCTAGGCCAAAATCATCAATAAATGTTAAAATTAGTGGGTGAAAGTTTGATGAAAAACAATATATTTTCAAAATATCCCTCCATAAATTACTTGTTTATTGCAAAGGGAAGAATAGTAACTTTACAGTGGAGAAACCTGGTTGACTTTAACCAGCTGATCAAAGCTAACATTACCAGTAATGCCACAAACAGGTATCATGTGCCTCCTGATATTACATCCTGAAAAGGACACAAATTTCTTCTGTGGTATTCCTGTCCAAAATGCATAACTTGAATCTCACAATGTGGAAATATCAGATAAATTCAAAATGAGGGGAATTCTACAAAATAACTGGTCTGTTGTAAAAACAATACCAATGTCATGAATAACAAAGAAAGACTGAGAAACTTCTCCAGATTAAGAGAAACTCAATTTGATGGTTCCTCAAAAAGGTAAACATAAAATGACCATATGATCCCCCAATTTCCCTCCTAGGTATATGCCCAAAAGAACTGAAAACAGGCGCTCAAACAAAACCTTTAACAGATATGTTCATAGCAGCACTATTCATAGGAGCTAAAAGGAGGAAACAATCCAAATGTCTATCAATGAATAAATGGATAAACAAAATGCAGTGTATCCAAACAATGGATTATTATTCAATCATACAAAGAAATGAACTACTGATACATGCTACAATGTGGACTAACCTTGAAAACACTATGCTCAGTGAAAGAAGCCAAACACAAAAGGTCACATATTGTATGATTCCATTTGTATGAGAGTTCAACATAGCTAAATCCACAGAGACAGAAAGTAGACTGGTGGTTACCAGAGGCTGGGTGTCAGGGGGCAGGAGGATGGGCAAGGAGAGAGGCAAATGGAAAGATGCTACTTAATGTATATGAGATTTTATTTTGGGGTAACGAAAATGTTTTGGAATTTTTTTTTTTTTTATTTTTTTTAAATTTTTATTTATTTATGATAGTCACACACACACAGAGAGAGAGAGAGAGAGAGAGAGAGAGGCAGAGACACAGGCAGAGGGAGAAGCAGGCTCCATGCACCGGGAGCCCGACGTGGGATTCGATCCTGGGTCTCCAGGATCGCGCCCTGCGCCAAAGGCAGGTGCCAAACCGCTGCGCCACCCAGGGATCCCTGTTTTGGAATTTAATAGAGGTGGTGGGTGCATGTACTGAATGCATATTGGTCATTCCCTTTAAAACAGTATTATGTGAATGTCACCTGAATTTGGGGGTTTTGGTTTTTTTTTAAGTTTATTATTTTTTTTAGTAATCGCTATACCCAATGTGGGACTCGAACTCACAACCCCAAGATCAAGAGTCATGTGCTCTTCTGACTGAGCCAGTCAGGTGCCCTGAATTTTGAAAAAAAATAAACTAAAAGAGACATGACAACTCAATGCAACTTGTTACCCTGAATTGGATTCTGGACTAGACATTTTTTTCTTTTGCTATAAAGGACATTAGTGGGACAGTTGGTAAAATTCAAATAAGGTCTGTAGGTTAGATAATAGCATTGTGCTGATATTAATTTCCTGATTTTGATCATTGTACTATAGTTACATAAGAGAATGTCTAATTTTTTTTAGGAAAAAAGCTCTGAAATATTTTAGGGGTAGAGAGATATTATGTCTGTAAATTGTGTGAATCCAGAAATCATTGGAGAGAGAGAGAAGACAGGAAGGAGAGGGGAGAATGATAAAGCTAATGTGCATAAATATTTACATGTGGGGAATCTGGGTGAAACATATAGGGTAATACATACACTATTTTTATAACTTTTCCATAAGTCTTAATTATTTCAAAATACAAAGTTTTTCATTGTGACAAAAAGATATTTGTAATTTCATGTTCACAAAAGCATTATATGCAATAGCCAAGACATGGAAACAATGGATAAAGAAAATGTCACACACACACACACACACACACACACACACGCACACAGAGGAATATTATTCAGCCATAGAAAACCCAAGAAAACCCTGCCATTTGTAACAACATGGATGAACCGTGAGGGCATTACATTATGTGATGTAAGTCAGACTGAGAAAGACAAATACTATATGACTTTACTTATATGTTCAATCTAACAAAACAAAACAGCAAACTCATAGAAAAAGAGAACAGGGGACGCCTGGGTGGCTCAGTGGTTGAGCATCTGCCTTCAGCTCAGGGCATGATCGTGGAGTCTCCGGATGGAGTCCCACATCGGGCTTCCTGCATGGAGCTTGCTTCTCCCTCTGCCTGTGTCTCTGCCTTTCTTTCTCTCTCTCTGTCTCTCATGAATAAATAAATAAAATCTTTTTTAAAAAAAGAAAAAGAACAGATTTGTGGTTATCACAGGTGGGGGAGTTGGAGGGAGGTGGTGAAAAGGTATAAACTTCCGGTTATGGAATAAATAAGCAGTAGGGATGTGATATACGACATGATGACTATAGCTAACACTGCTGTATGGTATATCTGAAAGTTAAGAGAGTAAATCCTAAGATTTACTCATCACAGGAGGAAAATAACCCATATTTTTCCCTTTCTTTTTCTAAAAGATTTTATGTATTTATTCATGAGAGACACACAAAGAGAGGCAGAGGGAGAAGCAGCCTCCCCGCAGGGAGCTTGATGCGGGACTTGATCCCAGGACCCCGGGATCATGACCTGAGCCTAAGGCAGATGCTTATCCACTGAGCAATCCAGATGCCCCCCCCCCGCTTTTTTATCTATATGAAAGGATGGACATTGGGCAACCCGGGTGGCTCAGCGGTTTAGCGCCGCCTTCAGGGCGTGATCTTTTTTTTTTAATAATACATTTATTTTTTATTGGTGTTCAATTTACCAACATACAAAATAACACCCAGTGCTCATCCCGTCAACTGCCCCCCTCAGTGCCCGTCACCCATTCACCCCCACCCTCCGCCCTCCTCCCCTTCCACCACCCCTAGTTCGTTTCCCAGAGTTAGGAGTCTTTATGTTCTGTCTCCTTTTCTGATATTTCCCACACATTTCTTCTCCCTTCCTTTATATTCCCTTCCAGTATTATTTATATTCCCCAAATGAATGAGGACATACACTGTTTGTCCTTCTCCGATTGACTTACTGCACTCAGCATAATACCCTCCAGTTCCATCCACGTTGAAGCAAATGGTGGGTATTTGTCGTTTCTAATGGCTGAGTAATATTCCATTGTATACATAAACCACATCTTCTTTATCCATTCATCTTTCGATGGACACCGAGGCTCCTTCCACAGTTTGGCTATTGTGGCCATTGCTGATAGAAACATCGGGGTGCAGGTGTCCCGACGTTTCATTGCATCTGAATTTTTGGGGTAAATCCCCAACAGTGCAATTGCTGGGTCGTAGGGCAGGTCTATTTTTAACTCTTTGAGGAACCTCCACACAGTTTTCCAGAGTGGCTGCACCAGTTCACATTCCCACCAACAGTGTAAGAGGGTGCCCTTTTCTCCACATCCTCTCCAACATTTGTGGTTTCCTGCGTGATCTTGGAGACCCGGAATCAAATCCCACGTCGGGCTTCCTGCGTGGAGCCTGCTTCTCCCTCTGCCTCTGTCTCTCCCTCTCTCTCTGTGTGTGTCTCTCGTGAATAAATAAATAAAATCTTTAAAAAAAGGATGGACATTAACCAAAATTAGCATGGTAATAATTTCACAATATAGGTGAATCAAATCATTATGCTGTACACCTTAAACTTACGGAGTGCTGTAGGTCAATTCTATCTCAATAAAACCAGGGCAGGGCAGCCCCGGTGGCGCAGCGGTTTGGCGCTGCCTGCAGCCTGGGGTGTGATCCTGGAGACCCGGGATGGAGTCCCACATCGGGCTCCCTGCATGGAGCCTGCTTCTCCCTCTGTCTGTGTCTCTGCCCCCTCTCTCTGTGTGTCTATGAATAAATAAGTAAAATCCTTAAAAAATTTTAAAAAAACAGGGCAAATATAAAGTGTTTTTTTTAAAATCATACTGGAAGTTACCTCAGTGGGGGAGGGGAGAACATACAGTGAGCTTCTGGAGTGCTAATAATTTTTTATTATGACTCTGAGTAGTGGTTATACAGGCATTCATTTTATAATTATTTGCTAAACTGTAAATATACACTGTATGAACATTACACAATTTGAAAAGTAAAAGAAATGAATAAATATCCTTAACATAAAAATGAAACGTAACAGAATGCTGTAAACATATGCTTGTCTTTCAAAAAAAGGTATTCTTACAGACCCAGGTTTTTTTATGATGATTGGTAAGACATAAGATACCTAGAAGCACTGCCCTGAAAGACTGGGTAATGGTGGATACTGTGCTTCCCTAGACTTTCTCCTACTTTTCTGGCCAATCCTTCTTTTATTGTTCCATTTCCTCTGACTCATCCCCCTTAAATGTCTGAATGTCTGTATTCTAGGTCTTATCCTCAATCCTTTTCTGGTCTCATTATCCAAATTCTCATTGAATGACTGTACCAATTTCCATGGCTTCAACTAATATCTATAAACTGACAAATTCCAACTCTCATAAATTTTTTTTAAAGATTTTATTTATTTATTCATGAGAATACACAGAGAGAGAGAGAGAGAGTCAGAGACACAGGCAGAGGAAGAAGCAGGCTCCATGCAGGGAGCCTGACGTGGGACTCGATCCCGGGTCTCCAAGATCATGCCCTGGGCTGAAGGCGGCGCTACACCGCTGAGCCACTTGGGCTGCCCTCTCATAAATTTTAAACGCATATATCCAAGTATCTATGTACTATACATCTTTACTTTGATATCCCACAGGCTCTCAAATTTAATGTATACAAAAGTGATTTTATAATCTTCTCCATCCCTCACAAACCTCAAATCTTGTCCTCCCAAATTCCTTGTTCAAGTCTGGAGAAGAGAATTCACCCTTTCCATCTGTCTCAATTAATCCCCATATACAGTCTTTTGGAGCTTCTTGACTTGGTCCTGAATGTCTCTCAAATCTTCCTTCATTCTCTATACTTCAATAATACAAATTTTTAAATGCTTAAAAATGTTTTTTAAATAAAAATTTAGGGGATCCCTGGGTGGCTCAGTGGTTTAGCACCGCCTTTGGCGCAGGGCCTGATCCTGGAGACCCGGGATCGAGTCCTACGTCAGGCTCCTTGCGTGGAGCCTGATTCTCCCTCTGCCTGTGTCTCTGCCTCTCTCTCTCTCTCTGTCTCTCATGAATAAATAAATAAATAATCTTTAAAAAATAAAAATAAAAATTTAAAAAATCTGCTCCCATCTATCTTCATTGCCATTGTGTAGATTCAAGCTCTGAAATTTTTTGTCTGAATTATTCTAGTAGCTACGTAATTGATCTTCATGCTTCCTGTTTTGTCTCCTCTATTAATGCAGCTTTCACATGGCCATAAGATTAATTTTTTTTTAAGATTAAATTTTCTAAAGTGAAAACTTGATCATGACTACTCTACTTAAAGTCCTTCAGGGGTTTCCTATAGCTTCAGAATAAAGTTCAAATGCCTTGGTATAACATGACCTACAATACTTTTCTTGGTCTAGCCCCTGACTCTCCCCAGACTCATTTCTAACTACTCTTTCCCTAACTACTCTTTACTCCTGTCATTCTGAATTATTTGCAGATCCCTGAATAAGCCAGGCTCTCTCATTTTTGTTCCTTTGCCTTAAATTCCTTTTCCTGTAATATTTCACTTTGTTAACTACTACCTTTCCTTCAAAACATAAGTTTGTCATCATCTCTTCTAGGAAGTCTTCCTTAACACCCCTCTAAAATGGGTTAAATACATCTCTTCATTCTTTCATGGTATAGTATGCTTACTTTTGTCACAGCACTTATCACATGGTGCTATAATTATCTGTTTACCCATATATTTCTCACACCAAGCTGTGAGTTTCATGAGGACAGGGACCATTGCTTATTTGTCTCTGTATCCCTGGGGACTAGGATAACACCTGGTACATATAGGTACTCAGTAAATTTCTGTCAAATAAAATTATTCATTATAGTCAAGGGGCCACACAGTGCTGCAGGCAATAATGGTAATTCAAGGAATTCAAGTTGATTGTCTAGTCCATTTAGACTTTTGAGGATGCTATTAAAAGAATTATGAATTTTAACCTTTGTATACTTAATCTTATTACATAAATGATGTGTCATCTGAAACAGGCAGAGCTCAAAATAAAAAGCAACAGTGTCACTGGCTTTTAATGGAATCGGAGCAATATTTATAAAAAAATTCACTAATGGTTACAGGTTAGATATAATCAAATATGCCTGCAAGTACCCATACCAAAAAAACCTTTTGAGTCTGTCCCTCCCACTGTACTCCCATTGTAGTATCTTAGTCTGGGTGCCCATCATCTCTCTCCTAATTTACCATAATAGCTTCTTGTATTGTGGTAAGTACTGTCTCCCAAAATACATGTACACATGGTATCTTAGAAAGCGACCTTATTAGGAATACAGTCTTTGCAGATGTAATTAGTTAAAGTTATACTGGGGTACCTGGGTGGCTCAGTAGTTGGTTGGGCATCTGCCTTCGGCTCGGGTCATGATCCCAGAATCCTAGTATCGGGTCCCACATAAGGATCCCTGCTAAGCGGGGAGTTTGTTTCTCCTTCTCCCTCTGCCCCTCCCCCTGCTCATGCTCTCTCTCTCTCTCTCTCTCTCTCTCTCTCTCTAATACTCTTTCTCTCAAATAAATAATCTTTAAAAAAGTCATACTGAATTAGGGTGGGCCCTAAATTCAAGTGTCACTATAATGCCATGTAAAGACACACAGAGAAGAAAGCCATATAAAGATATGGGTCTTTACAGGCAAGAAGCAAGGAAGAAGACCACATGAAGAAGAAGGCAGAGATCTGTATGATGCAGCTACAAGGAAAGGAATGCCAAGGATTGCTGACAGCATCTGAAGTTAGGAAGAGACAAGGAAAGATTCTTCCCTAGAGTCTTCAGAGGGAGGATGGCCATGCCAACACTTTGATTTTGGACTTCTAGCCTTCAGAACTGTAACAGAATATATTTCTATTGGGTTTTTAAAAGATTTCACTTATTGAGAGAGAGAGAACATGAGAGTATGTGAGTGTGTGAGAGAGTGAAAGCATGAGAGAGAGCAAGCAGAGGGAGAGGCAAAGGGAGAGGGGGAGGCAGACTCCCCATTGAGTAGGGGGCCTGATTCCAGGACCCTGGGATCACAACCTGAGCCAAAGCAGATACTTAACCAACTGAGCCACCCAGGTACCCCTGGAATACATTTCTATTGTTTTAAGCCATCCAGTTTGCAGTAATTTTTTATGGCAGCCCCAGGAAGCTAATACATCTGCTAACTGATCTCCCTGCCTTGGCTTGCTTCCTTACAATCCATCTTCTACACTGCCACTAGTATACATGTAATTATTTCACTCCTCTATTTAAAACCCTGTCATGATTCCCCCCCATGCCAATCTTTGTAGCCTCATCTCTTGCTACTCCCCTACACAATCCCTATACATTAACAACATACTACTTGAAGTTCTCTCCAAATACTATGCTCACGAACACTGCTGTGCTTGTCTATACTGCTCCCTCTGGAACATAGCCCCTTCACCATCAAATTTTTCTTCTTTATATCTCGACAACCTAGTATGCAAGGAGTGGCAGTAATGAAGATATAATGTTTTTTAAGGGAATTTGGTTGTGAAGGCTGAGAATCTGTTGTCAGTAACAAATTTTGAAATCAGAGATTCAGGAGCCTACTCTCTAACATACACTGTTAGAAAGGGATCCCCTACTTATACAAGCCATTCCCCAATGTTCTATCATTGGTCCTCTTCTGTTTTCCCTCTACTATTTCCCCTCTTTGGGATGGCATCCATTCTTATGGCTTCAAATACCACCTATTATAATTGAGACAAGGACATCCCTAGTTCTATTATCTCTCCCAAGTTCATACTTTTGGAAGTTGTCCCACAGCACACTCATGCTCTCTTCCTTTTTCTTCTGGTCATTTTTTTCTCTGTATGTTTAATTTTGGATAGTTTCTTATGCTGGTACATTATGTTCACTAATCTTTTCTTCAGGAGTATCTCATTTGATCAAGTATTTTTTTCTCAGACATTGTATTAATCATTTCTAGAAGTTTAATTTCAGTCTTTTATATCCTCCATGCCCCCCCAACATGATCACATGATCATGTTCTCCTCTACATTACTGAACAGTATATTCATAACTGTTTTAATGTCCTTATCTACTAATTTTATCATCTGTGTTATTTCTGGGTCTGTATCTGTTGACTGATTTTGCTCATATTTTCCTGCTATGTATACCTGATCATTTGTTATTAGATGCAAGGCATTATGGACTTTATATTGTTGGGTGCTGGATTCTTTTCTTTATTGCTCCTTTAAATACTTCTGAGATTTGTTCTAGGATACACGTAAGTTACTCAGAAACAATTTAATCCTTTCAAGCTTTCTCTTAAGTTTGGTTAGGCAGGACCAGAGCAAACTTTAGTCTAGAGTGAATTTGTCTCCACTACTGAAGCAATATTCCCCTTTCTTTCTCTCTCAATGTCTCCATCTCTCTCTCTCTCTCTCTCTTTCTTTGAAGGTCTCTTCTTTTTTGGTACTATGCCCTGCATATGTTAGCCACTTCAACTTTCTTGAATTCTCAACTCTGTCTCCTAAACTCAGAGAGACTGCTAGGCTCTAGTGAGGTTCCCTCTCTCTGAACTGTTGTCTCATATATTTCATACAGTTTTACAATTAAGGCCAAAGGGTAAATCTGGTCCTTCTTACTCTACCATAACCAGAAGCTTAAGTCCTTACCCTTTTGAAAAGATTAGTGTATCTACTGTGAGAAAATGGACTGTAGAAAGGTAAAAGTAGAAGCAAGGAGACTAGTATTATTACAAAAATCCAGATGGAACTGATCAATTGGGACTAGGATGGTAGCAGTAGAAATGTAGAGAAATAGATTCTGGGTGCATTTTTATTTGTTGTTTGAGAGTAGCACATGATTCTATTACTTACCATTAAAACTTCAGCATAGTACCTGGCCCACAATAGTTGTTTAATAAACAAAAGGCACTATGTCACCTCCTCCCCACACTGATTAGCTCAAAGATAAATAATAATGGTCACTGTCCACAAGAAACTAAAAGTCTAGTGCTAAAGAAAAGATCTGATTATGTTTCCCTTTTGGCTCAAAAGCCTTTTGATGGCTCCTCATTATTTACAAAATAAAGTAAAAATTCTTCAGTCTGTCATGCAATGTCCTCCTTAGTGAACTTTTTTACTAGCCCATCTGCAACTGAATCCCTACTGTGCTGAACTCTTTCACTCTAATCTCACCAGACTACAAGTAAATAGGTATTGAGGGAACAAATAAATAACATTATATAAAAAATACAGGATGAGCACTGGGTGTTATATGTTGGCAAATTGATCTCTAATAAAAAATATACATATTTTTAAAAAGAGACAAATAAAAAAACAAGGTATCAAAAAAACACAGAGTTCAAATATTTTCTAGTTCTTGGTTGTATCTTAGGAAGATGTTAAATTCAGAAAAATCACCATCTTACACCAAGTCACAGCTACTTTGAATTTTTAATAATTTGGAACAGATTATTTATCTTAACATTTGGCTCCTCTTTTCAAATATCCCATTCCTGTCTGTAGCACCACAATTCTTCCAGTCTTTTGGGTAAAAGCCCTGGCCTTATCTTTGGATACAGGGTTCAAAAATAGATCTCTCATTTATTCTATCATAATGTGTCTCATTTATGCAGTCTTCTTCAATGCTATTGGGGTCACTACCATCCAGGATCTCATTGCTTTTTAACATGATTACCATGACAGATTTCTAGCTGGTATCCCTTTACCGTCTCCAGTATGCCTTATACATAGCTATTGAAAAAATCTTCGGGATGCCTGGGTGGCTCAGTGGTTGAGTGTCTGCCTTTGGCTCAGGTCATGATCCCAGCATCCTGGGATCAAGTCCTGCACCAGGCTCTCTGCAAGGAGCCTGCTTTTCCCTCTGCCTGTCTCTGCCTCTCTCTCTCTGTGTCTCTCATGAATAAATAAATAAAATCTTTAAAAAAAAATCTTTCATCATGCCATGCCCTCGCTCAAGGAACCTCAAAAGCTCTCTAACTGCAGCAGGTAAGAACTCTTCAGCTTAATTTTGAAAGTCTCCTATTATCAACTCACCTTTGACTAACACAGTACTATCTTATTTCCTGTTACTCTCACACTTGTAATTGCCAATACTGTTACACCAATTTCCTCCTCACTCTTCCTGGATCACGCCAGGCACATTCCCACCTCCATATCTTTCTTCATAACTGTTTCCTTTTCTTGGAATACTCTCCCTTCACTTCTTCCTGTATCTAAACCCTCTCTTGTTTCATAACCCACTCTAGTCCCATCTCTTCCGTGATGCCTTTTTAAATTACTGTAGCCTTGAGCACACAAGGTATTTGACACTATAGATAGCTCCCAAAGCACCTGGCATAGCCCTGGACATAAAGAAACCAATAAGGATTTTCCCAAGCTGATGGGTATATAAATGAACAAGAATAAAATTCATATTTAATGAAGATAAACTCAATCCCCTTCACTGGCTCCTCAATCTCTGCCTACTTCTTAAATACTAGCATAGTACTACCTACTTCATTGAAGGCTGTTGTGAGAATTAAATATATAAGTACACATAAAGTACTTAGTATAGGGGCACTTGGGTGGCTCCATCGGTTCAGTGTCTGCCTTCGGCTCAGGCCATGATCCTGGGCTCCTGGGATGGAGCCCAACATCGGCTCCCCACTTAGTGGAGAGTCTGCTTATTCCTCTCTCTCTGCCCCTCCCTCACCTCTCATTTTCTTGCTTTCTTTCTCTATCAAATAAACAGTCTTTTTTTTTAAGCACTTAGTATAGTGCCAGCCACAGAGTGGGCTCTCAGTAAATGTCAGCCTAATATTACTATGACACACTCACCACTCTCCAACTTGTTTTACTGCCAATAGTCTCATTTTAGGTTAATGGTCTCACCACTGACCTAGGCCTCCACACCGGGGCTGTTTAAGGCTATTCTGATACCCTTTAATGGCTTTAAGCCCTTAGCTCCTCTCATACTTTCCATATTCACTTAGTCAGCAAATGCCTGTCAATTCTTCTGAAATACCTCTGTGAATCTATCACTTCCTCTCTTTTGTTCAGGACCTCATTTCTCTCTCGAGACAATTCCAACAGCCTTCTAAACTTGTCTCTCTTCCTTTGATCTTTCTCCTACCCCGTCTATTCTTCACAATGTAACACAGTTCACTTTCCCCTTTAAAGCTCTTCAGTGGCTACCAATTATACTTCACGGTTTGGCATGCAAGGCCCTTTTGCGCTCTGACCTCTACCTACCTATCCAATTTCATCTTCTATCAATTACTTATTCCATACTTTTAGTTCACCTATACAATCTATTTTCAGTTACAAGAATGGGCCATGCTGTTTTACCACAGCATGCCTGGGTAATTTAATATCTTCTGAAATACCCATCCTGACCTTGTAAACTTTGTAACTGCTTACTCATTCTCTGTCTCCATTTAATTACCACCTCTGTGAAGATGTCTCTAATCTCACTCTCCATTGTTATACTTTATTACATTTTCTATGTTTATGTTTCCCCTACTACTAGATTTTCTTTATTCCTTAACAGCAAAAGCCATGTCCTATTCATATTTTTAATCTCAACATGCTGCATAGTGTCTTGTACATTATAAGAGGGCAATAAGTAATGACTAAATAAACCTCTTTTCTAATTGTATTTCCCACTATCCAACCAGTTCTATGAATACACATTGCTCTTTCTAGCCACTCTTCCTTGCCTCTGCCAGTCTCTGTGCCTGCAATGTTTCCCATCACTTACTGAAAACCTACCTATTTGCCAATGGCCAGAACATTCTCATCTCCTATTGCTACCTTTTCTGACCACCATGGCTGGAAATGATCCCTTTCATGTTCCCCTTTCTATTATAGCATGAGATTTTAGGATGAATAAGATGCAAAGATTAGTAAGATCTACCCTTCACCTTAAAAACTCTGTCACTAAAAAAAAATAAAATAAATTAAAAAAAAAAACAAAAAAAAACAAAAAAAACTCTGTCACTGTGGGTGCCCATAACCCAGGACAGGGGTTCTCAAAGTTTAGCAAACAGAAGTATCAACTGCGGGGATTGTTCAAAATCTTTGGGGCCCACCTCCAAAGATCCTGATTCAGTAACTAGGCGTGGGACCTGGGAATTGACCTTTTAAACAAGAATTCCAGGTGATTCTAATGAAGATAACATGGGTCTGTGCCCTTTGGAAGGTTCATGGACCCTGATATTACATGACATGAATTGTGTAAATATATACATATATGTGCATTTTTAAGGGAGAGTCCAGTTTATATTCCATCATCTATAACCTCCAAAAAAGTTTGAAACTTACTTATCAAATGGGAAACAAATATATTAACTGACAAGGTACAAAACAATTAAGCTAAGTGCTAGTACAGAAATACAAATAAGGTGCTAGGGGAACATAAACCAGGGAACAATTAAGTATGCCTAGGGTAGCTAGGAAAAGCTTCACATTAGAGCAATACTTCTTTTTAAAGTTTTTATTTAAATTCCAGTTAATTATACAGTGTAATATTAGTTTCAGGTGTACAATATAATGATGCGACACTTCCATACAATATCTGATGCTCATCACAAGTGCATCCCTTAATCCTCATCACCTATTTAACCCATTCCTACACCAACCTCCTCCCTAGAAGGCATCAGTTTGTCCTCTACAGTTAAGAGTCCGTTTCTTGGGGCACCTGGATGGCTTACTCAGTTAAGCATCCAACTCTTGATTTCAGCTCAGGCCATGATCCCAGGTCATGTGATGGACTCCCACACCAGGCTCTGCTCAGCAGGGAGTCTGCTTGAGATTTTCTCTCCCTCTTCCTCTGCCCCTCCCTCTGCTCAAGTATGCTCTCTCTAAATAAATAATCTTTTTTTTTTAAAAAAAAAGTCTATTTCTTGGTTTGCAACACTTTGAAGGATATTCCAAAATGAGTACAAGTTTGCCTAGTAGAATAGAAGAATACTAGTATATGTAAAGACACAGAGATACAAAAGGGAAGTTTTACATTCAATATATATAGAATATTTGTGAAAGGAACACATATTCCTCTCAATACACTGTATTGAGACTAGAGACTTTGTGTGCCAAGTTAAAGAATTTACACGTTATCCTGTATGTAACAGAAACAAGAGGGTATTTTTAATTGGGGTAAAATTCACATAACATAAAATTCACCATTTTAACCATTTTAAAGTGTACAATTCAGTAGCTTCCAGTACATTCACTTTGCTGTGTAATCATCACTCAAAAAGAAACCATGTGCCCATTAAGCAGTCGCTTCCCATTGCCCCCTTAGCCCTAAGCTCTGAGCAACCACTAATCTGCTTTTCATCTCTAAGTACTTGTCTACTGTAAGTATTTCATATAAATGGGATCACATAGTATGAGGCTTTTTTCTGTCTGGCTTCTTTCATTTAAGTTTAGGTTTAGTTCATCTGTGTTGTAGCATGTATCAGTTCTTCATTCATTCCCTGTTTTGGCTGAACACTGTTCCACTGTATGAATATAACACATTTTGTCTACCTGCCCAACAGTTGATGGACATCTATGTTGTTTCCACTTCCTGACTATGATTAATAATGCTGTTATGAACGTTCACGTACAAGTTTTCATTTGAAAACCTGTTTTCAATTCTCTTGAATATATGCCTAGGAGTCATATGGTAATTCTGTGTTTAACTTTTTTAGGAACATGAACAGAGACCTTTATTTTAAGAGAGATTGAGAACGTGCATGAGCATGCAAGCACAAGTAGGGGAGGGGCAGAGGGAGAGGGAGAGAAAATCCTTAAGCAGATTCCCCAATGAGCAAGGAGCCTGACATGGGGCTCAATCCCAAGACCTTGAGACTGAAATCAAGAGTCAGACACTTAACCAACTGAGCCACTCAGGGGCCCCACAAACAGAGAATTTTAAGCAAAGAAATGATTAGTAAAATAGCCACTACAGCAAAATGTAGAAGAAAGCTGGGATAGAAAGAGATAGGAAGCAGGAAGATTATAGAGGGGGCTACTGTAATAGTCTAAATAAAAATAGACAAGGGTTTAAATTAGAAAGTCTAGAGAACAGATAAAACAACAGTGTATATAGTGTTCAGGATAAGGACTAGGGATAAGTCAAGGAGATGACACTGAATTTGCTAGCTTAGAGAACTACAGAGAAGGTGACATTAACTGAAGCTGAGGACATATGATGGATAAGAAGTTTAAGAAAGGTAGTAGAGGGCAGCCCCGGTGGCGCAGCGGTTTAGCGTCGCCTGCAGCCCGGGGTGTGATCCTGGAGACCCGGGATCGAGTCCTACGTTGGGCTCCCTGCTTGGAGCCTGCTTCTCTCTCTCTCTCTGTCTCTCTGAATAAATAAATCTCTTTTTTAAAAAAGAAAGGTAGTAGAGCACAGTGGTAAGAGTAGGCTCTGGAGCCAGACGGCTTAGGTTTGAATTCAGGCACAGCCCCTTACTATTCTGTAAGACTTGAGCAGATACCGCCTTTCCACACGTCAGTATCCTCATCTAGAAAATGGAGATAATAATATACCACCTCATCAAGCTGTTGTGAGAAAATGAGTTAAAATAAATAAAGCAGTTGGGCGCCTAGGTGGCTCAGTTGGTTAAGCATCTGCCTTTGGCTCAGCTCATAATCCCAGGGTCCTGGGATGGAGCCCTGCATCAGGCTCCCTGTTCAGTGGGGCATCTGCTTTTCCCTCTCCTCTGCCTGTAGCTTCTCCTGCTTGTGTTTCTCTCTCTCTCTCTCTCTCTCTCTCTCTCTCTCTCTCTCTCTCTCATTCTGTGAAATAAATAAACAAATAAAATCTTTAAAAAATACATAAAGCACTTAGAATCATATTAAGCATATAGTAAATGCTCAATAAATATAATCTATTATTTTTGATTATTGTTGTTGATGATGCTAATGTTATTTGAGGTAAAAAGTTTAAGTCTGTGCTGTTACACCTGAAACATTTAGGGGAGAAGAATCCACTAGGCAATAAGAAATACTAAAATTATCCTAGAAAAGAGCACAAGCAATAATTTCTCTGACACTGGCCATAGCAACTTTTTTCTAGATAGGTTCCCTGAGGCAAGGAAAACAAAAGCAAAAATAAACCATTGGGACCACACCAAAATAAAAAGCTTCTGCACAGTGAAGGAGGCAATCAACAAAACTAAAGGGCAACCTATGGAATGGGAGAAGATATTCACAAATGACATATTTAATAAAGGGTTAGTAGCCAAAATATATAAAAGACTTATAAAACTGACCACCCAAAAAATGAATAATCCAATTAAAAACTGAGCAGAAGACACAAACAGACATTTCTCCAAAGAAGATCTACAGATGGCCAACAGACACATGAAAAGATGCTCATCATCACTTATAATCAGGGAAATGCAAATTAAAACTACAATGAGCTACTTGGGTGCCTGGTTGGCTCAGGCAGTGGAGAGTGCAACTCTTGATTGTGGGGTTGTGAATTCCAGCTCCACATTGAGTGTGGAGATTACCTTAAAAAATAAAGTCCTGGGGATCCCTGGGTGGCGCAGCGGTTTGGCGCCTGCCTTTGGCCCAGGGCGCGATCCTGGAGACCCGGGATCGAGTCCCACGTCGGGCTCCCGGTGCATGGAGCCTGCTTCTCCCTCTGCCTGTGTCTCTGCCTCTCTCTCTATCTCTCTGTGACTATCATAAATAAAAATAAATAAATAAATAAATAAATAAAGTCCTGGGACTCCTGGGTGGCTCAGTCGGTAGAGCATCTGCCTTCAGCTCAGGTCATGATCCCAGGGTCCTAGGATCAAGCTCCCTCAGCAAGAAGCCTACTTCTCTTTATCCCTCTGCGGTTTGTCCCACTTGTGCTCTCTCTCTCTCTGTCAAATAAATTTTAAGAGATCTTTTAAAAAATAAAGAAAAGAAAAAAATACAACGAGCTATCACCTTACACCCATCAGAATGGCTAAAATCAACAACACAAGAAACAATGGATGTTGGAGAGGATGTGGAGACAGGGGAACCTTCTTGCACTGTTGGTGGGAATGTGAACTGGTGCAGCTGCTCTGGAAAACAGTATGGCAGTCCCTTAAAACGTTAAAAATAGAACTACCCTACAATCCAGCAATTGCACTACTAGGTATTTACCTAGAGTACAAAAATACTAATTCAAAGGGATATGTGCACCCTGATGTTTATAGCAGCATTATCTTTTTAAAAAGATTTTGTTAATTTATTTGAGAGAGAAAGTATGTGTGAGAGAGTATGAACAGTGGGGAGAGGCAGAGGGAGAGGGAGAAGCAGACTCTCCACTGAGCAGGGAGTCTGATACAGGGCTTGATCCCAGGACCCCGAGATCATGACCTGAGCTGAAGGCACATGCTTAACTGACTGAGCCACCCAGGTGCCTCTATGGCAGCATTATCTACAATAGCCAAACTATGGAAATAGCCCAGTGTCCACTGACTGATGAATGAATAAAGAAGAGGTGGTATATATGTACAATGGAACATTACTCAGCCATAAAAAGAGTCACATCTTGCCATTTGCAATGATGTGGATAGAGCTAGAGGGTATTATGCGAAGAGAAATAAGTCAGTCAAAAAAAGACAAATACCATACGATTTCACTCAGATGTGGAAATTAAGAAATAAAACAAATGAACCTAGGGGAAAAAAGGGAGAGAGGAAAACCAAGAAACAGACTCTTAACTATAGTGAATAAACTAATGGTTCCAGAGGAGAGGTGGGTGAGGGATGAATGAAATAGGTGATGAAGATTAAGGAGCACACTTGTCATGATGAGCACTGTGTGATTAAATTTTTTTAAAAAGAAAGAAATACTAAAATGGATCTTGAAAGAAAAGGGTACTTAAAGTCATGAGTATAGATGAAATTTCTCACAGAGAATGTGTAAATATGACTAAAAAAAGAATCAAGGATAGAAATCTCCTTTCTGGGCTATTCCTTAACCCAACCTCTAAACACTCCTTTGGAAACCAACCTTAGCTTATCCCTCCTGCTACAATCACTCTAAGCATAATCTCATATATTCCCATGCTTTTAATAATTACCTAAGTGCTGATAGTCTTTAAATTTTTACTTCCTGCCATCATCTCTCCCCTGAACTTCAAAATCTCATATCCTATTACCTGATTAATGCCTCTTCTTAAATGCCCCTAAACATGTCTGAAACTGAACTTATTGTCACCCTGACCACCAAGCCTGTTCCTCCTATATTCCTTATCTCAGTTTGTGGTACCACTTTCCTTCTAGGTCAAGCCAGAAACTTGCAAGTCATCCTCTTACTCAACAGTGCTGCTACTAACATACACATCTTATTTCTCACTAAGGTTTTGGTTTTTTTTTTAAAGTAAGCTCTATACCCAATGTGGGGCTCAAACTCATGGCCCCAAGATCAAAAGTCACATGCTCTACCAACTGAGCCAGCAGGTGCTCCTTTCACTAAGGTTTTATTTTTTTAAAGATTTACTTATTTATTTGAGAGAGAGGAGAGAGAGAGAGAGAGAGAGAGAGAGAGAGAGAGACCGAGCGAGCACAGGAGTAGGGATAGAGGGAGTAGAGGGAGAGGGCAGGTAGAGGGAGAAGCAGACTCCCCAGTGAGCAGGGAGCCTGATAGGGGGCTCGATTCCAGGACCCTGAGATCACTAAGGTTTTATTCTACTCTCCTGAAGGTCTCTAGAATCCATCCTGTCCAACCCTACAACTGCCCTAGTTTAGGCCCTCATCATCTTGTACATGATATAACAAATGTATCCTTACCAGTCTCCCAGCCTTGGATCTTGGCCAAGACTTTTCACTCCCACCCACCACAACAATCTATTTAAGATGAAATTCTGACTATTATTAATAAATAAAATAAAATAAAATAAAAATTCATCTTAAAAAAAGAAAGCATTACATAGAAAATATTCACTTAATACAAAACAAAGTAGTAAAGGAAGACTGGAGAAACAAACACAGAGATAAACCATAGAGAAAATAGAAACTAAAATGACAGATATAATCCAACTATATAAATAATATTATTAAATGTGAATGAATTAAATAACCAATCAAAAGGCAGTTATTGTCGAATGGATAAAAAAAAAACAAGATCCAAATATATGCTATCTTCAGGAAAAACACTAGATAAAAGATACAAATAGGTTGAAAGTAAAAGGATGGAAAAATATATACCACACAAAACAGCAACCATAAGAAAGCCAGAACTACTGGACTAATATTGGACAAAATGGACTTTAAGAATAAAATGTTACTGGGCATCTGGCTGGCTCAGTCAGTAGAGCATACGACTTTCAATCTCAGGGTTGTAAGTTTGAGCCCCATGTTGAGTGCAGAGATCACTTAAAAATAAAAAAATCTGGGACGCCTGGGTGGCTCAGTGGTTTAGTGCCTGCCTTCTGCCTAGAGCGTGATCCTGCAGTCCTAGGATCGAGTCCCACATCAGGCTCCCTGCATGGAGACTGCTTCTCCCTCTGCCTGTGTCTGCCTCTCTCTCTGTATCTCTCATGAATAAATAAATAAAATTTTAAAATAATAATAAAAATTAAAAAATCTTTAAAAAAGAATAAAATGTTACTAGAGTTAAAGAGGGACATTTTATAATAATAAAACTAGCAGGACTATATAACAATTAAAATATATATATATATACATATATACACCTAACAAAAGAACCCCAAAATATGTGAAGCAGAAATTGGCATAATTAAAGAAAGAAATAGACAATTCAACAATAATAGTTGGAGACTTCAATATTCCATTTTTAATAATGGATAGAACAACAGCACAGATGATCAACAAAAGAAACTGAAGACTTAAACAATACTATATACAAATTAAACCTAACATACATCTCTAGAATGCCACATCCAACAGTGAAAGAATACCCATTCCTCTGAAGTGCACATGGAACATTCTCCAGAACAGACTACATGCCAGGCTTCAGTAAATTTAAAATGACAGAAATTGTATGAACTATATTCTCTGATCACAATGGAGTAAAATTAGAGATTAATAACAAAGAAGTTTGGGGAATTAACCAATATGTGGAAATTAAACAAGTCACTCCCCAAAAAACAAGCGTTCAAATAAAAAATCACAAGAGAAATTAGAAAATATTGTAACACCTGGGTGGCTCAGCAGTTAAGCATCTGCCTTCGGCTCAGGGTGTGATCCTGCAGTCCCGGGATTGAGTCCCACATGGGGCTCCCTTCATGGAGCCTGCTTCTCCCTCTGCCCCCACCCCCTGTCTCTCATGAATAAATAAATAAAATCTTAAAAAAAAGAAATTAGAAAATACTAAGAGATGAGTAAAAATGCAAACACAAAATACCAAAATTTATAGGTTATCACTAAAGCAGTGCTTACAAGGTACTGTATAGATATAAATGCCTACATTAAAAAAGAAAGATCTCAAATTAGCAACCTAACCTTCCACTTGAAGATATATAAAAAAAGAAGAGCAAAAAAAAAAAGCAAACAAACCCAAAGCAGGCAGAAAAAGAATATAATAAGGATGAGAATGTAATATAAAAAAATAGAGACTAGGAAAATGACAGAGAAAAATCAATGAAATCAAAAGTTGATTCTTTGAAAAGATCAACAAGAATGCCAAACCTTTAGCTAGACTGATAGATAAGGAAAAAAGGGGAAAAGTCTCAAATTACTAAAATCAGGATGAAAGTGGGGAATAACTATTCACATTTGAAATACAAAATAGATTACTAGGCAGTACTATGAACAAATGTATTGACAAATTAGATGAAATGGACAAATCCCTAGAAATACACACAGTAACTGAAATGACTCAAGGGAAAATTTAAAAATCTGAATATACCTAAATAAATAAAAAGATTGAAGTTGTGATCAAAATGCTTCCCATGAAGAAAAGCCCAGACACAGAGGGCTTCACTAGTGAATTCTACCAAACACTTAAGAAGAGTTAATACCAATTTTTCACAAACTCTTCCAAAAAATAAATAAATAAGAGAGAATACTTCCCAACTTGCTCTATGAGGTTAGTGTTACCCTGATATCAAAACCAAAGACACCGCTGGACAAGAAAATTACAGACCAGAATCTCTCATGACTATAGACACATACATACAAAAAAACATAACCAAGTAAGATTTATCCCAAGAATGCAATGTTGGTTTAACATCCAAAAATCAATTAGTATAAAACACTGTATCAATAGAATAAAGAACAAAAACCACACGATCATCTAAATAGACACAGAAAACTGATAAACTTCAAAACCTCTTTATGATAAAACACTCAATAAAGTAGGAGCAAAGAGAACTTCCTCAACTTGGTAAAGGGCATGTATGAAAAACCCACAGCTAACATAATATTTAATGGTGAAAAACTGAATGCTTTTCCCTAAGTTCAGGAGCAAGACAAATATGTCTACTCTTGCCACTTGTATTCAACACTGTACTGAAGGATCCAGACCAGGCAATTAGGCAAGAAAAAGAAATGCAGGCCCTCCAGACTGGAAAAAAAAGTAAAAATATCTCTGTAGATGACATGGTCTTATATATAGAAAACCCTAAGAAATCCACTAAAAAACAATTAGTACTAAGAAATGAACTCAGCAAGGGTGCAGGATATGAGAAATATACAGAAATTGGTGGTATTTCTATATGCTTGCACACTTACAAAAAACAATCCAAAAATGAAATTAAGGAAACAATTCCATTTATAGCAGCATTAAAAAAATAAAAGAATTGTGAATAAATTTATGAAAAGCAGTATAAAACTTATACTCTAGAAACTATAAAACATTGCTAAAAGAACTGGAATAAAACCTAAATAAATGGAAAGACATCCCATTTCATGGATTATTAGACATAACATTGTTAAAATGTCCATATTCCCCAATTGATCCACAGATTCAATGCAATCTCTATCAAAATTCTAGGTTGTTTCTTTGCAGAAATTTTATAAGCTGAACCTAAAATTCATATGGAAATTTAAGGGACCCAGGATAGCTACATGCAAAAGATAAAGTTGGATCCTTACCTCACATCATAGACAAAATTAACTCAGAATGGATCAAAGATCTAAATGTAACATAAGTATAAATCTTCATTACCTTGAATTGGGTGATGAATTCTTAGTTATGACACCAAATTACAAGTAACCAAAGGAAAAAACAGATATGCTGTACTTAACCAAAATTAAAAACTTTGGTCCTTCCAAGGACATATCAAGAGATTAAAAAGATTCTCCTCCTTCATCAGTTAAAGGATCCATGGCAAGATGGTCTATGCCAGATTCCAGGAGGATAAGAAATGAAATCCTCAATATAAACAGAAA
Organism: Vulpes lagopus; assembly: GCF_018345385.1. Lineage (NCBI taxonomy): Eukaryota > Metazoa > Chordata > Mammalia > Carnivora > Canidae > Vulpes > Vulpes lagopus. The sequence continues at coordinate 54,951,298 of NC_054848.1, forward strand.
CTGAAGAGCTTGAACAAGAAGGATAAGGAAGTCATAGCTATAAATTGCATCTAAATTAATTTTCTTATAGTTTTTAAGCCTAAGACATCCAGTATTATGAAGATCTCTCCAAACATAATCAGCTTATCTAATTTTATCCTTGAAGGTAATCTCACAGGCCCAAATTTTAGAATGCTCCAGGAGAATATAAAACACATCTGAGACACTACTTTCATTATGAGAATAACTGCTTAGGCAAAGCAGTGCATAGGTACCTCAGCCATACTTGTAAAAATGCAATTCAGGGGCACCTCACTGGCTTATTCAGAAGAGCATGTGACTCTTGATTTTAGGGTTATGAATTTGAGCCACACAATTCAGCAGGGAAACTATGTTTTAAGCATAAAAATTTACCTGGGGAGAATTAGAGGATGATTTATTTAGACAATAAGTTGTATTTTACTCTCCCTGATATAAAGAGTAAAAAACTGAGAGGTATTAGATCCTCTCCATTCTAAATCCCTGGTCACACCACGTGTTCTGAATCTCGGCTTCCTAACTCAAGGACGTCAATGACTGTTATGTCACAGAACAGTAAAAAAAGGTTATAAAAAACATGGAAGACAAAAATTCCCTAGTTCCTGCCATCAGATCTTGTTTGAGAGATGACAGCTCATCAAAAGGTGTTGGCATAGAAAGTAGTTCAAAGATATGGGGGGAAAGGGGCACCTGGGTGGCTCAGCGGTTGAGCATCTGCCTTTGGCTGGGGGCGTGATCCCAGAGTCCCAGGATCGAGTCCTGCATCAGGCTCTTTGTGTAGAGCCTGCTTCTCCTTCTGCCTGTGTCTCTGCCTCTCTCTCTCTCTCTGTCTGTCATAAATAAATAAGTAAAATCTTTTTAAAAAGATATGGGGAAAAATAACTCAAATTCAGAGGCAAAGGTTGAGCTTCTCCAGGACAATGAGGAAAGAAGGTATTAAACTTCCAGGGAGCAACAGAAAAAAACGAGAATAAAAAGACAACTCACAGAATGAGAGAAAAAAATTGCAAATTATATATATGTTAAGGGACTAGTATATAAACTCTTAACAATTTGATAATAAGACAAATAGTCCAATTAAAAAATTGACAAAGGAGGAAGACCTGGGTGGCTCAGTCGGTTAAGCTCTGACTCGATTTCAGCTCGGGTCATGATCTCAGTGTCATGAGATTGAGCCCCGTCATGCTCTGCACTGGGCATGGAGCCTGCTTAAGATTCTCTCCTTCTGGCTAGCCCTCCCTCCCCTCACCGCCACTCACCTGCTCTCTTCTCCTTATCTCAAAACAAAAATTGACAAAGGAGACTTCCAATTTCCAGGCTAATTCATAAGGAGTTTAGTAGTTGCCACTCCATCCTAATAAGTAAAAAGCTTAATAAACTGGAAAATTAAAAACTCTTCCTAGATCTGTCAGAAAAGTAAGGTCAAAAAAAAAAAAAAAAGAAAAGTAAGGTCACAAGGCAAACCACAGCCCCCTAAACTGGAAAGATAGGTAGACACAGAGAATCATAACTTACCAGAGCAAAAACCTCTGCAGGAACCAGTACTGGCATAGAAAAATCTGAACTATAATTGACAAAATGCTAGAGGCTCAGAGTAGACAAGCCTAAGAGATAAAAAAAATAATAATCCTGGGATGCCTGGGTGGCTCAGCGGTTGAGTTTCTGTCTTTGGCTCAGGGTGTGATCCCGGGATCTGGGATCAAGTCCCACATCGGGCTCCTTGCATGGAGCCTGCTTCTCCCTCTACCTAGGTCTCTGCCTCTCTCTCTCATAAATAAATAAATAAATAAATAAATAAATAAATAAATAAATAAATAAATTCTTTTAAAAAAATCCAGGGAGATGGAGCACCTGGGTGGCACAGTTAACTGGCCGACTCCTGATTTTGGCTCTGGCCTTGATCTCAGGGTCATGAGACTAAGCCCCGTGTTGGGGCTCAGCACAGAATCTGCTTGGATTCTCTCTTCCTTTCCCTCTGCCCCTCCCTACAATTCTCTCTCTAGATCTCTCACAAACAAACAAACAAACAAATAAATCTATTCTTTTTAAAAATCTAGGGAGACCCAATCATGGGGGACCCCTACAATTTTGTGAGTTTTACTTCCAGATTCTTACAGGGAAGACTAATGAAAAATTTCCTCAGGATTCCAGCAAGAGGAGAGGAAAGTAATTATTCTAAAATATGCCACACCATTCTGTTCTACCTAAAAAGGCCTGCCCTCCAGATAAACTATTTTATGGCAGCCAAACAGCATAACCAACCTGGAGGAAGGGAAATACCCACCTCCTGACCCCTCTAGCAACCCTGTAACACCTAAGGGGTGGGAGAAAAAAACTGAGAGACACAAGTTCGCAGCCCAGGGGCACAGGCTACTAAAAAACTGAAGCCTAATCATAGGACTGTAAAATGCTTCCCCTCCTGCCACACTTCACCAGTACATCACCACAGGCCTATTTACCAAAGTTCCTTTTACCTAGCACATCATGTCTGTTTTCCACCAAAAAATTAGAAGGCATAGCAAATGGCAAAAAATATAGTTTGAAGAGATAGAGTAAACATAGAACCAGAACCAGATGTTAGAATTATCAGACCATAAATTTAAAACAATTATGATTAATATGCTAGGGGCATAACATGCAAGATAACATGCAAGAACAGATGAGTAATTTTAACAGAGAGATGGAAATTCTAAAAAAGAATCAAAAAGAATTGCTGGAGATAAAATAAACACTATAATTGAAGAATGCCTTTGACAGGCTCATTAGTAGACTGGACATGGCTGAGGAAAGAATCTCTGAACTCAATAATAATTCAACAGAAACCTATGGAAATGAAAACCAAAGTGAAAAGGACTTTCTCAAGAAAAGGGGACAGGGGTGCCTGGGTGCCTCAGTTGGTTAAGCATCTGCCTTCAGCTGGGGTCATGATCCCAGGGTCCTGGGATCAAGCCCTACTTAGGCTCCTTGCTCAGCGGGGAGCTTGCTTCTCCTTCTGCCTGCCACTTCCCCCACTTGTGCTCTCTCTCTCTGTCAAATGAATAAATAAAATCTTAAAAAAAGAAAAGGGGACAGATAATCTAAGAACTGTAGGTAAACAAAAAAGTGTAATATATTCATAATGGAAATACCAGAAGAAGAAAGAGAAAAAGTAACAGAAGAAATTCTTCTCATTCTTAATTAATCTAATAGACAACAGTTTGCTCAAAATTATAATAACAACAATGTATCCATTTATGTATGATTGTGTGTGTGTGCTGCATGTATATGTGTCTGTGTGTATGCTGATTATCATAGGTAAAATGAATGACAGCAATGATACAAAGGATGGGAGGAAAGAATTAAGATTATTTTGTTATTATAAGGTACACACACTACCTGTGAGGTAGTATAGTATTATCTGTTATTTTGTTATTTGAAATGTGGACTTGGGATGCCTGGGTAGCTCAGCGGTTGAAAAGTGGACTTAGATTACTTGTAAATGTATATGGGAAACTCTAAGGTAACCACTAAAAAAAGGTTTAAAAAAAGTATAATTGATACGCTAAGGAGACAAAAATAGAATCATATAAAGTGTCCAATTAAAACCACAAAAGACAGAAAAAGAGTAGAAGAAAAATAATGAAAAAACAAAAGGATAACAAACACAAAACACTAACAAATATGCTAAATATTATCACTTTAATGTTAATGGCCTAAATGTACCAATTATTTTTTTAAAAGATTTTATTTATTTATTCATAGAGACACAGAGAGAGAGAGGCAGAAACACAGGCAGAGGGAGAAGCAGGCTCCAGGCAGGGAACCCGATGTGGGACTCGATCCGCGATCTCCAGGATCACACTCCGGGCTGCAGGTGGCGCTAAACCGCGGCGCCACCAGGCTGCCCTAAATGTACCAATTAAAAGAGATTGTCAGAGTGGATCAAAAAACAAGATCCGGCTATGCGTGGTCTACAAGAAACCCACCTTAAATATAAAGACATATAGATTAAAAGTAAATAGATGGAGGAAAATATGCCATGCTAACACTAATCAAAAGAAAGCAAGAGTAGTTATATTAATTTCATACAGAGCAGACTTCAAAACAAGGAAAGTTATCAGGGATAAAGACGACCACTGCATCATGATAAAAAGGGTCACTTCGCCAAGAAGTTATAACAATCTTGAACGTGTATGCAGCTAACAACAGAGCATAGATTGATTATATGAGGCAAAAACTAATAGCATTTCAAAAGAAATAGATGCATCTAGGATTTTCACTGGGGACTTCAATACCCCTCAATCAGAAATGGACAGAGGCAGCAGTCAGAACATCGGTAAGGATATAGTTGAATTCAACAGCACCAGCCATCAATTGGATATATTTGACGTCTGTAGACTACTTTATCCCACAATAGCAGATTACATGTCCTTCTCAAGCTTACTGGGAACATTCACCAGGAAAAATCACATTCTGGGCCATAAAACACATCTTCACAATTTAAAGAACCGAATCTAAAGAAATAAGATTCATGCGATTTCTGTCGCCTGGTAGCCACGGAATTAAACCAGAAATCAATTACAAAAAGATAACTGGAAAATCCCAAAATATGTGGGGATTAAACAACACACTTCTAAACAACACACAAGTCAAAGAAGAAATCTCAAGAGAAATTAGGAAAATATTTTTACTAAATGAAAGTGAAAACACAACTTATCAAAATGTGTGGAATAGAGCAAAACCAGTGCTTAGAGAAGAATTTATAGCACTGAATGCATGTATTAGAAAAGAGGTGCACCTGTCTTGCTTAGCTGGAAGAGCATGCAACTCTTGATCTCAGGGTTGTGAGTTTGATCCCCACATTGAGGGTACAGATTACTTAAATAAATAAACAAACTTAAAAAAAAAGAAAGAAAAGAAGAAAGACCTAAAATAGATAATCTAAGTTTCCACCTTAGAAAACTAGAAAAAGAAGAGTAGAGCAACTTAGATCCAAGCAGAAGGAAAGAAATAGTAAGAATTAGAGTAGAAATCAATAAAATTGAAAACAGGAAATCAATAAAAAAAAATCAATGAAACCAAAAGCTGGTTCTTTGAAAAGATCAATACATTGAATGATACAATTGAATTGTATACTTTAAATATACATTTAAAGTCTCATTAGAAAAAAAAAAAAGTCTCATTAGAACCTCTGTTGTAGGCTCCGTGTGACGCTTCAACCTCAAGCATTCTGTTTCACTCTACCCAGCCAAGTGAGCTGCTAAATTCAGTATAGAAAGTGATCCGCACTAACTATGGAGAAATCTTAACCATTTACACTCTTACCATCTTCTCTGTTTTCAAATAGCATGGCCTGGCTACCTAACCTGTTCACCATTTTGCTGTCTTCCTCAAAATTCAAGATCCAAGTCAAACAAACAAAAGTGTTAAAAACATTAATGGTAAATCTAACAAAAAATGCTAATATTAAAAGCACTATTCTGGAAAGAAAGTGTAGAGGAGATCTAATTTGTTACCAATTCAGGAAACAGGAAATCACTCTCCTTCAAATTGGCCTAATTAACACTCACTGTAGCCTGATCTCCAAGACAGCCTGACCCTGAAACAACTTGCTGCAAGCTGCTCTGACAAGAAATAACTAATTGCATACCTACCTGTGAAAGATAATTCATTTCATTATTGAACATCCATCTCATTAACTCTCCCTTCCACTGCCTGATAATGGTGACTATGTATTGAGCTCTAGTTATGTGCCAGGCATCATGTGATACACTTTATATAATTTTTCACTGAATTCTTAAAACAACCATCTATTTGATAAGTAAAGAAACAGAACCTTGGAGAAGGTATCAATTTTCCCATGAATACACAGCTAGTAAGTCAAAGGGGCAGGATTCATTCTCTTAACTCTTAAATATTTTTTAAAAGATTTTATTTATTTATTCATGAGAGACAGAGATAGAGAGAAAGGCAGAGACATAGGCAGAGGGAGAAGCAGGCTACATGCAGGAAGCCTGATGTGGGACTCAATCCTGGGACTCCAGCATCACACCCTGAGACAAAGGCAGACACTCAACCCCTGAGCCACCCAGGCATCCCTTAACTCTTAAAAATTAAAGAGATCTTCACAATATGATCCTCATCTCTATATAGCTAATATTTCATTGGAAAAAGGCACTTTGTTACAATTAAATTTTGATCCATTTTAACTTCAAAGCATACTTCCTTCCTATTTAACCCTACCTTCATAGATATTTTTATTGCAGTTCAATCTAAGTTTCCTCATTCTTGAAGCCAAGCCAGGTCCCAGACAGATTTCATTTTCTCAGTGTTTATATTTCATGAATACCACTCTACCAAACTTGTACATAACCCCCAGGGTCCTTTCTGCCTGTTTTGCTGCTTTACAGCCCAGGCCTTAACTTCTCCTCTAGGGCCTAAGATTCATATCTCTATTTTTCCATATTACCTTTCTTTGATTTTTTTCTTTCTTGTTCTTTTCTAGAGAATAAGAAACTAGCCCATAGGGACTACTCACCTGGCTAGACCAGAATGACACAGATTGCCTCATGAACTGGAATTCTGGCAGCCCAAGAGCTCAATAACCCAGGTCACAAATCATGAAGAGGACTGCAATAGCCCTTTTGTGATAGTTTTTCTAATGGCTGCTAGAATGACAAAAAAAGAAAGAAGAAAAAGAAAGAAAGAAAGAAAGAAAGAAAGAAAGAAAGAAAGAAAGAAAGAAAGAAAGAAAGAAAGAAAGAAAGAAGAAAGAAAGAAAGAAAGATTACATCGATAAGAGTAACCATTAAACTCATTCATATTATTACAGAGGAGAAATCAACATAAGTCCCCAGCATGATCATAAATAATTTTTCTGCTGTTGTTGACCAAAACCAAATATACAGTATTAATATAAAAACAGCTCTAAGGCTCCTTGCCAGCTAACCATCTCCCCTCCTCCATACCATTGCCAGCAATTATGCACCTCAGCATCCAATTATTACAATGTTCCTTCAATTCATAACAAATGATAGATAGAACTGAATATGTGCCAGATAACCAGCACAGCAGTTAATCTTCCTAAGGTTTTCATAACTGGAACTCTAGGTCTCCAATTCAGTCTCATTTTTGCTTTACATTTTCTCTTCTCCTATGCTTCTAGCTAAATATCTTACTAAGACATAGACACAATCATATCAAATAGAGTCAGGGCAATTGAGATCAAAACCCTCACACTAATCAGATCCTACATAGTCTTCTAAATATTGTGAGTTTCAGGTGGCTCTGGAAAAGAACGGAAAAAAAGATCATTCAAAAAAATCAATACATATTTATTAATTTTTGAAGATTTTATTTATTTATTCATGAGAGACACACACAGAGAGGCAGAGACATAGACAGAGGGAGAAGCAGGCTCCCTGCAGGGAGCCTGATGTGGAACGTGATCCCAGGACCCCGGGATCACGACCTGAGCCAAAGGTAGACGTTCAACCACTGAGCCACCCAGGTGACCCGCAAATCAATACATTTTTATTTTTTTATTTTTAAAGATTTTATTTATGTATTCATGAGAGACACAGAGAGAGGAAGAGACACAGGCAGAGGGAGAAGCAGGCTCCATGCAGGGAGCCTGACGTGAGACTCGATCCTGAATCATGCCCTGGGCTGAAGGTGGCGCTAAACCGCTGAGCCACCCAGGCTGCCCTCAATACATTTTTTTTTATAAATTTATTTTTATTGGCGTTCAATTTGACAACATACAGAATAACACCCAGTGCTCATCCCGTCAAGTGCCCACCTCAGTGCCCGTCACCCAGTCACCTCCACCCCCCGCCCACCTCCCCTAGTTCGTTTCCCAGAGTTAGGAGTCTTTCATGTTCTGTCTCCCTTTCTGATATTTCCCACTCATTTTTTCTCCTTTCCCCTTTATTCCCTTTCACTAAGTTTTATATTCCCCAAATGAATTAGACCATATAATGTTTGTCCTTCTCGGATTGACTTATTTCACTCAGCATAATACCCTCCAGTTCCATCCACGTTGAAGCAAATGGTGGGTATTTGTCGTTTCTAATGGCTGAGTAATATTCCATTGTATACATAGACCACATCTTCTTTATCCATTCATCTTTCCATGGACACCGAGGCTCCTTCCACAGTAGGGCTATTGTGGACATTGCTGCTAGAAACATCCGGGTGCAGGTGTCCCGGCGTTTCATTGCATCTGTATCTTTGGGGTAAATCCCCAGCAGTGCAATTGCTGGGTCGTAGGGCAGGTCTATTTTTAACTCTTTGAGGAACCTCCACAGTTTTCCAGAGTGGCTGTACCAGCTCACATTCCCACCAACAGTGCAAGAGGGTTCCCCTTTCTCCACATCCTCTCCAACATTTGTGGTTTCCTGCTTTGTTAATTTTCCCCATTGTCACTGGTGTGAGGTGGTATCTCATTGTGGTTTTGATTTGTATTTCCCTGATGGCCAGTGATGCGGAGCATTTTCTCATGTGCTTGTTGGCCATGTCTATGTCTTCTTCTGTGAGATTTCTGTTCATGTCTTTTGCCCATTTCATGATTGGATTGTTTGTTTCTTTGCTGTTGAGTTGAATAAGTTCTTTATAGATCTTGGAAACTAGCCCTTTATCTGATAGGTCATTTGCAAATATCTTCTCCCGTTCTGTAGGTTGTCTTTGAGTTTTGTTGACGGTATCTTTTGCTGTGCAAAAGCTTCTTATCCTGATGAAGTCCCAATAGTTCATTTTTGCTTTTGTTTCTCTTGCCTTCATGGATGAATCTTGCAAGAAGTTACTGTGGCCAAGTTCAAAAAGGGGGTTGCCTGTGTTCTCCTCTAGGATTTTGATGGAATCTTGTCTCACATTAAGATCTTTCATCCATTTTGAGTTTATCTTTGTGTATGGTGCAAGAGAGTGGTCTAGTTTCATTCTTCTGCATGTGGATGTCCAATTTTCCCAGCACCATTTATTGAAGAGACTGTCTTTTTTTCCAGTGGATAGTCTTTCCTGCTTTGTCAAATATTAGTTGACCATAAAGTTGAGGGTCCACTTCTGGATTCTCTATTCTGTTCCATTGATCTATGTGTCTGTTTTTGTGCCAGTACCACACTGTTTTGATGACCACAGCTTTGTAGTACAACCTGAAATCTGGCATTGTGATGCCCCCAGCTATGGTTTTCTTTTGTAAAATTCCCCTGGCTATTCGGGGTCTTTTCTGATTCCACACAAATCTTAAAATAATTTGTTCTAACTCTCTGAAGAAAGTCCATGGTATTTTTTTTTAATTAACTTTTATTGGTGTTTTTGATAGGGATTGCATTAAACGTATAAATTGCCCTGGGTAACATTCACATTTTCACAATATTAATTCTGCCAATCCATGAGCATGGAATATTTTTCCACCTCTTTGTGTCTTCCTCAATTTCTTTCAGAAGTGTTCTGTAGTTTTTAGGGTATAGATCCTTGACCTCTTTGGTTAGGTTTATTCCTAGGTATCTTATGCTTTTGGGTGCAATTGTAAATGGGATTGACTCCTTAAGTTCTCTTTCTTCAGTCTCATTGTTAGTGTATAGAAATGCCACTGACTTCTGGGCATTGATTTTGTATCCTGCCACACTGCCAAATTGCTGTATGAGTTCTAGCAATCTTGGGGTGGAGTCTTTTGGGTTTTCTATGTAGAGTATCATGTCATCGGCAAAGAGGGAAAGTTTGACTTCTTCTTTGCCAATTTGAATGCCTTTTATTTCTTTTTGTTGTCTGATAGCTGAGGCTAGGACTTCTAGTCCTATGTTGAATAGCAGTGGTGAGAGTGGACATCCTTGTCTTGTTCCTATCTTAGAGGAAAGGCTCCCAGGGCTTCCCCATTGAGAATATTTGCTGTGGGCTTTTCGTAGATGGCTTTTAAGACCCTCAATACATTTTTAAAACTCCAAGTTTCTAATTACGAAAGTACCAAAATTCATCACATCTGCTAGACACATTCCTATCAAAACTGTGATCCATAGTCAATTTCAATTCCAATGGTGGCATTAATGACTTATCAAATATATAACAATTTTCCATTTGTCATAGTCAAAATATTCCAAAGCTGTCAAATTGCTTCCCAGCTAGCAATACAAGTTCCAAAATTTCTGTAATATCTAAGCAAGATAACTTCAAAATTTCCTTAGTAAATATCTGACTTAGAAAATATCTGACTAATAATATTTTAGACAATAATGACTCCAGTTATATTTTATATTCAAATAATCACATAGATTTCTTTTTTTTTAAAGAATTTATTTGTTTATTCATGAGAAACATGGAGAGAGAGAGAGAGAGGCAGAGACACAAGCAGAGGGAGAATCAGGCTCTATGCAGGGAGCCGGATGTGGGACTTGATCCCAGGACCCCAGGATCACGCCCTGAGCCGAAGGCAGTCGCCCACCCACTGAGCCACCCAAGCCTCCCAATCACATAGATTTAAATGTTATCTCCTATTATACCCCGATTGCACCCTATGCTTAAGCAAAACAAACAAACAAAAAACAAACAAAAAAAAACAAAACTATCCACCAGTTCCTAAAACCTTCTCGCTTTTGTTCTTGCTCATTCACTGAGCCTCCAGTTCCTCTTCTTAACTCTGGATGTCCCAAGTTCTACTGTTTCCTTTGCAGAGCCCTTGATAGGAGGCTGCTCATTTTCCTTTACTCACTCTTTCCTATAAGTCAAGACCAGGTTAGCATCTTCTCATGTGTTCTTTACTGGATCCCCAAAGTATTATTTCACTACCTTCCCTCAACAACCCTTCTTTCTTTAAAGTCCATACTACTCAATTTTATCTCACTCTTTGAATGTTAAATGTCAACTTCCAGGTCTCTCCCTTACATTTACCAAGGACTTTAATACTACTTTCTTTTCACCTTTTCATCCTGAAAGCCTTCATCATGCCCCTTCATGATCTAACAACCAAATTTCACTACTCCTTGATATATTCTATTCTAATTTCTTCATCTCAACTGTTTCAATCATCTATTTCTGCAGTGACCCCTGGAAAGGTTCTACCTCTAAAACCAAATGCCACGTCTACTCTCAGAACTACTTGTTTTCCTACCTCTCCAACATCTTACACTCCTTGAATTTACACTTTGACTTTTTCAATGCCTTTAATTCATCAGCCCTCCTACCTATTCTCCGAGGCCACTATGTCCCTTTAAACTTTACCCCCTTCTCTACCTAAGAGAGATTCTAGGGATAGTGAGGCTTCAAAGACAGTAACCAGCACTCTCCATTCTCCTACCCCCTTGATTTTTCTGCCATACCTATTCTGCCATTCCCCACTCACAAACCAACCCAACAATTTATATTTTCCATTCCTGTTTACAGATAACAAAGTACTACTGAGTAAAATCCTATACTCCTGACCACCAGTTTCCCCACCACTGACCACCTCCACTGCTATCAGAATTATCTTTTAAAATATAAATTAGTGAAACCTGGGTGGCGCAGGGGTTTGGCGCCTGCCTTTGGCCCAGGGCGTGATCCTGGAGACCCGGGATCGAAACCCACGTCAGGTTCCCGGTGCATGGAGCCTGCTTCTCCCTCTGCCTGTGTCTCTGCCTCTCTCTCTCTCTCTCTCTCTCTCTCTCTCTCTCTCTCTCTCTCTGTTGTGTGACTATCATAAATAAATAAAAAATTAAAAAATATATATATATAAATTAGGCAAGACTTCAGGAATGGCGGAGTAAGGGGCTCAGCGAATCTCCCCCCCCCCAAAAAAAAACAATATAGCTGTAGAAAATTGTCAAAAATAACCATTTCAGGACTCTGAAAATAGACAAAAATTAAACAATAAGTTGACAAGTGTTCAAGAAAACCCACTGAATCTTGGGTAAGAACAGTGGGAATCTATGGTGTTTCAGCCTCAGGCTGTTCACACACACACACACACACACACACACCCCGCTAGCTCCACTGGAGCTTATTTTACAAGGGCAGGGCAAGACAAGCCATAAAAACTAACAACTTGGCTGCTAGAGGGGAATTACTTGTTCAGGAATGAGCACAAAAAAGTCCTATGCCCAGGGGTACTGAAAACAAAAGCAAACTCCTTAGATCAAGGAAAAACACATCACAGTTACCTGAGGTCACAGTATTGGTGGGACAAGAAGCAACTGAATGGCAAGCCTGCCAAAAGTTTAGTAGAAAGATCAGAAAACAAGACAGCTCTACTGGGACTTGATAAGCTCTCTCATATCCCTGGTGATCTAGAAGGCTATGCATATATGCAAGGCTGAACTCAAGCTCAGGGTACTGGAGAGGGCCCTAGTTATCTACGCTTCCCTGGCTGAATGTGAAGCTTGGCACGGGCAAAGGGAACACATGAGAAAGCCTAGTAGAAAGTAAAAATCAGGTAAGATCCATAAACTCCCCGAACTTTCAATTTGCTGCCTAACCCACACACTATTTAATCAACAAATGGTGGAAGATGGAATGCCCAGGTCGCTCAGTGGTTGAGCATCTGCCTTTGGCTCAGAGCATGATCCTGGGGTCCTGGGATCGAGTCCCACATTGAGCTCCCTGTAAGGAGCCTGCTTCTTCCTCTGCCTATGTCTCTGCCTCTCTCTGTGTGTCTCTCATAAATAAATAAAACCTTAAAAAAAAAAAAAAACGGCAGAAGACAATAACAGCCCAAGGTGCTTAAAGACAACATCTAAAAAAAAGCATTGGCTGACCACTAAACTATCCTGACCCCAGGTAGGACACCTAGGAAGCCAGGCTTACAAATAAAAAACATTTTTAAAAAAACTGAAGAGAAATATCAATGGGCTACACACTACGTACATTCTGTGAAGATAGACTCTTCAGAATTAGTCCAGGCAGGTCATTAAACAAAAAAAGAAACAAAACCATAACAGCCTCTGGGGGCTGGGTATCAGAACCTGAGCTTAACCTTTTAAGGACCTGTTGACTGTTTTCCAAACTGGTTGCACCCACTAGGATGGTTATGATTTTTTTTAAAAAAAGGACAATAAACAAGTGCTGGCAAGGATGGGGAGAAAACTAGAACTCTCCTACACTGCTGGTGGAGCTGTAAAATGGTGTGGCTGCTTTGGAAAACAGTGTAACAGTTCCTCAAAAGGTTAACAATATAGTAACCATATATGACCCAAAAAATGGAAACAACACAAAATGTCCATCAACTGATAAATGAGATAAGGTACTGTGAAACTGAATAAAGAAAACCCCATTTAAAATACAGTCAAGGAAAAATAAAATAAAATAAAATACAGTCAAGGGACGCCTGGGTGGCTCAGTGGTTGAGTGTCTGCCTTTGGCTCAGTGTGTGATCCCGGGTCCAGGGGAGTCGAGTCCCACATGGGGCTCCCTGCGGGGAGCCTGCTTCTCCCTCTGCCTATGCGTCTGCCGCTCTGTGTCTCTCATGGATAAATAAATAAAATATTAAAATAAATAAATAAATAATAAAATGCAGTCAAATGTGTTTGCTTCTGCACCATATATACTAAAAATTGGAAGGATACAGAGAAGATTAGCAAGGCCTCTGAGCAAGGATAACACGCAAATTCGTGAAGCGTTCCATATTTTATTTTAAAAAGTGAAATAAGGGATGCCTGGGTGGTTTAGTGGATGAGCGTCTGCCTTTGGCTCAGGGTTTGATCCCGGAGTCCTGGGATTGAGTCCCGCATTGGCTTCCTGCATGAAGCCTGCTTCTTCCTCTGCCTGTGTCTCTGCCTCTCTCTGTGTGTCTCTCATGAATAAATAAAATAAAATCTTAAAAAAAAAAAGAAAGAAAGAAAGTGCTATCGGGATGCCAGAAGGGGGCGGGCGATCTTACACCACACCACTCCTTGAAACCCTTTGCAGACCCAAGGGTAAGAAACTTACTTTACTATCCCAGCAGGATGGAGGAAGATTTCCTCCTTGCCCAGCAACAGCCTAGGCAATGAGAGACCATTACAACTCAGCCAATGAAAATCCACTACACTTCAAACTCCCAGTTTACACTAATGGAGTTTTTGTTTATAATAGCCCCTCCCAACACCCCCCCCCTTCTCTATGAAAGAGCAGTCCTCTCCTTTTTTCTCTGGACTTGTCTATGGCTTTTGCTATAGCTGTCTTGTCCTAAATTGCCATTCCTCTGCTACTCCCAACTAAACCCTTTTTGCTGGTACATTAACTAGCTATTTTACTTGTAAGGTTGACAGTGCATTTATACATTGGAATACTATTCAGATACAAAAAGGAATGAAAAAAGTACTGCTAGATGCTACGACATGAATAAACCTTGAAAACACTACACTAATGAAAGTAGCCAGGCCAAAAGGCCACACACTGGATCATTCCATTTATATGAACTATCCAGAGTATGCAAATCTATAGAAACAGGAAGCAGATTAGGGGTGGTGGGGGGCTAGGTGGAAGGAGAAGTGGAAAGTGATTGATAACCAGTACAGAGTTCCTTTCTGATGTGAAACAAATGTTCTGAAATTAGATAATGGTCACAGGTGCATAACCTTGTGAATATACTAAAAAATACTAAGTCATATACTTTTAAGTGGTGAATTTTATAGTATGTGATTTACAGCTCAATAATAAAAAAAAAACTAATGCTAAGTGAAAGCATCCAGATGCAAAAGGCTTATATAGTGTATGATTCCACTCATATGAAATCTCTATAAAATGCAAGCCAATAGAGCCATAAAGCAGATCAGTGGTTGCTTGGAACTAGGGGTGGGAGAGGGGAATGACTGAAAAGGGTACAAGAGATCTCATAGCCTGATGAAAATATTCTAAAATTGGATTGTGGGCATGGTTGCACAGTTATATAAATTTATTAAAACTCATTGAATTGTATACTTTAAATACATGAACTTTATGCTATGTAAATTATATCTCAATAAAGCTGTTGCTAAAAAAGAACATACAAATTAGAGCTCCTTAGGAGAAATGGCAGGTTTGGGGCAAGAAATATACATGTAAGCTTTGTGCCAGAAATCAAGCAAGTATGGAATCTTAATGAGTAGTGTCAAAGGGATATAGGAGGCAAAGCTCTGGCAAAATATAGGATGATTTGAGCATTAACAAGAATAATGATGAGCAGCCCGGGTGGCTCAGCAGTTTGGTGCTGCCTTCAGCCCAGGGCCTGATCCTGGAGACCCTAGATTGAGTCCCACGTCAGGCTCCTTGCATGGAGCCTGCTTCTCCCTCTGCTTATGTCTCTGCCTCTCTCTCTCTCTCACTCTCTCTCTCTCTCTCTCTCTCTCTCTCTGTCTCTCATGAATAAATAAATAAAATCTTTAAAAAAAAACAAGAATAATGAATCCAATCAATGAAACCCATTGAATACATATTTTAAAAACATGAGTTCACAATGAGAGAGAACAAAAACAATTCATTAAATATCACTGAAAATAAGTAACTAGGGCACCAACTTTTTATTCTGAAAATTGCCAATCAAGTCCAAGATCAAGAATTAAGCATTTTTCTTACCTTCTCTTTAAAGGTAATCCAACAGACATAGTTGATGACAGAAAGTTTACTTTCAGAAACTAATTACTGTAGAAGATAAAATTAGGAAATCACCATTTTGAAACTCCTAGTAAAATAATTACTTTTGCCAATAATCATCAATGGATTAAACCATTAGATAAAAGATTGATGGGAAACATCATAATGAAGGAGTCAGGTATCATCTGTTCATTTAGACATGTGCCTCCAGATGTGATTCAAAGTGAATTACATAGAAACCTCTGTGAAGTATGCTTGACAAAAAAAAAGTTGAATCTGAATATCATCAAGCTTCTAAAACTAATGCCCATCATAAACAAATATGGAGTACACAGGAACAAAGTAAATGACAGCATAAGAAAGCAAACAGACAAATCCATAATGTGTGATTTTCTATGGGACAATTGACCCACTTTCTGCAATAAGCCAATGGCTTGAAAAAGAAAAAGTGAGATTCAGACTGCTTTAGATTAAAAAAGACTTAGGTGATAATAATCATCTTGCATAAATAAACTTCATACCCCTTGATTAACTCTTCCCTCATTACCTCCCTCGCCTTTGAGTGTGGAGAATATTTCACAAATATATCAAATCACCAAGTTATACACCTTAAATACGTACAAGTTTTAATTGTCAATTATACTTTGTTTTAGTCTGTTGGGGCTGCTATAACAAAATACCACACATTAGGTGGCTTATAAACAACAGAAATTTATGTTCCACAGTTCTAAAGACAGCGAATTCCAAGATCAGGGCACTGGCAAATTAAGTGTCTGGTGAAAGCCTGCTTCCTGGTTCATAGATTATTCTATTCTTACTGTGTTCTCACATGGTGGAATGGGTGAGGGATCTCTCTGGGGTCTCTTTTATAAGAGTGCTAATCCCATTCATGAGGGTTCCATCCTCATGATTCAATCCCTCCCCCAAAGCCCCACCTCTTATTACCATTACATTATTACCATTACATTGGGGGTTAGGTTTTAACATATGAATGTGTGGGGGGACATATACATTTCGTCTATAGCAACCTCAATAAAGCTGGGGGGAAAACGAGATTATAACCAAATGTAATGTGTGAACTTTGTTTGGATCCTTATATGAATTAACCAACTATTAGACAATGTTTTAAGATAATCTGGTAACTTTTATAATGAACTGGGGATTAGATTATTAAGGAATTATTAATTTTGCAAGATAGCATAATGCCAGCATGGTTATACAAGAAAACATCTACCTTTGAGACATGCTTATGAAATTAATAGGGATGAAATAGCATGATGTATGGGATCAGCTTTAAAATACTTGAGCAAATTTTTAAAAAGATCTTATTTATTTATTTGAGAGAGAGACAGAGACAGAGAGAAAACAGGGAGGAGGAGGCAGAGGGAGAGGGATAAGCAGACTCCCCACTGAGCAGAGATCCTGACTCATGGCTAGATCCCAGGACCTTGAGATCACAATCTGAGCTGAAGGCAGATGCCTGGCCAACTGAACTACTCAGGCGCCCCCAGCAAATTTTTTAAAAGAAAGAAATAACAGAAAAAGAAAAAAAGAGATAACTGAAACACAATCAGCTAAATCTTGATAATTACTAAATGTGATTAATGGGTATTATGAGAGTTCATTATACTATTTGCTGTACTTATGAGTATATTTGAAAATACTTAATTTTTTAAATTCACAAATCTAACCATGTCACTTCCAAGCACAAAAACCCTTCAGTGGTTCCCCAAGGTTCACAGACACAAAGTTCAAATCTACAACAGGGTCTATAAATCCTTCCATAACATGGTCACCAACCTCATCATTTACAGCTCCCTAAATTCCAGCCACTAAACCTATTTCACACTACCATGCCTCTGTATCTACTGTTTTCACCTGTCTTTATTATCACATTTCTTCCCACACCTTTCTGGCCTGAGAAGAGCTTTCTGATTCCAACACAGGTCTCCTCTGTGACGCCTTTCTTGACCTCCAATAGTCTACTTTGAGATTTGAGCCTTATTCTATCACATAATGTCTGGGTTCCAATCTGCAGTCTTTGCTTAGGTTTGAACTCCTGTACCCAAGACCCCTGTTACTGGGATCCCCAGAGCCTTAATATCCAGTCCTTCCATGGCTCTCACTGCTCTTTCCCACTGACAGACCTCAGAGTCACTGTCATAGGGCACAACAGTCTCAGGTTCAAGCAAGTGGAGGATGGGCACGACAGGCCCCTCATTTGTCTTACCCTAGTCCTGGCCCTGGTCCTCCTCAGACATTACTGTCTTAGCATTAAAGTCCTTTATCTTATCTTTTACCACTCTCAGCTCAGTTTCCTTCATTCACATTCACCAAACTCCCCTTTAATACCTGGCATACTGGAAAATGTGCCTCTCTCTATTTACGAGTTGAAAATTTGCCCTGGTTGTGGGCCCTGGTTGCTGAGTATAAGAGCAGTGTTGGTATTGCACCAGTCACAGAAATGGAAATGGCTTAAATCCTTAGTGAAATTAGACATAAGAACCACTACCATCAAATCCTAAAAGCTTGAAAGTACTCAGCAGATCCCCTCAAACCACTGTAAGTATCCATCTACCTTTTTTCCTCTAATTAAGATTGTCTTTCAGGAAAGGAGAGAAAATGAGTGAAAATATCAGTGTGACAAAACATGAGAGACGCCTAACTCTGGGAAACGAACAAGGGGTAATGGAAAGGGAGGTGAGTTGGGGGTTGGGGTGACTGGGTGATGGGCACTGAGCGGGGCACTTGGCGGGATGAGCACTGGGTGTTATGCTAAATGTTGGCAAATTGAACTCCAATAAAAAAATTATAAAAATAGATTGCCAAAAAAAAAAAAAATAGATTGCCTTTCTCTCAAGTACTAGAACCTAAGTTAAACTTTAAAAACTTATTCAATGGTATTTTAACAACTAATACTATAAAAATTTTTATTTTTCTTTTTAAAAAATATTTTCCATTTTTCATTACTTAAATGTAATGTTTCACTTATGCTATGGGTTAAGTAGGCCATTATCTCCTATTCCGGAACTATAACTACCACTTATAAATAAATGGTTTCTCGGATAAAATTGTCCAAAACTTCAAATTGCTAATTTAAATAAACTTAAAACATACAATCACAAAAGAATTAAATATTTACCTTTCCAATCATGTACAAACTGTATTTTAGGATACCAAATAGATCTAATCAATAAGGAAAATTCTTTACAAAAGAATTCCAGCTAATGGGGGCACCTGGGTGGCTCAGGGGTTGAGTATCTGCCTTTGGCTCAGGTCATGATCCTGGAGTCCTGGGATCAAGTCCCACATCAGGCTGCCCATGCGGAGCCTGCTTCTCCCTCTGCTTATGTCTCTGCCTCTGTGCGTGTGTCTCTCATTTATAAATAAATAAAATCTTCTTTTTTAAAAAAGAATTCCAGCTAATGGATGTAGGTGGAATTATAGGACTAGAAAAATCACCAGTTTGAAACCCCTTATGCAATGGCTGATTCAAATGATGATCATCCATGGATGCTAAAACCCATAGGAGAAAGACAAATGAGGAAGGAATTTTACAATGGAAGAATCAAGAGGTCACCAATCTGCACTCACCACTCAATCACACATCACTAAAAGTAGAACAACCAGACATTGGAATAGCACGTATGAAGGTTTGCATTCAAGAGGAAAAGAGCATAGCATTCTCCAAGAATGGATAACATAGTTTAGAATGACTGAGATACAGAGTTTAAAATGGAGACTTTTGGTAAACAGAGCTGAGGCCGAGCAAGACATAGGGCCTTGTAAGCTATGCAAAGAATCTTGGACTTTCTCTTAATGGGACTAGAAGTCACTGAAAGGTGTGTTTTAGAAAGTTTTTCCAGGCTGTAGTATGGAGAATGATTTAAGGGTAGGAAAGAACGGGGGCAGGTAGATGAATTAGGAGACGGAGCAATAGTTCAGGTGAGAGGTGATGGTGGCCTGGACTAGGGTAGTGGCAGTAGGAATAGAGAGAAATATATGGATTCAATGCATATTTAGCAAATAGTTCTGAAAGGATTTGGTGATAGAGTAACTAGAGGGAGGGTGATATGAAGGTTTGAGGCTTGGGCAACTGAGTTGACAGTGATACCATTCACTAAGATAAAAAAAAAAAAGAGGAGGCCCAGGTTTAGAAAAAGAAGATAAGAATGAGCTCAGTATGGGAAATGGTAAATTTGAGGTGCCTATGCACATAAGCAGATACATACACAGAGTCAGAAGCTCAGAAGAGAGGTCTGGGTTGGACATACATTTGTGTGAAGGGAATGTATAGTAAACAGCTGAGGCCATTGGAATGGGTAAGATGGGGCAGCCCGGGTGGCTCAGCGGTTTAGCGCCAACTTCAGCCCAGGTCATGATCCTGGAGACCCGGGATCAAGTCCCACGTCGGGCTCGCTGCATGGAGCCTGCTTCTCCCTCTGCCTCTCTCTCTGCCTCTGTGTGTGTGTGTGTGTGTGTCTCTTGTGAATAAATAAATAAAAAATCTTTAAAAAAAAAGAATGGGTAAGATGACCCTAATAAAAAAAAAAAAACAGCAAAGCATAATGCATGTCCCTGGAGCCCCTTATCTTCCACCCTTAGCAATCCCAGGCCAAAGCAGAAAAGAAGCCAGATCAGTGAATTCAAGAATAGGAGGTGAGGTGGGATGCCTGGGTGGCTCAGCAGTTGAGTGTCTGCCTTTGGCTCAGGGCGTGATCTCGGTCCTGGGATTGAGTCTCACATCAGGCTTCCTTCATGGAGCCTGCTTCTCCCTCCGCCTGTGTCTCTGCTTCTCTCTGTGGGTCTCTCATGAATAAATAAATAAAATCTTTTAAAAAAGAATAGGAGGTGAGGAAATAAAAGGTGAATGAAGGGGAAGAAGATGAAATGACAGAGACTGAAGAAGAATATGAATTTGTATAGCACTTGGGGCTCCTGGGTGGCTCAGTCAGTTGAGCATCTGACTCTTGGTTTCTGCTCAGGTTATGACCTGATGGGTAGCAGGATCAAGCCCTCATCCAGCTCTGCACTAAGTGGGGAGTCTGCTGGAAGATGCTCTTCCTCTGCCCCTCCCCCCACTTGTACATGCTCTCTCTAAAATAAATCTTTAAAAAATTGTATAGCACTCATCTGTGCTGTCCAATTAACTCTTTACCGTATTGCCTTATGTTGAAGTGTTCTTCAAGAAATGCCTCATATACATGTCTAGTCTCTTCTCAGTAAAACTGTAAGCTCCTCATGAAGCTTTTTAAAAAATGTTCTTTCTATCCTCCACTATATGTACAGAAGTCAAAGAGCTGTTTAAGATCAGGAGGCTTAGTTGCTGACTACAGAAGAATAATCTCCTAGGTAGGCAGTATCTTCGTGGCATCACAATGGTCATGGGAATGGTGCTCAGCAAGCCAAACTAGCCAATCTGACAATTAGCTGGATTATATGCCAATGTATTGATTTACAAAGGGAAACAAGTTTATCTCAAAGACCAGGACATGATGATCTGTAAAAGGCAGTCCCTCTAGGGGAGGAGGTATATTCAGCAGGCCAGACTATATATTAAAAGGTTGATTTGTGAGCACATTTTTTTTTGAGAAAGTGTATGTGGGTAGAGGTGAGGGAGGGACAGAAGAAAAGGGAGATAGAGAATCCTAAGCAGGCTCCACACCTAGTGCAGACCCACACAGGGTTCAGTCTCACAACCCTGAGACCATGACCTGAGCTGAAATCAAGTCGGATCCTTAACTAACTGAGACACCCAGGCACCTGTGAGAACATTTTTAAAACAAGAGTTTATATCCACAAAGGATATATGCCCACCAAATTATACAAACCTGAAAAACTATCTTTCTCTACTCAAGATATTTCTATAAAAAGCCTACCTAACCAGAGTGGGGGGGGGGGGCAAGAGAATTGGTAAAAGCAAACTTATTCTTACTTGTAATGTCTTAATATTTTTAAAAAGAAGTATTCACATATTACCTATGTCATCAAAAATAACAAAAAGAATCCACAGAAAAGGCTAAAGAAACAAAATATTGGGGATCCCTGGGTGGCTCAGTGGTTTGGCGCCTGCCTGCCTTTGGCCCAGGGCGCGATCCTGGAGTCCCGGGATCGAGTCCCACATCGGGCTCCCGGCATGGAGCCCACTTCTCCCTCCTCCTGTGTCTCTGCCTCTCTCTCAATCTCTGTGTCTATCATGAATAAATAAATAAATAAATCTTTAAAAAAAAAGAAACCAAATATCATGCTTTCCTTTTTCAAGCTGCTTGCAGATAACTACCCTTCACCCTACTATTCACAGAATACTATCTCAGATGGACAAATTTTAAGGCCGCTGAGTAAATTAGGGTTTCTTTGCATTATTACATTTAATTCTCTTCTTCCTAAGACTGTACACTCTGGTCTTTGATGGAAGCTTGAAAATATCCTATTCTCATTAAAAGAAAACTTAGAAGCTCTTTCTTAGGGTAGGTTAATTCTGTCCATGTCTGCTTTCAGATAGCTACTTTTATCCATTACATTTAGTTTTACTTCATTTTAAGACAAGGACCTTTTTCCAGTCCTTATTTGCAATTCTGAGAGCACCTTTCTATAAGCCACATTTCCTCCTTTTTAATAAGGTGTATAAGTATTTGCTGACCGATATAGAGGATTTAAAAAGAAGTGCACATTAATAGGAGGTTTTGTCAGACAGATCTTTGAAGCTTGAACTAGTTGTCCTCTAAAGTTCCTTAGATTCAATGAAGGTTCTGTGATTAAGGTAGAATAGTCTAAGGTCTCTGAAACATTTCTCTTTGCCTCTGGCACCAAGGAGGACAGAGACTCAGTAAGACTGGCCAATTTCCACTCAAGATTAAGCTTGGACTTGTGAAAGGCCCCCATTTTACAATAAACAAGCATTTCTATGATCTTGAAGCACTGACCCTATGAAAAAACTAGCAGTTGGATCTATTTTTTGTACTGTGACAGGCCTGTTTGTTCAGATCCTGGATAGAGTAGCAACTGAAGGTAGATAAACAGCAGCAACTCTTATTTGATGGATTGACTTAACCATGGGAGAAAGTCTCAAGTCAGGCTGAAAAGATTTGAGCTCCACTCTGCCCTTATTGATATTTTTATGTAGTTACTTGTATGACGACTCTAATGGCATACTAATCAAATTTGCAAATGATAAACTGGAAAAGATGGCTAGTATACCGGATGGCATTCGAGATTCAAAATAAGCTCTACAAATAGGAAAAATAGGATAAATTTAACAAGTCAAAAAGAAAGAGATCAAGACTTATACTAGGTCCTAAAACACAACTGTGCAACATCATGAACCTCCTGTTGTAATGTGCAAGTACCAAATGAATGAACAAAGCCACAGAGTTAAAGTCTTATAGATTTTTAAAAAGATTTTATTTATTTATTCATGACACACACACACACACACACACACACACACACACACA
This sequence comes from Vulpes lagopus, assembly GCF_018345385.1. NCBI lineage: Eukaryota > Metazoa > Chordata > Mammalia > Carnivora > Canidae > Vulpes > Vulpes lagopus. The sequence continues at coordinate 54,974,265 of NC_054848.1, forward strand.
CAGAGGTAGAGACACAGGTAGAGGGAGAAGCAGGATCCATGCAGGGTGCCTGACATGGGACTTGATCCCAGGTGTCCAGGATCATACCCTGGGCTGAAGGTGAAGCTAAATCACTGAACCACCCAAGCTGTTCAGTCTTATAGATTTCAACTAACTGTAGGCTCAACGTAAGTTAACAGTGATTGGTATAGCTATCAAAAAAGGGGAGGGGAGCAACTTAATCTTGGCTTGCAAGTAGTAGTAATATAGGCTCTAGAACAAAGAAAGTCATTGACCCACTCCTCTATACTGATCAGAGCATGTACCTGAAATAGTACATTTCATTCTAGATGCCAATCTTTAAAGAGAGATATTAATGAACTGAAGTATGAACAGAACAGAACAGAATAACCAGAATGATGAGTAGATCTTAAAACTCTACCAGGAGAATAATGTCAGGAAAGGAACTGGAGATATTCAGCACAGAGAAAGCAGACAGCAGAGGAAACCAATTACCACTGTTTTCAAATGTAAAGACTTGTCAAATATTAGAGCTGACCGACAATGGCAAAGACAGTCTCTGGAGCAATTTGCTCAAATAATGAAGTGTTCAAGCATAGACCTAGATAAATCACTTGATAGCATATGGAAAGTTATTCAAAAGCCTAGAATAAATCCTAAGTCTCTCTGCTAACAACAACAACAAAAGCCCAAAAGCTATGATGCTCCAGTAACAATAATATACCCAGCACCCAGATCTTGGTTTCTAAATATCATTCCTCACTTAAGGGAGCCAGAGCTCCTTAAAGAAATAGCCAGTTCCAGGGCTGGAGTAGGAAAATAAGCCTGAGACATTCTTGCTGTTCCAAAAAAAGTAAGGAAGTGCTAAAAAATGGTGGGGACAGGGGATCCCTGGGTGGCGCAGCGGTTTGGCGCCTGCCTTTGGCCCAGGGCGCGATCCTGGAGACCCGGGATCGAATCCCACGTCAGGCTCCCGATGCATGGAGTCTGCTTCTCCCTCCGCCTGTGTCTCTGCCTCTCTCTCTCTCTCTGTGACTATCATAAATAAATAAAAAATTAAAAAAAAAATGGTGGGGACATGCCAATGGACACAAATCAGCTTAAAGGCTCCCACTGGCCACATTAAGCATCAAACTGAACAATGACAGTAAAACAGAACCCATACTCCAAATAAGAATCCATGTGTCCATACTGATAACCAATCAATCAATACATGGGGGTAAAAAGAAAGCTTTTCTTGGGACGCCTGGGTGGCTCAGCGGTTGAGCGTCTGCCTTCTGCTCAGGGCTTGATCCCGGGATCTGGAATGGAGACCCACATCGGGCTCCTTGTGGGGAGCCTGCTTATGTCTGTGCCTCTCATAAATAAATAAAATCCTTTAAAAAAAAAAGAAAGCTCTTCTTTACAGTAGAATGCCAACTAATAAATGTAGAACTAGAGGTGTATTTTAAAAGTCACCATTGAAAAAATAAAATAAAATAAAAGTCACCGTTATTCCCATATCATAGTAATAACAGATTCAGGCAAGAATCATCAATGAATGTTAAAAACTCCTAGGTGAAAGTCTGATGAGAAACAAGATATTTATACAGCCTCAATGGGTTCTACCACAAATTCTATTAATTGCAAAGGGGAAAATAGTTAATTTGCAACAGAGAAAACTAGCAGGCTCACTTTAACCAAATAGTCAAAGTTAACCTCACTGACTGTGGGGCAAACTGACATCATGAACCTCCTGTTGTAATGCACTGAGAACATATCACTTCTGTGGCCTTCCTACAAAAAATGCCTAACCTGAGGGTAACTATAAGTAAACATCAGTCAAACTCAAACTAAGGAACATACTACAAAATAAGTGCCCTGTCCTCTTCAAAAATGCCAACATCATGAAAGAAAAAAAAAAAGGAAAGACTAAGGCACTATTCCAGATGAAAGGAGACTAACATGACATGACAAATGAATTCAATGCTGGATTTTATTCTATACCAGGAAAAATTTGCTATAAAGGACATTATTGGGACAGGATGTAAAATCTGAATATGGAAAGTAACAGTATTGTATCAATGTTAATTTTCCCGATTTTGATCATTATACTGTGGTTTTATAAGAGAATGTCCCTGGTCTTAGGAAACACATGCCGAAGTATTTTTAAGAGTATAGGGAATTTATGCCTGCAAACTACTCTAAATGATTTAGATAAAGAGATAGATAAGGAAACAGAGAGGATAAGAAAGTAAACATGGCAATGTGTTAAAATTTATGAATCTGGGTAAAAACGCAAATGGAAGAACTTTGTACTATTCTTATAACTTCTTTTTAAAAAATTTAAAAAGATATTTTTATTTATTTCTTTGAGAGTGAGAGAGCACAAGTGAGAGAGCACGAGCCAGAGGGAGAGGGAGAAGCAGACTCCCGACTGAGCAGGGAGCCTGACACAGGGCTCAAGCCCAGGACCTTGGGATCATGACCTGAGCTAACGGCAGACACTGAGCCACTCAGGTTATAGGATCAAGTCCTGCATATGGCTCCCTGCTTGGAGCCTGCTTCTCCCTCTCCCTCTGCCTGCCACTTCTCCTGCTTGTGCTCTCTCTCTCTCTCTCTCTAATAAATAAATAAACCCTTTTTAAAAAAAAAATCACCATTAAGAAAATGAACAGGCAAAATGGCAAATTGGGGGAAAATATTTGCAAAATATATATCTGACAAAGGACTTACAACCAGAATAAGTAAAGAACTCCTACAATTCAATAATAAAAAAGACATACAATTCAATTTGAAAATGGGGGAAATATTTGAATAGGTATTTCACAAAGAAAAATGTATGAATGGTCAATAAACACAAGAAAAAGTACTTGACATCATTAATCATCAGGAAAATGCATAATAAAACTACAATGAGATACTACTATACACCATAATGGCTAAAATTTTAAAGACAGACCATAACCAAGTGTTGGAGAAGATGAAGAGCAAATGGAATTCTTATACATTACTGATGTGAATATAAAATGGTACAAATGCTTTAGAGAATTGTTTGGCAGTTTCTTATAAGTTTAAATATACATCTGTCCCGAATGTCTAGAAATTCTACTTCTAGATATTTACCAAAAAGAAAAATGAGAGCATATGTTTACAAAAAGACTTATACTAGAATGCTTATTGCAGCTTTAGTCATACTAGCCAAAAAACATAAACAATCCAAATGTTCAGTAACAGAAATGATAAACTGCAACAGAATACTATTCAGTAATGAAAAGGAGAAAACTTAAAAAAAAAAAAGGTTTATTTACTTATTCATGAGAGACACACACAGAGAGAGGCAGAGACACAGGCAGAGGGAGAAGCAGGTTCCATGGAAGGATCCCGATGTGGGACTCAATCCTGGGACTCCAGGATCATGCTCTGAGCCAAAGACAGACACTCAACTGCTGAGCCACTGAGCCACCCAGGCATCCTTTTTTTTAAAGATTTTATTTATGAAAAGGAGAAAACTTGATATGCCCAATAACATGGATAAATCTCAAAAACATGCTGAGCAAAAGAAGCACTACATAAAAACTGCTCCTTACAAGCTATAGATTTTGAAGTAAATGTTGGCTAATAAATCCATTAACAAATAATGCATTTTACTTTAAGGAGAGAACCAGGTAATGCAAAAATAGATGCATGGGTTAAGAGTGTTCATCACAAGTGCTTATAATATCAAAAAACTGAAAACAATCTAAATGTCCATTGAGGAAAAATAGTGTTTCATCCATACAATGGAATGCTACACAGCCCTTTAAAATGACAGTATAATCTATGTCGATTGACAGAGAAAAGTGTCCAGAACATACTGCTGAGTATAAACAAAACGGATTACAAAACAGCAAGAAATAAGGAATAAGAAATGTCTCATCTATCACATTGCTAAGGATGAAAAAAGACAAATACCAAAATTGGCAAATATATTGGGAAAACATACTTTCATACATTATTGGTAAGAGTATAAATTAGTAGAATCTAGAAGGCTATCTGACTGTATTATTAAAATTCTAAATGTGCATACCATTTATCACAGCAATACATTTCTAAAATTTATCCTACAGAAATATTCACATAGGTGCACAGATATGTGTACAAAGAACATAGTAGTATTTGTGATAAATGTTAGAACAAATGAAATGCCTATTAGTAGGTTTGGCTTGGGATATGAGGAAAAAGAGAAGATATTGATCAAAGGATATAACCTTTCAGTTATAAGATGAATAAGTTCTGGCAATGTACAGCATGGCAAATGTAATTAATATATTATATACATGAAATTTGCTGAGAGTAATTATCAAGTGTTCTCATCACACACAAAAATGTAACTATAGAAGTTAATTGATTTAATTGTGGTAATCATTTCACAGTGCATACATATATCAAAATGTCACATTGTACACCTTAAATATATACAATTTTTACTTGTCAAAATAGATAAATAAAAATACCTTTTAAATGAATGGCTTAAGAACTCAAATAGCCAATATAATCTTGAGAAAAGAGAGGAAAGGGCGGCCTGGTTGGCTTAGGGGCTTAGCACTGCCTTCAGCCCAGGGCGTGATCCTGGAGACCCGGGATCGAGTCCCACGTCAGGCTCCTTGCATGGAGCCTGCTTCTCCCTCTGCCTGTGTCTTTGCCTCTCTCTCTGTGTGTGTCTCTATGAATAAATAAATTAAATCTTTAAAAAAAAAAGAGAGAGAGAGTAAAGCTGGAGGCATCATACTCTCTGATTTCAAACTATGTTAGAAAGCTATAGTAATCAAAACAGTGTGGTATTGGCATAAAAAACATGTAGATCAATGGAACAGATTAGAGAGCCCAGAAATAAACTCACACACATATGTTCAATTAATTTATGACACAGGAGTCAATAACACACAATGGGGAAAGGATAGTCTGTTCAATAAATGGTGCTGGGAAAACTGGGCAGCCACATGCAAAAGAATGAAACTGGATTGCTTTCTTACGCCATACACAAAATTCATTAAAGATTTGAGGGTAAGACCTGAAACCATAAAATTCCTAGGAGAAAATACAAGCAGCAAGTTCCATGACATTGGTCTTGGCCAAGATTTTTTGGATTTGACACCAAAAGTAAAGGCAACAAAAGCAGAAAGAAATATGTGGGACTACAAACTAAAAATCTTCTGCACAGCCAGGGAAACCATCAACAAAATGAAAATGGGACTTACTGAATGAGAGAAAATATTTGCAAATCATATAGCTCATAGGGATTAATATCCTAAATATATAAAGAACTCATAAAACTCAATAGTAAAAAAATTCCAATTAAAAAATGAGCAGAAAAAAATGAGCAGAAGATCTGAACAGACATTTCTCCAAAGCAGACATACAGATGGCTAGTAGGTATATGAAAAGATACTCAACATCACTTATCATTAGGGAAATGCAAATCAAAATTACAATGATACCACCTCATGTCTGTTAGAATGGCTATTATCAAAAAGACAAGAGAGGGGAGGGGAAAAAAGACAAGAGATAATAAGTGTTGGCAAGGATGGGGAGAAAAGGCAACCCTTGTGCACAACTGATGGGAATGTAAATTGGTGCAGCCACTATGGCATATAGTATGGAGGTTCTAAAAAATTAAAAATAGAACTACCATGTGATCCAGGAACACTACTTCTAGGTCTTTATCTGAAGAAAATGAAAACACTAACTTGAAAAGATACATGCATGCCATGTTCATTGCAGCATTATTTATAATAGCCAAGATACAGAAACAACCAAAGTGTCCACTGATGGATAAATGGATAAAGTCGTTGGATATATATACAATGGAATATTACTGAGCCATAAAATGAATGAAATCTTGCCATCTATGACAAAAATCTTCTCATCTGTGACAACATGGATATACTTTGAGGGCATTATGCTAAGAGAAATAAGTCAGACAGAAAAAGATAAAAACCATATGATCTCATTTGTATGTGGAATCTTAAACAAATTGAACACCAATAAAAATTAATTAAAAAAATAAAATTAAATTAAATTAAACAAACAAACAAACAAACAACCTCATTGATACAGAGAGCAGATTGGTGGCTGCCAGAGGTAGGGAAGAGAGAGTGGGTAAAATGGGTGAAGGGGGTCTCCAGGTACAAACACCCAGTTGTAAAATAAACCACTGGGATGTAATGTACAGCATGGCACTATAGTTAATAATACTGTATTGCATATTTGAAAGCTGCTGAGAGTAAATCTTTTTTTTTAAAGATTTTATTTATTTATTCATGAGAGACACATACACAGAGAGAGAGAGAGAGGCAGAGACACAGGCAGAGGGAGAAGCAGGTTCCATGCAGGGAGCCCAATATGAGACTCAATCCCAGGACTCCAGGATCACACCCTGGGCCAAAGGCAGGCGCTAAACTGCTGAGCCACCCAGGGACCCCCGAGAGTAAATCTTAAAAATTCTCATCACAAGAAAAAAAATTTCATAACTATGTATGATGACAGATGTTAACTAGTGTGGTGATCATTTTGCAATATACACAAGTAAGGGATCATTATGTTGTACACCTGAGACTAATATAATGTTACATGTAAATTACATCTCAATTTTAAAAATTAAGTTAAAAAAAAAATAAAAAATAAAAAATAAAAATAAAAAAAAATAAAAATAAAAATTAAGTTAAAATTTAAAAAGTAATGCATTGATGTTATATGTAGTAAAATGATAAAAATGTCCTAAGTAATGTTATGTAAAAAAGGAAGTTGCAAATAGTGTACAAAATGTATTTTGTGCCTATTATTATAAACATTGTATAAAAATATATACATAGGCAAAATTCTGGAAGACTTACATCAAATTCTTAACAGTGGTTATCTCGGAGTGATAGGATTACAAGAGCCTTATACTACCTAGGTTGTAGATTTAGGTTATGAAGCAAATCTTTTATAATATATATTACTTTTAAAATAATTAGAGCACATGTTTTGGGAAAAAACGGAGGGGTTATGGATCTGAAGGGCAATTGCAAAAGGATTAAGATAGTGAGGAAGTTCGAACAATCTGAAGTTGAGGACAGAGAATGAAATAATAGAATTTTATATTTGCAAGTAGAATAATTCTGGGAAATGACCAAACCTAGCATCTGGTGGAACAATTTTGCAGCAGAAGTAGCATGGAGAAGAAGAACACTAGCTGGTCAGGGAACTGTGAAGCTAGAGTGTTGCTTGGCCAATTGAATCACAGAGCACTGTGACTGGCCAGCAGGTAAAGGGCAGCAGTTTGGGTAGATGGGAGAAAACAAGCAAGATATCCAAGTCCTCAGAGAATATAAGGAAATAAAAAAAGAAGTTAATAAGTGACTATATCAAGAAGAAATAAAAGGTAGTACTGCCAGAAGGCATGAACCTCAAAGGAGGAACTTTTCATCTGAGGGTAAAAAATGAGGGTGATGTCTTCTGTGAAGCAAATAAAATGACTAACGACTAAAAAATAAATTAGTAACTCTGCAATATTGGTGAGGTATAAGAATATGGGCATTCTCATTTATGGTTGGTAAGAATGCACATAAGAACAAACCTTCTGATAACAATTTGGCAGTACTTATCAAATTTCTTAATGTTCATGACATCTGATTCAGCAGTTCAAATTCCATAAATCTATCCTACAAATATATAACACATACAACAAACATACATGTAAGGATGAACATTGTGGTATTGTTTGTAACAGCAAAAAAACTGGAAACAACATAACCCTTCATCAGTAAGTAACATTGGTTAAATAAAATTATGGGAGGCTCACACTCAAGAGCCATGGTAATAAGGGGGGCATACTTAGGGGGGAAAGCAAAGCTTCAGTTAAAAAAAAAAAAGTAGAGGGATAATTAGAGGAGGAAGTCTAGGGTACAATAGAGTGTGTCCACAATGGAATTAGCTTTCCAGAAAACACAGTGCAAAGAATTGGCACGAGAGACAACAGTAAGCGGATGAATGGGGGTAAGGGAAAGCATAGAAGGGTAGCAGGAAGCTCAAAGAGGTTCAAGAAAGAGTGAATACACAAGCAAATGATCAAAGAGGCTTGCAGGATAAACTGGCTTTCAGGTTAACTGGACCATTCAACCTAAAATGCCCTTCCTCCACCCTTGATAGTCTAGGAAACCCCTATTGAATCATTATGTTTCAGATCAAAAGTCACCTTTCAATGAGGCTTTCCTTGATACCCTGTGGTAGAGTTAATGAAATCCTTTCCTCAAGTTCCACAGCAATTATACAACCACTATTATAGGATATATCACTTATGATTAGGAGTACTTAACATGAGGTTTACACATGGGCATCAGGGAGAGTGCCCACATATTCCTTCAAATTTTATGTAAAATTCTGTATATTTCTCTGCAATTTGCAGGGGTGTGGGAGGAAAGTCCATAGTTTTCTTTGTTTGTTTTAGTTTTTTCTTTATTTTTTAAAGTAATCTACCCCCAATGTGGCACTCACGACCCCAAGATCAAGGGTTGCATGTTCTACCAAATGAGCCAGCCAGGTGCCCCTCAAAGACCATAATTTTTTTGGGGGGTTGTTGTTTTTGTATATTTTTTATTGGAGTTTGATTTGCCAACATTTTTTTAAATTTATTTATGATAGAGAGAGAGAGAGAGGCAGAGACATAGGCAGAGGGAGAAGCAGGCTCCATGCACCGGGAGCCCGACGTGGGATTCGATCCCGGGTCTCCAGGATCGCGCCCTGGGCCAAAGGCAGGCGCCAAACCGCTGCGCCACCCAGGGATCCCTCGATTTGCCAACATATAGTATAATACCCAGTGCTCATCCTGTCTAGTGCCCCCATCAGGGCCCGTCACCCAATCACCCCATCCCCCCCACCACCTCCCCTTCCACTACCCCTTGTTCATTTCCCAAAGTTAGGAGTCTCTCATGTTTTGTCACCCTCTCTGATTTTTCTCACTCATTTTCTATCCTTTCCCCTATAATTCTTTTCACTATTTTTTATATTCCCCTTATGAGTGAAACCATGTACTGTTTGTCCTTCTCTGATTGACTTACTTCACTCAGCATAATACCCTCCAGTTCCACCCAGGTCAAAGCAAATGGTGGGTATTCGTCGTTTCTAATGGCTGAGTAATATTCCACTGTATACATATACCACATCTTCTTTATCCATTTATCTTTCAATGGACATTGAGGCTCCTTCCACAATTTGGCTATTGTGGACATTGCTGCTATAAACATTGGAGTGCAGGTAAGACCACAGTTTTTGATCAAATTCTTAATCACTGTAATGTAACTTGTTTGTCAAACATTTTGTGAGCAATCTAATATATGCCAGGCACTATAAATACAGACATGAAACAAAAAGGTACCTACACTTAAAAAGGTTACAGATGAGAGAAGTAAACAAAGGATTAAAAAATAGCAAAATAGTATGAAACATAAAAGAAGCCTAAAAGAAAGATACATACTATTAGTGAAGACCTACATAAATGAAGAGATATACCATGTTGGGAACACTCAATAATGTAAAGACACCAACTCTTTCCAAATTAAGTTGAAAGTTGAATGTAATCTCCACTAAAATCTCAACAAGATCTTCTAGTGGAATTTATTGACTGATACTAGAAATTCTTGTGGAAGGAAAAATGAGCCAGATTGGCCAAGAAATATTTTAAATACAACAAGAAAAAACTTGCCCTATCACATCTAAATATATGATAAAGCCATGGCAGTAATTTTATTTTTTAGAGGTGGGGAGGGGCAGAGGGAGAGGGAAAGAGAGAGAATCCTATGTAGGCTCCACGCACAGTGCAGAGCCCAATGCAAGTCTCAGTCTCAGGACCCTGAGATCATGACCTGAGCCAAAATCAAGAGTCAGATGCTTAGCCAACTGAGCCACCCAAGCACCCCCACAGTAGTAATTTTAATATTGATATGATATTAATATTTATATTGCTGTAGGTGCAAATAAATACATTAGTGAGACACAAGAGATGGTTCAGAAACAGACTCATGTGTTTAAGGGAATTTCATATGAGATAAAGGCAGTATTTCAAATCACTGGAGAAAGTCAATACTGTTGGGACAATTAGCTATCTGTTTGGAAAAAAGTTAGAGCAATATCTCACACTACTCACAGAAATAAATTCTAGACAGTTTAAGCATGGTTGGAGCACCTGGGTGGCTCAGTTAAGTGTCTGCCTTCAGCTCAGGTCATGATCCCAGGGTCCTGTGATGGAGCCTTGCGTTGGGCTCCCTGCTCAGGTAAGAGCCTGCTTCTCCCTCTCCCTCTGCCTGCCACTCTACCACCTGCTTGTTCTCTCTCTCTCTCTCTCTCCAATAAATAAATAAAATCTTTAAAAAATTCTAGACAGTTTAATAAAACCTAAAAATACAACTTAGAAACTACCTGTATTGAACAAATATTTCTTAGATATGAAACAAAGGCATAAGTCATAAAAGAAAAAATTAAGAAATTGAATATCATCAAAATTATGAACTTCTGCTCTTCTAAAGATACTTCTAAGTAAACAAAAAGACATGCTACAGACTGAGAAAATATTTGCAAACCACACATCTGATAAAGGATTTGTACTCAGAATTCTAAAAACTTGATAATAACAAAACAAATAATCCAATTTTTAAGTGGGCTAAAGATTTAAACAGACACTATATCAAAGATGCTCAACATCACTAGTCATTAGGAAAATATAAATTTAAAAAGTGAGATACGGGATCCCTGGGTGGCGCAGCGGTTTGGCGCCTGCCTTTGGCCCAGGGCGCGATCCTGGAGACCCGGGATCGAATCCCACATCAGGCTCCCGGTGCAATGGAGCCTGCTTCTCCCTCCGCCTGTGTCTTCTCTGCCTCTCTCTCTCTCTCTGTGACTACCATAAATAAATAAGAAATTTAAAAAAAATTAAAAAAAAATTAAAAGTGAGATACTATTACCCCTATTCCAACGTCCTGAAAAAAAACTGACACTACCAAGTGCTGGGGAACTAGAAGTAATTGGATCTCTCATTTGTTGCCCAAAGGAATGCAAAATTGGACCGCCACTTTGGAAAACAGTTTGACAGTCTCTTAGAAAGTTAAACATACATTGACTATACAATCCAGCAATCCCCTGTCCTAGGCATTCACCCAAGTAAAATGAAATCTTAGCTCACACAAGAACCTGATGCTGATGTTTACAGTGATTATATTTATAATCACCAAACACTGGAAACAACTAGAATAACCCAAACCTCAACTGGGGAATGGAAAAACAAACTGTAATACACTCATACATTGGCGTCTACTCAGGAATGAAAAGAAACAAACTACTGATAGGAGCAACAATATGGATATTGCAGGATTTCATTTATATAAGTTTTCAGAGAGCAAAACTATAATATCAGGAAACAGGCAGTGAGTGCTACGAGGTGAAGGGAAGGAGTTGACTCTAAAGAGGAACTAGTGAGGGCAGCCCAGGTGGCTCAGTGTTTTAGCACCACCTTCAGCCCAGGGCCTGATCCTGGAGACCCAGGATCGAGTCCCACGTCAGACTCCCTGCATGGAGCCTGCTTCTCCCTCTGCCTGTGTTTCTGCCTCTCTCTCTGTTGCTCTCATGAATAAATAAATAAAATCTTTAAAAAAATAAAGAGGAACTAGTGAATTTCTTGAAGGGATGGTATGATCTTATATCTCAACTATATTGGTTGTTACACAACCGTATGCTTTGTCAAAACTTGCAGAAATGTACACTAAAAAGGGGGAATATAGGGACACCTGGGTGGCTAAGTGGTTGAGTATCTGCCTTCAGCTCATGTTGTGATCCTGGGGTCCTGGGACTGAGGGCTCCCTGTGGGGGGCCTTCTGTCTATGTCTCTGCCTCTCTCTGTGTGTCTCTCATGAATAAATAAATAAATAAATAAATAAATAAATAAATAAATAAATCTTTTTTTTAAAGGGTGATTTACTATATATAAATTATAACTTAATACAAATGAAAAAATATATAATTCTAGCACACATGCATGTACACACACACACACAAGCTTAGAAATGTATAAGAACAATAGAACACAAACTTTTGGAGGTGATAGACATATTAATTACTTTGGCTGTGGTGATAGTTTTATGGGTGTGAACATATCTCAAAAACTCATCCAATTATATCCTTTAAGTACATACAGTTTATTGTACGTCAATTATACCTCAATAAAGCTGTAAAAGAAAGGAGAAAGAAATGTATGAGAAGAAAATATAAGTAAATGTGTTTAAAACGTTGGAGTGGTGACGGCCTTCTTAAACAAGACAATAAAAGCAAAAGCCATAAAGGAAAAGAATGATATATTTGACTATATCAAAAATTTAAGTTTATATTCTAAATATATTTCTATTCTAAATAAATATAAAAGAAGAGTAGAAGAAAACATGTGTAACATATGTAGACAATGGACGACTAATGTTAATATAAAGAACTCCTACACATCAATAAGAAAAAGCAAACAACCCAATAGGAACATGAGAAAAAGATATAATGAGTAAACAATAAGGGGAAATACACATTTTTTTAGAGATTTATTTTCGTTGAGAGAGAGAGAGGGAGAGGGAGAGGGAGAGTAGGGGGAGGAGCAGAGGGACAGAATCTTCAAGCAGACTCTTCACCTAGCCTGGAGCCCAACATGGGGTTTGATCCCATGACCCATGAGATCACAAGGATAGCTGAACTCCAGAGGTGGCGTTTAACCAACTGAGCCACCTAGGCACCCTGGGAAATGCAAATATTAATAAACACAGGAAAGGAGGATACACAAATTGACTAGTAATCAAAGAACTATGAATTAAAACATCATTTTTTGCTTAACAGATCAACAAAAGTTTAAGAAGATTAATAGCAAGTGTTGGCAGTGGTCTAGAGAAATAGATGCTCTCACATACTATTATTGTTGGAAGTATTTGGCCTTTGGTGAGCAATTTTGTTTGATCTGTTAAAATGTAAAATGTGCATACCCTTCAACTCAGTAGTTCTGTTCTTCATTACCAATCTTAGAGAAACACTTGAATATACCCACAAAAAGGTTAATGGGAAAAAACCGAAAAAGCTAGAAACTATACCTCAAGGATTCTCAAGCTGTAAGTAGTGAAAATCCAAGGTTTGGGAAATTTTTTATTTGGTAAATTTCCAACCTGTTACAGACCGATACCTTTGTAAAGTAGAGAAAAAAGAATTACTAGAAAAGTAACTGTGTACTTGGATGTCACAGCAACATAAAATTGGTAAAATGTTTTATAAATGTTTATTCTTGACTTCTGTACTTATCTCATTGTGGACTGTAATAATTCATGACCAACACCAGTCCATGGAATACAGTTTGAGTACTACTGATCTAAATGTCCATCAAAAGGGAAATAGGAATTGCCACGTGGCCCAGCAATTCCATATATATATCCAAAAGAATTAGAAGGGCTTGAACAGATATTTGTATGCCCATGTTCACAGCAGCATTGTTCATGATAGCCAAAAGGTGGAAGCAACGCAAGTGTTCACTGATGAGTAGTTAGATAAACAAAAAGTAGTATATACATACAATGGAATATCATTCAACCTTAAAAAGGAAGAAACTCTGATACATGCCATGGCATGGATAAACCTTGAAGACATTATGCTAAGTGAAATAAGCCAGTCACAAGAAAACAAATTCTGTATTATTCCACCAACATGACGTACTTAAAACAGTCAAATCTATAGAGATAGAAAGTAGGATGGTGGTTGCCAACAGCTGGGGAGAGGAGACAGTAGGAACTATTGTTTAATAGTTATAGAATTTCAGTTTGGGAAGATGAAAAAAATCCTGCAGATGGATGGTGGTTGTAACACCACAAGGTACTTAATAACGCTGAACTGTACACATAAAATTCTTTTTTTTTTAGAGACAGAGAGAGAGAGAGAGCAAGAGAGCACAAGCAGGTGGAAGTGCAGAGGGGGAAAAAGACAGAGAATCTTCAAGTAGACTCTACAACTAGTGCAGAACCTCATGCAGGGCTCAACCCACAACCCTGAGACCATGACCTGAGCTGAAAAAAAAGCGTCACTCAAGTGACTGAGCTACTCTGGTGCCTGTTATTAAAATGGTAAGTCTGGGGCACCTGGGTGGCTCAGTGGTTAAGCGTCAGCCTTTGGCTCAGGTGGTGATCCTGGGGTCCTGGGATTGAGTCCCGCACTGGGCTCCCCTTAGGGAGCCTGCTTCTCCTTCTCCCTATGCCTCTGCCTCTCTCTCTCTGTCTCTGTCTGTCTCTCTCTCTCTGTCTCTCATGAATGAATAAAGTCTTTAAAAAAAAACAAAAATAAAATGGTAAATTTTATGTCACGTTTATTTTGCCACAATTTAAAAAGGGAAATGGGAAATGGTATATGCATACTATAAAATACTGTGCAGCATGTTCTATGTCAGAGTCACTGATTTACCTCATTCTCTTAGGTATATTGCAAGCTGCAGAATGAAGCAGAGTATGATATTTACATAGCAAAACCCAAAAACTATATTTCTATTTTTTAAATACAAAGAAAATGATCTGGAAGAATAAATACTAACTTGATAACATCAGTTTCCTCTGGGACAGGAACTTGCATCAGGGGGGTGGGAAGGAGAACTGTTTGACTTGAACAACAGAAAACATATTCAGGTATCACTTGAATAAAATGTTTTTTATGAAAAATTAAAAGAATGGGTCAACCACAGAAAATATGTAGTCCCGTGGGATACAGGGTATACAAGAAAGTACATGTGCAAGGAACATACAGAGAGGTCTAATTCCAGCCTGAGAAAAACAAGGAGGCTTCCCGGAGGAAGTAGAAAGGAAAGCCTGAAATGAGTCTTGAAAGATGAGAAAGAGATTAGCTAAGGTGAGTGGGGACAAAATGATGGAGAGGGTATTATAGGCAGAGGAAATTGTACATGTGAAGGTGTGGAGGTACAAGAGAATGCAGTGTGCCCTGAGAACTGGAAATAGTTAACCAGGCTTGAAGCACAGAATCTAGGTAGCTGAGTACATAACGCAGCTTTTACACTCAAAACAACAGGAAACATCTAAGGCTTACAGGAGTCATCTCCCTGTATGTTTCAGAAAGATCACTCTAGCTGCTGTGCAGAAAATGAATGGGACAGTAAGTATAAGCAGAAAAAGGCCACTTTGAACGCTACTTTAGTAATCCAGGAGAGAAATGATAAAAAGGGGTGGGAGCTGTTGAAAGAAGAGGAACAAGAAACGGTTAAAATTGGACATTTTAAGGGTTTTTTTTAAGATTTTATTTATTTATGAGAGAGAGAGAGAGAGAGAGGCAGAGACACAAGCAGAGGGAGAAGCAGGCTCCATGCAGGGAGCCCGACGTGGGACTCAATCCAAGGTCTCCAAGATCACGCCCTGGGCCTAAGGCGACGCGCTAAACCGCTAAGCCACCCGGGCTGCCCCATTTTAAGGTTTTTTAAAAAGATTTTATTTATTCATGAGAGACACACAGAGAGAGAGGCAGAGACATAGGCAGAGGGAGAAGCAGGCTCCCCATGGGGAGCCTGATGCAGACCTTGATCCCAGGACTGGGGGATCATGACCTGAGCCAAAGGCAGAGGCTCAACCACTGAACCATCCAGATGTCCTAGACATTTTAAGTTTGAGAAGGATTTCCAAGTGGACATGTTCAATAGGGACTCGGATTATACAGGTCTGGAATTTGTGAGAGATGTCTGATTAAAATCACACAATTGGGGATCAGTTTACTGAGACCACGAGAATTCAAAGTCTCTTTCATATCATAAACCTCACCCTCTCAATTGGCTCAAATATCTCTCAACCTTAAGGGGGGAAAAGTCCTTTCTCAAATCCATCCTGCCATTCTCTATTCCTTCATAGAAAAATTTAGAATATTCTCTTTTTTTTCCTCATAGGCTCTAGGCCCAACATGGGGCTTGAATTCATGACCTGGAGATCGAGTCACATGCTTTACTGACTGAGCCAGCCAGGCACCCCTAGAATATTCTTTTTTTTTTTTTTAACATTCTTGTATGAGCTGTGTACTCAATGTTCTTCCCACTTCCCATCACCCTACGAAAATAGCTATTGCAAAGGTCACTAAATCTAACAGATGCCTTTCAGGCCTCATCTTACTTTGGTGTCTCAGCAGCATTTAATACAGTATTAAATGTACTCCTTCCTTCCTTCTGTTAATACTGTTCCCTTGGCTTTCAGTATATCTCATTTTCCTGCTTTTCCTTCCCATTCCTCAGTTTCCTTTGTGAACTTCTGCTCTTCTATCTCCTACCTCTTCTTATAATCCAACCAAAGGCAGATAGAATCTTAGGAAACTATCATAGAAGGGTTACAAAATCTATTGCAAATAATCCTGCAAACCTAAAACAAAGATACTTCTCTCTCTACTGTGAGTCAGTATTGAATAAGCATAGCCTTCTGCTGAAGTAGCCCACTGTGGTGGGCTAAATACTAGAAGGTGTCTGGTCTTAATCCCCAGAACCTGTGAGTGAATAGCTTACTTTACATGGCAAAAGAGATTTTGCAGAAGAAAAATAAAAGACTTTGAAGAGGTGATTAAGTTAAAGATCTTGAGATAAGGGAGATTACCCTGGTGGCCTCAAAATAAGCACAAGGGTTCTTAACTGAAAAAGAAGCAGGTGAGTCCGAGGACAAGTGAAGACAGAAGATCAGAGTAGAGATCTCTGGCTTTAAGGTGGAAGGGGACCATGAGCCAAGGAATGCAGGCAGCCTTTAGAAGCTGGAAAAGACAAGGAATATTCTCCCCTAGAGCCTCCAGAAGGAGCACGGCCATGCCAACATACTGATTTTAGTTCATAAGGCCTATTTTGGACTTCTAACTGCCAGAGCTGTAAGATAAATGTATCTGTGTTATTTTAAGCCACTCAGTTTGTGGTAATTTGTTAGAGCAGCAACAGAAAACTAATACACCCACCTTAAAACGAAAAAAATGGAAAAACAAACTAAATCTTTTTTTTAAGATTTTATTTATTTATTTATTCATGAGAGACACAGAAAGAGAGGCAGAGACATAGGCAGAGGGAGAAGCAGGCTCCCTGCGGAGCCTGATGCGGGACTCAATCCCAGGACCCTGTGATCACAACCTGAGCCTAAGGAAGACACTCAACCACTGAGCCACCCAGGTATCCCCAAAACTAAAACTCAAGGAAAATACAGTTGGCTTAAAGGAAACGCTCAGGATTCCCCATTGTAACAAAAATCTCTTCTCCAGAGTAAGCCTGCTAGAGAGACCACCTAGTGATTTTTCTGCTATCTCGCCTTAAGGACTGTTAACAGGCTAGGTGATTCTCCCATTCCCATCCTCCAGAAGATGACTTGGTCTGTTTCTTCCCTTCCCCTTGCTCAATCCAGTGGAGGATTTCTCTAGGAAGATGTTAAACTCACCTACGGGCCACCTCTTTCCCTCATGAGGCCGGAGGCCAAGAAAAGGCCAGTGTTATCTAGGAATTCTTACTGATTGGTGGATGACAGCTGAGCGTGTGAATGCTGGGCTCTGATTGGGATCTATATTTATAGGAAATACTCCCCTCATCAGGTGTGTCCCATTGAATGCAGCCAACTACTAATGTTGGAAAACATCATAGATAAGACTGCAACTGAGGAGTCCCAGAGATTCACTATCCTAAGGTCTCTCTAGTCTCTGCTGTGTCCTTTGAAAACAGAGAACGAAAAAATATAGATCACTCACATCATCCATGAAAATCAATTGCAGCTGGATTACAAATATAAGCAAACACAGAGAAACTACTATACAAGTATTAGAAAACACAGAAGAATGCTTTATGACCTTGGCATATGGAAGACCTTATTAAATAAAACACAGAAATCAAAAGCCAAAAAAGACTGATTAATCTGACCTCAAAACTTAAAACTTCTATTCAATAAGATACCGTAAAAAATTAAAAGGCAAGATATAGACTGGGAGAAAATATTTGCAAGATGTATAGTAAAAAACTAATATTTCCCTTTAATTATCCTGGCTAAGAGTAAACCAACACAGAAAAACAGGTAAAGGATATGAGCAAGCATATCTCAGAAAAAATACAAATGGCCAGTAAACATATGAATGGATGTTCAGCTTCTCTATTAATCAGATTACTAAGAATAAAACAATGAGATTCTACTTTCTACCTATCATATTTGCAAAATTTAAAGTTTGGTAATATTCAGTGTTGGGAAGAGTAAGCAGAAATGATAACTTACAAACTGCTGGAGAGAACATAAACTAGTATAGCAATATTGGAGGGACACTGGGAAGTACCTACTAAGATTACAAATGCATATAGTTTATGACACCACTCCTAGATATACGTAGAGAAGATGTTCAGATGTTCTCAGAATGTGGTTCATAGTTCCCTGGTGGTTCCCAAGATCCTTTCAGAGAGTCTATGAGATTCAAAACTATTTTCATAATAGTATTAATATGTCGTTTGCCTTTGGGGGCGCCTGGGTGGCTCAATCAGTTATGCATCCAACTCTTGATTTTGGCTCAGATAATGATCTCAGGGTTGTGAGTTTGAGCCCATCAGCCTCTGTGCCCAGCGGATAGTCTGTTCAAGATTCTCTCCCAATCCCTCTGCCCACCCCCGCTACCAGCACTCGCTCTCTCTAAATAAATAAATCTTTTTTAAAAAGATGTTGCTTGCCTTTTTCTTTTACTGCGTTGATATTTGCACTGTTGATGCAAAAGGAAAGGTGAGAAGAAAAAAAAGCAAAGGTGTGTAAAACTGCTGGTGCCTTAAAGCTCATCAAAAGGAGTGGCACTGAACTGTACTGTGTCATTGTATTTTTTCATCATCATACACTTAAGAATGTCCTTGATAAAGCAGTAAAAGTTATTAAGACCTCCATGCCTAAATACATGGCTTTCTAATATTCTGTGTAACAAAACAGGAAGTACAGATAAAACACTTCTATTGCATACTAAAGTACAATGGTTGTCCCATGAAAAAGCACTTGTCAGACGTGAGCTGAAGTCACTTTTTTCATGGAATGATGCCATTTTTCTTGAAATAACAACTAACAGATAAACTGTGGCTATTCAGACTTGGATATCTGGCAGGTACTTTCTCAGAAATAAACAAAGTGGGCCTGTCACAGCAAGAAAAACAACTGATAGTATCTGGTGCTAATAGTAAAATTTGAGCTTTTTTTTTTTTTAATTTTTTATTGGAGTTGAATTTGCCAACATATAGCATAACACCCAGTGATTTGAGCTGTTTTTTAACAAAAGTTATTTATTTATTTGAGAAAGAGGGAGAGCATGAGCAAGGGAAGAGGCAGAGGCAGTGAGAGAAGCAGACCCCCTACTGAGAAGGGAGCCCAACGTGGGTCTTGATCCCGAGACTCTGGGATCATGATATGAGCTAAAGGCAGACACTTATCGGACTGAGCCACCCAGGCACCCCAAAATTTGAGCTTTCAAGCAAAATTAGAACTTTGGAAAACTTGCACCTCCACCACAGGCTTGGCAGCTTTCCAATACTTAAAGACTTTTCTGGTAAGAGCAGTGGTGATATTAATTAATGTAATTTTTGACACTGTATAATGAACTGTATCAATACTTGAAAGATCTGCATAACTCAGTGAACCAATATTTTCAAATTGCCAACGCATTATGTTATAAAATCCTGCATGGGTAAAAAACATGTTAAAGTACAAGGCAGACCAATGGATTTTAATGTAACAAAATATGAAAAGTTTATTTATATGATTGATATGGTTTCAAAATTCACACTAAAAGTAATCTTTGAGAAACTATCACTTGTTGAGGATTGATGTAAAAAATATCCACAATTACCTAAAAAGGCTATTAAACTACTTGTTTTTCTAATTACACATCTGTGTGATACATACTTCAACCAAAACGTCATAATAGATCAAAGGTAGAAGCAGGTATGAGAACCCAGAGGTCTCCTATTAAGTCTATTAAAGAGACTTTCAGAAAATGTAATGCAATTTTACTGTTCTAATATTTTTTGCTTTGGAAAAGTTATTTTTCATTTAAAAATATTATTTATGTTAACATGTAATGGTTTTACTGCTGTTATTTTTTTTTTTACTGCTGTTATTTTTAATGAATATTTTTTCTTTTAATTTGTAATACATTGAACAGTGGTAGATATAAACCCACATAAATAAATATAAGAAATAGTGAAAGGGATTATTAGGGAAAGGAGGGGAACTGAGTGGGAAAAATTAGAGAGGGAGACAAACCATGAGAGACTCCTAACTCTGGGAAAGGAACAAAGGGTTGCGGAAGGGGGGGTGGGGGGGTGGGGGAGGTTGGGGTAACTGGGTGACGGGCATTGAGGAGGGGACTTGATGAGCACTGGGTGTTCTACTATATGTTGGTATATCGAATTTCAATAAAACAAATTAAAAAAAGAATAAGAGAAGAAAGTAGCTTTGTACAGGTTGGGGTTGGGCTAGATAGATGATGGGTATTAAGAGGGTAGTTATGATGAGCACTGGGTATTGAATGTTAAGTGATGAATCACTGAATTCTACTCTTGAAACCAATATTGCACTGTATGTTAACTAACTAGAATTTAAATTTAAAAAATTGAAAAGAAAAAAATAGTCTTAGGAATGTAAAGGGGTCCTGAGATCAAAAAGTTTGAGAATTACTGCCCTAGAGAAATTCTGACAAGGAGCTTTGATCTGGAATGTTCATTGCAGTAATACTTATAAAAGCAAAAAATCGGAAAAACCAAGTAGTCTATCAATAAGGAATGGTTAAATAATCCTGTTAATAACCATACCATGGCATATTATGCCACTTAAAAAATGAAGTGAATAAAAAAAAAAAAAAAAAAATGAAGTGAATTTAGATGTAATGAAATAAAAATGTTTCCAAAATAATTTAAAGATTGCAAGACATGTACAGTATGGTATAGTTTTTGTAGAAATAAAAACACAACATTGTATCTTTTTAACAAATAAACAACTAAGACCTGGAAGGCTACCTAGATACACAGCAAACTGTAAAAAGAGCTGCTAGCTGTGGGAAGGCAAAGGAAGACTAGGATGTGGGTAATAGCCAAAGTATACTTTAGCCCCATCTATGTGTAATGTTTTCAAGGTTTTTTTTTTTTAAAAGGAGAATGTACTAGAGCAATTAAAAATAATGAGGAAGAAAAAAAAAATAATGAGGAAGAAGGGATAAAGCAATAAGGTCAAGCCCAGACATTGAGGACCAGTGTATTTGCTGCCTCGGTTGTGCAGCTCTGGAGTCTAGGAAGGAGGCAAGAGGGGTGAAATCAAGCGACCGAAGGTATGGTTGGCAAAATGGTGATGGCCACCTGGATGGCAGAACTTTCTGGGTCAGCCACCTCCCACTTCCTTCCCAGGATTTTTTTTTTAATTTTTACTTATTTATGATAGTCACACAGAGAGAGAGAGAGAGAGAGGCAGAGACAGAAGCAGGCTCCATGCACTGGGAGCCCAACGTGGGATTCGATCTCGGGTCTCCAGGATCGTGCCCTGGGCCAAAGGCAGGCGCTAAACCGCTGCGCCACCCAGGGATCCCCCTTCCCAGGATTTAATACAAAGAAGGCCTTCAGGACCGCAGAGGTCAGCCTTTCCCGCTTCCGCCATCACGAATCTCGCCCGGATGCCCGCCAATTCTTATCCTATTCCCGGTCCCTGATCCCTATTGCCCTGGCCCTAGGATCTCAGCGGCCACATCCGAGGAAGAGCTCTGGGCAGGAGATCTGCGGGCTAAGGGAATACAGCCTGAATAGCCCCGGCACACCGGAAAACAATGAGACACTGAACGTGTGACCGAAAGACAGGGGGCGGAGGGTAGTCAGTAGCTACGCTGCGGGAGGATGCAGTTACCAAATAACCCACAGGAGCTCGGAGGAAACCGACTGATTCTCCCAGGTACGGCGGATAGGCTTCGCTTTCGAAAGCAGCGCCACAGCATTCCCATTGGTCTTCTGTCCCTGCCCAACCAGCAGCTCTCCATATGGCCCGCCCGTCTATTAAGAGGCCAATCAGAGGAGGGCTTTGTGTTTCCCATTGCAGAGGACCAACTAAAAGCTTGCTCACTTCTGGCTGACGTGTAGACAGCCAACCAGAAGAGCCGAGGCCTGGTGACTCGGCCTCCTAGTTCAGTCACCATCTCGATCTAGGTCCCTGTCCTCCCCCCCACCCCCCCACCCCACCCCACCCCCGTCCCTGGCTGGAATCTTAAGGTTTGAATCTGAGAGAAATAACAAAAAAAGGAGGTCCAAGCTGGAGAGATGGTGGCTCAAGAGGCAAAGCATAGCATATTTCCCAGAGTTTCCAAGGAGGTTGGTTCTGGGTTTAGATGAGTTTGTAATTGAGGTGTCAGCGCTGCTCTGGGGGTTGGCCTCGAGTATTGCCCACCTGAGGCAAGTATTGGTTGAGAGACCGCCTCAGATAATGCTGCTTCGCCACCATGCTAACTGCTTCACTTCCCCCCAGAGTCAGGTAGGAAGAAGCCTAGGAACATTAGGGCCTTTAATTAAGTGCTGGTTTATCTACAGTGAGGAGTGTTTAGGGATGCTCAATTAGCGACAAATACTGCTTCTAGAATGACTGAAATGAAGTGTGTGGGGAAACTTTCAAAAACCTGATAGCAGTATCATTACAACTAAAGGTTATCAGAGAATGCTAACTCAAACTAAGAAATACCATTTTCACCAAATAGTTTGGATAATTATCAGTTGTTTAATATTGTGCCATTCGTCAAAGAAACTTTTGGGCGCAGGGGGTGGGGGTGGGGGCATGGCAATTTTTCCACTTTTGGTAAAACAAACATTTTCATTTGCTGTAAACCGGAGCTGAAACTGCACGTTTTAAAAGGGTAACTTAATACCTATCAAAATGTAACACACATCCTTTGATCCAGCAATTCGTTCTTTCAAAATCTATCCTACAGAAATACTTAAACACATGAGCAAGTTACTTGTAATAGTGATACTATTATTTGTAATAGTGAATGACTGGAGGCAAACTGAATCACTCAATTGTTTTACAACCATACCACGAAATGTTATGCTGCCATTTAAAAAAAATTGATAAATTTCCATATACTAATATGAAAGCAAGTCCACAATACATTGCAAAGTGTAAAAATTAAGTTGCAAAATAGTGCACATAATATTCCATTTTGTTAAAAAAAAACTACATTCAAGTGTGTGGGTATTCGTACATGTGTATATGAGTATGTGTATATTAATACATATCTGTATATATTCACATACACATATCTATGCATAAAAAAAGGTCTGGGAAGACACATACCAAATTAAGTTATTCTGGAGAATGGGTATAGGGAGAGGGAATAAAGAGAAATCTTCACTTTTTACATATTTATGTCTTGTTTGAATTTTGTCAACTAGCATTAATTACTTTTGAATTTTTATCACCACAATAAAACATTTTAACAAAACAGGCACTTTTGTAATAGCAACAATCAGCAAAACTGTCATTTCTACATTTTAAATAAGAATAATTTCAGATAGGAATGAGGTGACTATTTCATTCAAAATTTTCAGCGAGAGACCTAGGATAAAATTAGGGAAACTGTAAATCAATTCAACACTGAGCTTCAGTGTGGTACTTATGACCTGATACAACAGGATGTGGGCAAACAAAATCTAATCAGGATAAGTGAAGAGTCATTCATTTCTGGGAGAGAAAACTACATTACAACAAACTCAATCAAATGCAAAAAACTTTGCTTTCACCTTTTTGGTAGCATCACCTCCAGGGTTTACTCAACTCCTTAGGGCAACAGTTGGAAATCATAAAAATTTGAGATTTAAGATACCTCAGATATCCTTCAGTCAAATCCCCTCATTTTACAATTGAGAAAACAGGCCCAGATTGGTGAAGCAATTTGCCTGTAGGTGCTATAGCCAGCTAAAAAACATAGCCAGGTCCAGAATGCAGGTTTCTATTCTAGGTCCTTTCTACTTTCTACTTTCTCAGATCTTCCTGAGTCTTCATTCTGATGACATGTTATGAAATATTTTAAAGTCTTATGAATATTAGAGTCCCCTATACTTAAATTCTAGAATAAAAATACATAGCAAAAGAAAAATCTATTAGCACAAATGATCAAAAGCTGACTGTATTTGGACAAATAACATTATTGGTAAAATAACATTTTCTTGAAAAGTAATGAATAGGGGCACCTGGGTGGCTCAGTTGGTTAAGTGTCTGCCTGTGGCTCAAGTCATGATCTCAGGGTCCAGGGATTGAGCCCTGCCCTGCCTACCCCAGGGCTGCTTGCTCAGGGAGGAGTTGGCTTCTCTCTCTCCCTCCGCCCCTCCCCCCAGCTCATGCTCTATCTCCTGCGCTCTCTTTCTCAAATAAAATAATCTTTTTTAAAAAAAGAACTACTATTTTATCTAATTTCTAATTGATCTTCAACTGGCAGTGCCTCTTCATCTTTTACCTCTCTATATCACGTAGTTGATGATCTATATACAAACATTTAAAACCACTGTAGGAAAAACCTATTTAAAGAAAACTTGCAGGGATCCCTGGGTGGCTCAAAGGTTTAGCACCTGCCTTCGGCCCAGGGCGAAATCCTGGAGTTCCAGGATCGAGTTCCAGGATCGAGTCCCAGGATTCAGTCCCAGGATTGAGTCTCATATCAGGCTCCCTGCATGGAACCGGCTTCCCCCTCTGCCTGTGTCTCTGCCTCTCTCTCTCTCTCTCTCTCTCTCTCTCTCTCTCGGATAAATAAATAAAATCTTTTTTAAAAAAGAAAGAATACTTGCTGTGATTTAAAGAATCCTTTATTCTGTGGAATGTTAATAATTACCTAATTTTTTTTGTAAGGAATGAATTTTCTGTTCTCAAAAGAATGGATGGCAGGCAGACAGATGGATAGAAAGATAGGCAAGTAGGCAGACAAGAAGGAGAAAGAAAATAAAAGTAAAACTAGGAACAACTATTTTTTTGTACAAGAAAAGTAAAACAAAAGATAAGAGGAATGAAGGGTGATGGGTGGTCGGGAAGGGAGTGGCAGAGAACCACAAGCTAAATTAGTCACAAAGTGTTTATATTTTAAAAGTAAACTTGAATATTGTGATGTATAAATGGACTAACAACCACTTAACCTGCAGGCTATAATTAAAGTAGTGTCCAGTTTTAGACTCTGACTTAGGGACATGTAAGGACCTTGGAGAGATTTCAGAATAATAACGGTAAAAGGGTAAAAAAATGAGCAAAGTGAGGAAAAATTAGAGCTGTTACTGTGTCTAAGATGAGAAAACCAGGGGTGACTCAAAAGTCCTCAGGAGGGCAGCCTGGGTGGCTCAGTGGTTTAGTGCTGCCTTCGGCCCAGGGCCTGATCCTGGAGACCCAGGATCGAGTCCCACGTCAGGCACCCTGCATGGAACCTGCTTCTCCCTCTGCCTGTCTCTGCCTCTCCCTCTCTCTCTGTGTGTCTCTCATGAATAAATAAAATCTTTAAAAAAAGAAAAAAAGTCCTCACGATATGAAAAAATATCCATTTCAGTGAACAGCTGGTCTACACTTCCACAGTAGAAAATAATTTTACTTAAATTATGACAGCATATATTTGAAGATGGAAGTGTCTCACTTAGGATGTCTCATCAAACAAAAACTCCATAGAAACCTGAATGCTGTTCACCTCTCCCACCCTTTGCTAGCTCAACTCCTCATCTCAAAGAATGGGTCAAAGGGTAGATAAGGCATCAGAATGTAAAGATTCAGTTTTCTTTTGGGTCTAGCTACATAGCTACTATGTTTAAAATTTTTGTTAGCCTTTGGCCCCCAGGTCCCAGATGTAAGGTTGTGCTGTTTCTATGCTATGGATAAAAGAGTAACAAATTAGTAACAAATACCTAGATACATGCATAAACTTGAATTCCCATAAAAGAATGCTTATTCTCAGTGTTGATGGGTAAGAGGGCTTGGATTTGGGGTTCTTTCAGGACCCAGTTACTGTGCTAACATGACCCATTTGATTCCAAAGAAAGAATTTAACTGACCTGATATTAAAAAGAAATAAATAAACTGGACAACTAGATGTGCCTGGACCTCTTATTTTGTTTCTAGCATTTGTCTTATTTAGACATCTCCTACAATAAGGAATAAGCATAAAGTCTATGAAGAAAGAGAATGTAATCATATTTTATTTGTACCATGACCACTCCACCCCACCCCAGTCCAACTTTTAGCATAAGCCTGGGCACACAGAAGGCTAAGAATTGGTCCTTGTTAAATGAATGTAACGTGTCTAAAATTTTGATATTTTATTCTATAAGTTGCTTTTTCTAGTTATTCTCTAATTCATTCTCTAATGCTGCTGCCTATGAAGGTTGCATTTGTCTCATTACTCTTCCTTTCTCTTATCTCACCGAAACTTTTCTTCCCTATTCCTTCAGATATCTTTAATCATCTAACTCCTAAACTACCAAAACCTCTCAACTTCCTCAATTCATCCCCTACTCTTCTACTTACACCCAAGTACACTGTTATGTCACCTTAATTCATAATGTTTTGACCATATCACTTTCTATACCTTCTTTCCCTGCTCAAGTACATGACTAAAACTAGCTTTGACTTCCCAGATAACAAGACTCCTACCTCCTCTCATTCCAAACCTTTACTAAAACCCACTTTGTATAGGAAGCCATTTCAGAACACATCGGTCAGATGAAAATAACCACCTATCAAAAGTTCTCATAGTTGGGTAGCTCGGGTGGCTCAGCAGTGTAGCGCCGGCTTCAGCCCAGGGTGTGATCCTGGAGACCAGGGATGGAGTCCCATGTCAGGCTCCCTTGCATGGAGCCTGCTTCTCCCTCTGCCTCTCTCTCTCTCTCTCTCTCTCTCTCTCTCTCTCTGTGTGTGTGTGTGTGTGTGTGTGTGTGTGTCTTTCATGAATAAATAAATAAAATCTTTTAAAAAAGTTCTCATAGTTAAGAAAAAAAAAGTTCTCAAGAGTTCATTCACTTTTCTGCCTGCATCAAAGCTATTTGAAAGAAAATAGCGTTAGGGTGCCTGGGTGGCTTAGTCAGTTAAGCATCTGCCTTGGGTGCAGGTTGTGATCCCAGGGATCAAGCCCTGCATCAGGCTCCCTGCTCACAGAGGAGCCTGCTTCTCCCTCTTGCTCTCTGCCCCTCCCCCAACTCATGTTCTCTCTTGCTCACTCTGTTCTCTCTACTAAGTAAATAAGTAAACTTAAAAAAAGAAAATAGTCTCAATTGAAGTATAAAACCTATGAAATAGTGTTTGTAGGTGGTATGTTGGAGGATGAGCACGTGCACACACGTGTTTACGTACATATATAGCATATGCATATATATGCATACACACACACAATAAATATATTCTGCCCAAATTAGAACCCACAAGCTTAAAACCCAAATTTGCTAAATCTAAACCACAGGTATTGAGCTCTATGGCTACTTCCTGCAAGTAGATGCATTACCTCTGACAAAGTCAATTGGGAGTTGCAAAGATAAGTAACTATTGCTACAGGCATCTAGGATTCTAGTTTTTTTTTTTTTATTTAAATGTAAAACTTATCACCTCAGGACACTGACCATGTTGTATGATTTCTGCACAATACCAAGACTATCCTAGACACTAAAAAATACTATATTTACAACTTAAGCAGGAAAACAGAGGCTTGCTTCACAGTGGTTTAATATGAACAGAGTTGAATATGACATTGTCTGACAGAAGAATGAACAGTTTGCTGAATAAAAGCCCCGAGTCAGGATATATACACAGCAGAAATGGGGCCTCAGGCTTTCAGCACTTGTTGCACAATGAAAGAAGAACTCTTAAAAAAAAGTCAATAACAGAAGATACAAAAGGCAGCAACAACACCAACACTGGGGAGGTGGGAAAGGGAGCAGAGACTCTCTAGGGGCTACTCAGCCCCTGGTACAGGCTCAGCAGGTGGAGAGCTGATCTGTCTCAGGGAACCTCAACATTTAGAAGGACTCCAAATCCTATGTCAAAATCCAATCCTAATTTCTCTTTTCAGGGTCTTGTCAGACTCCATAATCCTTTTCTCCAAGACCCCATATAGAGAATTCCAATCCTTCCATGATAGAGAGTCTAAGGGAAGAGTCCATACTTTTGATATGACACCAGTTAATTTGCTCCTACCCCACCACTGGAGATGGATATCAGGCCCCAGCAAACAAACCATCACTTCCCAGACAGAAGCCCAGGAAAGCTGCTTCAGACTCTAAGACTTGGGACATCCACACCCAGCTGCTATCTCTAGCTCAAATTCTGGGGAAGATGCTGGAGTTCTACAGGAAACAAGTGCAAGCAGTTCAATAACCCTGTGACCAATCTGGGGAGGTCAGTGACAACTCTTGCCCCTGAGCCCCATTCAACAGCTCAAAGTGCTTAGAAGTCAGAGACTGTGGTTTGTTCACGTGCTTCTGCCCCATGGCAGCACTAAATAGGATGGGGGGAAGGGAGAATGGAAGGAGGAGATTGGTGATACCCTTCCCTACCACTGGGAGGTACCTAGAAAATGATCCACTCCCACCCTTTGGGGAGTTACCTGGCAGTGGTGAGTTGCCCCCACCCCTCAAGCCACCAAACCTGCAAGGCTAACATATAAAGTAGCAAGGGCTTGGGGAGGAACTGCTGGCCCATACTGACTCACCTGCTGATGAGCAAGAACAGGCAGCCAGAGCGGGGAGCCACAAAAGAGAGGGGCTAGACAATAAGAATTCTCCTACTGCCCTATGGCTTTCTTCTGACTCTGAAGCAGCCATGATGAGGGGCCCAGAAAACCCACACATCTTGCTCCACACAACAGACTGCTTAGACTCTAGGAGGATTTACTGCCATGAAAAGCAACAAGGAAAAGAGAAAGTAACAAAAGAAACTGTTGAGAAAACTGGGAGCAGGCCTAGAGAAAACAAGGAGAACATTTAGGTCTCTACCACCTTCCCCAAAAGGAAAAAGTTCATGCAGATAGGAAATGCAGGGTTGTTCCCTGCTCGGCGTTCCTGGTTAAACCTAAGAGTAAGAAAATCCCCTGGACTTGCAGCATCAGTATGTATCCAAGTGTATCCAGCACAAGACCCACCCCCCCATAAGATTAGCCTTCTGGCATGGGTAAATTGCCTTCTAATCCAATCCCCCCACCCGCACCCCAAGCAAAGGGCATCTGCCTGTGGTTCCCATCTCTCCTTAAAAAAGAGGATCAGAGCAGAGTGCCCACGGTGTAGTCAGGTACCAAGAAATATAATGCCAGACAGTTTATCAGGCCAGGGGATGGGCAGCCAACTTCAGATCAAAGAAGGAGAGAGAGGCTTAGTGTAAAAATCAATGTCATTTTCAGCAGGAAAGTAGAGGGCAAGTGGTGAGAGGGGCTCCTACTGGCGCACCTTCCCGGGGACGTAGTTCCTGTCAATTGCCTCCTCCTGCAGGAACATGTGTAGGCAGCGTTCGTTCTGAGCCAGTGGGTGTCCAGCAATTCTATAAAGAGACCAAGATGGTTATCAGTAGTATTTGGGATCAGAGAGAATTCACAGAGTGACAGGGGTGTGGACAGAGGAAGAAGGGCAACGTCAGCTCTTTCAGAGGTTCAAGCAAGAAGAGGACAACAACAGGGCACCACTCCACCCTAATATTATATAGGAGAAGGGGGACAGAGGGGTAAAGCAGGGAGAAACCACCAAACACATCCAACATGCAGTACTTTCTCAGACCCTAAGGTACAGGATCAGAATTCTGCTCAAAGAAATGGAGTCTTACTGTCCAGTCAGCTCAGCACACAACTAGCATCACATCTTATTACAGAAGAGGAGACAGACAAAACATATAAAGACCATGATGGCAAAAGCAGCAAGAAGAGTCCCCAAGAACTTGGCTTACTTGTTAATAAACTGCTCGAGGCCCTGCCTCCTTTCTTCAATGAAGGACTCTTCAAAGATCCCTTCATCTCCTCGAAAAGGGAGCTGACGCTTCAAGGCTTTCCCAGGCAGTGGTGGTACTACAATCTGCAGGCAGATGCAAAATATCAACCACATGAGAGAGGATGAAGAGGGAATGAGATGGTGAAACACTATATACTTAATTTCCTATTAGGCAAGGTCTATCTTATCCCACAGCCAGCAACTTGTAAGAACTGAGACCATAAGAGCAGTCAAGATGGCTCAGGTCAAAAACCAACTGATTTTATGATAGGACTGGCCTTCTACCTCAAAAGAAAGAAAGGAAATAAACTCAAATATTCCTCACTTTCTTTAACAATCCATTAGCATCCACTAATTTAGCTAGGCCTTCCCTGACACTATACTTTACATTTTTAGCATCTATAGGAGTTTAAGTTATACAACTTTACTAGCCACTGATTCAAGTGATACGTTTTCTTTAAAATTTGTCCTGCACTTCACCACTTTCAATTTAAGTTTAAAGGGTTATCACCCAGATCCAATGTGTTGGGATTTGATTGTGTTTAGTCCCCCCACCCCCCGCTGCCTTTAAGATTTTATAGACTATGATCTTATGCCTTCTCAGGCTATGTAGATATCCTCCTCCTAGGATCCCACACAGGGAATGGGGTCATACCTTACTATCTCGCTCCAGCTCATTCTTTAGCCACTCGAAGTCACTGTAGCGCCGCCGTACACAGGACTCCTTCAGCTTGAAGATAGGTAGGTTTGTCTACGGGGAAGGAAAATGAGAGAAGAGAGATGGTAACTAATGTTCAGCCTGTGGTGGCCATCTGTCAGAACCACTTAGGTCCCAAAGAAGAAATAATTCCTGTGAACCATGTTCCTATAACTCCTTTAAAATACCACCAGGTAAATTACCAATCCTTACCACATCCAGCCTTGTCACAGTTGGTGATTAGAAGTCCCTTGCTGCAAAAAAAAAAAATAAAAATAAAAAAAATAAAAAAAAAAAAAAAAAAAAAAAAGAAGTCCCTTGCTGCTTAGAATTTATCCTAAAAATAGATTTGAAGTCGTATGCAAATATATATGTACAAGGAGTTTCACTGTACTTTATTTGTAATAATTAATTAATGTTCACCAATATGTAATAGGTTAAATAAATTACAGTATGCTTATACAGTGGAATTACTGTACAGCTATAAAGAGAATGTAAACTACATATGAGCCTGTAGGGGAATATATTAAGCATTAAAATCAAGGTACTGAACAGTACATACAGCTTGCCTGTGTGTTGTTTTTTCCTATTTGGTTTTAAAAAGGGATATGTATATTTACCCAAAGAAAATGAAAACACTAATTTAAAAAGATATATGCATGCCTTTCTTTACTGCACATTATTTACAACAGCCAAGATATGGAAGCAACCCAAGCGTCTATCAAGAGATGAGTGGATAAAGATGTGCTATACACACAAACACACACACAGAGTGGATAAAGATGTGCTATACACACAAACACACACACAGAGTGGATAAAGATGTGCTATACACACAAACACATACACACACACACACACACACAGGAATAATACTCAGCCATAAAAAAAGATGAGATCTTGCCATTTGCAACAACCTGGCTAGACCTAGAGAGTATTATGCTAAGGGAAATGAGTCAGACAGAGAAAGACAAATACCATTTAATTCACTTACATGTGGAATCTAAAAAATAAAACAAACAAAAAGCAGAAACAGACCCATAAATACAGAGAACAAACTGTTGATTGCCAGAGGGGAGGTGGGTGGAGGTATGGGCAAAATGGGTGAATGAGAGTGGGAGATACAGGCTTCTAGTTATGGAAGAATAAGTCATGGGGATAACAGCATAGGGAATATAGTCAATGGTATTGTAATAGTGTTGAATGGTGACAGATGGCAGCTATAGTTGTGGTGAGCATAGCATAATGTAAAACTTGTCAGATCACTATGTTTAACACCTGAAACTAATGTAACATTGTGTGTCAACTATATTTCAACCATAAAGGGGATATGTGGGTGCCAGGGTGGCTCAGTCGGTTGAGCATCCAACTGTTGATCTCGGCTCAGGTCTTGATCTCATGACTGTTGAGTTTGAGCCCTGTGTTGGGCTGCATGCTAGGCGTGGAGCCTGCTTTACAAAGGGGAGGAAAATATGTGTATATATTTATATTTATGAATAAAATGTTTATTCATAAATAATAGTGATTGAATTTGGAGTATAAGACTAAACACTTGGTTGGAACGGGTGGGAGGGTCACATTTTTCACTGGACGATTTGAATTTATCACATGCTCATATTACATTTTCAATTGAAAAGTGAATTTAAGTTCCCTGTAAAGAACAATAGAAAAGCACCTCCAAGGTATGCCTTCCTCAGCTTTTCCTATCCAAATTCTCTCCATTCTGCATGTCCCAGCTCAAGTCCCATTTCATCCAGGAAATCTTTCCTGAGAGCACCAGCTTAATTTACTGGTCTCTCTCTCTTCTACACTTCTATGACATTTATACTTTAGTAGTGCCTGACACACTATTGGTTTATGCATCATGTTAGTCTTGCTACTTAACTAAACTGTAATTTCATTGAAGTCAGGAGCCTTGACTACTTCTGCATTTCCCTAAATGCAGACTGTGCAAATCACTCAGTAAATACTCAATTGATTAATAGAAGCCCTATGTATCTGTTTACCCTCTCCTTGTCTAGAAAGCACAGCAGAAATAGCAATTATATTAAGTTGGCTTACCATTGCCTGCTCTCTGATATAAATCAGCTTATTCCCACATCTTACTCACTGATAATTTTCCCAAGGCTCTAATGGTGACAGGAACTACCAACAAACCAAAAGCCCTGATCCTCACTCCTGTCTACAAGTTCTAAATAGAAACGGCCAACCACATGTATTAAGACTGACTAAATTTCCCAACAGCCAATCCATATCAGCAGATGGAAATAAAAGGAACTTAGTTTCTCTCTTTTATCCACAACTGCCTCAGGGCAGGAAAAGAATATCTTCAAGCTATGTTAGTGCTTCACACAGTCCTCACTACACCATGCTTTGTAGCCCTCATGTCTGGAAATTATCTTTCCAGGATCCAGTTCTAGGTAAAGGTCATCAAAAGCTAAATAACTAACCAACTTACATTAGTTACAACTCTATCCAGGATCAAGGTTCAAGGAATGTCAATGAGTTAAAGGAGGGTGAGATACAGGTAAAGCAATATTTCATTACAACCTTTTCTTTAGGAGAATAAATAAAAAACTGGAAACAGTAGTTTCTTTGGAAAAGGGAACCTCTAGAAAACAGAAGGAAGGAGGAAGACCTAGTTTCTACAGTGTATCTTTTTTGTATCTTTTGAATTTTGTACCATGTGCATATATTAACCAAACAAAATAAACCATAACAGAGCGCATTCTCAGAATCCTGCAAGAAATCTGCATATGTATCAAATCATCACACAATATACCTTAAACTTACACAATGTTATATGTCAATAACATCTCAATAAAGCTGGGGAAGGAATAATCCTGCATGGAAAAAAGAGTGCTTTGGTATCATCTGATTCTAGGTTTCCACCAGAGTTCATTACAAATACTGTTATCCCCAAACAGAACCTTAACTAGTAGGCTTTTACAGAAGCCTACAGAAACCAACAGAAGGACCAAAGAAAAGGGGGAAAACTCTGAGTAGATTCTTCCAGGACACAGTGAAACCACCCACTGCCATTTTGTGGACTTCCTCCTTTGACTCACAAAAATCCTATTCTTTCCCTACCCGCATAGGATGATGACAATAATGACCGTTCATCTCAGCACCTAGCCATCCAAGGAAGCGGCTACTGTGTACTAAGTAAGATAATCTCCCAGCTCCATGCTATAAATCATATAAGGAAGACAGAATTGTGTAGTCCAGGATATAGAAAGTCCTTTGGCTCTGATCAACACAAAGTCAAGGGAAAGGAGAGAAAGAAACAAAGTTCAAGTCCACAGGACAACTGACATTTGAGAGTTCACACACATCATGTGAAGTCACCAGGACACCTCTCCAGACTCCTCATTTCTTGGGAGAGTGGGGGGGGGGAATTCTTTCCTGAGCAAAATAAAAGAGAACAGCTTCAGAAATATTTAACTATTAAACTAAGAAAAAGAAAGTCAGTGTTATCTACTTCTACCATACACAATGCCTAACTCTCAAAGCCCATTCTCTAAGTCTCATGTTCCTTTATAATGCCTACCATGATAAACCACCTAAAATAGCAATTAAAAATCAAATATTTCAACTTTTCCCTAAAACTGAGTTCAATTAAAATAGTAAAAGCCGAGATGGCCATACAAATTAACATAAACAGTACAAATTAACTCAAACCCAGAGAACCAGGAACTGTCATCAACTCTATCATCACTGTACAATTAAAAATTGTGAAAAAAAAATTTAAAAAAAAATTGTGGAAAAGGCAGATAAAAAGCTTAATGGGTAAAAAAAAAAATTGCATACTAAAGTTTTGCAACTAAGCACTGCCAAAGAGACTAAAGTGTAGTGGGAAGAGTATGATGGGCTTTAGGGTCAGACAGACCTGGGTTCAAATCCCAGCCCTGCCACTTATTAGGTATTTGTAACTGGGCAAGTTACTAAAACTGCATTCCTCCTCAGTTTCCTACCTGTAGAATGTCATTTTTGTAAGGATTTAGAAACTAAAACCTAGTTAAGTGCCTGGCACATAGTAGGCATTAGATGAACAGTCTCTGTTGTTATTAGAATGACTTAAGAAGTCAGGGTGCCTGGGTGGCTCAGTTGATTAATTGTCTTGACTCTTGGTTTTGGCTCAAGTCATGATCTCAGTGTCTTGAGATCGAGCCCCATGGTTGAGCTCCACACTCAGCAAGGAGTCTGCTTGGGACTCTCCCTCTTCCTATGCCCCTCCCCACTGGGTGTGCACATGCTCAATCTTTCTTTCTCTCACTCAAATAAATAAAAACAAATAAATAGAGCTATTTCATTCATAGTCACTAAGGCTCTTGGGTAATACATGGAGACATGGTCTCTAAAACCCCACAGTAGAGAATCCTTACATTGAACAAGTTTTGCCCAGGCTTCCTCAGGTAATTAAGTTTTCTACCACTAACAGTATTTTCAGGGATCTAACTTCCATTCTTCCCCAAAAAAGGTGACTCCAAGTACTTTTTTTAAAGACGAGTTTTCCTCAATCTTTGCTTTAATTTTCTTTCTTCAGGTTAGACTTTATCAAACTTGGAATTTGGAGATCATCATTTATGAATTAAATTTCAAAGCCCAGGCAGGAGACACACTCTCATTCAATTCATTCATTCATTCAAAAGTGAAAGCACATACACTCTTTTAGGTCTTCAAATGCTGTTTGAGCAGCATGCTGTCTATAGAGAATATTCTGGCCCTCTAGTCTGAGAAAAAACATAAGAAAAAATAGAAAATGGTTCTCCAACTTTTCTTGCCTGTAACCACTTCAACTGGGCAAAAGAACCTGCAAATCACTACTTTATCTGCACATTCCATCCTTGCAATGTGGACTAAGAATTAGAGAATAAAGTCCTCTGCAGTGCACATTGAAAGAAGCTACCCCTGGGCAGTCCTGAAATGTCACATATTAAAGTAACTACAGATCATGGTCGTAATCCAAAAAGTTAATGTAAAACAGAAAGGGCAAATGGCCATATGCACACAGAAAGCCCAAATGGTAGCCAATACTCAAATAAACATCCCAGATACTTCAAATCTAAAGGATCAGCACAGGAGAAGAACACCAACTGACAATCCACCAATCCCAATGCAAAGCCAGGCTTTACCATGAGAACATGTGGTACCTGAGAAAACTTAAGAAAAAAACATTTCTCTCCTTCAGATGCTAATTCTACACAAGTCTGGGTAGACTCAATCTCAAGGAGACTCCCTTTCTTATTTCTGCTCTACCAAGCCCGCTGGTCTCCCTTTCCTAGAGTCTATCTTCCCTTTATTCCAGGCTTTGCTTAAGTCCATCACCCCAGAGAGACCTCATTAGGAAGAAATTGGGGCGTCCTGCCCTCCCTCTTCAGATTGACTTCCCACAACCTAGTTTAGTTATGGGACCCAGTGATGTATCACCTTGGCTTTCCATCCCCCAGCCCTCCGCCACTCTGTCTTCCCTCCTTCTGTCACTACAGTCCTATTTCCCTTTCTTCCTCACTGTAATCTTCTCCATGCTCCCCACCCCATCCAGCCATGCTTCACTTTTTGTCACAGGTACTTATTTGCCCTCACCCCAGTTCGACATCCCCCTCAGGAGTTTTCCATATCCTAGGGCCACAACCTAGTTTGGAGACGTCTCTCTAAACCTATGAAGCCCCTAACCCCCAAATGACCCCTCCAAGTGTTTTGGCCAATGTTAGTCGTCCGCATGGCAGCCCCCCCCCTCCCCCGCCCTCCCCGCCCTCCCAGGCCGGCCGGCTGGTCCTCCCTCAGCTGTCTCCCTCACCCCGTGACTCACCCGCATGCGAACCTCATAGGTGGTGAAGCGCGCGCGGCCCACGCCCACCGTCTGTGGATTGAAGATGTCGATCTCCAGGAAGTTACTTGGCGGCCCGTAAGCATCGGTCAGGTCCTGCGGCTTCGAGTTAAGGCGCCGAGTGTCAGCCACTGCTGTGTCCGACATCTTTCCGAAGGAGAGACTGGGACCGGGGAAGGGGGTGGGGGACAGAGGCCGGAGGCAGGAACGCGCACAGCCCCTCCCGTTTGCAAAATAACCAGCCAACCCACAGACAGCGGCGCCGCGCACGCGCGTCCACGCACGCACGCACGCACGCGCAGGTTCCCTTGGCCCCGGGCCCGGTACCCTGAATAGCAGCCAAGTTGAGGGCTGTAAATCCCATGCTGTGGAGGCCTCATTCAGGCTTCCGGGCGGCGTTCCCCGGAACCTGCATCTCCGATACGCAGCGCCCCACATTCTGGGAAGCCCTACAGGCGGAATCTGCCAATCGCTGCTCCCCAACCCAAGAATGGTCTTCTACCGTATATTTATCGGCAGCGGGCACTGCCTCGCAAACCGGGACCTTGCAGTGATAGGCCGAAGCCCCGTGACCTTAATAAGTCAGGGTTTTGCGCGAAAATAGAAGGGTACTCTCAGAGAGTGGGGATCCAACGATAATACTAAGAATCTAGAATGCAGCCCTGCCACTTGTGCCCCTGGAGGTTTCAGTTCATTCCACATGCAACTGACCATTCAGCAGTATGGTGCCAGGGAAGCAGCCAGAATGGGGTAAATGTGATTGCTCATTCTCACTTTTCAGGAAAATTGGGGCATATCTTCATCCTCCACTTGTTACCACATAAAGCTAACCCCAAGTGTACTAAGATACTATATTGTTTTGCAAAATGAGGGCATTTATTTCATATCTTCTATCTCTACACTGCAGAACTCCTACTTGACACTGCTCAGAGGCTGCTTGCAGCCCATAGCGGAGATAGAATACATGTCTAAATGAGAAAATATCTATGGACATATTGATATTTATGTCACTAATTTACATATGGCCCACATTAAGGGGTAGTGCCCCACATTAAGGCTGGTGTTTTTAGGTCATTCTTTCTCCTCCCTACACTGCCTGTTCTGCTATTTCCCATGTCACTGATGCCTGAAACCCTTTCAACAGAGTACCAGGCCCTATAATTTCACAGTTAAGTTATTTAATTCAATTTAACTGATACCTACTAAGCAACAACTCATGTGCCAGGAACCATGCTAAACACTAAAGACCTACAGTTGAATAAAGGAGTCTCTGCCCTCAAAGAGTTAACATTCTTTATTGGAAGAATGGGAGACAAGTCAATAAAACTAATGACAAATACAAAATAAGTGAATGTTCAAAGCAGGACATAGGACATGAATAATGGGAGGAATTAGGAAAGGCTTTCAGGAGGAAGAAATGTCTGAGTTTGACAGACCTGAAAAGATATAAAGGATAAATAGAAGTGGAAATGGGAAAAGTCAACTTCTTGCAGAGGGAATAGCATATGCAAAGTCATCCTGATAAGAAACAGCATATTTTTAGGCAGTTGTCACCAATTCAGATTGTGTAAAAAAGTGCTTAGAGAGGTAGGCTGGCTGGGGACAGGGGTGATCCTTCCCCTAGGATCTTAAAGTGTCAGTGTCATAAAGAATGAAGCAAAGGATCTCTGGCTTTACAAAGTAGGTGATAGGGATCCATTGAAGGCTTTTTTTAAAGAGTTTATTTATTTATTTATTTATTTATTTATTTATTTATTTTTAAGAGAGAGCTGCACATGATGGGGGAGGGGCAGAGGGAGAAGAACAAGCAGACTTCCTGCTGAGCAGGCACCCTGGGATCAAGACCTGAGCCAAAAGCAGAGGCTTGACTTAACTGACTGAACCACCCAGGCACCCCTACACTGAAGGATTTCCAACAGAAAAAAAAAAACACAATCATATTTGTGTGTTAGAAGGATTATTTCCAGGCAACATGGAATGTGTATTTTAATTGAATGAGACTAATTATGAGAGTATCGACAATATGACTTGGAATCAGGTGGTGATGGTGGGAGTGAAGAAAAAGAAAGACAGGACTGATATTGAGAAAATAGGTAAAACTCGTGTCTGAGTAAGTACGGTGGTAGTATAGTTTAGGGCTTAGGCGTGTGAACTATGGACTTAGGATGCCCTGGGTTTAAATCCCTGCTTCCTAGCTGTATGGCCTTGAGCAAGTTATCCAGTTTTCCTCATCTGTAAAATAGAAATGATGAGACTAAAAGCCACCTCTGGGGCTTTTGTGAGAATTAAATGAAACAAAATATGTGTGACTAGTAAGTGTTCAGTAACTATTAGCTATTATTACTATTTGAGGAGAAAGGAAAGAAATTGAAAATGACTCCTAGTTTTCTGATCTAGGTAACTGGGTGGATGCTGTGGTACCACCAATCAAAATTGAAATTGCAGAAAGAGTAAGTTTCAGAGGGAAGACCATAAGTTCAGTTTAGAAAAATCTGGGATGTCTGTAGGACACTGTGGTTGAGATGTCCAGCAGGCAGCTGGAAATACTGGTCTGCAGCTTGAGGGTGGGATCAAGGTTAGAGAGAGAGATTTAGGAGTCATTAGCATATAGTGGACAAAGAAAAATGTGAAGAGTCAAGGACAGAAGAATTAAAAATTGGTGAAACCAGGCAGTGTTGATGAGAATATAAATCTGTGCGGTTTTTCTGGGAGCAAATTGGCAGTATATATTTTTTTAAAAAACCTTTGACCTCAAGAAACTTGTAATACTGGTTGTC
Source organism: Vulpes lagopus (assembly GCF_018345385.1). Classification (NCBI taxonomy): domain Eukaryota; kingdom Metazoa; phylum Chordata; class Mammalia; order Carnivora; family Canidae; genus Vulpes; species Vulpes lagopus. Next base: position 55,013,537 of record NC_054848.1, read on the forward strand.
TCTGAGAACAAGAGTCAGGGACCGCAGGGAGAGTTGTTTTTCATTTTTATCGCATTTATGTTCAAGTACTTTTGTATTTAAATTTTTGTCAATGTTATTTACTGAAACTATTGACTCAAAAATTTCACGTCCAATCATTTATCCTGAGAAAATAATCAGTCACCTAAAGATACCGGTATATGGAGCTTGTCTTTAAGAGTAAACAATAGGGGATCCCTGGGTGGCTCAGTGGTTTAGCGCCTGCCTTTGGCTCAGGGTGTGATCCTGGAGTTGCGGGATTGAGTTCCACATCAGGCTCCTGGCATGGAGTCTGCTTCTGTCTCTCTCTCTGTCTTTCATGAATAAATAAATAAAATCTTTTTAAAAAGAGTAAATAATTGTTCATTTTATGCAATGGAATATTTTTGTAGCTATTTTTTTCTAACTTGTAAATGGTCTTAATATGGAGAGTCTCACACAGGAGTAAGTGGGTCCTAGGTTTTATAGATTTTGTATCTCAGTCACTTCCTGCGTAAAATACAGTCTTTTCTATATGGCCAAATTCAGGTTTCTCTTTTGTATCCATTTAAAATGATGTTTTATATCCAATGACATAGAATGATGCCCACGAAAAAGCAAAAAAAAAAAACCTGGTAGAATATATTGTAATGTGATACCATTTGTATTACTGGATATGATATGTATAATAATTTTTGAAGACTGGAAGGATATAAATCAAAAATCCCAGTAGTGGTTACCTCTGTGTGGTGAGGATTCAGTTGGAATTTATGTTTTTATTTATAATTTTCTTTTTTTTCTTTTTTAAATATTTTTTAAAGATTTATTTATTTATGATAGACATAGAGAGAGAGAGAGAGAGGCGGAGGGAGAGGGAGGGAGAAACAGGTTCCATGCCAGGAGCCTGACGTGGGACTCGATCCTGGGGCTCCAGGATCACGCCCTGGGCCAAAGGCAGGTGCCAAACCACTGAGCCACCCAGGGATCCCTATTTATAATTTTCTAAAGGGTATGATTTTTACATAATGAACATATATTCTTTTTTTAATCAGAAAAAAATTTTCCCATTTGGGAAAAACATTAAAGGGTAGGCACAGAAGAGAAGCTTGTAAAGGGGACTGGGAAGAAGTAGTCTGAGAGGTAGAAAGAGAACCAGGAGACAATACTGATCTGAAGGGGAGAGATAAGAAATTTTCCAAAAGGAGCAAGCCAGTACATAGTTAACAGCGTTTAATACAGTGTAACAGTCAAATAATATAAGGCCTGGGAGCTGTCCTTTAAATTTGACAATTGCTTAAATGAGAGCAGTTTCAGTGGAGCACAGGAGGTAGAATCCAGATGGCAGGGGACTGAGAATCTGATCAGAGCTGGGGAAGTGGAAACATTTAGTAGAGACTATTCTTTTGAGAAGCTGGCCCAAGAAAGAAATGCGGTAGCTAGAGGGCAATGTGCTGTCGAAAAAGGGTTTGTCTGTTTAAAAAGAGAAGAGACTTGAGTATCTTTAGCAGCTGGGGGAGAGGGCTTTCATAGAAAGTAGAAAGTTGAATATGCAGGTAAGGCTTAAAATCAAATAGCCCTAGGAGAATTGTACAAGTTAAATTCATAATGAGGAGTAAATACATAGTCTTTAATAAAAAAGAGAGAAAGATTTGATGGGGGGGGGGGAGTAGAGTAGAAGGTACTGGGCTAATTAAATTCTTTGCAGTAATAACAGATAACAGCTGTTACCAGCTGGCACGCAAGCGCACTCACACACACACGCAATTTTTTGCTTTTTGTGAGAGGCACAGAGCTTCACATTTACCAAGTGATGCTGAACAAGGCACAGTTATCCTGTGCCTCAATTATCACACCAAAAAAAAAATCCAGTCAAATCTCTTGGCAAACAGATGACTTCAAAATTCAATGTGAGCAATACCCATTTTTCTCTCTATTGGTTTCTTTGACCATGCTCATTCTTTGCCAGAAGGAGTCCGGGGGATCGGGGTAAGCAAAAGACAGAGATTTGGGATCCTCACATTGGAAGGAATCTCATTAGTTCATCTCATTCCTGCCCATGAGGAATACTGTACCTTAAACACCTATCCATCTTCCTGCTCATAAATTTTTCCAAAAGGGGATTGCACAATCTCCAACTTGGTGTTATGCAATTGTACTGACAAGAAATCCTCTCTAGTCTTTATTCAGACTGTCCCAAGGAAATGGAAAATCAAAAGCCCTTATAATTCGGGGGCTTTGTGTTCTTGGGAGCAAGGGTGTGGAATTGCAAGGAGGGAGTAGTGGGAAAATCTGAGTGTAAAAGAGGTAGCACTGTGAGGAAAACCAGAGAGCAGAGAGCAGCAATCATGACGTAAAACCTCTACTCCAGGGAATATGGATCCAGGGTTTATCTGCCTTGCTGTAGAACCCTGCTTTCTTTCCATACACACCTATCTAGCTGCCTACTACCATTATTGACTTCTCCCCTTCCTGAAGTTCATTTAACCCTAATTTCACCTGGCACCTCCCTAGGGCTAAGTCTCTACTTTAAATCCCTTCTGAAAGTTGTCAGTTCCCTTCCTATGTTGATGAAGTGGCCTTTAAATACCCAGCTTGTCTACTTAATTTGGCAACGGTATTTATTTTACTAAAATCTCTGAATCACCTAGGGGTGAGGGCAATTTGGGAAAAAGTGATGTGGCCTAAGTATGTGAGCATCTATGCAGGTTTATGCAGGGTTGCCAAAGACCTAACTCTAGCTGACATGGGTTCATCCTCCAGCTTCCCTACAGATGTTTGTTAATTACATAATGATTTATCTAATAAGACCTGGAAAGATAATCATGTTGCAGTTACTCAGCCTTCTTCCCTTAATAAAAGCTAACATTCATCGAACACTTCACCAAGTTCCAGGCACTCTTAAGTACTTTAGATATTTTAACTCCACTAATCCTTAAAACAAGCCTATGGCATAGGTGCTATTTTTATATCTGCATTTTATTGGTGATACACAAATTAAGCAATTTGCCCCAAATCACACAGCTAATAAATGATAAAGCTGGGATTTGAACCGAGACAGCCTGGTTTGGGGGCCTAGGTTTTTAACCAGACTCTCAAAGGAGATTCTTTTAACCCTGTATGTTACTACAAAGGAAATATTGAAAAAAAGTTAGATGAGGAAAAAGGAGAGAAAACAAAGAAGTACATATGGTGGGAAGGGGTAGAATGTCACTAACAACTGCCCAATAACATTCTGGTGTAAGCTGCTTACTCCTGCCTAGATGTCGTTCTTCATCTGTTTGGTCTTTAGCCTGAAACCTTTTGTGTTAAATTGTTTTCTTAATAACTATGAGAATTTCAAGCCTGTTTAATTCCTGCCCATCATTCAAAGCCAAGTGCAGGTCCCACCTCCTCCATAAAGCCTCCATACTTGTCCAGTCTACAGTAAATTTTAAAAACTTTACAGACTTATTGTCAGTAATGTTCATTTGGCTCTGACTCCCATTCTTAATTAGCCTTTTGTGTATTTTTGTCTCATCTTACCAACCATACTGTAAACTCCCTAACAGAAGAGACTAAAACTTCTATTTCTCTTGCATCTTGCATCTCCCATAATACCTAAAACAGTATGTTGCAAATAATAGACATGGTAAATATTTGTTGTTTGACAGAATGATTGAAAAATCTCAGTCTGTATCAAATCTTGGTTAACCCATGCACCATTTAGTGAAGAACTATGCACTTCATGTGTACTCAGTAAACATTAGCAGTGATTACAAAATCACTCAAGAAGTCTTCATGGAGTTTCTACAGTGTCTAGAGAATGGTACTATGGGGATAGAAATGAAATAAAGGAACGCAGCTTCTACCTTTGAAGAATTTAGATTAGTCTTCTCTTATTAGCTCAATGCATACTATCTCCCTTCTCTGAATTCCTGCTGCATTTGAAGTCAGGACTAGTGATCACTCACTTGTTGTCTCCCCCAATTCAATTGTAAGCTCTTCAAAGGAAATATATAGCACTGTGTTGGGAACATAATAGAATCATAGAATTGGAAGAGATATTAGAGCTCTCCCTATGATCAAACTTCCCATCCAGCCCTGATCCAACTCTCATTTAATTATATGCTTCCAATATCAGGAATTAACGTATATAGGAAAAACAGGAGGAAGAGTAGTTTCGGGGGCTGTATAATGAGTTGGATTTTTGACTACGTGCAGTTTAATGTGATTGTTAGGCAACCAGGTGGAGACAAATAGCTGAAATTCAAGTCTTGATCTCAGGAGAGAGGTCAGGGCTGAAGATAGAGATTTAGGAGTCTTGGCATGCTTGTGTATTGCAGTAGAAACACTAAGATTGAGTAAGACTGCCAAGGACAAGAGAAGAAAGGCACCAAGGACAAAGTCTTTGAGAATTCCTCTACCTAGAAAATGAGAGGAGAAATCAATGAGGTGGAAGAACTGGAAGACAAAGAAGAGAGTTGTAAAGAAAGGCTGGTCACCAGAGTCAATGGAGGATGGAGCAATGAAGTTGGAGAGGATAAGACTGAGATACATTTAATCTGGTAATTAAGAAGGCAGACCCGTGATAACCCTAAAGAGAACAGTCTTAGTGAAGTAGGTTCTATTTTTACTTTTGTTCCCCATAATGCTTGGCACAATGCCTGGCTTAATGCATATTTGTTGAATAACTGAATAGAGGGTAGCCCCGGTGGCTCAGCAGTTTAGCGCTGCTTCAGTCCAGAGCGTGATCCTGGACACCCGGAATCGAGTCCTACGTCAGGCTCCCTGCATGGAGCCTGCTTCTCCCTCTGCCTGTGTCCCTGTCTCTGTCTCTCTTTCTGTGTCTCTCATGAATAAATAAATAAAATCTTTTTTTAAAAACCTGAATAGATGGATGAATTGTAGTTCCTGCCAAAAACAGGAGATGATAGGAAAAAGGGAAAAAAGCAAACAAGTTACCCCTTTTTTCTCTGAAGAGGAGAAGATGAGTGATAGTTTAGAGAAATGTTAAGGTGAAAAAGAGAGAAGTTGAGGGCTATGATTTTCCTCCCAAAATATGAAGTAAGCTTATCTAAGTATCTCTCACAGATTCCATTCTTAGTTTGATGGAGTAAACTCTCAACAGATAGCAACTATAAACTCTGAATTAAGCGTACACACACTCATCCCTGAAAGTTCCAGGCCAACTATAAACTCTGAATTAAACATACACACACACATCCCTGAAAGTTCCAGGCAGTGAACAAAAGCAGGCAGATATTGGAGGGAGGTTGGAATAAGGGAACAGCATTGGACAAGATTTCCATTTTTATGGCTTTAGCCTAAGGGCAGACAGCAGTTACCAACCATACCACTAAAACTACATTAGGAAACCTTCATCTTTCTAGCCTTGAGAACCAAAAGACTGGGCCTGGGGCAACCACAATTTCTAGGAAGTGAGGGGGTATTTCAGGAAGAGATCCTGAGAAAAGGAAACCTAAATTATCTGGATGAATTCTTCCCAAGACTTATCCTGAACCATGCATGCATAGATAGGACAGGCTCGAAGCTACTTCCATCTACAACTAAAACAAACATAACAGATTTGAGTGGCCACCCATGACAGGCAAGGCAGAATTTTCAGTTAGAATCTAACCAAGCTAATTGCCTGCTGAAACAAATACAGCCACACTCTTCAGAGGAATATAACAGAATCCAGAGTCTTTACAACATAACATTCACTAAGTCTTGGAAACCCTACAAAATTACTCAATATATAAAGAAGCAGGAAAATGTGACCCATTCTTAGGGAAAAGACAATTAATGGAAGCTAACCCTGAAATGATGATGCATGATGAAGAGAGAAAAATATCCCAGTGATGAAGGAAAAGATAGGAAACCTGAGTGGAAACATAGAAAATATAAAAAAGAACTAAATGGAAATTCTATTACTTAAAAACACAATATCTGAAATAAAAAAATAACTAGATGGACTTAAAAGCTGAGTTAGATAACAGAGGAAGGAGTTAGTGAACTTGAAGATATAGTAATAAAAAGCATCTGACTTGAAGATGAAAGAGGATTGAGAAAAGTGCATGGAGGCTTGCAGACCTGCAGGACAATATAAAAGGTCTCAAATATGTATAATTAGAGTCCCTGAAGAAGAGGAAAGAGAGAATTGGGTCAGAAACATTATTAGAAGAAATCATGGTTGAACACTTCCCAAATCTGGAAAAACAAACAAATACACACACACACACACACACACACACACACACACACACATTTACAGGTTCAAGCTCAACAAAGCCCAAACAGGATGAATATGAAGAAAACTGCACCTATGTGTAACCTAATCAAGCTGCTGGTGACCAAAGATCAAGAGAAAATCTTAAAAGCAGTGAAAGAGAGAAAAAGATACATAATCATTATAATGGTTCCAATAGCAATGGACATAATCATTATAACAATTCCAGTAGCAATGGACTGCTCCTCAGAAATAATGGATGCTAGAAGACAGTAGAAAACATCTGTCAATTTCTTGGGGGGGAAATCACTTTCAACCAGAATTCTATGTTCAGTAAAAATATTCTTCAAGAATAAAGGCAAAATAAAGACATCTTTAGGTAAAAGAGAGTCTCTCTCATGCTTGCAAGCCTTTATTCAGGGGGGGTTCCCTGTGTCTGGAACACACAATCCTTGTCCAAGTCTCCTCCCTAGATTCAGCTTGCCTCATAGAATCCGTCCTGATCTCTCAAGTACAAGTTAGTTTATACACCTCGTTTATACACCTATAGCTCCTCGTAGTTCCCCAACCTCAGTATTTATCCTGCTGTCTGTAATTGATTGTTTAATTGCCTGTGAACTCCACTAGACAATACGCTTCGTGAGGGCAAACATTTTGCTTTTCTGTAATAGGCCCTCAATCAGTATTTATTGAAAAAAAGAGAAAACATCTGATTACAAAGTAGTTTCTTCTTTCTAACCACCTGGGGCTGTCATCATGGAGAGAAAGGTCTTGACACTAGTATAAGATTCACTATGACTATACTCTCAAACTTTACAGGGAAACATACTGTTCTCTGAAAAACTGCAGCTTTCATTAAACTATCATTAGCCCATGATTAACATGGGCAGTTACTGTTTGAGGACAATCTAAATGCACTTAACACAGATCCTTGGCAATTAATGCTTGTGAAAGTCCTCATTTTAATACTACTTCAAGATAAATGGCTAGCAATATGGAAAGATTAAACCATGGTACATCCAAGTGATAAAATATTATATAGATTTGAAAAGTATATTTATCAACCTGTGTGATCATTTGAAAACATCCTTATATGCTAAGTGGGGGAGAAACCCAAAATACAAAATTATACATATAGTGTTATTATAGCAATTTCTTTTAAAAAAAATCTACGTAGAACAGAGACCCCTGGCTCAATAGAGCATGCAACTCTTGATCTTGGGGTCATGAGTTCAAGCCCCACACTGGCAGTAGATTTTACTTTAAAAAATGTATATAGAAGGAAAAATAACCCTGGAAAGAAATAGAGCAAACATTACTATAGTTTTTTCATTGGGTGATGGAACTATGAGTTCCATCCAAATATTTTTCTCTGTATTTCACAAGTTTTCTTGAATAAACATGCATTACTTCTATAGCAACTTCTAAAAGAAAGTCTAAAGGGAGGTACACCAGACCACAATAACAAGGAAAACAGGACTATGTTTAAGCCTTCTTTCTCTTTAACTTATATCTTAATGGCCTGATACCACTTGCAGATTAACTGTGTGCATGACCTTATTGAAGGATGCTATAAGACTGGCCTCAGGAAAAGCAGAAAGGGGATCAACAGTGGAAGCTGCCAGAGGCAGGAGAAAGAGACTAAGCAAAGAGATCAGAGAAAGTAAACATAAAAGAACAGGAACAGAAGGGTTGGAAGGGAAAAAACAAGAGGATAGGTATACTTTTGTACATTGGCATCCATATAAAAAAGAGGAGTTAGTCCTGGATTTTTAGGACAGGCAGAGATAGCATATTTTTCATGTTATTTTATTATTGTGCTTATTAAGAAGTTTGTTATTTGTGCTCTGTGCCCCCACTATTCCTTCCAGGGTTGGGCTGTGTATTTCTTCAGCCCACACGTGCTGTCATATCTGCCTGATGCTGCCAGGGAAGATCAGCTAGACGCTAGATCTGGACATTCTGGAGCCTACTCTGGGAGCAAATTGCATAACCATGTGCCTATCTATGTGAGCTATAGATTTAGCAAGCTCTGTGGGACAGTCAGGAACCTTCTGGGTGATAAAGGAGATCTGGATGGGAATTCAGGGTATCCCAGAGGCATTTATGAAAAACAAGAAAGTAGATCAGTTCTCTCTGGGTCTAAACCCCATTTACAATACACAGTTCAACTAACTGAACAATGCTGGCTCATAGCCAAGACCATTTTTTGTAAGATTTCTGTACTATTCTGATGATTTTGTATACACTTCAGTCATTTTTGAAGCTTTTACTGGGCTAGTGAGATGACTGATAGGGTATTTTAGCTTATTAAAGTGAGGGTGTTGAGATCAGAAATTAATTTCTACATAGTTTGGGTTGACTATCATCATTCCCAGAAACACAGGCTTTCTGGCAACCTTGTCTTTTCTGATAATCCATCTTTTAACCCATCTGGGAACTAGGAACAAGGAGACTTACCCTTAAAAGTAGGACATGTAAAAGGACCAATACAAGATCTTAGCATCATCCATTGGCCTTTGGACACAATTGTCTTAGAGCCCCTGATCATGTAATTTGTAGTATAAAAGATTGTGGCTTCCATTATCCTATACAAGAGTCTTGTACCATCCAATACAGTCCCCACTAGCCACATGTGACCAAGTTTAAATTAAAGTAAAATTAAAACTCAGCTCTTCAGTTTCCTGGCCACATTTCATTTAATAAGCTACCATGTTGGACAGTGCAGATACAGAACATTTCCATCATCATGGAGAGTTATGCTGGACAGCACTGTGAATCTAGGCTCATAGAATGGTGATACTTGAGGACGAAGTATCTCTGTGTCTTCATGTAAATGACTTGTTTTTTTTCTTACTTCAAGTTTTCGCTTTGCATTGATATGCTCAGAGTAACTAGGGAAGTTGAGGCAGTTCAGCAAACTTGTTAGCTCTCTTCACACACACACACACACACACACACACACACACACAGATGAGAATTCTCCTTTAGAGCATGGCTAAATAAATGTGGCATATTCATTAAATGGAATATCATACAACAGTTAAAGGGAATGAGCTACATGTATCAATAAATAAATCTCAAAAACTTTTGTCGTGTGAAAAAAGCCAGTTGCCGAACATAACCATTTACTGCACACAAAACAATATGACATTTTTCCTACTCTTATATATTTTTTAAGACCCGGAAGAATAGGGATCCCTGGGTGGCACAGCGGTTTAGCGCTTGCCTTTGGCCCAGGGCGCGATCCTGGAGACCCGGGATCGAATCCCACGTCGGGCTCCCGGTGCATGGAGCCTGTTTGTGTCTCTGCCTCTCTCTCTCTCTCTCTCTCTCTCTCTCTCTCTCTCTGACTATCATAATTAAATTAAAAAAAAAAAAGACCCGGAAGAATACATATGAAACTCATGACAGTGTTAACTTCAGGAAGGGGTAAAGGTAAATGGAATAAGGGATCACAGGGACTTTTAACTCTTTCTGTAATGTTCTAAAATTTTTTTGGAGATTTTAAGTAATTTCTACATGCAATATAGAGCTCAAACTTACAACCCCAAGATCGAGATTCCCATGCTCTACTGACAACCAGCCAGGCACCCCTGTAATGTTCTAAATTTTTAAAGGAAAACATATTCATATATAACTTGTGTAATTACAACTATTAAAACAGAACATGGGGATCCCTGGGTGGCGCAGCGGTTTGGCGCCTGCCTTTGGCCCAGGGCGCGATCCTGGAGACCCGGGATCGAATCCCACATCAGGCTCCCGGTGCATGGAGCCTGCTTCTCCCTCCGCCTGTGTCTCTGCCTCTCTCTCTCTCTCTCTCTGTGACTATCATAAATAAAAAAAAAAAAAACAGAACATGAATTTGTATGCAGAATATAAATATGTAAAAATATGGTCATGGAAAAAATAAGGGAAGTACACAAAACTCTAATGATAATCGTGTTGACATGGTAGGATCCTGGGTAATTATTTTATCCTATTTTTCTGTTTTTAACAAGTTTTTTGTCTTGTGGCTGTAATGTTAAGACAATAAAGATTTTAAAATACAAAACAAGTACACCTTTATGCTGCAGACATGGTATTGTCACATGTCAGGTGTAGCTCTTAAGAGGCAACTGGCTCTGGTACATAATTAGAGCCAGAAATAACAGCTCAACATTATTTATGTAAAAAAAAAAATTGTCCTTGGTGGCAGTCTCCAAAACTCAATTTGTTAATATAAAACCTCATTCTGCAGCAAATTCATACTGCCAGGCATGCTGGGACCCTACGGTTCCTAAAACCAGAGGTTCCATTGGAATATTTATGAGACTTCCCTTCTTATGCCTTATGCCCAGGCCACCTGACTGGTTACAGACTTTGAAAATTGTTCAAATAAAAAATCCCTCCTCTGTGGCATGGAACTCAGATCCAAAACCTGCTGCCTGCCAAAAAATCTGGCTTCACCTGCACCCTACCTCCAAGGTGATGTGAGGTAAACATCCATTCAGGCAACAACACTGGGCAGGCTTCTCAACTTTCAAGTTAGAATGTAAACCCTGGGATCCCTGGGTGGCGCAGCAGTTTGGCGCCTGCCTTTGGCCCAGGGCGCGATCCTGGAGACCCAGGATCGAATCCCACGTCGGGCTCCCGGTGCATGGAGCCTGCTTCTCCCTCTGCCTATGTCTCTGCCCCCCCACCCACTCTCTCTGTGTGACTATCATAAAAAAAAATTAAAAAAAAAAAGAATGTAAACCCTGTCACCCAACCACCTGTTCATCTGGCCTCCAAAACATATGGATCCTGCCTCAATTGACAACAGAGCATACCAACACTTCTGGCCTTCACCAGAAAAGTGTAGTCAGCTTCTGAGGTCCTGTCAAAAGGCTGGCTGTGAAAAGAGATATTTATGGAATATATTGTAAGGGACAGGGACATTCTATCCATCCACTCCTTTAGGTGGCATTTTAAGTTGTGTCCTCAGATCAAGTTAAAGCACCAGAAGGTTACATGCCTGAACCATATTAGCTCAGCCCCTGCAGAAATGCTTTAATGTTACACCCTTGGCTTTTAGCCAGGGTAGTTACAAGCAAGTAATATGAAAATCTCTTCTGTGTGTGTTATGAAACTGTTACTGAGGACATTGTCCTTTATGTTAATCTCGCATGAGAAATTTCTTATGGAATTTAGTGCCAGCAATGAACCATTATGTAGCTGTTAAAAATTATAATTCTGGAAGACTAAATATGAAAGCGTGTTTATGATATGTTCATTGAAAAAACAAGAACACATTATGGTATATAGACTCTAATTGCAGCCATGTAAAATTATTTGTGTCTGTGGATGAAGACTGAGAGCTGATAGGCAAAGACAAAAATTGTATGAGGGCAATGGGATTCTAAATGTTTTTTCCAAAATTTTTGTTTGCTGTAGTCCTGTCTTTTCACCTGGGAGGAAAAAGAATTTAGTGACAAGAATATCTCTGTCCCTCTTGAGGAGTTGCTATGTGTCTTTCTGACAACAAGAATTACTATGTTTCCCCATCCCCTGGTTGCCCCAAAAGATGTACTTAACGTTGGTCATTGCACATTAGCTCCTCCATCCTTTCCATATGCCTCTCACATTCCATTTCTATAATCTCATGATATTTGCAATCTTTTTTTTCAGTAAAGTGCCCCAAATCCCTTATAGGAAGTGGCAAAATATGAAGCATTTTTCCCATTTTAAAAGTTATATACAGTCATAATAAATTGGAAATATATAAGGAAGCAAAAAGAAAAAAGATAACTGCTGTTAACACTTTTTTGGCATTTCTTCCTATTTTTTCTCAATTGTGTTTTAAACAAAATTATAAGTATTATAAGTAAAATTATAAGTATAAGCATGTAAAGTATCACATCCTGCTCCTTTCATGTAACTTTAAAATATAAGCATGGAAAAAATAAAATAAAAGTAGAGCATGTTTTCCTAAATTGGAAATTCATCTGGTTGATAACCCTGGTAAATATCATGCCAGTAGGACTTTTTTTTTATAAAGATTTTATTTATCTATTTGACAGAGAGAGAGAGAGAGAACACAAGCAGAAGGAGCGGCAGGCAGAGGGAGAAGCAGGCTCCCCATGGAGCAGGGATCCCCATGTGGGACTAGGCTCCAGAACCTCGGGATCATGACCTGAGCCAAAGGCAGCCACTTAACCAACTGATCCACCCAGGTTCCCCACCAGTAGGACTTTCAAAGCTTAGAACCATTGAGGCCTGCAGGAAGAGTTAAAAACAAAGCTGGAAAGTCAGTTCGGGTAAGCCCAAAACCTGAGATGAAGCTTTGTGGCCCTTATTCGTTCAGTGGGGGGCCAGAACCGAATTGCATGGGTGTGAAGCGTAAGCCCAGGGAAGCCTAAGGCCAGAAGGGCAATCTGGGGTTTTGTGCCCAGATTGGAAATCACAGCGTATGGGATTTCAGAGTTAGGACAGACATTAGCTATCATCTAATACAATGTGCTCATTTACAACTGCAGAAACCAAAGCCAGAAGAGACAAATTGACTTGTGCAGGCTCTGGAGTCAGAATGCCTAGATTTGTCCCTCTGCTCTGTCAGTTAGTAACACTGGACGATAAGTAGATGCCTTTATCTTCTCCAAGTCTCATTTTCCTCGGTGAAAGGAAAATACACCATTTAACTCGTATGCTTCTTGTGTGGATTGGATCAGATAATCCACATAAAGCACTTAGCACAGTACCTAACACATAATAAAAGCTCAGTAAATTTTACTTTTTGATGGTAGTGTAATTATTCTCATGATTCAACTAGTTAGTGACAGTGCTATGACAAGGTCTCACATCTCCCGATGCCAGCTAGCTCTCTTTTCACTGTATTGGGCTTTCAGGGTCCAGAAAGAACCGAAAGCTGCCTTGAACTTAGTAGTGGTAGCAACTCAAATCTACTTGGGGCTAAACTCAAAGACTTTAGTCTGGGGTCCACTCCATGTAAAAACACCTATCCTGGTGTCTGGAAAATGGTAGGCTCTTAAGAAAGGTGTATTAATGGAGAAGATTCTTAAAAACAATGACAGGAGGACAGGACTGGCTTCTAAGAGAAGGATGAGAAATCTTCCACAGAGCACATAAAGAAGGACTTAGGGAAGAGGACTACCAAAGCTATGTACATTCCATACATGTCTGTGAAGACCAGATACAAGTAGAGGTGGTGCTTCCTGAGATTCCTCCAACTTTCTCATTGTTATTTCTGTTAACCCTTTCATCTTTCCCTGTAGTTACTAGCAAAAACTCCTATACAAACTCTAGGTGTGTGTGCGTGTGTGTGTGTGTGTGTGTGTGTGTGTGATTTTTCAGAGTTGGGGAGGGTAAGAAAAGAGTGGAGAAATATCTATCCCAATTCAAATTAATAAAGCCAATTTGGCAGCAGGATTGGGGGGGGGTGGCACTCAGGTTAAAAAGTGGGTGGTGGCAGTGAAAGAGAACTCGAAGAGTTAAAAAAAAAGTCGGGAATGGGGAGCCAGCTGAGCCTGTGAACTCTGGGGCTGCAATTGGGGAAAAGGCCTGCCCTCCTACCCCGTCCATATCCTTCCATATCTGTTCATAATTTATTACTACAGTGGTTTTAGGGGGGCCTCCTGTTAGTCCTCTTTCCTGACCAATGTCTTTTTTATTTTTCAAGGCTGCCTTGCTAACCCTATCCCTTGACTAACATATATTCTAACGTTCCCACAGTAATAAGGTGAATAACCTTGACATCTCCAGATATGTGTTTTAAAGTAGCGGTGTTTTTATCATTCCACAGATCCTTTAACTCATCCTCCTAAATCATCTGGTCCTCTGGGTTACGGTCATTTTCATCTTTCCAGAATTTCAAGATATGCTCTCATCTCAACAAGAAACACTCAATAAATATTTGTTGATTGATTTCGGAGTTTTATCATCTAGTTGGAGAGACAACATGCCATTGTAAAACAAAAATCTATGTAACTACAAGCACAAAATTAAAGAATACAAACTGTGTTCATAGAGGTTCAAGAGACATAAAGCAGATAAGTGACCTGTCAGGTTGGGCTCGTCAGGGAAAGTTTCCAAGAGCACGTTAAGTTTTGAGCTTTGAATTGGAAACTTAAGGAGGTGATGGACATGAGTTGGCGGAGAGGTGGACCTTTTGAAAGAAATGAACAAGGGAGACAATGTAGGATATAATTCAAGCCAAGACGGGTGCTTGCCCCACCCTGCCATTTCCCTTTCTCAGAAGCTCCGCATAATCTGTCACACCTGTTTCAGTTCGAAGACAGCTTCTTGTGACCTGGTGCTCACCAGGCTCTCTCCTGTATCAGATTCACCACTCATGCAGCACATACCATGCACTCCAGGCTGTGCTGCAGGAGGAAGAAGCATATGTAGGAAATGTTTGCAGGCATTCTGAGCAACTATGTCCTATCTCTCTAGTCCGGACCTCGGGTAGGTATACATGGTCTTCTATTTTCTTCTATACATGACGGATGGAGCACACATGCATTTAGGAGGACAGGGAGGCAGGAATGTGTATAACTAAGATGGTTATGCTACCATGAGCAGACTAATACTACCTTGAAGGCCCAGCATCCTGCCACCTCTGAAAAATGCCGAGTTGTAGAGCTATCCTTCCAGACAGGAAGAAGATCTTGTCATCACATTAACACATATCAAGCAACACTGCAAATGGCATAATGCTAGGCATTATACAGACAAGTTAAATTATAGTTTCTGCCTCTGGGAGTTTGCTGTCTAACAGGAAAATTGAGACATGGCCAGACAGAAAGTACCCATGACACATTTATTTAAAAGTTGTCCAATGTACAAATGTAACGTCATTCAATTCCTGATCCCATTCATTCTACCAGAATTTCTCCAGTGCAACCCCAGGCTAGAGTCACAGAGATATGTAAACTGTGCCTCTGTCCTCAAGGAGTTCAGCTTAGTGGAAGGGACACACAAGTAAAGAAATCATTACAATACACTATGGTTTGTGCAATACAACACAAGCCTGCACAAAGTGCTTGGGAACACAGAAAAGGGAGAACACCTAAGGGGAACAAGGAAGGCTGAATAGGAGTTTTCAGGAGTTTACGAGACTTGGGGATGGGATGATGAGAGGGAGGACATCCCAGGAAGTAGAGGGAAAGGTAGAAAAGAGCGTGGCATTTCCTGGGAAATAGTACAAAACTCCAACTGATTGGAACTTAGTGTGCACCATGAAAGATGAAGCAGGAGAGGTGGGAAGTGGCCCGAACCTGAAGACAGGTGTGTGCCTTACTAGAGAGTTTGAACTTTATCACATAGGCAATAGGGGAAATCAAAGGATGTTTTAAGCAGGGAAATTCTCTCTCTGGTCACATATAAGTGATATGATCCCAGTTCTGCCTCCTAGTTGTGACTCTGGGCATGTCACTGAATCTCTGAACGTTGGTGTCTTCACGTATAAAATGGGGTTGATAGCGGTACATACCTTACAGGTTTGATTTGAGGAGTAAAGGAGCTAATGTTTGTAAAGCAATCAGCACAGCACTGGGCACACGGTAAGTGCTCCATACATTTTAGCTACTGTTAACAGGAGTGTTTCTTAGAAGGGTAACTGTGTTTTGTTTTGTTTTGTTTTATTTTTTATTTTTTTTTGTTTTTTTTTTTGTTTTGTTTTGTTTTAAAAAAGAAAGGAAAAGGGATCCCTGGGTGGCGCAGCGGTTTGGCGCCTGCCTTTGGCCCAGGGCGCGATCCTGGAGACCCGGGATCGAATCCCACGTCGGGCTCCCGGTGCATGGAGCCTGCTTCTCCCTCTGCCTGTGTCTCTGTCTCTCTCTCTCTCTCTCTCTCTCTCTCTCTCTCTCTCTCTCTCTGTGACTATCATAAATAAATAAAAATTTAAAAAATAAAAAAGAAAGGAAAAAATAAATTTAAAAAGGTAATTTTGGGGATCCCTGGGTGGCGCAGCGGTTTGGCGCCTGCCTTTGGCCCAGGGCGCGATCCTGAAGACCCGGGATCGAATCCCACGTCGGGCTCCCGGTGCATGGAGCCTGCTTCTCCCTCTGCCTCTCTCTGTGTGTGTGTGTGTGTGTGTGTGTGTGTGACTATCATAAATAAATAAAAATTTATAAAAAAATAAAAAGGTAATTTTGTTGGCAGCATGGTAACATAAACCACAGCGGGGAAAAGACTGATGGCAGGAGGTCCTATTAAGATGATATCGCAATTTAATCTAGTGATAAATAAGGTCTGGAACTGGGATCTGGATGCGAGAAGTTAGAGATGAAAAGGTGAAAGGAAGTCTAGCTTGGAAGACTGGGTAGATCAGGACAACTGTTAACCAAATTCAGAGATACGGGTAGCCAGAGTAGAGGGGTGTGGGTGCAAGAGCAGATAATGCGTCCAGTTTGGGACCTGTTGAATGAGAAGTGAAACCGCCCAAGAAGGGAACCTGGAGAATACCAATATTTGAGGGGACGCCAGAGAAGCCGGTGGAGAAAACTGATTGGTCAGCGATCACAAGGTCACCGTGAATTGCAAATGGGGGCTTGAGGGGGATAGAGGAGACACTATCACCAGCATTTGTTTATGTTACACAAGCCATTCACCCAACTCCCAAACATGCATACAGCCTATTTTCTAGTCCGTTCTTGGCTTATTGCCTCTCGGTTTTCTGCTTCTTGTAGAGACCGCGTTTTTCCCTACTGCCCTCGGTTCTCCGAAAGAGAGAAAGATACTTCTCAACATGGTCACCTAGGTGACCCGGAGTCACCCAGGAGGAGGTGGGAAAGGGGGAAAGGAGGAAAATAACTTTTAAAGAAAAGAAAAAGTCCGCGACGACCTCTAATGATTAAAGTTCCACCTCCCTATATCCTGCCACGCCGCTCTCCAGCCGCCCTACTCGGGCTCCAGGCCGCCAAGTAGGACGGGAAATGTAGTCCCTCGGGCCTACCAGGGTGGCAGGCTGAAGAACTCGGTTTCCCAACTGGCTCTCCAGGCGCGTGCGCAGATGGCTGCTCTGGCGAGTGGTAAACAGAGACGTCAGGCGGGGGCTGCTGCTCGGAGCAAAACAAAAAGGGAACGGGGGGGGGGTGATAGGGAAATTGGTGCGAGAATCAGAGACGCGGGGGCCACGGGGACGTGGTCCCTAATAAGAGTGGAGGGCAGGGAAGAGGCGGGGGGAGGGGCAACTAGGGGAGGGGCAAGTGACGCGGGGGAGCGGGGCGTGGGGGAGGGCAGTGATCCGGGTGGAGGAAATTTGGGAGGAGTGTCTGGGGGGCAGCAACTTAAAAGGGGGAGGGAACTGCGGCTAAGGAGACGTTCCGTGATGGGAGCGCAATGTATGAGGGGATACCATGCCTCAGGTTTAAAAGAGCAGGAAGCTGAGAGGTTGGAGAAAAAGTGTCTTCCCTAGGCGGAGGTTACAGGTGGTGTCTCAGAGAGAGCTCCGAGGCTGTCCGCTTGTAGTCGAGAAGAGTATCAGAGAACTGTGAAGAAGGGACAGCTTTGGGGCTAGCGTCCTGGGTCTAGGGGGAAGTTCGAGACTTTCTGAGGACGGGCAGGAATGTGCCTCCTGGCCCTCGGTGCTTCCCCCCTGGGGGGAGGCATCGCAAGGGACGGTGGCAGGCTCCTCTGAACGCTGAGCGGCGGCGGTCCAACTCCACGTATGGATCCGAGGAATGAGAATTCAGCCACAGAGGCTGCCGCGATCATAGACCTCGATCCCGACTTCGAACCCCAGAGCCGTCCCCGCTCCTGTACCTGGCCCCTTCCCCGACCAGAGCTCACTACTGAGCCGTCTGAGCCACTCGAGCCGCCCGAGGTGGAGCCAGGTTTGGGGGAGAAGGTACACCCGGAGGGGCGCTCAGAGCCGACCCTGTTGCCCTCCCAGCTCCCAGAGCCGGCAGGGGGCCCCCAGCCCGGGATCCTGGGGGCTGTAACAGGTCCTCGGAAGGGAGGCTCCCGCCGGAATGCCTGGGGAAATCAGTCATATGCAGAACTCATCAGCCAGGCCATTGAAAGCGCCCCAGAGAAGCGGCTGACACTCGCCCAGATCTATGAGTGGATGGTCCGCACTGTGCCCTACTTCAAGGACAAGGGTGACAGCAACAGCTCAGCAGGATGGAAGGTAACTATGACCCCCTTACCTCTGTCCCAATACCTTCTGCCCCCTGGGCCCCCTAGCCTCCTTACTGCCATTCTGGGGGGCCCTTTTACGCACCCACCCCAGAGATCCACCTTTAATCATCAATTACACAAACATTTACTTAAGACATAGTATATGCCATGCTCAGAGCTTGATATTGGAGGATTGTAGATGAATAAGACACTGTCCTTGCCTTGGAGAAAATCGAATTCTCTGCTCACTGCTCAACACTCCCAGCACTTTGGCTTGGGCTGCCCCAGACACTTATTCCCACAGAGAAGTCTTTATCCTATGTACAGCAGGAACTGTGTGGATTCCCCACATGAACCTAGCCTTCCCTCCTCCCTCACCTCCCATCCCAACACCTTCTCTCCGATTCCTGTGGGATTACTTGGATTCCCCACTTGCCTCTCAATACCTCAGCATAGAGGTACTGTTCTAGAATGCCTCTACCCAAGAAAAGAGGGTAAAGTGGCATAGATGAAAAAGGTGATATTCATGGGGTAAGGTAGCTGCTCTTATGGACCAGGACGGGGGAAAAAGGACCAGGAGCTGCTACCTACCTCAGTTTACCCTGTAGTGCTAGGAAACTCTCCCGAGTAAGGGGCTATCTAAGTCTGGGGTTGGGGGGGAGTTTCATTTACTGATGAGAAACATTAGTTATGAAAAAAAGGACTCTGGCTTTATTTTTTAAGGTTTTATTTATTTGAGAGAGAAAGCAAGAGAGAGCATGAGCTGGGGGAGGAGCTGAGGGAGAGGGAGAAGCAGACTCCCTACTGAGTGGGGAGCCGGATGTGGGGCTCAAACCCAGCACCCTGGGATCATGACCCAAGGCCAAGCCGAAGGCAGACGCTTAACCTGCTGTGCCACCCAGGCACACCACGGGCTCTGACTCTAGAGCACAAGCTTGGGAGGTCCCTTGGCTTTCCATGAAGAAACTGTGAGGAAAGATTTACTAGATGCTCTGAAAATTTGTCCTGAGGAATATAGGACTCTACTTATGAAATGGGGAGCTTCAACCCCTGGACACCTTGAACCTCCATAGGTGGTGAGATCAGCATACAAGGAAGTACAGAGGGTTGAAGGAGCAGAGGGTCCCCTCCTAGGAATAGGAGATTGAGGTATCATATCTGCACTCTCCCTAGGAGTTGGGCAGGACAGAAAAGAGGACAGCTGACTGAGACCCTTGGCACTATTTCTGGGTAGACTGCCATGCCACAGTCTCAGCTCATAAAGAGCTCCCCTCCTTGGACACAGCCTTCACAGCTGTTTTTTTCTTTTTCCTTAGGTTCATTTTCCAGGGTAGAAGAAATAATCATGAGCTGTTTGTTATGCTGTGGGAGTATAGTCCCTCCTTATAATTGACACTTATTTGAGGATTTTTAGTTTATGAAGTAGTTTTTAAATTTTTTGTTTTATGGCTCTTCACAGCAATCCTGCGACTCCACATTTTACATAGTGGGAAACTAAGGTATCAAAAACTCAGGAAACTCACCTTAAAACAGTAGAGCAAGGACTTGAACTCAGGTCTAAGTGTAAGTCATATACTCTTTCTGCTAGTCCATGACGCCAAATTTTCTTCATTGGAATGATGGCGAAGCCAGATCAGACTGAGCTTGGGGCCTCCTGGCCTCTTCATCCCCCTAGTCGCACTCCCACCCCACCCTTATACCCACCCCACTGCAAGGGGTAAGCCTCAGGGTCTGAACTGGCTCCGCTGGTGAATTACCAAGACTACTCCCACCCCACCAGGGGGTGGCACTCACTTAGAATAAGAAAGCTTTGTTAAGGTGGTTTGGGGGAACAATTAGCAGTCACCCCCCCATACACACACACACACACACACTTCTGACAGGGAAGAGAATTATAGGCTTCTAGGGAACTGACCTCTCCAGGTATAAGGTTGTACTATGTACTAGTTCTGAGGTCTAAAGAAGAGGGGATAAACAAATGGGCCCCGTGGGTATTGAGTGTAGAGAAAGGAATGGGCCTTCTCAGTAGACCCAGAGCTAAAAGACGGAAAGGGAGGAAGTAAGTCACAGTACCAAAAGTTACTAAGGCCGGACAGTCACTGTCTAGATGGGCATATGTCCTTCCTTGAAGGAACGAGGAGTTCCAATGCAGCCGGGGTTAGTAGCCGTTACTGAAGGGTCCGAGGGAGACAAGGAGTTCTTTGGCTAAAGAACCCTGGAACAAGAAGCTACTTAAGCATCTTTCCCCAGGCAGAGGGTCTCCTTATCTGGAGCACCAGTCAGAGCCTCAGCCTCCTAGTAGCTCCAAGCCCTTCTGGGCTCCTCCCAAGTTTCTAAACACTAAAGAGCTCCTGGGAAGTCAAATGCCCCTAAGGTTGGAGATCTTAGGCATAAATTCCGGAGGAGAAGTAGGGGAAAGGAGGTAGGACAGAGAAGGAGGTGGGGGGGGGGGCACACAAAAGGATGATGTAACTATCCTGAGGCAAACCAGTAGAAAGAAGCTGCTCTGGGGGCTCAAGAAGCTGCCAATCTCAGCTCCCTGGGCCCCTGGGGGGGGGGGGAACTTATCTCTAACAGAATATCAGCTGTGAGGGAGGAAGGGAGAACAGAGGGAGGAAAGGAGGGAGGCACAACACAGAGCTTCCAATGCCCAAAGTACTCCACAGCTGATAGAACCTCAGGGGGAGGCTCACTGTTGTCACAAGGGGGCCACCCACCAATAAAACAAGAGGTAATTGATCAAGTACTGGGAGTGTGGCACTCTGAGGGGGCACCATTGGGGGCTGCCTGACTGGACAACACGGTCTGCCACCGTGGGCGCTTATACTTGATGAGACTAATTGCATGAAATTGTAAAGAATACAATAGAAGTTGGGGGACACCTGGGTGGCTCAGAGGTTGAGCGTGAGCATCTGCCTTGGCTCAGGGCATGATCCCCTAGGATCTAGTCCTACATCAGGCTCCTTGCAGGGAGCCTGCTTCTCCCTCTCCCTCTGCCTCTGCCTCTCTCTTTCTCTGTCTCTCATGAATAAATAAATGAAATCTTTTTTTAAAAAAAAGAATACAATAAAGGTTGGGTAAGATCATGTGGAACAGATAAAAAAAATACCATACAATAAATTTAGCTGCAGAAGTCAAGCAACTGCTCAATAGAAGAACTTAAGAGGGGACTTAACGCTTGGTCTTGAGGAATTAGCAGAATTTACAGAAGGGAGATCCTTCTTAGTACACGGAGGAAAGGATAAGGGAATGTGCCTCTGAGGCCCAGCGAGGAGCCTGGCCTGAACCTAGTTGAGCATTATCTGTCCAAGGACTGGGAGGAATCAGAAAAATGAAGATCTTCAAATCCTCTGGAGAACAGGACCTCCAACGCCCCATGGGGAGCAGGACACCAGCTCTGCTGAGGTTCCAGCCCCTAAGCCTATTCAGAGAACTGGCTCAAGACAGGGTGGATCAGTCTTAGGCTGATGTTACGCCACTGTCCTGTAAATTCCACCCAAGCCTACACTCAAGAAACAGATTGGAGCTGTGGAATTCTTTCCTACCTAATCCTAGTTCTTGCTGAATCAGGAGTGTGTCTGGCTCCCCAATGCCCACCAGCGCCAGACAGCACCCCCCTCCAAACATCTGGGAGGAGTACAGTGCTGGGAGTTTTTCCAGAGTGGGGGCCCAGTGCCCTCTGCAGTAGGTTGTTACTCAGGCCCTTGTGAGGAGACATCTGGAGCAGAGGCTGAGCATCTTGTCTTTGGGAGGGAACGGCATAGGTTCCCCCTCACCCTCCTCCCCAACACCCCGCACCACCTCCCCCCATCCCACCCAGCCCCGCTTGCAAGCTCCAATCCCCACCCCTACCTTGGCCTGTTTCTGGTAGCTCCAGGTCTCTAGAAATGCCCCTGCTGTGTCCCAGCATGCTTTGAGGCTGGACTACTAACCACTGACCTCCCCTGCATGTACCTCATACCCCTTTCCTGCTGCCTCTGACCCCCTCCCCCAGAACTCCATCCGCCACAACCTGTCCCTGCACAGCAAGTTCATCAAGGTTCACAACGAGGCTACTGGCAAGAGCTCTTGGTGGATGCTGAACCCTGAGGGAGGGAAGAGTGGCAAGGCCCCTCGCCGCCGGGCAGCCTCCATGGATAGCAGCAGCAAGCTGCTTCGGGGCCGCAGCAAGGCCCCCAAGAAGAAACCTGCTGTGCTGCCAGCTCCATCTGAAGGCGCCACTCCAACAAGCCCTGTTGGCCACTTTGCCAAGTGGTCAGGCAGCCCTTGCTCTCGAAACCGCGAAGAAGCAGATGTGTGGACCACCTTCCGTCCACGAAGCAGCTCAAACGCTAGCACCATCAGCACTCGGCACTCCCCCAGGAGGCCAGAGTCTGAGGCGCTGGCAGAGGAGGAGGTTCCAGCCTCAGTCAGCAGCTATGCAGGGGGCGTCCCTCCTACCTTAAATGAAGATCTCGAGCTGTTAGATGGGCTCAATCTCACATCTTCCCATTCCCTGCTCTCCAGGAGTAGTCTCTCTGGCTTCTCTTTGCAGCATCCTGGGGTCGCAGGTCCCTTACACACCTACAGCACTTCTCTCTTTGGCACAGCAGAGGGGCCCCTATCAGCAGGAGAAGGGTGCTTCGCAAGCTCCCAGTCTCTGGAGGCCCTGCTCACCTCTGACACACCACCACCCCCTGCTGATGTCCTCATGACCCAGGTAGATCCCATTCTGTCCCAGGCTCCGACACTTCTGTTGCTAGGGGGAATACCTTCCCCCAGTAAGCTGGCTGCAGGAGTTGGCCTCTGCCCCAAGCCCCTAGAGGCCCCGGGCCCCAGCAGTCTGGTTCCCACCCTCTCTATGATAGCACCACCTCCAGTCCTGGCAGGTGCTCCCGTCCCCAAGACCCTGGGGACTTCTGTGCTCACACCTGCTACTGAAGCTGCAAGCCAAGACAGAATGCCTCAGGATCTGGATCTTGACATGTATATGGAGAACCTGGAGTGTGATGTGGATAACATCATCAGTGACCTCATGGATGGGGGCGAGGGACTGGATTTCAACTTCGAGCCAGGTACATATGGCACTTCTTCGCCCACGATAGCATCTAATAACCTACAGCCACTCCTGGGTGCCTGGCTAGTCCCATGATCTGAGCCAGAGGACACTTTAGAACAGGGGGTGGCTGGAGCTCCTGGGGAATTGGAGGGAGGGTGTCATATTAGAGGGGCACAGTTTCCTGACGGGACCTCCAGGCCCTCAGCGACACCCACCCCTAGCAGCAGCACAGGAGAGATAGTGGGAAGGGCTGTCTCTCTCTTTCTCTTTTTTTTTTTTTGGTGGGGGGAGGGGTATGGACCTTAAGGGCAGAAAGTTATCACATCCCAGATGAGCCTCTTACCTTGTCTTCCATTTCTTCTTCCCACAGATCCCTGAGCCATGGCTGGAAGCTTTGTCCTCTACTTTAGAGGTGGAACCAGGCGTGCCCATATCCACTCTTTACCCTTGGCCCCTCCCTGGGAACTTGGGACCCCGATTTAGAGCTAGGGTGGGGTCTGCTCACACCGGTGTTGAGGAAATTATAAAGATAAAGCTGCCCCATTTAGGAACTGTGGGGGGAGGGAGGGAGAGGGGTGGGGGAAAGGGAAAGGGTTTATTCTCACTGTGCCAATTAGGGGGTGAGGCCCCCTCTTGGGAGCCAGCCTTGGTTCCCTCCATTCCCACCCCCTAGGTTTTCTAGCAGGGGTGGGCAATGCTGTTGGAAATGTGAAGTCACCAGTGGCCTTACCCCTGCCTTTGGGAGCAGGATCTTTTGTAGTCTTATCTGAGCTGGTCCAGGCTAGCTTGAGCCTGGGATTTTTATGCAGTGGCCCCCTAGGCCGGTGGGGTGGGGTGGGGTAGGGTGGCAGGGACTTGGAAGGGCCAAGGTCTGAGCACTTGAGGGGCTCACCAGGCCAAATCACCCTTGGAAGGCTGCAGATAACAGAAAGGCTTTTTATAAACTTTTAAAGAAATATAAACACAAATATAGAGATTTTTAACAGTGGTAAGGTGCTAGTGATGGGGAGAATGCTTTTTTCCTTTCTTTCTTTCTGAAGGCTTTGTCATAGTGACATGATGCAAACACTACAGACATAACTTGGGGAAGCATGGGAAGTGGGGGAGAGAGAGCTCCAGGCTGCCAGAGAGCTGGGGGCAGGGGAGCAACAGTGGAGAGCAATACTGAGCAAGGGGAAGAACTCTGATGTGGAGATGTCTAGAACAAGATCTGCATGTGTGGAACTAGCTTAGAGTTTCCCTAAGGAAAAAGCTAAGCCAGGCCCCCTCCTTCACCTTGTGTCTGGGAGTGTGTGGTGCTGGGGTGCTATGGTGGGAGAGTGCACTGAAGGCCTGGAATTAGTTTGTGGCCTGGAAGAGGGTGGGAGGGGGGAGAAAAGGAGGGAAGGATTTAGGGTGGTAAAGTTAGGCACAGAGACCTCCCTGTTCCAGGCCCCTGACAGCTGTTGCTGCCCTTCTTCCCCTTGCCTGACTACAGGGGTTATGTGGAAGTGTGTGTGGTGGCAGGCAGGGGGAGGGGTGGAACAGGGAAGAGGGAGCTGGGGAGCTTGGCTGAGGGTCTGGGAAATGAGCGGGGATGGGGGGGAATGTGGATCAGGTTTACTGGCACCTGCCAGGGTGGCCATCTGGGGCTCCTTCTCTACCCCAGCCCCAAAGCAGCCCCTCCCCCAGTCCCCTTTGCATTGTCCCCTCCCCCGCCCCTGCTGTGGGTTTCCATCATTTCCTGTGTCAGCGCCTGGCCTACCCAGATTGTATCATGTGCTAGATTGGAGTGGGGAAGTGTGTCAAATCAATAAATGAATAAATTCAATAAATGCCTATAACCAGCTCTAGTTTCGGCTGCCTTGCTGCGCCCCGCCCCTCGGATAAGGGAAAGGGCGGGGGAGAGGCAGACGACTGGCATAAGGGACTACTCAGAGGTGGAGAAGTAAGGGGTGGGGGAATTTCAGCAAGGGGACTTGGTGGATCTTGGGGGGTGGGGAGGGAAGATGCCAATCTGTCACCAAACCCCTCTTGGGGGGATAGTCTGGCTGGAGAAGACCCCACCCCCTACTCTGTCCCCCAAAGGCTCATTGTGCAAGACTTCTCTGTCTCACCTTACCCTCACCCATGTGCTCACCCCAGTCCTCTCCTGCCACTCCTACCCACCCTGAGAGCCTCCACAGTCCCTGGGGCACACTTAAGCATTGGTGCAGATATTGGAAGAAGGAGTCTTTCTTGAAGGGACCCCACTCATTGAATTCCAGTAATTTCACACCTCGTTTTACTGCTCTCACTCGGTCACTTTATTTAGTTAGCGATGTTTATCCCTTCTACTGAAAAAGTCTGCTCTGGTCTTAAAGAGCAGACCTCTTCGAGTGGGCCCCTCTTCATCTGATCTTCCTGTTGATTTGGACTGGAAAAAGGAAGGGGTCCATGAGTAGATGAAGAGGCCCCTGCAGGGAAGTTTTCTACAAACTAGGGCCAGCGGCAGGGCCAAAAGAGGCCAGAGGCAGGTCTTGGGCATGGATGTTGAATTTGGGAAGGAAATTTTTCCCAGGGGGCCAGGGTGCAGGAGCCTTGGGTTGACTGGCAGGAAAGGGGGTTGCAGGGACAGACCACATTTGGTGAGTCTTACTGGGAGGTTCACAGAGGATTCAATCGGTACGACTTTCTTGGCTTCTTGGCTTCTGAGCAATTTTACACGGCTCCTCTCCAGGAGGTCACATTGTGTGCGCAAAGCATCTGAGAACCAGGGAAAGGACCCCCACCTCTGAGGACTAGAGACCTTATGTACCCATCCCATTCCTCCCATCATTCCAGCCATCACTTGGAGTAACTGGGCCTAAAGCTAGGCCAAGGAGTGACCCGAAGGTACCTAAGTTTTGCTCTTTTCAGCAGGAATTGAGACACCAAGACTCCAAAAGAAAAGGATGAAGAGGAAGATGGAAATGATGGGGTGGTGACAGAGACACTGAGACAGTGCCCAAGAAATTGGGGTGGGGAGTAGGGGTGAGTGACACATGCAACTCCAGCTGGTTTGAACTAAACATCCATCCTAAAGTGGACCTTGGCTATATTCCCCTTTCCCTAGGCTCCTGTGATGCTACATGCTGTATATTACACCATTCCCCCTCTATATAGACAACGTACTCTATCACCCAGCTAGGTACAGTCCTCTCCATGTTTCTCCTTCCTCCATCATGCTCCTTACCAATTAGCTCAGGTTCTGGATTCTTCAGGAGGGGCACAAAAGCTTTGTAGGCATTTTCTAGTCGGGTTCCTGTAAACACAGCAGCATGCTATCCCCAGCCCCTATCACCCCATCTCCACCCTTCCAAAGGCCAAGATTTCAGGAAACTAACACTCAACAGTACTGTGAGCTAATGTACCTTATTCCCCACCATCAGGACCAAACCTAGGATCAGGTGAGGGGGGAGGCACATAATATGAGTAAACCCACCCTATTGCCATAGATGCAGTGCTCTTTCTTAGGCTGACTAGAGATGGTCATTTTGGATCTGGTTGAGGGTGCCCTATGTTAAGGACGAGGTTCACAGTCCATTTTGAGGGCCTTGTCCTAATCTTTCAGGAATGCTCCCAAGCCTCTACCTGGTGTTCCACGTTCCACCTTACAAATGTAGTAGGTGCTTCGAGCAGTAAGGAATTTGCTGGCATAGTCTCCAGGGGTCTTCATCAGGAAAAGCAACTTCATTGTCCCCGTCTCATCACACAAATCGATGGTGTCTGGATGGAGGCCACAGAATGATTGGGGCAGCTAAGGAAGGAGAGTGAGAGCAAAACAGGGCAGCGATCTTCTCCTGAATGGGGTGGAGGAAGCTGTTGGATTCAAAGAGCTCTCTTCTTTTCAGTCTGAGGGCTTGGGGGCTAGAAATGATCCTACATACTCCTACTCTTAGCCCTTAGTCCCCTCCCCCAACTCCTCACCTGTTTTAGGCAACCCTACTCTACTGCGGGTATAATGCAGCAACAGAAGGACAGAGCAATTGGTATTGACCAGAAACTGCTGATTATCTGAGAAGACATGGGATGGGGCATGTCACCCTTCTCTAGTTATACCATCCCTGTGACCACTGCCCTCAAACCTCCCCAGCCCTAAATAGAGGCTCCAGCTCTGTGATGCCCCTCACCTCCATGTTTGATGAAAATGAACATGCTCTCAAGATCTTCTCACTCTTTAGATGGAGGCCTGATGAGTCATTTGGAAGGAGAGTGTTCTAGAGGTCTGGGAAGGGTATAGCAAGTGGGCCCATAGGATTGGGGGTCTGGAGAGGTCGATGGATCACATAGGCTGAAGAGGCCCAAACTGGGCAGACAGGAGAGAGCTGGTGGCAGTTGTGGATAACCAACATCCCTAGGGGTGGGGCCTGAGGCTGCAGTTGAGGGATTATGAGGTCAGAAGTGGTATATGTGGCAGAAGGTGGAGTAAGGATAAGGAGAGAAGAACCTGGGTAGGGACACTGAAAGATTTGCCAGGAATGGAGACGACACGGTAACTCTAATTCTATTTTTTTTTAATTTTTTATTTATTTATGATAGTCACAGAGCGAGAGAGAGAGAGAGAGAGAGAGAGAGAGACATAGGCAGAGGGAGAAGCAGGCTCCATGCACCGGGAGCCCGATGTGGGTTTCGATCCCGGGTCTCCAGGATCGCGCCCTGGGCCAAAGGCAGGCGCCAAACCGCTGTGCCACCCAGGGATCCCCGGGAACTCTAATTCTAAAATGCATTCTGCAGGGTGCTTGGGTGGCTCAGTTGGTTAAGTGTCTGACCCTTGCTTTTGACTCAGGTCAGGATCTCAGGGTCCTGAGTTTGAGCCCCGCATGGGGTTCTGAACTCAGTGTGGGAGTCTGCTTATCCCTCTCCCTCTGTTCCTCTCTGCCCCTCCCCCGGTCCCTCAAATAAATAAATAAAATAAATAGGGATCCCTGGGTGGCGCAGCGGTTTGGCGCCTGCCTTTGGCCCAGGGCGCGATCCTGGAGACCCGGGATCGAATCCCATGTCGGGCTCCCGGTGCATGGAGCCTGCTTCTCCCTCTGCCTGTGTCTCTGCCTCTCTCTCTCTCTGTGTGTGTTACTATCATAAATAAATAAAAATTTTAAAAAAAATAAATAAAATAAATAAATAAATAAATAAATAAAATCTTTTTAAAAAATAATAAAATGCATCCTGGTAGGAGTGCAGGACACCTAGAGAAAAGCCAGGTTTCTCGAATGCTACCCTTCTCTAGTTAATTTGTGGTGCTACTACTTCCACATCATGAGTCTACTTCTCCTTCCTACTGCCAGCGCCATGCCTCCCACTCTTATTGCACCCCAAATTTCCCTTGCTCCCCACCCCAACAACAGACATTCTTGTTGAGTATCAACAGAAGCTTTATTTCTCATTGTTTGGAGAATGATTGAAGGGTGGATGGAAAGAGGGAGGGAAGGATGGCAGGACTCCTGGAGGAAGAATCCTGCAAGGAGGAGGGGCTGGATTGGGGAAGAGGAGAAGTACAGATGGGGGTGGGGGCAGAGGGGCAATTGGATGATAGGAGATATTGAAGGGGGCGGGGGGAGGGAAGTTATAGGGGGCATACAATTCAGAATCAGCCACAGGAGGGCGAGGTGAGCATTGGACCCAGGCTGGTTAGATAAGGGGAAGTTAGTACAATATAGGAGGACAGGACTCTGAGGTTCTGTCAGGGTATCAGGGCTCCAGTTTCAGGTTTCAGGGTATAACATGGGGGAGCCCAGTAGGGGCTATGCTGGCTGCAGGGGGAGCCCCCAGGACCCTCCCCTGGAGCCCCTCCTTTTGGGGGAATCTCACTGACGTGGCAGAGCCATTCACTGTAGTCTGGCTGCAGACTCTCCGCCAGTCCCTTAGACACTCCACTCCAGGCCTAAAGACAGATATCTCCAGGTCAGGGGTCAATCAGGGGCAGGGAGTAAAACACCCAGGCTCTGTGCCAAGGGAAGTCTTACAACGTCTGCAACTTCTGTGATTACAGAAGGGACACACAGACTCCTGGGGCCCCTACTACCCCTGTTTCCATCTGCCCCAACCAATCTATATAATCAGTTCTTTTGTGTGTCTCTCTCCATCCCCCAACTGGTTGGCCACATCCTGACAGTTAGTGCAGGCCCCTTCTCCTCCCCTCTACTCCCCATACTCTGTCTGACTTGCTGGCAGGGGAATTGAGTAGTTGACAAACTGCAGTCTTGCCTGTGGCAATGTTCTCACCGAAAAATTCCCGTGATATTCAGTAACCAGATCCTCCAGGTTCTTGAGGGTAGGAATTCGGGGCATCGTCCTGAAGGAGGGGAGAAAGAGGGAGCAGGAGCCCATAGTTTACATTCTTTTATCACCCTTCTCCCAGTTCTTCCAGATGGAATGAAGGGATTTCTGTGTTCTCTGTGCCTGCAGTTTCCTTCCATTACTGTGTCCACTTGAGTGACCCCTTATTCCTTATTGTCCCACTCTCTACTCCTGGAGAGCCTGTGATAATCCTCCTCTACTATTTCTTCCCAGCCACCCCACCTCATTTTCCAAGGATATCTGAAATCTCACCGTTCCAGCCAGCAGTACACACAGATAAGGCTAATAATCAATCCCATGGAGCCAAGGGGGATAAGCACAGCTTCCAATGCAAACAACAAAGGATTCTCTACAGAAAAAAAGAAGAGAAAGAGGCCTCACATCTGTAGTGCCCCAACTTGGTGCCAGGCATGGTGCTAGACTCTTTCCAGGTACTTAATCTTCACAACTCCTGAGAGTGGGGGGATGATCATTATCTCCATTTTACAGATGAGGAAACAATCAAAGAGGTTAGTGATGTGCCAGAGGTCAAAGAGGGAATAAGCAGTAGAGCCAGGTTTAAAAGCCTACATCTGTCTGGTACCAAAGCCATCTTTACCACGCAGGCTTTCTGCGAATGCTGTAGGGGAATCTTAAACATCTTCTAGCCCCTCTGCCTCCTTCTCGACAACACCCTCCCCAAACTCTAACAACATACTGACCCAACCTTACACAGAAAAGCCCTGATACCTGGGGGTTGGGGTGAGGGGAGATGGGCCATCAAGTTTAGGGGGCTCAGGGGTAGGCAAGCAGGGCAAAAGACAGTGATGCTAGAAAGGTTGGCGTGCTGGGCTCATGGGTCAGGGTGAGGCCTTTGGCCCATTTTACCCTTGGAGGTATTGCTGCCCCAGTGGATAGGGTGGCTCCATTCACTCCAACGCTGAGCGCTTCCACAGAGTGGGTTATAGCGGCTTCGGACACGGAACGTGTAGAACTTCTTCCCATCCACGCTAGGCAGAGAGAAGCTATTTCGGTGGTCCACTGACTGTTCCTTGGGGAGGAAGAGGGGGAGAGGGAGATGGATGTCTAAAAACGAAGAGAGAATTAAAACTCTGCCCCCTGCCACATCAACTGGTTCTTCCCAGCTCTTCTCTCCTCTATTGACTACTCAAGCCACACCACTCCCTTCGCTGAGTAGAAACTAATGCCTCCTAGCCAGATCCCCTCGAAGGCTTCCTTTTTGTTTGTCTATCAGGTATTGGAGGAAAAGTATGGGTAGAAACGTTCTTGGAGAGTCCCTGGTGATGCTAGGGAAAAAGCTGAATGAGGGTAGAGACAGAGCAGAAGAACTGGGAGGCAGAGACAGGAGCTTGAGATTAGGCCCTCCTATTTGGCTGATTGAATCCTTTTTTAAAAAAAGATTTTATTTATTTAAGACAGAGTGATAGTGAGAGAAAACATGAGCGGGGTGGGGGGAGAAGGAGAAGCAGAATCCCAACTGAGCAGGGACCCTAACGCAGGGCTCTATCCTAGGACCCTGAGATCATGACCTGAGCTGGAAGGCAGGTGCCTAACAGACTAAGCCACCCAGGTGCCCAGCTGATTGAATCCTTTATCCCTATTTGCTTGGCCTTTGCTGCTACCTTCATGACCCGAGTCACTCACAGTCCAGCTGCGGTCCCAGTCACTCCGGTACTGCACAACATGCTCCAAACAGTGGTCCAAGTGTCTGTTGCTCCAGCTCAGTTCTAGCTGGGATTCGCTCAGGTTGTGAAGGGTTAGGTTCTCCGGAGCCCAGGGGATCACTGGAGATATGTGTGTGTGTGTGGTCATTCCCCTGGCCTGAACAAGTTCGGATCCTGAAGGTAGGGCCCCTGATCCCTCCTCAGTTCCCTATCCCAATCCCTCACCTCCTCCTTTCTGCCTAAGTATCCTTATGGTAAAAGAACACCACCACTCCATATACTCCAGTGCCCCACAAAAGCTCCCTGGGCTCTCTGGGCACCCTTTCCAAATTACCCAGATTTTGCAGTTTTAGCTTCTGTGTGGACTGCCTCCTGGGTTCCCGTGGGTCCCGGAGCTGGACAACAAATGTTTCGTAGAGATGGATCTCCTCCTTCTGCAACCAACAGCCAGCAGTGACCTCTCTAGAGAATAGGTAGTGGCCACATTCCTGGACTTTATCATCATTGGAGTTCTTATACCTAGAGAAGGAATGGGAGGAAGAAGAAAAGTGGCATACACTTGGGTACTACAGATACCACAGCCTAGTCTCGTCTTTGAACTGACTTGCCCCATGAGAAAATGGTGGGGAGGCTGGGAGGCTGGCTACCCTCTTTCTTGGCCCCCATGCCATCCCTCCCATTCAGATCACCCCCTCATACTCCCTTGTGCTATTCCCTCTTCCCTTCTCATACCAGTAGTGCAGGGTCAGGTTGGTGGGCCGGGGCTCAGAGCTGCTGTTCCAAGTGCAATTCATGTACTCAACATTGAACACAAAACACTGGACCTCTGGGAGGGGCAGGGAGGAAACACTGAGGGTCTCGGGGGGTGTAGCGGTCAGGAAGAAATCTAGATTGTGGAGAAAATGAAGAGGGGGAGGGAAAAACCAGAAATGATGGTCAGAAGAAGCAGCAGCATGAGGCAGTGAACCCCTTCCCCCTTCCTTCTCCACAGCACTCTTAAACTCTGCCCACATCCTTCTAATGCCCCATGGTAGGTTCAAGATTTCTATGCGACCCCTTCCCACAGGCTCCCCTCTCACCAACCCCTTCCAGTCCCATGTTTCCCACCAGCTGTGATGTCTTCATTCCCATTGGGCATGGGGACCGTGGAGTTCAGCCCCACCCCCAGCAGAGACAGCTGCAGGAATAAGAGGGATCTGAGTGGCAATGGTGGCTTCAACATGGCGCTTGCTCTTCGTTCCCTGGGTGTAGACTGTCAGGAACCTGGGCCCCTGACCCATTACCCCTCCCCACCCACACATTTCCTTCTGTCATAGTTTCCGGTGGAAAGAACCTTAGAAACCAGGGCTTTACAGAGGGTGTGGCAAATGTGTGCTATGACACAGGCTAAATCCTCTGGGAGATTAAAGGTTAATCTAATCTGTAGGTGTAACACCACCACTGTAAAGTGGTGTTAAGTAGAGTCCCAGGCTGGGCATACAGTGCTATCACAGTCTCAAGAATCCTCAGACTACCTGGATTCTGGGAAGGATCTGTTCACTGCCATTGCCACCACCACCATCACCACCACCACCACTCCCAACCACCTTCTCATCTAAGTCTTTTTATCCTGTAGAGTGGAAGGTCTGAACCTCCCTCCCCATCCTGTGCTATGCTCCCTCCTTGGCTCAGTCACCCTGAAACCTCTGTTAAAGCCCTACTGTCTTGGGTGGAAAGTACAGTCTTGGCTCTTGTAGGCACATATATAGCTGTTTCTTCTGACCTGATCCAAACCAGAATAACCACCCTTAGCTGCTGCCTGAGCTGGGTCCCTGTTGAGACTGCTGAGGAGGTTGGACTTAGATGTAGATTCTGGAAATGGAGAAACAACAATACTGGCTTCAAACTCCTCATCTTCCTCTAAATCTGCTTCTCTTACTGTGTTCCCTATCTTGGTTAATGTATCATCACCCTCTCACTCACCCAGACGTGAAACCTCAAAGTCATCATCAGTTACTCCCTCTCTCTCATTCCTGGGAATGCAATCAGTTCTACGTCTGTGGTGTTTCTCCCAGCAATGTCCTCCTTTCCGTGAGCACAGCCACTGTATTAAATCACCCTTTCATTCCCACTAGTCGTGATTATTCCTAGAACCTACTAACTGGAGTCCCTTACCTTTTCTTCCTTCCTTCCTTTTTTTTTTTTTTTTTTTTTTTTTTTTTTTTTGGAGAGAGAGAGATGGGGCGATGCAGAGAGAGAATATTAAGCAGGCTCCATGCTCAGTACAGAGCACTCGCCCCCC
Source organism: Vulpes lagopus (assembly GCF_018345385.1). Classification (NCBI taxonomy): domain Eukaryota; kingdom Metazoa; phylum Chordata; class Mammalia; order Carnivora; family Canidae; genus Vulpes; species Vulpes lagopus. The sequence goes on from NC_054848.1 coordinate 55,047,121, forward strand.
CACTCAGGGGGGGGGCTCAATTTCACAACCCTGAGATCATCCATGACCTAAGCTGAAATCAAGTCAGATGCTTTACTGACTGAGCCACCAAGGCACCCCTGGCCTCCCATTCATTCATTCATTCATTCATTCATTTTTTTAAAAAGATTTTATTTACTTATTTGAGAGAGGGCAGGGAGGGGAAGGATACAGGGAGAAGGAGAAGTGGACTCCTCACTGAACAGGGACCCCAATTTGGGACTCAGTCCCAGGACCCTGAGATCATGACCTGAGCTGAAGGCAGATGCTTAACCCATTGAGGCACCCAGGCATCCCCTGGCCTTCCCTTCTAAAGACCCCTGTTCTCCAACCCATTCTCCATCTTATTGCCAGACTTATCTTCCCCCAAACACAGAGCTGATTGGAGACAGTGTTTGTAGAAATTGTTTATTCAGCAAACATTTATTGAGCCTTAAATATGTGCTAAGTGCTGTGCTTATGTTCTTACCCACCTTAATGTTCTGTGAGTTAAAATTCCTCATGGTTAGCTCAAATGTTACCTCCTCCAATATGTTGTCCTCTACCCTAACAGGATTAATTTGTCTTCCCGTTGTGATTCAGTAGCATTTTGTTGGTGTTACTTTTATTTGTTGTTTGCTAGTTTTGTTATTTTTAAATTTGTTGTTATCTGTTACTTTTATTATAGCATTCTGTCCTTTCTCTAAAGAGCAATGCCATCACAGAAAGGGTACTGGCCCAAGAGTCAAGGAAAAAAATCTTAGCCTCAGCTCTCACAGTACCTGAATGATATCAGGCAAGTGAACTTTCACTCTTTGAAAATCAGTTTCCTCATCCGCAAAATGGAGACCATTATAATCTCTAACTCATGGGGCTGTTTGCAGATTAAAGATGATGGCCGAAAGTAGTATCTGACACTTAGTAGGTGCCTATTTCTCAACCAGGAGTTCGTGGGCACTTAAGGAATGCATTAATGACCTTTAAGGGCTCTAAGAATGTCCCTGGAAAGTATCTAACATTTTGTACTCCTCTGTAATTTTTCTGGGAAGGGCCAAAGCGCCCATCAGCATCTTAAAGGGGTTGTGAATTAGACAAGGTTAAGAACCTCGGTGCCAGACTATAAAGACCTTGAGGAATTAGGGCTGGCCTTCCAGGGGTTTAATAGATACTTTCTTATGCAAAAGGTTTCTAATCTTCACAATAGCCCTTTGAGGGAAGTAACAGTACACCCATTTTTCAGATGCAGAAACTCAGAAAGGAAGAAGTGGTTTAGAGTAAAAGACAGAGTTCCTAACTGATGCAAATACACTGGAGCACCGATTCCAGGCCCAAAACGCAGCGAAGCCCCGGGAACCCAGTTTCAGCCAGAGCTCGGCGCCGCAGCTGCCTGCCGCCTCGCGGGGTCGCACCCCGCCGGCACACTGGCCGGCTCCAGGCTGTTTCATAGACTTGGGGAGTGAAATTGATTTTCGGCCGCGCGGAGCTCCGCCCCACGCCGGGCTGGGCCCCGCCCCCGCTGCAGTCGGTATTGTCCGACGGTTCCCGGCGTCCCTCGGTTCTCCTCGGTAGTTTCCGGCAAGGATCGAGAGTTTCTAACGTCCCCCCTGTTGTCCCTCGGCTGCGGTCCTCGCAACCGCCGCCCCCCTTTTCGGTTCCCTCTCCCCCTCCCCCCTCAGCCGGCCCCGGCAGGCGCCTCTGGCGCTACGGGCTGGGCAAGATGGCGGCCTTCGGGATCTTGAGCTACGAACACCGGCCACTGAAGCGGCCGCGGCTGGGCCCTCCCGATGTGTACCCGCAAGATCCCAAACAGAAGGAGGTACGTTCAAAAATCGGGGCTCTCGAGGGGCCTGAGGCGGGCGATCGGCAGAGGAGGAAGCATTGATGGTTGGGGGGGGCGGGGCGGTTCGGTGGGAGCCAAAGTCCCAAAACGGGTTAAGAGTAAAGTGGGCTGGTGTGGAGAATGGGACCTGGTGGGGGGGAGGTGGCTCCTGGGTGTGAATAGGGAATGATGTAGGGGCCACGCTGGAGGCGCCCCCCTCCACACACACACACACACACACACACACCTCAGAAAGTTGTCTCAGGCAGCTTGGTGAGCTGCGGCTGCTTGCAAGCTTGCAAGGAAGAGTGATACTGAGCCAGCGCTGGGTGGTTGGAAATCTTAGTGACTGTGGGGGTGAGGGTGGGGTCCAAAGGAATATAAGGGCCTAGCTTTAAATAACAATCTGCTCTACTCAGAGTCCTCCTACCTTTTTTTCCCCCTCCGTTGTTCTCTTCTCCTGCCCTCCTCTTCCACCACCACCACCCCCAAGGGGGAAAAAATAAAATAAAGGAAAAGATAAAATGTCTTTTTCCTGCCTCAGGATGAACTGACAGCCTTGAATGTAAAACAAGGTTTCAATAACCAGCCTGCTGTCTCTGGGGATGAACATGGCAGTGCCAAGAACGTCAACTTCAATCCTGCCAAGGTGAGACAACCCTGCCAAGCTGAAGAAAAAGGCTGGAAGAATCTGAGGAGGGGCAAAGGCCCTGGGTTGGGAAGAACCAAAGGGATGACCTGAATGTCTGGCTGAGTGTTCCTTCGTGGCTTAATGCCGCCACATTGGTATTTGCCCGTCAGAGGCGTGAGTGCCTCTCTGCCCCTTCTTCCCACCCTGAGGTATAGTTTTCTTTCCTCAGATCAGTTCCAACTTCAGCAGCATTATTGCAGAGAAGTTACGTTGTAACACTCTCCCTGACACTGGTCGCAGGAAGCCCCAAGTGAACCAGAAGGACAACTTCTGGCTGGTGACTGCACGATCCCAGAGTGCCATTAACACCTGGTTCACTGACCTGGCTGGCACCAAGCCACTCACACAACTAGCCAAAAAGGTGAGGTGCTAGTTCCTGATCTCCAGGCCAAGGTGGGGAGCATGGGTATGAAGTAACTATCCTATTCCCAGGTGAAGCTACATGGTTGCCAGCTTGTGGTAGTCATAGAGATCTCACTGTTTGCAATGTCTGTCCAGGTCCCCATTTTCAGTAAGAAGGAAGAAGTCTTTGGGTACTTAGCCAAATACACAGTGCCTGTGATGCGGGCCGCCTGGCTCATCAAGATGACCTGTGCCTACTATGCAGCAATTACTGAGACCAAGGTTAAGAAGAGACATGTCATTGACCCCTTCATGGGTGAGTACCTCCTAATACCAAGGGTCCCACCACTGATGGCATCAAGGAGTGACAGAGAGACCCTTGGTATTGTTCTCCTTCCTCAATACCAAGGGTATCTCTGATGTTTCTGCTTGCATCTTGCACTCAATTGGTAAATACTGAGTACCTTGAGTATCTACTGGGTACATGTCCCAGGCTGTCAAGGTGATTGGTACCTTATTCCCACCATCAGGGTGCTTCTTATCTGAGAGGGATGCTAAGGCATGTGTATGAATCCCATAATTAAACATAGAAAGTGTGTCTATGTGTATGTATGTGTGCGTGTCTCAAAAGAGCAGGTGAAAGGTTTTTTGAGACTTCAGTGGACAGAAAGATTACTTTCTTTGGGGGACACCTGGGAAGGCTTCAGGAAGGTGGCGTTTGGCCAGAGCCTAGGAGGATGAATAGGATTTAGAAGTATGGCAATTGGGGGGGGGGGTGGCGTGGGCATGAGAGAGGGACACAGAAGATGTTCTAAGGAGAGGGATGGTATAAAATAGCCCCTGTTCCCGTCTTTCCCCTAGAATGGACTCAGATCATCACCAAGTACTTATGGGAGCAGCTGCAAAAGATGGCTGAATATTACCGTCCAGGGCCCACAGGCAGTGGGGGCTGCGGTTCCACTATAGGGCCCTTGCCCCATGACATAGAGGTGGCTATCCGGCAGTGGGACTACAATGAGAAGCTGGCAATGTTCATGTTTCAGGTAGGAAGAAGGGCATGTCCCGTGAAGCCATGGTGGAGCCTGGCCTCACATTCTGCTAGTCCAGGACAGAGTCTACCTGTCAGCTTGGCCTAGATGTGGCTCTCTTCCTCCTTTCATTTACTTTGTTTGCCTTATCTCTAATAGTCCCCTCAGGGAAACTAATACTCTTCCTACCCCTTGGACCATAGGATGGAATGCTGGACAGACACGAGTTCCTGACCTGGGTACTTGAGTGTTTTGAGAAAATCCGTCCTGGAGAGGATGAATTGCTTAAACTACTGCTGCCCCTGCTGCTCCGAGTAAGGCCTAGGATTTGGGGGCATGGCAGGGTGGGGGGAAGGTGGGGAGCCTAGGGAGGGTTTGAGGAGGAATAAGATGTGAGTTCAATGTCCCTTGTAGAGACCTGGGGGTTTTAATCGGCATGTCTTTACAGTACTCGGGGGAATTTGTTCAGTCTGCATACCTCTCCCGCCGCCTTGCCTACTTCTGTACCCGGAGACTGGCCTTGCAACTGGACGGCATGAGCACTCACTCATCTCACGTTATATCCGCTCAGTCAACAAGCACACTGCCCACCACCCCTGCTCCTCAGCCCCCAACCAGCAGCACACCCTCTACACCCTTTAGTGACCTGCTGATGTGCCCTCAGCACCGGCCCCTGGTTTTTGGCCTCAGCTGTATCCTTCAGGTAGGTGCCAGGTGGGCCCAAGGAGGCATTAAGAGGCATCCTGAGAAGAGTGGGATGCCCATCCTGGAGAATGGGGGTGATTCTAAATGGGAGGTGGGAACAAGCACGGAGCACTTGCTTAGAGATTATTGCTTCTCATCCTTGGGGGGTGTTAGTTCCTTTCCAGGACCAGAGTGGGCCCAAAGCCTTTGAGGAGAGTGGATGTGGGGAGGGGCTCAGAGGTGGAGTAGTGATACACCAAGGACCTGGAATAATGTTGGGTCAGAAATATAAGGGTCATGTCTTCTGGTGGGCTTCTAGAAATGTAGTCATGGTGACTGAGTTTGATTTAGCTATTCTTGTCTGGCAGACCATCCTCCTGTGTTGTCCTAGTGCCCTAGTTTGGCACTACTCGCTGACCGACAGCCGCATTAAGACTGGCTCACCACTTGACCACCTGCCTATTGCCCCCTCCAACCTGCCCATGCCAGAGGGCAACAGTGCCTTTACTCAGCAGGTAAGTCTCACCCATAGCCTGGTACCCCTGGATTGAGATGGAAAGCTGAATTGCTCTTTCAGAAATGGTGACTTGGAGTCTGGTGCTGTCCTTTTCATCTGGGCCTTGGCCTTCTGTATACTTTGGTGCATTCTGAAACCCTTCCTTCCCTGTAATACAGGTCCGTGCAAAGTTGCGTGAGATCGAGCAGCAGATCAAGGAGCGAGGACAGGCAGTTGAGGTTCGCTGGTCTTTTGATAAGTGCCAGGAAGCTACTGCAGGTGGGTGCCAGAGGACAAAGAGTAAGAAGGATGTATGAGGAAAGAATGGTAAGGACCTATCACTCTGAGAGTCAGGATGACTGGGCCTCTGGTTAAGTCCCCTTTACTGCTTTTCCTCCTGAGGCTTCACCATTGGACGGGTGCTCCATACTTTGGAAGTGTTGGACAGCCATAGTTTTGAACGCTCTGACTTCAGTAATTCTCTCGACTCCCTTTGTAACCGAATCTTTGGATTGGGGCCTAGCAAGGATGGGCACGAGGTAAGCAAGAAGGGGACTGGAAGGGGCAAAAAACGTTGCAAGGGCAATAGTACACATGAGGGGAAGGCATGGCGAGGCACAGATACTGGAGATGTCTGAGGAGATGTCCTTACTGGGTCTGGGAGGTTTTAGGATGGGACCCAATTTTGTAGGAATTGGGGCATGGTTCTGTATCCCCAACCCTACTTTACTCACCCCTGTCTTCCTTTGGTCTCCAGATCTCCTCGGATGATGACGCCGTAGTATCATTACTGTGTGAATGGGCTGTCAGCTGCAAGCGTTCTGGTCGGCATCGTGCTATGGTGGTAGCCAAGCTGCTAGAGAAGAGACAGGCTGAGATTGAAGCTGAGGTGAGGTAGCAGAGATAAGAGAATAAAGTTGGGGGCACCTGGGTAGTTCAGTCGGTTAGGCACCTTCCTTCCATTCAAGTCATGATCCTGGAGTCCTAGAATCAGGCCCCACGTCAGGCTCCCTGCTCAATGGAGAGTCTGCTTTTCCCTCTGTCCCTCACCCCACTTATGCCCTCTCTTGCTTTCAAATAAATAAAATCTTAAAAAGAGAGAGAGAGAGAGAGAGAATGCAGTTGGCCAATGGAGTAGTGGCAGTTGGGGTTGGAGACAGATAGAGCTGAGCAGTGGAACTGAAGTTCAGGTGAGAATGAAGAAGGGATAGGGAACGTAAAAGGGAGGCTGAGGACATAAGGGCAAAAGTAGAAAGGAGACCGATGTTGGAGTTAGGGAAGCAGGCAGGGATTCAGTTGGGAGGTGGTAATGGAAATGGAGGTCAAAGCAGGGATGGAAGCCAAGAGCCTGGAAATGGAAGCAAAATAGATGGCAGTTCAAACATGACCCATAGAGAGGTGAAGAAACAGCAAAACTGATGCTTAGGGTTTATTTTCTCACCTTACAGCGTTGTGGAGAGTCAGAAGCCGCAGATGAGAAGGGTTCCATTGCCTCTGGATCCCTTTCTGCTCCTAGTGCTCCCATCTTCCAGGATGTCCTCCTGCAGTTTCTGGATACCCAGGCTCCCATGCTGAGTATGGACACCTGCCCCCTTCTGGTTCCCTCCGCCTAGTTACCCACCACTGTCACCAGGAAGCATAATTAAGGGCTTTCTGGTGTACATTTCTGTCTTGGGCTTTATGCAGACTGGTTTTCAGACATGATTCTAGCTTCTGATTATCTTGGAGTTTAACAGAATAAAAGGATAAGGAAAAGAGTAAAAACAAGAACAGACAACGGAAGCATTCTCACATATAAATAGCAGCAAGGATGCTGTATTCCTTTCCAAGATGAGGTGCAGGACAGGAGGAGGGTTAACCAACTATACTTTGTCCCTCAACAGCTTTGGGTTTCTTTGGGGTGGGGGTGGAGGGGTGTCATTCTTCTTCTGACCTACCTCAGGTACTCTAGGAACACCAGGTCTTAGGTGTGTTTCTCTCCCTTGCTGCCCATTTCTTGTGCCCTCCTGACACCTCTATTCTTGTTCTATCCCTGCAGCGGACCCCCGAAGTGAGAGTGAGCGAGTGGAGTTCTTCAACTTAGTCCTGCTTTTCTGTGAACTGATTCGGCATGATGTTTTCTCACACAACATGTATACTTGCACCCTCATCTCACGGGGGGACTTGGCCTTTGGAGCCCCTGGTCCCCGGCCTCCATCCCCCTTTGATGACCCTGCTGATGACTCAGAGCGCAAGGAGACCGAGGGCAGCAGCAGTAGCAAGCTGGAGGTGAGCACGCTTTGTCCTGCCCCGGCTCCTTTCTTCGGGTGTTCCCAGCTTCCTGGCTCCCAGAGTCCTTCGGAAATCCCTTCCCCTAACATAAGGAGGATAGTATTGGCCCAGGGGTGCTTCGGGGCTGGCCAAGCCCTCTTGCACCTGCTGTTGGCATCTGCTCCTCACAGTAGGCTGAGGTGTTCTGATCCCCACTTTTAAGCTGGAGGGAACGGCGTGAGGTGGGTAGGTGACCTGTCAGAGAGCTCAACTGCAGAGCCACTGCTTCTCCCCGTCGTAGTCTCCTCTCTCTGACTTCGCAGTTGACCCTACTAGATGGTGGGGAGCCACTCCCCAGGCGAAAGCAACTTGGCTTATGTTCTGTGCCCCCAGGACCCAGGGCTCTCAGAGTCCATGGACATTGACCCTAGTTCCAGTGTGCTCTTCGAGGACATGGAGAAACCTGATTTCTCAGTGAGTTCAACCCTGGTATGGAAGAACCCAGCTCCCGAGGTCCTCCCCTTATGCCTTTTCAGGGGAATCTCTTTGTGCCCTGACCCCCTTTCCTCCCTCTAACTGTTCTGCCCTCTCACCTTCCCTTAGTTGTTCTCCCCTACTATGCCCTGTGAGGGGAAGGGCAGTCCATCCCCCGAGAAACCAGATGTTGAGAAGGAGGTGAAGCCCCCACCCAAGGAGAAGATAGAAGGGACCCTTGGGGTTCTTTATGACCAGCCACGACATGTGCAGTATGCCACCCACTTTCCCATCCCCCAGGTACTGTTCCCCCAGCCCCTGGAGACCGTGGGTTTGGAGCCGAGGTTTCTGTTCAAGGACTGTACTGAGGGGTTGGAGCCATCGTTGCGGGCATGGTGTGCTGGGAAGGGCTGGGAGGCTGAGGAACAAGGGGCATGCTTTTAAGAGGAGGGAAGGAGCTCCGTGCTGGAGTCTGATGGTGCTGCCGGGATGCAGGAGGAGTCATGCAGCCATGAGTGCAACCAGCGGTTGGTCGTACTGTTTGGGGTGGGAAAGCAGCGAGATGATGCCCGCCATGCCATCAAGAAAATTACCAAGGATATCCTGAAGGTTCTGAACCGCAAAGGGACAGCAGAAACTGGTGGGTTTGAGGCTCCCAAAACAGAGCTCCCCCAAAGAATGCCCTAGTCAGTCTCCCCTTCCCCAGTACAGGGAACCCCTGGTCATGTCCCAATGTCCTGTCTCTTGGAGTCTCCTGAGAGCTCTAGTCCTTTTGAAACTTCCCCCCTCATTCCCCTCCTCTGCAGACCAGCTTGCTCCTATTGTGCCTCTGAATCCTGGAGACCTGACATTCTTAGGTACCTCACAGTAAGCCCCATACTGCCCGCCCTTCCCCCTCCCCTCCCTCGACCTAGCACCTCCCTGTATGTATTCCTCTAAGGTCCATGTAGTCTGTGGTCCTCCAGACCTCAGCTTCACTGTCCCCTTCCCTTCATCCCCCCCTTCCCCCTCCTCAACCCTCCTTTCCCTTTTCCCTTTCTCCCTCCCACCCTTCCTCCCCGCCTTCCTCCCCCTGGCCCTCCCCCCACCCCCCCATAGCCTTCTCTCCCTACCCCCAGTCAACTAGTTATCTTCCCCCTCCTGACTGGTCCCTCTCCACTGTCCCCTCAGGTGGGGAGGACGGGCAGAAGCGGCGGCGCAACCGGCCTGAAGCCTTCCCCACTGCCGAAGACATCTTTGCTAAGTTCCAGCACCTTTCACATTATGACCAGCACCAGGTCACGGCTCAGGTGAGGACCTAAACCCTGCCCCCTTCCCACATTCTGCTGGCCTGCCCTGTTTTCCTTTCCTCCTTCTCCCTCTCCCCACCCCACCACCAGGCACGAGGCTGATTCCCAGTCTCATCCCCTTCCATCTTCCTTTTCTGGCTTCCCTGGTTCTCCCCACCTCTTTCCACTACTGTCTCACTCCTTCTGCCTTTATCAGGTCTCCCGGAATGTTCTGGAGCAGATCACGAGCTTTGCCCTTGGCATGTCCTATCACTTGCCTCTGGTGCAGCATGTGCAATTCATCTTTGACCTCATGGAATATTCGCTCAGCATCAGTGGCCTCATCGACTTTGCCATCCAGGTGGGGAAGTTAGGGGGATCAGGGGGGAGGAAGGCATTTGTACCATAGAGGGTCACCAGGGTGGGCAGCATAGGGGCTCAAGCCGGTGTCCTGGGCCACTTAGGAGGAGCAAGAAGGCCAGCACGATGGGAGCCAGAGAGTGAAGGGGAACAGGAGCTAAGCAGGCAGGACTAGAGGCTTGCATGCTCTGCAAAGAGGCCTGAGAACTAGTTTAGAGTGTTGGGGGCAGAGCGTCCTCCCACTGTAGAGTCCACAGAATCATATTCTAGAGACCGGTGAGATCGTCCATGTGGTTTGTGGCTTGTGTCGTTAATATAATAAAGGATAGTGGCATATGGCAACAGGGCTCTTCCAGAATGAGGCACCTCAGGCCTGCCTTGGCCATTCCCTCACAGGCAGGGTGGGTATATATAATACATGGGCCTCTTCTCATTTCTCACCACCCCGCACCACTCTCTCTGCTAGCTACTAAACGAACTGAGCGTGGTTGAGGCCGAGTTGCTCCTCAAGTCCTCGGATCTGGTGGGCAGCTACACCACCAGCCTGTGTCTGTGCATCGTGGCTGTCCTGCGGCACTACCATGCCTGCCTCATCCTCAACCAGGACCAGATGGCACAGGTCTTTGAGGGGTAAGTGGGGCTGCAGGATAATCATAATGCACGGGACCCCAGTAAATGCTGATGGAAGTGACCCCCAAAAGACTTGGGGAGGCTACCTTGCCATTTGGGCAGACAGGGGTGAGTATTGCCAAGAGTTGTGAGTCTGTGGCCAGGGACCTTTGTGTCTTCACCTGTGCACACCACCCACTGCCCCATCTTGACCTCGCCCCCTTGTGACAGGCTGTGTGGCGTAGTGAAGCATGGGATGAACCGATCAGATGGCTCCTCTGCAGAACGCTGTATCCTTGCTTATCTCTATGATCTGTACACCTCCTGTAGCCATTTAAAGAGCAAATTTGGGGAGCTCTTCAGGTAAGAGAGGTGGGAGGTAAGGGTAGAGAACAGGACCTTGTCCCATCTCCTTCCCGTTACCACACTCAACTCAGGAGCAGAGCACAGCTCAGGACCCCTCTGTCTCTGCGGGGCTGTCTGGGAGCTATAGCCATCACATGTTCTTGGTTCCAAAGAGTAGGCCTGTCTCCTTCTCTTCCTTTTCAGCCTGGCCTCCGGCCCATCTCAACGGGACCCAAATTCCTTGTCCCTGCCTCCAGAGGCCCCTGTGCCTTAGTCTAACTGGGTCCCTTTCCTGCCCAGTCTGCTTTGGCCCATCTCCCCATCTCCCTTCTTGTCCCAAGGCCCCCAGGCCCTGACTTTTTTCCTTTTCTCCCTTCTCCTGACCACCCCTCTGCCCCACTGGCTCTCCTCCAACACTCCTATGTCCCTTCTGCCACCCTGCAGCGACTTTTGCTCCAAGGTGAAAAACACTATCTACTGCAACGTGGAGCCCTCAGAATCCAACATGCGCTGGGCACCCGAGTTCATGATCGACACTCTGGAGAACCCTGCAGCTCACACCTTTACCTACACGGGGCTAGGCAAGAGTCTTAGTGAGAACCCCGCTAACCGCTACAGCTTTGTCTGCAATGCCCTTATGCACGTCTGTGTGGGGCACCATGATCCCGATAGGTATGGGGCGTCCTGAGTTGGGAACGGGCACCACGCTCCTGCCTGAGTTTGGGAGGGATGAGATGCCTGGGAGGTACTGCAACCACGGTTACTGCTGGGGTGGAGATGAGAAGTTAATGAGTCTGAGGTTTTATGGAACAAGGTTTTTCCTGAGGGCATTTATCCTTTTCCCCAGGGTGAATGACATCGCAATCCTGTGTGCAGAGCTGACTGGCTATTGCAAGTCACTGAGTGCCGAGTGGCTAGGAGTACTCAAGGCTTTATGCTGCTCCTCTAACAATGGCACTTGTGGTTTCAACGACCTCCTCTGCAATGTAGATGTGAGGCTTGTGCCAGGGTCCTGCCAGGGTGTGGGGTGGTTCCCGGGGCAGGGGGCCGGTTACAGTCATTGCAATAGTCAAGAGACAGAGTCCCACAGAGTGGAGGCCTACTGCTTTGAGTTGGCCCCCTCTCTGCAGGCTGAGTCGAGATGTCTTGTCTGCTTTGTCCTCCAGGTCAGTGACCTGTCTTTTCATGACTCTCTGGCTACTTTTGTTGCCATCCTCATCGCTCGGCAATGTCTGCTCCTTGAGGATCTGATTCGCTGTGCTGCCATCCCTTCACTCCTTAATGCCGGTGAACCACCAGTCCGTAACCCTTAGAATTTCTGGATCCCAAGTTTGACTATACACTCCATGGCCACACCCTCACTGTTGAGTGTGGGGCTCCCTGCTATCACCAGAGGCCAGTTGTGTGATGGGCCTCGGGCCCAGAGTGGCCTCTTTCTAATGCTGCGTTGACTGCCCTGATCCTTCCCTGTTGTGACCCTCCTAAGGGACCCCCCCCATCACACTGCAAGACAGCTGACTGCTCTGTCTCTCCTCCCCCATTATCTTGTTATTTCTCCTTTTGCCTGACTTCGCCTTCCCTTCTAGCCCCTTGCCACCCACAAACCCACGGACAGTCCACTTTTGCCCTGTCCAATTTGCTGTTTTCCTTTTTTTTTTTTTTTCAGCCTGCAGTGAGCAGGACTCTGAGCCAGGGGCCCGGCTGACCTGCCGCATCCTCCTCCACCTTTTCAAGACGCCTCAACTCAATCCTTGCCAGTCAGATGGAAGTAAGTGACCCTAATCTGGGCCTAGCCAGCAGTAGAAAGTGTGGCTGCCCCCCCCCCCGCCCCACCCACTGCCTGCACCCCACTGGATCTACTTTTGCTTCTCATGACTTGGGCTCCCTCTCCAGACAAGCCTACAGTAGGAATCCGTTCCTCCTGTGACCGCCACCTGCTGGCTGCCTCCCAGAACCGCATCGTGGATGGAGCTGTGTTTGCTGTTCTCAAGGCAGTGTTTGTACTTGGTATGGGGGTAGGAAGGGAGTGGTGCCAGAAGTGTGTGTGGGGTGGAGTGCCAGCTAAACTACAAAGGAAAGTCTTTCTCCCTCCTGAAGGTGGTCTCTCTGACCTTTGGGGAGGAGAGGAGGGAGGGAAGTATATTTCTGTCCCATAGGGCAGGATTTGGGGGAGTTGCTGCTTCTGTGGGTCTGGGGTGGGTCTCTATACCGTGTTCAGATCTCACTCTGCCCTCCCTATCTCCCGCCCATGAACCACAGGGGATGCGGAACTGAAGGGTTCGGGCTTCACTGTGACAGGAGGAACAGAAGAACTTCCAGAGGAGGAGGGAGGAGGTGGCAGTGGCGGTCGGAGGCAGGGTGGCCGCAACATCTCTGTGGAGACAGCCAGTCTGGATGTCTATGCCAAGTACGTGCTGCGCAGCATCTGCCAACAGGTCAGTCTCACCTTCCCCCCATGCATCCCAAATGCCTTTATATAATAATGTCCTGTTTCCAGCCCTGATCATGCCACCTTCCTACTGTACATCACGTCTCTCATCAACCCCCAGCCCATCCCCCCCTTATTCCTTACCCCCACTCACTGGTTGCCCCAGTGCCCTGGTTATCCACTTCCTCAGGAATGGGTAGGAGAGCGTTGCCTTAAATCATTGTGCGAGGATAGCAATGACCTGCAAGACCCAGTGTTGAGTAGTGCCCAGGCCCAGCGCCTCATGCAGCTCATCTGCTACCCACATCGGTTGCTGGACAACGAGGACGGGGAGAACCCCCAGCGGCAGCGCATTAAGCGTATTCTGCAGGTAGGCCAAGGTGGTGAGGGTCTTAGAGGAAGCAGTGGGGCCCAGGCCCTGGGTGAAACAATGGGGACCCTGAGGGAAAAAGAGGGGGTTAATCAAGTAGGAAGACTGAACAAGGATGTGGGCGAAAGGTGGTGAGAGCAACAGCCCCCATGTGGGTTTTGAAGTCAGGCCAGTGCAGTCCAGACCCTAGAGCCAACTGCTGGATGAGGGCATGGCTATCTGGGACTGTAGCTTATCAGTGAGAGGCGGCACAACATCTGCTAAGCCTTGTTTAGGGCCTTGCTTGTTTGGTGTTTGCTCACGGCTCAGTAACGAACAGCAGTAGTACTGCATAGCTCTTGATTACCAAGTGTCAGCTTCATGCCGAGTATTGTGCTCAGCACTCTATGTCCATCTTCTCATTTAATCTGTCCCAACCCCCAGAAAGTAGGTAGGAGTGGCCAAGTTTGACCAAGGAAGAAACCAAGGCTTGAAGAGTTTATTAAGTAATTAGCCCAAGGTCACACAGCTAGTTTAGAGTCAGGGTACGAGCCCAGGTAGGCCTGTGCCCCTTCTACTTTGCCATGCTGCTTCAGACATTCAGGTAACTGAAGGGTGGAGAAATAAAGCTGTTAGAAGAGCTACAGGAATGAGTCTCTTCAGCCCAGAAGAGATAATGTTAAAAAGAGATTAACTCACATTAGCCTTTGGGTCTGTAAAGGACTTTGAACAGCTGGTTTAAAACAGCCTGCAACTTTAACATCAAAGATTTAGGGTAAGTGCTAAGCAGAACTTACCCATGTGGAGGAATGTGAAGCTCTGGAATAGGAGACAGGGGAAATATGGGAAATCTTTCCAGAACCGTTTTTAAAATAGGCTAGATTTTTCAACGATTTTGGATCATTTTGGTGTAGTCTTTCCTAAAGATGGGGACGTGGAAGTTCCTTTCAGACCTGTAGGCATATGTATTTCAAGGTTGTGAGAGATCAGGAGGTGGCTTAGTCAGGGTGGGGGGTAAGTGGCTGGAAATGGAGAGGGGGGACAGGATGATGACGAGCTTAGGGGTGGCATCTCCATCACAGAACTTGGACCAGTGGACCATGCGCCAGTCTTCCTTGGAGCTGCAGCTCATGATCAAGCAGACCCCTAACAATGTGAGTTGGCACCTGGCCCTCTCTGTCCCATGCTCACTTCCAGCTCCATGTGTCAGGGGTGTGGGCTACCATAGAAGAACCTGTGTCCTATGGAACTTCAGGTTCTTGAGCTGAGAAAGAGAGGGTGGGAAGATGGCAAATGCATGGGGCTGATGAGTAGGGGGAAATGGGTCAGGAATGTTGGGGCTCGGTGGTGTGGGGGAAGATTGGTGATGGTGGTGGTGGGAGGCAGTTTCTCTGGTCACAACTGTAAGGAGGCATGTGAGGAGAAGACAATGGGGGAATTGGAGAAATAGGGAGGCTCTGGAGGGCAGGCTCTCAGCAGAGTTGTGTCTTTCCCTCTCATTACCCTCCAGATGCCTTTCTCTGCCCTCATCTCCCATCTTTCCTGCCATCTGTTTTCCTTCCTATCACAGTTACCTATTGAGCACCTCTGTGCCTTTCATCCTCCCCAGGAGATGAACTCCCTCTTAGAGAACATCGCCAAGGCCACAATCGAGGTTTTCCAACAGTCAGCAGAGACAGGGTCATCTTCTGGAAGCACCACAAGCAACATGCCCAGCAGCAGCAAAACAAAGCCGGTGCTCAGGTTGGGTAGAAATGCGTTCAGACCCCTCCCCTCATGACTTGTTCTCTCATAGTGTAAATGATTTCAGTCTCACAAAGATACTAGGCCTGTCCATTGGGCAGGGAGAGCATGGCTTGTTCTACCCTTGCCTGGCTCCTCTGGAACTCTGTCTACTCCCATCTGTCCTCCAGCTCTCTGGAGCGCTCTGGTGTGTGGCTGGTCGCCCCCCTCATCGCTAAGCTGCCCACCTCAGTCCAGGGGCATGTGTTAAAGGCAGCTGGAGAGGAGTTGGAGAAAGGCCAGCACCTGGGTTCCTCTTCCCGCAAAGAACGTGACCGACAAAAGCAGAAGAGGTAAAGCTGCTGTGGGGTGGAGGGGGGCAAGGATCAGGATTGAGGGTTAGAAAGGAGACGAGGTGGGGCTAGGGAAGAAGAAAAGTTTAGATAAGTTGGGACAGAGGGGTGGGGATAAAAAAATCACAGAAAAGTAGAAAATTGGAGGGGAAGAGTGGGCACGGTTGGGCTAGAGGCTAGATCTTGAGAGAACAGGGCTGGGGCTTCTGGAATAACGAGGTTGGAAGCTGCCTTTTATCCCATGGTCCTGTTCTTTCTCTTTTCCTTTTCCTTCCCTCTCTTCTCTAGCATGTCCCTGTTGAGCCAGCAGCCATTCTTATCTTTGGTGCTGACATGTCTGAAAGGGCAGGATGAGCAGCGTGAGGGCCTTCTCACCTCCCTCTATAGCCAGGTGCACCAGGTATGGGTCTCTGGGCTGCTGAGCCAGGCCAGAGGGCAGGGATGGGCACACCTGAGGCCACCGTGTACCCAGAACCTTCTGTACTTTCGGATCAATGCCTTGGGTGTTCAGGAATGGAAACGAGAAGATCCCTGAGCAGTGCGTTATGCTTGTTTCTGTCTCAGATTGTGAATAATTGGCGGGATGACCAGTACTTAGACGACTGCAAACCAAAGCAGCTAATGCACGAGGCTCTCAAGCTGCGGCTCAATCTGGTGAGAGGGCAGCTGGGGAGACGAAAGACAAGGGTGAGATAGAACTGCACTGCAGAGCCCCCCCGCCCCGGCCTTGCCTGTCAAGGGCAGGTGGGTGCAAAGATGGAGGGCCTAGTTGCTTCTGAGTCTTCAAAATATTAACCTGGAGCTCCTAAAGACACTGGACCTAAAAGTGGTTGAGGACCTGGATCCTTGCAGAGACCTGGGCCCTAGGAGCCCTAGAAACCCATTGTGAAATGTTGAGTGGGATCCTGGACATCCCTTAGTCCAGCCCCCATCATTTCATAATTAAGGAAATGGAGGCCCTGAGGTGCCAAGAATTAAGTCATTGGCCTGAAATCATGTAGCAGATCACACGTACAACTGAAACATGCCCTGAGGTGTGCTAAGCCACAGCCAGGCCAGGTTATGGTCTAAGCTTTCCCTAAATGCTAGGCTTTACCCCTGAACCATCTGACTGACTTCTTGTGGCCCTGGCAGGTGGGGGGTATGTTTGACACGGTGCAGCGCAGTACCCAGCAGACTACGGAGTGGGCTGTGCTCCTCCTGGAGATCATCATCAGCGGCACTGTCGACATGCAGTCCAACAAGTAAAGCATCCCCACCCCCCTTCAGTTTTGTGCCCAAGAGGAACTCCCTTCCCCCACACTGGGTGCACAACCCACTATGACTGGTGTGGCCCTCTCTGCTTGCATCCTACCCTGAGGCCTTTGTCTGTCTTAGCCTCTTTCCTCTCTGGTTTTTTCCTGGGCCTCTCCTCACAGCGAGCTCTTCACCACGGTGCTGGACATGCTGAGCGTGCTCATCAACGGGACTCTCGCTGCGGACATGTCTAGCATCTCTCAAGGCAGCATGGAGGAGAACAAACGTGCCTACATGAACCTGGTCAAGAAGCTGCGGGTGAGCAGGGGAGGCAAGGCCGGGCGGCTCCATTCCCTTTCCCCTTGACCTTGGGTATGCCGCCCAGCCTCAGGGACTTCGTTCTAGTCCAGATCTGGCCATGTCCCCTCCCTGTTTGCGTCTCCTTTCTGTTTGTTCTTTGTAATGGGAGGGTTTACTGAATGTCATCTTCATGCCTATTTCTCTGCTGTCCCCTGAGACTCCTCATCCCTCTTTATCTGTGTCCTTGAACTCTCGCCCCATCTTCCTATGCCCACAGAAAGAGCTGGGAGAGCGCCAGTCAGACAGTCTGGAAAAAGTTCGCCAGCTGCTGCCACTGCCCAAGCAGACCCGAGACGTCATCACGTGTGAGCCACAGGGCTCCCTCATTGATACCAAGGGCAACAAGATTGCCGGCTTCGATTCCATCTTCAAGAAGGAGGCACGTCGCCTTTTCTTCCCATCCCTGTTCCTACCCCAGCATTATCCCCCCACGCACAGCTCTTCCCCCGCCTTTGGGCAAGAGCTTTCCCTATGTCAACCTTGTAGCTACGACAGGCTCAGCAGGCCAGGGAATCCATCAGGCTCTGCTGGTGAGCACCGTCTCTGGGATGTGGAGTTGATCACTAATTTTTTTTTTAGGTTTCTGCTCCCCATCTTGGAAGCTTCATCCTCTTTCCTGGGTCTGTCCCTCTGGCTCTCCCTACCTTCCCCATCCACACCCACCTTTGAACTTACCACCCGTTTCTCGGCCCCCTGTCCTCCTCCATCCAGCCTATACCCCACCCATCTATCTGGCTGCATGCTGGATCTGTTATCCCTTCATTCCTCTGCCCCAACCCAGCCATCTCTGCACAAATTTCTCTGTCCCTTCTGTCTGTCAGTTGTGATATTTGTTGAGTAACCAGAATCTTTGTGGAAAGCAGAGAGGGGGAAGGAAAAGAAGATGCAGGGTCTAACATCCAAAGTCCGACCCAGTCATACATACAGTGTCTTCATGTCTTTTCCTGGCCCGCCTATCTATCTGTCTGGGTAGCTGTCTGTGTGTCTCTCTCTGGTTCTCATTTGTCCTTTCTTGGTGTCTCTCCACTTACCTCTTTGTCTCTCCCTCCCTGTTCCCATCTCTGTCTTCCTCTGAACCTCAGTGCCTGTGTCCATCTCTGCTCCGCTGGCCCTTCGCCCTCTCCCCCTCTTAACTCTCTGTCTGCTCTGTGTGTGCATGTGTGTATGTGTTGCTATATATCCATGTTCGTGTTCATCTGCTTCCTCTCACTGTCTCCCCTGACCCTACCCACACCCTTGTCATCTCCTCTTATTGCCTGCAGATACTTCCACCTCTCCTGCAGACCCTCAAGGTCTGTCTCCCACTTTCCAAATCTTAGCAGCTCACTGTTTCTCATTTTCTGGAGCAGGGTCTACAGGTTTCCACCAAACAAAAGATCTCTCCCTGGGATCTTTTTGAGGGCTTGAAGCCATCAGCACCACTCTCTTGGGGATGGTTTGGAACGGTTCGAGTCGACCGGCGAGTGGCCCGAGGAGAGGAACAGCAGCGGTTGCTGCTCTACCACACACACCTGAGGCCCCGGCCCCGTGCCTATTACCTGGAGCCACTTCCACTGCCACCAGAAGATGAGGAGCCCCCTGCTCCCACCCTGCTAGAGCCTGAGAAAAAGGCTCCAGAGCCCCCCAAAACTGACAAACCTGGGGCTGCCCCACCTAGTACAGAGGAACGCAAGAAGAAGTCCACCAAGGGCAAGAAACGCAGCCAGCCAGCCCCCAAGACAGAGGTTAGTGCTGCCCCGCCTGGCCCCCCACTTATGCTTCTTCTACAGAAAGGCCTTCTCCCTCTCTCTCCATGATTCTGTGCCGTTTCTGGTTCCTGGGGGCAATGGGGAAGAGGTGCCATTAGCATTACAAAAGTGAGCCATGTAGGTCTAGCTCATCTTCACTCCTAGTACCGCACCTCACCCCACCCCACTGAGCTATGGCCCACTCACCTTCCTCCTCTACTGTTCACACAGGATTATGGAATGGGCCCAGGGAGGAGTGGCCCCTATGGCGTGACGGTGCCTCCGGACCTCCTACACCATGCTAACCCCAGTTCCATATCCCATCTCAGCTACAGGCAGGGCTCCATAGGCCTGTACACCCAGAATCAGCCACTACCTGCAGGTAAGTGCCAGCCCCTAGGAAGGAGAGTTACCTGAACATTCCCCGTACCAGGGGGACAATGACACATCCCTGAGGATCTGTGGGTGACCAGGACACTGAGCAGAGCCTGAGGGGACAAGGAGCCTGGAGAGATCAGCCCATTCCTCTTTCTAGGTGGCCCTCGCGTGGACCCATACCGCCCTGTGCGGTTGCCAATGCAGAAGCTGCCAACCCGACCACCTTACACTGGAGTGCTGCCCACAACCATGACTGGAGTCATGGGGATAGAACCCTCCTACAAGACCTCTGTGTACCGACAGCAGCAGCCCACCGTGCCCCAAGGACAGCGCCTTCGCCAACAGCTCCAGGCAAAGATAGTGAGAGGGGCAGTAGGGAGGGTTGTTAGGGAGAGGGGCTCTGGAGGGTCACAGGACTGAGGAGACACTTGGGATCTTCACAAGGCCTTGCAGAGCAGGAGATACAAGAAACAAGATGGCTAAAAGCATTTCCCGAGTTTGAGTTTGTCTCTTTTTTCCCTTTAGCAGAGTCAGGGGATGTTGGGACAGTCAACTGTCCATCAGATGACTCCCAGCTCTTCCTACGGTTTGCAGACCTCCCAGGTGAGGGCATAAGAGGATGTCAATGGGAAAGGTGGGGGACTTGAGGCTAGCTGCTCTGCACAGCCTTGGCCTTGACTCCCCTCTCTCTCCTCCTCTTCTCCAGGGCTATACTCCTTATGTTTCTCATGTGGGATTGCAGCAACACACAGGCCCTGCAGGTACCATGGTGCCCCCCAGCTACTCCAGCCAGCCTTATCAGAGCACCCACCCTTCTACCAATCCTACTCTTGTAGATCCTACTCGCCACCTGCAACAGCGGCCCAGTGGCTATGTGCACCAGCAGGCCCCAACCTACGGACATGGGCTGACCTCCACCCAAAGGTACCCAAGGCATCTGGGGGGCTGTGAAGACACATTGGGCTGGGAAGGCACATCTGGCTGGGGAGAACTTGTGCCAGGAAGTGATGGGACTAGTCAGAACTCTTGCAGATGTGAAGAACACTTATCTGGCCACAAAATGCCAGAGCTGGAAGGGAACCTGGCGACCAGTAGCCTTCTGTCCGCTTGCCTGATATTTCTTCGAGGCCCAGAGAGAGAAATATCCTTCTTACAGCTATGATAAGGAGAGATAAGGGATTCTTAGATGTGGTGTGTGGTAAGGACTCATCCAGCCGGTAGTAGAGTGGTTCCACACTGGAACAGATGAGCCAGCAAGCCCTCCCACCATGCTGAATGCCAGTCAGGCCTTTTAGTTAAGATGTGGGAGTCACATCTTGGGGCTCTGCAGCTTAGGATTTAGAATACTGGGGAGTGGACCAGAGGAAAGCCCTTTACTTTGAAATATCAGTTGGCTGTCCACCATGTGGCCCATCACTATGCCAGGATGGGATAGGGTGAGAAGAGATCTTTAGAAAATACAAGGTCCCTTACCACAGAGAACCTTTCATCTGGTTGGGCTGGTGAGACTTAACAGAAGAACATCTAAAGACTATGGTGAGGAGAGGTGTGATCAGGTGTGTGGCTGTACACCATGAAGTAAATGGGAATTCAGAAAAAGGTATGGGATAAGGTCTTCATGGGCCTGAGTCATCGAAGAGTTTCATAAAGTAGGTGCGATTGGAGTTGGCCTTCAAAGGATAGCTGTAATTTGGATTTGCGGAGTGGAGGATGAGAAAGGGGAGTCTGGGTAGATGACACAACATGAACAAAGATGTAGGGGCCAGAGTGAGGGGGGTGACTGGGAGGGGATGGGAAGAAGAGTGTGGATAGAGTGTAAAATTGTTGCTGGGGCAGTAGCAGGAGCTAGGCCAGGGACGGGCAGGGCAAGTGAGACACAGTCCCTGAAAGAGCTCTTTTGATTGGGAGAGCCATATAGTGAGTTGATGTGTTGACAGATGAATATGGGATGCAGGGATAGGATGCATGGGGAAGGAGATGGAAAAATGAAGATAGAGAGCCTGGCCAGCCAGCCGGGAGGTAGCCTGTTGCTGTGCTATACGTGGGAGGGCAAAAGAGCAGTAGAAGTCAGTAGTTTTTTAGATTCTGAAATGTCATTGGGTACCACCACTACCACCAATAGCAGAAAGCACCTCAGTGGGTGCCTCTCCTGTGCTAAGACCAGTTTTTGTTCTCGTAAGAGCAAAACAGCAAAAGCAGGATTGGAAGATGCCTCACTGTGAAGGATATGAACCACTAAATCAGGGTGTCTTTGCCCCTTACTCCCCAACCTAGAAGTGTGTCAGAACCCAGAAGGGCCCTTCTGGTTAGTGCTGGGAGGGATGAGTAGAATGACTTATTTAGGTTTCCTTCAGGTCAGGGACCTGAGACATCTACTCCTCCCCTACCTCTCAACCCCCTCATCCCTCTATCCCCTCACCCCCCCAGCCATGCCTTGAGCTTCGGACCACTGGTCTTCACAGGTTTTCACACCAGACCCTGCAGCAGGCACCCATGATAGGTACCATGACTCCTCTGGGTGCGCAGGGCGTCCAGGCCGGCGTGCGATCGGCGTCCATCCTGCCTGAGCAGCAGCAGCAGCAGCAGCAACAGCAGCAGCAGCAGCAGCAGCAGCAGCAGCAGCAGCAGCAACAGCAGCAGCAGCAGCAGCAGCAACAGCAGTATCACATCCGACAGCAGCAACAGCAGCAGATTTTGCGGGTGAGGCCCCAGGCCTTCAAGTGGGACCTGGGCACCCCCGGAGGGGGAGAGGCAGGTGCTCTTCCAGGGTCTGACATGATGGTGAACTGAGTGAAGCCGGCACCCACTCCCTAGAGCACCCCAGGCACGCAGTAGGGGCCTGAGAAGTTCCTACCCTCCCCCCCGTGTCCCCCCCACCCCCGCCACTGGCTTCTGGGGTGGTCAGTGGGATCTCCCTGGAAGTCTTGCACTATTAAGGGGGACAGTGGACCAGGTCCCCTCCCCAGAGCCACCACCATGTCTGAGGCTCACTGCCCTTGTTTGTAGCAGCAGCAGCAGCAACAGCAGCAGCAGCAGCAGCAGCAGCAGCAACAACAACAACAGCAGGCACACCAGCAGCAGCAGCAGGCAGCTCCTCCCCAGCCCCAGCCCCAGTCCCAGCCCCAGGTAGCTGCTGGGCCATAGCCCCTGGCTCAGGGACAGTTGCCCAGGTTGGGCACAGCATTTTGGGGGCAGTGGGGGGGTGAGTAGAGGTGGGAGGCAAGGTGGGGCGCTCCAAAAAGGGGGTCAGGAGATGAGGATGAAAAAGGAAGCAGAAAGTTCGAGATCAGTCTTCCACTTCTGGTTTCCACCTCAGTTCCAGCGCCAGGGGCTTCAGCAGACACAGCAACAGCAACAGACAGCAGCTTTGGTCCGGCAGCTCCAACAACAGCTTTCTAGTAAGCCTGCTTTCCTCCCTAGGGAGAGCCCCAGGGACTACATGGTGGGGGGGGGGGGCGGGGAGGGCAGGTGACTGCTTCAGGCCCAGGTTGGGGTGGGGTGATGGGTGTGAAGCATGGCATCCTGTCCCTTCCTTTGGTACTCAAATAGTCTTTCTCCTACATACCTATATCCTTGCCTGGTCTCCCAGCCCTGATGACCTCTGGTTTTCCACAGATACCCAGCCACAGCCCAGTACCAACATATTTGGACGCTACTGAGCCATCTGGAAGAACTGCCTGGATGTAGCCCCACCCCTTCCTATTAATTCCCAGTCCCCTTCTTGGGCTAGCACCAGTAGTGGTGGGGCTCTTCCCTCAGGCTCCATTTTTAATAAGTTTTTAGTATTTTTGTTAATGTGAGGCATTGAGCTGTTGGGTTTTGTATATTATTTATATAGAGACCCCAGAGCTGTTGCACCCAATACACAGAGCTTCTTTGCAAAGGGAGTGTGTGAGTTCTGCATGGTGGGGAAGGGCGGGCTCTGAGGAGAGTGCTGGGGGCTGGACCAACCAGTCAGAGCCTTTGTTCTGTTCTGTTCTGTTCTGTTCTGTTCCAATCAGCTCTCCTGTTTACCTTCCATCCCACCAATTTCTAGATTCCAATTGGATTGCTACTCTCTTCTCCCTTCTTCAATCTGACAACATATTATATAGGTTGGGGCCCTTAGTTTCTTAAGAAGGGCAGCTTACCTTCTCAGCTAGATGTTGGGGGTTCTTTGTAGCTTCTCTCCATGAGGGATAGACCATTGGGGTGGGGGAGGGGCTGATAGGCCAGAGGGGAAAAAAATCAGTGGAACCTGATTTTTCTGCCCCCCACTCCCTGTGCTGCTGGGTTTTGAACAAGCTTCCAGGGTGGAGGGTGTGACTGGCACTGCCTACCCTTTTGGCCAACTCCTTTGCTCCCTGTCATATACCAAGCAGCATCCTAGAGAACTTCTCCCAAGAGTCACATTTCTGGGATGAACTGGGATGAAAAATTGCCCTCCATTGGCAGGTGTCACCATTGAATTGGTGGTGGAAGGAAGGTATGGTTCTGAGAGGAAGAGAGACCCAGGAAAAGGAAGGACCCTTTTCTCTCTTTGCTCTGTTGCTGGAAACTGTTTTCACATGACCCACCTTGGCAGTTACCCAGGATGACTGTTGATCCCTCCCATTTTACAGTAGAGAAAACTCAAAACTGTTGCTCCAGAGTCACATTTGGAACTGTGGCGGGGTCATTTGCAGCCCCTTTGCCTTCAGGTTTGAGGCAGTACATTAAGGCTATTCAGGAGAGTCAGCTGGTGTACTACAAAGGATTCTTCTGGTATGCCCAGCTGGGGCTTGAAGAGGACCAACCTCAGCCTTGTTGGTGGGTGGTACGGGATGATTTGAGAACTTCAGGGTAACATCCAAGCCATAGTCACACTGGGTCACTGGCAAGTGTCACGTGTGCTGGTAAAACTGAGGATCACCCATCAGTACCCAAATACCAGAAAATAAAATAAATAAATAAATAAAATCCCCCTTTGAGGTCCAGAACGCCCTTGCTCATATGGGACTTACCAAGTTTCAGAGTTGTGTTCACAAGGAACAGATCTCCCTGGACAGGGTCAAGGCAAATGTGACCAAAGCTTGCTTCTGATCTGTTCTATCCAGACAAAAACATTCTGATGAGCTACAGGGTTAGGGGCTCAGCTGAGATAAGGGACACTCAGGGGGACTTACAGTGGTGGTGGTGGGGGAGGCTAAATGAATGGGACAGGTGCACCATATACAGAAACATGAGACGTAAAGCTGGATCTGGAGGGGAGATCCTGAAATGGTGGGACAACTGGCGTGCTGTCTGACATGCCCCAACAGAAGCAGCAGAAAGGAACAACGTTGACTTTTGGGAGAGTGACAGGACGAGAGCAAAGTACCCCTACCCCTCCACTGGTTGCTGCTTGCCTTGTGCCGGTGCTGAGGAGGGGAGAAGCAAGGGATGCTAAGCAAGGTGGAGGCTTGTCTTCTGTAGAGTATGACTGTGGGCTCTTGCAGACAGCAGTGCCTCAGTTTCTCCCTTTGTTTCAAGGTTTTGAGCTTTGCAGGTAAAGTTTGAGTTAAGCTGCCCTGGAAGATCGCCTGTCTTCATTTGAGCAGGGTGTGTGTGAGAGGGAGAGAGGGGGTGAGCCGAGTGTGCTTGAGCATGGGAGGAATTGGGCCATGCCCCAGGACTTGAGCCATCTCTGGCACAAAAGGAGTTAATGGCAGGGACCGCGCCCCCCCGTGTCCGGGCACGCGCAGCGCGCCCCCTCGGTGCGCGGGCACAGCAGCCAGGCTGCCGGAGAGCAGATCTCGGGGATTCAGGTGCGGAGCCCTTGGCCTGGAGGCGATATGGGTGGTCCGCGGCCCGGTTCAGTCGCTCGCAACAGCCCGGGGAACAGGTGAGGCCGCCTGCCCCGGTCTCTCATCCTCCAGCTGCTCATACCTTGCTCCGATCCTATCCCCTCCCAATCCTGGGCTCCTCCACTCCCCAGCCAATGCTCCCCATCCTTCTCAACCCCCATGTTCTCCATCGGCACCCCTGACCCTCCATTCCTCCTCCGCTTTGCTTCTCTCCTCCGCCTCCTCCCTGAATCCCGCATCCCTACCATCGTCCCACCCGTGGTCCCTCTATTTCCACAGCCTGGCCGCATGCTCATCAAAATACCCCTACTAAGTGCCCCCAGCCCTATTCCTGTATTGCACATTGCCAGTCCCCCCTCCCCCGCAGTGCAGCCCCATCCTTTTTCCATCATAGCATCTCACAGCCAGGCTCCCTCCCCCACTCTCTGCAGCCCCCTCCCCCCAGGCCTTTATCCTATCCTCCCCCATTCCAATGCAGCTTTGTCCCCCAATACCATTCCGAACCCGTGTAGCCCCCAATACTGCAGTTCTCCATACCAGCCCATTCCTGCACAATGCCCCTTGCCCAATACTGCTCCAGTCCCCAAAGTACCCCAGATGCCACTCTAATTCCCAGCATTGCCGCCTCCCCTTGTCTTCTCCCAAATTGCAAGTTGGACCAGGATGGAGATCTCGGCCTCGGGGACTCACAGTGGGTCCTAGGGTACAGAGGGCGTTTGGGGGTCGGTGGATTTGTCTAGGTGTTCACGGGGGAGGGGCTGCAGGGAATTGACTCAGAGGGGACCAGTATTTGGCACTGAAGGGTTACTGGAGAGGGAGGCATCCCGAAGGGGTTAATGGAATTTGTGGGGAGGGGCAGCACCGAGGGGGTTAATGGTATGGGGGGGTGCTGGCGGGGAAGCCGTGTGAATGAGCGGTCTGTGCCCCAGAGTTGCCATGGAGACGGTGAATGGGGGGATTGTGTGAACTCAGCTGCGGACTATCCCCCCCATACACACACACACACACACACACACACACACACACACACACACACACACACACACACACTCCCTTCTGCCCCACCTCCCTACTCCTACCCCTTCCTTCCCTTTCCCCTCCTCCCACCCCCCCACCCAGGTGCATTCTGGGCAATGTCTGGGATCTAACCCCGCCCCCCTACTTTGCTCCCCATTTCCTCTGAGCCCCCACCCCTTTAGTGGTTTTGCCCGCCTTCCCTCATCCTCCTCCTTCCCTCCCTCCTTTTCTTTCTCCTTCTCTCTCTCTAGCTCTCTTCCTCTCCCTCTACCTCTCTTGCCCTCCCTCTCCCTCCCTCCCGCTCTCTTCCTCTCTCTGTTTCTCCCTTTCTCGCTCTCTCTCTTACACACACACATTCTCATTCCCCTCTCGTTGTGGCCTAAGGCCGGGCGTTCCCAATCTCCCTCCCCCACCCCTTCAGCCAGTTCTTAAAGGAGCAGGCCGGCAATCTTGGAAGGCGGGAGAAATAGGGAAAACTAAATTGTATCTGTGTGCGTCTGTGTGTGTGTGTGTTTGTGTATGTGTGTGCGCGCGCGCACACGCAGGCTTGCATGCGTGTATGTCTCCATGCAGCAGTGTCTGTGTGCACCCATATGTATGTGCTGGCTGTATAACTGTATGTTAGAAAGCCCGTGTGTCTTGAATGTGCTATTTCTGTTTCTGTCTCCACCTATGTGTCACCATTATGCTGTATGTGTCTCTGGATATTTACCTATGTGGTATGTGTGTGATTATATTTCAGTGAGTCCCTGTGTGTGTCTCTGAATGTATTTCTCTGTGATTCTCTGGCTCTGTGAGGCTCTCTGTCTCAGGATATGTGACGATATGAGGGATCACTGTGGGTTTGGAATATATGTCTGTGGGAGTGAATATCGCAGTGTCTGTGATCCTGGCTTGGTCTCTCGCACTCCCTTTTGAGTCTTTGTGACTTTATTTCCATAGGTCTCAGGGTGTGTGTCCCCCACATCCCGTTGTTTATTTTACACTGGCTGAATATTAACAATGCCTAGGGTGCTAGGCGGAAGGAGGACTGAAGGAGGACTACGGTCTCTGCCTCAGTTCTGGCACTCGGTGTGAATTAGAGATAACCCACAGAAAGGACCAAGGCTTAAGAATTTGGGAGCTGGGCTGAGGAGCAATGTACAGGGGCACAGGAGGGTCTGGGGACTCTGGTGAGTGGCCATCCTGCTACCCCTCCAACCCCACTGCCTGCCCTGGTTGCTGGTGACGGGGTCTCTATGTGGGATGCTATGCCTATCTGCCAGTTTTTCCTATTTCTGACTTAGAACCCCTGAACGAGGTTAACAATCCTACCCTTTTCTGGTGTGGGAGGTCCCCGTGTGGAGTAACTGGGGCCAGGGGTCTAGAGAGTTCGCTCCGGAACCTGAGCCCCCCTTCCAGTGTTCCCCGCCCCCTGCTTCCACAGGCTACTCTGGGTCTGGCTGACCCCAATGAGCTCCACTGGCTGAGGAGTTGGAGCTGGGGACTGGAAACTTGCAGTGGCAGCAACTGTCACTGTGTCAATCCCCTAGGATCTTCTGGGCCACAGCAAGGCACACAGACTGCTTCTGATGGGCAACAGAGATCATCTGTGGGCCCCTGGAATGCCAGGCCGCCAGGCCGGGCATGGGAAAACTCTCCTCACTGTGGGAGGACAGCCCAAGCCCAGCGGGGGGGGGGGGGGCGGGCAAAGAAGCAACTCCCCTTAGCCCTCCTCCCAGACCATGTCAGGTGACGCATGCTTCCCTCTCTCCACAGGCCTGTCTGGCCCTGAGGGAGTCCCTTTCTGAAGCTGTGGTGCTTGGACAACCTCTCTGCATTGCTGGGGCACCTGTAGGTGTCCCCCGAGAGCTCAGTCTTGAGGTTCAAGTCAGTGTGGCCATGAAGGGGCTGCCTGTTGGGCTGATGCTGTGACCCCGGAGTCTGCCTTTCCTGCCGGTCCCCCTGCCCGGAACATGTGGCTGCGGCTTGGCCTGCGCTCGCTGTTCCTGAGCCCCGAATCCACGGTTGGCCGGAGCCTGTACCTCACCCTGTGGTTCCTCAGCTTGGTGCTGAGGGCCAGTACCCAGGCCCCAGCGCCCACAGTCAACACCCACTTTGGGAAGCTGAGGGGTGCCCGGGTACCCTTGCCCAGTGAGATCCTGGGGCCTGTGGATCAGTACCTGGGGGTGCCCTACGCAGCTCCCCCCATCGGCGAGAAACGTTTCCTGCCCCCTGAGCCACCCCCCTCCTGGTCGGGCATCCGGAACGCCACACACTTTCCCCCAGTGTGCCCCCAGAATATCCACACGGCTGTGCCCGAAGTCATGCTGCCTGTCTGGTTCACTGCCAACTTGGATATTGTCGCTACTTACATCCAGGAGCCCAATGAAGACTGCCTCTACCTGAATGTCTATGTGCCCACAGAGGATGGTGAGTGCTGCGGCCAGGCACTGTGCCTTCCCTGCTTCCCGCCCGCCCTGTTGTGTTTGTGGCTTGCATGTGGTTGTGTGTGCTCTGCAGCATGCGTCTGTCCGTTGTCTATGAAGATGCTTCTAACCATCACTCAGCTTGGCCTCCCCATTCTTCCCTCCCCCAGCATTGTCTGAGCTCCCATGTGTGAGTGACACTGTTACCAGGAGGAGCCTGGCCAGGCCTGAGAGCTTTGATGGATCTAGGGCCTGAGTGCTGGATGGGGGGTCCCTGGGGGAGTATGGGTCACTGCTGGCAGCTGCCCAGGATGCTGGCTCCACCAGGCCCCCCTGTTGCCATTCCACCTGTTTTGAAAGGTGGTAGGTGCGTGTGGCCAAGGGAGCCGGGTGCGTGTGGGGGGCGGGGGGGGGTCGGCCTGGTGGGCATCACTTAGATGCCTCCTCTTTGGCTAGCTGATGCCTCCTCCCGTGGGGGTCACACTCAGGTAAGTGACAGAAACAAGGAGATGGTGGGACAGGCTCTCTGCCATGTGCCGCCTGCAGAGCAGCTCTTGGGGCCTGGGGGGATGGGGGTGCATGCCCCTGAGCAGAGGCCTCCTGTTATTTTTTAGTTTTTTATTCATTTTACAGTAAAGCGGATTTCCAAGGAATGCGCCCGAAAGCCCAACAAGAAAATTTGTAGGAAAGGAGGTAGGTAGCGAGCCGGCGGGGAGGGAGAGAGAGAGAGAGGGAGGGCTGCCTGCCCACCTGCCCTTGCCCCTGAGGACCCAGCCTTCCTTCAAGTAGCCCAGGCTCAGGGGGCAGTCGGTGAGCAGGCCTGAGCTCCACCATAGCCAAGGGCCTTGGCTGCTTTGCAGGGAGGATTTGGTGGCCTAAGGCAGGTTCAGAGCAGAAGCAGCAACCCCGTTTCTTCCAAATTCCACACTAACGCATGTGCCGAAGACAGAGCCAATGGTTTTCTCTGAGCCACCTCAGTGGAGGGGGGTGGAGGTGGGGGACTCTAGACAGCCAAGTTGGAGCCAAAGGCCTCTGCCCTTTTCCCAGCAGGGAGCCACTGCTTCATCCCTATGTACTCTTTCCTGAGTGCAAAGTCTAGACTCAACTTTCCAGCCTTGAAGTTTAGACCAAAGTCACCCTTGACTCCACCTCTGGCCACAGCATAGCTGAGTGCCCCAGGCTAGTCTGGTGGCTAGACCTTGGTGTTCTCTGGGAACTATGGACTCTAAAGGAGGCATGAGATCCTGCATTTTACATTTACCCTCTTGCTGGGAGGTGTCTGTTCTCCTTGCAGAAATAATTCTTCCTGTTCAAATACCACATCATGTTTTCTGCAAAGCACCTTTCATACTTAGCTCGTAAAATCCTCCCCATGTCTCTGGAAGCTTGTAAAGCAGGAATCAGTTTCCCAATTTTACGGATGAGGAAACAGGCCCAGGGGAGTGACTTGCTGCTGCTCAAGGCCCTGTGTTGGTCGGTGGCAGAACTGGGGCCAAAACCCGGGTCTCTTGACCCTCAGGGCGGTGTTCTTTCCACTGTAGCACGCAAGGCTCCCATCTGGTCATTCCCACCTCCCCAACTCTGTAAACAATGGTGAAATGTGGATGGGCTGGACCAAATTGGAAATAGTACCAGCTTAAGGAATAGGTGAAAAGTCACAGCCTGATCCCTACAACCTTTTGGCAAGATTGGGGTTTGTTTTCCTTTGTAATCCTAGGGCAGGCTTTCCCTGAATTGGGGTTGTCAGGATTTCCTGGCCGGATGGATGCTCCCTGCTGAGCAAGAATCTCTAGGGGACACATTCCCAAAATCCACATGTTGAGTGTGTGTGTGTGTGTGTGTGTGTGTGTGTGTGTGTGTGTGCTGAGTGTTGTTGATGCACCTGGAAGCACCCAGGGGGGCCTGCGGCTCTAGGGACAGTGTGAGGTCCCACACTCAGCCTAGGACCTCACATGCTGTAGGCGATCAGCAAACACTTGTCCCACAAGAGTGGCATTGCAGAAAGAGTATGGGTCTGGGAACCCCAAAGCCTGAAAGTCCCACCTCTCTTCCGCTCACAGTGAGACAGACTTTAGGCAAGCCCCCCCGACACACACACACACAAAAGGACTTCCACTTTGGCCTCTGAAGGTGGTAGGGGGACCATTCCAGCCTTGACATTCCTTTAGCCTGTGAATGAATTCAGGAAGAAAGTCTCTTAAGCCTGCTCCTGTGGGTTACTTGCTTGAAGGGTGTGGGGGTGTGCTGCGAGGAGAGAGGATGACTAGACAGTAACTATTCCTAGGAGGAATCATCTCCCCAGGGTGCTAGTGAGAGCCCAGGGGAATCCAGTCCTCAGAGTTTGGCTAGAGAGCTGACTGGAAGCTCTCCTCAACTGCAAACATTTGCCTATCAGGATCAGTGACTGTGGGCAAGGCCATGTGCTAAGCACTGTGTGCTAGGCAGGGCTTTTGGAGGGGTATGAGGTAAAGGCACAATTCAGGAATAATGGATAAAGTCTTCATCGCTACTCTGACGAAGCTCCTGTCCTAGGATTGAAACTAAGCTGGTTCAGCTGAGCCCCACAGGCCAAGTTGGGAAGTGAGTTCCAGACAGCGTGCAGGGAGGGTTTTTGGTAATTTCGAGGCATGGCTCAAATTAGTTCCCTATCCAGGGCCGGTTGGCCATTCAGAATGGAATTTCTGACCGCACTTCTGGGGGGAGAGATATCCCATCCGCAGCAGTTGTTAGGATTGTGGTGTGCATAGGGTAGGCCTGGTCCAGATGGACCCTGCAGCAGCACAGTGTGGGGACCAGGGATGGTGGTTGCGCTGGAAGGAGCAAAGGCATCTGCGCAGAAGAGGTCACAGATGAGGCCGGGACAACGCAGCAACCCAGGGATGCTCCTGGTGGGGCAGGAGGGAAACAGAGGGTGTGTGTGCAATAGAGACCCACTTTCTAGGTCAGTGCCCTTGGGAAGTGAGGGATTTCCGGGGGAGGATCTGCCCCCTCTCCCCACTTCCACTCCATCAAGTTGGAGGGAATACATGTTTTGGATGAGTACTTCCCTTCTGCCGGGGTGGGGGGGGGCTGTCCATTGTGCCAGCCACAATGCCATAGGCCCCACGGCATTTCCAAGGGTAGTACTGGCAGGTGTTAAGACGGTAGGTGCCACTGGCGGTTCGGGAAGCTAGAGGCCATTCCTGCCCCTCAGGCCCAGCTCTTGGCCTAGTTGAAAAGCCATTTTGTAATATGAGGGAGGCTCCTGTTTTGATTAATAGCTGTAAGGGAATTAGTCACCAGTGACTAGACCAGCTGGGAAAGGGGGCTATTTGCTGCCTCCAGGCTGAGAGTATCTGGTGTCACAGAGCAGAGGGTAAGCCCTGGGGTACTGGTGGAATGACCTCTGTCTCCCCACTCTGCCCAGCGTCCAGGCAACAGGTCCTCTTTCTCCACAGCCATACCCAAGATACACCTATCATCTCCTTAGAACAGGAAAGAGAATTGGTGCCAGCTTACCCACAGGTCCTCAATGTCTCTCTTCTCCCCTCTGGGTCCCTTCTTTTCTCTCCTTCCCCCCCTTCCTCTCTCCCTCCACCCCACGCTCCACCTTTTTTCTCGCTGATTCTTTCCTTCCCTTTCCCCCATCCTAGAAAGGTGGTATGGTGCAGTGGAAAGACCATGGGCTTTGCAGTTGAGCAGACCTGGGTTTGAATCTTACCTCTAGTGCTTCCTGGCTGTGTGATCTTGAGCAAGTCACTTTACCTCTCTGAACCTCAGTTTCCCCATCGGTGAAACAGGAATAGAGACAGTACTTACCTCATTGGGGTATAAGGATCAAACAATATGGCAGCAGTAGAGTGTCTGGCACATAGTAAATATTCGGTATATGGTAGGAGCTGTTATTATTATTTCTCTGTCTACCTCTCTCTCTCTCTCTCTCTCTCTCTCTCTCTCTCTCCATCTCTCTCATGTCCCTCTTTCCTCCTCCCCTTCCTCTTTTCCCTCCCTCCCTCTCTAGCTCTCTCTAGATCTCCGGGCAGTGCTTGCTGCTCTTAGGCCTGGTTCCTGGGAGCAAGAACCCCATTTGCCATTAGCCAGAGCAGGGGGCCCCAACGAGGAAGACCAGAGGCAAAGCTTTATCTCTTATTTTCTCCTCTGGGAATCAGGGTCAGCTGAGGCCCCGCATGAGCCTTCCTACTGGGCCCAGGTAGCTCAGGGCTGGGGGCCCCAGTCCCCATCTCTGCCCTAATAGCTCACTTCCATATCCAACATTATGGCAGTGCCACCTGTCATCCTCGGTGGCTGCCCCTGCTCTCCAGCTCAGCCTACCAGTGTCCACATTTGCAGCCCCCTTCCAACTGGGAGCAATCCTGTCCTTGCGTGGGCCTCTGGCTCTCTGCCCTGGCCCGTATGCTGCTCCCTCCGGGAAGGTAGCTGATTGAGACGGGCTGTTGGGGACAGGGAGGCAGGGCAGGGAGGTGCAGGGAAGCCAGCACAGCAGGGGCCTGCAACACCATCATCCTGATGAAGGTCTGGGCCTCAGCCCACCCATTCCCTTGGTTCTTGCCATCCCTCCTGCCTGTCCTGGGCCCAAGCCCAGAGCTGGCTTGCTGGGCCACACTGCAGTCATGCTGTTTTTGAATTCTCTCTCTGTTTTGTTCTCTGTTCTGTGCTGTTGTGTCTCCCCGTGTCTGGTCCCCAGGATCCGGCGCTAAGAAACAGGGCGAGGACTTAGCGGATAATGACGGGGATGAAGATGAAGGTATTTGGGGGCTGCAGGGCGTGGCGGCTGGTGCATGGCACAGAGCCCCTCCCCCTCTCGATGGGGAGAAGCCCCGTCTGTCTGTCTGTCCGTCCGTTGGTGTGTTTCTGTTCCTATACGAGGCTGTTGGGCTGTTCATCCATCTTTGGCCTGGTTGGCTACTGGGCGTACCAGGGTGATGGACACAGCTGGCAGGAGCAGGAGACCACGAGCAGAGCCAGGGGGCAGGCCTCCTCCTCGCCCCAGTCCCTTACTCCCATCCTCTGCCCTCCAGTAGCAGCGGGCACTGACAGAGACAGCTTCCTCCCTCGTCTTCTGTGGTTCACGGGCACCTGCCCCTACTGATCAGCAGGGAGAATGGAGAGAAGGCAGAGCAGAGGAAAGGCTGGGAGAGGCATGAAGGGAACTGGATGATGAGGACATACCTGTGTTTCACTGGCAGAGGAGACACTTGTGTTTTGCGGGGAGACTGGCTCCTGGGAGAGGGGCCCGGCAGGATATTGAACGAAGGAGTGAGGCAGTGACAACCCAAGCGGCTGGAGATTAGCACCACTTAGAACCTCCCCAGCCCCCTCCCAGAAAGAGAGACCTGTCCTCGGGGTCAGGGGCCACAATAGGCTCAGGACAGGGCCAGAAATGCTGTGGGCTAAAATGCTGAGGCCAGAACGCCACAGCCCAGTCCATAGATGGTATAAGATCCTTGTGTGATGCTTGAACCAGTCTTCCTTCCTCCTTGGGGAAACAGGTTGTGTTTGCTTGGCAACAGAAAGCACTCCCTTTTACCTCCTTGCCCTGGCCCTGGCCCTGCCCCTCCACCCCTGGAGGTGCCAAACAGCTCAGGGGGGCCCCCTCTCCCCGCTACCCACCCCTTGCTGGTGGCTGGTAGGGCTGTGCTGGTGAGGCAGAGTGGTGGTCCAGCTCACACACTGAGAGGCTGCAGGTAGAGGTGGTCAGGCCGGGAGCCTTCTCTTGACTGCCCAGCTCCAACGCCACTGTACTGCCTGGGCTTGGGAGCAGCCGCTTGGAGGTCTCTCAGTGAATGGCCTTTGGGAAGGCTCCATCTTCATCTTAATGCTGACTGGGGTGGGGGTGGGGGATGGCAAGGCAGGGGTCTCTCTCATTCTTAGTTCGGCCTCCTCCTCTCCTCTTCCCCATCCCCAGTGCTTCCAGTTAAGTCTGCCTGATGCCCAGGGAGAATGGGGTAACTGGGCACATGGCTGAGAAACCATGTTACTTAAGGTCCCCCACACCCCATCTCTGCCATTCACTCCCTTTTACCCACAACCTTCCTTGTTCTCTCCCTGTGCCACCCCTTACTCCTACCCCTCTTGTCTCTGTCTGCACTGGGGGGGCCAGCTGCTGCCAGTGGCCGTATTTCCATGTAACTGGTCTAGTCTTGGGGGTTTCAGGGCTCCCCAGCCCCTGCTCTCTGAAGCCATGTCAGGTCCCAGGACTCCTGGGTGCCCCGGGGCAGGGACTCACTTGATCCAGCTAAGGAGACCAGGCCTTCCTCTTCCTCCCGCTCCCTGCCCAACAGGTGTGGCTGACTGCCTTCAGCTGGGAGGCTGAAACCAGTCTTTAAAAACAGCGCTGAAGTCCTCTGGCCAAGTCTCTGGCCCACACTTGAGTCCAGGCTGAGCAGCCCCATGAGTCCTGCCCTCAGAGCTGGTGGTGGTGTCCTGGCACCTGGGATAGCTTTGCTGCCCACAACCTGTCCCCCGCCCCGGCCAGGGCTGGTGGGGGTGGGGGAGGAAGGGCATCCTACCCAGCCTGTGTCTCACCCCTTCTCCTTGCAGACATCCGGGACAGTGGTGCTAAGCCCGTCATGGTCTACATCCATGGAGGCTCTTACATGGAAGGGACGGGCAACATGATTGATGGCAGTGTCCTGGCCAGTTACGGCAACGTCATCGTCATCACCCTCAACTATCGGGTTGGGGTACTAGGTATGGTTCCCTACTAGGTGCCTAGAAAGAAGACTGAGTCCTTATGGAAGGAGGAAAGAATGCTGGGGATTTAATGCTGGCCTTGGTTCTCAGCGGATGCCAATGACCGTAGTCAAATGCCATTTGTTATCACACAGTCCCTACCCAAGTGCTGGGAGCTTCCCCGTGTCCCCAGGCCCTTTCCTGGAATGTTTAGCTGCCACTGGAAACTCAGTTCAACCTCCACACCTTCTGTTAAGTTTCAAGCCAAGTCACTGCTTTCAGATTTTCGCTTAGCTGAGTTTCGCAGGGTCCATTAATTTTCTAGTGTCATTCCCCTATCACTACCCTCCCAGGCCCACATCCCTAAAAACCCCACACATACACAGATACTCCTTCTAACCTGTCACATATCCATATGCTCACATACCCTCACATGGCCACACATCCATGCTGCCCATGCATATGATTATTTCTCACCCCACAAATACACACATATACCCATACACATATAGAACCCCCCAAAATCCACATCTACAAACTGCCTCTCACATACGCACATTCCCCACCACTCCATAAACACTCCACACAGTTTTCCCCACACACATATCCACATACTATATACCTCTGTACACTCAACATCTGTACCCCATATGTACACAGATTTCTCTCACTGCCCCCATTCCCATATATCTTGCCCCTCTACATCTCTATAGCCACGGCTACACCCATACACATTACACATACCCACATTCACACTTTCTTCTACCCCCATGTGTACACTCCACACAAAGACCCATACGTGTAGATCTTAAATGTACATAAATATTCCTTCCATGCATGCACACACATAACCATATCCCCCTGCACACCTCACTTCCTCATTCACTCCAACACCCACATACACACATATGTCCCTCACCTTCCCCATGTAAACACAAGCCAATATTCCCCCACCCTATGCATATGTATCCATATTCGCATGTCCACATCTCCCCACCCAATACATACACAAATACTACACACACACCCCTCATATCCCTGCTTCCATGTCTACAATATGTGTCCCATGCACCACACTTACATATCTCTCCACCATATGCACATACCCATGGACCTCCTACACGTATACCCACAATCCCACATATATGTGCACACATGGACACTCCTCCCAATCAGAGCTTGCATATATACATGCAGAATGCATATGTACATAGCCCCCCAGCCAACAAACACGTACACACCCATATATCCCTGCTTGACCTCCAGATCCATCCATGCACATACCCCCACATTTGTACATACCCCACACTTACCCCATATATATATACACATATACAAATTTCCACTACTCTCTCTGTGCCTATATCCCCATATCCTCCCACCTCATTACACAAATGCACTCCCACACATACATGCTTACTTCTCAAATGCTTCATCATATATACCTAGCTGCCCTTCCCTACACATCCTCTCTCATCTGCCCACTTATTTTTGTGATGTAGGCTGCCGCTCTGTGTTGTCTCTTCCTGGATGACTAGGACTGCCTATCTGTGGCCAGGGTCCTGAGGTAAACAAGTACCTCAGAGAGGGTGACTCAACATACAGGGTCTTGCTCCCTCTCAGACACTCACCCAGGCCTCCAAGGGCACATGCAGCCATATGGCCCCGTAAGGACATGAAGAAGATAATTTGTCCAAAGAGCTTGTGTCTTCTAAGTTCCAGTGGGTGGGGAGAGGGTGGCTATGCCATGCATCAGGGCTGGAGGCCTAGATGCTGGACCAGCAGCCATTTGGCCACTTGGCTGACAGGACCTTATTTTAATTTGCTTTTGAGTGTATTGTTTTTGCCAACTCTAATTCCAAAGACCCTGGTACTGCATGTCACTTCTGGTGCCATTTATGAACACAGAAAGGCAATCTTTTCTTGACTTACCGTTATTACTCGGTGGGCCAGCAAGACATGTCTTGGGGGTTCAGGCTGGAGAAATGATATTCCGTGAAAACAGCAGAGCCCATGTCCCTTCAATGGCATCTGGATCTCAGGGATGAAGTGTGCAAGACATCTGGTGGGCTTGGGTCTCATGGTTTGGCCGCTCCTCCTCTATCTTTCCAAGTTGCCCCAGACCTCCCAGTGAGGCTCTCTTGAGGGTTCTGTCCTGTTGAGGAAGTGGACCTGAGTTTCTGACAGTGAAGGGGAGGTGAAGGGGGCCTTAAATCCATAAGCTAGCTGCACAGTTCCTGGAGAGTCAGGAATATCCACAAGTAAGCTCACACAGACACCCAGCCACACATACACAGTAGTTGAAGGCCAGAAGGAATTTTGCGACCTTATTTTGTTAGTGAGAGTGACATGGCTGCTTTAAAAAATGAGACATACCAAGCTCCATTCTGTTGGTTTTATTGGAAAGCACTAGAGAGTACTAAGAATGCACTTTGGTTTTCAATGATTGGACCAGCTAGGGATGCAGGAAAAGAAAGAGTGGAGGGGGGGGGGGAGAGGGGAGAAAGTGAGAAGAGAAGAGGAGATGGGATGGAGAGAGTCAGGATGAGAAGCATCACTGTGAGAGCTGTGGGTTCCGTAGAGGCTCTTGCCAGGGAGTGCTCACTATGGCATCCTGGTTTGCTGAGTACTTGATAACCTTCCACTTCTCTAATCTTTAAGTTTCTCCATCAGAAGTTTCTGACCTTTGGGAGAGTCTTGGACCCCTTTGAGATTCTAATAAAAGCTATGGACGCTCCCCCAGTAAAATGGACACACACACTCAAGAAGTTATAGAAATGGTTCCGTGGTCACCACCAAAACTCATTCAGGGAGCTCAGGTTAGGAACTGCCCCTATCCCCCTCCTTTTATGGCCTCCTCTCATTTGGATAACCAGCACAGCACATCTAGGAGCAGGAATATTATTATTTGGGCCTCAGGTGTTAATGATCGACATATTGCCCAAACCTCAGAAGGAGTCATAACCTGAGATTTGGTCAGAAGTTCCCCCACCACTTCCTATGTCTCCTTCACTGCCTGCTCTACAACACAAATGTAACCAATAAGCCGCTGATTGGATTCTGGGTCCATGCAAGATGTTTTTGTCTCTTGGTGCCAGATGTAGAACATGTCTGTCCCTGACACTTGGGGCTTTTGCCGTGTTGCTGACACTTTGTTGTTTTGTGTCTTCAAGCATCCCAGATCAGGTGGCCAGTTTGGGGCCCCAGTTGCATGCACATTCACCCTCCCTTCAGCTTCTCTGGAAGCACTGAGCCCAGAAAGATGATCTACTCTGAGGTGCTTCTTTGGACATCTTGGGTGATTCATTTATTTGGAGAATGTCACAGGCCAGTCCATGGATCCCATCTTATTATTTGAGGAGCATCCCCCCAAAACACACTGAGCTGGAGACCATCCAAAGAAAGGGACCACAGCAGGATCCCAGATGTAGATATCCCTGGGGCTGAGGAAGTAGGGGTTTGCCAGATTTTTATTCTGGGTTCCAGAATCTAATCCTACGTCTTTGCTCTGGTACCCTTCAGACAAACCAAAAACCTGGTAAATGTTAAGCCTTGAGTGAGAGATCTGTGGTTTGGGGACAGTGTGCCAAACTCCCTCGTCTTCTGTCGATGGGCACCTTATGTAGATGGCAGTATAGACCTGGGTCCAGGGAGACTGTCTCAGATTTCTTCTGACAGTTTACGGAGTTAGGCAGTTCAGCTCTCAGTGTCATGTGGTTTCTGTGGATGGCTGAGTTACTGGGGAACTAGCAGCAAGACTGCTCTACTGCACTGCCAGGTTTCTGTGTGCTCA
This sequence comes from Vulpes lagopus, assembly GCF_018345385.1. Classification (NCBI taxonomy): domain Eukaryota; kingdom Metazoa; phylum Chordata; class Mammalia; order Carnivora; family Canidae; genus Vulpes; species Vulpes lagopus. The sequence goes on from NC_054848.1 coordinate 55,085,731, forward strand.
CGGTCGGTCACATTTGCTGGATCATGTGCCCGAGCCTGTTGAATATGGCACTTCACACAGGACTCTTGTAGTAGGGGATGGTTGACAGGGCATCATCTGCATGCTTCAGCGCCTCTTATCCCAAGATCAGTGGGAGCTCGGGGAGCTACAAGTGACAGTTGACTCCTCCAACCAGCCCTTTCAGGCCTTTGCTCCTGACCAGGGGAATCCAGACACATTGGAGAAATCTCCCCTACTACATCTGGGCACAGGCTCCTCCCACTGATGGGACAGACGCACTGATACATTTCCCCTGCTGCTACCTTGGCTCGAGGCTGAAGCCCGGGCCACTCTGGCTTCCATAAGAGAAAAGGGAAAGAAAATATGGAGGAGGGAGAAAGGAAGAGAGAGGGGACAGGAGGGCTGGGGGAAGCACATAGTGGTTTTTGCCGGAGGGTCTCGGGCTTGGACAGCTGGGTTGGATCCTGGTCAGCAGACTTTTGAAGACTTGCAGCAGCGGCTTCAATGTGTGAATGGGCCCGGCAAAGGAGAAGCTCGTTCCCTTGTCTGGAGGAACAGGGGCTCCTCCGTTCATCCTCATTCAGGCTTTCTCTAATTCCTTCACATTTCCTCGCCTAAAGAGGGCTTGTGATTGAGTCTTGAGAGGAATAACTAAGTACTTTACATACTTAACTGCACCAAATGTAAATTAATAACACCCTTCAAGAGGGTGAAACCCTTTTCTTTCACGGAAGCTAGAAGCAGGAGGACCTGAGAAAGACAGGGATGAGGTCTTGGGCCTGCTGGAGTCTGTTGGAATCCAGCCTCTGCCCATGGGCTGCCAGGACTGCCTGAGAGCTCTCCGTGAGCTCAGGGCGCCCAGACATGGCCTTGCAAAAACTTGATCCCAGGTGCTGTGAGCGAGCTCGTAAACATGGAGTCAAAATAGACTGATCTAGGTGTGGGTTTCCAAGGTGCAGGAGCGCCATGACTCCCACCTGGAAAGGACCCTTCCAAAAGCCTAGGGCAGGACAAGATAGAGCCCTTCCATGGAGCCTAGAGATCAAGGACGAGAGATGAAACGAGGCAGTGTGATCAGTCTGAAATGGAAGCAGGGTGTGTGTGTGGTGGGGGAGGAATATAGGACATCTCTGTGGGATAGCCAGCAGGTGGGTGGGAAGGTAGTCTCCATGGTAGCAAGTCTCCACAGCAGCAAATCCCAGCAGGTGGGCGGGAAGGTAGTCTCCATGGTGACATGTCTCCTCAGCAGCAAATCCCAGTGGGTGGGCGGGCAGACCTGTTTCTCTGGTAACACACTGCACTGACTTCCCCATTTCTCCACCAGATGAAAAAGATGGTCTAACCCAGTGGTTTTCTAACTTTAGCAAGCACCACATCACCTGAAGAGCTTGTTACACACACAGATTGCGGGCCCTCCTCCCCAGAGTTTCTGATTCATTAGGTCTTGGAGGAAGGGAAATGAGAACCGGCCCTGAGAATGAGAGGTAGGGGCCACTCGAGGTCCTGGAATGAGGTGTAGATGGGCTCATTTGCAGGAGAAGGGCAAGCAGAGCCTAGGGATTGTTGCCTCTTGGGATACTCACTTCCCTCAGAGAGAGGAGGAAAGGGAGAGAGAAGTAATTATAGACTTAGAGAGTGCGGTGCATATTAGAGATGCTTATGTTCATTTTACCCTGACTACAACCCTTTGAAGTATTTTTATATTCATTTTACAGAAGAGGAAACTATGGCCCAGATATTTTAAATAACTGTCCCAAGGCTATGTGACTAGTAAGAGGTAGAGTCAGGACTCGAACCAAGGACCATCTGACTCCAGAATCCCTGCCCATTTCACTCTGTCTTGCCAGGGGCTAGGGTAATGTCCCAGATAGCACATCAGGGGCCTGGCCATTTGCAGTTCCTGCAGCTTAAGTCTCCTAGCTGGAGGGTCCCCCTTGAATAGTCTGGAGACCCCTTCCTCCAAACTGGAGAATGGGTGGGTGGCAAAGAATTGATCCTTCCTATATTGATGGTGCTGGAGCTTGCAGAAAGGAGCTATGGTACAGGGTAGCCAGGTGGAAAGAACCACACTGCATGCCCATCCTCTGTCCTCATGCCCTCCGCCCCCACCCCCGCCACCATCCCCAGTCTCCTGCCTGCCGTTATAACCCAAATCCCCCATCCCTCTACCTTCACTGTCCTCATGCCCTTTGTTGAATCCAGGTTTCCTGAGCACTGGTGATCAGGCTGCCAAGGGCAACTATGGGCTCCTTGACCAAATCCAGGCCCTCCGCTGGGTGAGCGAGAACATTGCCTTCTTTGGTGGTGATCCCCGCCGTATCACTGTCTTTGGCTCAGGCATCGGTGCATCCTGTGTTAGCCTCCTCACTCTGTCGCATCACTCAGAGGGTGAGTAGCATTTGGGGCAAAACGTGAGCTAGCAAAGTGTCAGCTGCCCACCCTGAGCCTCAGGTCCCCCATATCCCCACCCCAAGCTCCAGAGTGTCCAGGGGAACCAGCTAGCCCACTTCTAACAGCTTGGCATCCCTTCGGGGAGAAGTGGAATGGGAATGTTCCCCTAGGAGAAGAAGTAATTCTCCCCTTGTGAGAGAGGGAAAAAGAGAATCCCGTTTATATCTTGAGAAAGCAAGATGCTCCTTCTGTCATGATGGAAGTTGGATTTGGTTGAGTGGGAGTAGAATGTGTCTCTTAAGGGACAGTGGAGGGTTTTTGGGGGCAGGGCAACTCTTTCAGTTTGGGAAGGACATGTGACTTCAGGGTAGAGATCTAGGGTGGGAATTAGTTTTTAGGTGTAAGAAACACTCATTCTTTGCCTTTCTCTCTGAAGAACAAGTCTGTACAGGAAGGAAACTGTCCTTAAGTGGGGAGATGGGTCTGAACAGTGAGGATCACTAACCTGTGGGGTGGGCTTTTTTCTGAGGGGCAGCCATCTGGTAGCCCACACCAGACTTCCTCCCTATACAACCCCTAAGGGAAGACTCTCATTTTTAGCCCAGACAAAAGCCTCTCTCCTTGCCATGGGTCCCTCTGCCAGTGACTCTTCAAGGGAGCTGAACAGGCCCCTTTTTTGGCACAGCAGGCAAAGTTCTCTTCACCTCTGGGCTCTAGAGCACATTCTGTCTCTGAGAGACATAGATGAGCTTCTCACAAAGAGATCTTCCTGTAATAGGTGCCCTTCTCCGAAGTAAGGAAATCTGTGAGAGAGGACAAGGTAGTTTTGCTGGAATCAACCCTGTGAGTGATATTCTCACAGGAAGACTTCCAGTCCCTCTTTGAAGAAGGCCCGTCTCTCTGAGAGAGACAAATCACCCCTATCTGACCTAGACATTCTGCCTCTGTCCCTCCAGGGACTACCCTAGTGAGGGAAGACCAGGGTGAAATCTGCATCACACTTTAGAATGTGTTTCTAGGTGACAGGAATACTTTTCTCCACAAAGGAGGGTGAGGTGACCGTCTGTGAGGGCGCCCCTGTCTGAAAAGAGGAATAGCACCTCCTCTGGTAGAGAACTATTTCCTTGAGAGGAGAAGGCCTTTTTTGGAGTGCTGCCATATTCTGTCTCCTGAGGGGCCTGGCTGCTGTAAAAAGTTGTTCCCTCTGTCTTTCTGCAATTGATTCATGGAGAATAATTTTTTGAAAAGTAAGGCTTTCTCTTAAGTAGTAATCTATATTTCTCTCCCTCTTTTTCTACCCTTGCAAACTGCCTTCCTTTTAGAGGAAAGGAATTGTATACTTGAGGGCCAGATTATCCCTTACTTGGGAATGTTGGGGCCAGGGAGAGCATGATACCATTTTTTCCCCCTCAGGGGAGGTAAGGAAGAAGAATAATCCACTTTTTGAGTTTGGGGGACTGGCTCCCTCTTGGCTTGGGAAAAAACTGGATCTGAGGCATCAGTAGTTTCTGGAAAAGGAAAGTCTCTATAGAGACTACACCCTGGAAGAGCACATTCCCCGAAGACTTTGAGATCCCAAGGCCTTTGCCCTCAGGAATCTTTCCCCCAAACTCCCAGAATGTGAGGCTCTCTCCTGCCTGCATTTCTCATCTCTCATGAAAAAGACCCCTTTGTGGTAGAAGCGCCAGCTCCCTGGTGGTATGCTGGCACAGAGCTGGGCCCAGCTGGGCAGGAAGCAAGAAGGGAAGACAAGGAGAGATAAAGAGAGAGAGCAGAAGGAAGCTGATGTCTGGGATCCAAGGGGTTAATTCTTTCTGGTACTTCCTTAACCCCCAAGTTACCAACCATCATCCCAGAACAAGGAAGCAAGAAACAGGCAGGGGATAAGTCAGTGCAGGGGCCCAGCAACCCCTCCTCTGGTCCTGATCCATCATCCCAGATAAAAGGTTTCTTCTTCCTTCATAGCTCCTTTCACCCATAGGGCAGCCTCAGTGACAAAGGAATGAGGAGGAAGTATTTGATTTGCCCCTCAGAGACAGGTAAGAGAGGCCTAGGCTGTGGGTGACATGATGGATCTGATCCGGGGATGCCTATCTTCTGTAGGGCTTTTCCAGAGGGCCATCATCCAAAGTGGTTCTGCTCTGTCCAGCTGGGCTGTGAACTACCAACCAGTGAAGTATACCAGCCTGCTGGCAGATAAGGTAGGCTGTAACGTGCTAGATACAGTGGACATGGTGGACTGTCTTCGTCAAAAGAGTGCCAAGGAGCTAGTAGAGCAGGACATCCAGCCAGCCCGCTACCATGTGGCCTTTGGCCCTGTGATCGATGGGGACGTCATTCCTGATGACCCCGAGATTCTCATGGAGCAGGGCGAGTTCCTCAACTATGACATTATGCTAGGGGTCAACCAGGGCGAGGGACTCAAGTTCGTGGAAGGGGTGGTTGACCCTGAGGATGGCGTCTCTGGCACTGACTTTGACTACTCAGTCTCCAACTTTGTGGACAATCTATATGGCTATCCTGAGGGTAAGGACACCCTGCGGGAGACCATCAAGTTCATGTACACAGACTGGGCAGACCGTGACAATCCGGAGACCCGCCGCAAAACGCTGGTGGCACTCTTCACTGACCACCAGTGGGTGGAGCCCTCGGTGGTGACCGCTGATCTGCACGCCCGCTATGGCTCACCCACCTACTTCTATGCCTTCTACCATCACTGCCAGAGCCTCATGAAGCCTGCTTGGTCAGATGCAGCTCATGGGGACGAAGTACCCTATGTTTTTGGTGTCCCTATGGTAGGCCCCACTGACCTCTTCCCCTGCAATTTCTCCAAGAATGACGTTATGCTCAGTGCTGTCGTCATGACCTACTGGACCAACTTTGCCAAGACCGGGTAAGGAGAAAGTGGGGGTTGTGCTTCTTTGGGACCCCAGCATGTCCTCTCTTCTGTTCCCCTCTCTAAACATCTTCTGTCATCTTTTTAAGAGATATTCCCCAAATCCTGCCTGGTAACCTCCTCACCCCCTTCCTATTTCCTCCTTTTGAGTCTTTCGTGCCATTTCTTCCCTCAAAAATTTTGTGGAGGCTCAGAACTAGCTAGCATTAGGACCAAGCAGCCCTGGGAGTTACTGGCAAAACTATAGGATTCAAAGTTAGATGGTCAGAGGCCGAGTGAAATGGAAATAAAGTACATTCATAAAGAGCCTTTCAAGGGTTCTTGGAAAAATTGGGCTGAAAAGTTTGATGGATGCTTGGTAGCATGTGAGAAGAAAAAGCATCTATAGCATGACCTTACAGGTTGGGCACAGGGAAGGATGAGACCATTTCCATGATGCCATAGCAACAGGCAAAGCGGAGGGGCATGGACAGAGGAAAGGGCCCTGAATAATGATGGAAATGTGGGAATTTATGGGCTGGGGAAGAGGTTTAGAAGTGGGTGTGAGAGGAAGAATTCTGGGCCTTTTGCTCATCCAGGTAGAGTGGTGACCCCAGATTTCCATGTGGTATTTCAGGGATCCCAACAAGCCGGTCCCCCAGGATACCAAGTTCATTCACACCAAGGCCAACCGCTTTGAGGAAGTGGCCTGGTCCAAATACAATCCACGAGACCAGCTCTACCTTCACATCGGGCTGAAACCAAGGGTCCGCGATCATTACCGGGCCACTAAGGTGGCCTTCTGGAAACATCTGGTGCCCCACCTATACAACCTGCATGACATGTTCCACTATACATCCACAACCACCAAAGTGCCGCCCCCGGATACCACCCACAGCTCCCACATCACCCGCAGGCCCAACGGCAAGACCTGGAGCACCAAGCGGCCAGCCATCTCCCCTGCCTACAGCAATGAGAATGCCCAAGGGTCCTGGAATGGGGACCAGGATGCAGGGCCACTCCTGGTGGAGAACCCTCGTGACTACTCCACTGAATTAAGTGTCACCATCGCTGTGGGGGCCTCCCTTCTGTTCCTGAACGTTCTGGCCTTTGCTGCCCTCTACTACCGCAAGGACAAACGGCGTCAGGAGCCCCTGCGGCAGCCTAGCCCTCAGAGGGGAGCCGGGGCCCCTGAATTGGGAGCTGCTCCTGAGGAGGAGCTGGCAGCATTACAGCTGGGCCCCACCCACCATGAATGTGAGGCTGCCCCCCCCCATGACACACTGCGCCTCACTGCACTGCCTGACTACACGCTGACCCTGCGTCGCTCCCCTGATGACATCCCACTCATGACACCCAACACCATCACTATGATTCCCAACTCCTTAGTGGGGCTGCAGACATTGCACCCCTATAACACCTTTGCCACAGGGTTCAATAGTACTGGGCTGCCCCACTCACACTCCACCACCCGGGTATAGCTCCAGCCCAGAGCACAGCCTATCTCCCGGCTCCTTCCCTCCCACACCCACGGACACATATGCACACACAGACACACACACACAGAGACACGTACGGACATATATGTATACGCACGCACCCACACCCGACAGCAGACCCACCTGCACAAACGTAGACAGATGTGGACATGCACCCTCATGTACAAAAACACAAATAAGGAAGTAAACCTGAACAAACCCTTCAAATAGGGACGCAGATGAGTCTTTGGGAAACCGAGGACCTGTGGAACACAGCAGCTGAAGCCAGCTCCTTGAGCCTGATCACAGACACTTCTGGGGGCCTGAAAGCACCAGCTGGACACCCCCTTGGTGCTCGCCTTCCGCCTCTCTTGGAACTGCACCACCGACCAACTCCAGACTTGGGAGCTTTAAAGAGCAGAGTAGCTCTTTCTCCCCCAGACTTGGTCTTTTTTCTGGGTCTTGTTTTTGTTGATTTTAAAAATAATTTTGGAACAAATGCCTCTCCAACCCATGAGCGCAAAGAGGCTCCAGAAGGGAGGCTCCAGGCCTATGTGTGTCTGGGTGTGGAACCCCCAGTGCTCACACAATCCAGTCAAGGAACATGACCCCTGCCCCCCGGAAAGAAATGGATTCAAGCAAGACCATGGGGTAGAAGGAGGAAGGGGCTACTGCTGGATGGGATTGGAGGGCCATAGGGGAGAACTCTCCAGCCATCTCTGTGTCCCTGGGGAGGGCTGCAAAGACTGCAGGGTGACCTGCTTTCCCCAAAGGCCAGGAGTACTGGCCTGGCTAGACCAGGAGGCCCTATATTTGGTGAATGAGGTTCTGGTGGAGACCATGTCATTACTGGGCCCCTGGGTGTAATCAGGGTTCTGCCTCTACCCTTGGGGTCATGGTATCAGAAATTTGCCCCATTTTCTTTACAGAGTCTCTTTTGTGTCTGTCATTTCTCTTTCAAAAAGGCAGTGTTTTTTGTTGTTGTTGGCTTTTTTTTTTTTTTTTTAAGAAAAGTTCTTAAAACACTAACGGAAACCCATGGAGTTTGTCCTTTGTAAAAATTTTAAACACAGTGTCTTGATATAAAAATAAAAAATCCAGTTAGCACTCCCAACCTGCCTCCCTTGCACAGGCCTTGCCCCAACAGACCTCCCAGCAGGGCGCCCCTGCCGGCTAGGAATTCAGCCTGCTTCTGCATCTTGTGCCTTTAAGCTGAGTCAAGCCCGGGCTATACCCTGCTGGGCCCCACACACAGGTCTGTCCAATCTTAAGCAGGTTGCTGTCCCCATAACCCTCTGCCCCACCCCCCAAAGCTCTGCTCTGGATTCCTGCGGCTCAAGCCTTCTCTCAGTACCCCGGGCCTCCTAATGAAATGGCAAAAAATAACACTTCCTCCTCCTCCTTGCCGCTTCAGCCTGTGCAGCCTCACACCACCGCTGTGGCCACCCGCAGCTGCCACTGTCACCATCAGCACCATCTTGCCCCCATCCTGGACTGGGGGCTGGGAGGAGGTGTGACCTCTAACAGGTTGAAATTCTTTCTCATATCTGAATCCAGTGTGGCATCAGATATGTGGACCCCCTGGCCTTGGGGGACTGACAGAGCAGGGGCCTCTTCCTCCCCAGGGATATTTGTTTCCTGTTCTGTGAATTACAATTGGAGAAGTCACTGGAGCCCTGGGAGGGATTTCTTTCCAGGATTGAGGTCAGTGGCTCCTCATCAACATAGGGGGTGCTGCTGATTCAGTGTGGCTCCACAGGGTTAGCATTACGGTAGTTTGCATTGTTCCCAGCGCTCGAAGGACCAAACCAGGAGTCTGCTCATCAAGTGTGACAGTTGGGCAGGGTTATTGCTGACACCTCAGAAACTAGGAATAGAATCCTTCAGAGTGACCCTGGCGAAGGGAGGAAGATGAACCAACACAACAGGATGATGTTCAGATGAGATGAGCACAAGATAGCACAAGGACCAAAACTGAGAACTAATAGACAATTAGGGTACATGGGAACAAGAGAGTTGCGCAGTGACTGACTTGACACGGTTTGGTTAAAAAAGAAAAAAAAAGAAGTAGGGGGAGGGTGACGGGGTGGGTCACAATTTGAATGAGTCCATAGTGTAGAACTGGTGTTCTCTCTTCCTCCTCCCTCCCTCCTCCTTCCCTCTCTCCCTAGCTCTCTCCCTGTCTTCTTTCCAAAACTAATGTGAACCCTAGCATATGATAACAAAAATATAGCATGCAGTTGCTGGGAAGTGATCTGAGTTTTCAAATTAGAAGTGACCTCAGGGGCATGTCGTCCAACCCACTTATTTTATAACTGGGGAAATGGGCCCAAGAAAGGCTGACACCACAGTTAGTGTTAGAAGCAGACCCAGGATTCCATCCAATCATATATGACCTTTCCCATGGTCCTTTTCTTTTTATTTTTTTAATATTTTATTTATTTATTTGAGAGAGAGAGAGAGAGCACGAGTGGGGGAGGTGCAGAAGGAAAGGGAAAAGCAGGCTCCTCACTGAGCAGGGAGGGATGTGGGGCTCCATACCAGGACCAGGGGATCATGACCTGAGCCGAACACAGACACTTAACCACTGAGCAACCCAGTTGCCCTGGTCCTTTTCTTTTTAAGCCTTTTAAAGCATTCATGGGTCTACCCTTGGCCAACACATTTTCAGCATACATGGAAAAGCTGGAGAGGGTCTGGAGCAGAGCAAAATCAATGTGCCAAAGGACCAGGTCTTTTTAAATTGTTATTATTTAGAAAGGAAGAAGCTGATGAGGTAACATTCAATCATTGTGTGCCAAGTGTGCTATATCATCCTCAAAAATGTACCTCTTAAGTAAGGGCAGAGCTGATGATCTAGTCTCCATTTCTTCCGAGAATGAGAGAGGGGGAAAGAGTAAATTAGACACAAGAAAAGACTTTACTACACACTCAGTAAGTCCTCAGTAATAGTTGCCAAGTTGAATAACTGACTACTCAGGAAAGCCCTGGTGTTCATCCTTCTGAAAGCAGAGCACTGGATTACATGAACTTTTCAGGTCAATTCAGAGTCTCTGTTGTTATGATCCTGTGATTGTTCCATCACAGATATTACCAAACTGGACCTCATCTTCTGGTGTGTGTGTGTGTGTGTGTGTGTGTGTGTGTGTGTGCCCCTGAATTAGGAGGCTCTCTGTGTGAAAAGGCTCTAGATATTCTAGAGTTCTCCTCTAAGAGCTCAAGGTTCTGCAGCAAACACAGGTCCAATCCTGTTTGGGCCCATCAATGGGAGATTACAGTTGGCCTTTCACACCTTTGGAAGGCCTAGGTGGAAGAGGTAGCCTGCAAGACAGGCAAAGTTTCAACCTAACTGATAGTCGGTCCTGTGACCAGCTAGCCTGAATATTCTCAGCCCCATTACTGACCACCAGCCCTGAGCCCCAGCTGCAAAGCCCAGCTCCTTGTTTGAAGAGATGTGGAAGCTATCCTTGTATTTTATTTCACATTGCAAAAATCATTCCTGCCTAGACTGGGTCCAGCCTGCATCCTTAGATTTATCTGGTTTCTATATTAGTCCTTTGGGGAGCTAGACACAGCTATCTTGGGATCTTGTGGTGTGTGTGAAGGGCCAGAGGTTGATCAATGTGGAAATCTCCATAGGAAGTGAGTATGATGATCAGGACTGGAGGCCAGGCCCTATGCTAGTTTATATCCTATGAGGGATAGAAGACAGCCCCTTTGGGGTGCATACTGTCAGGAATACAAGACTGAACTATGATAAAACGAACAAAGTGCAGAATCTAGCATGTGACTTCAATTGCATGGTAAAGGTTAAAGGAACTAGAGAAATCACAAGGAAGGCTACGGAGGGATTTGAATGTCCTGCTGGAAGAGTGGGCATTTCAAATTAGGAGACAAGCCTCAGGCCAAGCATGGAGACAAGAAGGTCTAGGTATGCTCCAGATGCAGCGAGGGCAGAGGGTTCAAGTTGAAGGGCAGAACATCAGATGCGAAAGCCAGGTGGTGGAGGTCTTCATACCAGCAGAAGACTTGGAGTGTTGCTGCATGTGATAGGACACCTTGCTTTTGTCTTTTGCTAATGGCTTGAGGGAGAGAAAACAGCCCCCTCCCAGCTTCTCTTTTGTTTCTTCTCTTCTGTAAGGAGAAGGGTTTTCAGAGTAGAAAGGACAAAGTGAGCACCACGGAGAGACTCCTAAAAGGGAGTTCAGGCGAAGAGAGCTTTCAGCTGCTCTTACCTGAGTAACTCTGTCTCAGAGTCTGGGTCGATAAACAGCCCAGGGCATTGCAAGGACTTGCAGCTCAAGTTTGAAAACCCCATGGAGAGCGGAGAAGATGCACACTGCAGCTTAGAGACTGGCAGACGTGACTCCACACTCTAAAAAATGGGAAGACATGAATCCCACAAGTTACAGATCAATACGTTTGATATTGATTGAGGGCAGGATTCTAGAACAAATGATTAAGAGGGTGGCTGGTGAGCACTTACAAAAGGAAGCGACACTCTCTCAGCCCCTATGTAGAGTCACGACAAACAAGTAACTCCCCGCTCAGCTCATTTCCTTTGCTAGGGTGTCTGGATGGATAGATGAGGAGAATGCTAGACCTATGATGTATCTGGAGTTCAACAGAACATCCTCTCATGATACTTGGGACACCATGGAGAAATGTGGGGTGGGTAAAGATAAACCTAGGCTGGTTATTAGCTTGTTGAACGACTGCATACCACAGGGTTCTGTTTTACTGTCATCAGATCAAACCTGAAAATTACATACAGCTGGGAGAGAGAGCCAAAAGGTGAGATGACAGAATCAGGTTTCACAGAGATGTCAAGAGGCTGGTGTAATGGACTCACTACAAGATAATACAAGTTCATAGGGACAAAGATAAGGTCATATATTTGAAGTCCCCCCAAAAATTTTTAAAGATTTTATTTATTTTTTCACGAGAGACACAGAGAAAGAGGCAGAAACATAGAGGGAGAAGCAGGCTCCCTGAGGAGAGCCTGATGCAGGACTCAATCCCAGGACCCCAGGATCACAACCTGAGCCAAAGGCAGATGCTCAACCCCTGAGCCCCCCACAGGTGCCCTGCCTTGAAGTCCCAAATTTAACATTGCAAATGTAGGATGTGAGAGATGCGCTTAAAGGAGTTTTGGGGTAAATGAAAGCTCATTGTGAGTATGGGTAAGAAGCATGGTTTGGTTGCTACAGAAAGTATTGTGACCTTGGGCTGTATTAGTAAGGGTATAATGTCCAGAATGAAGGAGGTGATCATCTTGTGCTACTCTGCACTGGTCAGACCATACTTGACATACTGTTCAGTGCAGGCATCACACTTCAAGGGAGATGTCAATGAAAGTATGTGCAGAGAAAAGGTGGTGAGAATAGTGTGGGAACTGTCAAATCCCAAGAGATGTGTCCATTGTCAGCAAATCATGACTGGAAGAGGAAGCTGCGGATTTGTCCTGTGTATGACTCCAAGGGCTCCGAGAGCTAATGGATAAAAGTGAGAGAAAAGCAGATTTTGGTTCGACATCAGAAAGGTGCTTTTTCCCCTCTTTTTTTAAAAATGAAAAAGCGACAATAAAAGTTTCAGCTTATGACGCCAGCCTTGTTGAAGTCCTTGTAGAATTTATTACCAACAATTTTAAAAACAGAGGAGAAAAAAGATTCTAAGCTCATTGCTTAGTCTAATATAGGCACACTGCTGTTTTTAGCAAGAACTTTTTAATGACTGGTAGTACTCTCTGGAATTGGAATGGGCTCTCCCAAAAGGTAGGCTGCTCCAGAGATAATCAAGCAGCCACTGGACAACCACTCCATATGGATGATGTAAAAGCAATGGAAGCATCTGATAAAGGTTCAAACCAGATGACCAGGGTTACTGAGATTTTATGATACTTGAGCTGGTAGGTCTCATGGTAAAGTATTCAGGAAAATATTTCTGGAGCCTAGATGCAGGGCAGGCTGGAGGAGGAGAGACTAGAAACAGAGATAAGAACAGGTTAAGAGGTACCTACTCTGAAAGCTAAGACTATTTTCACCTCCAGCAAACCCCCCATCTCAAAATTACAGTGTCAAAAGCAGCCTTAATGGTTGCCTAATTCCCCACCCTTATGATCTGATGCTTGATTCCTTTCTGTAACCTCCTTCCCAAATAGTTATCTTGCCTCTGCTTAAATACCTCCAGTGATGCGAAAATCTTGTTCTTTCAAAGATCATTGCACAATATTTGGGCATCTCAAACCATTATAACGTTCTTCCTTGGGGTGAGTCAAAACATCTTTTTCCATAACACTCACCCTTTTGCTCCTAATGGCACCCTCTTACAAAGCAAAATAAGGTGAATCCCTCTTCTATATTACAAACTTTCCAATATTTGAAAACTCGTTCCTGAACCACCACCATCATCCTGGTGATCGCTTCTCCAGGTTAAAGAGCTCCGGTAATTCATACATGGCGGTTTTAAATCCTCCCACCCTCCTGGTGTCTGTCTCTCATGGTGCATGCTCCAGGATGCTAATGCCCCTGGTCATGTGTGGTGTCTGAGACTGAAGACAATCTTCCACTGTGGTCTAATGAGCAGTGAAGAAAGCCCAACTGTGGGTTCCTGCGTCCTGGCCTCCAATGCATTAGCATTTGGGGCGGCTAGTGTCAAAAATAATGAGCTTACAGGCACCTCAAACTCCTGAAACCTTTTCACACTGATTGTTATTAAGTCATGTCTCTCCTACCTTGCACTGAAGCATTTGGTTGTGACAAACTGTGAAACATTACATTTCATTTTCCTGGTTCATTATGGCCTCCTGGGATCTTCCTGAATCCAGCTTCATGTCATTTACAAATTTGATCAGCACGCCATCAATGTCCCCATCCAAATTGTTAATTAAATTATCAGAGAGACCAGGGACCTCCCTCCAGGCTGACAAAGATCCATTAGTCACTGGCTGTGAATACACCTTACTGTCCTGTCTTCACCCCACATTTTCCACAAAGACATCTCACTCCAGCACATTCTTAAACAAAATAAGATCACATTCTGAAATCCTCTTTGGAAATGAGGGAGGAAGGAGAGAAGGGAGCAGAAATGAAACAGGAGGAGTCTGACCTTTAGATCTCCCATTTCCCAGTCCCCATGATGAGCCCCATGTCTTCAGTCTCCATGAAGCGATTTCCAGCCAACAGCTTGGCCACAGAAGGATGAGTACTGAATTTAGGGCCAGAAAACGTGCATTCAGGCCCTTCTCTGCCTCTTCCTAGCTGTATGACCTTGGAAAAGTTGTTTGGCTTCTCTGAGTCTGTTGGCTTATCTGCAAAATGGGGACAGTAACACCTACCTCACAGGGCCGTTGTGAGGATTAAATGGGAAAATGGATGTAAATATGCTTTGTAAACTGTAAGCACTATACGAATGTAAGACACTATTATTATTTATTGAGTGCCTACCGTGTTCGTCAGTACAGGATTTAAAAGGAAAAAAAAAAAAAAAGGATGCCAGGGTGGCTCAGCGGTTGAGTCTCTGCCTTCAGGTCAGGGCCTGATCCCAGGATCCGGAATCGAGTCCCACATCGGGCTCCTTGCAGGAAGCCTGCTTCTCCCTCTGCCTGTGTCTCTGCCCCTCTCTCTCTCTCTCTCTCTCTCTCTTATGAATATATTCATAAAATCTTTATCAAAAAAAAGAAAGACAATCTATAGCCCTTGCCTTTGGGTAGCTCACAATTTTGTAGGGGAGATATGTTCACAGAGATCTACAATATAAAGTATAAGAAAAAGGCAAACGGCACAAGTTGTTACAGCAATTTAGCAGAGCGGGAGGCCCCTTCAGACTGGAGGGAATCAAGGAAGGCTTCTTGGAGGTCTCTCTGCACCTCCATAAGTGGGATAGATTGGACAAACAGAAATGGCTGAGAGAGGACAGCTTTTTAGGTGGAGGAGCCTAGGAGTGGGAATTTATGGAGTGGGTCAGAGGTGCTGGAAGCAGTCCCATTTGCCTGCAAGAGGTGATGAGGCTGGTCCGGTCGGCCACATCGCAACTTGGAGACACATGGTCATTCCCAGCATACCCATGAAAGAGTATGTAGTCCTTCCGAACCGGGATCAGCAATGGGGCGGGGGGGGGGGGGGATGAGCATAGCCTTTGTAGTTCTCATGCCTGTAATTCTTTGCTAACCTCCTTGCAGAAAAGCAACTCTTCTACAGGATGGGGGCATCTGGAAAGATTCCAGGAAAGTCACCTTGTTTCTTACTGAGACATAGGTCTCCAGGAAGAGCAGAGACCAAGGCCACATATAAATCCTAGGGATCTTTACCTGGAAGTGGCTCTAGCTTAAGCTAGACTCGAGTGTTTTCACTGAGGCAGAGCTATCCACCATATCATAAAGGGTTCTTCCTCTTCAATCCGTGTGGGGAGCAGGGAAGGAGAGGAAGATAGTTCAAGGGCTCTCAAGGTCCATTTCCTGACTGTTTCTTCAGTTATGATTATAATTTGGTGCCACCTGGTGTCAGAAAAAGACTATAGCACAATGCTGTAGCAGTCTCCTTCCTAAGTTTAGGGCACCAGACTGCCTCCAGGCATCTAGGGATAGGGCTAGCTTCCTTCCCTTAGGGTAGAACATTTTCCTTAGGGTAGACACTGGTGGAGGGGGGTAGTTTGGGTGAGGGAAAAGAAGAGGGAGAAAGGGAAAGTGCCACCCCAGGCCTCATGGCTGTCTTTCCCTTTGCCTCCAAAGTTGCTCTTGTCCTCAGAGTACCCCTGGGGACATGTATTTTCCTTAGAATTATAGGACCGTATTTGCCAAGTCCCCACTCCTCCCACCCGCCGCCCACTCACACACACTCTCAAGATTGCTTGAATATCCTCAACAGATGATAGAAGCTCTCTTTGACACCTGAGCACAAGAAATTGTCACGTGTCCTTAGGGTGGCCAAGGAAGTCATGGTAAAAGGGTCTGGTTTCTCCACACGCTCAGGTTTAACTGTTGTTTCCTCCCAAGTGGGCTATACTGTTCTAGAATGACTGAGCCCAAGCTCCTCCAAAAGAAATCCACTCTGTGAAGCTACACTTAGGCTTTCTACAGCCCTTCTGAAAGATTAGGGGAAGGAGAACCAGGGCCTCAGACAACAGAATAAATGGTGGCAAACTTTCCCCATCAAACCCCATTCTTGAATACATTCAAAGCCATCAATAAAAGTGAAACCAAATTGGTCTGATGGTGCCTCACGATGGGGCAATGTTAGAGGGTAGATTGAGGAGGTGGCTTGAATTGGGGTGGCCCCAACTGGGCAAGGTCAAGACGGAACCAGTAAAAAAGCCAATCACTCCTATGCTGCTTCCATTTTCAGGCCCTCTTAGAGTCTGATTCTCTGCTGTGTGCTACCCTCTAGAGGCATTGCCTTTTCAGGCTCTTCTGAGTGCTAATGAATCCTGGGCTAGCTCTTAGTCTGGCCTTTGGATTGTGAGCAGGAGCGTGGAGATGGCCTAAGTGAAAAGGCAAGGAATCAGTCAGATTGAAAGGATTCCATTCTCAGATCCCTACTTTTATATGCCCTGCTTTTCCAGGGTCTCTACACTACAGGGCAACAAAAGTGGAAGCCCCCTCCCTAGATAGGTGAAGAAGTTAACATATCCCTCTTTATCCTGTAGTTTAGCTTCAACAGGCTTGCAATTTTTAAGTAAATTTTATCTGTTTATTCATGAGAGACACAGAGAGGCAGAGACATAGGCAGAGGGAGAAGCAGGCTCCCTGCGGGGAGCCTGATGCAGGACTCGATCCCAGGACCCCGAGATCACTACCTGAGCAAAAGCAGAGACTCAACCACTGAGGCACCCAATGACCCCAGGCTTGAATTTTTTTTTTAAGATTTATTTATTTATTTATTCATGATAGACACAGGGAGAGAGGCAGAAACACAGGCAGAGGGAGAAGCAGGCTCCATGCCGGGAGCCTGACGTGGGACTTGATCCCCGGTCTCCAGGATCACATCCTAGGGCTGAAGGCGGCACTAAACCGCTGTGCCACCCACAGATCCCCTAGGCTTGAAATTTTTAAAAAGTAACAGCTGCTAGGAGACTCAGCAAGAAGAATATGAACAAAAGAACATACAAGCAGGTGAATTTATGGGTAAATACACATTTCTTATCCAATCAAGTAAAGCCTAAATGTAGGTGAACTTCTCTGGTTCAATGCACAAGGCAATCTTTCAAAACAGGTGAGAAGTCAGAGGTTAGACCAAGCTGCTCAGTCTTTAGCCTAACATAGATCTGGTGAGATGGCAGACCCAGTGGGGAGCATCGGTGCTGCCTTCGGACTCTGCTGTCACCCTGGTCCCTGGGTTCCCTCACGATCTCCTGCTCCTAGAGAGAGGAGAGCCCTGGTGAAACTCCACCCCTCCACAGATTGTTTTGATGTTTTCGTTTAGGACATGTGTTCTGACAAATGAGTCTACTGGGGAGGGGGCAGGATTTTGATTTGAGACTGCTTCTGAAAATCCGGATCCCACAGAGGGCCGTTCCTATTATTCCCAGTTAGTATTTCCTTTAGTCCCGTCAGGTGGCCATGTGACCTTGATGGCAAACGCCATCTTTCCAAGAAGCCTGCCAGTGCCGAAACGCACTCCTCTGAAGGCCGCTCCGCTCGGTCTTTTCCGATTTCAAAGCCGTTAGACCGCCCACCGAGACCCTTCTTCCGGTCTGGGAGGCCCCGAAGGCTCTCAGGGCATTTGCGGAGCGGATGTGATTGACATCACGCCCGTCTAATGAATGCTCGGCTCCTTCCCAGCTTCGGTGACTAGTTCCGCTCTCTTGCCTCGCTTCTTTTTGATGACTCATCCCTCCGATGCTTCGCTCGGTTGCCTCATCCCCGCCCCGCTCTCTCTCCCTTGGCTCCTAGTTGGCCCCCACGCCCGGGGGCATGGTTTGGGTGAAGCCTGTCCGGTGTCTTTTTGCAGAGTACTTTAAAACATATAGGAGCGCAAAACGATTGCTGTGCAGGAAAGAGGAGGCTCGCTTCCTTATAAGGAGCTTAACCCATCGCTGTCCTTTTTTTTTTTTAATTTTTTTATTTATTTATGATAGTCACAGAGAGAGAGAGAGAGAGGCAGAGACACAGGCGGAGGGAGAAGCAGGCTCCACGCACCGGGAGCCCGACGTGGGATTCGATCCCGGGTCTCCAGGATCGCGCCCTGGGCCAAAGGCAGGCGCCAAACCGCTGCGCCACCCAGGGATCCCCCATCGCTGTCCTTTAAAGCTCTTCCCTTCACATGATGGAAGGGGAGGTGGTGAGGGAGAGACGCGAGCGGGGCTTCTGCCTCGGTTTCCCTTCAGTTCTAGACTTCCGGCAGCTCTGAGTTCCTAGCAAAGGTCAAGCTGCCCCGGCTCCAATGGCCGACCTCGCTGAGGCAGCGGTCCAAGAAGGCACAATTAGATGGGGAGTTTTCAGGCATTTCTGTGGGGTCTTGGGGCGTCTGTACTGGGCACCTATGGCAACTTTGCTGGAGACCACAGCCTTAGAGAGGAAATGGACCATGAGTCGTTAATGAGTGGGGAGAGGGAAGGGGGACTGAGACTGAAGAATCTGTCCCAGACCCAGTCCATTTAAATAGGTGAATGAATGGACTTTCACCTGGGCAAAGGGCCCTACTCATGCTTTGCCCACGCCCCTCTTCACAGCGTGCTTTCCTGGGTAAGGTCAAATGAAACCCGTAGATCGGGATCCCTGGGTGGCGCAGCGGTTTGGCGCCTGCCTTTGGCCCAGGGCGCGATCCTGGAGACCGGGGATCGAATCCCACGTCGGGCTCCCGGTGCGTGGAGCCTGCTTCTCCCTCTGCCTATGTCTCTGCCTCTCTCTCTGACTATCATAAATTAAAAAAAAAAAAAAAAGAAAGAAAGAAACCAGTAGATCTATATAGCAGGAAGTTAGCAAAGAACTGCCTAAATTTGTCCCCTTTCGGCGCTGGTAGGCTCAATTGCTCTTTCATGCTCACACAATCATCACCATTTCTCTGCTGTGGCTCTTATGCCACAGCTAGAGCCTGTGATTGAAAGCTTCCAGTTCTGCCTGGGATTTACACTGCCTTGTATGGGGCTTTGTGCATAGAGAGTGCACAACAACTTCCCGGGAGTCTGAGTATCATACTAAAGGCCAGAGACTTGGGGACCACCCAGTCTGCAAAATGCTCTGAGACTCAGGCATCTGTCGGGAGGGAGCTTTTGCACTTTGATATTGTGTCTTTAGGAGAAAAGAGTAGTTTGCCACTGGGGGAAACAAGGTGCTGAAAAATATGTAGGGCACCTTCCCTTTCTAATACCTCCCAGCCAGCCCCACGAGGTGCTGCTCTCCCTTTGGGGACCCCTTGGCTAAGTCCCATCCTCAGCTCATTTGCATTGTCCAAGCTTGCCCACTTTGGCCTCTGAGAGGAATGTAGCCAAAGAACAGAAAAGAAGAGATATGCTTTCTGCTCCTGCTGGGGTGAAAAGTAAGTGGATACACAAATCCTATCCCCTCCCCAGCTGCTGCTTCCGCCTTCTCTCCTTCATCATGAAACAATTCTCAAGCATTTCTCTGTTCGAGGCTCTGGCTGTTCTCATTAGTTTACATGCAGTCCTTGCCCTGACAATCAGAGGCAACAAGGGCTGATGCTGAAAATGCAGAAAGCACATACCCGTGGTGGAGGGAGAAGTGGCTAAGATTCAGTGTAATGTATAGCCCCGAGATGCCAGCGATGCATCTTGGGGTCAGTGCAACCAGGGTGGGGCGGGGGGGGGGTGTGTGGCAGCGGCTAAGGAATCAGGATAAATGCATGTAATTGCAGTGAAAAGTCCAAGTGGGCAATTGTGAGAGTTTTACAAGTCAGGTGGGGATGATTGAAGCTATTGGCTCTCAACTACAAAGGGTTCCTGGAGAAGGTGGAACTAAAGAAATAGGTGAGTGGCAGAACCAAATAGCCATAATATATTTACATCATGAGGTGGGAGTGGAATTAGCAGTTGGAGTAGACTTTGATCAGGAAACCTTAAGTAGCCAGTGATTGTTATTCTTTCTCCTCCTTCCCTCTCAACACATACCAGCTGAGTGCCAGCTCTGGTTGAGTGCCAGCTCTGTTCTAGATACTGGAAACATACAAATAATAATGATAGCAAATAGTTATTGAGTAATATGTGCCAAGTATTGTGTTAAGCCCATCACCCTATTTAAATGTCACGTTGATTGACCTGGGGCAACTGGATAGCACATTCCGTTAAAGGGTCCCACTCTTGGTTTTGGCTCAGGTCATGCTCTTGTGGTCAGTCGTGAGATGGAGCCCCACATTAGGCTCTGCGCTGAGTGCAAGTCTGCTTCAGATTCTCTCTCCCTCTCCTTCCTCTGCTCTATTTCTCTCTCACTCAAATAAATAAAATCTTTGAAAAAAAATCTCACATTGACCTTATAATGTAGCTATCATTATCATGCCCATTTTGCAGGTGAGCCAACTGTGCTTCAAGGAGATGAAGTGACTTGCCCCGAGATTACACAACTGGCTGTAAGTGGAAGAGGTGAGATTTGAATCTAGACAGTTAAAGTCTGGAGTCCATGAATTTAATCAGTTTGCTCTACCTAATCTTCTGGTTGGACAGTGATAAAAATGAGACTCCCTTGGTAGCAGGGGAAGCAAGAATGGAGATGGCCAAAACTTTGAGGGCAGACTGGGGGAAAGCAGAAGATCCCAGGAGCAGCAACAGAAACCCCAGCCAGCTGTTTCAACAGACAGAGCAAACATCTGGAATGCATCAGGCACTAGAAGGAAGCCCAGGCAGGCAGGTGGTTGGCAGCCAGTGAAAGAGGCTCTGCTATGTGGCCCAGGCTTCCAGAGCAGGATGCCAGATGTCAAAAGGTTTGGCAAGAGCTGGATAAAGCACTACTCTTGTGAAGACTAAGGTGTCACACAGGGCACCAAGGTAGGAATAAGAAGCTGGGGGCACCAGAGTGGGGGCTTAAGGCTGGGGCTTTTACGCAATAAACAGGGAAACAGTCCACTTATTAAAGCTAGGAATCAACTCCATTCATTCTCCTTCTCATCTATTCTTTCAACATTTTTGGCATCCTCACTATGTTGCAAGTGCTGTGCGAATCTCTGGGGTAAGACACGGTATGGTGAGGGGGCCAGTCCTTTAAAACATAGCAACAACACTGTGTGATTAGTTCCCTATTAGAGGCACAAGCAGACTGCGTGTGTGGTGGGGGGAGGAGACTGTCTTTTCTTGGGAGAATTCACCAAGGATATTAACTCTGAGCTGGATCTTTTTTTTTAAGATTGTATTTATTTATTAGAGATACACACACACACACACACACACACACACACACACACACACACACAGAGGCACAGGCACAGGCAGAGGGAGAAGCAGGCTCCATGCAGGGAGCCCGACGTGGGACTCGATCCCAAGTCTCCAGGATCACGCCCTGGGCTGAAGGCGGCGCTAAACCACTGAGCCACCAGGGCTGCCCTGAGCTGGATCTTTTTAAAAAAGATTTTATTTATTGATTTGAAAGAGAAAAAAAAGAGCAGAAGCAGGGGGAGCAGTAGAGGGAGAGGGGGAAGCAGGCTCCCCACCAAGCAGGGAGCCCAATGTGGGACTCAATCCCAGGACCTTGGGATCATGAGCTGAGCCAAAGGCAGATGCCCAACCAGCTGAGCCACACAGGTGTCCTCTGAGCTAGGTCTTTAAAGAAGAGGAGAAATTTTCCAGGCTCTGAGTGGTTTAGAGGATTTTAGACAGAAGGAATGACATAGGCCAAAGCATAAAGTTTTGAAAGTGTAGGCCACACTGAGGGAACAATAAGCAATTCATACTGGACAATGGGTGTATCATAGGAAGGAGTGGGAATATGTGTCTGAGGAAGACTCATGGCCACAATATGCAGGCTTTTGTGGGGGCTGCTGAAGATCCTGGACATTCTTCCACAGGTGAAGGAAAGCTTCCTATAGTCTATATGATGGCAAGTGACTGGACTGCACTGAGGATTTTTAGGAGGATTACATGGGAAATAGTGTCCAGATGCAGTAGGCGTAAGCAAATCACTCAAGAGGCTACTGCAATCTTGAAGGCAGGAGATGATGGGAGTGTGAACTAAGATATTGACAGAGAGGATCAGTTCAGGAAAATACTCCTGAGGAAGAGTTGACAAAATTCAGTGATTGATAACGCTGAGTGATGGGGAGAAAGAGCCATTGACAGCTCCAGAGATTTCTTGTTTGACAGCTGGGTCTATGGGAACATAATTCACATAGAGATTGGGAATTTAGGATGAGAAGCAGGTGTTATGGGAAGAGATAGGGAGCTCAGTTTAGGACAAATTGAGTTGGAAGTGCCCAGTGGTGTTCTGGTAAATGTTAACTAATCAGATATGGGTGGGTGGTGGAGGGAGACTTTATTTGATGATTCCTATGGTGTAAATATGCCCACACTGGCCAATTTCAGATTTACCAATGCGATGGCCACCCACTCACAAAAATCCTGAAAATTTAATAGTCTCAGAGAGCCCTGGAAAGGACTGTGCCATGTAGTCTGGGACACAGGCTTCTGATGGCATTGCTTAAATGATTTTGAGACCACACCGCTGAACTGAGTCCGGATTTTCAGAACTCTGGGTACCTGGTTGGGTCAGTTGGTGGAGCTGTGACTCTTAGTCTTAGGGTTGTAGGTTCAAGCCCCATATTGGGTGTAGAAATTACTTTTTTTTTAAGATTTATTTATTCATTCAGAGAGAGCGAAGAGAGAGGCAGAGACACAGGCAGAGGGAGAAGCAGGCTCCATGCAGGAAACCCGATGCGGGACCCGATCCTGGATCTCCAGGATCACACCCCGGGCTGCAGGCAGTGTTAAACCGCTGCATCACTGGGGCTGCCCTAGAAATTACTTTTTTTAAAAAAAATATTTTTCAGAACTCCAGTGGGTTCATAAAACTGCCAACCCAAGATCAAGCAGAGCAAGGATGAATTCCATGGGACTGAGTGAACTGATGAAGGATAATTATGGCTTTTGTTTGGAATATTGATGCTGGATTTAATAAACACTTTTTTCTGTCAAGTTATCTATACTTGTAACAACTAGTAAATTATTCTTTTGTAAACAGAAATGAAACATTTATCTTTTCTCCCAAACTAATCTCTCCAGAATTTGAAAACTTACTGAGTATTTTTATTTCTGTGGCAATATAATTATTTGCACAAGTTCAATAAGAATCTATCTTCTTTGTAATAGGGTATAATTGGAAACATTGCCTATATAACCAAAGCTTTGATCGGAATGTCATATTTAAGAATGATGTGCACAGAATCAGATATGACCAGTTTTAAGGAACAAGGTTGACTTTATGGAACCAATACCTGCAAAGCCCCCTTGAGAAAATTGCCTGGTACCTGACTTACAGGGTTCCCAGCCTTACAGATGAGTAAGGAGGGTCACTTCTGAGCAGGTTGTTTGTGTGTGTGGGGGGGAATCTCGAGAAGAGAGAAATTCACCCAAATCTATAGGTATTACAGGCGAAATCTGGTGGCAAGTTCTTGGCTTGGCTCCAGAAGGCTTTTGAAGGTCTAATGTGAGATTACTTATGAAAAGCTCCAGCAGGCGTGGTCGGTGGCTCAGTTGGTTTAGCATCTGACTCTGGATTTCGGCTCAGGTCATGATCACAAGGTCTTGAGATAGAGCCCTGTGTTGGGCTCTGCACTGTGCGAGGTGGAGCCTGCTTGATTCTCTCTCTCCCTCTCCCTTTGCTCCCCCCCCACACTACCCCATCTCAAAAAAAAAGTTTCAGTAAGGCAGACTTAAAAAAGGCCTATGTGGTCACTTACCACTCTTCCCACATTTATGTTAGTAATCAGGCCAAATTTAATGAGATCAGTCTTATTTTGTAAGCAAGAATCAAAAAGGTGGGGGTGACTAGAGAGAGAAATTTTATGTCTCAATCAAAAACCATAGCATGTCTTTGTGGCTTATTAGATGCTATTCCCATTCATTGTCTTTGAGCTATTTTTCAACTCTTGTTAAACTCGTTTTACTTACCACTTTGTTATCTATCTATAAATTGGACTGGGTCTTGTCATCCTACACATTATGTCAGTCCTTACCAATTCTTAATTCTTTTCATTTCCTTCAGTGTCTGGCTACAACTCTCCAACTTTGTATTTCCAATTTTTCTCCCTCTCTCCTGATTTGGTACCATGAATGCCCAGAACTTATTGGGACTGCAGGTTGTCTTGTAGCTGACCTTTCCCCCAGAATCCAAAGAAGCCCTGTATACTGAAGCTGGACAACTTGATATGAGTTCAAAAGAGTCATCACCACAGCAGATCATATATGGGCGATCTTTGTGCCTGCTGCTGTGTGGGCCCTGTAGGACACTCACTGGGATATGTGCATCTTCCGTGCTCTCCTCTCAGAAATAACCATGCAAACTTCAAACCAAAAAAAATATGTCAGATTGCCACTGTTGTCTTCATTCCACCATTGAAAGATGCTCTGAGCCCAGTATATAGACATTTTCTGACTAGCTCTAGGCTCAGGAACTGGATTTATAACCTTCTCTAACATTAATCTTTGTTTTACTTTTGGTTTCATGGAAGTTCGCATTACTGAGTGCCTGATGGCTCACACCATCCAACAAATACCTTCTACTACCAAGTCTCAAAAACTGGTCCTTAATGAACAAAAAGGTGATCAGATGATAAATGGACTTAAATCTTTAGAGGGAAGAAGAAGGTCTCTTCTTTCTTTGAACAGGAGGAGAAATTGATAAAGACCGTCCCCTTAACCACACTTTAGGTTCCTGTAAGTCGTTTTCACTAGGCCTCAACTGTGGCCCTCTCTGTCTTTGGCCTGCCCAGCCCAGTTTTAGCAGACTCCTGCTACGTCATCCTCCTACCTTTGATATCTGATCAAGTTCTCCAGTTCCTACATTTGATGTCTAAGTCTTTGGCCCGCCTCTAACAAGACTGTGAGGTAAATTTAGCAAGAATCCTCCATCCTTAACATCTCCTCTTGGTAACTTTCCATCCAATGACCCTCTCCTTCTTCTCCCTGGCTCTAAATCCCCATTTGTCTGTTTTTTGTTTGTTTGTTTGTTTGTTTGTTTGTTTGTTTTTTGTATTCAGAGTTAAGCCTGATCTCTCTCCCCTATCTTGAAAAAGTCTTCCTTATCTTTATGTGATGCAAAATTTGATAGAACTTCAAGGAGATGAAGCCACTAGTACAGCTGGAAACTTCAACACCCCTCTGTCAGAAGTGGACAGATCCATAGGTAGAAAATCAGTAAGAACATAGTTGAACTCACCAGCACCATCAATCAACTGGATACAATTGACATCCATAGACTATTTTGCCCAACAACAGCAGAATACACATTCTTCTCAAACTCATATGGAACATTCACCAGGAGAGATCACATTCTGTGACAAAAAAATCCTCACATTTTAATAAATTCAAAAAATAGAAATCATACAATGTCTGCCCTCAGACCACAACGGAATGACAAACTCAAAGCTTTCCCATTAAGATCAGGAACAAGCCAACATGTCTCCTTCACACCACTCCTTTCAACATGGTAGTGGAAGATCTAGCTAATGCAAATGAGACAAGAAAAGGAAAAAAAAGTTATACAGATTGAGGAGTAATAAATAAAACTGCCTTTGTTTGCAAATGACATAATTGTCCATAAAATCTGAAAGAATTGACCAAAAGACTCCTGGAATTAATAAGCAGTTATAGCAAGGTTGCAGAATATAAGGTTAATATACAAAAGTCAATCACTTTCCTAAATGCCAGTAATGAACAATTGCAATTTGAACACAATATTACATTACAATATTACATTTTACATTAGCACTCCCCTAAAATGAAATACTTGGGTATAAATCTAACAAAATATGTGTAAGATCTGTAGGAAGATAACAAAACTATAGAAGAATTAAATATATAGTTACTCCATATTCTTGGACTGGAAGATTCAATTTTGTCAAGGTGTAAGTTCTTCCCCACTTGATCCAGAGATTCAAAGCAACCCCACTCAAAATCCCTGCAAGTTATTTTGTGGATATCAGCAAACTGATTTTATGGAGTTTAAATGGAGAGGCAAAAGACCCAGAATAACTAACATAATACTGAAGGAGAAGAACAAATTCAGAGGATTGACAAAACTCAATGTCAAAACTTACTATAAAGCTACAGTAATCAAGACTTGTGGCATTGGCAAAAGAATAGAGGAAAAGATCAGTGGAACAGAATAGGAAGCCCAGAAATAGACCCACATAAATATAGTCAGCTGACCTCTGACACAGGAACAAAGGCAATACAATGGAGCAAAGATAGTGTTTTCAACAAATGGTTCTGGAACAAGTGAACATCTATATGCAAAAAAAAAAAAAAAGAAATAAGGAAAGAAATAAAATCTAGAAAGAGACCTTACACTCTTCACAAAAATTAATTCATAATGAATCTAGAACTAAATGTACAACACCAAACTAAAACTCCTAGGAGATAACATAGAAGAAAACCTAGATGACCTTGGGTAAGGCAATGACTTTTTAGATACAACAGCAAAGGCACAATGCATGAAAGAAAGAGTTGATAAGCTGAAATTTTAAATTAAAAACTTCTCGGTGAAAGACAATGACAAGAGAATAAGAACACAAATGACAGACTGGGAGAAAATATTTGCAAAAGACATATCTGATAAAGAACTATTACCCAAAGTATACAAAGAACTCTTAAAACTCATAATTAGAAAATAATCTGATTGAAAAATGCGCCAAAGACCTTAACAGACACCTCATTGAACAACATATACAAATGGCAAATGAGCACATGAAAATATGCTTCACATCAAGTGCCATTAGGGAAATGCAAATTAAAACAGCAACAAGATACCACCACACACTTATTAGAATGCCCCAAATCCAGAGTACTAACAATACCAAATGCTGGGAAGAATATGGAGCACCAGGAACAGTCGTTTATTGCTGAAAGGAATGTAAAATGGAAGACACCTTGAAAAATGGTCTGGTGATTGCATATAAAACTAAACATGTTCAGAGAAGTCAATCTGAAAAGGTACCTACTGAATGATTTCAACTATATAACATTCTGGAAAAGGCAAAAACTATGGTGACAGTAAAAAGATCAGTGGTTGCCAGGGGCTGGGGGTTGGGGGAGAGATGAATAGATAGAGTACAGAGGATTTGGAGGATGGTGAAAACACTAAGTGTGATACTATAACAGTGGATATATGTCATTATGCATTTGTCTAAACCCATAGAATGTACAACGCCAAGAGTAAATCCTAAAGTGAACTCTGGATTTTGGGTGATTATGATGAGTCAATGTATGTTCATCAGTTACAACAAATGTACCACTCTGATGGGGGATATTGATAATGGAGTAAGCCATTGTGAATGGGAGCAGGGGTACATAGGAAATCTCTGTACCTCCCTCTCAATTTTACTGTGAACCTAAAACTTCTCTAAAAAAATTAAGTCCTTAAAAAATTAATAATCCATTGCCAGTACCAGCTGACTCCAGCATACTAAGAGAGGTGCCTTAGGAACATCCACGAAATAGTTAGAAGGCCACTGGAAACACAGGTTTAGAGCTATCAAGGTTGGGGTTGCTCTGCCCTTGTCTCAGTCTTTGCCTTGACCCAGCCTCTCCTGATGGGCCTGCCCATGCACCTGCCCTCTCAGAATAGGCTTCCTCAGCCCTCTATTAGAGACCAGCAAGTCAGGACCAGGAATCCACCTCCACAAACCCACTAGACTGTAATGTAATCCTCTCTGCCAGTCAGTGTAAGAGTATCTTGCTGGACTCTCCAAGGATACAATTTAGCCCAGTTCTCCCAGTCACCACAGGAGTGGCAATATTTCCTAAACTTTAGTCATCCAAGAATGACCTTCACAATTTTTGCCAGATCCATGTGACCACTTGTGCTATTATTTAATCAACATTTTTCTTTTAATTGTCTTTCAATGAACTCCTCCTCCTTTTGCACTTTTGCTTCCTCCCAAGAAACTATAGTTTACTTCACCCCCCCACCAAAATAGCCTATGAGAAAGATGTCATGCTGGAGACCAACATACTTTCTCTCAAGAAATTCTACATAATCAGGTCGTGACAGATTGCTATTTCATGAGTCCTTGAGGAATCATGGAAATGCAGTTAGGACCCATGTTGTTGAAAAATTCATAAATTCAAGCCCCATTTGGTGTCATGAGAGGCCCATGGGGCTAGAGAAAACATTAGATCCATTTTTTCTATGTACCTCACTATAGGGCGCATTTTTTTAAAAATTGTTTTAAGTAATCTCTTCACCCAATGTGGGACTCGAACTCACAACCCCAAGATCAAGCATCAGATGCTCTACGGACTGAGCCAGCCAGGTGCCCAGAATGTTTATTAATTGGGAATTGTTAGGGGATATGTATATATATATATTTTTTTCTATATATATAACTCTTTAAATGATTCACCTCAGTTTAATGTGCTTCTGATAGACACCATTATATCCACAAATGGTCACTGTCAGGGAGCACAGAGGAACATATTAACATAAATTCTATCAGAAGAAAGAGTTGGGAATCCGAGAAGTCTTGACAGGCAGAGGAAATGACAATAGAGCTGAGATTTGAAAGACTAGTGGAAGTTCTGGTGAAGGGTGGTGAAGGCATTCCAGGTAGAGGGCCATATAAGTGAAGGCTTGCAGATATAAATGTTTCTGTCATGTTTGTTGATGCCTAGGTGTTCAGTGCAGATAAAGTGCAGGGCTGGATTGTGAAGGGGATCTTTTGGCCATACTAATAAGTCTGGGCTTTAACGTAGATAAAGGGAAGTCTTCCGAATTTCATAAAGCTAGTCACATGTCCAGAATTGGGAGGGGGAAAACTGCAGAAAGTTTCATAGCTATCTGAGTATAAGGGGATGAGAACCCGTTCTAAAAGAGAGGCAAGATGTTGGAGGAGAATGAGGCAGAAATAGGGAAGTAAGGCAGTTGAGCTAATTTAGGAAATAATGATGATGACTTGATTTTAAAATGATCATAGTGAAATTATTAAGCTCTTGAGCTCTGGAATCAGGAAGAATCATGGCTCTGCAACATCCCAGTTGTGTGACATCTATTTAACATCTCTGAGCCTCGGCTTCTTCAACTGCAAAATAAGCTAAGAAAGTATCTACTCATAGGACTAAACAGAGTAAGTTATACACGTTAGCTATTGTTTTGAATATTCAATGAATGTTAGCTATTATGTTTCATATTCTTATGTTTACAGCAAGCCAAATTTCAGTAACTGATGGAAATATCCAACAGGCAGTTGGAAATGTGAATCAAAGGGCAAAAGAGAAATTAAACCAGAGGTTTCTGATTCACCTTGTAGAGATAACTGTCAATCTCAGAGAGTGACTGAACCTCTGTGGAGGGCAGAGAACAGAATTTTGCGGAATGTTCACATATAGAAGTGGTAGAAGAAAGGGTTCAGAAAATTAGTGGCACAAGATGGACAGAGAGGTCCTTACCGTGGAGAGGATCTTCAAATCGCCAATTGCAGTGGCTTCGCCTAAGTCCTCGTTCCCTGATTCATCTGCAGCATTGGATGCAAGTGACCCCTTCTTTTGGAAACTCTCTTCTTCAGTTTCCATCGCATTCTGTTTTCTTCTACCTTTTCTGATTATGCATAGAACATCTCACCTGAAAGCCTTGTAGCTTACTGGCTCCAACCCCTTCGTTTTACAAATGAAGAGATGAAAGAGCCAGCAAATGGAAGTAGCTAATTCGAGGTGCACACTCAATTGTTTCTTTCTTGGCTTTTTCTCCCCCTCTTCTCACTTCCCACAGTTCTTTGCTCTTCACTCTCCTATACTCACTTCCTCTTTCTATAAACTTGTCTGTTTCCATAACTTTCAGTATCGCCTTCAAGTCTTCGATTGCCAAATTGAAATCTCCTCCCTGTCTCTCTCTAGAGCTGCTCTACCATCCTTCCAACAGTTAGCCAGATGTTCCATTAACCCCTGACACTCAGCATGTCTGAAACATAATTGTTCCCCATGAGGCTAGCTTCCTTCTTTGACTCCACCATCATCCTATCAATGGCACCTACATTCTCCTAGTCAGCTAACCCCTTACCAAATCTGATCGGTGAGTCCTGTATAAACATCCATGTAGGGCCGTGGCTAAGCACACTGCCATTAGGAACACAACTGCCTGGGACCAAATCCTGGCTCTGTGATCTTGGGTAAGTGACTTAGAAGCCATCAGAGGCAGATGAGACCTTAAAGGTACATATTTCTTGGGGCGCCTGGATGGCTCTGTTGTTTAGGCATCCATCCAGGCTCAGGTCATGATCTCAGGAGGGTGAGATTGAGCCCCATGCTGGGCTCTGTGCTTGGCACAGAGTCTGCCTGGGATTCTGTTTCTCCCTCTCCCCCTGCTCACTCTCTCTCTCATAAAAAATAAATAAAATATTTTTTAAAAAAGATACATTTTTCTGCAAACTTCACCTTTTTCAGAAAAGAAATGTGAACCCCTAAAGCGTAAATCCCCATAGTCTGCAAAAAGGAATTAGGACTAGAATCAAGGGCTATTGAAGCTTCAGGGCAATGCATTTTGTACTACACCATATTGCCTCTTATAACCCTATTGGATCTGTCACCACTGCCACCTCTCTAAATAAGATACTTATTGGGGCAGCCTAGGTGGCTCAGCGGTTTAGCGCTGCCTTCAGCCCAGGACTTGATCCTGGAGACCCGGGATCAAGTCTCATGTCGGGCTCCCTGCATGGAGCCTGCTTCTCCCTCTGCCTGTGTCTCTACCTCTCTCTCTCATGAATAAATAAATAAAATCCTTTTTTAAAAAGATACTTATTACCTTGTGCCTGGATTATTGACAGTCACCTCTAACTACTCTTGCAATCTCTCGTCTACCCCATCCCCAGTTCATCCTGCCAAGTTAGTTGGCATCATTTCCATCTTGTTGTTCCCCTCATTAAAAAGCTTTCAGTGGTTCCTCATTGCCTACTAAATAAAACCCAAATGTCCAAGCTAGGCATCAAAACTCTTCCAAAATCTATTGTCAGCCCACCTTTTCATTTTTTATTACCCACACTATCTTTTATACTCCATGGCCCAGCCATGTCCAATACTCTGTGTTCCTTGAGCAGCTCATGTACCTTCATGCCCTGTTGACTTTTTACATACTGTTCTCTGACTGGGCGCCACAGAGGCAAGAGGGTAGTTTTCCTGAAGCAACTGAGCAGTGGCTTGCTACTTGTGACTGGACCTCTGGCCCTCAACTGAGTTCCTCTGCGTAGAACACACCAGAAATTTGTCATTGCCACTTCCACCAAAATTGATATAAGCAGTGTGAAAATCCCCAAACATCTCACTGATGCTTATTTCAAGAAGAAGAAGCTGTGTAAACCCAGACACCAGGAAGGGGAGATTTTTGACACAGAGAAGGAGAAATAAGAGATTACAGAGCAGCGCAAGGTTGATCAGAAAGCTGTGGACTCGCAAATTCTGCCAAAAATCAAAGCTGTTCCTCAGCTTCAGGGCTACCTGCCCTCACTTTGATTTTCCTCCTAATTCTTACTCAAGGCCCAACTCAAATGTCTAGGGCACGAAGACTTTTCAGATTGCCCAAGTCAGAATTAATCTCTATGATAATATATGTGACAGGAGTTTCCATCATAGCTAGGCATGTAGAAAATGTGGGTTTCCATCCCCCCTTTCTTTTTCACCTGTGTTCCCACAATATATTGCTTATACCTCTGTTTAACACTTATGTCACCCACCTTATATTAGAGCTGGTTATTTTTTAAAGATTACTTATTTATTTATTCACAAGAGACACACACAGAGAGGCAGAGACATAGGCAGAGGGAGAAGCAGGCTCCCCACGGGGAGCCCAATGTCGATCCCAGGACCCCATGATCATGACCAAGCCAAAGACAGACCCTCAACCACTGAGCTACCCAGGCCTCCCTAGAGCTGGTTATTTAAACAACTAGTGAAATTTATCTCATTCACCTTTGCATCCTCCATGGCCCCTCACAGAGTTCCTGGTACACAATAGGTACTTAACAAATATTTAACAAAATGAAACAAAAACAGCAGAGCCAAGTCTCAAGCTGCCCTCTCATTAGTAATTCAGCAAGATCAATTCCTGTTGCTTGACAAGGAGTGACATGTTGAGAGAAGAGAAATCTGGGAACCCTTATTGGTAAATCTCCAACAATGTGCTTCAAAACAGCCTCAGAAACTTTCAACCTGACAGGTAAAGCTCTTATCCCCACATTCTTTTCAGTAAACTGAAATTTATGCAAGCCCATCACCCCCAGCCAGTGAGTGGGTTACCAGTAAGTGAAAAGCAGTGATTGGGGCTGAAGAGGTGGAAGCAGAAGCTCTTTAGAGCCATTTGTAAAAGGAGGCTACCATGATCCAGAAATTAATGTTTCCTGGAAAGGGAATCTTGACTGAGGTCCTTGGATCGTTTCCCTTGGAAGAGTGGGTAACTGTGATGAGTGATGCAGGCCAAGTAGCTTGGCATGTGTGACATGCCTTTATGGTTTCTCAGTGGCTGGATCTTTTCCAGGCCATTCTGGACACAGCTTTTAGCTAAGGCTGCTGTGAGGCTCATTCCAATTCTGGAAGTGAGGCCTGGGGTATGGCCAAGATGAAAGATGACTGCATTCTCATGATGACAGCTTAAAGACAGGCCTCAATTTCACTTCCTTTTTAAATTTAATTTTATTTATTTATTATATTTTTAAAGATTTTATTTATTTATTCATGAGAGACACACAGAGAGAGGCAGAGACACAGGCAGAGGGAGAAGCAGGCTCCCCAAAAGGGAGCCCGATGTGGGACTCGATCCTGGATCCCGGGATCATGCCCTGAGCCAAAGGCAAATGCTCAACTGCTGGGCCACTCAGGTGCCCCACAATTTCACTTCCTTGTTGGCCACCTCCATTCATTCATTCAATTGTCATTTAGTAGACACCCATTGTGCACCAGAAACATAGGTTCTGATACAGAGATGAATGGCCCATGCCCTTGAAAAGTACTGTTCTAATGGAGGAGACACACAGGTAAACAGACAATATGGTGAACTATCATAAGTGTCATCACGGATAAATACAGTACAGGGGAGAAACAGAGGGATAGAGAAAGTGGAGAGAATAAAACCTAAAGTC
Organism: Vulpes lagopus; assembly: GCF_018345385.1. Classification (NCBI taxonomy): domain Eukaryota; kingdom Metazoa; phylum Chordata; class Mammalia; order Carnivora; family Canidae; genus Vulpes; species Vulpes lagopus. The sequence continues at coordinate 55,118,688 of NC_054848.1, forward strand.
TTAATGTAGCACAAAAGGCTGCTGGCTACCTCTCACCACTCCTCAGCCTTTGCATGTGAAGAGTAGACTATCTGAGCTAAATTTCAGAGAATGAAGAAGAGTTTGTAAACAGGGAAAAGCTGTTGTGGGCATATTTTATTCCAAAGACAGTGAGGAGCCAATGGAGGATTTTAAGCAGGGGGGGTGACATGATTAGATAAATATACATTCCAGAAAGACCACTCTGAAGAATGTTTAGAGAATGGATTGGAAGAGATCATGAATGAAGGTAGGGAGACAGTGAACTGTCTCCAATTGTAAAAGTATCAGAATCTATACTAGGGCAGTAGAAGTGGGATAAAAAGGAAGAGAAGGAGTCAAAAGATATGAAGAAGTAAAACCTACAGGGTTTAGTTATTTATTGGATATGGAATGTAGGAGAGTGATCAGGAAGGGGAAACTCATGCCGATTTCCCAGATTCTTCGCTTGGGCAATAGGTGGATATAATACTGTTCAATGGGATAAGGGACAACTAGAGGAGCTACAAGTTTGAGAGCAGGAGAGATGAGATCGACATGTAATATATCTGTATTTGGAAACCAGGAAGGAAATATGAAGATACAGGTTTGCAACTTTCCGTAACTGAAGCCATGGGAGTGGAGTGGATGAGACTGCTCAGGAAGAATTTCAAGAGTGATGAGAAGAGAGAGAACAGAACCATGAGGATTGACGTTTAAGGGGTAGAGTCAGGGGTGCCTGGCAGGCTCAGTGGGTAGAACGTGCAGCTCTTGATCTTGGGGTTGTGAGTTCAAGCCCCACACTGGATGTAGAGTCTACTTAATAAAAAATATTTGGGGGCACCTGGGTGGCTCAGTCGGTTAAGCAGCTGCCTTTGGCTCAGGTCATGATCTTGGGATCCTGGGATTGATCCCCGTATTGGGCTCCCTGCTCAACAGGGAGTCTGCTTCTCCCTCTCCCTCCGCCCTTCCCCCTGGCTTGTTCTCTCTCTCTCTCTCTCTCTCAAATAAATAAAATATTTTTAAAAAAAATTTAAGGGGTGGAGTAAGAGTAAAGCATGGAGCAAAGGTAAGAGAGAGACCAATAGAGAAAAGTGTAACAAAAGTCAAAGGAGATTATATAGTCATAAACCAAGTTCTAGAGAAATATTAATGCCTTTTTTTAAGATTTTATTTTATTTATTTATTTATTCATGAGAGGCACACACACACAGAGAGAGAGAGAGAGAGAGAGAGAGAGAGGCAGAGACACAGGGAGCCTGACGTGGGACTCAATCCCGGGTCTCCAGGATCATGCCCTGGAGGGGTATGGACTCTATGCCAGGACCTGGAGATCACACCCTGAGCCAAAGGCAGATGCTCAACCACTGAGCCACCCAGGCATCCCTAATGACATTTTTAAATGGTCATGATATAATGGCAAGTGAAAGAGGATATAAGATAATATGTTGCAGACAACAGATTGGTGGTTGTCAGAGATGGGAGATGGAGGGTGGTTGAAATGGGTGGAGGGGATTAAAAGGTACAAAGATTCAGTTATAAAAGAAATAAGTCATGGAGGTGCAGTGTACAGCATAGTAACTATAGCCAATTACATATATGAAAGTTGCTACAAGAGTAGATGTTAAAGTTCTCATCACAAGAAAAAAATTTCTAACTGTATATGGCGACAGATTTTAACTAGACTTATCATGGTGACCATTTCTCAGTATATACAAATATAAAATCATTATCTTGTACACCTTAAACTAATGTAATGTTATATGTCAATTATGCTTCAATAAAAAATAGATATCATATGATGACAATTGTATTTTAAGAGTACATGTAAGTGGGCACCTGGGTGACTCAGTGGTTGAGCATCTACCTTTGGCTCAGGTCGTGATCCCGGGGCCCTGGGATCGAGTCCCACATCAGGCTCCCTGCAGAGAGCCTGCTTTTCCCTCTGCCTATGTCTCTGCCTCTCTCTCTGTCTCTCATGAATAAATAAATAAAATCTTTAAAAAAAACCAAGAGTACGTGCAGGTGGGGCACCTGGATGGTTCAGTTGGTTATGTGGCTGCCTTTGGCTCAGGTCATGATCTCCTGAGATTGAGTCCTGTATTGGGCTCTTTGCTCAATGAGGAGCCTGCTTCTCCCTCTGCCTCTGCTGCTCCCCCTGCTGTGTTCTCTCTGTGTCTCTCTGTCTCTCTCTCAAAAAAAAATCTTTAAAAGAAAAGATACATATAGGGGTTCCTGGGTGGCTCAGTTGGTTAAGCATCGGACTCTTTTTTTTTTTTTTTAAAGATTTTATTTATTTATTCATGATAGACACACACAGAGAGAGGCAGAGGGAGAAGCAAGCCCCATGCAGGGAGCCCGATGTGGGACTCGATCCCAGGACTCCAGGATCATGCCTGGACCGAAGGCAGGCGCCAAACCGCTGAGCCACCTGGGGATCCCCCAAGCATCGGACTCTTGATCTCAGGTCAGGTCTTGATCTCATGATCATGGGTTCAAGCCTTGCATTGGGCTTAAACCAAAAAGAATATATGTATATATTTTCATTGAAAAATAACTATAAGGTTTCACACCTGTTGATGTTTATCTCTGGGTGGTGGTGTTACAGACTATTGTAATTTTTATCCTTATGATTTTGGGGGATTTTCCAATTTTTTCATAAAGAATATGTTACTTGTCGGGATCCCTGGGTGGCGCAGCGGTTTGGCGCCTGCCTTTGGCCCAGGGCGCGATCCTGGAGACCCGGGATCGAATCCCACATCAGGCTTCCGGTGCATGGGGCCTGCTTCTCCCTCCGCCTGTGTCTCTGCCTCTCTCTCTCTCTCTCTCTCTCTCTGTGACTATCATAAAAAAAAAGAATATGTTACTTGTGCAATTGACAAACATAAAAATTAATATAAAAAGAGAAAAATCTCAAAGGGGAAGAAGATTTCAAGGTGGGAGTGGTCAACTGAATCAAACACGTCAGAGTTAGTAAGACTCGTTCTGAGGGCTATCCATTAGATTTAGCAGCAAAGTGACCGTGGTGAAGACTATTTTAGTGAAGTAGTTTGTAGGGGCAGAAGCCAGATGGGAATGGAACTGAACAGTGAATGGGAGATGAAGTACAGACAGCAAGTACAGAAGTGTCTTTTTAAAAACTTGGTTAAAGGGTGCCTGGGTGGCTCAGTGGTTGACCTTTGGCTCAGGGTGTGATCCTGGAGTCCTGGAATCAAGTCCCGCATCGGGCTCCCTGGGTGCCCGATGAGCAATTTGTGATGTCACAAATTTTTTGTGCCTGCTTCTCCCTCTGCCTATGTCTCTGCCTCTCTCTCTCTCTCTGTCTCCCATGAATAAATAAATAAAATCTTTAAAAAAAATTGGTTAAGAAGGATAAGAGATAGGGCAAAAGCCCAGTTGAAGATACCATCCAGTTTGAGAATGCCACACCATTTGGTGGCGTAGAGAGGTCCTGGGATCCAGACATAGGTTGCGAAGGTCTTCTGACATTCAGATTTCCAGTGTGAGGGGTACAGCAGAGTGTGGAATTGGAAACAGCAGCCAGCTCAGGGAATTGACATCACAAATTGCTCTTCATGGCTCAGAGGAAAACTCATTGTCATCCAAACTGAGCAGAACACTCCAGTGCAATGTATATGGCTACATAATTTAGAATACAGATTAATTCTTGGAAAAGAGCTTGTGATGAGTGTGAAATAATCATAGATTGGAAGTTCTCATGACTCATGTGATAACAGGGCTTCTTTATCAAGGTGTGTAACTTGGTTCTATAGACAATATCGTTCTCTAGGAATAATGCCAAACTTCAGTGCATTCTATAGCTCAACCCAGCCCCAGATCTATGAGGTGAGACATCAACAGCAAGAATGAGTGGTTTGTGTTTATTGTAAAGCATGAGCTCAGATTCAGAAATCAATAACTGCTTGACATTCTGAAAAGCACCCTCACGCTGGCAAATCCAATGCCACCAAGCACCAATTTCCTAGGAGACAATGAAGTAGCTCAATCATCCTTGTCTTTTGTTGGATGAAAATGGCCAAAATGGAGGCCTAATCAGAGGATCTGAAGTGGATGCCCCACAAATTGTAGAATCCCTTATCTGGATGTGTCTGCATCTGAAGTGAGGTGGGGGAAAATCCTAGGGGCCCCCAACCAGAAGAGGGTTTCACTTGAGGAGGCCCGGGGTGGCAAAGCCTTGGAGGTGAACCATAATCTGCAAACCAAAGGCAAGATGGGGATGGAAATAGAAGTGAGACAAAATCTTTGCTTGGGAGGTTTGGGAGCAAGATTGTCCTGTTCAGGTGCAAGGAACAGATAAAGGAAAGTAGGTTACTTAGAATGCAGGCTGTTCAAGATGAAGATGTATTAGAGCTTACCATTTTATCTGGGGCTCAGAGCCTATTTCAGGGACTGATTTGGCAGTTTAAAGAATGTACACAGGACTAGATCCTAATCTTCCCCTTCACAACACACACACACACACACACACACACACACACACACACTGAATTGGCTGAGGCTGGAGCTGAGTTGGTTTCATAGAAGGCACAAAGCATTATGGATGGGAATTAGCACTGGACTAAGTTCTTTTTTAAAAAAAGATTTTATTTATTTATTCATGAGAGATACAGAGAGAGGCAGAGACATAAGCAGAGGGAGGAGAAGCAGGCTCCCTGCAGGGACTCCGGGATCATGCCCTGAGTCGAAGGCAGATGCTCAACCGCTGAACCACCCAGGCGTCAGCTCTTATGGGTGCATCTCGGGCACACAGTTTTCTCCCCGGACCAGGTGCTAGAATCCACACTGGTGGAAAGCTGTCCAGGAATCCCTGTAACACATATGCTGGCTCCCTATCCACCACAGGATGGGTGGATGTTCGTGGACAGGGAGATAAGGGGCTTCAGGCAGAAGGCAAGGGATTCCAGAGATCTGAATGGGCCAAGGAATCAGCCCTATAATTTGTAGCAGGGTTGGCGGGGGCATGTGGAGTAGAAACAAAAACATCTGAGTTTTCCAACCTGGCCAGCCCACCACTGCTCCTTTGAGCAGCACTTCTCAGCAGAAGCTTGGACCTTCAGGGTGTCATTGGCAGCCCGCATTTCCCTAGGTTTTGACTTGGTAGTGCTGGGTGGTTTGGGGACATAGCAGGGATAGTGGTTGTGATGACTGAGGCAGGGGCATTCTAGATGAAGCATTCATGGTGCTATCATTGGCAAACTTGGTTGAGGCCCAAGGAGGGAAGGGCGGAGGAGTCCAAAGAGTAAACAGAGACGGTGAACACCAGGGCTTCTATTTGGGGCCAGGTTTACATGTTTTATTGGCTCATCAGTTTGAGGGGGTGGGTGAGAGATCAGAAGATTCCTGTTTGGAAGACCTAGGAATGGTTCCTACGAAAAAACAAGATCTCTTGTATATACAGTATGATTTCAATGATGGACATGTGTATATAAGGAAAGAAAACTGGAAGGAAAGGACTAAACCACTAGCCACTTAATGGGCAGGGCATCAGTTCATCAGGTTGACTGCCCAAACTTGGACAATTAGCAGAAGGAGCTAAATTCTTCTGGGTCCTTTTCACTTCTCCCTTCAAACTCGACACTTGGCCCCATTTTTCCGGCTGTGACCTGGACTTCTCTCTGATTCTTCACCCCACCACGCTACCTCTAGTCTCCTTGGGTAAAAATCCAGGACTGAATTCAACCTGGGAACATTCTATCCCTGCAGGACTCCCTAGGTCTTACACTGCACCCCCCCACACACACACAGACACATACCCGCAAGAACAGAAGGATCAGGAAATGGACGTCAGGCTGTATTGGCTGAAACAAGCAACATTAGGACAGGAGACCCCAAATTCCTACTTTCCACTTCATTTTCTTCACTTTGCTACTTGGTCTAGTGAAAAGATGCAGAACTTCCTGGAATAGTTTGCAAGCATACCTTCTGTTTGTGCACCGATCAGACATCAGTGAACCATAGTACCATTCCTCGAACCCCAGGAATTAGGGTCTTCCTAAAACACAGAAACAGCAGCAAAGTGAATTCCAAATTGCAGGGAGTGCATATGGTGTTGGTTAAGGCTCTGTTTCCAGGAAATCTATGCAAGTAACACCACCTCACCTTTAGGCTTTACTATTGGTCGAATGAGTGTGCCATCCTATGTGGAGCTGGTTGTAGGATATTTCATACAATTAGGGGTTTTTTTGGGTGGGAGGGGTTTAAACAACTTTGCTTTTGTTCCCCACTCCAAACTGTTCTTAGAGCAAAAGGTATATGCCTACTTGTCAAGTGAATTAGTGTACTATTTGGGTAAGTTCTTCAGAAACCCCTTCGAAAAAATATGGATAACTCCCTCGAGTTGGCCTCTTTTATTATTTTTTAAAAGATTTTTATTTATTTCTTTGAGAAAGAGAGAAGGATCAGGGAGGAGGGCAGAGGAAGAGGGAGAAACAGACTCCTCGCTGAGTAGGGAGCCCAATGCGACTCTGAACCTGGGGACTCAATTCCAGGACCCCAGGATCGTGACCTAAGCCAAAGGCAGATGCTTAATCAAAGGCAGATGCTTAATCGATTGAGCAACCCAGGTGCCCCAAGTTGACCTCTTTTAAAAAATGAATCCCTGGGGGGCACAGACTCATTCATGTAATTATGTGTCTTTTTGAAAAGGATTTGTGAAAACCAACACCAATTATGAATACAGGACCACTTCTATCTTTCCCTAGCAGCCTGGAAATAGTTCGCACAAACCTTCCACAGCCTGAGCTATGGGGTGGGGAATTTTGAAAATGGTCTGCAAATTTTCAGGGTTTGCAATTTCCTTATCCTATGGACCCATTTGGGAAGAATTTTTGCCTATGTGTCTTAAGCAACATTTATATTGAAAGCTATCTCCTTTGATTTCTGAGCCGTGCATTAATGCTGTCTCATTGATCAAAGCCATACAAAATGCCATATTTTGTTTGGTAATGAAGCCCAGGGACAGGCTGGATGATGGATTCCACATGCGAGGCAGTGCTGCTGCATGCCATCTGAGGAAGCCTCAGGATTGCTATGTGGAGACAAGTGGCATTGCTCTGTAATGTAATGATCAGAGCTCCCACCAGCCTGCTGATTCTGCTGATGAGGTCCGAAGCTCTGGACTCGGATGATGTGGCTGGTGAGCTGTGCTCTTAATAATGGGACTGGTTTCCTCCACCAACTGTTCTGGTCCTGGGTGGAATAGGACTGGGGAAAGCTCTCTTTAGGCTGATGTTTGAGCCATGCCGGAGACAGCAGGCTTATGTTTAAGGCCTCTTTTGCATGTTTCAAGACCTAAAGAAGCTCTCCCTGAGTGAATCTGAGGAAATAAGCCGGCGGATGTAAAATTTTAAAATATTCTCCCCCATGGGACGCCTGGGTGGCTCAGCGGTTGAGCATCTGCCTCCAGCTCAGGGCATGATCCTGGTGTCCGGGGATCGAGTCCCGCATCGGGCTCCCTGCATGGAGCCTGCTTCTCCCTCTGCCTATGTCTCTACCTCTCTCTGTGTGTGTCTCTCATGAATAAATAAATAAAATCTTTAAAAAAATATTCTCCCCGAACACCCATTGTAAGCAGAAAGTGTGCTTAGGATTCCAGGCAGAAGCTGATTTTAGCTGCTTCCCAGGAGCAAATGGATTTACATTGCTCACTGTAGTACAGTTTCTCCTCATGTCTCCCCACACCCCACCATGCCCACTCTTCTCGCTCCTCACTCGTCCTCTTTCTTTTTCTCTCTTGCAGTGGCAGGACCCCATCCAGAAGACATGTGCAAGTTGCAGTAAATAGGAAGAGGACAAGTTGATACTAGTGACGATTTTTTTATTTATTTTTATTTTTATTTTTTGCGATGATTTTTTTATACAGCTAGAAACTATTCAAATAGATTTCCTGTAGCTCAGAACTACACACACAGCTAGACTCACCCTAGAGAGATCCTGCCAGAACTCCAAGGAACAGTGAGTACATAGTGATATTGACCTGTAGTTTCCCTTCCTAGGAGCTCTGCTAAAGGAGCTCTCTCTTCTGGTCAAACAGGTCTGCCCACCATTCCCTAACACATCTCACTGCTTGCTGTCACTTGGAACGCTTGGACTCTCCATCTCCTTTGTGATCCAAGTTCAACTCTGCCTCTTCCACTAAACCTACCCTCTTCATACTTCTAAATGTCTTCTGGCACCTCATAGCTACATATACATTACATATATATAGCCACATATACCTCCATTATTGTAGGTACCCACCTCTCCTGCTAGCCAAGAACTTTCTAGAGTCAGGAACCAGTCCTTACTCTGATTCTCAGTGGGACCCATAGAGCTCATCAAGCTGTGGTGTAGTGGTTAAAAGAACCCATTCTGGAGCCAGACTGCTAACAACGAAGCTGGGTGATCTCAGTTATGTTATTTAACATCTGTGTGCCTCAATGCCCTGTAACATGGGAATATTAATAATGCCCAGTGCATGGGGTTACTCTGAGGATCAACCAAAGTAACACTTGCAAAGTGTCTGGAATATTGCCTTTCAGACATGGTGCACTCAGAAAGTGCTACTCCTCTTTATCTACTCGGCACCACCATACATTAAAGCGGGAATCATCAGGTACCAAAGGATCACCCCCAGTCAGCCTCACCCCCATGGTATCTGGCTCAATTTTGCCTTATACCAAGTTTACCAGACACTCACTAAAGAACTTTCCTACCTGGCTTTAAGGGTCCTTCATACTCTGATCCCTTTAGCAGATGGATGGTATCTTCCACAGCCACCCACCACAGCCCTGCCTCCTGTCTGTCCTCAAACATGCCCTGCTCCTTCCTACCACTGGGCCTTTACTCACACCTTTCCTCCTCCCTGCAATGCTGGCCCTGCCCTTCCCCTTTCAAACTCCTACCCATCCCTGATTTCTCCACTCAAGCCTCACCTCCCCTAGGAAGCCTTCCCCGATCACTTCAGCTAACACCCACTTTCCCTCCTTCAACTTCCTCAGCAGTGAAAGTCAGAACCACATAACTAAACAGTTTTCATGGTGACTTCCTGAGTCTTGGTCTTGTCTCTTTGGGAAGTTGATAACTTCCTTAAAAACAGCTGGGAGGTTTCCCCCTCTTCTGCTACCTACCCCTTCCTTACTTTCCTCTGCCTGGGTGCCCAGCTGGTGTCCAGTAAGACTTATTGGTTGATGTGTCCACATACCTGTGTCTGGCCAAGGGAAGCCAAGGCTCTGACACTCTGGCAGTGAGCTTGGGCTATGGGGAAGAGCAGAAGCCAGGAGACTGGTTTCTGTTGACTTCACTTACTTCTTCACAGCTGCTCAGGCCACAGAATTAGCAGGGTCTTCAGGCAAAGGCAAACCCTCCTTCAAACTGGATGACCCTTCATTAAAACAGGGATTAAACACTCCCTGTTTACCTTAAGGTTGCCAAGATCTGTTGCTGCACACGATATGCTTTGCGGTTCAACTGCCTTGGCCCTGAGGGTAGAAGGCAAGCTTTGAAGAGGTTTCAGGGTTCTGGGATGGGATTGGAAATACTTTGGTCCATGTCCAGCCACTCGGGACACAGACAATAAGCAGAAGGCCAAAGAACATCGTGGTCCTGCTGTATGGAGGGAGCACTGCCATCCTCCGCCTTGATGTCAGTAGGTACCAGTAGGCACTGCCCATGTTTTTATTTTTCTCCCCATAGTCATATCATTTTAGGGGCTGGGACCTATAAGGGATGAGAGGGATGGCACCCAGTGCAAGAGCCCTCTCTGCAACTCGCCCCACACACCAGATCCACCTATGGTCCAGGGATGGGGGAAGCCTGAGGGCTGTTAACGAGCCCAGGTCCAGTGCAGCCTCCCCAGATGGGCTAAACATGGGCACATGGGTGACAATGAAGCCTCTCTCCTGGGACAGGGCAGTAACTGCAGGCTATGTGATTTGTCTTGCCAAACCCATTGGGAGCTCAGGGGATCAATCTTATTTAATGACTGTGGGAGGAGGCGGGGCTGGTTAATGTTTGTCTGGTTCCTCTTGGGCTGTGGGCCATATCTGGCTCCGGCCCTGGGCTCTTTGTCCCTCCCCTGGCCTGGGCTGACAGCACCTAGTGGCATAGTGCAGACACGCCTGCAGACATTCCCTGGGAAAGGGCAGCAGCAACCAGGTGAGGAGGCTGGGGAGGGGGAGCTGGTGTGGCACAGGGGGAAAGAGATGGGGGCTGGAGAGAGGCCTGGGCTTTGCCTTCTCTTGGCCTCAGCATTAAGCCACTGAGATCCCTTCTGTGCTTCCCTCTGGGTAGAGCAAGGCCCCTCCTGCCAGGGGCCAGGGTTGCTTAGCCTCTCTCTGGAGCCTTCAACTCTTATCCTCTTTTCAGGCTCAGAGTTGCTTCTTCTCTCCCTCGTTTACTCCCAGCCATGGATTCCCTTCATCCTCACAGGGCTCAATTCCCAGGAAGACTTGAGCCCCTCCACTGCCAACCTCACCCCCAAGGCACAGGGTGGCCAAGTTCCTCTCTTTCAGACATTTCCTGCCAAATAGGATTAAGGTTTGGTGGTACCGTTGGGCACTTCCAGGTGCTGTTTTCTCCCCTCCCCCCATTAGAAGGTAAAGCAGGCATGCAACAACCCAGGGCTGCCAATGGACAGACAGACGGATGAATGCAGAGCACTCAGCAGTGGAGAGGGACAGCCAATGGGGCCGGGATTTAGGAGCATGGCTCTCCTCTCTCCTGAGGGAGTTTAGGCAGACTCAAGCTGAGCCTGGAGCAACTTTGATGATTTTAGTGATGTAAAGGAGGGGTAGTCCCCCAGCTGTTTGAAAGCCGTTGCAGCTGTTGGGGATGGCCCCAGCAGAGGGCACAGACTAAGTAAAGGAGACGCGGGAGAGGACATAGACCAGAGAGGTTTGGAGAGAGAGACTGAGATATGAGAATGCAGAAAGAGCAATAGGGAGGGACACCTCCCCCCCACTGCCGGCTCTGGTGAGGGATCAACGTGAGTCCGTGAGTCCTGAGTCCGTGAGTCCGAAGTTAACTATCAGCACCTTTGCTTAGCAGCTGCATAGTAAGTTACTCAGTGTCTTTGAGCCCCCGTAGCTCCACCTGTGATTTGAAGACAATAGTCCACAGCTCACAGGCTTGTTGTGAGGACAGGAGTTAATGAACATACAGCCCCTAGAACACTATAGGCATTCCACAGGTGGTGGCTGTCATAATAAGCCCAAGTAGAGAGCAACAGGAAGTCTGATCACTGAAGGAGGACTAAGAGGGTATAGTCCAGAGTGAGGAAGGAAGCTGACATTAACAGTTCCTAGGAAAAGACCGTGGCCAAGGGAGGGAAGGAGAAAACCGGAATGAGCTGGAGTGACCCTGACCCCAGCCTGGCCACAATATATATGGCAGGGTGGAAAGGACAAGCCAAGTGCCCTAGGTGCAGTGAGGCCACAAGGGTGGAGGCAGGGAAGGGCAGTGGGGGAAGGAAGGAGGGGGCCAGGGAAGCTTGGCCTTGGCCACACCAAACAGATGAAGGTGGCCTGGAATTCAGGAAGAAATCTCAAAAGGAAGCCCCTGGTTCTTTCCTGGCCGGGGACTGCTCATGAAATGGGGGAGCAAGTGTGAGTCTGAGACTGAATATAACCTCATCCAGTCCAGTCAGGGCCCTCCTCTTGAACCAAAAAACACCAGGATTTCCTATAGTTGGAAAGAGGGACAGGGAAGAGGTGGGGGCAGAAAGAGACTTGATGAGCATGTATGATATGCATGTGCGTGTGTGTGCCCAGACCTGCACAGGTGAGTGCACATGGGAAGGAGTAAAAGTTCTGAGCTGTGGGCCTGGTCTCTGTTAGAACGCAGAGTAAGAGAGGCTGTTAAAGGCGGTGCGATGTACAAAGGCTCTGAGAGCAGAAAGAAAGAAAACAGAAACCTGACTCTACCCTTTTGCAGAGTTGCCATTGAGGCAAGTTATTTAACCTCTCTGAGCCTCAACTTCCTTGTCCAAAAAATGGGGATAGTATTACAGGACTGTTGTATGGACTAAGTGCGATCTCCTGATGTTGAACTGTGCTGGAGTGCCCGGGCACATGTGAATCCAAAGCCAAGACCAGGGCCTGACACAGCCAGAGAAGTCTTGTCTAATGAAACACCAGGGCAAAAACAGGTCTGGAGCAACACAAAGCATATCAGTGCATGGACTTTAACCCAAAGTCACAAAAACAGTTTGGATTTCAAAATCAGGTCATTCCCCTGGGTGTTTTTAGAATGAGACCCTTGAGGTACTGATGTTGACATAGGGATAAGCTCTCCATCCGAAGGAGAGAGCAAAAATCGACATCTCAGTGCCCACACAAGGGTGCTTAGGGGCCCCAAAGGGAGCTGCTGGCTATGTCCCAGAAGGCACAAAATGAGAGGTGGAGTGCTCACAACCTAAAAATTCAGGAGTGGCCAGGCTGACTGAGAGGCACCATTGAGGAGCACAGAGAATAGCTGAAGTTTGCTTCAGAGTCTGAGGAAGCAGTCTGAGAAAGGTAAGGCAGGGAAAATAGAACAGATACAGAGGCAGTGAGCCGCAAGCCCCAGGAAGGAAGAGGGATGAGTTAGCAGTTGATAGGAAAGGGGAGAAAGGGCTAGAGGAAGATATAAGCCAGACCAGTTTTGGATCTCTCTTTTTCTAAAAACACTCATAGACGGGCATCTGCAAGGCTCAGTTGGTTGAGTGTCCGACTCTTGGTTTCAGTTCAGATCGGGGTCTTGGGGTTGTGAGATCGAGCCTTGCATCTGGCTCTGTGCTGGGGACGGAGTCTGCTTGATATTCTCTCCCTCTGCCCCCCCCTTCCTGCCCCCAGCTCTCTCTCTCAAAAGACAAATACAAAATAAAAACACTCATAGAAAGAAAAATTAGAATTCTAGCCAAGGTGGTAGAACTTATGGGAAAAAGTATGGGCTCTGGAGTAAGCTTGGCCTGGCTGCAATTCCATTCCCATCACATACTAACTGCACTAACTCCATGTGACCCTTGGACAAGTCCCTTCAGCTTTCTTTACCTCAGTTTCCTTTTATGTGACATGAGGATGAAAAGGGACACCTACCTCCTGGGTTTGTTCTGAGGTTTACATGAATTTCTGAGGTTTACACAAGGCCTGGCCTCACAGGTGCTCAGAAAATGGTTGTTCTTTTTTTTTTTTTTTTAAGATTTTATTTATTTATTTGACAGAGAGAGTAAGCAGCAAGCAGAGGGAGAGGGAGAAGCAGGTTCCCCACTGAGTAGGGAGCCTGATGTGGGGCTCCATCCCAGGATCCTGGAATCAAGACCTGAGCCAAAGACAGACACTTAACCAAGAGCCACCCAGGCACCCCATAAATGATTATTCTTAATAATGTTCCTCGACCACCTGTTTGTGAACTAACATGTGTCACCAGATGAAGCATTACTTTACCATTAACCATTATACCTCCTGTGGCAGCTCTGCCTTCGGAACCAGGGGCTTAGGAAAAAGGGCACCCCTGTTCCTATGCTGGTCACTCAGGCTTTTTTTTTTTTTTTTTAATAAAACCTTGTTCAGGGAAGTAATCTATGTCCCGTGGACCATCCCTCCATCCTCTAGTTTCTTGCATCCCATTCCCCAGGTTTTCTGTGGTTGATATATTCCCCCTCCCCACTACAACAGAGAAGAACCCCCCTCCCACTGACCTGAATACAGGGCTTCTGCCACCAGCACTGCCCCTGCACTGGGGGCAGGAAATGCCCTACATTTCCTAGGGGTGCAGGCCTGTGTATTCTCCTCACATCCAGTTTCCTGCTGTGGAATAAGTGGTGGGAGGTAAGAGGAGGCCTTCTTTGCCTGCCTAAAGCACAGAAGGGGAATTTCTTCCCTAGAGCAATAGCCAAGCTCAGGAAACCAGGAGATTACAATGTACATTTGATGTTGGGGGCAGGGCAGCCACAGAACAGTCTGTTCTATCTCAGGACAGACACCATAGGTCAATGGGCAGCATTGGGCAGCAAAAAAGAGGGGCGTTGGGTTTGGCAGACCACCCAGTCCCTGGAGCAACATGTTTTTTCTTCCTGATAAGGTGCTTACCTCCCTTAATCATCAGCTGTGAAACTGGAGCTGAGCTGAGAACTTTTGCAGGTTGCTTCACTGAAGCTCATGATAACCCTGGGTACTAACCCCATTTGTAGATGAGCAAGTTGGCTCAGAGAAGGTCGGGATCTAGCCCATGGTCATATCAAGCGAAGAACCAGGATTCGAACCCAAAGGTGTATGACTCTTACCTATTCCATCTTTTAACCTTCTGTTTGCTTGCTAATTTTTGCTTTCTCCCTCTGGTTTGTACTCCCTGTGTACCCACCTGTCCACTGGGGGTTCTCTGTCCTGAAGCTCAAGGAGGGATGGTCAGGCCTTGCTCCGTGACACTGGAGTTGGAAAGTATTTACAGGTCCTCTGCTTCCATGTTTCTTGTGTCCTAATGGGTAGCATTAACCCTTGCTTTCATTGTCGTTCTGAATGGCTGGCTTTTGCTTTTGCCAACACCAGCAGCAAAAAGTCCAAAGAGCATATGGTGGAAAGAGCTGAAACTTCTGCTTCAGATACTTTTGTGTTTCGTTCTACTGTAACATTTCTTAGCTGTGTAACCTTGAGTAAGTTACTTAACTTCTCTGAGCTTCAGCCTCCTCATCTGGAAAGACTGGGGTAAAGTCCCTGGAAGCTTGCTGAGAGGGTCCAAGGAGAGAATGTATGGGAAAAAGCTTAACAGAGTTCCTGGCTTGGGACAGATGAGTGAACTCACCCATCCCCTGTAGGGGATCTCAATTTAGGCAAAATCCTGCCGACCCTAAGTTTCTAGTAGAGTCATGGGGGACGGCCTCAGCCCAGAGCCTCCTGGTCCCCTTGGGTCCCCTTGTACATGCACCTGTATTGTTCCATCTCCCCCCACTGCCATGGCCATTCTTCTGGTGGGGCTGTGGGGCGGGTGCGGCGATGGACCGGGCGGGCACAGAACAGGTGGGTGCAGGCTGGGTGTCCGGCGCTGGGACACAAGTGCTCTGTGTGTAGGGTGGGCGGAAGTCAGGGCGTTTGATCTGAATTCTAAAGGGCGTTGTTCAGAGCTCCACAAAGGTCCCATTGTGCAGACACTGGGTATAAAGCAGCATATGACTCCCCAGCACCGGGCGGCGATGAATTGGAACGCAGGCGTGGACCCAGGGACCACTCCCCTTGCACAGACATGAGACCATAGGGGACCTGTCTGGGTGGCCTCAGGGATAGGCGCTCCCCAAGGTAACGGGATTTGTTGGGTTTGCCCTAGGTCCAGAGCTAAGGAGCTGGGGGATGGGGAGCTAAAAAGAATGGCTGATGGCAAAACAAAATGGGCCTGGTGAAGAAAGGGGCTGGAGAGGAAAGAACGTTGCATGAAAGCAAAGAAGGCAGATGAGGCTCAGGGAAGTCAAGTCAAGTGAGGAGGAGGAGGAGGAGGAGGAGGAGGAGGAGGAGGAGGAGGAGGAGGAGGAGGAGAGGCTGGCAGTGAACATGGGGTGATGAGGAAAGTGATGACTATCCTTCTTCCCTTCCTGTCACTGGCTCTCGGAAAGGGTGACGGGGGCAGGAGGGGGTGTGTCAGGCAATGTTACGGCACCCAGCTTTCTGCCCCAGCTTTCTGCCAGCTTGCCCTGTGGCTCCTGTTTTGCAGGTGTGAATGAGGCAGGATGAACTGGACAGGTTTGTACACCTTGCTCAGTGGCGTGAACCGGCACTCTACCGCCATTGGCCGGGTATGGCTCTCCGTCATCTTCATATTCAGGATCATGGTGTTGGTGGTGGCCGCGGAGAGTGTGTGGGGTGACGAGAAGTCCTCCTTCATCTGCAACACCCTTCAGCCTGGCTGCAACAGCGTCTGCTACGACCACTTTTTCCCCATCTCCCACGTGCGGCTGTGGTCTCTACAGCTCATCTTGGTTTCCACCCCAGCTCTCCTCGTGGCCATGCACGTGGCTCACCAGCAGCACATAGAAAAGAAAATGCTGCGACTCGAGGGCCATGGGGACCCGCTGCACCTGGAGGAGGTGAAGAGGCACAAGGTCCACATCTCAGGGACGCTGTGGTGGACCTATGTCATCAGTGTGGTCTTCCGGCTACTGTTTGAGGCCGCCTTCATGTACGTCTTTTATCTGCTCTACCCTGGCTACGCCATGGTGCGGCTAGTCAAGTGTGAGGCCTACCCCTGCCCCAACACAGTGGACTGCTTCGTGTCCCGCCCCACGGAGAAAACCGTCTTCACTGTCTTCATGCTGGCTGCCTCTGGCATCTGCATCATCCTCAACGTGGCCGAGGTCGTGTACCTCATCATCCGGGCCTGCGCCCGCCGGGCCCAGCGCCGCTCCAATCCGCCCTCCCGCAAGGGCTCCGGCTTCGGCCACCGCCTTTCACCTGAATACAAACAGAATGAGATCAACAAGCTGCTGAGTGAGCAGGACGGCTCCCTGAAGGACATACTGCGCAGAAGCCCCGGCACTGGGGCCGGGCTGGCTGAGAAGAGCGACCGCTGCTCGGCCTGCTGATGCCACACACCAGGCAACCTCCCATCCCGCCTCCCCCCACCCCCTCTACCACCTTGCCTCAGGCCTGCCCCTCCTTCCCCTCTGCCAGGGTGCAGGCCTCTGCCTGCTAGGGACTGCTGGATCAAAATTGTCCTTCTCTCCCTCGTTCCCTTCCTTCCCCTCACCCCAGGGCTTTCTGTCTGGGGGGCCCTAGGAGTGGGGAACCAGAGGCCACCCACGTCAGTGCTCAAGGTTGTTGGGGGTATGGGCAACTCTTCTCATCTGTACCCCCTTTCTCTTCCCTCTCCCTGTGGCCACTGGGGACAGGAGATAGGATGCTCTGACAGCATCCAATTGTGAAACTAATCTTAACCCCATGTTGTCAGATACCCTATTTCTGGAGTCACATCAGTGGGGAGGGAAGTGGGCAAGTGGAATGGAAGGAGGGTGGTGTGGATATGTGGGTGGAGAAGGGAGGGTAGGAGAGGAAAGAAAAGGAAGGGCTTTGCGGGTCACAAGGAAAAGGAGGACAGGTCTGGGGAGGAGGAATTAGGGAGGGAGGAGCAGGCAGATAAGTTCAAGTGGGAGTTGGTCAGGGCCACCCTTGCCTCTAGTTCCCAAGGCCTCTCTCTGCCTGGAATGTTACACATTAAACAGGATTTTACAGTAAACGAAGAGGTGGCTTGTGTGTTTGAGTTCTTTCTCCTGCAACCTCTGACCTCCCCTTGGATGAGCTGGCCTTGTTTTTTTGATGATCTAGAAAGCAATGGGCAACAGACATAAGGACACCGTGAGCCACACTTGTCTGGTTTTTTTGTGTGTCTTGTTTTGTTTTGGCTTTTGTTTTGTTTTGTTTTGTTTTTGAGGGGGGACTTAACATTTTTTTTAAATAACAGCTTTATGAGAACAAATACCTTAAATTCCTTCTTTCATTTTACTTTTATCATCTAGTCTAAGTATAGTTTATCAAGTTTTTCATAATTGCGTGCAGTCTTGTAAACATGACGACCATATATTAGAAAACATTTATATTACCTCAGTAAGCTTCCTTGGGCACCTTCCTCTGATTTGAAAAACATCAAAATGACAACTCCATCTGGAGAGACAGGAAATGATAGAGATTTCACAAGTCTCAGAAAGGGTAGCACACATTCCCTGGATGAGGGCCCCTCCCCCACACCCCTGGGAGAACTGTCCCCCTTCTTCCCTTGAAACTGGGTGCTCACTGCAAACTGATGCCCCACCCCCGCCAGCTACCCACTGGACTGCACTGTGACCCTGACCCCTCTCTTGGATTGGACAGAGCCTCTAATTACACCCTTGTCCCCAGTTTTCTTCTGTCAGGAATCAACCTCCCATCCCAGAGATGTCTCCAAATGCAGGTCAGACATTTCACAGCCAGGTCTCCTCCCTGTCATCAGGGCATCAGGCATCACCTCACTCCCAAGCAGCAGGTAACCTCCCCACCCTCTGGCAGCTGTGATGGTAAAAGCCCCAGGCTGGGTTCAAGTCCTACCTCTGTCCCTTAGGTGTCAGACACTCCCTGCCCCAAGCCTTAGTTTCCTTGTGAGCAAATGAATGCTGGCCTCACCCATGTCTAAGCTCCTTTTGGCACTCTAGGCTTCTGGGATTCCTAAAAGGCTTCCCCAGAGTCACAGGGTTTTCCCCATCTTAGAGTTGCCTGCCCTGACCAGGGAGCCTTCCAGAGTAAAAGTCTCCCCACCTCCTCCCTAGCAAGTTCCTCTACCTCTTACTAGAAAAAATGATTTGCAACTCCCTGTCAGAGTATGGTGACTGTGACAGGTACGTCAGAAAGGAAGAACAAATAGGACATAATCTCATCAGAACTGTTCTCCTCTAGGGCAGCCCGGGTGGCTCAGTGGTTTGGCACTGCCTTCGGCCCAGGGTGTGATCCTGGAGACCCGGGATCTAGTCCCACATCGAGCTCCCTGCATGGAGCCTACTCCTCTCTCTCTCTCTCTCTCTCCCTCTCTCTCTCTCCTTCTCCCTGTCCCTCTCCCTCTCCCTGTCATGAATAAATAAATAAATAAATCTAAAAAAAAAAAGAAGTGTTCTCCTCTAGAAACAGTCTTTTCCCTTCAGACAGAAAGCATGGAAGGTTTCCTCATTCGAGGAGGTTTCTCCTTTAGAGAAGAAAGGAAAGAGTAAGCCTCCCCTGCCTGTGCTGCCCCCCACCCTCCCATACTCAGCAGTCCCTGAGAGACAGCTTCCCCCTTCCTTAAAAGAGAGAGGTTACTTTTCTGCAAGAGATTTCCTTTCTCTTTAGAAAACGCCACCATATCCTGCGACAAAAGAGGTCCCCACCCCCAGGTCTCCCAAGGTGGGAAAGATTCCTTTTCTTTTTTCTTTTCATTTAGATTTTATTTATTTATTCATGAGAGACACACAGAGAGAGGCAGAGACGTAGGCAGAGGGAGAAGCAGGATCCCTATAGGGAGCCCAATGCAGTACTCGGGGACCATGACCTGAGCCAAAGGCAGAAGGTCAACCACTGAGCCACCCAGGTGCCAGAGATTCCTTTTCTTATCAAAATCCTCCCCCTGCCCCTGGAGCCCAACAGAGCACAAGGAACACAGAGCATCTCTCCTCTTTGTCCAAAAGGCCATCAAGAAAACGATTTTCTTTAAAAACGTCCTCCTGGTTCCAGGCAAGAACCTCCTGCCCTCCCCACATTTGAAAAGTGCCATACCTACCATCACTTCAGATTATCTAGTTTTCTCTTCAAAAGATCCTACAAATCTCCTTCGGAAAGAAGCTCCAACTCCAGATGAAGGCTTTCCTCTCCAGGGGGCAGTGGTGGGACAGTAAAGCCACAAACTGGCAATGCAGCCAAAGGGAGGACACTTACCCTTGTGTCCTGTGACCCAGATGGGAGCAGGCCAGAGGACTCTGAGGAGGGCTGGAGCACATGATGTTGCAGGGAGGGAGGAGGGTCAGTCAGGGCTAACCCAGGACTGACTTTTTGATCTGAGGCTTGTCCCAAGAGTGTGTGTAAAGGCCAAATGGGAGGCAAGTGGGTATAGCACCTGCTGCGTAGACAATCAAACTACAAAGTGTGACCACAGTGGCGAAGAGGGCTTGTCAATAAAGAGACCAGGCTGGCCATCTTATTAGCTCTGTCCCCCTGGACACTTGATACTCACCCTGAGTCTCTGTTTCTTCGTCTGCTATAGAAGGTGGATAATCACCTCTCTCCCTCTCCTTCCACAGACCTTTTGTGAGAATCAAAGAAGATGTGTGCAAAAACTGGTTAGAAACTGTAAAATAAGGTAAGATACTATCAAAAATGCAGATACCACAGCCTTAAGGCATGCTAGGACTTGTAGTGAGCTAGAAAGGAGGGAGGCTGGATCAGTGGGACTGGGGCTAGCGGAAGGAACTTGGTGATAAAAGGTTGGATCCCCTGGGGAGTGGACAACAATCCAACCGGCAAAGTCCAAGAGATGTTGCATATTCAAGGGATCTGATCTGGGGGCAGAAAAAGCTGAGTAACAGGAACTTCTTACATACTCTTTCTCCTGGTACTGGTACTTTTAGGGACATTTATGGGATTTTAGAGGCATCCGTGTGCAGAGATACTAGGAGCTGGGGACAAGGAAAATAGTCAGCTTCTGGATGAGGGGAGTGGCTACACTAGGAGCATAGTCAAGCCCCACCTCCCAACTGGGTTGGAATTTCAAAGCAGGCTGCAGTATCCACAGAGAATTGGCATGGCAACCATGAACTGATTCAGATGCCCAATCAGATAGCCTGGGTGCACACGGTGGTGGCTAGAGGAGAATGCTTGCTCCATTTCCTGATTCCACAATATGAAAATGCCAGATGTGACCTATGGGAGAATGAGAGCCATAAAGGCCCCCTGAGCTGGGGTCCCTTTGATTCCTGGATTAGGCCGGGCCACTGAACTGTCAGGCGGGGAAAGGATTGTTGCATTCTAGGGAGAGGGATAAGGTGGGCAAAGGACAGACAGGTTATCTGAAAGGGTGTGATGCTATCTTGAGTGAGACAAATAATCCACTGTGGAGGATTGGAGGGTGGAATGGCTAGAGAAGGAGACAGGAAAGGGAAATTATGACCAGCTTGTGATGGGCCTGGTGTGTCACTGTAAGAGGACAGTCTTAACTGTCCTACCGGTGGTGGAAACCACTAAGGGTTTTTTTTAAGATTTTATTTATTTATTCATGAGAGATTCACACAGAGAGGAACATAGGCAGAGGGAGAAGCAGGCTCCCTGTGGGAATTTTGATGTGGGACTCCATCCCAGGACCTCAGGACAACGCCCTGAGCTGCAGGCAGACACTCAACCACTGAGCCACCCAGGTGCCCCAAAACCACTAAGGGTTTTGAGTAGAGGAGTGCCACCTTCAGATTTGTGGTCTGGGAACTGACTCTGGCAGCCACACGGAAAGTGGACTGGGGACAGGAAGGATGAGAGGCAGAATGACCAGTTACAGACCTGTTGCAATGTCCCATGTGGAGCCTGTGATGATTTGGAGGTTTCCTTCTCCTTCCTTGACTGGCAGACTCCTAACTATTCATGACTCAGCTCAAATGTCATCTCCCATATGAAGACCTCACCTCTCTTCTCTCCTCCCAGTCCCCCGCCAGGTCCCTCAGAGAGAATGAGTCCTCCCCTCATTCTGAATTCCTGCAGTACATTGTAGTGTCTATTCATTAGAGTGCTTATCCAATTGTATGGAAATTGCTTGCATAACCTCAACACACAGTAGGTGCTTAGCCTGTTGAATTAAGGGCAGTAGGGAAGTAGAGACAGGCATGCACAAAGGTTCAGAGTCTACAAAGAGTAGGGTGTGTTCAGAGTGACTAGAACATAGAATGCATGGGATGGGGTGGATGTCGTAGTAGGAGGTGAGACTGGCAAAGTAGGTTGGGGCCAGTCCATTAGGGGTTTCATATACCATACCTAGAAGTGTGCACAGGAGCTTAGACTCTGCACTATCCTAGACTTACAGGCAATTTGGTACTCATATAGACTGTGAAGATCTCAAGGAGATCCAGGTCAGGGCAGCCCTTGGCACAAACAGAAGCATTAAGAGTGATGATGACCTATGGAAGAGTGAGCAGAGTGATCTGACTGTGGACCTCATGGAGAAAGGATAGTTTACACAGGATGGTTCTCCATTTCTTTTTTTTTTTTAAGTTTATTTATTTTAAGTAATATCTACACCCAATGTGGGGCTTGAACACATGATCCCGAGATCAAGAGTCACATGTTCCTCCAACTGAGCAGCCAGATGCCCCAAGATGGCTTGACATTTCAATTGGAACCCCTCTGGAAAGTCAGTATAGCATAGTGATTAAGAGCATGCTCCACTTCCTACCTGTATGACTTTAACCAAGTTACTTGGCCTCTCTGTAGCTCAGTTTCCTCACCGGTAAAACAGTGATAGCAATCATACTATATCAAAGGGCTATAGCGGAGATTAGATGTAATAATTATATGTAGAGAACCTAGAACAGTGCCTAGTCAATGGTAAGTTCTTTTCTTTTTATAAAAAGAGACTTTATTTATATGAGAGAGAGAGAAAGAAAGGAGAGTGTGAGCAGGAACAGAGGGAGAAGGACAAGCAAACTCCACATTAAGCATGGAGCACGGGATCCCTGGGTGGTGCAGCAGTTTAGCACCTGCCTTTGGCCCAGGGCGCAATCCTGGAGACCCGGGATCGAGTCCCACGTCGGGCTCCCGGTGCATGGAGCCTGCTTCTCCCTCCTACTGTGTCTCTGCCTCTCCCTCTGTGTGTGTGTGACTATCATAAATAAATAAAAATTAAAAAAAAAAAGCATGGAGCACTATGTGGGGCTCCATCCCACAGCCCTGAGATGATGAACCGAGCCGAAATCAAGAGTTGGATGCTTAACTGACTGGTGCCCTGATAGTAAGTTCTATATAAGTATGTGATGTATGGGAGCACCTAGGTGGCTCAGTCAGTTAGGCATCTGTCTTTGGCTCAGGTCATGATTCTGAGGTCCTGGGATCAAGCCCTGCGTGGGGCCCCCTTTTCAGTGGGGAGTCTGCTTCTCCTTCTCTATGCTCTCTCTCACTATCTCTCTCAAATAAATAAATAAAAACTTTATTTAAAAAAACAAGTATGTGGGCAGCCCCGGGTGGCTCAGCGGGTTAGTGCCACCTTCGGCCCAGGGCATGATCCTGGAGACCTGGAGACCTGGAGACCCAAGACTGAGTCCCACATCAGGCTCCCTGCATGGAGCCTGCTTCTCCCCCTGCCTGTGTCTCTGCCTCTCTCTCTCTGTGTGTCTCTCATTAATTAATAAATAAATAAAATCTTAAAAAAAAAACAAGTATGTGATATGATGATTTCATCTCACTACCTGTGCCATCCTTCAACTACAGTGACCCTTGAACAATGTGGGGGTAGGGTGCTGAACGCTTGTGCAGTCGAAAATCCTTGTATGAATTTTGACTCCTTCAAAACTTAATTACTAATAGCTTACCATTAACTGGAGGCCTTATCTATAACATAGTGGATTAACACATGGATTAACGCATATTTTTGGTGTTATATGTATTATATGCCATATTCTTGTAATAAAGTAAGCTGGAAAAAAGAGAATTTTATTAAGAAAATCATAACGAGGGATGCCTGGGTGGCTCAGTCCATTAAGCATCTGCCTTTAGCTCAGGTCATGATCCCAGGGTCCTGGGATTGAGCCCACATCTGGCTCCCAGCTCAGTAGGAAGTCCACTTCTCCCTCTCCCTCTGCTGCTCCCCCACACTCATGTTCTCTCTCTCTCTCTCTCTCAAATAAATAAATAAAATATTTTTAAGAAGAACATTGTAAGGAAGGGAAAATATATTACAGTACTGTGCTGTATTTATCGAAAAATATCCACATATAAGCAGACCTATGTATGCAGTTCAATACACAGTCCAAACTCTTGTTGTTCAAGGGTCAGCTGTATTCACTCTCTCAGATATTGAGCTAACCTCTGTCTCACCAAAGTAACATGCTGTATTTTTTTAAATTTTCACATTCAATTTTATTCTTTTTTCCCCTGGGATTTCATATATATATATATATATATATATATATATATATATATATATATATATATATATATTTAACATACTGTGTTATATTTGTTTCAGGTGTACAACATAGTGATTCAACAGTTCAATACATTTCTCAGTGCTCATCAAGATAAATGTACTTGGGGATCCCTGGGTGGCGCAGCGGTTTAGCGCCTGTCTTTGGCCCAGGGCGCGATCCTGGAGACCCGGGATCGGATCCCATGTCGGGCTCCCAGTGCATGGAGCCTGCTTCTCCCTCTGCCTATGTCTCTGCCTCTCTCTCTCCCCATGTGACTATCATAAATAAATAAAAATTTTTAAAAAAGATAAATGTACTCTTAATCCCTTTCATCTGTTTCTCCACACACCCTCCTCCATGTACCTCCTCCCTGGCAACCATCAGTTTGTTCTCTATATTTGAGAGTCTATTTTTCTGTTTGTCTTTTTTGTCTTTGTTCATTTGTTTTCTTTCTTAAATTCTATGTGCAAGTGAAATCATAAGGTACCTGTCTTTCCCTAACTTTTATCAGTTAGCATTATACCTTCTAGGTCTGTCTCTGCTGTTGCCAATGACAAGATCTCAGTCTTTTTTTTTTTTTTTTTTTTTTTTGGCTTTGTAATATCCGTGTGTGTATGTGTGTCTAGGACATCTTCTTTATCCATTCATCTTTTTTTTAGAGTTTATTTATTTATTCATGAGAGACAGAAAGAGAGAGACAGAGAGACATAGGCAGAGAGAGAAGCAGGCTCCCTGAGGGGCCTTGGGCCTTGATCCCGGAACCTGGGATCATGACCTGAGCCGAAGGCAGACGCTTAACCTCTAAGCCACCCAGGTGCCCTATCCATTCATCTTTTGTTGGACACTTGGGTTGCTTCCATGTACTGACTATTACGAATAATGTTGCAATAAATATAGGAGTGCATTTATCTTTTTGAAATGATACATCCAATAAGGGGTTTATACCCAAAACACATAAAGAACTTATAAAATTCAACACCAGGAAAACCCCAAATAATCCGAGTAAAAATGGGCAGAGGACCCAAGGAGTTATTTTTCCAAAGAAGACACACAGATGGCCAACAGACACGTGAAAAGATACTCAACATCACTAATCCTCAGGGAAATGCAAATCAAAACCACAATGAGATATCGCCTTACATCTGTCAGAATTGCCAAAATAAAGAACACAAGAAATAATGCAGCTTGGGTGAGGATGTAGACAAAAAGGAACTCTTATGCACTGTTGATGGTTAATAGAAATTGGTTGCAGCCACTGTGGAAAAAAAAACATGCACAAAAACACACAGAAACAGAATTGCTATATGATCCAGTAATTCCACTACGGAGTATTTACCCAAAGAAAACAATAACATGCTTTCCTGATTGCCCAGTTGTCAATTGCCATGTGTGTGTGTTTCAGTAAGGAAATCTGTACGTTTTCATACATATGTCACAGTCTGCATGACCATATTTACATATACATAGGAGGATGGCTGTGAGGGGTGTGTCTCAATTCTTAATGTCACTTTAAGAAAAGGATATGTCTCAATCATAGTCTGAAACTTTATTACCAGACTTAGAAATAACGTAAGTGGGGGCATCTGGCTGGCTCAGTCGGTAGAGCATGAGACTCTGGATCTCAGGGTCATGAGTTCAAGCCCCACATTGGGCATGGAACCTACTTGAAAAAAAAAAGAAAGAAAGAATGTAAGTGGATCAAAGGAAAGGAGGCTGTGTTTATGGAACACCCAGTGTGGACCAGATTTGGTACTACATTAAGCACTTACATACATAATCTCAATAATGGCCAGGTAGCTATTACTCTACCTGTCCTTGTAGATAGCAAATGGAGGCTCAGAGAGGTTAAGTAATATGTCTAAAGGTTGCACACGCTAAAACTGCAAAACTAGAATCAAAATTTAGACCTATTCTAATCCAAAATCTGTTCTGTCTCCTCTATACCAAAATATAGAGGGCTATACTGCCTTAGGAAGTGTTTCAGGATATAGCAGTGGATGGGAGGACCTCAGTGTGATATATCAAAGTATCCCTCAATGTGAACCTGCTGGAAAATGAAATATGCATTTGGGGATCCCTAAGGTTAAGAGAGAGGAATGATGGACGTTGAGGAAGAGGCTGTCCTGTGCTCAGACAGAAGGGCAGTCTGGAGGGAGAGGGCTTCTCCAGGGAGCTCCGCCTGGAGCAGGATTCAGAAACTGTCCATCCGCAAGATACTTTGGAGAGTGCAGGAAAGACAGTGAGAAGCGAGAAATGGTTATTCAGAACCTCTACCTGAACAAAATAGAATACAAATTTCAAAAGGGGGCTCCTGGCTGGCTCAGTGGGTAGAGCACGTGACTCTTGATCTTGGAGTTGTGAGTTTGAGCCCCACACTGGATGGAGAGATTGCTTAAAAACAAAAATGAAAAAAAAAAAAAAAAACCACGCTCCTGACCTGTTAAATCTTTTTTTTTTAAGATTTTATTTATTTATTTATTTTTAATTTTTATTTATTTATGATAGTCACACAGAGAGAGAGAGGCAGAGACACAGGCAGAGGGAGAAGCAGGCTCCATGCACCGGGAGCCCGACGTGGGATTCGATCCCGGGTCTCCAGGATCACGCCCTGGACCAAAGGCAGGCGCCAAACCGCTGCGCCACCCAGGGATCCCAAGATTTTACTTATTGATTCATGAGACACACACACACAGAAAGAGAGAGAGAGAGAGGCAGAGGCACAGGCAGAGAGAGAAGCAGGCTCCATGCAGGGAGCCTAACGTGGGTTCGATCCTGGGTCCCCAGGATCAGGACCTGGGCTGAAGGCAGCGCTAAACCGCTGAGCCACCCAGGCTGCCCTGACCTGTTAAATCAATATCAACTTTTGAATCTGGAGGTAGAGATTGCTTAAAACAAAACCCCTACTTCCTCCCCGCCACCGCCGATCCCCCCCCCCAAATCAAGATCAACCTTGAAACTGCCACCGTTTCTCTGCCTTCACCTAAGGGATCTCAAAGCCACACTTTGTTTTCCAGCGGTGTCCCCTTGCCCCTTTCTCTTTCCCTCCAGCTTCCTTTCCAAGAGACAAAGCCTTTCATTCTGCAGTCTAAAGATGCAGATCCCCCCGAGAATTCCCACCAATTAAAAATCATTCAAGTGAAAATATAGTTTGCCAACATACAAAGTCTTGGAAATTCTATGTCCCACATCTTTCTCCAGCTCCTCTCCCCCTTAGCATTAGCATTATGCTCCTGCCTTCCTTGGGACCTGGCGATGATGATCTCCTAACTGCTCATTTGGATGAGAAAAGCTGACATTTATTAATTGCTTACTGTGTGCTGGGCTATGCACTCAATGGTATCTCCTGCCCTCCTCAACCCTCGCAGAGGTAACTAGCATTGTTGTCCCCATTTTACAGATTAGGAAACTGAGGCCTACATTAGGTTAAGTTACTTGCCCGGGCCCTACAGCTCAGAAAGAGGGGGCTGAGGGGCACCTGAGTGGCTCAGTGGTTGAGCGTCGACCTTTAGCTCAGGTCGTGATCCCAGAGTCCTGGGATCGAGTCCCACATCACGCTCCCTGCAGGGAGCCTGCTTCTCCCTCTGCCTGTGTCTCTGCCTCTCTCTGTGTGTCTCTCACGAATAAATAAACTTTTTGAAAAAGGGAGCTGAGCGGGAAACTGGAACTCACGTCTGCCAGATGCCAAAGGTGAAGCATGTAACCATTTTTGTAGCACTGCCTTCCTGTAACTGGCCGGTCAGTTACAGATCCAATCCTCCTCCACCTCATCTAGACATGAAAGGGTCCCCTTGAAGCATGAATCTTGCATTTCTGTGCAAACATCCGTTAACGGCTTTCCACTACTTTGAGGATACAATATGATTGGCCTGCTTTGCCAGGACCGAGGGGTTTCCCAGGATGTTGGCTTTTCATTACCCAACTGGGAAAGTCCTGGGGCATCTGGCTGGCTCAGTGGGTTAGAACCGCATGTGAGTCTCAATCTCAGGTTCATGAGCTCGAACCCCATGTTGAGCTTAGATTCCCTCCAAAAAAATAAAAAAATAAAAAAAAGGAAAAAATGGGAAAGTCCCAGGCCAAGTAAGATTGGTTGGTCACAATAGCAGGGCATAGCACGGCTGTGTGTGTGCCTTTCACACCCTGGTCCCCATTTTCTCAGCAACATCTCCCGTGACTTCTCGCCCTTTTTTATCATACCCTCTACCTTTTCTGAAGCCCAACCACCCACCCCTAAAGACACTGTGTTCTCTTCTACCTCCATGCCTTTTGTGCACATTGATCCCCACCTCTCTACTCTGCCTGACAAACTATGCTCATTCCCATGGAAACCCAGCACCCAGGTCACCTCTGTGGGCTTTTTTGATTTCCTGGGAAAGAATGAGTAACAATTGCATTGTATCCAGGTTATTTTATTGATGTGTGAGTCTTCTCCAGGGTCACGACTAGGATAAGCCAATTGAGGCACCCAGAGTGCAAAGTTTAAGGAGGCACTCCCTCTCAGGGTTGTGGGAATGCCTACCCTGTACTTGCATAATCCTGACAGCGAGGGCCTTGTGCTTTTGATCAAGTGGTTCTACCTGGCGGATTGGGGCTCCACCTATTTCTCTGATTTTTCCCTCTTGGTGCCTTTGTCTGGTTAATTGGAGATACTTTCCCAGGTACCATTTTTTTGGTCCTCTTCTCTCTTAATTCTCCCTTAGTGATCTTTTCCAATCCCAGAGTTTAGGCTAGCTAGCTCTTTACAAATGACCTATAAATTGACATCTCATGCATTATGTGAAGTAAAAGACAAACACTGTATGATCTCACTCAGATGTGGAACCTTTAGGTTCTTTTTTTAAAAAGATGAAGTCATAGAAATGGAGAGTAAAATGGTGTAGTAAAATGGTTTCCAGGGGCTAGGGGTGGGGGAAATGAGGAAGCATTTGGTCAAAGGCTCTAAATTTCCAATTATAAGATGAATAAGTTCTGGGGAATCTAATGTACAGCATGGTGACTATAGTCAACAATATTATACACTTGAAAGTCACTAAAAGAGTAGATCTTAAATGTTCCCACCCCCAAAACAAAGAGATGGTAATTTGCGACGGGCTGGAGGTGTTAGCTAACACTATGGTGGTAACCATTTTGTGATATATTAAATATATCAAATCAGCATAGCCATAACCCTTAAACCTATACTCGGTTACATGCCATGTGTACTTCCAATAAAGCCCATCCAAAAAATAAACACCTTATCTCTTTTCTAAGCCTCAGACCCACATTTCCAACTGCCTAGTGTGTACGGTAGCATCTAGCATCCATACTGCTCTTTCTCTTTTTTTTAGGGGGTGAGGAGCAGAGGGAGAGGGAGAGAATCTTAAGCAGGCTCCACACCCATTGCAGGGCTCAATCGCATGACCTGAGCCCTAATCAAGAGTCAGATGCTTAACCGACTGAGCCACCCAGATGCCCTGATACTGCTCTTTCACGTCCGTTTTTCCATCTGGACTTTGCAACAGTTCTGTGAGAAAGGGCAGAATATGAATGCACTTTTAAGGTGAGGCTCAAAAAGGTAGGCCTGTCCAGGTTTTAGTGGCAGAGCCACGAGTAGAAAGTCAAATTTGGGTGTTCCTTTCACCATATTGCACAGCCAGAACCGAGGTATTTCAGGAGAGTCTCATAATCCAACATGACCAAAATCTCAACTTACCAACCCCATTCCTCTCCTATTCCCCAGCAAAACAAAAACAAAATAGCACCACCCTGCCCTTATTTCTAAACTTGGTTAAAGGCATCTCACTCCCCTAATTGTCAAGGCTAGAAATATGGGATTCACGCTCACTTTTTTCCTCTCCTTCAGATCCTGCAGACTTCAAAATATCTGAATCCGGGCACCTGGGTGGCTCAGTTGGTTAGGCATCTGCCTTAAGCTCAGGTCATGATCCCAGGATCCTGGGATCGAGTTCTGTGTCAGGTTTCTTCTTTATCCCCACAGCCCTCATCAAGGCCCACAGAACCTATCAGCCCCAGTTCCTACCTGCCTCCACCCCCCATCCTTTATACTGCTGTGGGGATCTCCTCCCTAAAGCAACAGATTGGATCCAGTCATTCCCCTGGCTGGAAAACCTCAAACCTCAGCCTCACACTTCCCTTCCCTGTGGCTTTGACTGTGTGGGTCCCCCAACCCCTCCCACTTACTGAGGCCCAGGTCAAATGCCATCGCCCTCAGGGAGCTCAGTGCACACACTTCCTCATAAGCTGGAAATGAGTTCCTTATTCCTCTATTCTCCCATAGCACTAGATAGATTTATTTTGGGGTGCCTGTGTGGCTCAGTTGGTTAGGTTGCTGCCTTCAGCTCAGGTCATGATCCCAGGGTCCTGGGATTGAGCTCCTTGGCGGGCTCCCTGCTCAGTGGGTAATCTGCTTCCCCCTCTCCCTCTGCCCCTCCTCCCTGCTTGTATTCTCTCACTCTGTCTCTCTGAAATGAATGAAATCTCAAAAAAAAAAAAAAAAGATTTATTTCATTCTGCTTGTCTTTCAACTGTGTATCCTGGGAGCCTGCTGGGATAGGACCCTGGTCTAATTAATCTTTGTCTTCTCTGAAGCTCGTCATCTTAGGTCTTTAATATGGTAGGTCCTTAACAGGTAGCTGTTGAATTTTTTTCCCTTTAAGTACTTGAAAACTTAAAGAGGACCATCTCCCTAGTGGATTCATTCAGTGAGGCAGGTACAAATGATTCTTAAACTGGGGTGGGACACCTCACTTCTTCACTCCTCGAGAGCTTTGAGGCTGTCTGGCCTTGGTCCTCCATATCCCTCATGCCTCCAAACACTGCTCTCCCTCGCCCAGAGAAGGCAAAAGACAATTTTAATTCTTTATTTGAAACAAACAATTCCAGAGACAGAAGGTTAGTCATGACAACAGCTTCTCACTACAACACAAGGGTGGGCATGGCTCACTGAAGGGATAGGCGAGACGCCTCAGAACAATATATACAATTTAAACAGTGGCTAAACTGGTGACAGTTATAAAAACACAAAAAGGAGGCAGGGGAACAGCAAAGCCACAGGGAAAGAACTGGGTACCCCCTTTGCTGGACACTAACAGTTTTCTGGAGCTACAAAGGCAAGATGGGGAAGAGAGATGGAGGCAGTGGGGGCAGGACCCCTGCCCACAGCTCCTCACCCATCCTTTGACCACAGATCCCATCCTGCATGACCTGGGGCCCCCATAGGCTTGGCCTGGCTCTTAACAATGGGGGAGGAACAAGGGTGGGGCACCCAGCCCCAGTCCAGGTCAGAAGGTAGTTTTTGCCTTGGGAAACTCTGTCCACTGAACTAAAGGGAGGCAGTTACAGAAGGGGGGCTAAGCATGTTGACATCATGGCTCATGCCAACCTAAGATGGCAGAGAGAGACAAACACATAAACCAAGGGGACAGGAGTCAGCTCTCCGTACTTAGAGTCATTTTCTGCCTTTAAGGAAAAGAAAGCATTCAGAAGTTTGTTTGTTTTTTTTTAAATTTGCAGCACCAAGGCTTGGTGCTTGCAGGGGTGGGGAGGGGGTTCCAACCACCAGTTATCTTATGGGAGGGGAAGATGATCTAATAAGCTCTGTGTTTTAGGTAGATGGTCCCCTCATCACTTTCAGAGTTTCTTTCAGATCATTCATATAAGACCATTCAGCATGGTACCAGGGAAGAGTAGAGAAAGCAGTGGACACAGGCAGAAAAGGCAGCTGGGCTCTTCCCTTGGCCGCACCTAGGAACTGGGGAGCTTTACCTATGCGGGATTGGTCAGGAAACCCAAAGCCAACAGGATCACCAGAGCTAGTAACCCCCTATCCAGGGTCTGGCCCCAGGAGAAGGGGTTTGCTCTGAAGCATAAAGAAAATGGCCTTGCCGCGTTTTGCCCATCACTGGGAGCCCAGCCCCAGAGTACAGAGGACTGGGGCCCTGTGGTTGTCAAGTGGCATGGACGAAGGTAAAAGCCAGGGGTTCCTAGGGAGGGCAGGGAATGGATGAGGGCAGTCGAGGCCCCTCAGAATGAGTAGCATTGGTTCCTGGGCCAGTCGCCCTGTGGGACGCGTCCCAGGACAGATACTGGTATGAGAGACGGACATGGATAGCACACGGGCTCAGTCCAGGTCTTCCTCCCCAGGACGACCCAGCTCCTCATAAATCTCACGCACAGCCAGAATGCGGTTGAGCATACTCTCCAACATGCTGCGGTCCATGGGGATGACAGAATACCAGAGAGGTGACTCAGCGATGCAGGACCGCTCAGGTTGCAGGTAGAAGACATCGTTGCGAGTCCGGAGGCTTTCAGGACTGCAATGGTAAGGACAGTGGGGGTGGGGGAGGGGTGGTAGGATAGAGATCAATACCAGGGCAAGGCGGACCCCTGGAGTCCCCATGCTGATGCCATTCCTGCAAACCCTCCAACTCACCATTTCGAGAGATAGAATTCATAGAACTTGACAGGGCACCGGAGGGGATTCATGCGGTTCTCACGCTGCTCTAAGATAGGGGCTTCATCTTCTCTCTTCCGTTTCCCAGGACCCGTGTCTACAGAGGAGGCAAATGACCCAGAGTCATCAAAAGTGCAGTGGCAAAAACCACCGCTCCAAGAGCATGGTCCAGGGCACAGAAGGCCTGAGGACACCAAATACAGCCTCAAAGAGAAATAAAGGCAGAAGTAGTCGGTCAGTCTCCCCACACCAAGCAGACATTCTGTAGGGGTGAGGGGTTTGCTCTGCAGGCCTCCCCGGTTCTCACCACCAAAGCCTCTCTTTATAATCTCTCCCAAATTGATTTCCTAAAGAAGTCACCTAAGAAGTTATGCACACATGCTCATAAGACAGGCCCTGCCAGCAAGGCCAGGCTGACCTTCCAGGATTGAGAAGTAGCAACAGTGCCAGCCCCAGCACATGAGTCCCAGTGGAACCCCGGTGGAAGCTCGGGTCCAAAGCAGGGACCTTGGAAACTGCTCTCAGATGGCATGGCACTCCAGGGCCAGAATGGAAATCAAGGTGCAGTCTCTGCCATGCCCAAAGAACAATGGAGAGCCTCTTCTGCACACTGGCAGCTCTCCCCCACAGCCAAACACACCCAACAGCTTTCCTACCTAGCTTCCCTTGGCCCACCACCTGCCCCCAGAAAAAGTAAATGACCTTGAACTGAGGAAAGCCAGGAAACAGGCAGCTGAGCGACCTCCTATTTATGCAAGAGCCACTGCTGGGGCAGGTGGCAGGGCCAGCTGTTCATACTGGCTCTGTGAACATGGGGACCAGGGACGGAAGGGTAGGGAAGCAAAGGAGTGGGCCAAGCTGGTGGGGATGGTGTAGCATGGGAGCAGAGAGCAGGCAGGGATAAGGGGGTGGGCACAGCCTCATACCTCGCCCTTTTCTCTGGCGGACCGGGGCGTAGTAGCGGATGCTCACCACCTTGGTGGTACCCCGGGGGGTGGTACACTTGCGGGACTGGCGGACCACATTGGTGAAAGAGAGCTGCATGTGTTCCTCCGCTGTCTGCAGCCCAAAAAACTTAGTGTTGAAGAACATGAGGGTGTTGAGGAGGACAAAGGGCGAGTAGACCCCCAGTTGCTTGCACTCCCAGAGGTGCTCTTCCTCCACCCGGGAGAACACAGTATCTGCAACAGTCAAGGGGAAGGGGCCAGTGAGAAGTGATAGTGACTGGACCACCACCCACACCCAGCCACTTCTGACCCCAGATAACCCGCTCACAAGCATTTCCCATGCCGTACCCTTTAGGTAAGTGGCCACTGCATGTAAGAGCCCCTCCCCCATACTCTGCTAGAGTAGAGACAGAACTGGATTTTTTTTTCTTTATAAGTAGGCTGTACGTCCAGCATGGAGGTGGAGTCCAACGCCGGGCTTGAACTCACGACCCTGAGATCAAGACCTGAGCTGAGATCAAGAGTTGGACATCTAACTGAATGAACTACCTAGGCAACCCAAACTGGATTTTTTCATGGTTTCCACCTGCATTTGGGGCCTTTCGCATCACCCTCAAGTTATAAGCAGGTAGATGTAAATCTCGAGTGGTCCCACAATGCCTTCTTTTCTTTCCTCACTTACCAACCAAACCTAGGCCACCTTTTTCAGACCCAGAGATAGGCTCTTTAGACCTAAGTCACATCCAAGGATGGGGGCTCTAAACCCTGAGGCCTCTGGTATATAACTCCTCCCCTCCGACCCTTTGTAAAGAGTGGCAGACCAAGGAACCCAGGAACCCTTGGAATGGCATATTGAAAAACTGTGGAGGAAAGGGCATAGGGGTTGCTATGTCTCTGTCCCTTACTGTTGGGGAGGAGTGTGGGCTGCCAAGTGCTCAGAGATTTGTTGAGTTCTTGAACGAAAGTCAGGTAGTAAAGGTCCGTGAAAATATTCACCATTCGGTTATTTTCCAGCAAGTACTGAAGAAAGAAAACCAGACATACATACAAAAGCTAGACTCTAGGTTCTAGAGGAAAGACATGATGCTGAAGGCCCCAGGCATGGCGCCCTTGGTGATGAGGAGGCAGTGGGAGAAACAGCTGCTTGGTTATCGGACCCAGAATGTTCTTTCCTGAGGACACCCACCACTCTGAGATACTGGGGCCTTGCTAGAAGAGGAGGGAGTTTGGAGATGTGTCAGAGCTGGTTCTTCACCAGCCCAGCCCCCCTCCGTCACACAATGCACAGCCCACCTCTCTCAGTGGGAACTAACCATCACCACCACCACCCGACTCAAGAAACCTGGCTCTACCCATCCTTCCCTTTGTAGGATGGGTCTGAGGATTACCGAGGGGACCTGCTCAGGGTAAGATACAGTGTGAGGAACAGGGAGTGGGACAGAATCATTTCTGGTGGGACCCTGCCTCCTCTGTGGAGAATGATGGCAAGTTAGGCGGTGTGGAAGGGGTACCTGTTGGATGCCAAGACACAGATAGTAGATACTATCAGGTTCATATCGTTCACCATTGGGTCGAGTGATCTCTCTCACAAACTGGGCCAGACCATAGTTGAGTTCAGCAGCTGAGCAGGCCAGAATATCCTCTTTGATACGCATAGGTTTGGCTGCAGTGATATGCAATAGAGGTGGATGGGATTAAGAAAATTGCACATGGAGAATTGCACTTAGCTCCATTGTTAATCCTTTCATCCCTTAGTCACATCCAGCTCCAGAACAAACCCATCAATCTCAAAGAAAAATAAAAAGAAAGAGGAAAAAAAAAGCCCTCAGCCTTGAAACCTAGATGGCCTCTCCCCTTATTCTATAACTCCAGCTTTTCCCCATCTTCACAGGATATCCTTGGGTGGTCACAGCCTTATCCTCTAGACACTCTCATGTCCTCAGCTGAATCACAGCACTGGCCCTCCTCTTCCTCTCCCCACTATCCTCCCCATAGGGTACCTTCCTCCACTTCCACCCTCTCTGCCCCGGTACTTACGGCCAAAACGCAGCTCATCCCCCTTGCTTGTTTCTCCATTGGCATACTTTGACTGCACCCAGCACTTCCAAGCATTGACACCGTATGAGTAGTTGAGTCCAGTACAGCTAGGCTGGCTGCTCATGGAGTCCCGGGAACAGCTCTCTGAAAGCACCAGCCGCTTTTGACCCTGGATGGGGAGAGAGAAGAGAGGCGTGACTGAGGCAAGGCCCAGGCACCATGGAAGCTAGTTAGGATAGCGTGGACCACCAGGGAAGCTGGGGATTGGTGTAAGAGCACAGCCAGCCTCCAGAGCACAGAGCCCCAGAAACAGCCCTGGTGACCTCGTGAACTGGGGAAAGAGAAAGTTTGGCTATTTCTTGGTTCTCATGATGGTAGAGAACGGAGGCCAGGGCAGTCAAACGAAGGCTGCTGTCTTGGCTATGAGATCCTCTCCCAAGCTCTTTGAGCCTCCTCCCCTCTTTGGTGGATCCAGCACCCCAACCCTCACCTTCCTCATGGTGCGGGGAAGATCTTGTTCAGCAGACACATCCTCGGGCCCTACAAGGCCACAATCAAACAGGAAGTCTACACTAGGGTTAATGTCCAAAGGATCTGTGAAGAGAGAAAAGGAAGAAGAAATTCAATTTTTAAGATCTCAACCCAGAGGTGAGCCTCCCACTTGCCCACCTGGAGGTGAGCCTCCTACACAGCTTCACGGTCTGCAAGAAGAACCAGCAAAGTCATCCCAAGAACACGCTCAGGGGCACACAAACACCAAAACTCATGATGATGGGAGTGTTCATAACACTACTGAGCTGCACACTTAAACATGGGTAAGATGGTAAGTTTTAGGTTCTATGCCTTACCATGACTGAAGAGAAGTGCAAGACCCAACTGTAAAATGGCATACCTGTCAGTACCTGTTGCAGTAAGTCCCCAGGAGAGCCTTTCGGCCCCAGGTCACAAGGAGCACTGTTTAAGGTCATGCTCAGGTCGCCTGATGGCACAGAATGCTACTGTATTCACTGGACACACTTTGCATTCTACTTACTCTTGGGGAAGTCCGCCTCCAAATCTTGCCCAGGCTCATCCAAGACATTGGCCATCTTGACGGCCATGGCTAGGACATCATCTCGAGCTGGCCCAAACAGGTCACAGTCTTCCAGAAGCCCCTCTGCACTCTGGTTGCTCACAAGATCTGGGAGGCGGAGAAGGTGGCTTAGTCACCGCAACTCCTACCCAGTGATGTCACAGGCCTTCAGGGGCTGCTCCCAACTACTCTCTAGTCCCGGGAAGGCACCATGATCACCACGCTCCACCCCCTGAGGCTGAGAAAGACTGGTAGCACCCTGTGTCCCTCATTACCACCATCCATGGCATACCACAAAGGTCAGATGAGGCCTTGTCTAACTCCTCAGCCTCTGCAATCATTTCTGCCATAGCCAGGATGTCGGCCTCCAAGGGGTTGGAAGGGATCTTCACCTTCAGCTCCTCGATGGTCTCCACAATCTTGTCTGTGCTCTCCAAGGTAGTGGGTAGGAACATGGGCACGGGTACCTGGAGGAACACATTCCAACTAGCCACCAATAACCGGCAGCGGCAGGTGGTGGGTGGGGGCAGCTGGCAGAGTGTGGAGGAGGGTAGGTCTTGGTCCTGAAGTGAGTAGAAAAAACCGCGGCCGAAGGGCAGGGAGAATTACCGGGATGGGCATTGAGAAAGGCACCGGGACTTTCTGGCAGTACAGATGCATAGGCACTGGCACGAAGATGGGCACTGGGATGGGCAGCACAATCACCTGGGGCTTCCACTCTTCTGCTGACAAGAGAGGGGGTCTGCTCAGAGCCCCTGCCAGATCTATCACAGCTGGCCTGGGACCTGATGCTTGCTTGTTGCCCCAAAAAGCTCTAACACCCACTCAGCGTGACAAACCTGCCCTCGCACCAAAGGTTTAGAGATAACTCTATGGATCTAGGACAACTATATGCACCATACCTCAGCCACCTTAAAAAAAAAACCTTTATCTGGTTCCTGAGCACAGGACTGGAGACCTAGGACTACAGAATGCACAGCCCACGATGTCTAGGTACCCCAGCTCACCTGTTTGACTCCCTTTGGACTTCATCTCCACCTTGCAGGAAACCCCCCGATTCTGCATCAGTGGCTTACACATGGCAGCTTTGTTTTTGCGGGGTGTTGCTGGGGGCGGTGGGGGTGGAGGAGGGGTGGAAGCAGTAGGAGACGTTCGGGTCTTTGCAGGGATCTGCAGAGACAGGAATGTCAGTGCTGCCAACTCACCAAACTTTCTTCTGAGGCCATCCAACCCCTCGGCTTTGGCCCTGACCTTGCCCAGATTCCCATTTTCCTCTGGGGTCTTCACTGTATTGCTGTTCTCCACTTTGGTTTGAGACGGTGTCTGGGGCTTTGACTCAGACGAATGACCTATAGATCAAAACAGATAGGGGCGCCTGGATGGCTCAGTCAATTGATCGTCTGCCTTTGGCTCAGGTCAAGGCTCAGGTCATGATCCCGGGCCCTGGGATCAAGCCCCTCAGTAGGCTCCCTGCTCAGTGGGGAGTCTGCTTCTCCCTCTCCCTCTGCCCCTCCCCCTGCTGGTACTTTTCTCTTTCTCTCTCTCTCTCTCTCAAATAAATAAATAAAATCTTTAAAAAACAACAACAACAGATGAATGCTTTCATCTGGGGACCTTGCTCTCAGTTCTCCTCCCCTGTTCCAGGAGAGCTCCATTAAGAGCTGCACTAAATGCAAATGGATACCTAGAAAATCCCCTCCTTGCCAGCCCAGATCTAGTCTTTTCTGGGCCCCAGCAATGGGGGCCAAGAAGATTCTTTGCTCCTGGCTGCCAAGAAGACCAAAAAATAGTTTCCCCAAGAACTCACAATTTAAGACCTTCCACGCAAAGAAAAAAAAAAAAAAAAAAAGACCTTCCACGCAGATGACCCTCAAAAGCTTAATCCCCCCGAAGCAGTGGAGGGGCTGAGGTAACCTTCTAGAAACAATGGTCTTCAGTCTCTCTAAAGGTAGAGCTCATGCTGATGCTCCCTTCTCTCGGAAAACTAACTACGGTGCCCACATCCCCCATTCCACCTGGGTGGGTTCATTCCCTAAAACTCATCCTTTTTTTTTTTTTTTTAAATTTTTATTTATTTATGATAGTCACACACAGAGAGAGAGAGAGGCAGAGACACAGGCAGAGGGAGAAGCAGGCTCCATGCACCGGGAGCCCGACGTGGGATTCGATCCCGGGTCTCCAGGATCGCGCCCCGGGCCAAAGGCAGGCGCCAAACCGCTGCGCCACCCAGGGATCCCCCTAAAACACATCCTTGATAGAGACACAGTAGACTCAAACTCTAAGAACCTTCAAACAAGGCTCCCCCTAGTAGCTGCACCATCCAGAAGCTACAAGAGACCACAGTACCAGGAGCTCTGGCCAAGGATGAGGTGTAATCATGAGTGGAAGAAAAGAGGGGCCAGGCCCAGGGCCAGAAGGGTCCAGGCCGGTTCTAACAGAGTGTGCCACCCCCACCCGCTGCCTAGGACTCACTGTTCAGAAGGCTCTCAGGCCCACTCTGGGTATCCAGATTGGGTTGGTTCTGCTGGCTGTAAAAGCGCAGCAGACACTGTTGGTTGCAGAAATGACGGATCTGTCCGCGCCAGTGGATGGTCTCCAGCAGCTTCCCCTGGCGCTTACAGGCATGGCACCGAGCAGCCTGGGGGTGTCGATGGGACACGGTCAGATCTGCCTGCTTAAAATGTTCTGGGCCCTTGGCCCCAAGGAGAAGCCATGCTGCTCCCCTTGGGAGATGGGCTGGCTGGAGCCCCCTCCCTGAAGATGGGCCCACTCACCTCCCCCATGTCAGTGCTACAGCCCCTGCTTCCTGCTGCCCTTGTCCCCCTCTCTGACGCACCACACCCCTCACCTTGCAGTACCACAGCAGGTACTTGCTCTTGCAGTCCTCGCTGCAGAAGTCCCAGGTGCTGCCATCCAGTTGCTCGGTAACCCCGCGTTGGCAGGTCTGGGAGCAGTAAGTACAAGTGATACAGCACAGCCCCAGCTTCTTAGTGAAGTCCTGTTTGTACAGCAGCACACAGCCTGGAAAGAGGGCAAGAGGGAGGAGTCCCGAGACACAGAGATCACCTAGGGCCCCATGAGACCCCACCTTCTCAAGGTGGTCCAAGTAAAAGCTCCCACAGCCTCTGAGCCCAAAGCCTCTGGATGGACACGGAGGGGAGGGGAGCAGAGGAGATGGGAGGGGAAGAGGAGTGCATTCTGAGCAGAATGTGCCCAGAATGTGCCCCACAGGCCACACTTCGAGCCCTCCCTTCCCTGCCCAGTCCGTAGGAGAGGGGTGAGGTTACAGGGCTCTCTGCCCCTTCCCCACCTCCTTACCTTCGCTGCAGAAGCTCTTCTCCACCCCACTGAATCGGAGTTTCTCATGCAGGAGTTTCTCCTGCCGGCAGTGCTCACACTGGGACACCACACCCCGAAGCCGCTTGAAGTCCTCACAGCAATCCCGGCAGCAGAACTGGAACACCTGGTCCTGAGATGAGGGCACAGGGGCAGGGAGAATAGAGCTGTGACATCTGGGTCTGGTGATAGCCAAGTGGAAAGAGCCCTTCAGACAGATGTCTGGTGGTGTGGCCAGGCCAGACGTCATTGTTGCGGGGCGGGGGATGGGCGGGGGTCTTACCTGCCAGTCCAAGACCTCAGGCTTGCCACTGAAGAGGCTGTGGCAGTAGTGACAGCTCAGATGAATGCCCCCCTCGGGGCTTGTGCGCTGGAGGGA
Organism: Vulpes lagopus; assembly: GCF_018345385.1. NCBI lineage: Eukaryota > Metazoa > Chordata > Mammalia > Carnivora > Canidae > Vulpes > Vulpes lagopus. The sequence continues at coordinate 55,158,519 of NC_054848.1, forward strand.
AGGAAGACAAGTAAGGGAGGTGTGTACGGTGGTGGTGGTGGTGGTGGCGGGGAAGGGTGAGGGGAGGGGGTCAGGCTTGTTCTTTGCTCTGCCCAGGGCTACCTACCCCAATTCTCTCATCCCCATTCTCTGTCACCACACCCTTCTTTAATCCCTGGTCCAGGGTTTGGAGTACCTGGAACTTGGTCCAGCAGCTGGGGCTGCAGAATTGGTAGACTGTGCGATCAACCTTGTTGTAGTAACAGGGGTCAGAGAGGCTGCGGCGGCAGAAGCTGCAGGGTCGGGGAGGGCCTGGGGCACAGAGAGAAAGGGGGAGAGAGAGAGACAGAGAGAGAGACAGAGAGAGAGAGACAGAAAGAGAGAGACAGAGAGAAAGAGAGAGCACACAGAAGGTGTAAGGCAGGGCAGAGGTGGAACAGGAAACCCACGGGAAGATGTGGCCCGGGGCTGAGGTCGGGTGGCAGGGATTACTTTAGAAGAGGGGAGTATGGGAGGTAGAAGGAAGGCCAGCAGGGGTCTCAGAGAAGAGGGCTTTGCACCTACCAGTGAGCCCTGCCTGCTTCACTTTGTAAGAGGTGGTACAGCACAGGGAACAGAACAAGCTGGTCTTGCCATTACGATCCACATGTGATAGCATCTCAAAGTTCTTACAGAGGGTCTTGCACCAGACACATGGGTACACACGTGTGTTTTTCTGTGAGGATGGGGAAGGAGAGGCTGAGGCTGGATTTGTCCCTTCACTTTTATTTGTGAAATTTGGTAAAACATGAAAGATTTCAGGCATACAAAAAAAAGTATAGGTGATGATATAACAAAGACCTGTGTGTCCACCAGCCAGCTTCAAAAATAAAACATAACAGATACAATTGAAGCCCCCTTTATTTGTTTTATTCCTCCCAACCCTCGACCCTATCAGGCACCTTTATTCGTCACCCGGGAACCGCACCCCCTTCCACAGCCCTCTAACAAACTACTCCCTCGGCCCCACCTTCTTGTACGCCCCCAAGCAGGTTGTGTTGCAGAACCGCTTTTGTTGGCCCTCGTGGAAGAGGAGCTCAGGGCCAGGGCTCCCGGTCTTGGTATAGATGTAAGCCCCGCACTGGTCACAACAGTTGGTTTTCAGTCCCTTGTTGGCGCGGAATTTGGAGAAGCAAGAGTCGCTGCAGAGCCGGTGCACCACGCTGCCATTGCTGACCTCGTGCAGGACCTGCCATACACACACATGCACACCTTGAGCTAGGGCCTGGGCACCACCACCCACCCCAAAGCAAGGATGGCCCACCCCGCCTCACCCTACACCTTCACAGCAGACAGTGGGCCCAGGGACCCCCCAACCTGCACATCAGGCTGCCGACTTGATGGTGAGGTCCCAGGAGGCAAGGAAGGCCGGCTGCATACATCCTGGAGAAGCTCTATCCTCGAATATGCTCCCTCACGATGGCTGCCTCTCCTCCCCACTCCCCTCTTCCACAGGGCCTGGCCCCTGCAGCCCCAGGAGTGCAGGGGCAGGTCAGGGCTAGCCAGGCTCTGCAAATCAGCCCCCATCGAGCTTCCTCACCTCTCCAGTCTTCTGGCATATGCTGCAGCGAGTGGCATCAGCGGGATCCCCAGACTGGGGGATTGGGCGCTGCTGCTGGGCCTCGTACAGGGAGAGACAGACAGATGTACAAAACTCATGGAAGGAGCCTCCTGAACCAGTCTGTGCCACAACGGAGTCCTTGGTGTTCCAGATCTCCCTGGAGGTGGGAACAGGTTTCAGTATTCATTCACTAGGCACCACCCTTTCCTTTCATCAACTCCCATCCCTCCTGGGGGCTGGGGATCGGGTGTTGGGGGACCAATGACCACAATGGGGCCCCAAATATTCTCTACTCTGGTGGGGGGCCTCCCTCCACTGCCTCTCTCCCAGTTCTGCTCTGCTAGGCTCTTGCCAACATGGTCTCTGCCTCACCCAATATTCTCAGCCTGCTCCCTCGCCCTCCCCACACCTGGAGCCTTCACATACTTCTTGCAGAAGGTACAGGTCTTTTTGCCCGAAGGCTTCTTAGAGAAAGTGGTGAGACAGGATGAAGAGCAGAAAAGCTGAGGCAGCCCCTTGCGCTGGTAGGCAGTCTGGCCCTTCTGCAGTGGCGTCCGGCAATGCGCACAGGTCATCTTGGCGCCTACCGCAGAGCGCCCGGCCCTCTGTGCCACGCTTGAGCGTAGGGACATGCGAGGGGAACGCCGGGGCCGGAATGGCACAAAGTCCTCATCGTTGGGGTCATCTACCATGGCATCAGAATCCTCATCTGACACTGGAACTGAGGAGGTGGGGAGAGGGGGCAGGGAGCAAAGGCTGCTGGACCAGGTTTCTGGCCGTCCCCCAGCCACAGGTAGCTCAGCTGATACCGGGTCCCCAAGTGATTCCCCATCCCCCGGGTCCTGCCTTTCCACCCCCACGCCCATTACACTGGTATCTCAAGCCACTGGTGTCACTCTCCCTCAGTTAACTCCAGGATCTCCTGAGAAGGGCATGGGAGGGCTCTGAGTGAGAAGACTCTGAGACAGGGATGGCTCAGCTCAAACAGGAAACTCCATTCTCGCTGCTGTTGTTTTCAATTTCCCCTACTGCCCCTGGTTCCCGTGGGTTGGCACCCACGGCAGAGACAGGCACTTCACACTCTGCAGGGCGCAGCACCACAGGAACCAGGGGATCTGTGGCCCGCCACATCCCACATAGTCACACTTCCTCAAGTCCTACTCACTGCTCTCAGTGGAATCCACAACCTCAGGTTTTGGAGGCTCTACTCTTCTAACGCGCTCGCTTCTCTTCTGTACCTTAGAAACACGGGAGGGAGGAAAGCTGACACCAGGGGCAGGCTAAAGGGCCTGCTGCACTAGTGCAGGGGAGGGGTACAGAGATGGGAGGAGGAAAGGAGAATAGGGACCCTTGGCCCAGCCCTTAGGAGGAGGGAAGAAAAGGAGGCTGGACTTTCTCCTTAAGAAGCAGGAGACATAAGAGCTCCCTCCCTCTTCCTAACTCTCCTCACACACACCCTCCATAGAACATCTGGGAGGGAAAATGAAAGGTCTGTCCTTCCCAGAGCTATAGGGGGAACCAGACTCCTTCCAATCCCCTCCCCCCTCACCCTTTCAGGCGGCTTCTCACTCGCCTTCCCAGTCAGGCCGTCTCCTGCAAAGGAAGCAGAAAACAGCCTAAATCTTGAGCTTGCCCTCACTACTCCCTCCCTGGCCCAACCTCTGCCTCCATTCCTGGGGAAAGACTTGCTCATAACTGAAAGGGAAAACTCAAGTGCCTGTGGCTTCTTGGGGCCCCTCTCAGGGTTACCTCGAGCTCTGCACTAAGGGGAGGGGGTGGCTATTCTCCAAGAAAAAAAAATAATCCTAGCCTCCCCACCAGCCTGTCCCAATCATTGGGAGTTAAGTAAAATCAGGTAATGCACATCTTTCATCAGAAAATTTGTAGTTCACTAACAAAAACAAATGCAACCACCCAAATGTAGGGAGGGGGAAGACAGATTAACGTATGGATAGGTTCCCCTGGACTCAGGTGGTTATATAAGCCCTAAGACCCTGGTCACAACCTGGGAGAGGAAGAACAGGGGGAAAATGAGAGCCTCTCAAGTTCAGACTGTCCCTCTGAATTGTATCAGAGACACAATTCCAGGCTCTGCATTTCTCCCATTCCCCTGAAATCACTATACTGTTGGTGGCTCCAGAACCCAGTTATCATTCATCAAACCCAGAAACCCTGCTATCCTCTAGAACAAAATAGCTGCAAAGATCTTAGCACCAAGAAGCAGGGTGTCCTCTCCAAATTCTGAAGGAAGGACCCTGGCACCAACAGCTCACTGGGGTAAGAAAAAGGGAATGTCTCCCAACAAATCCACTCTTCCCAACGCACCCCCTGAAACCTCACCCTTATTCCTCTCCCACAGCCACTGAGCTGCCTCCCTACCCCTACTTTCCTTAATCTTTGCCACACACCCCCTTCCAAACTCCCAACTCCTCTATACTCTCTATATCTCCCTACTCTCATCCCTCCACACTCCTCCTCCTCCTCCAAACATACAACCATGGCCTCCTTATCCCTACTCTCTCACCATCCTGTATTCTCCAGCTGATTAGGCAACCTACCTGGCAAGGAAGGGTGTGCAGGAGGGCTAGGGCCCCCAGGTTTGGTCTGAGAACTGTTGATTCCATCCCCCAGAGTCTCTCCCATTGAAGGGCTGGGGGGACCATTTGGGCTCTGTGGCTGCCCTTGGGGAAGCTCCTCCTCCTGCCCAGGGGAACCCCTTCTCCTTGTAGCTATGTTGGTGGTCTCCTCATCTTCAATATGGGGGGACTGCAGTGTTATTGGCAAATCTGGAGCCAAAGGCTCTAGTAGCCCCTCAGGTGAAGAGGGATTTGCCCCAGCCCCTGGCTCAGGTGGTACCACCTCACGGGTCTGGCCCCCTGGTCCAGGCTCTAGGGTCTGGTCTCCTGCATCCCATGCAAGGGTCCCCTCAGGACCGTGGTCCACCTCTGGGGGGGAGGGGGCTTTATAAAGCAGCCCCCCCAGCCCCAGCAGCTCAGTGGCTCCATCGAGGACTCCAGGGTCTTTTTCCAGGCCAGCGGGGGTGTCAAGCAGGTCCAGGGCTCCTGAGGATGGAGAAGGGCCAGGGGGTGCCCATCCTCGAGTTGGGGCAGTCTGGGATTCCAGTAGGTCCTCTCCAAATTCCATGTCTACTGGAAGGTCTCCAGCCAAGGGCTTCTCTGGTAGGGTCAATGGGTCAAACGGACTGGGGAAATCACTGGGGTCCATGAGGATGACTCGATATGGGCTGTAGATTAGGAGTAGAAGAGGGGGCAGAAGAGGTGGTCTTCGCCAGAATTCCTTCTTATATAGGTTCTGGGACACACCCCATCATCCACTTGATTTCTCATGAACAGCCCCAACCACAACCGACAAGCATTTCCATCGGCTTTAGTCCGAATGACCACTCCCCCCACCCCATACAGCGCCCCCTGTGGGGAGAGGCGTTCCCCGCCCTGGCCCCGTGCCCACACTCGCCAAGCAGTCCGTCGTTCCACCCTCCCGCCTGTCCCCGCCACCCCACTGCAACTCCCAGTTCCCCTCCCCCCTTACCTTTCACTCCCCCCCAACTCGGGCTGAACGCCCCCTTAGAGTCTCCTAGGGCCTTTGGCACCAAGAGCCTTTCCCACCCCCGCGGTCTCAGTTCCTATCCCCTCCCCTCTCCCCTGGAGCCCCCCAGCTCCCCGGTCTTTACCCACCCTGTCTGGCCCCACCCCCCCTCCCCGCGTTGCAAGGTCTTCCCTCAGCCCTTCCTTCGCCCCCACAAACTACCCTTCCTAACCCCTCCCCCCCAGTTACCTTTCAGGGTCGCCCACTTCCTCAGCCCCGTCCCCCCTTCCTATTGCTCCCCTAGTCCTCCTTCTCCTGTTGCCCACCCCCCATCTCAGGCATTTACAGGAAGACATTTTGGAGCTACGATCTCTTCTTAGACACCCCCCGCCCCCAGCTACTGCGAGATCCCGCCAGCAGGTTCGGTTCGGCTTGATCAGGCCCGACCCCTACCTGCGGCAGGGTTAGTGTAACGGCTACAAGCCTAGAACTGCAGACAGCGACGGCCCCGCGCTCCTTCTCCACCTCCCTCCCTAGCAGCCGGGACAGGGGTCGCGGCCCCTTTAAATGGCAGCGCCGCTCACAGCGCCCAGCGCTCTGCACCAGGCGGGCGGGCGGCGCCAGCAACCAACCCCATTGGCTGGCTCAAGGAGGGGGCTCGCGAGACAGCGCCGGCCCCCGGCGCGAGACTCCCAGCCCAGTGGCCGCCTGGAAATTGCGGAGTGGAGCGTAGTCGTTGGAGATGGAGCTTGAGCCCCCGCCCGGGGCCCCGTTACTTGAGGAGGAAAAGATAGCCTCCGGAGCTTTGAAGCCCGCCCTCGGGAAAGGCAGTACCTCCTCTCCACAGAATGGCCAAGTACACTAACCCACAAAAAATAGATCTACGCACCTGCTTCTCTCACCTGGTTCAAGAGTCTTCTCCCCCTTGCCACCACCCACCCCCCGTCACACCCGTGCCCGCCCTACCTCCTAGAGCCCACTCTACCCGTGATCCCCTCCTCTCATTCAAATGGTTCCCGGCCCCCTCCCCCTCCCCGTGTCTCTTTGCTTCCCACTCGTGTTCAACCCTCCAGCGTCCGCACCCCCTCAACAGTGCCTACCTACGCCATGCAGCAGGCGCCTGCCAAGATTACCCTCCCCCCAACCCCACCTCTCCCGGGCCCGCCCCCTGGGCGACTGTTGGGGTAATGAGTGACAGCGGAGTTGGAGGGGGAGGCAGGGACCCAACCCTCACGTGCCCCTCCTTCCCTTGTCTGCAGCCTTGAGCTCCCCTAACCATTCTGAATGTCATAGTTGTGGGGTGTCTAAAGCTTGGTCTCCAGCCACCTAGGGCGGGTTAAATGGCTCTGGCTCAGTGACAATGCCTATGCAGTAACCGTTACAGCCTGATGACCCCAAAACCAGGCCCAGCAAAGATACTCCCCCACTCCCTCAACGGTCTTGGGGTAAGTTCTGAGATGTTCTCCCCGAGTCTTCCTGCAGGAGCTCCCTGCGTTATCTCTTCAGTAGTTTTCCTCACCGAAGCCTATAGCTCCGTTTCCTCCTTTCTCTGTGCCTCTCCCTCCCTCCCTCCCTCCCTCTTTCTGTCCCTGTCTCTTTCCTCCTCCTTCTCTCTCTCTCTCTCTCTCTCTCTCTCTCTCTCTCTGCGGGTCTCTTTTTGTCTCATTCTGTCTCTGCCTCTCGTAGGCACAAGCACGCACGCGCGCGCACACACGCTTTCCCCCCCTCCGTCCCCCCTCCTCCCGGATGGTCCTTAGCATGTGGGTGTGGCTGAGGGTGAAGCCTGAGAAGTGGGGTAGGGGGAGGGGGCACTAGCTTTAGGCCTACCGGTTTTTAAAAAAAATATGTGTGCCAGGATCCTTTCTCAGTCCCCATTATAGTTAGAGCACTTTGCAGTCCCCGCCCCCTACTTTCCTCTTCCAACCCCTAAGGGCTGGAGAGCTTTTAGTATCTGAGATACTGGAGGAGGCTCAGGCCAGAGGAGAGTCGTGTCACGGATTTAGGAACGCATAGGTTTGCTGTCCGGTGCCTGCTCTAGCTTATCTCTTTGCTCTGGGCCTTCCTTCCCACATTAAGCCTCCCAAGCCTTATAGTCCTAGGGAGTTTTATCCTCCCTTGTCTCATGCACTTTCCCAGACACCTTAATCTTTCCGGGCTCCCCACATGGCCTTGAGATTCTCTTTGCTCTCTCCTGTATACAGAGATAAAAGCAAGAGTTTTCCCCTTCAAGTTTCCGAAACCCAGCTTCCTTTAGATTTTAAGGGGTATTCTGTGTACCCATTTCCCACCTTCTGCTTATTTCTATGTCTTTGTACCTCCCCATTTGTTCGACCTCAGTTAATCCACCTCATTCTTTTATATTGCCTGCCCTTCTCAACACATGCTTGGATCCTTGTCTGGTCTGGTTGTGGAGAACGCCTGGTTTCAAGTTGAAGGGGGACAGACTGAGGAGGGATAAATTGTGTATTACTAATTCAGAGGCACTGTGGTTGCATAGAAGTATGTGGGCCCGGGGATCCCTGGGTGGCTCAGCGGTTTCGCGCCTGCCTTTGGCCCAGGGTGTGGTCCTGGAGTTCCGCGTCGGACCCCTGGCATGGAGCCTGCTCCTCCCTCTGCCTGTCTGTCTCTCTCTCTGTCTATCATAAAATAAAAATAAATCTTTAAAAAAAAGTATGTGGGCCCTGAAGTAGATGAGGATTCTGATCTCAATTCTCACTTTTTAGCTGGTTGACTTAGGACAAGTCACTTGTCAAGTCACTAGGTCTTAGTTTTCTCACCTTTAAAACAGAGATAAGAAAGCAATAGAAATGTCCAGTAACGGGATTGGTTAAATCAGTTTTTGTCTCTATTCAGGCAACAGACATACTCATTAAAATGTGGTTACATTAAAAAAAAAGAACCAATGGCAGCACAGCACAGACCATCTTTAGGGCAGTGAGACTATTTTGTATGGTACTATAATGATGGATGCATGTCATACATTATCAAAACTCATAGAATGTACAACACCAAAAGTAAACTCTATGTAAACTATGGGCTTTGCATGATAATGGTGTGTCACCCATTGTAACAAATGTACCATTCTGGTAAGGGCTGGTTTTTTTTTTTTTGTTTGTTTGTTTTTTAATTTTTTTTTATTTATTTATGATAGTCACAGAGAGAGAGAGAGGCAGAGACACAGGCAGAGGGAGAAGCAGGCTCCATGCACCGGTAGCCCGACGTGGGATTCGATCCCGGGTCTCCAGGATCGCGCCCTGGGCCAAAGGCAGGTGCCAAACCGCTGCGCCACCCAGGGATCCCTGGTAAGGGCTGTTTAAGGAGGGAGGCTGTGCCAGGAGGGTGGGCATGGGGTGCAAAGGGAATATATGAGAACTCTGTACTTTCAGCTCACTTGTGCTGTAAAACTAAAACTGTTCTAAAAATAGATTTTAGTCTATTAAAAGAACTGACACACAAAAATGTTCCTGATATGTTACATTTTTTACTTTTGTTTTTGAGAAATCTCTACACCCAATATGGAGCTTGAACTTACAACCCTGAGATCAAGAGGCCTGTGCTCTACTGACTGAGCCAGCCAGATGTCCCCATGTTACATTGTCTAAAAAGGAGTTAAAATATGATGCTAACTTTGTACAGAAATCCTATATACAGTTGACCTATGAACAACATGGGTTTCAACTGCATGGGCCCACTTGTACATGAATTTTTTCCAATACTGTATAGTACTGTAAAGTGTATTGTCCTTTCCTTATGATTTTCCTAATATTTTCTTTTATCTAGCTTACCTTATTGTAAGTGTACAGTATATAATACATATACAAAATATGTGTTTATCAACTATTTATGTTATTGGTAAGGCTTCCTGGTCAACCATAGTAGTTAAGTTTTGGGGGAGTCAAAACTTATATTTGAATTTTCAACCACAGAGTGGTCAGCACCCCTACCACCTTGTTTTTCAAGGATCAACTGTACATGTATACATGGAAAAAGACTGGAAGGAAATACTGGAGATAATACCTCAAAGGAGTGCTATTAAGTGGGATGTACACCTTTGTGACATATAGCAGGTTTCCTTTTTTTAAAATTTTTATTTATTTATTCATGAGAGACACACAGAGAGAGAGAGGCAGAGACACAGACAGAGGAGAAGCAGGCTCCATGCAGGAAGCCCGATGTGGGACTCGATACCGGGACTCCAGGATCACACCCTGGGCCGAAGGCAGGTGTGAAACCGCTGAGCCACCCAGGATCCCCTATAGCAGGTTTTCAATAGATACTGCTTCATAGATTACTATTATCATTATAAAATAAATATATCTGACTTCATGCATGGTCTGGGACTTTGCACTCTGAAACCTTAATATCCTTAAAATAAATAAATAAATGTATTTTGGTCTTTGACTAAGCCAAGAGTGCCCACAGTTGATAGGTCTGAATATGTATCAGCCATAGATGAAAGGCTGTAATATAGAATAGAGTGGGGAGTTGGTTAAGAATGTGGCCTGCAATTCCACACTTTCATTTTTGGCCTTGCTAGTTATCACATAGTACTCAATTCTATTACTTGTTATTCATCATTTATAAAGCACCTAAGTGCTGCAAGCACTATAAGACAGGTAAAAACTCAATCCCTGTCCTCATGAGAGCTCCTTAATTTTAATTATATATATAATGATATATATATGTGTGTGTATATATATATATACATGTTTTCTGTTTACAAAAATAAATGTTCGGGGATCCCTGGGTGGCTCAGCGGTTTAGCGCCTGCCTTTGGCCCAGGGCGCGATACTGGAGTCCCGGAATCGAGTCCCGCGTTGGGCTCCCAGCATGGAGCCTGCTTCTGCCTCTCTCTCTCTCTCTCTCTCTATCATAAATGAATGAATGAATAAATAAATAAATCTTTAAAAAAATAAATGTTCACTGTAAAAATTTTGTAAAATATAAAAAGTCTGAAGAAAAAAGCATTAATCACTTGTATCCTACCTATTAAATCTGGATATGACCACTGTTTTTTTTTTTTTTTTTTTTTTTTTTAAATTTTATTTATTTATGATAGGCACACAGTGAGAGAGAGAGAAGCAGAGACACAGGCAGAGGGAGAAGCAGGCTCCATGCACCAGGAGCCCGATGTGGGATTCGATCCCGGGTCTCCAGGATCACGCCCTGGGCCAAAGGCAAGCGCCAAACCGCTGCGCCACCCAGGGATCCCTGTTCTTTTTTGATATATATCTTTCTAGTCCTTTTTTGCATACATGTTTTTTGCAAAATTGGAATTCTCTTGCACAACATGTTCTACAACACAACTGTAATGACTGTATTATTTCATCATTTGGATGTACCATGATTTTTTAAATTAATTACTGCTGGATGTCAAACTTTTATTTTTGCACCACAGTCAAGCCTACATATAACTTAGTCAAACAAATGGAAGTACTATTTGGCAATCATTTGATTAGAGTGAGGTTCACTCTTTAGAACCAACAGTGGAAGCACATGGATTCTCCTTTAATCTTTTATACCATTCTGAAGTACCCTGGAATGAAGAAAAGGAAATATGTATTTAGGGAGACATTGAGGAAATGCTAGACTGTGAGCTCTTCAACCACAGAGACCAGTTTTCATTCATCTCTATCTCCGGCATCTAGCATACTCCCGATAGATACTCTATACATGTTTATTGGATGAATTGATAAATGGGTGAATAAAGGACAGAGAGAGGGGGGAAAAGCCCCAATGAACTCAAATTGCAGTAATACTTCTATGATGTAAGGCTTAACAAGGGCAAAGATAAAAGTGAAACAAGAGAAGAGAAAAGGCAGAAGGCAAAAATAAGGAATCTTCATCTTTCTCTTTAAAAGGGATTAGTATATGGGGATCCCTGGATGGCTCAGCGGTTTAGCACCTGCCTTCGGCCCAGGGCGTGGTCCTGGAGTCCCCTGATCGAGTCCCCGGATCGAGTCCCGGGATCGAGTCCCACATGGGGCTCCCTGCATGGAGCCTGCCTCTCCCTCTGCCTATGTCTCTGCCTCTGTGTGTGTGTGTATGTCATGAATAAATAAATAAAATATTTTAAAAAAATAAAAGGGGGATCCCTGGGTGGCGCAGCGGTTTGGCGCCTGCCTTTGGCCCAGGGCGTGATCCTGGAGACCCTGGATCGAATCCCACGTTGGGCTCCCTGCATGGAGCCTGCTTCTCCCTCTGCCTATGTCTCTGCCTCTCTCTCTCTCTGTGACTATCATAAATAAATAAAAATTAAAAAAAATTAAAAAAAATAAATAAAAGGAATTAGTATAAACTTGCAACTATATGGTCAATTAATCTTCAACAAAGCAAGAAAGAATATCCAATGAGAAAAGGACAGTGCTGGGGAACTTGAACCACTTTCTTACACCATACACACACAAAAATCAAAATGGATTAAGTATCTAAGTGTGAGACCTGAAACCATAAAAATCCTGAAGAGAGCATGCAGAGTAACCTCTTTGACATAGGCTGAGGCAACCTTTCCTAGATATGTCTCCTGAGGCAGGGGAAACAAAAGCAAAAATAAACTATTGGAACTACATCAAAACAAAAAGCTTTGGCACAGCAAAGGAAACAATCAACAAAACTAAAAGGTAACCTATAGAATGAAAGAAGATATTTTCAAATGACATATCAGATAAAGGGTTAGTATCCAAGATCTATAAAAAAGAAAACTTATCCAACTTAACACCCAAAAAACACAATCCAATTTAAAAATGGGCAGAAGACATGAACAGGCATTTTTCCAAAGAAGACTTGTAGATGACCAACAGACAGGTGAAAAGATGTTCAGGGAAATGCAAATCGAACTATAATGAGATACCACCTCACACCTGTCAGAATGGCTAAAATCAACAACACAATAAACAACTGGTGCTGTCGAGGATGTGGAGCAAAAAGAACCCTCGTGCATTCTTGTTGGGAATGCAAACTGGTGCAGCCACTGTGCAAAAACAGTATAGAGGTTCCTTAGGAAGTTAAAAATAGAACTATCCTAGCATATGACTCTTGATCTTGGGGTGGTGAGTTCAAGCCCCACATTGGGTGCAGAACTTGCTTAAAAAAATAGAACTACCATATGAAAATTAAAAATAGACTACCCTATGATCTAGTAATCACAATACTGGGTATTTACCCAAAGAATACAAAAACACTAATTCAAAGGGATACATGCACCCTATGTTTACAGCAGCATTATTTACAATAGCCAAGATACGGAAACAGCCCAAGTGTCCATCCATTGATGAATGGGTAAAGAAGATTTGGTATATATACATACAGTGGAATATTATTCAGCTATAAAAAAGAATAAAATCTTGTCATTTGCCATGACATCGATGGAGCTAGAAAGTATAATGCTAAGCAAAATAAGTTAGAGGTTGAGTTAAATAGGTTATGGGGATTAAGGAGTGCCCATGCTGTGATGAGCACCGGTTGACATATTAAACTATATTGTACACCTGAAACTAATATAACACTGTATGTTAACTAACTGGAACTAAAATTTTAAAAAGAGAGGGATTACTGAAATGTAGTGAAAAGGCACCTACCTATTCCTCCTTATCAGCAAGCCTAGTTGTGAGAGTCTAACCTACTAGTGTGCTTCTGACTAAACTCCCCTCTTTAACATTCCCTCTGTCCTGTCCAAACCTCTCTCCCAACTTTTTTAAGTTTTATTTATTTATTCATGAGAGACACACAGAGAGAGGAGGGGCACAGAGACACAGGCAGAGGGAGAAGCTGGCTCCATGCAGGGAGCCCAAGGCGGGACGATCCCGGGTCTCTAGGACCAGTTCTGGGCCGAAGGCAGCGCCAAACCACTGAGCCACCCAAGCTGCCCTCTCTCCCAACTTTGGAGGCAACATATCCCAATTTCCTCCACATAAGGTAAACTGACTTTATGAGACACACCCTAGGATCTATGTGGGTTCCAAGGTCTCTACAGACTTTCTGCTATGGCACTATAGCTTGGGAAATCAACTCAGGTTAATGATACTTCTTTAAATCCCACTTACATTTTTTAAATTTTTTAAAAGATTTTATTTATTTACTCATGAGACACACACACACACACAGAGGCAGAGACACAGGCAGAGGGAGAAGCAGGCTCCACGCAGGGAGCCCAACGCGGGACTCGATCCCCTGTCCCCAGGATCACACCCCGGGCTGAAGGCGGCGCTAAACCGCTGAGCCACTGGGGCTGCCCACACTTACATTTTTTTTTAAAATAAGAGCTTTATTAAGGTAGAATTAATATATTATATGATTTTCCCATTTAAAGTGTGTAATTCAGGGGCACTGGGGTGTCTCTGGTTGAGCGTCTGCCTTTGGCTCAAGTCATGATCTCGGGGTCCTGGGATCAAGTCCCACATTGGGCTCCCCTTAGGGAGCCTGCTTCTCCCTCTGCCTATGCCTCTCTCTCTCTCTTTCTGTGTCTCTCCTTAATAAGTAAACAAATACAAATAATAATAATATGTATAATTAAATGGATTTTGGTATATTCACCAATAAGTGCAAAATTACCACAACTTTTTAAAAAGATTTTATTTATTCATGAGAGACACAGAAAGAGAGGCAGAGATACAGGAAGAGGGAGACGCAGGCTCCCCACAAGGAGCCTGATGTGGGACTCGATCACACCCTGAGCCAAAGGCAGACACTCAACCGCTGAACCACCCAGGCATCCCCAGTTACCACGACTTTACGTTTTCATCATTTTATTTTTTATTATTTTAATTCCAGTGTAATCAACATATAGTGTTGTATTTGTTTCAGGAGTACAGTATAGTGATTCAACAATTCTATACATTACTCAGTGCTTATTAGGATAAGTGTACTCTCTTTTATTTTTTTATTTCTTTTTTTAAAGTGTACTCTTTTAGAGAGAGAGAGAGAGGGCAAAGGGAAAGAGAGAATCTCTTTTAAAGATTTTATTTATTTTGACAGGGGAGGGGCAGAGGGAGAGAGGGAGAGAGAGAATCCCAAGCAGACTCCATGCTGAGTGCAGAGCCTGATGCAGGGCTGGATCTCATGACCCCCGAGACCACAGCCCTAGCCGAAATCAAGAGACAGACACTCAACCAACTGAGCCACTCAGGTGCCCTGAGAGAGAATCTTGAGCAGGCTCCATGGGCAACACAGAACCCGACACAAGGTTTGATCTCATGACCCTGGGATCATGACCTGAGCTGAAATAAAAAGTCAGACGCTTTTTTAAAAAAGATTTTATTTATTTTTCAATTTTTATTTATTTATTTATGATAGTCACAGAGAGAGGCAGATGGAGAAGCAGGCTCCATGCACCGGGAGCCCGACGTGGGATTTGATCCCGGGTCTCCAGGATCGCGCCCTGGGCCAAAGGCAGGCGCTAAACCGCTGCGCCACCCAGGGATCCCGGTTTTATTTATTTATTCATGAGAGACACAAAGGCAAAGACACAGGCAGAAGGAGAAGCAGGAGAAGCAGGCTCCATTTGGGGAGCCTGATGTGCGACTGGATCCCAGGTCTCCAGGATCACGCCCCTGGGCTGAAGATGGCACTGAACCACTGAACCACCTGGGCTGCCCAAGAGTCAGACACTTAACTGACTGAGCCACCCAGGTGCCCCAATAAGTGTACTCTTAATCACCTTCACCTATTTCACCTATCCCTGCCCTGCCCACCCCCACCCCCCATCAATTTGTTCTCTATAGCTAAGAGTCTATTTTTTGGTTTCTCTCTCTTTTTTATTTTATTTATTTTTTTTAATATTTATTTATTTATTTATTCATGAGACACACACACACACACAGAGAAAGGCAGAGACACAGGCAGAAGGAGAAGCCGGCTCCATTTGGGGAGCCTGATGTGCGACTCGATCCCGGGTCTCCAGGATCATTCCCTGGGCGGAAGGTGGCGCTAAACCGCCGAGCCACAAAGGCTGCCCACTCTCTTTTTGCCTTTGTTTTTTTTTTTTTTTTGTTTGTTTGTTTGTTTGTTTTTAAGATTTTATTTATTCATAACAGACACACACAGAGAGAGAGAGGCAGAGGGAGAAGCAGGCTCCATGCAGGGAGCCTGACATGGGACTCGATCCCAGGTCTCCAGGACCACGCCCTGGGCTGAAGGCAGCACTAAACCGCTGAGCCACCAGGACTGCCCTGAGCCACCAGGACTGCCCTGTTTTGTTTCTTAAATTCTACATATGAGTGAAATTTTATGGTATTTATCTTTCTCTGACTGGTTTATTTTGCTTAGCATTATACTCTCTAAATCCATCCATGTCATTGCAAATGGTAAGATTTCATTCTTCTTTATGACTGAATATTTCATTGTGTGTGTGTGTGTGTGTGTATACCACATCTTCTTTATTCATTTATCTATCAATGGACACCAAGGTTGCTTCCATAATTTGGCTACTATAAATAATGCTGTTATAAACATGGAGGTGCATGTATCCTTTTGAATTAGTGGGGTTTTTTTTTTTATTCTTTGGATAAATATCCAGTAGTGTTATTACTAGATCATAGGTTAGTTCTATTTTTAATTTTTTAAGACTTTATTTATTTATTCAACAGAGAGAGAGAGAGCACAAGTAGGGGGAGCGGCTGGCAGAGAGAGGAGAAGCAGGCTCCCAGAGGAGCAGGGATCCCCATTCAGGGCTCGATCCCAGCACCCTGGGATCATGACCTGAGCCTAAGGCAGACGCTTAAGCAACTGAGCCACCCATGCACCCCTATTTTTAATTTTTTGAGGAACCCCCATACTATTTTCCACAGTGGCCACACTGGTTTGCATTCCCACCTATTTTCATCATTAAATAAAAGAAAGCCTGTATTCTTAAGCTATATTCTCCCATCCTTCCATCCCCCATAGCTTTATGTAAGCACCATTCTACTTCCTGTGCCATAGATTCACCTATTCAAGACATTTCATATAAATGGAATCACATAATATGTGGTCTTTTGTGACTGGCTTTTTTCACTTAGCATAATGTTTTCAAGGTTCATCCACATTGTAGCATGTATCAGAATGTGTTCCTTTAATGGCTGAATAATATTCCATTGTATGGATATACCATATTTTGCTTATCTATTCATCATTTGATGTATTTGCCTATTATGAATAGTACTGCTATGAACATTTGTATACACAATTTTTTATGTGAACATATGCTTTTAGTTCTCTTGGATAGATAACTAGAAGTAGAATTTCTGAATCATGTGGTAAGTTTATGTTTAATTGTTTGAGGAACTGCCAGACTATCTTCCAAAGCAGCTGCAAAATTTTATATTCCCATCAGCAGATTTCTAGTTTCTCACATTCTTGCTAGCACTTGTTATCTGGTTAATCAAAGTTGATTTATTTAGATCTTCTTGAATTTCTTCCAACAGCATTTTGTAGTTTTCAGAGTGTAACTTTTACAGTTTAGTTAAATTTGTTCCTAAGCATTTTATTCCATTTCATGTTATCAATGGAATTGTTTCCTAATTTCATATTCTTTTTTTCCCCAAAGATTTTATTTATTTTTTTGATAAAGCACAAGCAAGGGGGAGCATCAGGCAGAGAGAGAGGGAGAGGGAGAAGCAGGCTCCCCACTGAGCAAGGAGCCAGACAGGGGGCCCTATCCCAGGACCCTGGGATCATGACCTGAGCTGAAGGCAGATGCTTAACCGAATGAGCCACACGGATGTACCATTAATTTCATTTTCAAACTGTTCACTGCAAGTGTATAGAAATACAATTTACATTTGTATATTGATCTCGTATCCTGCAGCCCTGCTGAACTCATTTATTAGTTCGGACTTTTTTTTAGTAGATCCCTTAGGGTTTTCTATATATAAGATCATGTCATCTGCAAATAAAGATTGTTTTATTTCTTCCTTCTCATTTTAGATACCTTTTATTTTTTTTCTTGCCAATTTCCCTGGTTAGACATTGAGTCCAATGTTGAATACAGGTTGCTTTACTTATAGCTCTCAATACATTCTTGCATACTAGGTTGTTCACTTTCTCTTTTTTTAACTTTCTTTTGATTTATGTTTCCTGATTATTTAGTTACTTGGTAATTTATTGAGGACAGAAATCATCCTTAGTACTAATACCCCCCCCCATATTACTATGTTCAATACTTTGTAAGTATTCAGTAAATATTATGTGATTGATAATAATAATTATAAAATGTTGACCTCTCAGAGCCTTGCTTGAACCCTTTTCCTCTATTGCTTGGCCGGTTCTTCTCACCTTGAACTTGACCAAAACTACACGGACTCACTCCCCACCCAACCCACACAATGGTGCTCAGCTTCCTGTTTCCTATCCTTGTTAGGGGCACAACCAGACAACCAGGTACTACTAACAGAAACCTGGGAATCATTCTAATCTTCTACTCCTTACCCCCTCCATTTAATTGGTTATTAAGTCCCCTTGATCCTGCCTTCTACATATTTGGATTCGGTTTCCTCTTCTCTATCCCTACAACCACTGTCTTAGTTCAGGCTTTCCTCATTTTATTCCTGGAATTATTGTTATTGGATTCCAACTGGTGTCCCAACCTCCTAGCTTCTCTCCTCCAATATTTCCCACCCACTGTGGCCAGGGTGATTGTGGGAAGTTTAATAACAGCCACCAAAAGATATCCCTGCCCTAATATCTGGAGCTTGCTAATGTTGCCTTGCATGGCAAAAAAGTAGGACTTTGTGAATATGATTAAGGTAAGGATCCTACAATGGGGAAATCATCCAAGTGGGCCCTAAATTTAATAACAAGTGTTCTTATAGGAGAGAAGCAGAGGGAGATTTGACATGCAGAGGAAACGGCATGTAACCATGGAGGCAAAAATTGGAGGGATGTGGCCACAAGCCAAGGAAAGACAGCAACCACCAAGAACTGGAAGAGACAAGACTCAGTCTTCCCTAGGGTCTCATAAGAGATCCTGAAGAATCATGGCCCTGCCCATACTTTGATTTCATCCCAGTGATACTAATTTCAGACTCTGGCTTCCAGAACTGTGAGAGAATACATTTCTGTTATTTTAAGCCACCTACTCTGTGGTAATTTTTTTACAACAGCTTCAGGACAGTAATACAGTATTCTTTCTGAAGTTCAAACCTATCATACACAGAAATAATTTATTCTCCTTGTCTCTCAGTGTCTTTGTCTCTCTTGCTTTCTATAAATACATACATAAGTAAACCAATATATAACTACACACACAGAAGTGCACATGCACATGTGTCTGTGATAGTCTAGAAGAAAATATACCAAAATATTAACACCGATTATTCTATTATGGGATTATGATTTTCATACTTCTCGTTTCTGAGTTTTCAATAAGCATATATTACTTTTATAATTAGAACAAAACAACATAAATTATTAAAAAACACTCTTCAATGTCTCCCCATCACTTACAGAGTAAAGTACAAACTTCTAAGCATAGCAAAGGCCCTCAATTATTTGGCCTATGCCTATCTCTCTAGCCTAAATTCCTATCACTTAGCCTCCCCATTTTTCTTCAGCCATGTCAAATATCCTAAAACATAGGTCATTTTGCCTCTGATCCATTACAAATTGGCCTGACTTCAACCTCCTGGTTAAGACCGAATTCAAAAGTGTTCTTTCCTGGGACCCCTGAGTGGCTCTGTGGTTGAGCATTTGCCTTTGGCTCAGAGTGTGATCCTGAAGTCCTGGGATCAAGTCCTGGATTGAGTCCAGGGTCCTGAGATGGAGTCTCACATAGGGCTCCCCATAGGGAGCCTGCCTCTCCCTCTGCCGGTGTCTCTGCCTCTCTCTATGTGTGTCTCTCATGAATAAATAAATAAAAATTTTTAAAAAGTATTATTTCCTGTGAAGCCATTCCTGATCCAATCATGCAGAACCCTGCTACCTTTGAGTTATTACCACTTTACCTCTAACATGGTGCTATTATATTTGCCTAGAGTATTGCAATTATTTGTTTATATCAACATTTCTCTGTTTACGTTGTGATTGTCTTGAGGAGATACACACATTTACAACAATTTTCCTTTTTAATTTGATACCAAATATTTTCCAATGTAAGCAGCTCTTGGTGATTTAACAAAGCATAAATTCATTAAAGTGTTACTGAACCCACAGTAACTTTTCTATAATTTGTATTTTTTCACTAAGAGACACTAAAAACTATGGTGTGGGTTTCTATATTTCATATTAGAAAGTCCTCATAGATCTTTATGCATTTATATGGAAAGAGAGCTAAAGTATTTTTTAAAGTCATGGCTCAGATAACTATGTATAGCTTAGCTTAGTCCTACATGTATAAAAAAGTATAAACATTTCTTTTTGACTGAGTCAGTACAAACATAGAAAATAGAAATGCAAGAAAGTGGTCATAATTGTAACCAGAGGGGGAGACTTTTCTCTTTATACTCTTGGGTATTATTTAATTTTTTTCCATGAGCAGGGTAAGAAAATGTTTTTCAGAATAGAGGTAATATTTGTTGTCGTAACAGAGCGGTTACTTAAATAAAAAGCTTGGGAACAGTTGGTCTAGATATGTCCAATATGGTAGCCACTAGCCATATGTGATTATTTAAATTTTATTTTAAATTTTAGCTAATTAAAACTAAATAGAATTAACAATTCAGTTCTTCAGCCGCACTAGTCACATTTCAAGCTCTCGATGGCCACATATGACAGTAGTTACTTACTGTACTGAACAGAGCAAATAAAGAACATTTCTATCCTTGCAGAAGTCCTACTGGACAGTGCAGGTCTAGATCACTGTGTCCCACATAATGTGGCACCAGTTGGGACACCCTGGAGTGTGAATTAATTTAGCGGGAACTAACTACAAACACCTACTAGTTGAGCCTTGTAGCTCTTGATTAACCACAGGGCTAGTTTGGCATTACTGAAAAATGAAGGTGCCTACCTGACTGGCATCCTACAGAATAATCAGTCTGATCTGGTGGTCTACAATGTATCCATGGCAATAACGACACCTGTTGAATCTCTTTGTAAATCACAGAACAATAGTGGTGTTTGGACGGCTAGGTTCCCTGGTTACCATGGAAATAGGTGGTTACAATTGTGGGTAATCACAGAAACTAAAGTATCAATCCCCGATCTCTCCCTCACCCCTTTCTGTAACTATAACCATAAACATAGCTATAGTGATGACTGTTTCAGTTGGGCTTCATGAATAGACCTGGCAGCAGAAGCAACTGGAAATTTGACTCAGTGTCAGAGTGCAAGCCCTAATGAGGAAGTATGAAAAAAGAAACATGGCGGGGCATTTTTTTTTTTTTTTTTCAGAAGGAAAAGGCTAGATCTACCACACGGAATACAATGACATTGTTACTCTTGCTCCACGCACAAGCGCAGTGCAAGAGTTCTCAGAGCACGCCTACCCGCACGTTTTCTCCCCTCCTGTTCTCTTTCCACTTTCCTCTCTCTCCTTTTTCACACTCTCTTTTGCTTCTCCTATCACTTACTTGGTCTTCAAGTCTTTCCATTAGTCCCCTTATGTCTCTCCTTCCGACCCTCTATCCCCCT
Source organism: Vulpes lagopus (assembly GCF_018345385.1). Lineage (NCBI taxonomy): Eukaryota > Metazoa > Chordata > Mammalia > Carnivora > Canidae > Vulpes > Vulpes lagopus. The sequence goes on from NC_054848.1 coordinate 55,179,187, forward strand.
CCCCCTTCCTTTTCCTTTCCAGAGGACGGCAATTTGCGCATGCGCATTAAGTAGAAAGCCTCGCTCTTTGTCCCCATCTGTCGTTCACACGAACTCAAATCTTTCGCGTTCGGTAGCCAATAGGATTGAAGAAATGGCGGAAAAACGATTCCGCCTCTGGAGATAAACCTTGATTGGCAAGTCAGATAACCAATCAAAAACGCCAGTTTGTACCCCTTGGGAGGTACCGAGCTCCGTCGTCTCGTTTCCGGCGGTCGCGCGCTCTTTTCTCGGGACGGTAGAGGCCGTGTAGCGTCGCCGTTACTCTGAGGAGAGAACAGTCGGTAGCGGGTGAGTTTTGGGACGACATAGTTCATGTTTGAGGGGGGAGTAGGATTTTTTGCGACAAGAGGCTAGGGCGAGGCTAGCTTTGGACGGAGGTTAGGCGTTCGTTCTAAGGCCCCTTGAGGCCTTGTCCCCGCCGCCCACACGGCCTCCTCAGCCCACCCGCAGGGGCCCATCGCTCTCAGCTCGCCTTGCTTTCTGCTTTAATCTGACTCCGTTGCCTTTCCCGCCCGGTTTCTTTGTGCGACTCATCATCGATTCTGATCCCTGTCAGTAAGTTCCTCGGCCCTTTAGCCGCCCTGGGCCTGAGGGTGTGGGGTCTATTATCCGAGAGCCTTGAAGTCGCGGCTGGAGGAGGAGGCGCTTTGTCGGCGCTCCTCCTCTCAGCTTCGCGAGGCCATTAATTCAGAATGAAAAATGGGTCGTCCCCCACGTCCCCCGAGCGATGTTTCTTTGTCAAAACTCTTAAGCTGGGAAGTTCATCTGCTAGTCCAGACCCTGCAGCTTCCCTGGCCACGTTCCTGTATGCTTTTTTCTTTTTTTAAGTCATGTTGCCTAGCTACTCGACCCATTTATAGCATCACTTTTTAAAATGGAAATCAATTTTATGAGTTTCCTATTAGCTATTTTGCACTAGGGAAAACGATTTTCAACTGAAACCTTCGTGTTCTTAACAGAAGTTGAGGTTAGAGATGACTTGGTGGCACTTTGCTCTCTTCAGCGGAAGTTGAGGTAGATGTTGGGGGGTAGGGTTGCCAGATAAAATACAGGACGCCCCGTTAAATTTGGATTTCACATAGACAGCAAATTAAAGTCTGAAATCAAATTTAACTGTATGTTGTATATTTTTATTTGATACATCTGGCAACTTTCCTGCCGGGCACTGGCTAGATTTATACTGTGTCTTTGTCCTACTTCCTTGTTGCTAAATGAAAGGTCCTAAGAAACAACTGACTGTATTAGTGCATTCTGCAGCTTTCAGGCAGGTCCATATCCATGCAGCCATCTAGGTTGGTAAATTTTTACCAGATTTCCACTCAAAAAGTTACCTCTTTTCCTGAAAATTGATTTTAAATATGTGTGATGTAGTGCTTGGTCTTGTACCTAAACCACGTTTGTGAAATCGTACTATGTCCAATAGCCCCAATCTTTCTAAACCAGCAGTACATATTTTCTTTCAAGAAAAGTTATTAGTGTTAGTCTTTGGGACAGGTAAATAGGCAAATCTTTGATGCTGATCTTTGTGCTTAGTTCTCAGAGGCCCAATGGCTAGGGGACAGTGAATTTATTGCTCAGTAGAGATTTCTGCACAAAATTCCAAATTATACTGGTGGTCATCATCAGAAATGAGTGATAGGGACAATACTTAGTACTTGCTACTTTGTGGGCACTGTTTTAAGTGATTTATACAATATTATTTCGTCTTCCCCATTGAATGGCTTCTTGGGAAAGAGTAAACTGTAAAGAAAGATTGTAAATATTAGCATTGTGGAGACATTTATTCAAAAACACAAAGGTAGGCAATTTGGTTGTAAAAAATGATTTTTGTTAGAATCCAAAAGAGGAGGAAGAATGTAATTGATGATATTGGTCTAATTATGGCACCAACTGAATGTAGAAATATCGATAGTGGTTGCCAGCAGTAACAAGTGCTGTGTACATGATCTCAGTGCTTAGGATAACTAGCCCTGTGAAGTGCTGTTGTTAACCTCCTCCTTCCAAATGAGGAAACTGAGGTTCAGAAGTTAGGTGACATGTCTAGTCGGTTTGTGGACTCTAAACTTTGAAATCAAGATGAGTTTGATTAATAAACTGGTAGCATAGTGATGAGAATGAGCTTTAGAGTTAGATTGTGAGTTACACTCCTTGCTCCATCACATTTGGGTAACTTTAGATAGGCATCAGTTTTCTTATTCAGGAGAATAATAGTTTTGAGCATTAAATGAGATAATGCAGACTTAGCACAGTGCCTGGCATATAATGGTAAATATCTGATATTATCATCTTAACTACCAGGCTACACTTTCTAAAACCAAAAATAACCTCCCCTGGTTATCTTACATGGTTTAGAATATCCTAGCACTTTTTCTTCAAGGAGGTAGATCATTTCTACTAAGAAGTCGTAAAATGCCTTTTTGAAAAGGAGTGGTGAAGTTTGGTTAAGATGTAAATACAGAATTTTTAATACTTCATTTTGAGTGACTCTCTGAGGATTTTTATTAAGGTGTAAATATCAGTTGTGGGTCCCTGAATGGGATGGAAGATACTGAGGCTGGGACCACTGACTCTTAAATTAAAAGCTGAAGGGAAAAAAAAAAAGGTTCCTTGGATTCTAGCCAGGGATAAGAAAGAAGACCTAGTTAGAGAAATGGCTGTGAAGATAGCTCAAGTTTCTGCTGTAGGCCAATTTGGAGTCAGAAGGGAGGTGTTTTAATAGCTGGGACTCAAATAGTTAAAGATCTGATACTAATGCCAACCTAACCCCATCTACAACTGTTGCTAGGGAAGACTTCATAAATTTTGTGTTTCAATTTCCTATCTTTATGTCTTATTTTTAGAAACATGATTTCCTTTTTTTTAGAGGAAAAAATGCTGCACTATGTGGTAAGAGTAACAAAGATTCGATTATTCTAATTTTAAGAATTTATTATAAGGGAATAACTAAAGAAGCTTTAAGCAAGAAGAGATTATTTACTGCAGCATGCTGACAGGAAAAAGTTGAAAACAACCTAAATGTCTCGTAGTAGGGAGTAGTTTAGTAAATTAGTATATAGCCACATGGACTTGTGTAGCTGTTAAAAATTATGTTGATGTAGAAGTGAGGAAAAAGAATATAGAATGGTGCATTATAACTGCATTATATTAAAATGATATTGTATGTTTTGGAAGGTAAATAAGCAAAAATGTAAATTGTGGGAGGAATATTTACACATGGATGTGCCCAAGATTTAGCTATGAACATTGTTTATAAATAATGGTGAAAAAAATAGGAACAACCCAAGTGTCCAACACAGTAGGTGCTTGGTTGATAGCTGAACACTGTGTCCGTTAAAATTAAACGTAGAAGAAAAAATTAAAGTGGAAGATTGAGTGCCATAAAAGCTCTTCATCATGTAATAAAGTAGAAAAGGCAGGTTGCAAAATAGTCTTTATAACATTTCATTTAGAGCACATGCAAATAAATGACTGGAAGGGTAAATGTTAACTATTTTCTGGAGGTGGGTCTTTGGATTTTTATTTACCTTTTTTATTTCTAACTTTTCTATATTAAAGATGTGTTTTGTAATAGGTACCTTATTAATGAGAAACATAAGGTTGATGGAATGATATAAATAAGATTCAAGTCTTGGCTTCTAGTGAGGCTTACCTCAGCTCTGTTTAAAGTTGCAGTCTTAGCCCTTTCGCTCCTTATCCACTTTGCTTCCCCCCCTCCCCATTTTTCTTTATTTTCCATTAGTGCTTACCTCTTATTAAGTACTATATAATTTAATTATGTGTATTTTTGTCTTACTGGAAGGTAAGCACAGTTGAAGGCAAGAATCTGCTTTTGTTCATTGATGCATCCCAAGCACCTATAATAGTACCTGGCAGATAGTAAGCATTCAGTGAATATTTGTTGGGTGGATTCATTTTTTTAAAAAGGTAAAAAATGATCAATAGACTATAAACAGGGCAGTTTTCATTTTTACCTGTCTTCTGTTTCTAGTCTACATTATGTATTTTGGAGGGGGGAAAATCCTTTTCCTCTTAAACTTTTCCCTTTTAAAACTTAAACATTTTTCTTTTCTTTTTTTTTTTTTTTTAACATTTTTCTTTTCTAAAAAAGATTTTATTTGAGAGAGCACGCTCATGCTTGGCGTGAACATGGGTCAAGAGAGGGGCAAAGGGAGAGGGAGAAGCAGACTCCTACTGAGCAAGGAGCTCCTCTCCCCAGGACCCTGGGATCATAACCTAAGCCAAAGGCAGACACATAGCCAACTGAGCCACCCACGTGCCCCAAAACATCAAACATTTTTCACATTTACATAGTCTTCATAATTTATAATGCTGTGTAACACTCCACTGAATACCATACCATAATTTATTTAAAAATCTTACCTCTAATTTTGGGTATTTTAAGTCATTTTTTAAAAAAATTTATTTATTCATGAGAGACACAGAGAGAGGCAGAGACACTGGTTAGAGGGAGAAACAGGCTCCTCACAAGGAGCTCAATGTGGGATTTGATCCCAGACCCCCGGATCATGCCCTGAGCTGCTCAGGGCATGATCCGAAGGCAGAGGCTCAACCACTAAGCCAACCACATAGCCAACGCCACCTAGGCGTTCCTTAAGTCATTATTTCATTACCATAAAGGTCATCACGGTGACTATTTCATGGATGTGGTTTTTAAATTAAAAAAAAATTTTTTTTGAGGGGAAGGGAGGGGAGAGGGAGAGTGAAAATCCTATGCAGGCGAACTTGACACAACTTGATCTCAACCCTGAGATAGTGACCTGAGCCAAAATAGTCAGATGCTTGGGGAGCCTGGGTAGCTCAGTTGGTTAAGCATTTCTAAACCCTGAATTGGGCTTCATGCTCAGTGGGGAGTCTGCTTCTTCCTCTGCTCCTTCCCTCCTGCAAAGGCGCTCTCTCTCTCTTTTTATTTTACTTTTTAAAATATTTTATTTATTCATAAGAGACAGAGAGGGGCAGAGACATAGGCAGAGGGTGAAGCAGGCTCCATCCCTGGACTCCAGGATCATGACCTGAGCAGATGCTCAACCACTGAGCCACTCAGCCATCCCTCTCTCACTCTCCAGTCTTTTTCTAAAAAAGTCAGATGCTGGGCAGCCCCGGTGGCTCAGTGGTTTAGCGCCTCCTTTTGGCCCAGGGTGTGATCCAGGAGACCTGGGATCAAGATTAAGTCCCACGTTGGGCTCCCTGCATGGGGCCTACTTCTCCCTCTGCCTGTGTCTCTGCCTCTCTCTGTGTGTCTCTCATGAGCAAATAAATAAAATCTTTTTAAAAAGTCAGATGCTTAACCTATTGAGCCACCCAGGCACCCCCAAAATTATAATCTTATGGTTAATTTCTAGGGGTAGAATTTCCTGAATTACAGAATATGAACATTTTGATAGCTCTTGTTATTACTTGTCTTATGAAACAGTTTGGATATAGAATTTGATATTTATGTTGTTTTTAGTTTGGAGGGATATGATATGAAATGTGTTGGGAAAGCTTTTATATACATAAAAGTATTTTCATATACCCATCATCCAGAATCAATAGTTCCCAGTCTTATGAAACAGTTTGGATATAGAATTTGATATTTATGTTGTTTTTAGTTTGGAGGGATATGATATGAAATGTGTTGGGAAAGCTTTTATATACATAAAAGTATTTTCATATACCCATCATCCAGAATCAATAGTTCCCAAGCCATTGTTGCATTTTCTTTGTTTAAGAAACCAGTTTTCTGTATTTTAGAGGAATCCTAATGTTAATAAGTATTCATGAAAAAGTTCTTCTCTGCATTTTCCTTCAGCTAAATTCTGACTAGAACGTCTTTTAGGGGAAAGGATTTAAACATTTTTTTTAATCTTTATTTATTTATGATAGTCACAGAGAGAGAGAGAGGCAGAGACACAGGCAGAGGGAGAAGCAGGCTCCATGCACCGGGAGCCCGATGTGGGATTCGATCCCGGGTCTCCAGGATCGCGCCCTGGGCCAAAGGCAGGTGCCAAACCGCTGCGCCACCCAGGGATCCCTAGGGGAAAGGATTTAGAATTGGCTGTGCCCTTTTATTAGTGGAGAACTCTTCTTAAATGAGGAAGATGGTCCTCAACTTGTTAACCAGATCAATTAGAAAATTTCCATTTTAAAGCCATCAATTTTTGAATTCACTCTGGATTGTACCAGGAGTTTTCATTTTGTTTTCTTTTAACCTTATGTTGATTTTTAGATGTGGTTTAACATTATGATTGCATATTCATCTTTTTTAATTTGATGCTTTAATTGCTTTTGTAGTCATTTATCTTTGTTATTAATAACAATATTTACTAAGTGCTTGCTATAGTTCAGTACTGAACTAGTGTTTTCACATATTTATGAGCCCCCTTAGCCATCTTGAGAGGTAGGTATTTTTATTATCCCCTTTATAACAGCTCAAATTTGTGCAGGAATGATTTACTAAGTAGTATTTAGCTAGTAAGTGAGTACTAGGACCATGCTTCAAATCTAAGTATGTCTAACTCCATGGCCCATAGTTTTTCTGCTATTTGTTCCACAGTATCTCCTGTAGGCTAGGACTGCAAAGTGCCAGAGAACAAGATTTTTTTTTTAATTTTTATTTATTTATGATAGTCACACAGAGAGAGAAAGAGAGAGAGAGGCAGAGACACAGGCAGAGGGAGAAGCAGGCTCCATGCACTGGGAGCCCGATGTGGGATTTGATCCCAGGTCTCCAGGATCGCGCCCTGGGCCAAAGGCAGGTGCCAAACCACTGCGCCACCCAGGGATCCCCCAGAGAACAAGATTTAATAGTCCTTGTCTTTGTGGATAAGTAGAATCTATTTCCCTTGTTGTTTTAACATTATGATAGGGCTAATTTTTAGGGAGTAGCTTCTTTGGGAAAAATAGTTTCCAATTAATGTATATAATTCGTGAACTGGAAGTTTCTTAAAGTTATTCCCATGCAAGCTGTTCTCATTTAGTACTTGTCTGGTTTCTGTGTGCAACATAACTGCTGTCTGGTTGTTTTTAGGTTTTTGAATGGTATTGCTTTGCCATACTTGTTCAAAATAACCAGTTTGAATCTGCAAAAGCCAGGATATCAGAAATGATAGTAACATATAAAAAATCATCAGAAGATGACTGATTAGCTCTAAATGTATTGACAGTTAACATTTTTCTTTTAGGGTGCAAAAATGCAGAGCAATAAAACCTTTAACTTGGAGAAGCAAAACCATACTCCAAGGAAGCATCATCAGCATCACCACCAGCAGCACCACCAGCAGCAACAGCAGCAGCCACCACCGCCACCAATACCTGCAAATGGGCAACAAGCCAGCAGCCAAAGTGAGTATATGTTTGTAAGGGGGGGTAGATATGGTTCCCTCTTGGGAAAGGTTTCTTGGTTTTTAGATTAGTCTCTTGGGGTTATAAAGGAATAAGCCTTGGGGCACACTTTTTGCTCTCCTCCCCCCCTCTATTTACTTCTTAATACTTAGGATAGAAAAGGGGTGATTCACTGAAACAAGAAGCAGACATGTTGGGTGGCAGATGAGTACAAGTTGCTGTGCTGTGTTGGCATATTCTGCTAAACAGATGGCTGTGTGTGTTGCCTCAGAGCTTGGTTCTTAGAGGTAATCATCAGATGACTGATAGAAAATATAGAAGAAGTCTGGTACTGAGTTATACTTTCAGCCTGGGGTTTGTGCCAACCCATTTTTAATCAGAGTAAACATTTTTTAAAAGCAGGTTCTATTCACTCAGCAAACTTTGAGCACCTATTGTGTGCATCTAAAACTAGAACCAACCTCAACTCTCTTTTCTTTCCAGAGATCCCTACAAAGAATTCTGCTTCCTAACTCATTTCCTTTCATTTCATTAACCCAAGCATGAAAGGATGGGAACCGTTAAGGTTATGAAGATTGGTGAGAGATTAGGAAAATGGAGCAGTTATGTTTCAAATTTTAAAAATTTATGTCTTCTGACATAAGCCTCCTTGACCTGATTGATTTTCTCTTTGATACATTCTGTATTGTCTTTCTGTCTCTGACTTAGACCGGGTGGCTCTTGGCCCATAGTAGAGCTATTGAGAAGTACTCCCAGATGTCTGTATATTGCTTTCATCTTAAATGCATACACTTTAGGGTGCAATTTACTGATAAGTGGTTAGTGGTTATTGCATTTGGAAATGGTATTTGACTTTTCTACAGCAATTCGGTTTCGTAATCTAGCAGCAGTGGTAGCTCTTTGAGAATATGACTATAGATGTCTTTGCCCAATCTTTTGAGTGACTGTGTGTATTTTCTCAGATGAAGGCTTGACTATTGACCTGAAGAATTTTAGGAAACCAGGAGAGAAGACCTTCACCCAACGTAGCCGGCTCTTTGTGGGCAATCTTCCTCCTGATATCACTGAAGAGGAGATGAGGAAACTATTTGAGAAATACGGGAAAGCAGGCGAAGTCTTCATTCATAAGGATAAGGGCTTTGGCTTTATCCGCTTGGTGAGCAACCTTGGGCTTTTAAAGTATGTCTCTGAAAGATGGGGAAGTTGGGGAATGATAGATATGGAAAATTAGGCAGTGGAAATAGTTCTCAGGTGGTTTGTTAAATGTGTAATAACTGTAGTTGGTAGAACAGGACAGAAAACACAGGCTTTATTTTTATTTATCCTTACAGGTTTATGTTTTGTTTCAAGGACAGCATAGGTTTATTTGTCTAGGGCAAAGAGACTGAAATACGTCCTTTAGAACTTTTGTTTTAAATGGTTAATTTCAAACATACAGAGGTAGACAGAATAGTATAATTAACCTTTATATGCTCAGTGCCCAGCTTCAATAATTATCAACTATTTTATCTTAGTAATGATTAAGGTTTATATAATTTATTTCCAAAGTTCACCCATGTATTATCTCACGACTAAAACCACGAGGAGACAGTTTTATTTGTATCTATTTTTGAAAATTTTTTGAAGTTGTGCTAAAATAACGCATAACATTAAATTTATTATTTAACCACTTTTTAACAATCTGATTTGGTTAGGAAATGTGTTAAGTGTGTATGAGGGAGGAACTTTTCTAGGCATTATCTGCATAAACAAGGAACATAATTTGTTAGCAAGTTTACTAGATGTGGTGGTGGTCAGAACTAGTTTTCATTCCAGATCTACCACTAATTCAAGAGTCCATGGGCGAGTCATTTTTTTCTGGGGCTCACTTTAGTAATATGAGAGGGTCTGTGCTTCTAAAGAGGTCTTGTGGAGGGTGTACATGATTCTCATTAAACTTGAATGTAGCTAGCTGAAATTAAAATATGCTAGCTGCTGTATTATAAAGGTAGGTTTTAGGCTGGTCATTGTCACAATGATCTGTCTGTCACTGCTTGGGAGGATAACCTATGATACTGATGACCATGTAAGTGTTATTAACTTCTGTAATTTCCAATTGATTTATTGCAGGGCTGTCAGCAATTAGACTATCCAAGAGAGTTATCTGAAACATGTAATTTCTATTTCAGTACTATTAAGGTTTCTTTGTATGTGTGTTGTCGGGGTTTTTGGTGGGGAGATTTTGTATTGGGCTATGCTACTTTCTTTAGGCTCTTGATGGTTGTGCATGTGGTCTTTGTCAAACTTGAGTTATTCTAACTTTGCTTTGCTTTCTAGGAAACACGAACCTTAGCGGAGATTGCCAAAGTAGAATTGGACAACATGCCACTTCGTGGAAAGCAGCTGCGTGTGCGTTTTGCCTGCCATAGTGCATCCCTTACAGTCCGAAACCTTCCTCAGTATGTTTCCAATGAACTGCTGGAGGAAGCCTTTTCCGTGTTTGGCCAGGTGGAGAGGGCTGTAGTCATCGTGGATGATCGAGGAAGGCCCTCAGGAAAAGGCATTGTTGAATTCTCAGGGAAGCCAGCTGCTCGGAAAGCTCTGGACAGGTGCAGTGAAGGCTCTTTCCTGCTAACCACGTAAGTGAAGGGTCACTTTTAGAAATAGATCTTAGGTTGCTACTTCCATCGGTGGTGTGGGGAGGTAGCCTTTAGGAAACGTGTTCTTGTGTTCACTTAAAGACTGGATATTAATTCAGCTTAGTAGGGTTTTCAGCGTAATCTTAAATTAATGGACATAGTATGAGGATTAAGAAATAAATCAGTCTTTCAGTAGGTTGTCTTTTTTTTTTTTTTTTTTTTTTTTTTTTTAGTAGGTTGTCTTTTAATCAGTGTTAAATCTCTGCTTCCTTTGAAGTGTTAGAACTCTGAAAAGTTGTTTTGAGTATGCAGCATCCCGTTTACTTCGAGTCATTGTGTGGAGTTCTATAGATACTGGATATTTAAACTAAGTATTGTATCTACTTACTTTGAACACCTTTAAGGCTGATCTAAAGCCTCACTCCATCCTATCAACCCCAGATTCCACATAATGCCACTAAAAGAACTTGGTTACTTGGGGCTGGGTGTAAAAACTCCTTCAGAAATATGTTTGTCTTGCCTGACCTCTAACTACTTTACCATGCCAGTGGCAGATGTAGAGAGGAAGCCTGGGGATCCCTGGGTGGCGCAGCGGTTTGGTGCCTGCCTTTGGCCCAGGGCACGATCCTGGAGACCCGGGATCGAATCCCACATCGGGCTCCCGGTGCATGGAGCCTGCTTCTCCCTCTGCCTGTGTCTCTGCCTCTCTCTCTCTCTCTCTCTCTCTCTCTCTCTCTCTCTCTCTGTGACTATCATAAATAAATTTAAAAAAAAAGAGAGGAAGCCTGGTAGGGCTATAATTAACACTAAGCTTTTTTCTTCCAGATTTCCTCGGCCTGTGACTGTGGAGCCCATGGACCAGTTGGATGATGAAGAGGGACTTCCAGAGAAACTGGTTATAAAGAATCAGCAATTTCACAAGTATGTGGTCCTGAGAGGTTCCCTGCCAGGTGTTTGTCTATTTTTAAGGAAGCTTGTAAAGGGATATGTAAAAGATTCAAGTCTTTGTTATAGGTATTCACTCTCAGCCATAATGTTGGCCCTTAGGAGGAATGCGGTGCTTAGTTGGGGGATCATGGACAGAGTTTTAATAACCTAGGAACCTTGTCTATAGGGAGCGAGAGCAGCCACCCAGATTTGCACAGCCTGGCTCCTTTGAGTATGAATATGCCATGCGCTGGAAGGCACTGATTGAGATGGAGAAACAGCAGCAGGACCAAGTGGACCGCAACATCAAGGAAGCTCGTGAGAAGCTGGAGATGGAGATGGAGGCTGCTCGCCATGAGCACCAGGTCATGCTAATGAGACAGGGTGAGTGTACGCTTATCGGTCTTAAATCTAGAAGAAGAACAAAATGACTTTTCAGGAATTTTTAGTATCGATTGGTAGAGAAATGCCTAAACCTCTGCTTTTATACTCTGAAATATTTTGTTGATCTCAGTAGGCAGATAAGCTTGGAGATGTGGCAGAGAATACTGACTTTTGTGGAGAAGGAAATAGTAGGCTTGACTTCATTTTTGGAATCTGGATAGCTCAGATGGCCACTCAGGGATTATATATTCCCTTTGCTTTCTGGATCTTTATTTATGGAAAATAATTGGATCTCTATGAGGAGAATGAAGAGTACTGTGAATCAGTCCATTGTTGTTCTAGATTTGATGAGGCGTCAAGAAGAACTTAGGAGGATGGAAGAGCTGCATAACCAAGAAGTGCAAAAACGAAAGCAACTGGAGCTCAGGTAACTAACTCTCAAACCTTTTTCTCTGACAACTCTTAAAGGTGATGTCTCACTCCTGTTTCCTACTACCATGCTACCTCATGCATTTGTAAATTCTTACTGGCCACTTCTCAGATTCTCCCTTAGGGTGGGAAATGTTACAGCTGCCCATGGGTCCTAGGAGTTGCCCAGAGCTGCACTAAAGGGAAAGCAGCTGAGTGCTGGTGTCCTGAGGCTCCTTTTCAATAGAACTCCCCTCCCCACCCACCAAGAACACCTTTGGGTTGCTTTAGGGCTGAGCATGTTTCTTAGCTGTGACCTTTTTCAGTAGGCTGTTGATCTCCCCCATTAAGATAATCTGCTCAAGTTCTGGAATATCTCTGTTAAATACCTTGGTGACTCTCTAGGCAAGAGGAGGAGCGCAGGCGCCGAGAGGAAGAGATGCGGCGGCAACAGGAAGAAATGATGCGGCGACAGCAGGAAGGATTCAAGGGAACGTTCCCTGATGCGGTATATCTCCCATGTGCTCATGATGTATCAGGCCAGCCATGATATGACAAACCCACCATGAGTTGTCCACTAGGACTATAAAACAAACCAGGTTATGACCAGTTTTTGCATTCTGTGAAACTCCATTTAGAAAGAAGAATTCATAGGAAGGAAAGGTAAGGTTCGAAGGGGAGTTCTTGCCTCACAGGCAATTCAGGATGAAGGGCTGGGACCAATGTATACTATTTAGATTCAGTCATTGCACAAAGATAAAATCCAGTCCTATAGCAGCCCTAACTGGTTTTCTGATGTCCTTGGAGTTACACAGATTGAGGGCCCAGAAGAAATCAACTGTATCTCCCCTTGTCTTTTACTCACTCTGTTCCTAATAGGAGACTCTGAGTTATGTCTTTATAGTTCTAACCTTGCACAACTAGCAAGGAGATGTTGGTTTTCCTCAGCTTGATCTCATTGTATTTGGAATGTGTTCTCACTCTGTTTGCTTCCCTTAGTGTGTGGTTCTCAATGTATTGTGAATGCTAGAATGTAGTGCTGTCTTGGACTGTCTTGAGTATTTCTTTTTCAGAGAGAACAGGAGATACGGATGGGGCAGATGGCTATGGGAGGTAAGGACTTAGGGGGTTAAAGGTTCTGATTTCCTTTTTTTGTATCATTTCTGGCGAACTATGTACCTTCTCAGATACAAGTCCAAATTTAAGGGGCTGACATTTCTGGGAGCGTTTTTTTGGGGGGTGGGGGAGAGTAACAAGCATCCTTAGCTCAGAGGTCTTGTTGAATTGTTTTGCACAGAGACTGATAATCTCTGTCTCTTGTACTGATCACACTACTCTGCTTTAGGTGCTATGGGCATAAACAATAGAGGTGCCATGCCCCCTGCTCCAGTGCCAGCTGGTACCCCAGCTCCTCCAGGACCTGCCACTATGATGCCAGATGGAACCTTGGGATTGGTAATAAACTGCAAAGATTTACAGTAATTCTAAATGGTGATAGGAGAAAGGACTTTACTCTCACAGTCCTTTTTTTGCCTGCCACAATTTTGCTACAGATAATCAGTTCTTAGGACCATTGTTTTCCATTAAGATCTTGATTTTTGTTTGAATTTTGAACAAACCCAACCTCAAACTATACTTTGTCTAGGAGTTACGTTAATGCCTTTGACTGGTCTACCAGGGGGTTTTCTTTTTTTTATTCTTTTTTTCTTTTTGGAAGGAAGGCAAAGAAGGTTAGGTAGGTATAATCACATAAAATAGAAAAGAATCCAAACGATTTTATGGCTCATACAAACCAGAGTTACAGTTCTAGTGTCAGAATTTTAAAACTTGGTGTGCTTAAGGTTGTTGAAGAGTGCTGGCTTGTCCTTGTCCATAGACTTGGTTCAGGAAAAAGGACTTAGGTAGAACTTACTCAACCTGGGAATTTCCTATGTAAATTAAGCATTTATATAGTAAAAGTTTAATCAATAGGAATAGGGATAAAAAAGGTGGGACAGTTGGGTGGGTCTGTAATTCTGACTGATAGCCACTTATTCAGGGATATCCACTAGAACTCTATAAACAGGCTTAGTCACCCTTAGCACATCAAAGGCTTTGAATAGTTGCGGTGGAAATGGCCTCTAGGGGAGGGATTAGGAATGGGTGGGAAGTTTGGGACTAGGTTTTATTGTAACATTGCTCTTTTTCTCTTTAAGACCCCACCAACAACTGAACGCTTTGGCCAGGCTGCTACAATGGAAGGAATTGGGGCAATTGGTGGAACCCCTCCTGCATTCAACCGTGCAGCTCCTGGAGCTGAATTTGCTCCAAACAAACGTCGCCGATACTAATAAAAATTTCAATGTCTAGTTTCCCAAAAACCCTTAAAAGCAGGACCCTTTTTGGACTAGCCAGAATTCTGCCCTGGAAAAGTGTTAGGGATTCCTCCCAATAGTTAGGTCTTTCTTGCCTGTACTACTTTGAGGGAGTTTACTGGAGGCTGAAGGCAAGGGAGGGGCGATATTTACCAAATCAGTTCTGTGTGGTATATCGTTTAATTGATTCTGTGTGGTGCATTCCTGAAGTCTCGTGATTGTTGAGGGTCTTGGGGGGGGGGTGGAACCATGGCAAAATGGATCCAGTTAGAGCCCCCATTAATCTTGATCATTCCATTCTTGTCCATCCTGTTCTTTTTGCTTTCTCATTCTTATATCCTCCAACCCCATAGACACTGCCACATACACCACAAAAACAAACATCCCCCATGACCTTAGCCCCATTCCATTCACTCACAGGTGGGAATTCAGGCAAATGTCCACAGAGGTCACAGACAACATACATATGATTCTGTTATATCCAGTATATTACCCCTTCATGTCCTAAGGAAGACCTTTCTCTTAGAGATTTTCATTTTAGTGTATCTTTAAAAAATCTTGTGTTAAGTTGCCTCCATCTTTTTTCTGGGTAAGAACAACCCAGGAATGGCCCTTTTATGTCTATGATGCTGTTCACAGCTTTTGATAGGCTTAGTACAATCTTGGGAACAGGGTTGCTGTATGCTGAAGGTCAGACAGTAGCTCTTAGCCTTGCCTATCTTAGGTAGTTATGCTGTGCATTTTTTTTTATTGGTGTACCATGTTTGATTTGTCCCTGATAACCTTTGGAGTTTTTCTGAGAAATGGAGCAGTAATGCAGCATCAACTTATTAAAATACGTTTTAAGCCTTTTAATTTTCTGTGCTATTTTTGAAAGGGAATGGAGGGAGGGGAGTTGTGTCTCCAGATAAGCATAGGTTCTATAAAGATAATCCTTTATTTTGCTCAAAAGTATGAATCCTCGATTTAGGCAAACTTGGGGAAGTTGGATGCATACTATGGCTTAAGTGGTTGACAAAGATTGGAGCTATTGGTGATACAGAAGCAATGAGGATGAGAGAAGAAAGCTGCTCTGAAAGAGGAAGAAAAGGAGCTGAAGGAACTGGGGTGCCTTCATTGAGCTGGGAGGGGTCTCAAAATTGGGATTCACTTCTGAGCAGCTGCTGATATGTCAGAGGCTTGGAATTGGCCTGGTAAATCTAAAACTGTCTGGGCGGTGGTTAGTCGACCTCACCCAAGTTCCAAGCCCTACTCTGCCTGATCCTTTTTTCTTGAGCCCCAGAGCTAAATTGAGCTCTTTCCTATTGGTTGAGAAGACCAATTGAAGTTCCCTTGCCCATGTTAGGAGGTGTACGCCTCCTGAACTAAAGATAGAAACAGCTGGCCCTTCCAGGCAGCTAAAAGCCTCTAGACTAAGAAGTGTTCCTCACTCGGCAGCCAGACTCCTTGAAATACCCTTTCAGTAATTTTGCCAACATCATGTCTCTACTCTGCCATAACAAAGGCTGTGGGCAGCACTTTGACCCCAATGCCAACCTTCCTGGTGAGTAATTCTGACTTTGCCAGGGGGCTCTCTGTGCTAGGGGAGTGATCAGCTGTGGGTGGTCTTAAGGGAGCAGAGAAATTTGGAGTATCTGCCCTAGTTTAATTGGTCTGGGTAGTCTAAGATCTTTTTTTTCATATATTAAAAACCATGAGTGTATAAATCTGGGAAAGTAAGAGAAGTGATGCTAGCTATAGTTGCCTTTCCTTGATCCTTCTGCTGGTATCCACAGATTCCTGTTGCCATCACCCTGGGGTCCCAATCTTCCATGATGCACTTAAGGTGAGAAGTAGGCAAGGGAGGATACCAAAAGCATTTCCTAAAGGAAATATACCCAAGAATCTAAGCTGAGCTGGGTCTTTTGTTATCAGGGTTGGTCCTGCTGCTGGAAGCGAACTGTAGATTTCTCTGAATTCTTAAACATCAAGGTAAATTATTTACTTCCTTAGATTCTGCCCCTAATAGAAGGATTTTATCCCTAATCCTTCTTTCCTTATCTGTACTAGGGCTGTACTGTGGGACCACACTGTGCTGAGAAGCTCCCTGAGGCCCCTCAACCCGAGGTGCCTGCCACAAGCAGTTCACTTCAGGAGCAAAAACCTCTGAATACGATTCCAAAGTCAGCAGAGACTTTGCATCGGGAGAGGCCCAAGTAAAGAGGAGGAGGTCCCTGGGTTTTTCCTACATTCATGGAACTTCATAGAAGTGATTAATGGGTCATTCAGGTTTGGGGATTAGAGATGTGAGGAGGGGCAAGTAGGTGTAGGGGCTTTGTGTCTATTTTATACCTTAGGGGAAATTTGTATCCAGAAATAATGTCTGCTTTAAGTTGGTATGTGGGTGATGGGATAGGTATTTAGAGTTAGCAGAAGTAGATAGTCTCTCATAAATACATACTTAGTTATAATACAAGGGAGATTGTTGTGAATGACTTGATTTTTTTCTTTTTGGAAAAAAGCTTTAAAATGAGTTTTCCATCAAGAAAAACGTGCAGTATTAGCAGCCATGTAGGCTGCAGAGGATAAATTAATTTTGTGTAAGTAGCATGAGCAACAGAAGAAAGTCATGTTAGGTCCACAATTAATTAGAAGAGGATGCAGATACGATGCAGTTCTGCATAGAAATGTTAGATTTAGAGCAATTGAGTAGATGGGCAAGAAGAGCTCTAGGGATTTATCCAGGGTTCAGAGACTTGGGATGTCCACAAAGAAGGTAATTGGCAATGGAGTTGCTAACCAACTTTTCCAATCCTGCCCCCACTTTCACCAGACTTCTTTGATACTATTACCACTGGTGGAAGTGTTGGAGCTGTTGATCAAGTTAATGGGTCAGAACTAAATCACCCCACCCATGCCCCCTAGGTCAGAGTTGCCTCCAAAGCTGCTTCCACTAAATATATCCCAAGCCCTGGAAATGGCATTGGAACAGAAGGAATTAGACCAAGAACCTGGAGCAGGTAAGTGAGTCCTTAGTAGGAAGGCTTTGCAGACTGGACTTTATTGAAAGTGGCAATTAGGTGGAGGGAATGGATAGGTTCCTGACTCTTGTTTCCTTTGCCTAGGACTTGACAGTAGTCTGATCCGGACTGGTTCCAGCTGCCAGAATCCAGCATGTGATGCTGTGAGTGAGAGCTTATAGGGGATGCAAACATGTGGCTGAGAGATGCTATACCTGGGATGACTGGGTATAGATATGAGGCTGCTGGGTGTATTTTAGAATGACCTGATTCCTCTCCTGATTCTCCCCTATCCATATTAGGTTTACCAAGGCCCTGAGAGTGATGCTACTCCATGTACTTACCACCCAGGAGCACCTCGATTCCATGAGGGGTGAGAGAGGGGACTGGGTAGGCTCCGTGAGACCAGTTTTTCCCACTCTTGATCATAAGGTGGGTGGGGGCTCATGGGGAGAGGAAAGGAGATTCAGTTGAATTATCCTTCTACCTCAGGATGAAGTCTTGGAGCTGTTGTGGCATCCAGACCCTGGATTTTGGGGCATTCCTGGCACAGCCAGGATGCAGAGTTGGTAGGCATGACTGGGGGAAGCAGGTAAGCCCCAACTTTCCCAAACACTTGATTAGAACCCAATTCCAGAAATAATTCCCGCCCCCTGTACCTCATGGCCAAGCTCTCTATCTCCTCCCATTTGTACAGACCAAATAAGATTCTGCCCTTTTATCCTCAACAGCCTAGAGGCTTTGCAATATGAAGTAGTATTAATCGCTCTGAGATTCTGTGTCTCTTCTCTAGACACACCTGATAACTTCCCTTGGGTTGAGAGTTCATTCTTACCACCCATATTTCACATCTTTTCTCTAGCTGCCAGCATCTTGCCGTCATGATTGGCACCAGACAGATTCCTTAGTAGTGGTAACTGTATATGGCCAGATTCCACTTCCTGCGTTCAACTGGGTGAAGGCCAGTCAAACTGAGGTGAGGAATGTCTGATGCTGGATGGGAAGCTGGTGAATTGGGTGATACTACAATTTTACAGGCAGAGTCATTGTCTGGAGTGGACATGTGGGCTCCATAATCCCCTCAGAGGAAGGTAGAGCTAGTAGGTTAGGGCTATCTGGCTGACCTGTGGATGTAGGGCTCACACCTCTGGCCTGGTTCTCTGTTGTAATAACTTGTTCTGACCTTCTGGGATTGTTACTACCCATTTAATTCTTTTCTTTCAGCTTCACGTCCACATTGTCTTTGATGGTAACCGTGTGTTCCAGGCACAGATGAAGCTCTGGGGGGTAAGTGAAGATAAGGGGCACAAGAGGGGGAGGCAGATGGGGTGAAACGAAGGACCTGACTGGAATGAATAGAAGGTATCTTAAGGGATGGAATTATAGTGGGAAAGTGGAGGTTTCTCCTCATTTGCTTTGATATTCTTTCTCCCCCTTTGCTTCCCTTTTTTCTCTCCCCTCCTCCTCTCCTTTTTTTCTCTCTTACTATATTGTTTTATTCCTCCCCTATCTTGTTTTGCCTACCTTACATCTGTTTATTTTTCTTTGTCATTCATCACCACCCCACCCTGATCCCACCCCTTTGATTTCCTCATTTTCTCCTTCTTCTGTGTTCCTCTATATTTTCCTCCTCCTCAGGTCATAAACGTGGAGCAGAGCTCTGTTTCCTTGATGCCATCTCGGGTTGAAATCTCCTTGGTCAAGGCTGACCCGGGATCCTGGGCCCAGCTGGAGCACCCCGATGCACTAGCTGAGAAGGCTAAGGCAGGGGTTGGGTTAGAGATGGATGAGGAAGAATCTGAGGATTCAGATGATGATCTGAGCTGGACAGAGGAGGAGGAAGAGGAGGAAGCAATGGGGGAATAGTGACACCAGTCAAGTATCTAGATAGGACCTCAGTGGTTCCCTTAGAATCTCAAGAGACCAGGATATGGTTGGCCATGAGGAGTCATTCAGCAGCAGCAGGCTGAAGGAGGGGAGAACAAAGGTGTCCAAACCATGCTGTTTTTTCCCTTAAATAAATCTTGTATTCTGCAGTTTCACATAGTGTTATTCTCTCACCTCACTAAGATTGTATTCATTCCCCCAACATCTGTGTGTCTTTAACACATGTGTGAAAACAAGCACATATACATTCAATCTGTTCTTCACAATCACCAGGTAATCTACTGAGTACTTAATGTGTGCCCAGTTGCACCTTAGGTGGTTTAGAGCTATCTGAGAACTGGAAAACTTATTTATTCCTCGCAGGAAAATTAGTCTGGCTGACAGGCTAATCTACATGAAATAACAATAAACATTATCAGATAGCTTAACTGAATGTTACGTTGTGCAGTATAGTTATTAAGAGCTATAGGAGTTAAGAGAGAGTGAAGTGATTAATGTGGACTATAGTAGAAAAGGAAAGCTCCATGGAAGAACATCTTTAACAGCTTTATTGAGATAAAATTCATATACCATACAATTCACCCATTTAAAGTATAAAATTTAGTGTTTTTTTTAGTATGTTCAGAGTTGTACAATCACAATCAATTTTCATCACTCCAAAAAGAAACCCTGTACCCATTAGCAATCACCACCAGTTTCCCTCCCCCCATACTCATAGCTGTGGGCAACCACTAATCTACTTTCTGCCTCTACGGATTTACCTATTCTGGATATTTCATATGACTGGAATCATATAATATGTGGTCTTTTGTAGAAGATTTCTTTCACTCATAAAGTTTTCATAGCTCGTCCATGTTGTAACATGTATCAGTATTTCTTTTTTTTCTTTTTTTTTTTTTGTTGTATCAGTATTTCTTTTATGGCTGAATAATATTCCCACTGTATGGATATATCACATTATGTTTATTTTGTCAATTGAGGTACATTTGGGTTGTTTTTATTATTATGAAGAATGCTTCTATGAACATTCATATACAAGTTTTTAGGTGGACTGATATTTTCACTTCTCTTGGAAGTATCCAAGTATCTAGAAGTATAATTTCTGGGTCAAATGGTACCTTTAACCTTCTCAGAAACTGCTAGACTGTTTTCCAAAGAGGCTGTGCCATTTTATATTCCTTTCAGCAGTGTAGTTCCAGTTTCTTCATATCCTCAATAACGCTTGTTATTTGTCCTTTTTTTAATGGCCATCGTTGTGAGTTTCATTATGGTTTCAACTGCATTTTCCCCATGGGTAATGATGTTGAGCATATTTTCATGTGCTTATTGGCCATTTGTGTTCTTATTTGGAGAAATGTCTATTCAATCTTTTGCCCATTTGTTAACTGGGTTGTCTTTTTATTGAGTTCTAAGAATTTCTTTAACATGTTCTGGAGACAAGTCTTTTGTGAGATACATGACTTGGAAATATTTTCTCCCATTCTGTGTTTTGTCTTTCTACTTCCTTGATGGTGTCCTTGATGGTACACAAAAGTTTTAAATTTTTATAAAGTCTAATTTATTTTTTCTTTGGTTTCTTACGTTTTTGACATCAGCCAAAAACCCATGGTTTAATATCAAGGTCATGAAGATTTGTTCCTATGTTTTCTAAGAGTTTTATAGTTTTATGGTTTTACATTTAGGTCTTTGATCTATTTGGAGTTCTTTTTTGTATGTGGCATGAGGTAGGGGTCCAACTTTGTTTTTGAATGTGGATATCTACTTGTCCCAGCACCATTTGTTGAGAAGGCTATTCTGTCTCCATTGGATTGTCTTGGCACCCTAGTTGAAAATCAATTGGCCAAAAATGTAAAGGATAAGAAATTTTGAATTTTGAATGGAAACTTGTAGGAATGAGAAATTTGGATGGGTATGGAAGAGTGTGGAGAGCCAAACTGAGGCCAGGTGTTTTATTTTTTTAAAATATTTTATTTATTTGAGAGAGCGAGAGAGAACATGAGCTGCGGGAGAGGCAGATGGAGAGGAAGAGAGAGACTCTCTGCTGATCAGGGAGCTCCATGCTGGGCTCTGTCCCAGGACCTTGGGATCATGATCTGAGCCAAAGGCAGACACCCAACTGACTGAGCCACCCAGGTACCCCTGGAAAGTATTTTATTTTCCTTTTTGTGTTTTATTTTAAATTCCAAAAGTAATACATTGTCACTGTAAAATACTCAATGCAGAAGTATATAAACAGTAAATGTTCTTCAGAATTCCTCCAAGCTTAGTCCCTTTGCTGTTTCTAACGACTGCTAATATATCAGATGGAGGATGTGTTTAAGGGAGAGAACAAAAAGTTAAATGTAGCTAGAGTGGGAGGAGACTAAAATTCTAGATGCAGGATTTTGAACATGATTTAAAAGAGAGAATGGAATTCTACCTCTGAGACTAACAACACACTGTATTAATTAATTGAATTTAAATAAAATTTATAAAGAAAAAGGCAGTATAGACATTTTTAAAATGTAGATTCTTCTTTTTAAAGAGTTTTTATGTATTCATTTGAGAAAGAGGGCACAAGCACCAGCAAGGGCAGGGACAGAGGGAGAGAGAGAAGCAGACTCCCTGCTGAGCAGGGAGCCCCTTGGGGGGGCTCAATCTCAGGATCCTGGGATCATGACCTGAGCTGAAGGCAGATGCTAAACTGACTGAGCTACCCAGGTGCCCCTAAAATGTAGATTCTTAATCAAAGGAATGATAATCTCTTTCTTGAGTCTCCCTTGAGTCAGATTTACCCACCCCCCTTCAATAGGGTGGCCAGGAATCTGGGTGATTCAGGCTCTAAGAAACATCAAACTAGAAAGCTTCACCAAGCCTCAAAATGATCTCAAGTTCTTTTCATAGCACCCATTGCTCTCAGTTCAGATTTAAGGAACATAATATCTCATTGGGAGCTACAGGTAAGATGGAGGTGGAAGAATGGACGTGGGCAGCAAAGGTAAGGGATCACAGGATAGCATGGCTGAGGATTTGGAGCTTGAAGCAAGATTAAAGGATATTGGAGAATGCATCTCTACCTCACAGAAAAGTTTGATCAGAGTTAAAGGGGCTTCCTGGACCTCCAGGATATTCCACATTTATGGCTCATTTCTCTGTTCTCATTCTATGTATTTGAAGTGCAAATAACATCTCCCCCTTGACCTGAACCCTTCAGATCCTTTGAAATCCTGGAAGCAGGTTATTTTTAATGTCATTTTTCTATAGGTGAGTTGACATCAATAGGGGCTTTGGTGGACATTTAAAAAATTTAGAGGCATAGAATGTGTGTAGAAAAGTGCAGAAAGTGCATTGATCTTTAATGTACAACTTTTTTCTATCTTATCAAAATCAGGGGACCAGTAACTACCCAGAATTCCTGGAGAGGATGAAGGTGAGGAATCAAAAAGTTCAAGTAACCCTTGTATATAAACTTGATATATAAAATTTCAAGTTTACATAATTAATAAAGTAGTGTACTTATTTTATGTAGTACAAAGCCTAAAATATAAGAAAGTTTCAAGCAGGTGCATAACAATAATAACAACAATAACCACAGCTACCATTTCTCATACAAACTAACCTGCCAGGCACTATGCTAAGTGCTTTGCATGCATTATCTCATTTACTTCCCCACTTCCCACCATCAAATATACATATTTGTTCAAATTAGCACAAATCTTCTCCTTACCTCCTTTACACTTCTTATTTCTCTCCATTGTGCTTTGTTATCCTGCTCCTTCACACCTTCCTAGAAACTTTACACTATTAATTATCCTCTCTCTCCTGTTTATTCAACCTTTCCCTCTCATTGGGCATTTTCTTTTTTTTTTCCATTGGGCATTTTCATTGACATTTAAACATGCTCACGTCTCTCTGATTATACAAAAACAATTTCCCTTGACTACATAACCCTTTCCAACTGCTGCTTAACTCCCTTCTCTCCTTTATAAGCAAACTTCTCAAAATAATACTCATTTTCTATTTCCTCCTTTCCATTCCCTTCTAAACACACTTCCAACCTGTTCAGTCTGTGGTGATAAGGTCACTTTTGGCCATCAAATTACTAAATCCAATGGATAGTTTTGGTCCTTGTCTTACTTGATCTCACAAGCAAAATTTGACACTCATGATGGTTTCTTCTGTGAAATACATTTCAATACATTGGCTTCTATGCTGTATGGCTCTTCTTGGTTGTCCTCCCACTTCTCTGGCCATTCCTTTCAGTCTCCTTTGCAGACTCTTCATTTTCTACCTGGCCATTGAATGATTGAAGTTCCTCAGAACTTAGTCCTAGTCTTGCACTGTTCTTAATATATAACTCTTTTAGACATTTTCAATTATGTCCATGATTTCAAATATCACCCACATGCAGATGACTCAAACATTTTTATCTCTAGGCCATATCTTTTGAGGTCCAGATTTTTATATTATGGTAATAGTAGCTAACACATATTTAGAACAGTGCCTGGAATATACAGTAAGAACTATGTAAGTGTTTCCTATTATAAGTACTACTATTACTCCCCTCCACCAAAAGCTTTCACTTCAGACTGTTAGGAAAGTTGGGGTATTTTTTACTCTTGGAGAGGAGGGACACATCTTCAATATCCAATTTTACAGTGTTTCAATAAGAAAATAATATTTTCTTGATGGTCAGGTTTTGCTGACCACAAAGTGATAACATATTTAACATACCATTGCCTCAGCTCCAGGATTAAGGGAGATTGTATTCATCTGCTGAAGAAATAAAGCATCATGTGTAGAATGCCACTGTGCTAACCGCTTCTACCCACATTATGTTACTTAATCCTCACACCTGCTCCATGAGATAAGTATTATTATCCCAAATTTTTATAAATGAGGATACCTCCTCAGGGAAGGAAATATCTTGCATGAAGTAACATAGCTACTGATCAAAACTCAGTCATTGCTAAGAGCTGTCCTAGAGCCGTTTGAGAATATCCAAAACCTAAGGACCCAACTGGGGTCCTAGAAGAGGGGTCTTAGAAGAGGAGCATAACACCAAGCCTCTCTAGCCTAGTGGACTTCGTTTGACAAGCCTGTCTAGGAACCAGCGAAGCCCTTGGTGGATCAGTGATATCTCACATTGATGTAACACTTTCTAAACAACTTTTACACTAGATTCAGTGTTACTATTTCTGGGATCCTTGCCTCCAGTGTCCCCTTTCTCCCTTTCTGTTCCCCAAACCTCAGAACACTGCTACAGGGAGAACCAAGCTGACCAATATAAATTCATGCTGTCCAACTTCAACTTGGCCCTTGCAGCTGCTCAGCAACCCTTTTCTTTGTCTCATACGTTCCCTGGCACTCTCCCCACAGAGGCTCTTAACAGACCATCCTCTTCTCAAATTCCAGCTCCTCCTGTTCCACTCCTTCCGACTAATACACACACTTTCATGGGATGCTTGACAATTCAATAACGTTTTAAAGCTTTTCATTATGGAGAATTTAAAACATGCACGAAAGTAGACAGAATAGTATAATAAATCCCCATTTACCAAACACTCAGCTTTACCTAGTATCAACTCTCACACTCTTGTTTCATCTATCTCCTCCTTTCTATACTATTTTGGAGCATATTCCAGACATGATATCATTCCCTACCTAAATATTTCCGTATGTATCTTTAAGAGGTAAGGATCCTTTTTTAAAAAATCATAGTTGTGATATCATTAGCACACATGAACAAGCAATATTCCCTTTAATATCATTAAGTACCAATCAATATTTAAATTTCCAGTAGTTTCATAAATATCAAAAGAATTTTTTTACAGCTTTTTAGTTTGAATCAGTATCCAAATAAAGTCTATACATTGTGATTGGTGGATATGTATTGTATGTCAATTTTATCTATTTTTTTAAAGTATTCTCTATGTCCAACGTGGGGCTTGAACTCATGATCCAGAGGCCAAGAGTCCTGTGCTCCACCCACTGAGCCAGCGAGGTGCCCCATATGTCAGTTTTAAACTAACGGTTCCCTTTCATCTCTTTTTTTCCTTACAATTTTTTATTGAGGAAATCAGATTATTTTTCAGTAGAGTTTCACACAGTCTGGATTTTGCTGATTGTATCTCTGCTATATAGTTTAAAATGTTTCCTTGACCTCTGTTCTATATATTGGTAAAATCAGTGTTGTACAATGCATCTTCTATATTCATTGTCCTATTTTCAGTAGGGTGGGGAAATTGTCCATGTGACCAAAGATGTGGAAGGTGTCTGGCTTGGCAAGTGACTCAGGAAAGAGCCAAGACTCTTTAGCAGAAAGAAACAGATAGTTGGGGTCAGAGCTCAATAAATAGTAACGGAGGTCCAGGCAAGATAGGATGGGTGAGGGGCCAGCAGTGTCAGATTTCCACTCTGCTGGTATTTAGAGCAGGGCAGGCAATGAAGCAGTGATCAGGCTGAAGTCAGAGCTGGAAAAGGAGACATAGTACTTGAAGCAGCAGTTGGGATTGTTTCTCTGGGGATTACACTACTTGCTATATCCTGTTTTCTAAATATATCTTATTTATTCATTCCCACCTCTGTGCCTTTGCCCAGGATGTTTCCTCTGCTTGGAATATCATCTCCTTTGTCGCCACATATCCAAATCCTATTTATCTTTAATGACAAGTGAAAGTTCTTTGTTTTCCATATTTTTGCTTGTAGAATCATAAAAATATCTCTGAAGGGATAAATAAGAGATCAAGAATATTCATTGATTTGGGTGCCTGGGTGGCTCAGTTGGTTAGGCATCCAACTCTTGGTTTCAGCTCAAGTCGTGATCTCAGGATCACAGAATAGAGCCCCACATCGGGCTCCACACTCAGCACAGAATCTGCTGGAGATCCTCTCCCTCTCCTTCTGCACCGCCCCCTCTTCCCACCATGCATGCATACTCTCTCTAAATAATATAGCCTAAAAAAAGAATATTGATTGCTTTTCCAGGAAAGGAACTGGATGGCTAGAGGACAGGGCTGGAAGGGAGAAAGATATTACTGATTTGTTACAGGAGGGACAGGTAGCCTGATAAAAGTGTTTGCTATGAATTCGGTGGAAGTAGAAGCAGAGATATTAAGTAGAATGAAGAGAGTCTGGAACAGCATCTGTGGGGAGAGTGCCAGGGAACATATGAGACAACTAAAAGGATTGCTGAGCAGCTGCAAGGGCCAAGTTGAAATTGGACAGCATGAATTTATATTGGTCAGCTTGGTTCTCCCTCTAGTAGTGTCCTGGGATTTGGGGAACAGAAGAAAGAGAGAATGGGGACAGTGGAAGCAGGGATCCCAAAGACTATTAACACTGAATCTGATGTAACTGGGAGATAATAACTGATGTGGATGAAGTGAGAGGTAAAGTACCTAGGGGTCCCACTGAAGTTAGAGTTGAAGAGATCAAAGACATAAAACTTGTTTGGAAGAGTATTATATCTATGTGAGATATCAGTGATTAACCAAGGCCTCTTTAGTTTCTCAATAGGCTTGTCAAAGGGACTCTTCTAGAACTCCACTGGGGTCCTTATGTTTTTGGATATTCTCAAATGGCTCTAGAACAGCTCTTAGCAATAACTGAGGTTTTAAGCAGGTGGAGTTCATCACTGAAATTGTAGCTTCTGCAAGAGGCATAGTGGGAAGAGTAACAAACTACTCTTTATTGAGCCTTTATTGTGATCTAAGTACTGTAATAAATCTGTCTATTCTCTGTTATCTTTTTCTGTCTCTGTATATAATCTATACATGTATCTCAAATGAAAATATATATTGTTTAATTCTCACAACAGTATTAAAAGCATTATTATTTTTATAATACATGAGGAAATTGAGCTTCAGAGGGGTTACATAATTTTCCCTAGGTCACACAACTATCAAGTGTCAGAGCCTAGGGCACTAATCTAGGTCTTGACTACAAAGCCCATGTTCTTTGGTGTTTAAGCAGTACTTTCCAGCAAACACCCTCCTCTACTAAATTAATCTTATTTTGCCATGGCATCTGTTAAAAAATTATAGATGCATTCTTGCCAAAAATAGTTATACACTGAATTGAAAACTTTTGATGAGTAAGGAGTTAATTGAGTAGGATGGAAGAGATACTTGGAGGCAGGGAAACTAGTTGAGGATAATTGGCAGTGGTCCAGGGGAGAAAGCTAAGCCCCAGACTATGTGGGCGTGGTAGTAGGAATGGAGGAGAGAGTCATAGATGTAAGAGCTACATCTTAGATTAGGCTGCTATGATAAAGTATCATAGACTGGGCAGTTCATAAACAACTAATTTGTTTCTCATAATTCTGGAGGCTGGAAGTCTGATCAGGGTGCCAACACAGGTGAGTTCTGATGAGGGTGGAGGGAGCAAAGAGAGGAAGAAGCAAGCAATGTGGCCATGCTGTGCTGTGTTTCTTGAACTTAACACAACTCACTCCTTCCTCAGTGCCTCTGTTATATCTGATCCCTCTGCCTGGAATAGTCTCCTTCCAGGATTTTGAATAACTGGCTCCTTCTTATCATTAATGTCTGAGCTCATCATAGGTAACCAATTCATTATCTTGAAAATTAATCAATAAAGGGAGAGAATGTAGCATTTATCCTGTCTTTCCTATCTGAACTGAGTAACAAAATAGATGGGGGGGGATAGAAATAATAAAATCAGAACATCACTTTTTAGCAATCCTTGATAAACAGACATAATAGTAAGCATCAACAGCTTCTAAGATCCTAAAGAGACATTGTGTCCATCTTATAGTCATACCAAAGAGTGGAACCCAAGTTTGATCTGATCTTTGGGGTCAGATCTTTGGATCTAGCTGCCAATTTGCAGGAAATAGAAGAACTGCACAATACCTATGTAATCAGCAAAATCCACAGGGAGGAGCTTTACAGATCAAATATATATAGAAAATGTTTGAAAGGATACACACCAAACTAACAGTGACTTTCTCTGAAGAATAAATTTAAAGGTTCAAATATATTATTTTTAAAAAATTTATTTTCCATTTTATTCACTTCTGCAATTTTTTTTTTAATTTATGATAGTCACAGAGAGAGAGAGAGAGAGAGAGAGAGAGAGGCAGAGACACAGGCAGAGGGAGAAGCAGGCTCCATGCACCGGGAGCCCGATGTGGGATTCGATCCCGGGTCTCCAGAATCGCGCCCTGGGCCAAAGGCAGGCGCCAAACCGCTGCGCCACCCAGGGATCCCCACTTTTTTCTGCAATTTTTTTAAAGATGAAAGTTGAATATTTAAATGTCACATTGATGAAGATGATACTCATCTATTTTCAGTGCTGACTTTTCTCATGAATTTGAATTTTGCATTTACAATTAACTTCTTGCTAGCATTTCCACTCATGTTTTGCCATAATTTCAAACTCATATCTAAAATAAAATTTAGGGGCGCTTAGATGGCTCAGTGGTTGAGCATCTGTCTTTGGCTCAGGTCGTGATCCTGGGGTCCCCGTATCGAGCTCCCCTCAGGGAGCCTGCTTCTCCCTCTGCCTATGTCTCTGCCTTTCTCTCTGTGTCTCTCATGAATAAATAAATAAAATTTTTAAAAAAGAAATGCAGCAATGAAAATGATTTTACATTTATCTTTGATTATTTGTTTTTTTAAAAGATTTTATTTATTTATTCATGAGAGACAGAGAGAGACAGGCAGAGGGAGAAGCAGGCTCCATGCAAGGAGCCCAACGCGGGACTCCATCCTGGGTCTCCAGGATCACGCCCTGTACTGAAGGTGGCGCTAAACCACTGAGCCACCCAGGCTACCCATATCTTTGATTATTTGTGCTAATATTTCTTAAATTTAGAAGTGGGATTGCTGGAAAGAAGATATATACATTTTGTATATCTAAAATGTTAATAGAAGGGCTCCTGGCTGGCTCAGTGAGAGGAGCATATGATTCTTGATCTCAAGGTCATGAATTCAAGCCCCACATTGGCATAGAGATTACTTAAAAAATAAATTTTTAAAAATGTTAATAGATACTGTCTGACTTCCCTCCACAAAGACTATTCCAATTTACATGGCCTCCAGCAGTATATAAGATACCAGTTTCCCCAATACTCTCATCAATACTTTGTTATCAGGGATGCCTGGGTGGCTCATCGGTTTAGTGCCTGCCTTCAGCCCAGGGCATGATCCTGGAGTCCCGGGATTGAGTCCCACATCGGGCTCCCTTCAGCTTCTCCCTCTGCCTATGTCTCTGCCTCTCTCTGTGTGTCTGTCATGAATAAATAAAATCTTTTTTAAAAAAAGGAAAAAATACTTTGTTATCAATTTAAAAATGCTTACCAACTAGATGTGCAAATGACGGTATCTTGTTTTTATTTTGCATTTTCTCTGATTATAAGAAAGGGTGAAGGGTGGCTGGGTGGCTCAGTCGGTTAAGTGCCCAACTCTTGATTTCAGCTCAGGTCATGATTTCAGGGTCCTGGGATTGAGCCCCAAGCTAGGCTCTGCTCAGCAGGGAGTTTCCCTCTTCCCCTCCCACCACTTTCACATATTCTCTCTGAAATAAAATCTTTAAAAAAAAAACAAAGGGTGAGCATTTTTTTTTTACTGAATATTCATGTGCAGACTTTCAGTTAACTTCATTTTCAGCCCCATGTATCATGCTCATACTCTTGTATCTTGTCTTAGGTCCTGGGGCCTTTCCATAGTTTTATTGGCAAATTTGCTTCTTATTAGCATCTTTTTTTCCCCATTTTTAAAAAGTAGGCTCTGTGCTCAGCATGGAGCCTAATGCCAGGCTTGAACTCACAACCCTGAGATCAAGAGTTGGATGTTTAAACTTACACTGAGCCACCCAGGTGCCCCATCATCTGTATCCTTTGCACTAGACTAGGATTTCTTCCTGGCTACTATTTAAGCTACCATTTCTCAAATGGCTTGCCTACTTCTAGAGAACACTTGGAACTTTCTGTCCTTTGAGTTTGTATTTTATATATTAGTATACATTGAGTGGTGCCTTAGAAGTGTTCTGAAATGCTGTATTTGTCATATACTAAATTCCCACATGATGGGCTCCTGGCTGGTTCAGTCAGTGGAGCATGCAACTCGGTCTTGGGGTTGTAAGTTCAAGCCCCATATTGTGTGTAGAGATTACTTTTAGAAATAAATTCCTGCATATAACTGCCTCTCTGTTCAGTTCCAGTTATCTGTCTATTCTTTTTTATTTTTTTATTTTAATTTTTTAAAGTAATTTGTACACCCAACATGGGGCTCCAGTTTACACCCTGAGATCAAGAGTTGCATGCTCTATCAAGTGAGCCGGCCAGGCACCCATGTTTGTCTATTCTTGAAGTATATCACACCTTTATATAGCAATTTTATATCTGGTAGGCAAGTCTTCCCTTGTTCTTTTTTTCTTCCCTTCTATCTTTGAGAAGTTTCTTGGCTCTTTCTATATATTCTTTCAGATAAACTTCAGAACCAACTTCTCTGGTATTCCCACCCTGTGCCCCAAAAATCTCAGATTGTTAATGGAAATTTATAGTTACTTGAAATTTTTTCAATTATGAAATCTTTCAGGAATATTGTACATCTATCTATTTTTCAGGTCTTTGTATGTATAGCCTTAAGTATTTTGTAGTTTTATTCATGTAAATGTTTTGTACATTTTTGTGTGATTTTATTTTTAAATAATCTCTACACCCAATGTGGTGCTTGAATTTACAACCCCAAGATAAGAGTCCCATGCTCTACTGACTGAGACAGACAGGTACCCCCTTTTGTACATTTCTTGTTGGATTCACTTCTGTCATTTTTTCCCACTATGAATGGGATTTTTTTCCCCATTATATTTTCTGATTGGATTTTTTTATATAGAGGAATTTTTATATAGAGAAATTATTGATTTCAAACAAATGCTTTCCTGTTTAATTATTTCTCAATTTTCTTAGATTGTATATTCTATGTAAACAAGGACATTTTATGACTCTTCTTCTACAATATTTATAACTTTTACCTTCTTTTGTCTTAATGGTTTCACTAGAACCTGGAAAGCAATGTTGAGTAGTGGTATATTTAAAAAACAGGTGAATAGGTGAATATTCTTGATTTGTTCTGACTTTAAGGAGAATGCCAATAATATCTCACTATTGAGTATGATGATTGTAGTTTTTATCTATACTCTTTATGAACTACCAGAAATAAATCAATGTAAATAGAATATATATGAAAAAAATATATGAACATGTTATTTTTTATACAAAGAATGTCATACTAACACCTTCTAAACTCTTTGTGTGCTGATAAATCAGCTGTCAGTCATTTTTTTAAAGATTTTATTTATTCGTGGCGACACAGAGAGAGGCAGAGACATAGGCAGAGGGAGAAGCAGGCTCCTCACAGGGAGCCTGATGCAGGAATTGATCCTGGAACACCAGGATCACAACCTGAGCCGAAGGCAGACATTCAACCACTGAGCCACCCAGGCATCCCTGAGTCATATCTTTTCTTTTCAGCTCTTTTTTTTCTATTTTCATT
The DNA here is from genome assembly GCF_018345385.1 of Vulpes lagopus. Taxonomy (NCBI): domain Eukaryota; kingdom Metazoa; phylum Chordata; class Mammalia; order Carnivora; family Canidae; genus Vulpes; species Vulpes lagopus. Next base: position 55,210,644 of record NC_054848.1, read on the forward strand.
ATGGAAATTTTCAAACATACAAGAGCAAAGAGTATAATAGGGGCTCTTGGATGGTTCATTTGGTTAAGTGTCTTCTTTCAGCTTGGATCATGATCCCGGAGTACTAGGATCAAGCCCTGCATCAGGCTCTCTACTCAGTGGGGAGCCTACTTCTCCCTCTCCCTCTGCTGTTCCCCCTGCTTGTGCTCTTTCCTCTCTCTCTGATCAAAAAATAAATTTTTTTTTTAAATAAAATCTTTTTTAAAAAAAAGTAGGGCACCTAGGTCGTTCAGTCAATTAAGCATCTGCCTTCGGCTCAAGTCATGATCCCAAGGTCCTGGGATTGAGCTTGGCATTAGGCTCCCTGCTCAGTGAGGAGTATGCCTCTCCCTCTCCCCCTGCCCGTCCCCCTGCTGGTGTTCCCTCTCTTTCTCTGTCAAATAAATAAATAAAATCTTTTTAAAAATTTTATAAAAGAGTAGTATACTGATTCCCCGTGTACCTGTCACCTGGCTTCAGTGATTATCAACTCATGCCCAATCTTGTTTCATCTATATTCCTCTAACCCCTGCTCCCCCACCTGCACACCAAGGTTATTCTGAAGCAAATATCAGACATTGTATTACTTCATTTTATCCATAAAAATTAACAATGCTTTAATATCATGTACTTTAAATGTACAGTCACTGTTCACATTTTCCTGATTGTCTCATAAATGTTTGAGTTTGTTGTCAAGGATTGTCAGGTGCCAAATGAGGACTATACACTGCAGCTGGTTGATAGGTTTCTTAAATTTCTTATCTATAGATGCCCCTTTCTCCTCCTCCTTTTTTTTCTCCCACGGGATTTATTTGTTGAAGGAACTGGGTGGTTTGTCCTGTCATGTTTCCCATAGAATGGATCTTAGTGATTGCATCCCTGTGGTGTTATTTCTCTGTTCTTTTTATTTCCTGAATATTGAGTAGATCTAAGGTTTGATTACTTTAGATTCAGGTTCTGTTTTTTTCCTCTTTTGGAGGGCAAGAATATGTCATAGGTAGTATTGTATACTTTTATAAGTAGATAACAAGTCTCTCGTTCCTTTTAAGATATTCTCTTTGATATTCTGAAGTTTCACAACAATGTGTCTGGGTGGGTATTTCTTTCTTTGTTTCGTTTTCCTGTTTAGGATTCCTGAATCTTAGAGATTGTCATCTTTCATCAATCTCAGCTACTTTTTCTTCAAATACTGCTATTCCACTCACTGTTTTCTCTGTTAGTCACCTGAACTCCAATTGGACATCACCTGTAAGCATGGGGCCTTTTAAACTTGAGCTGTAAGGAGGTGCTTGCATGGCTCAGTCAGTTAAGCATATTACTCTTGGTTTGGGTTCAGGTCATGGTCTTGAGATGGTAGGATTAAGCCTCGCATCAGGCTCTATGCTTGGTGTGGGAGTCTACTTCAGATTCTCTCTCCTACTCACTCTTTCTCTCAAATAAATAAGTCTTAAATAAAAAACTGTAGGCCACCAGGAATCAAATGACTTCAGGGCAAAAGTGTGCTCCAGCACTTAACCCAGCAGAATTGTAGTTATACATTGTTTCCTCTCAGTGTACCATATATATGTGTATGGATGGAGATAGATAATCTCTATCTCACCATACACACTTAAAAATATATCTTGAAATCCATTCCATATCACTGTAAAATCTACCTCTTTCTTTCATGTATTGAAATATAACATACATTTTAGTAAAATGCATGTATCTTAAGTATATATTTTTATATGTATATACATCTATGTAACTTACCCCTATGTCTAAATACAGAGCACCATAGCAGGCTGGCTTCCTGTGCTCCCTCACTGTCTTACCCACTCCCAAGATTAACTGCATTCTGACTTCTACATCTATAGATGAATTTTGCCTGTATTTGAATTTCATATAAATGGTATGTATTCTTTTTGCCTCTGACTTCTTTCATTCAGCATTTTCTGTGAGCTTCATCTATGTTGTTGAATATATCAGTAGTTCTTTTTCATTGCTGTCTAGAATTCTACCTTCTTAAAATTAACTTCCATTTTATGGATATATCATAATATAGTTAACCAATCTTCTGTTGATGGACATTTTTCTTCAGTCTTTTGTTACTACAAACACTGCATGTCTATTCACGCATCTTTGCCAGTGTGTATAAGCATAATCAGTAGGATAAAATCTTAGGTGTGTTGTGAGTGCTAGATAAAAGATTATGTGCATTATTAGTTTTAATAAACTGCCAAATTGCCTTCAAAGGATGTGTTAATATATTAAATAACAATATAGATAAGGGTATGTTTCCCAACATCTTTCCAACTATTAACAAGTATTTTTATCTTTGCCAGTCTGACAGGCAACACGTAGAAACATGTAATTACTACATGTTTTTTAACTAAAAATACATGCACATGGTAAGAAAATTCAAGCAGTATAAAAGGTATACAATGAAAGTTATATATTACCCCTACTCTAAGTCCCTAGTTCCCTGGTTTCCTTTCCAGAGATTACTATTGTCGGTTACTCATGAATCTTCCAGATACAGTCTATGCAAATCATGCATGTATAAGTGGGTATATTTGTGTGCACATGTGTTTGGATATCTCTATCTGGCAGATATTTTGATGAAAACAAGTTTACTTTCCCCTTTCCCTTTAAAAATCTATCTCCATCTCTTTTCCCTTTTTTCACAAATGGCAGGAGGCTATTAACTCTGCTTTTTTTCACTTAACATATCTTTGAAATTGTGTCATAATAATACATTTATAGCTGCCTTTTCTTTTTTTATTGCTATATTATCATTTATTTGACGAGTCCCAGGCATTTTTGTTGTTTTCAATAACCTGTTTTATAAACAATCTCCTTGAACATACTTATTTGTACACATGTGCCAGTATATTTATAGGATAAATTCCTACAAGTATGGTTCCTGGATCAGAGTAGTTTGTGGCTGATGTGATTCCCTGCCCAAGATCCATTTCACATCTTCCCTGTTATTTAGTGGTTATAAAGTTTGAATTGGTGTAATTGATCTCAGCCTCAGCTTCTGGATGGGGTGCACCACCCTCAACCCAAACAGGGTAAGCCCATCCCCCATGCTTCAGTGATTGGTTCAGGCAACCCAAGCCATAGCCAATGAATGCATACCATTGTCCTGTCGAGGGGATTGTTCAGGAATGGGCCATTGACCCAATTCAAGTTAATGAAATCTCAGAGGATATTCATTGAAGTATTTGAGAAAAGATTTTGGTTTTGGTTTCATTCTTTGCTCTTCTGAGACAGGTAACAGAAGCCAACTTTATCTCTTCTTTTGGACAGTGTGGTGTAGCTGATGTGAAGCCTTTAAATGCTGTAGCCCTTTTGCTACCAAGAAGGAAGTCAAATTTATGATGAAGCTCACACTTTTGAAGACAGATCTGACAGAAAGAAATTGGGTCCTTGGTGATATCTTTGATCCATGGAATCAAATCAACTGCAAAGTTCTCTCACCCCTTAGAATTTGCATTTGTATAAACCAATAAATCCTCTTTATTGTTTAAGCCTATTGGAGTTGGGTTTTCTGTTACCAATAAAAAGGCATACGTACTTTAGAAGTTTTTGATATGTTGCCTTCCAAAAGTTACACCAATTTACAATGCCAACAACAAAATACAAGAGTGTCTGTTTCTCCCCACCCTTGCCAAAATAATGTATTGTCAAACTTTCTGATATTGCCATATTTACTGGAAAAGGATGTTATCTCATTGTATTTTTAACACAATCTTTTTATTATAAGTAAGGTTAAGCTTCTTTCTAATATGCTTCAAAGTCACATGTATTTCCTATGTGTGTGTGTGAATTTAAGTGTATATTGTTCATATCCTTTGCCTAGCTTTCTTTTTTTAAAATTTTTTTTTTTTTAAATTTTATTTATTTATGATAGGCACACAGTGAGAGAGAGAGAAGCATAGACATAGGCAGAGGGAGAAGCAGGCTCCATGCACCGGGAGCCCGACGTGGGATTCGATCCCGGGTCTCCAGGATTGCGCCCCGGGCCAAAGGCAGGCGCCAAACCGCTGCGCCACCCAGGGATCCCTTTGCCTAGCTTTCTGTTTCTCTTTTTCTTACTGCTTTGTAGAAAAAAAATTTAAACATATTATTTATTTATTCATGAGAGACACACAAAGAGAGACAGAGATATAAGCAAGGGAGAAGCAGGCTCCCTGCGGAGAGCCTGTTGTGGGACTTGATCCCAGGACCCTGGGATCACGACCTGAGCCAAAGGCAGACATTCAACCACTGACCCACCCAGGTGCCTGAGCATGCGACTTGATCCCCAGGTTGTGAATTTGAGCCCCACGTTGGGAGTAGAGTTTACTTAAAAAAAAAAAAAAAAAACAGAAGAAGGATTGCTGGATTATATGGTAGCTCTATTTTTAATTTTTTTAAAGATTTTTTATTTATTCATTTAAGAGAGAGTGCGAGTGAGAGCATGAGCATGAACAAGGGGGAGGGGCAGAGAGAGAGGGAGAAGCAGACTCACTGCTGAGCAGGGTGCCTGGTGTGGGGCTCAATCCCAGGACCCCAGAATCATGACTTGAGCCAAAGGCAGATGCTTAACTGACTGAGTCGACCAGGTCCCCCAATTTTTAATTTTTAAGGAAACTCCTATTTTCTAAAGTAGTTGCACCAATTAACATTCCCACCCACAGTGTACAAGGATTCCCTTTTCTCCACATCCTCACCAACACTTGTTATTTTTTGTCTTTTTGATAACAGCCATCCTAACAAGTGTGATGTAATAACCTGATTTTGATTGCATTTCCCTGATGATTAATGATGTTGAGCATCTTTTCATGTACCTTTTAGCTATATGTCTTCTTTGGAAAAATGTCTAATTCAGATTTTCTGCTTATTTTTTAATTTTCTGCTTATTTTTAAGTTTGATATTTTGGTTTGTGTTTGGTTTTTGATATTTTGGTTTGTGTTTGGTTTTTGCTATTGAGTTGTATGAGTTCCTTATATACTTTGAATATTAGTTCCATATCAGACATATGACTTGCAGTTATTTTCTGCTATTCAGTAGATTGCATTTTCTTTTTGGCGATGATTTCCTTTACTGTGTGCAAGCTTTTTAGTTTGATGTAATCCCACTTGTTTATTTTTGCTTTTGTTGCTTTTATTTTGGGTGTCAGTTCAAGAAATCCTCACCAGCACTGTTGTCAAGGAGGTTATTGCCTATGTTTTCTCTAGGAGTTTTATGGTTTCAGGTCTTACATTAAAATCTTTAATCCATTTTGAGTTAATTTTTGTATAATGTGGAAGATGGTGGTCCAGTTTCATTCTTTAGCTGTGGCTGCCTAATTTTCTGAGCACCATTTATTGAAGAAACTGTCCTTTCCCCATTGTATATTCTTGCCTCCTTTGACATAAATTGGCTATGGTTCCAATTGCTTCACATTCTCATGAACACTTGTTATTTTCCATTGTTTTTATCATAGCCATCCTAATGAATATGAAGTTTTACCTCACTGTGATTTTGTTTTGCATTTCCCTAATAACTAATGGTATTAAGCATCTTTTCATGTGCTTATTATTATCTGTTTGGATATATCTTCTTTGAAGAAATATCTATTCAAGTCCTTTGCCCATTTTTGAATTGTTGTTGAGTTGTAGGAGTTCTTTCTATGTTCTAGATCTAAGTCTCTCATCAGATAGACAATTTGCAAATATTTTCTCCCATTCTGTATTTTGTTTTTCCACTTTATTTTTTTTTCAGTTAGCTCTACACCCAATGTGGGACTTGAGCTCATGACCCCAAGATCAAAGGGTCATGATCTACTGACTGAGCAGCCAGATACCCTGTCTTTTCAGTTTCTTGATAGTATCTTTCGATGTACACAAGATTTTAATTTTGATAAATTCCAATTTATCTACTTTTTATTTTGTTATCTATGCTTTTGTTGAAAAGACTGTCAATTTCCCATTGAATCTTCTGGCATTCTTGTTGAAAATCAGTAGATTATACATTTGACGGTTTATTTCTGGGCTCTATATTCCATTGTTCTATGTGTTTTGTCTTTATGCTAGTACCACACTGTTTTGATTACTACAACTTTTTTTTTTAAAGATTTTATTTAGGGATCCCTGGGTGGCGCAGCGGTTTGGTGCCTGCCTTTGGCCCAGGGCGCGATCCTGGAGACCCGGGATCGAATCCCACGTCGGGCTCCCGGTGCATGGAGCCTGCTTCTCCCTCTGCCTGTGTCTCTGCCTCTCGCTCTGTCTGTGTGTGACTATCATAAATAAATAAAAATTTAAAAAAAAAAATAAAGATTTTATTTATTTGAGAGAATGAGGGCAGCCCAGGTGGCTCAGTGGTTTAGTGCCGCCTTTAACCCAGGGCCTGATCCTGGAGACCGGGGATCGAGTCCGCATGTCAGGCTCCCTGCATGGAGCCTGCTTCTCCCTCTACCTGTGTCTCTGCCTCTCTCTCTCTGTGTCTCTCATGAATAAATAAAATCTTTAAAAAAAAAGAGAATGAGCACACACAAGCAGGGAAGAGGAGTAGAGGGGAGTGGAAGAAGCAGACTCCTTGCTAAGCAGGTAGCCCGACGTTGGGACTCAATCCGAGGACCCTGAGATCATGATCTGAGCCGAAGGCAGACACTTAACCGACTGAGCTGGCCAGGCACCCCTGATTACTGTAGCTTTGTAGTAGTTTGTAGTTTTGAAATCTGGAAGTTTGAGTCCTCTAACTGTTCTTTTTTGAGATAGTTTTGATTATTTAGGGATCCTTCAGATGCAATATAAATTTTAGGATTGATTTTTCTATTTCTGCAAAAAAAATACATTGGGATTTTGATTGGGATTACATTGAATCTGTAGATCATTTTGGGGAGTATTCTCTCTCTCTCTCTCTCTCTCTCTCTCTTTTCATTTTTAAAATTTAAATTCAGTTTGCCAATATGTAGTATAACACCCAGTGCTCATCCCATTGGATACCCTCCTCAGTGCCGGTCACCCAGTTAGCCACCCCCCCACCATCCTCCCCTTCCACAACCCTTTGTTTCCTAGAGTTACGAGTCTCTCATGGTTTGTCTCCCCCTCTAATTTTCATCATAACAACATCAAATCGTTCATTTGGGGAATATAAAAAATAGTGAAAGGGAATAAAGGAGAAAGGAGAGAAAATGGGTGGGAAATATCAGTGAGGATGACAGAATATGAGAGACACCTAACTCTGGGAAACGAACAAGGGGTAGTGGAAGGGAGGTGAGCGGGGGTTTGGGGTGACTGGGTGACGGGCAATGAGGGGGGCACTTGATGGCATGAGCACTGGGTGTTATGCTATATGTTGGCAAATTGAACTCCAATAAAAAATATACAAACAACAACATCAAATCTTTCAATCCATGAGCCGGGATGTCTTTCCTTCTTTTATGTCTTAAAATTTAGGTCGGCAGTGTTTGTGGTTTTCATTGCTAGTGTATATAATTGCAACTGATTTTTGTGTGTTGTAGCCTACAACTTTGATGAATTTATTAGCTGTATCAGATGTGTTATCTTCAGTGTTTTCTACGTGTAAGATCATGCCATCTGTGAACAGAGACAATTTTACTTCTTCATTTCCAAACTGGTTGCCTTTTCTTTTCTTTTCTTTTTTTTTTTTTTGCCTAATTGCTGGCTAGAAATTCCACTACTGTGTTGAATAGAAGTGGCAAAGGAGGACATTCCTGATCTTTTTTTTAAAGATTTTATTTATCTATTCATGAGAGACACACAGAGAGAGAGGCAGAGACACAGGCAGAGGGAGAAGCAGGCTCCATGCAGGGAACCTGATGCGGGACTCGATCCCAGGACTCCAGGATCATGCCCCAGGCTGAAGGCAGGTGCCAAACCACTGAGCCACCCAGGGATCCCCGTGGTCTTTATTATGTTGAGGAAATTACTTTCTATTCCTAATTTATTGAATTTTTTCTTATCATAAAAATTTTGGATTTTATCATATGCTTTTTTGGTTTATTGAGATGACTGTGTTATTTTTATTCCTTATTATATTGATATGGTGTATCACATTGATTAATTTGCATATGCCAAACCATCCTTGCATCCCAGGGATAAGTCCTACTTGGACATGGCATATAATCTTTTTAATGTGCTGTTGAAATAAGTTCACTAGTATTTTTTTGAGGATTTTTACATCCATGTTTATTAGGGATATTGGCCTATAGTTTTCTTGCAGTGTCTTTTGTCTGTATTTGGTATCAGAGTGATGCTGGCCTCAGAGTGAATTAGGAAGTGTTTCCTCCTCTTCAATTTTTTGGAAGAGTTAGAGAAGGATTAGTGTTGATTCTTCTTTAAATATTTGGTTGAATTCACCAATGAAGCCATCTGGTCCTGAGCTTTCCTTTGTTGGGAAATCTTTACTGTTTCAATATCTTTACTACTCATAGGTTTTTACATGTTTTCTATTTTTTTATGGGTTGGTTTTGGTAGATCATGTGGGAAACAGACATATTTGTTTCCTCTACCAATTGAATACTTCTGCATTCCAAATGTGTGGGTGTTTTTCCCACACCAAGCTATTATCCAGGTCTCCGCAGACACCAACTGGGTATTCTATAACTTAACTCAATCTGACACTGTCTCCTGGAAATAGCATTATATCCCACAAGTTAAGGGCTCAGTCCCACAAATCTACCCCTATTTCAGATGCCAATTGCAAGTCCAGGTTGTCATTTGTGCTCCTGACTGACTAGCTACATATTGGGGGTCCCCATAACCCTGTCCTTATATTTGATAATTTGCTGGAACACCTCACAAAACTCAGGAAAACAGTTCACTTACTAGACTACCACTTTATTATAAAAGAATGAGACTCAAGAACAGCCAGATGGAAAAGATACAGAAATGTGTAGGGAAAGGAGTGTGGAGCTTATATGCTTTCTTTGGATGCCCCCCTCTCGGTCCCTTCACATGTTCACCAACTTGGGAGCTCTCTGAACCTCTTCAGTTTGAATTTTTATGGAGGCTTTATTGCATGGACATGACTGATTGCATCATTAGCCTTGGTAAGGCTCCAGACTCTCCCCCTTCCCTATCCTCTATATAAATGATTGATTCTCCTGGCTACCATCCCCCATCCTGAGGCTATCTAGAAGCCCCTAGCTACCAGTCTTCTGGTTTATGGTCTTGTTCACATTTTCTGTTTCTGCAATGACCAGCCTGGTTGTACTATCCATTATTGAAAGTAGAGTATTGAAATCTCCAACTTATTATAGAACTATTTCTCCTTCAGTTTTGTTAATATTTGCTTTGTATATTTTAGGGCTCTGTTCTTATGTTTACGAGTATTATATATTCTTGCTAGATCAAACATTATATCAATATGTAAAGTCACTTTTTTGTCTCTTGTGACCTTTTTATATTTAAAGCCTATGTTTTTCCTGACAGTAATATAGTCACCCCTGTGCTGTTTTGGTTACTATTTTCATGGAACATATTTTTCAATCCTTCTACTTTCAACCTCTTTATGTTCTTATCTATTTTTTAAAAGATTTTATTTATTTATTCATAAGAGACACACAGAGAGGCAGAGACATAGGCAAAGAGAGAGAAGCAGACTCTATCCAGAGAGCTGGATGTGGGACTCAGTCCCGGGACTCCAGGATCATGTCCTGGGCCGAAGGCAGGCGCTCAATCACTGAGCCACCCAGGCGTCCCTGTATTCTTATATTTATTTATTTATTTAAATATATGTATTTTATTTATTTATTCATGAGAGACACAGAGAGAGGCAGAGGGAGGAGAAGTAAGCTCCATACAAGGAGCCCATTGTGGGACTTGATTCCGGGATTCCGAGATCACACCCTGAACCAAAAGCAGACGCCCATCCACGGAGCCACCCAGGCGTCCCTGTATTCTTATATTTAAAATGAGTCTCTTGTAGACAGCATATAGATTCTGCTCTTCTTTTTAAAATCTTATCTGCCAAGCTCTGACTTTTACCAGGAGAGTATAACCCATCTACATTTAATGTGACTACTGATAAAGAGAAATTTACTTCTGTCATTTATCTGTTTTCTTCCCCTCACCCCCTGAAACAACCTCTGCTCTGGTAACCATAAGTTTGTTTTCTACAGTTAAGAGTCTATTTCTTGGTTTGTCTCTCTAATTTTTTTTCCTTTTCTAGCTTGGCTTGTTTCTTAAATTCCACATATGAATGAAATCATACGGTATTTGTCTTTCTCTGACTAACTTATTTTGCTTAGAATTATATTCTCTAGCTCCATCCATGTTGTTGCAAATGGCAAAATTTCATTCTTTTTTATGGCTGAATAGTATTCCACTGTATACACATATCACATCTTCCTAATTCATTCCTCAACCAATGGACATGTGGGCTGCTTCCATCATTTGGCTATTGTAAATAATGCTGCAATAAACATAGGAGTGCATATATCCTTTTGAATTAGTATTTTTGTATTCTTTGGGTAAATACCTAGAAATGTGACTCCTAGATGGTAGGGTGGTAGTTCTATTTTTATTTTATTTTGTTTATTATTATTTTTTAAAGTGAACTTATGCCCAGTGTGGGGCTTGAACTTATGCCCAATGTGGGGCTTGAACCCTGAGATCAAGAGTTGCATGCTCTTAAAAAAAAAAAAAAAAAGTTGTATGCTTACTGACTAAGCCAGCCAGGTAGGCCAGGTAGTTCTACTTTTAAATTTGTGAGGAACTTTCATACTGTTTTCTGCAATGGCTGCACTGGTTTGCATTCCCACCAGCACTGCACAAGTGTTTGTTTTTCTCCACATCCTTGCTGACACTTGTCTCTTGTTTTTTTTTATTTTAACCATTCTGACAGGTGTGAGATCTCATGGTAGTTTTGTATTTCCCTAATAATGAGTGATGTTGAGCATCTTTTCGTGTGTCTGTTGGCCATTTGTATGTCTTCTTTGGAGAAATGTCCAAATGTTCATGCCTTCTGCCCATTTTAAAAATCAGGTTATTTGGGTTTTGGGTGTTGAGTTTGATAAGGTCTTTATGGATCTTGAATACTAGCCCTTTATCTGATAATGCATTTGCAAATATCTTCTCCCATTCTGTAGATTGTCTTTTGGTTTTGTCAACTGTTTTTTTTAGCTATACAAAAGTTTTTTTTAAAATCTCGATGAAGTCTAAATAGTTCATTTTTGCCTTTGTTCCCCTTGCCTTTGGAGAGGTGTCTAGCAAGAAGTTGCTGCAACTGAGGTTGAAGAGGTTGCTGCTTGTGTTCTCCTCTAGGATTTTGATGGATTCCCATCTCACATTTAGGTCTTCCATCTATTTTGAGTTTATCTTTGTGTATGGTGTAAGAAAATGGTCCAGTTTCATTCTTATACCTATGGCTATCCAATTTTTCTAGCACCATTTGTTGAAGAGACTGTTTTTTCCATTGGCTATTCTTTCCTGCTTTGTCAAAGATTAGTTGACCATAGAGTTGAGGGTCTATTTCTGGGTTCTCTATTTTGTTCCATTGATCTATGTGTCTGTTTTGTGCTGGTACCATATTGATTTGATTACTACAGCTATGTAATATAACTTGAAATCTGGAATTGTGATACCTCCAGCTTCGCTTTTCTTTTTAAAAATTTTTATTTATTTTTATTATTTTTTTATTGGAGTTCAATTTGCCAACATATAGCACAACAACCAGTGCTCATCCCGCCAAGTGCCCCCCTCAGTGCCCATCACCCAGTCACCCCAACCCCCCACCCACCTCCCTTTCCACTACCCCTTGTTGGTTTCCCAGAGTTAGGAGTCTCTCATGTTTTGTCACCCTCACTGATATTTTCACTCATTTTCTCTCCTTTCCCTTTATTCCCTTTCACTAATTTTTATATTCCCCAAATGAATGAGACCATATAATGTTTGTCCTTCTCTGATTGACTTATTTCACTCAGCATAATACCCTCCAGTTCCATCCACGTCGAAGCAAATGGTGGGTATTTGTCATTTCAAATGGCTGAGTAATATTCCATTGTATACATATACCACAGCTTCTTTATCCATTCATCTTTCGATGGACACCGAGGCTCCTTCCACAGTTGGGCTATTGTGGACATTGCTGCTATAAACATTGGGGTGCAGGTGACCCGGCGTTTCACTGCATCTGTATCTTTGGGGTAAATCCCCAGCAGGGCAATTGCTGGGTCGTACAGCAGATCTATTTTTTTTTTTTAGGGCAGATCTTTTTTTAACTCTTTGAGGAACCTCCACACAGTTTTCCAGAGTGGCTGCACCAGTTCACATTCCCACCAACAGTGCAAGAGGGTTCCCCTTTCTCCACATCCTCTCCATCATTTGTTGTTTCCTGTCTTGTTAATTTTCCCCATTCTCACTGGTGTAAGGTGGTATCTCATTGTGGTTTTGATTTGTATTTCCCTGATGGCCAGTGATGCGGAGCATTTTCTCATGTGCTTGTTGGCCATGTCTATGTCTTCCTCTGTGAGATTTCTGTTCATGTCTTTTGCCCATTTCATGATTGGATTGTTTGTTTCTTTGCTGTTGAGTTTCATAAGTTCTTTATAGATCTTGGATACTAGCCCTTTATCTGAGAGGTCATTTGCAAATATCTTCTCCCATTCAGTAGGTTGTCTTTTAGTTTTGTGAACTGTTTCTTTTGCTGTGCAGAAGCTTTTCCTCTTGATGAAGTCCCAATAATTCATTTTTGCTTTTGTTTCCCTTGCCTTCATTTTTCTTTCTTTTTTATTTTATTTATTTTTTAAAATTTTATTTATTCATTCACGAGAGACACAGAGAGAGAGAGAGGCAGAGACACAGGCAGAGGAAGGAGAAGCAGGCTCCATGCAAAGAGCCCGATGCAGGACTTGATCCTGGTAAGCTGGGATCAGGCCCTAAGCCAAAGGCAGACGCTCAACCTCTGAGCCACCCATGCATCCCTTCTTTCGTTTTTTTTTTTTTAAGATTTTATTTATTTATTTATTTATTTATTTATTTATTTATTTATTTATATTTTATTTATTTATTCATGAGAGAGAGGCAGAGACACAGGCAGAGGGAGAAGCAGGCTCCATGCAGGGAGCGCAACGTAGGACTCGATCCTGATCTCCAGGATCAGGCCCTCGGCCGAAGGACGTGCTAAACCACTGAGCCACCCAGGCTGCCCAGGTTTTATTTATTTTTTCATGAGAGACACACAGCGAGATGCAAAGACATTGACAGAGGGAGAAGCAAGCTCCTCACTGGGTGCCCAATGTAGGACTCGATCCCAGGACCCCAGGATCACGCCCTGAGCCGAAGGCAGATCCTCAACCAGTGAGCTACCCAGTGGCTTTATTTTTTCTTTTATGTCTTCTTTTTTTGTTTGTTTTTATTTAAGTTCCATTTGCCAACATATAACACCCAGTGCTCATCCCATCAAAAGTCCTCCTCAGTGCCTGTCACCCAGTTACCGCAACCCCCCGCCCACCTCCCCTTCCGCAACCCTTTGTATTTTTTTTTAAGATTTTATTTATTATTCATGAGAGACACACAGAGAGGCAGAGACATAGGCAGAGAAAGAAGCAGGCTCCAAGCAGGGAGCTCGAAGTGGGACTGGATCCCTGGTCTCCAGGATCAGGCCCTGGGCTGAAGGTGGCGCTAAACCACTGAGCCACCCGGGCTGCCCTGTATTTTTCTTTTTCAAGGTTGTTTTGGCTATTTGGAGTCTTTTGGGTTTTCATACAAATTTTAGGGTTGTTTGTTCTAGTTCTGTGAAAAATACATTTGGTATTTTGATAGGGATTGCATTAAATGTGCATGTTGCTTTGGGTAGTATAGGCATTTTAACAATATTTGTTCTTCTAATCCATGAGCATGGAATGTCTTTACATTTCTTTGTGTCATCTTCAATTTATTTCACCAGTGTTTTCGTGTTTAGTGTTAAGTTTATTCCTAATATTTTGTTATTTTTGGTGCAATTGTTTGATTTTTGTTTTGTTTGCTTTCTTAATTTCTCTTTCTGTTGCTTCATTATTAATGTATAAAAATATAATGGATTTCAGTACATTGATTTTGAATCCTGAGATTTTATTGAATTCATTTATCAGTTTTAATAGTTTTTTGGTGGAGTCCTTAGGGCTTTCTATATAGAGTATCATGTCATCTGCAAAACTGGAAGTTTTACTTCTTCCTTACCAATTTAGATGCCATTTATGTATGTATGTATGTATGTATGTATGTATGTATGTATGTCTAATTGCTGTGGCTAAGCCTTCCAGTACTTTGTTGAATAAAAGTGGTGAAAGTGGACATCCTTGTCTTGTTTCTGACCATAGAGGAAAAGCTCTCAGTTTTTCCCCTTGAGTATGATATTAGCTGTGGGTTTTTCATATATAGCCTTTATTATGTTGAGGTCTGCTCCCTCTACACCCAGTTTGTTGTGAGTTTTTATCATAAGTGGATGTTGTACTTTGCCAGATATTTTTTCTGCATCTACTGAGATAATCATATGGTTCTTATCCTTCTTCTTATTAATGTGATGTATCATGTTGATTGACTTGCAAATATGGAACCACCCTTGCATCCTGGAAGTAAATTCCTCTTGATCATGGTGAATGATTTAAAAAAATTTTTTTTAGTAATCTCTACCCCCAATATGAGGCTCCAATTCATGACTCCAAGATTAAAAGTCTCATATTCTTCTGACTGAGTCAGCCAGATGCCCTGTGAATGATTTTTAAAAATTTCCTGTGGATTTAGTTGGCTAATATTTTGTTGAGGATTTTTGCATCTATGTCCATCGGAGATATTGGCCTGTAGTTCTCTTTTTTTGAAGTATTTTTTATCTGGTTTTGGTGTCTGGATAATGTATGCCTTGTAGAATGAATTTGGAAGTTTTCCTTCCTCTTCTATTTTTTGGAGTCTATTTATTTTCCTTGTGCCTTATCTGCCTTATGCTGCCTTTGTTGGTAGTATGCCATTGTGATTTCCTTCTTTCCTTTTTGGAATATTTTAAAGTTATTTCCTTACTAGTTACCTTGGGGATTACAATCAACATCTTAAATTTATAACAACCTACTTTGAATAATACCAGCTTAGTTTCTTTTTTTTTAAGTTTATTTAAGTATTCTCTACACCCAAATATGGGGCTCCAACTCATAATCCCAAAATTAAGAGTCACAAGCTCCACTGACTAAGCCAGCCAGGTACTCCAATACCAGTTTAGTTTCAGTAGTATACAATTACTCTGTTCCCATCCCCATCTCTCCCCTTTATTATTGTTATTGTCACAAATTACATCTTTATATGCTGTAGACCCACTAACATGGATTTCCAATTATGTTTTATCCATTTGCCTATGAGATCGTATCAGAAAAATAAGTAATAAATCATACCAAGAGTACAATAATACTGGCTTTTGTATTTACTTATATAATTGTCTTTTCCAGTACCCTTTATTGTTTTTCATAGCTTCAAGTTATTGTCTAGTTTCTTTTCATCCAGCCTAAAGGTCTCCCTATAGCTTTTCTTGTAGGTTAGATGTACTGGTAATAAACTCCCTCAGCTTTTGTTTATCTGGAAATGTCTTCATTTCTCCTTCACTTATAAAGGATAGTCTTTCTAGATGTAGAATTCTTGGTTTATATTTTTTTTCTTTCAGAATTTTAAACATATCATCCTACTGTCTTACGACCTGCATGGTTTCTGAGGCAAAATCAGGCATTAATCTTCTTGAGGATCCCTTGTACATGATCAGTCACTTCTCTCTTAATGCTTTAAAAATTCTTTCTTTGGTGCTCCCTTCAGCACATATACTAAAATTGGAATGATACAGAGATTAGCATGGCCCTGTGCAAGGATGACATGCAAATTTGTGAAGTGTTCCATATTTTTGAAAACAGTATGTAGATTCCTCAAAAAGTTGAAAATAGAGCTACTCTATGACTCAGCAATAGCCCTGCTGGGTATTTACCCCAAAGATACAAATGTAATGATCCAAAGGGGCACCTGTGTCCCAATGTTTATAGCAGCAATGTCCACAAGAGCCAAACTCTGGAGAAAGCCCAAATGTCCATCAATAGATGGATGGATAAAGAAGATGTTGGGATGCCTGGGTGACTCAGCAGTTAAGCGCATCTGCCTTCGGCTCAGAGTATGATCGACCTGGGATCGACTAGGTTGATCGAGTCCCGCATCAGGCTCCCTGCATGGAGCCTTCTTCTCCCTCGGCCTCTGCCTATGTCTCTGCCTCTCTCTTTCTGTGTGTCTCATGAACAAGTAAATAAAATTTTTAAAAAAGATGTGGTATAAATATACACAATGGAATACTATGCAGCCATCAAAAATGAAATCTTGACATTTGCAATGATTGGATGGAACTAAAGGATATGCTAAGCAAAATAAGTCAATCAGAGAAAGACAATTATCATATGATCTCTCTCATATGTGAAATTTAAGAAACAAAACAGAGGATCATAGGGGAGAAGAGGAAAAAATAAAACAAGATGAAATCAGGGAAACAAACCATAAGAGACTCTTAATCATAGGAAACAAACTGAAGATTGCTGGAGGGGAGTGAGGGGGACATGGTCACTGGGTGATGAACATTAAGGAGGGCACGTGATATAATGAGCACTGGGTATTACATACGACTGATGATCACTGACCTCTACCTTTTAAACCAATAATACACTATATATTAATTAATTGAATTCTTTGTCTTTGGATTTTGACCTCTTGACAATAATGTGTCTAGATATTGAGCTTTGAATTTGTCCTGTGTAGCATTCATTTAACTTCTTAGACGTATATATTCATGTATTTACTCAAATTTGGGACAAATTTGGCTATTTTTTAAATTTTTTAAAAAGGATTTTATTTAGGGCAGCCCCGGTGGCTCAGCGGTTTAGCGCCGCCTTCAGCCCAGGGTGTGATCCTGGAGAACCGAGATTGAGTCCCACGTCGAGCTCCCTGCGTGGAGCCTGCTTCTCCCTCTGCTTCTCCCTGTGCCTCTGCCCCCTCCTCTCTCTGTGTGTCTCTCATGATTAAATAAATAAAATCTTTTTTTTTTTTTTTAAAGATTTTAAGATTTAAATTTTTCAGCCTTCTCTCTCTTTTTTCCTTCTGGGACTCCTATGTGAACTGCAGTGCATTTGATGATGTCTCACGGGTCCCTCAGGCTCTGTTATTTTTCATCATTCTTTTTTTCCCTTTCCTTAGAATGGATGATTTCAATGGTCTCATCTTAAAGTTTGTTGATCTCTTCTGCCTTTTCACATCTGCTGTTGACCGCTGGTGAGTTTTTTCATTTCAGTTATTGCACTTTTCAGTTCCAGAATTTCAGTTTGGTTCCCTTTTGTAATTTCTTTTTTTTAAAGATTTTATTTGGGGCAGCCCTGGTGGCTCAGCGGTTTAGCGCCTGCCTTCCGCCCAGGGTGTGATCCTGGAGACCGGGGATCAAGTCCCACATCAGGCTCCCTGCATGGAGCCTGCTTATCCCTCTGCCTGTGTCTCTGCCTCTTTCTCTGTCTCTCTGTGCCTCTTATGAATACATAAATAAAATCTTAAAAAAAAAAGATTTTATTTAAAAAAATAAAAAATAAAATTAAAAATTTTATTTATTTGAAAGAGAGCCATGAGAGCGAGAACAAACAGAGGGAGAGGGAGAAGTAGATTCCCCACTGAGAAGAGAGCCTGATGCAAGGTTTGATCCCAGGACCCTGAGATCATGACCTGAGCTGAATGCAGATGCTTCACCAACTGAGCCACCCAGGTGCTCCCCTTTTTGTAATTTCTATCTCTTATTGATACCCTCATTTTTTCATACATTGTTTACCTGATTTCATTTAATCCTTATCCATGGTTTCTTTGAGATTACTGGACATATTTAAGACAGTTTATTTAACATCTTTGACTAGTAATTCCAATGTCTGGGCTTCCTCTTTCAAATCTTTTCCCTGTGATGGAACCATACTTTCTTGTTTATTTGTATATTTTGTAAACTTTTAAAAAAGATTTTATTTATTTATTCATGAGAGACAAATGGAGAGAGGCAGAGACATAGACAGAGGGAGAAGCAGGCTTCCCACAAGGAGCCCAATGCAGGACTCAATCCCCAGACCCAGGATCACCCCCTGAGCCAAAGGCGGACACTCAACCACTGAGCCACCCATGTATCTCTATTTTGTAAATTTTTTTGAGAACTGGACATTTTGAGTATTACTATTGTAATACTTGATATTTAGAGGACAATGTCTTTATTGCCCACTTTAGCTTCAGGAAGCTGCACAAGGAACTGTCCCCTTAGGCACCTGACTCCGTGCTGGGGGATGGCAACTACTGGGTAAAAGGCCAACATTTCAAGAAATTTACCAAAACTTATAAGCCTCTTTATCAAGCTCTCCCCTAGACTCTGCAAGTATTTAACTAGAGTCCATAGTTCCAAAATTGTTACTTCAGACAGTTCCTGCCAATTTAATAATTGTTTCAGAGGATGGATGGTTTCCTAGAGCTTCCTATTCTGCCATCATCTATTATATCTGGCTGGTATTATTTTACTCCTATTATTTATATAATATATAATATATTATATATATATAATATATTATATAATATATTATATTACTCCTATTATTATTTTCTTGTAGCCTAGTACATGATCAATTTTATAAGTGTTCTATAGCCTTTGAAAAGAATGTATAATATATTTTGAGGTGTAAATTTCAACACAAATCTATTAAATCCAACAAGTTATTTGTAGTTTTCAAATCTAAATCCTTACTTAATTTGGCTCTTTCTATCTGTCAGTCTGAGTAATGTCTGTCTCTGACCATGATTTTGTCTTTGTCATTGTCTTGTATTTCTAATAGTTTTTGCTTTATGTTTCCCTACTATGTTGTTCTATATAAAAAGTTCAATGACAGCTGTATCTTCCTTTTTGGTCAATTGTGTTCTTTTGCCAGTTTAAACAAATGGTACCTTTCTTGTATAACTTAACACACTTTGTCTTAAATCCCATTTTATCCAATATTAATATTGCTATTTATCCTTTTTTAAAGTTTATTTACTTATTAATCTCTACACCCAATGTGAGGCTTGAACCCATGACCTTGAGATAAGAGCCTTCTGACTAAACTAGCCAGGTACCCCTCCATTTCTGCTTTTTTAAAAACCATATTTACCGGATGAGTTTTTATCCTTTTATTGTCAACATTTCTCTGTCATTTTGTTTTAGGTCTGTCTCCTGTAAATAACATATAATTGGATTTTTAAAATTTTTTTTAAGATTCTATTCATTATTTGAGAGACAGCGAGCATGAGCCAGGGGTGGGAGAGGGCAAAGAGAGAGGGAGATACAGGCTCTTCAACGACCAGGGAGCCTGACAAGGGGCTTGATCCCAGGACTTCAGGATCATGACCTGAGACAAAGGCAGATGCTTAACCAACTGAGCCACCCCAGTGACCCTGGATTTTTTTTAAGTAGGCTCCACACCCAATGTGGGGCTTGAAATCACAACCTGAGATCAAGAATTGCATGCTCTACCTACTGAGCCAGCCAGGCACTTCATAATTGGATTTTTTAAAAACTCAGTTTTCAGGGGCGCCTGGGTGGCTCAGTTGGTTAAGCAGCCGATTTATTTTTTCAAATTAAATTCAATTAGTTCACATATCATGTATTATTAGTTTCAGAGGTAGAGTTCAGTGATTCATCAGTCTTATATAATACCTAGTGTTCATTACATCACATACCGTCCTTAATGTCCATCACCCAATTACCCCATCTCCCCAACCCCCTCCCCTTCAGCAGCCCTCACTTTGTTTCCTATGATTAAGAGTCTCTTATGGTTTATCTCCCTATCTGATTTCATCTTGTTTTATTTTTTCCCACCCTTC
Source organism: Vulpes lagopus (assembly GCF_018345385.1). Lineage (NCBI taxonomy): Eukaryota > Metazoa > Chordata > Mammalia > Carnivora > Canidae > Vulpes > Vulpes lagopus. The sequence goes on from NC_054848.1 coordinate 55,230,495, forward strand.
TATGATCCTCTGTTTTGTTTCTTAAATTCCACGTATGAGTAAGATCATATGATAATTGTCTTTCTCTGATTGACTTATTTCACTAGCATAATACCCTCTAGTTCCATCCACATCATTGCAAATGTCAAGATTTTGTTTGTGATGGCTGCATAGTATTCCACTGTGTATAAGTATACCACCTCTTCTGTATCCATTCATCTATTGATGGACATCTGGGCTCTTTCCATAGTTTGGCTATTGTGGACATTGTAAGCAGCTGACTCTTGATTTTAACTCAGGTCATATCTCAGGGTCTTGGGATCAAACCCTGAGTTGGGCTTCACACTCAATGGAGCATAGGATCCTCTCCCTCTGCCCCTCCCACCACTTGCTCTCTCTCTCTAAAAGTAAATAAATCTTTTTTTTAAAAAACCCTCAGTTTTTACAGTCTTTTTTAAATAGAGAAATTTACCTATTCTTGTTTATTGTCATCATTAATATCTTAGGTTTTATTCTACCAACTTATTTCATGTTATTTTATGCTGCTTTTTTGCTTCTTAATTTTCATCTCATGCCTTTTGCTTGACTGATCAAGTTGATTCTGTTCCTTTTCTCCCTCTAATCTAGTTCCTATTTCCAGTCAGTGAGCAATAAATTATATTTCCACACACACAAAAATTTAAACTTATACTTTTTCTGAAAATAGCATTAATTATTCAATATCTATAATCCTTTCTTCTCCACCTCTAATGATTTTGTAAAACCACTCAAAATTTTGGTTCCAGATTTATTAAAATTTTTGCCTATATGATCCCTTTATTTTAGGAATACTTTCTTGACTATTGTATATAAGTCATAGCCAAATTATTAGAAAATATTTTTTTGAAGTAGGCTCCATGCCCAGCATGGAGCCCAATGCAGAGCTTGAACTCATGACCTTAAGAGTCTGATTTAAAATCAAGAGTTAGATGCTTGGGACGTCTGGGTGGCTCAGCAGTTGAGCGTGTCTGCCTTTGGCTCAGGGCGTTATCCTGGAGTCCTGGGATTAAGTCCCACATCAGGCTTCCTGCATGGAGCCTGCTTCTCCCTCTGCCTTTGTCTCTGCCTCTCTCTCTCTCTCTCTCTCTGTCTGTCTGTCTCTCATGAATAAATAAATAAGATCTTTAATAATAAAAATAAAAATAAAAACTTTCCTCCCTTACTCTCAATCTGTGCAGGTTCTATTTCTAGGAAACAACTAAAGTTATCAATTTCTTGCATATTTTATCAAAGTTATTCTTTGCATATACAAACAAGTATTCCTAGACTTTCTTTTAATTTTTTTCTTATTCAAATAATAGCATACCATCCACATGTTCTGAATCTTTACTTTTGTCTTAACAATATATCTTGGAGTTCATTCCCAACTATTTTTAAGCCTTTTATTGTGGAAAATCTCAAACACATACAAAGGAAAAAGAATAGTATAATTACCCCCGCAAGTACCCATCACCCAGTTCAATGATAGTTAATACCCCATTATTATTGTTTTGTATATCCCTCTCTTATTAAGAATTGCTGGAGTATTTTATTTTGTTTTAAATAATTAATTTTTACTGGAGTAGTTTAAGGCATATTCTGGGCATCATATCATTTCACTTTTATGTATTTGGGCTCAAAAGATAAAGACTTAAAAAACACAACCATAAGACCATTATCATACTCCATAAAATATATAATTTCTCAATATCATCTAATACTTAGTCTTTGTTGAGTTTTCCATTAGTATGTAAAAAATGTTTTATGTCACAGTTGCCAATCTAAGGATATTTTTATTGACAATTTCAGAAGACCCACTGCTCCCATTCCTTGTTTCCCTTAAGTTCTTTCTCCTATTTGACACTGTTAATTATTCCTTATAACTTGTAAAGCTATTCTAGATAACCTTCTGTTCTAAATCCTTCTTTTCTCTTTTTTCTTGGCTCACTTACTTCCTCCTCCCTTCATTTTGAGGCCCAATGTTGAACTCTTTTTCTTTTTCTCTAACTTCCCATATTTTTTAAAAAGGATTTTATTTATTTACTTGAGAGAGAGGGAGAGCATAAGCAGGGGAAGAGGTAGAGGGAGATGGACAAGCAGACTCTCCACTGAACACTGAGCCTGTCACCGGGCTTGATCCCAGACTCTGAGATCATGACCTGAGCGGAAGTCAGCCACGTAATCAGCTGAGCCACCCAGGCACCCCTAACTTCTCTTCTTTCAAGTAACTAATCCACATTATTATTTCAGCTATCACCTTTGCTGATGACTCTGAAGTACTTTTCTCCAGCCCAAGCCTCTCATCCAAATGCCAGTTCTCTATTTCTAACTGTCTAGAGGACACCTCCGAATGAAAGCCCCATGGTAAACTCAAAATGAAAATATCCAAAATGGAACTTATCTTTCTCTGAAATAACTTTCTTTGTTGTTTCACTTCTGATAATGGCAACTTCATTCTCCCTGTTCCTAACCTTAACATCCAAGTTATTTCTAAAGTATAATTCTCTTTCGGGATCCCTGGGTGGCGCAGCGGTTTAGCGCTTGTCTTTGGCCCAGGGCGCGATCCTGGAGACCCGAGATCGAATCCCACGTCGGGCTCCCGGTGCATGGAGCCTGCTTCTCCCTCTGCCTGTGTCTCTGCCTCTCTCTCTCTCTCTCTTTGTGACTATCATAAATAAATAAAAATTAAAAAAATTAAAAAAATAAAAAAAGATTATTGCCCATTTGGGCCAGCAATAACATTCATATTTACCCAAATGAGTTGAAGATTCATGACCACACAAAAACCTGCACTTAGATGTTTGTAGTGCTTTATTCATAATTGCCAAATCATGGAAGTGACCAAGATGTCCTTCAGAAGATGAATGGATAAATAAACATGGTACATCCAAACAATGGAATATTATTCACTAATAAGAAATGAGCCATCAAGACATGAAAGACATGGAGGAACCTCAAATGCACATTACTAAAGTGAAAGAGCCAATCTGAGAAGTATATGTATTGTATGATTCCAACTATATGACATTCTGGAAAAGGCAGAACTATGGAGACAGTAAAAAGATCCATGGTGGCCAGGGATTGTATGGAGAAGGGAATGAATAGGCAGACCACAGAGAATTTTTAGGACAGTGAAACTATTCTGTATACTCTTATAATAGTGGATATATGTCATTGTACATTTGTCAATACTCATAGGATATACAATACCAAGAGTGAACTCTAATGTAAACTATGGACTTTGGATAGTAACAATGTGTCAATGTAGGTTCATCAATTGTAATAAATGTGCCATTCTGGTGGTATGGGATGTTGAGATAGTGGGGTAGGCTGTGCTTGTGTAGGGGCTGGAGGTATATGGAAATTCTCTGTACTTCCTGCTCAGTTTTGCTGTACCTAATACTGCTCTAAAAAAGTAAAATCTATTGGGGTGGCTGGCTGACTCAGTTGGTAGAGCATGTGACTCTTGATTGTGGGGTCATGAGTTCGAGTCCCATGCTAGGGATACAGTCTACTTAAAGGAAAATAAAATAAAGTCTATTAAAAATTAACTATAAAAAAATTAACTATATACCTGCACCCCGATGTTTATAGCAGCAATGTCCACAATAGCCAAACTGTGGAAGGAGCCTCGGTGTCCATCGAAAGATGAATGGATAAAGAAGATGTGGTGTATGTATACAATGGAATATTACTCAGCCATTAGAAACGACCAATACCCACCATTTGCTTCAACGTGGATGGAACTGGAGGGTATTATGCTGAGTGAAGTAAGTCAATCGGAGAAGGACAAACAGTGTATGTTCTCATTCATTTGGGGAATATAAATAATAGTGAAAGGGAATATAAGGGAAGGGAGAAGAAATGTGTGGGAAATATCAGAAAGGGAGACAGAACATAAAGACTCCTAACTCTGGGAAACGAACTAGGGGTGGTGGAAGGGGATGAGGGCGGCGTGTGGGGGTGAATGGGTGACGGGCACTGAGGGGGGCACTTGACGGGATGAGCACTGGGCGTTATTCTGTATGTTGGTAAATTGAACACCAATAAAAGATAAATTTATTATTTAAAAAAATTAACGATATATGGGGCCCCTAGGTGGCGCAGTGGGTTGAGCATCTAACTCTTGGTTTTGGCTCAGGTCATGATCTCCTAGATCATGGGATTGAGGCCTGCATCAGGCTTCATGCTCAGTGGGGGTGCTTGAAGATTCTCTCCTTCTGTCTTTCTCCCCACTTGTGCACACATTCTCTATATATATATAATAAATAAATCTTTAAAAAGATTAATTGTTTAGGGCCGCCCTGATGGCTCAGCGGTTTAGCCCTTCAGCCAAGGGCATGATCCTGGGGACCCGGGATTGAGTCCCACATCGGGCTCCCTGCATGGAGCCTGCTTCTCCCTCTGCCTATGTCTCTGCTCCCCTCTTGCTCTCTCTGTATTTCTCATGAATAGACAAATAAAATCTTTTTAAAAAATTAATTGTTTAAACAAAAATAATAGCAATGTATTATGGGGTAAAAGTAACATGCATAACAACAGTGTAAAGTCCAGGAAGAGAGAAATGGAAATATATTAACATAAGTGCATAACATAACATATAACTCTTCTGAAGTGGTATAATACTTGAAGGTAGACTAATAAGTTATGGCCGTACATAATAAACCTATAAGCAACCACTAGAATAACAAAACAAAAATGTAAAGCTAATAAGCCAATAAGGAGGTAAAATGGAATTAAAATAATATTGATTAATCCAAAAGAAGGTAGAAAAGAGGAAAAAGAGAAGAGATGGGACAAATGGAAAACAAATTACAAAATGATAGACTCAAACTTTAACCATATTAACAATTATGTTAGATGTAGATGGTCTAAACACCCCAATTACAGGGTAGAGATGATCAGGTTGGGTAAAAAACAAAAGCAAGACCCAACCATTTGCTGCCTACAAGAAATGTTCCTAAAATACAAAGACACAAATAGGTTAAAAGCATGTAAAAAAAGATGTGCTATGATAACACTGGTTAAAAGAAAGGTGGAGGGGCTATATAAATATGGACAAAGTAGATTTCAGAACAAAGATACCAGGAATAAAGAAGGTAATTTCTTTCTTTTTTTTTTTTATTTATGATAGTCACAGAGAGAGAGAGAGAGGCAGAGACACAGGTGGAGGGAGAAGCAGGCTCCATGCACCGGGAGCCTGATGTGGGATTCGATCCCGGGTCTCCAGGATCGCGCCCTGGGCCAAAGGCAGGCGCCAAACCGCTGCACCACCCAGGGATCCCAAGAAGGTAATTTCATAATGATAAAAGGGTCAATAGATGAAGAGGACATAAAAATTATAAATATGTGTATACCTGATGTAAGAGCTTCAAAATACATGAATCAAAGACTGATAAACTGCAAGGAAAACCAGACAAATCCACAAGTCTACTCAGAGATTTCAATACCCTTCTGTCAGTAATTAATAGAACAAGTAAGCATAAAATTAGTGAGGATATATAAGTGAACAACACTATCAACCAAATTGACCTAGTCGACATTTTTAGAGTACTCCACCCATTAACAACAAAATACACATTCAAGTTCACACAGAATATTTACCAGGATAGACCATATTCTAGGCCACAAAAAAAGTCTCAATGAATTCAAAAGGGTCAAGGCATACAAAATATATTCTCTAAAAACAATGGAATTAAATTACACACCTACAACCAAAAGATCTCTGAAAAATCCTCAAGTATTTGAAAAATGAAAGTCTACTTCTAGATATCTCATGGGTTAAAGAAGAAATCAAGAGACAAATTAGAAAATATTTTGAGTGGAATAAAGATTAAACCACACATAAAATTTATGGCATTCTGCTAATGCAGTATTTATGGGGTAATTTAAAAAATATATTTCTTTTATTTATTTAGAGAGAGAGTGCAAGCACCCACAAGCTTAAGGGAGAGGGAGAGGGAGAGAGAATGTTAAGCAAGCTCCATGCTAAACAGAGAGCCCCAGGTGGGGCTCAATCTCATGACCCTGAGATTAGGACCTGACCTAAAATCAAGAGTTGATTGCTTAACCCACTGAACCACACAGTCACCTCTTATGGGGTAGTTTTTATGCAATAAAAACCTGTATTAGAACAGAAGAAACAATGACCTTAGTTTTCACTTTGGTAAAAAGAAGAGCAAATAAAACTCAAAGTAAAGGAATAAAAATAATGAAAATCAAAGTGGAAATCAGTGAAAAACCAGTAAAGTTAACAAAACCAGATTCTTGTAAGCCAATGTTCATAACAGCATTATTCACAAGTCCAAAGTTGAAAAAAAAAATGCCCATCAATAGATGAAAGGTAGCTAGAAAAGTCAAATTCATGGAGACAGTTGGTTCCCAGCAGCTGGAGACAGGGGGAATGAGAAGTTATTGCTTAATGGATACAGAATTTCTGTTTGGGGTGATAAAAAAAAGTTTTGGAAATATCAGTCGTGAAAGTTTTGCACAACATTGTGAATGTACATAATGCCACTGAATTGTACACTTGAAAATGGTTAAAAGGACAAATTTTGTTATACCTATTTATCACAATTTTAAACGTTAATAATGTAACATATCAAAAAACATTGAATTGTACAAATTTTTTAAAAGATTTTATTTATTTATTCATGAGAGACACAGAAAGAGAGAGACAGAGACATAGGCAGAGGCGAAGCAGGCTCCATGCAGGGCGCCGGATGTGGGACTCCATCCTGGGTCTCTAGGATCACGCCCTGAGCTTAAGGTAGAAGAGCTTAACTGTTAAGCCACCCAGGCGTCCCAAGTTGTACAATTTTTTTAAGGATTTTTTTATTTTGGGGAAGCCTGGGTGGCTCAGTGGTTGACTGTCTGCCTTGGGTTCAGGTTGTGATCCTTGTGTCCTAGGATCAAGACCCCCATCAGGCTCCCCGCGGGGAGCCTGCTTCTCCCTCTGCCTATGTCTCTGCCTCTCTGTGTATCTTTCATGAATAAACAAAATATTTAAAAAAAATAAAATATAGACTTTTTATTTGTAAGCAATCTCTACACTAAACCTAGGGCTGAATTTATAACTCCGAGATCAGGAGTCACAGGCTCTATTGACTGCACCAGCCAGTCACCCCTGAATTGTACCATTTAAATGAGTGAATTGTGTGGTATGTGAATTTATAGCTCAATAAAGCCTCTAAAAAAAAAAGAGTGCATACTATATGATTCCATTTACAGGAAACTCTAGAAAATGCAAAATAATACGGTGACCGAAAGGAACCCTAATTCACTATCTCATTTTCTTTTATCGCCTCAATTTTTCCTAGTATTTGTTTCTTGACTGACTCCTTAGTATTGGTTTTGAGGGAAACGGGGATCTGGGGAGAAGGGGACAGCCTCCCTTTGCCAAGGAAAAGATGAGCCTTGGGGAGCTCTGAAGCGAGTGACTCGTCTTGGGGTCCGCACCTGGGGGCCGGATCTAAGGAAACCTGGATTACCCCAAGGGGTGGTTCTAGAAGCCCGTGACTTGCAGACAGTGAGGCGGGCCCTAGGACTCCACTTCCCAGGAGGTGTCGGGGCACTCAGCGAAGACTGCGTCTGACGACTGGGTGGGACTCGGTAGCTGCCCGGATGTGGCGCCGATCCCGCCGAGCCTTGCCCACCCCGGCGAGAGTCGCCCGGGAGCCTCTGCCCGCCGCAGTGAACAGCGTAGGAGGACCACCACTTTGCCAGGTAATCTTTACGGGGACTCCCCGCCCCAACGCCCCCCCCCCCCCGCTCTTTTCCTGAGTCTCCCCATCCTCGGACGCTCTGTGAACCATTCCCTGGATGGAAGGCATTGGAGGATGGGATGAGGTGTATGCCTGTAAGGGAGACTGAGCCAGCTCTCCCTATTTGCGAATCCCATGTGGGGCATGACCGTCCCGGGCTCGCGAGTCCATATGAAGTCCCGGAACCAACTAGCCTTGGGGGAGAAGGATGTGAGGGAAGTGCCGAGCGGACTTGTGGTATTGCCGGGTCACTACCACTGCCTCTCTGGCTAAGTTTCCAGCCGCGGAATAGTCTTCTCCTGGCTCCGATTTGGGGAGTGTTCACCAGGCTTCCTTTGGCCCGGAGAGTCCTGAAGCCTTCTTCCACTTGAACCAAAGAAGTCAGTCTTCAGTGTGAAAAACCTTCCCGGGGGTAGTGGATTAATGTGGAGAGTAATAAATTCAAATGGGGGTCTTCTGCCGAATTGTTTTGGTTTCAGAAAGTTCCAGAGTAATTTCAAGTGAATTAGACTCGGACTTATGGAAAGGGTGAGACTTGGAGGAGAATGTGCTAGAAACAGGAATACTTTGAGCTGCATTCTTGTCTTGACTGTTACTGGGTCTTTTACATTGTGTGTCCAACCTAGGAGAAAATTGACTCCTATGCAGACTTGTACATGTGAAGAAGGATGCTTTGTCAGAGATAGGAAATTTTTTTTTTTTATGATAGTCATACACAGAGAGAGAGAGAGGCAGAGACACAGGCAGAGGGAGAAGCAGGCTCCATGCACCGGGAGCCTGATGTGGGATTCGATCCCGGGTCTCCAGGATCGCGCCCTGGGCCAAAGGCAGGCGCCAAACCGCTGCGCCACCCAGGGATCCCGAGATAGGAAAATTTAGAAGAAACTGTTAATATCAAGTCACTGCGAATGACTGACTTGGAAGGCAACTTTTTAAAAAAAATTTTTTAATTTATTTATGATAGAGAGAGAGAGAGAAGCAGGCTCCATGCACCGGGATCCCGACGTGGGATTTGATCCCGGGTCTCCAGGATCACGCCCTGGGCCAAAGGCAGGCGCTAAACCGCTGCGCCACCCAGGGATCCCGGAAGGCAACTTTCTGAGGGTGCTGGTTTTCTGCAGCACCAGGCCTCTCCCAATTTCCAATCCTAGATGCATACCTACAGATCTCTCAGCTGCTCTTATGTATACTTCGTGGTGCCACTGTGAGGCTTAAATAAGATATGTAAAAGCACTTGTTCCTTTTTTTAATGTTTTGTGATTTTTTAAAAAGATTTTATTTATTCATGAGAGATAGAGAGTGGCAGAGACATAGGCAGAGGGAAAATCAGGCTCCCTGCAGGGAGCCTGATGTGGGACTGGATCCCAGGACCCCGGGATCACGATTTGGGCCGAAGGCAGATGCTCAACCACTGAAGCACCCAGGTGCCCCTATAAATGTATTTGGCACAATGCCTCTAACCAACTCTCATTTTTTTGTTTTCCTTTGCTTCCCCCTAGCAACATTTTTTTTTCCTGTGAGCCATGCATTACTTTGTATTACTGTTTGCCTTTTCATAGAAGTCCTGTCTTTACCACAAGATTGTAAGCTTCTAGCAGTCTTTCTTTTTACTCTTTTCTGAGTCCCTTCTAGCAGTGCATTGCCCGTAGTAGTACCTGGGAGACTGTAGATAGTGGTGGTGATGAGGAGGGGAAAGCTGTAGGTACTCTGTAACAGGACAGCATTGTGCTAGATCCTGAGGCTAAGGGAAACAAACTTTTCTCATTTGCCTTTCTCTTACAACTCCTAGTCTTCTCTCAGAGCTCTAAACCCTTTAAAAATATTTTATTTTTAGTATTTTAAGCCATTTAAAAATATATAGTACAGTAGTGTTAACTATATGCATATTGCTGTGCAGTAGCTCTCTAGAACTTTTCATCTTGCAAAACTGAAACTTTCTTTTTAAAGATTTTATTTGAGAGAGAGAGGGTGCAAGCACCAGGGGGGGATGGACAGAGGGACAAGCAGATTCCCCACTGAGCCTTCCAATGCAAGGCTTGATCCCAGAAACCTGAGATTATGACCTGAGCAGAAATCAAGAAGAAGATGCTTACACAAAAAAAAAAAAAAAAAAAAAAAGAAGAAGATGCTTAACCGACTGAGACACCCCGCAAAACTGAAACTTTATCATCATTAAACAACTCCCTATTGGGGTGCCTGGGTGGCTCAGTCGGTTAAGCATCTGACTCCTTGTTTTGGCTCAGGTCATGATCTCAGGGTCGTGGGATCAAGTCCTGCGTCAGGATCCATGCTCAGTGGGGAGTCTGCTTGGAGATTCTGCCCCTCCCCCCACTCTCTCTAAAATAAATAAATCTTTATTTTTTTTATTTAAAAAATTTGTTAAAAGATTTTATTCATTTATTCATGAGAGACACAGAGAGAGGCAGAGACATAGGCAGAGGGAAAAGCAGGCCCCCTGCAGAGAGCCTGATGCAGGACTCGATCCCAGGACCTCAATCATGATTTGAGCCAAAGGCAGATGCTCAACCACCGAGCCACCCTGGCATCCCTAAAATAAATATATCTTAAAAAAAAAAAAGCTCCCCTTTTTCCCCTTCCCTATCCCTGGCAACTACCATTCTACTTTCTGTTTTTATGTGTTTGACCACACTAGATACCTAATGTAAGTGGAATCATGCAGTATATGGCTGTTTGTGACTGATTTTGAGCATATGTCCTTAAGGGTTTTTTTTAGCAGTTTTTATTTTATTTTTATTTTATTTATGATAGTCACAGAGAGAGAGAGAGAGGCAGAGACACAGGCAGAGGGAGGAGAAGCAGGCTCCATGCACCGGGAGCCCGACGTGGGATTCGATCCCGGGTCTCCAGGATCGCGCCCTGGGCCAAAGGCAGGCGCCAAACCGCTGCGCCACCCAGGGATCCCTTTTTAGCAGTTTTTTAAAAGATTTTATTTATTTATTCATGAGACACACACACACACAGAGAGAGAGAGAGAGAGAGGCAGAGACAGAGGCAGAGAGAGAAGCAGGCTCCCTGCAGGGAGCCCGATGTGGGACTCCATCTTGGAACTCCAGGATCATGCCCTAGGCTGAAGCAGGCACTCAACCGCTGAGCCACCTAGGCATCCCTGTCCTCAAGTTTCATCCATAGTGTAGTGTATGAAGAGTTCCTTCTCTCTCTCTCTTTTGGAATTAACAGAGCTTTCTAAGCCAGGGTCCTTTATTTTTTCAAAAAAAGATTTTATTTATTGGGACCCCTGGGTGGCTCAGTGGTTGAGTGTCTGCCTTTGGCTCAGGGCATGATCCTGGGGTCCAGTCCCACATCAGGCTCCCCATAGGGAGCCTGATTCTCCCTCTGCCTATGTCTCTGCCTCACTCTCTGTGTCTTTCATGAATAAATAAATAAAATATTTTTTAAAAAAAACTTTAAAGATTTTATTTATTTATTAGAGAGTGCAAAAGAGAAAGCATGAGTAGGGGGAGGGAGGGCAAGAGGCAGAGGAAGCAGGAGGAGCAGACTCCCCACTGAGCAGGGAGCCTGACACCGGGCTCAATCCCAGGACCCTCAGACCATAACCCTTAGATCATGACCTGAGCTAAAGGCAGATGCTTAACCGACTGAACCACTCAGGCACCCCATCTCTTTTTTTAAAGTAGGCTCTATGCCCATTGTGAGGCTCGAACTCACGGCCCTGAGATCAAGAGTTGCATGCTCTACCCATTGAGCCAGCCAGAGGCTCCACAATTTCCTCCTTTTTAAGATTGAATAATATTCAAAGTTAAATATATCTATATATCTCACATTTTCTGCATGTATTCCTCCATTGATGGATTTCCACTTCTTGGCTCTTGTGCATAATGTTGCCATGAATGTTGGTGCACAAGTATCTCTTTGAGATCCTGTTTCCAATTCTTTTAGATATATTTTTTAGTATTTTTAAACAATGGATAATTCCAAACATACATAGAAGTAAATAAAATAGTAATGAACATGCAGGCTGAATCAATGATTCAATTAATTGTACAGAGGAGCCCCCCAAAATACCTGGGACTTCTCCTGAACCCCCCCCTTTCACAGAGAATTTGCTACAGGTGAGGATGTTGGGATGTTCCAGCTGCACTTCATCATCTAGGCCTTTAGCCCTCAGTGTGACTTGAAGGCCCATCTGCAGATCATTATGCCAGGACTGTTAGTGGAGATAAGCAGAAATGAGTGTAGATGCCTTTTCCAAATTACAGAGATGTGAGGAGCTGAGCTTGGGGTGCAAAGTGTTCTTTGGGCCTAAGAGTTTGCTCTGGTTCAGCAACTCCCTCGGATGCATGGTCATCCAGAAAACAGTCACTTTGGACAGAGACGTTGGATAATGGATGATACCAGTAGCAGGCTGGGAAGACGAGTTGTTCACACAGTAATTGCTATAGGATAGGAACTCAGAGGAGAAAGAAATGAATCCAGCCTGGGGAAATCAAGGAAGGCTCTTCTCAGAGAATGTGATGGTGACTTTACCCTGTTTCCATTGACCTTGTATGTTTGAACCTTATGCCTCTTCCTAGATGGAAAAAACCAGGGCTAATGGTCAGTGAGTACCGGAGTGGAATTACACTCTGGACTTTTACCTGTGGGACCTGTGCTAATGAAATGAAGGCTTCAAGGTGGAATGCCTTGCTAGTCAGAATTGGCTGTACCTCTAGTGGGGTTGTGTGAAGCGTACTCAGAGGCCAACTTTTCTTTCTTTTTTTAAAAGTTTATTTCTTTATGTATGTATATATGTCTGTAATCTGCACCCAATGTGAGGCTCGAATTCATGACCCTGAGATCAGGAGTTGCATGCTCTTCTGACTGAGCCAGCCAGGTGCCCCAGAAGGCCCACTTTTCTTTGCTCTGACTGAAAATTAGGTGTTTTGTTTTGTTTATGATATGGGCCTAATGTGGATTGTAGCTAATAAGACAACAGAATGAAGGATGTACCCCCCCCCCCAAATTCCCAAGGTGAAGAACTAATTGATTCTCAGTATTTTTTCTGTAATCAGATACATATGACATTTGTCCCCTTTCTTCCATGTTTCAATACTTGAAGAAACTAATGCTATCTGGATCAAGTCTGAAATTAGTGCAGTAGTTAAGAAGCTAGAGGAAATGGACTGCTTTGGGGGTGCTGACAGGGTAGGGCATTTTAATATTTTAATATGGGGGTATAAACGTGGGAGGTCATCTGTGCCTTACCATTAATTTTCAAATACTTGATTCATGAGGAAATGAATGGGGAAAGTATGGTGGTGGTATAACCAATGGTTTTGCCAAGATAAGGTGGGAGGGGATGAGATCCCTGATTTGTTTAGCATTGTAATCACATTACAGAACTTTTGTCTTCCCCAGAACAGTAGAAGAATTATTATGAAGTCATAGTAACTTCTAATACTTAAGGAGTACTTCCTATGTGGCAGATACTAATAAGCACTACACATACATTCTTTCATTTAAGCCACAGGTTAAAAGCTTGTCCAAGTTCACAAAGCTTGGAAAAAGAAAGGACTAGTTTTGGACTCCGGGTGGTCTGACATAAGAGCCTGGACTCTTAACTACTTCTCTGGATGGCTAAATCTGATTGGCCTACTTTTCTCCAATTTTATGATGTCACTGTCAGGAACAGAGGTTTCTTTGCTGAGTCTATGGGCCACAGACCCAAAGTAAGAGCCATATTTCTTTTGTTTCAACCTTTAAAACTTTTCTTTCTACATCAGTGTGTTTTTCTAAATATTTATTTGTTTGAGAGAAGGAGCACATGCATGCATGAGTGGGAGGAGCAGAGGAAGGGAGAATCTCAAGCAGACTCCGTGCTGAGCACAGAGCCCAACGTGAGGCTTGATCCCATGACCCTGAGATCACGACCTGAGCCAAAACCAAGAATTGGATGCCTAACCGACTGTACCACCCAGGCCGAACATCAGTGGTATTTATTTATTTATTTATTTATTTATTTTTTTAACTTTTCTTCTAGATCTACTGAGAATTTACACAACTTTTTTTTTAAATTTTTATTTAATTATGATAGTCACACACACACACACACACACACACACACACACACAGACAGGCAGAGGGAGAAGCAGACTCCATGCACCGGGAGCCCGACGTGGGATTCGATCCTGCGTCTCCAGGATCGCGCCCTGGGCCAAAGGCAGGCGCCAAACCGCTGCGCCACCCAGGGATCCCCATCAGTGGTATTTAAAAATTAGTTTCGGGATGGCTCAGTGGTTGAGTGTCTGCCTCCAGCTCAGGTGGTGATCCCAGGGTCCTGGGATTGAGTCCCACATCAGGCTCCCTGCAGAAAGCCTACTTCTCCTTCTGCCTATGTCTTTGCCTCTCTCTGTGTGTCTCTTATGAATAAATAAATTAAATATTTAAAGAAAAATAGTTTACATTTATGGAGCACCCACTGTGTTTTAGCACCTTTGGCAGAGTACAGCCAGATGTCATGACAACAGTGTAACATAAATATCTAAGTATATGAGTGGTTTTTAATCTTTATGGGCTCACAGCCCTTTGTGACAATCTGATGGGTTTTGGATCTTCTTTCCAGAAAAATTCACTTATGTACATACACATAATATTACATACTTCAGAGGCAGCTTCTAGGATCTATTGAAGTTTATCCTCTAGCAGTTCATGGACTCCACGGTAAGAACTCTTGCCCTATATAGCCTTTCCCGGCTGACTCTTCTATGGTGTTAAGGGGATGGGCAGTGGTGGTGGTGGTGGGGGTCTACCCTCCTCTCTTTCTCCTCAGAGAGAAATGCTGACAAAGCTTAGGCCCTCCAGATGAACCCAGCATCTGTGAACATTTTTTCTTTCTCTTTTGCACACAGGACTCCAAGGGAAGAATGCAGACAATCAAATGTGTGGTTGTAGGAGATGGGGCTGTCGGGAAGACCTGCCTCCTCATCAGTTACACAACAAATGCCTTTCCTGAGGAGTATATCCCCACTGTCTTTGACAACTACAGCGCCCAGACCTCTGTAGATGGCCAGATCGTCAGCCTGAACCTGTGGGACACAGCTGGCCAAGAGGAGTATGACCGACTGCGAACGCTGTCCTACCCCCAGACCAATATCTTTGTCATTTGTTTTTCCATTGGCAACCCATCCTCGTATGCCAACGTGAGGCATAAGTGGCACCCGGAGGTCTCCCATCACTGCCCCAATGTACCTGTTCTGCTAGTAGGGACCAAGAGAGACCTGCGGAATGATGTTGAGACAGTGAAGAAGCTGAAGGAACAGAGCCTAGTGCCCACAACTCCTCAGCAAGGCACTTCCCTGGCCAAACAAGTAGGGGCAGTGAAGTATCTGGAATGTTCGGCCCTGCTGCAGGATGGAGTACATGAGGTGTTTTCAGAAGCTGTCCGGGCTGTGCTTTACCCTGCTACAAAGAAGAGCACCAAGAAGTGTGTACTGTTATAGCTTTGGGGGGTGCTACTTGGAGACTGCACCTAGGGAGAAAAAGAGGGACTCCTTTGATAGCATTGGACAATGCCAGCATGAGCCATTTGTCTCTTTTCCTAGAAACCCTAGACTCCAGGCTATTGGAGGAACAAAGACAGCCTAGTTTATACCTGGCTGCTTGGAAGTTTGTGGAGGAAGAGAGAGAGAATAAGAGAGAGACTGACTTTCACCTCTAAATGTGGCTTTCCTAGCCATATTTACTATTGAACAAGTGCCTCAAAGAAGGACAAATCTACAGTTTTCATATCATGGCCTTAAACTTCTTGATATACTAACTTCTTGATATAATTTTGGAAAGCCATCTTATGTGTGATTTCTGGGTGTTCCCAATGTCGGCATGTTCTTGAGATGAGACATGCTTGCAAAAGTGCTTAAGCAGCATTTTTTCAAAGTACTGGGAGATACTAATAGATAAATGTTCTGTAACAAGGTTCTGTGGTCAAATAAGTCAGGAACCAGTGGGGTGTTAAATGTTTATTTAAATCCTAGTTAGTTAACACACAGTGTACTATTAATTTCAGGTGTGCAAGATAGGGATTCAATACTGCCACACGGACCTGGTGCTCATCACAAGTGCCCTCCACCTTAATCCCCATCACCTATCTACCCCAGTCCCTCACCTACCTCCCTTCCGATAGCCAGTGATTTCATTAAAGCTGAAGTTTCCTCTGCTGCAGGAATCTATGACAATATTTGTATTGTCATACAAATGTATGATGTATTCATTTATTTGGCAATATTTCCCAAATTTATTTCACTGAACTTTTTTTGGGTCCATGCAACACCTGTTAACATCTCTAGAAACAATTTCAGAGATACTGGGCTAATAGGAACTAGACATTCCCAAAGAGGCTGTGAGAAAGAAAGCGTAACCGTGGTCCTGTGCTTTTTGATGTTTCCTTCTTTAGGCCTTTGAGAGGAATTTTTTTTAAATTTTTATTTATTTATGATAGTCACAGAGAGAGAGAGAGAGAGGCAGAGACATAGGCAGAGGGAGAAGCAGGCTCCATGCACCGGGAGCCTGATGTGGGATTCGATCCTGGGTCTCCAGGATCGCGCCCTGGGCCAAAGGCAGGCGCCAAACCGCTGCGCCACCCAGGGATCCCCTTTGAGAGGAATTTTATCGCCATGGACTTGTTACTAGTTCCTCTCTGACCCTTAGGAGATGGGTTTGGTACTTAGTCATGATAGTGCATTGGATGTGGGGTCTGATGGGTGGATCTGCTATCAGATTATGGGCCTAGTGATGTGGAATTAATCCCCCATAAAGCTGTGTCCTTGAGGTCTCTATGAGGCCCTTTTTTTCTGTCAGCTTCTGCTTTAGGGAAAGACCACTGAAGGTTAACCCCATAAATCAACCAACCCACCAACCAAAATGTTCTTCCAGTCATTATCAGGGAGTTATGTGATTGTTCTCAGTGTCCTACCTTGCTCTCTTCCTGTTCCTCCCTCCTCTATACTGTATGTGTGTGTGTGTGTGTGTGTGTGTGTGTGTGTGTGTGTGTGTGTTTGCAGTCCTGGTTGCCTTTGAAGTCTTTTAGTTGCCCCAAGAAAGTTGGAGTATGTAGGATCTCCAGACCCCAGGGCTGTCACATTTGTGGGGATTTTGCTGGAGTTGTTCAGCCTGCCCAGGTGCAGTACGAGTCAGATTCCTTACCCCAGTAAGCCTGCTTCTCCTTATTCTCCCTAGTTGTACTTTTGACCTTCATTTGATATGGAAGGAAAACTCTACCTGGCAGATGGTGGTTGACAACTCCACTCTGCACATACCCTCTCACCCTGCCAAAATAAGCATTGGATCTTCGAGAGTTTGGGAAATGAAATTAAAAGAATCACATACCTCCTTCTGTGGTGAATGAAGTGTCTCTGTTTTGCTCTGTGATGGTCTTACTGTTGCTCTTTGTTAATATATGATAAGATTAGTCCTCAGGTTAACTGAACCTCCTGGATACGGTTGCCAGATAAAAGAGAGTAAATAATTCTTTAGTGTAAGTAGGTACCATGCAATATTTGGGACATAGAATGAGAAATTATTTGCTCTTTATCTGAAACTCAAATTTAATGGGACATCATGTATTTTTATTTGCTAAATCTGGCACCCTTATTCTCTGAGAACTTGGAACCCAGAGGTCAAGCAGATACCAAGTATTGTTAGAAGGTAAAAGGTTACATAAGCTCACTATTCTTCCTTTTCTCCTCTCCCTCACCATAGACTAAAGTGTTCTGTTTTGCTTTTCCTTTATCACTGCACTTTCCACTCCATATAGTAATTTCTACACCATTTATTGTCTAAAACTGTGGAGGATCCATGATGAATAGTATTGCCTCGTAGATGTCTTCTTTCTCAATTTCAGTGTACTGTATCTATTTCTGGTGTTTGGCCCAGAGCTTCCTGTTATGGGGTTGTAGGGACCCTGTATGAGCAGGTTGTTAACTGGAAGAGGGTGAGGGTGGCCCTCCTTAACTAAGGCCCAGTAACACTTTGGAAAGTGGGGGTCTATTATAGTAGTGTGGTGACTGTAGGAGTCAACTGGCCTGTGGGCATGTGTGCTAACTGCTCTGTGTATTCACTGAGTTTTCCTACAGGCAGCCAAATGAGGCACCTATTGCTTGAGTGTATTCTGGTCTCAGGATGTTCTGATTGATGCTGCCTGAGGTGCTTACAGGACTTCATGGTTGAAAGGGGCTAGAAACATGGCTGTCACTGGTGTCTGGGAACTTTCCATTTAGCTACTGAAATCTTTTTAATTGGCTTTTAATAGTGCCTCCTGCTCTCACTTTGCGTAGCAAATTGCCAAATGTAAGCCTGGGCTGGGTTTGGTCAAACTCATATCCTCTTATGAATGGAGGTGTGACCCACAAGTCTGAGAGTATGGTTCTGTATTAGACTGATCTGATGGTCTTTTTTTTTTTTAATTTTATTTATTTATGATAGTCATACAGAGAGAAAGAGAGAGGCAGAGACACAGGCGGAGGGAGAAGCAGGCTCCATGCGCCGGGAGCCTGATGTGGGATTCGATCCCGGGTCTCCAGGATCGCGCCCTGGGCCAAAGGCAGGCGCCAAACCTCTGCGCCACCCAGGGATCCCCTGATCTGATGGTCTTAAACATATACTGACATCTTGTTTTTATACTTAAAAGGAATTTGTATGAAGACTAACATGCTAATAGTCACTTTTCAATTGTTTGTAATGAATGGTAATAAACTTTTCTGATTTTACCGGGTCTGTTGCTTTCTAAAAATCAAAAATTCCTCAACTTTCCTCCTTTGCTCTGAGTGGTTTCTAAATGCCTTTAAACTTGCAAAGGATGAGAGGACTATAATTGTATTGCACATTACACCTGTGTGTAACTGTACTTATTTTTCTACCTCAGACAATCAGGATAGGGAGCTGTCTTCCCTGCTAACATTGATTCTCTAGTTCCTGCTGGTTTTCACTAGTGACAGACCATTTAGTTTCCTGTAGGCGATTTTTCTCACTTATCACACTACATTCAGTAAATAATTATCAAACTCCTATTGTGTTATAGGTATTACAGTGCTAGGTGCCAGGGCTTGTAAATATAGGACATAACATTTAATGTCCTTTGCCTCTTGCAGTTATCTCAAGGTCTCCATCCTCTGTCATAAAAATGAACTGATACTGTTAATCATATATAGCGCTGGTGCACTATTAAGTGACTAGTAAGGAAGAGCAACTGATAGTTTTGCTTTGAAAACCACATACCAAAAAATTCACCCATTTCAGGTGTACAGTGTAATGACCTTTAGTAAATTTACTGACTCATGCAGCTGTCACCAAAACCCAGTTTTATTTTTTAAAAATATTTTTAAGTAATCTCTATACCCAATGTGGGGCTCAAACTTACAACCCTGAGATCAAGAGTTGCATGTTACCAACTGAGCTACCTGGGCACCCCAACTAACATCCCATTTTTATTTTTTTTAAAGATTTTATTTATTCATGAGAGACACACAGAGAGAGACAGAGACATAAAAGAGTGAGAAGCAGGCTCCCTACAGGGAGCCCGATGCAAGACTCAATCCCAGAATCCTGGGATCACAACCTGAGCCAAAGGCAGATGCTCAACCACTGAGGTGCCCCTAAAATCCAATTTTAGAACATTTCCATCACCCCAAAGGGATCCCTCATGCAGTTAATCCCACCCCCAGCCCTAGGCAACTAGTAATCTACTTTGCTTTCTCTGAGTATTTCATGTACATGGAATCAATATGTGGTCTTTTTTTTAATCAGGAAGACCCTGAGATCAAGAGTTGCATGCTGTCCTGACTGAGCCACTCAGGCACACCCAATATGTGGTCATTTGCAACTCGCTTTCTCTATTTAGCATAATGTTTTCAAGGTTTATCTATATTGCAGCGTGTATGGGTACTTTCTTGGGGGGGGGCAGATTTTTAAAGTTTATTTATCATCTCTACACTCAATGTAGGGCTTGAACTCACAACACCAAGATCAAAAGTCACATGCTCCACTGACTGAGCCAGGCAGGCACCCCTCCTTCATTTCTTTTTATTGCTGAATAATATTCCATTGTATGGATATAAAATATTTAATCTACTTATAACTGAGGGAAATTTGGGTTGTTTCTATCTTTTGGCTATTATGAATAGTGCTGTTGCCTTGTATACAAGGTTTTTTTGTGGACATGTTTTCAGTTCTCTTGGGTATAAACTGGAGTGCTGGGAATTGCTGGGTCATATGGTATATTTATGCAAAACCACGTTTTGAGGCAAGAATACCATCTTGAGTATTTATAGTATCTGAAGTCCCCTTCCCCTTTCCATAAGCCTCCATCCCCCTCTTGTTGAATCTGCTTTTCCTTAAGCATAAGCATCTAAGAAGCAGTATAAAGTACACTTAGGGCACCTGGGTGGCTCAGTTGGTTAAGCATCTGCTTTCAGCTCAGGTCATGATCCTAGGGCCCTGGGATCAAACCCTGAGTCTGGCTCCCTGCTCAGAGGGGAGTCTGCTTCTCTCTCTCTGCTGCCCATGTCCGCGGACAATCCTGGGTCTCCAGGATCACACCCTGGGCGGAAGGCGGCGCTAAACCGCTGAGCCACCCGGGCTGCCCGGGAACCAGAATTTTAATTGTAAGAGAAGCAAGACAGAAATATGAAATAGGGAAAAGTGAGGGAGAACCCTGTGGTGTTGGACTTGAATGGGAGGTATTAGAATAAACTTATTTTTTAAAATTTCTATTGTTTTAAAAGTAAGCTCTTCACCCAATGTGGGGCTTGAACTCATGGCCCCAAGATCAAGAGTCACTTGTTCTACTGACTGAGCCAGCCGGGTGCCCTTTAAACTCTTTTTTTTTTTAGTTCTCTCCACTGAAAGGGCCTATTAAGCAATGATGCCCCAGTTTCTAAATATAATTCTCCACTAAAAGAAATCAGGGCTCCTTGGAGAAATGGCTTAAATCAGGTCTGGGACAGGGAATGTACAGAGTAAGCCTAGAACATCTTGTGCCAAAAACCAAGGAAGTACTCCGCGAATAACACAGGAGCCAGAGTGAAGTGGTTCCCACTGGACAAATTTGGAACAGTTTGATCATCAAAAAGGATAATGATGGTGCTACATTATAACACATAAAAATAAAAATGGGAGAAGGGAGGTAAGAGCAAGTTCTTCACTGAGTAAGTCCACTTAATAAATGTAGAAGGAGGGCAGCCCCGGTGGCGCAGCGGTTTAGCGCCACCTGCAGCCCGGGGTGTGATCCTGGAGACCCGGAATCGAGTCCCAAGTCCGGCTCCCTGCATGGAGCCTGCTTCTCTCTCTGCCTCTCTTTCGCTCTCTCTGAATAAATAAATAAATAAATAAATAAATAAATAAATAAATAAATAAATCTTTTAAAAAAATAAAATAAATTAAAAAAAATAAATGTAGACGGAATTTAAGAATTAGAAAAATCATCCTTTTGCACTCAACATAACTGATTCAGGCAAGGATCATTAAAGGATGCTAAACCCACTGGGTGAATATTCACACAATCTCAACCCTATTTACTAATTACAAAAGGAAAAATGTGCCTGTGCAATGGAGAGATCTGGTGCTCAAATACAGCAGCACCAATTTTGTGACAACCTGACTTTTTGCCTTCTGATGGTCGGTAAAATATTTAACCTTAACCAATTCGAAGAAACAATCAGATGAATTCAGAATATTGGATATTTTCAAGACAACTTGCCTGGATTCTCCCCCCCCAAAAAAATGTAGTGTCATGCAACATCAAGAAAAGGCTGGTGTTTCTGGATTAAGACTGAAGGGAGATTACCAAGTGCGGTGCAAGAACCTCAAATGGATCTTGGATTGAAGTGTAAAATGCTCCAACCAGGACAACTGGGGAAATCTCTCTTTTTTAAATTAATTAATTAATTTATGAGGTAAAAACAGACATAGGCAGAGGGAGAAGCTGGCTCCCCGCGGGGAGCCCGATGCGGGATTCGATCCCCGGATCCGGGACCCACACCCGGAGCCAAAGGCTTTTTTTTTTTTTTTTTTTTTTTTAAATGCAGCAGACTGGTTCTACCCAGGTAATTATCATCTGCCCTGTGAGTCTGCAGTGAAGGCCTTTCTTTTAGTAGGTCTATTGCTCTTTTCAGATAATTTTTTTTTTAAGATTTTATTTATTTATTCATGAGAAACACAGAGAGAGGCAGAGAGAGGGAGAAGCAGGCTCCATGCAGGGAGCCCGACGTGGGACTTGATCCCGGGTCTCCAGGATCAGGCCCTGGGCCAAAGGCAGCACTCAACCGCTGAACCACCTAGGCGTCCAACTGGTGAAATCTCAATATGAACTGTATGTTAAATGATAATGATTTAATACTAACTTTTAAGATGCAATAATTTTGTGGTTATGTAGAAAAATATTTTTGGGGCTGGAAAATCACAATATTTTTGTAACCTACCTTCAAGTGGTTCAGAAACTTTAAAAAAGCAAACCTGTAAAAATGTTAATCTAGGTGAAGGGTAGGTTCTTTTACTCATCTTTTTCACATCTCCCGAAAGAAAACGAGGGGGAGGGGACTCCATTTCCATGGGGGAAATGTCAATCAATTCAAAACATCTTGCATAGGTACCTCTGGCACAGTGCGATTGATGGCCAGTTTCTCCTTAACACGAAGCGGCAAAACAGCTGGACGAAGGAAAAGCCTGCTTCTAACCTTCACTTCCGCGTACCACGGCCGTGGTGACTCGCGGTCACAAGGGCGTAAGCTACGTGACCCAGGCAGCTCTTTATGATTGGAGAAACAGCTGTGGCTCTATCCAATGCACAGAGAAAGCTGTTGCTCAGATTAGTTAAATGGGGCGGGACCAAACGTTTTCTTTGACCAACCGCTTTCCAGATACCCAACCTCCTGATCGCGTATGGTCGAATCAGAAGCCGTTAGTAAAGTAGTGCAACCAATTTTCCTTTTTAGTAGGACCGCCGGTCTTTCCGGTTATTCCCACCACCATCCCTTTCCACATCCGGTAGGGCCTAGTGAGGTCAAGGAGCCCTGTAAGTCATTTCTGGGCGACTGATGTTTTTATTTCCGGTCTATGGGACCTGGCTGGGATTTGCTGCTGCCTGCAGCCGCCGGAGACACTACCAGCGCCATCATGTCAGACACGGACAGCGATGAAGATTCTGCTGGAGGCGGCCCATTTTCTTTAACCGGTTTCCTTTTTGGCAACATCAATGGAGCCGGGCAGCTGGAGGGGGAAAGCGTCTTGGACGATGTGAGGGGGGGGCGGGTGGGCGTGGGGATAGGGTAGCGGGTGGTGCGGCTGAGGAGAGGCGGTGGGGTGAGCAGAGTAGAGGGTGGTTAGAGTAGAGCCTCTGTGAAAGGGCGCGGTTAATGTAAAGAGAGGAAACCAGAAATGGAGTGTGTATCCTAGTAGAGTGTCTATAACGTTGAGCGTGGAGGCTCAGTTGTGCGTGAGCATGGGGAGAAGAGAGATTTGTAGGCAAGCCCTCGTAGGCCGAGCGCTGATGTGGGTGGCTTTGGGGATGATATTCATCCTAACAAGGCAGCCGGAAAAAATAGCGTGACCTAGTGACGTTGCTTTTAAGCCGTTGCTATGAGACCCTTGAAGATTCTTGAAACGGCACTGTCTGACCATCTTTGACCGGAAGTGGCTCTAGAGCAAGAGGACTGGACAGACCCTGTAACAAATTCTGTGGTTCAGGCCTCAGTTCGTAGAACCGTGAATGTTTAAACTATTAGGGACAGACCCCCTTCTGGTCTACTTCCTAGGTAGTTTTCCCGGTGTTCACTGGCATTCATGAAATTGTTTTCTGTGTCCAGATGAGCCTTACCTACTTTGATTTAGGTTCATTTTCTCAAGTAGAAAATATTGATCAATATTCCTCATCTGCATCATACACAAACACACAAAAGGTAGCAAAAAAAGTTCTTGCCGTCCCTTCTCTAATCCCAATGATCTTTGCTTTAGGCTTTAGAGAACTGCTGTTCCCTTTGTTTAGTCTTGGTGATGGTTCTTTGAATAATCTTTTCTTATTAAAGCATGGTAATGAAGTTGGACATACTATGTTAATAAAGATCTGATCAACGTGTGGAGTTTAGCAGAAGATTTACTTTACAGTTCTGGAATGTGATGCTCCTTTTAGCACACTGTAGAGTTGTATTTAATATGGATTTATAGCTTTGTGCTGGACCAGAGAAATAAGCCTTGTGGTGTGGGAAACTTAGGTTTAGTTGTTATCTTCGACTCTGGTGCTGTCCCTTTTTCAGGAGTGTAAGAAGCACTTGGCAGGCTTGGGGGCTTTGGGTCTGGGCAGCCTGATCACTGAACTCACGGCAAACGAAGAATTGGCTGGGACCGATGGTGCCCTGGTAAATGATGAAGGTGAAGTCTGGGGTCATGGGGAGTAAAGTGGGGGAGGAGGCTAGCCACTTAACCATGTACACACTTTTCAGTGGGCATTTACTTGCTCACTTGGGAGTGAGAGTTACTTGCTCTTTGTTGAAATATACCTGCCCCTCCTTTTATTTATAGGATGGATCAGGAGTACAGAAGATGCTGTGGACTATTCAGACATCACTGAGGTAGCAGAAGATGAAAGCCGAAGATATCAGCAGACAATGGGGAGCTTGCAGCCCCTTTGCCACTCAGGTGATTCTCTAGTGTCATCAGTAGGGCATTCCAGTTCATTTTCTTGCTGTGTAGTCTATTTTGTTTCTGTGTATGCTTTCTGCCGTTATTCCTGCTCTCTGTCCTGTGCTTCTCTCTTTGTCAGCTCAGTTCCATGTAGCTGCTTTTTTTGTTCTGGGGCAGTGTTCTACTCAGACATTTATTCCTCATAGTGGTTATTCCCAAATTCTTGGTGAATGCCAAGTAAGGATGCTAATGCTGTCCTTATCATCTGGTCCTTAAGTACCTGCAGGGTTCATGGCACTGTTTTAGATACTATTTAAACTCAGCCTTTGCCCTTAAGGACTTGGTAGTTCAAAGAGGGTTAAGTATTTACAATGACATATATAAATGAGCACATGTATTTATTAACTCCACTTCTGTTAATCACCCACCACCTGTAATGGTGACAGAATGCACTTAATGCTTGCTCACAATACAGATTTCTCTCCCTGGTGTAAGGTGCTACATGTAGAATCAGAATCAGAGCTGGAAGGAGTCTTAGTAATTATTCATTACTAACCTCATCACAGATTTAGACCTTGACTTTAATAAGATGTGAGCCTTTATTAAAAGTTCTGTAAGTTAAGTAGTGGCAGACCTTAACAAATTCAATAATTCAGATTACTAGACTTTTATTGAGCACCTATTATGGGCTATAAACTATGACAGTATTGTACAAAGATAATAAAATCAATTTTCCGATCTTGAGGAGCTTAGTTCTGTGGTCTAGAACCTAGGGCTACTGATCATAGTTCCTTTTTCTTTTTGACTTTTAATTTTTTACAACTTTTAATTGAGGTATAGTTGACACATATATAATTCATTGTTTCCACTGCCCTATACTTACTATTCTCACTGCTTGACACTTTTTTTTAAAGATTTTAATTATTCATGAGAGACACACAGAGGCAGAGACATAGGCAGAAGGAGAAGCAGGCTCTCTGTGGGAACCTGATGTGGGACTCGATCCCAGGACCCTGGGATCATACCCTGAGCTGAAGGCAGATGCTCAACCACTGAGCCACTTAGGCATCCCTGCTTGACCCTTTTGTAGGAGGCTGCTCATTGTTTGTTCATTGTCCACCTTGTTGAATTAGATTTTAGGACCAGTCAATGGATTGGAGTGCTTGTTATATAGAGAGAATTAAATGTACCACATATACAAGAGGTAACCCAGAAAAAGAGAAGATACAGGTTTCACTGTTGTGGATATTATTATCATTTGGGGAAAATGGGATAAACAAACGTGAAGTGTAATTACTCATAAGAAGAAGACATAAGCCAGCTACAAGCTCATATTTCTGTATATTGTATTTCATTTTGAGAGGTTGACAGAATATCTAAAACAAATATCATGACTATTATTTTTGAGCACCCCGACTTAGGCTAAGGGACAGGTGGTAGCAGCTCTGATTTTCAGGGAATATTGTGGTTTTTCAGGTTTGGGTTTGTTGTCTTGGCTAGGGACGTGAAGGAAGAGGAAGAGGATGAGTGCGGAATTCCTAGTTGGGTTTTATGACCTAAAAAAGGAGGATGCTGCATTTGATAGTCTCAGTAATCTAGGATGCTCGTTTCCAAGTTCTCTTACTTAGTGAAGGTGCCTTCACCTGTGCCCTTAGCTTCCTCTTTCTCTGGCATTGGCCACTTCACATGGCTTGATTTACAAGGATTCTTTGGAATAATTTTGAGTGGAGGTCATTATAAAAGATATCATAGAGGTGAATTTTGAGCAAAATTTTGACAAAGTTTCATGGAGAGGGAGCAGCAGGGCATTTTGGTTGGGAAACATGGCTTGTCTAAAAGTTTGAAGACAGAAATAATTGAGTAGTGTGGGGGGTGGGAATTGGCCAGCAGGTTTTCTTGAAAGGAGTGGAAAACATAGTGCTAGATAGCAAGAACCAAGGGTAGAGCAGTTTGACAGCACTTATATGTATGCCTTACTTGGGATTTGATGCTATAAAGGATTGTAAACCAATATAGATTGTTGAGTTAGGGTCAGGGTGGTATAATGAAAAGAAAATGGTCTTTGGAGTCAGAATGATAGATTTAAATCCCAGCTCCGTATTTAGTTTGATCCTGGGAAAGTTGCTCAGTCTTTGAGGCTTGGATTTGTAATAATCCCTCAGTTTTCTTGTCATCTATAAAGGTGATAATACCCAACCTATTAATAGGTCTTATGTAGGAATTTAAGCTCATTGTCACTTGGTGTGAAAGCACCTACATAGTATGGTGTCATAGTAGATGCTCTGTAAATGTTAGTTGCCTTTCCTTCCTAAATGAAAATGAGAAGTGATGCTTATTGCTTTGGGGTTTTGATTAGAAAAAGGGTAAAGGGGTAGACTTTTTGCCCACTATATGTAAAGTTATCAAGGTCTTTGAAAGTGACAGTTGTGGAAAATGTTAAGCAGAATTAAACTTGTGAGTTGCTAATAAAATATCAGTAGGACTGGGTGAGTGAGGAAGTGCGTGGGAAAGCATATAGGCTTTGTTGTTCAACCAGCCTTGAATTCTGTCTTTGTCACTTAAAACTGTGTGACCCTGAGTAAGTCATTTTACTATCTCAGAATAATTCTTATTTTGCCAACATTCTTGGGAGGATTGTAGATAAAATAACTACAAATACCTGGCACATAATGGAAGGTAAGTAAATGGAAGTTGCTATAATGACTACTATTAATGATTGATTGGAAAAGGTGTGTTTTCCAATCACATAATGGGAACTAAGTAAATGGAAGTTGCTATAATGACTATTAATGATTGATTGAAAAAGCATAAGAGATTGATGGAAGGGACAAGAGACAGTTATAAGGTGGGAAAATAAGGATGGAAGTGGTATTAATAGTAAGGAAAGAGAGTTTTAAAGAGGTGAAGGATATTTCAGTGTGATGAGAGATGGAGTTGTGAGGTATCTGAGTGGAAAGGTTCTTTAGGCAACAGAACATGTACAATTATAGAGGGTGGGTAAATCAGGGCAAGACCTACAGATTGGAGTTTAATCTGGATAAGGGTGATTCTTGAGTAAGGGAATGGAGCTTGTGTAGAGGAATGAAAGCAAAATGTTCACCATCTGGTATTGAGTGATGCCAGAGGTTAAAGGTCAGTGAAAAGAATAAACTGCAGAAGGTAGACCAAAAAATGTGTCAAAGACTTGGGGAGTGGGGCGCCTGGGTGGCTCAGTGGTTGTGGCTGCCTTTGGCTCAGGGCATGATCCTGGGGTCCTGCAATCAAGTCCCACATCCGGCTCCATGCAAGGAACCTGCTTCTCCCTCTGCCTATGTCTCTGCCTCTCTCTTTGGGTCTGTCATGAATAAATAAATGAAATCTTTAAAAAAAAGAAAAGACTTGGGGAATGGGAAGAGAGAAAGTCCAATCTTAAAGGAAACTGACAGAGAAGAAAGAATATTAAATTCAATTATGAGATTGAGCAGAATGAAAATAAAAAATTAAATAGGATTTGATCAGGAGAAGGAACAAAGGTTTTAGACAGTTCTTAGGAGCTCCCTAAATTTCTATATGTGGCATACATTGTGTCCTAGTATTTGGTGATAACGTGTCATCATCTCTTTCTCAAGGCAGAGGCTGCACCTCTTGTGTGTTCTTAAGGGATCTATGTAGTGTTTTGCGTGGTACTTTAAATTCTTGCTTAACAGAGGAACTCAGGACTGTTATGTGATATTTTGGGTATTGAGATCATTTTCCTGGTTTTATTAGATTATGATGAAGATGACTATGATGCCGATTGTGAAGACATTGATTGCAAGTTGATGCCTCCTCCACCTCCACCTCCAGGACCAATGAAGAAAGATAAGGACCAGGATGGTCTTACTGGTGGTGAGTAGAGACTATCTTCTTTTGTCCAAGGAACATATTTCATTTATAGGTCTAGGCTTTTGGCATACCCATAGGGAACTATTAAAATTAAGATGCTAGGAAAGGATACAACTTCCGGAAGTAAGCATATAATTTTCAAATTTTAATGTTAAAGGGAAGTTTTAAAACATTTGGCAACCGTATTTTAATATTTACTCAAGAAAAGGTAGTTTAGGTCAGTGTTTCTCAAATCTGGCTGTCCATCACAATCATCCCAAGCATTTAAAAAAATAAGATTTCTGACTCTCACACCAGAGAATCTGTTTCCGAAAATCAGCAAGAGAGCCCAGGAATTTTAAAATGTTCTCCAGTAGTTGGTGATGCAACTGATCTGCATACTGGTATTTGGAAACTACCTGTTTAGATGACTCTCTCTAAAAGAAATGACCAAATGGGGAAGGCATCGTAGAATGTACATAAATCATATAGAGCCAACTACTAGATTCAGAGATTTCAAAGGCAGGGGCTTTAGTGATCCTCTCCACCTTTCCTATGTTGGCCACAGTAGTACAGTAGTAACTTTGTCCTAGGCTAGGAGGTTGCGGAGGAGCAGTGTCTTTGAGCTCTTGTTTTTTTGAGAATTATGTTAACCTAAATTCCTCCTATTAGAGTTTTAGCCATTTCTGCATTAGTCTGCAGGCTAAATAACATCTGATAACTTTATGTTCTACATCTTATTTTATGTTAAAGAATTTCATTATCATCCTGTGGGCTTAAAAAAAAAAGTCTTCAGTTTATGTGTCTCTGAACTAGAAATGATAAGGCCTGATTGGTATAAAAGTATTATATAATTTTGCTATTGATCACATTCCTTTAAGCTAATACATGTATAGAAAGTAGTAAATGTAGTAATAGTGTTTGTTTTCTCTCATCACAACCCTAGGGTACCAGGTACAAGGTGAGTTGGGGATGGTGGGAGATAATGAGTTGGAATGAGTTTTTTTGGGTTGCATACTAGTAATCTGGGTGCTTGGAACTATATCCCCTGCCACTGAGCCATCCATATAGCCTAGATAGTGGGTATTGACTGAATCGGAGGAAATATGCTCACAGTTACATGCCAAAGGGGTTTCTCTTCCTTGTTGCAGTGTCTGAGGATGGAGAAGGCATCATCTTGCCCTCCATCATTGCCCCTTCCTCTTTGGCCTCAGAGAAAGTGGACTTCAGTAGTTCCTCTGACTCAGAATCTGAGATGGGACCTCAGGAAGCATCACAGGCAGAATCTGAGGATGGAAAGCTGACCCTACCATTGGCTGGGATTATGCAGCATGATGCCACCAAGCTGTTGCCAAGTGTCACAGAACTTTTCCCGGAATTTCGGCCTGGGAAGGTACTTTCTGTGGAGAAAGCCCACATTGCAAACCCCTGACCTCTCCTAAATACTGAGTTCTGTTCTAAGATGTTGAATACAGAATGAATAAGATTTAGAAGTTTTGGGATGCCTAGGTGGCTCAGTGGTTGAGTGTCTGCCTTCGGCTCAGGGTGTGATCCCGGTCCAGAGATTGAGTCCTGCCTCGGGCTCCCTGCAAGGAGCCTACTTCTCCCTCTGTCCATGGCTCTGCCTCTCTCTCTGTGTCTCTCGTGAATAAATAAAGAAGATCTTTAAAAAAACAAAGATTAAGAAGTTTCCTCATTCGACTGCGTTGTATTAGGTCTTTAAAAAGAAAAGTCATATGCATTGATGATAGTACATGTGATTTTTGTAGTTCTCATTAGAAATTGCCCTTGTCTTAAATGAACGAGTCCAAATTATTAAAGGATACTTCTTTACTTTCTCAGTAGATGTTATAACTCTGAGTTCAGCACTCCTGGTCCCTCCCCTACAGTCAAGTAGACCCCTCAGGGGAGTTTGCAGACCCAGACACTGCTGTTTTCCTACCTGATACTGAGTCTTTGACTTTCCATGTCCTAGGTATTACGCTTCCTTCGTCTTTTCGGACCAGGGAAGAATGTCCCATCTGTTTGGCGGAGTGCTCGGAGAAAGAGGAAGAAGAAGCACCGTGAGCTGATACAGGAAGAACAGATCCAGGAGGTGGAGTGCTCAGTAGAGTCCGAAGTCAACAAGAAGTCTTTATGGAACTATGACTATGCTCCACCACCACCTCCAGAGCAGTGTCTCTCTGATGATGAAGTAGGCAAAATAGATACCTGGGATTGAGACCTATGAGAGGAACAAATGAGTTCTCCCTAGCTTATGTCTAAATTGGAAGTACCACCTTAGCAGGCAGAGTCCTGTGCTGATAATGAACGAGAAATTGTGAGTTCAGTCTTAGTGGCTGTCCCTTCCCTTACATTATTTCTACTGTAATAACACTAGAAAGGATTGAGGGCAGGGAGTTGGTGATACACATCCTGGTGAATAGGAAAGTTTGAATGATAGGCAGAGTGTGGCATGATAGCACTCCATTGTTTACATTCTAACTCCAGTCCCATTGAAGAATTGTCCTTATGGCTCCTCTGACTTCCCTTCCTGACTGTGGACTCCCTGTAATAGCCCTAGGACATCTGGGATCAGGAAATCCTTCCCTCCTACTTTGTTCTGTTACAGATTACAATGATGGCTCCTGTTGAATCAAAGTTTTCCCAGTCAACTGGAGATATAGATAAAGTGACAGATACCAAACCAAGAGTGGCTGAGTGGCGTTATGGGCCTGCTCGACTGTGGTATGATATGCTGGGTGTCCCTGAAGATGGCAGTGGGTTTGATTATGGCTTCAAACTGAGAAAAATGGACCATGAGCCTGTGATAAAATGTAGAATGATGGAGGTAAGCGATACTGGTATGTAAGAAAGGAATCTGTGCCCAGGGCCCTTGTAGTTTTACCTAACTTTACTTTTCAGTTGAGGACATACCAGATAGGGTATCTTTGGTGGGAGATGGAGGTGTCCAATTCTTTTGCTTGTTATATAATATTGCCCTGGCAACTAGACCCTGTTGCAAGGGTACTGTTTGTGCTGGACTAGGAGTGGGAGGAGGCTGATAATGCTCCATTACCAGGTTCTTTCAAGTCAAGGACTACATTTGATGTATCTCATGTGAGATCTGGAGTGGGAACTTTGACCGTTGACCACTCAGGGATTTGTTGTTCTTTTTCTGTTTCTGTAGGATTTGAGGAAATTTGAGGAAAACAATGGCTCTGACCTACTGGCTGATGAAAACTTCCTGATGGTGACACAGCTGCATTGGGAGGATGATATCATCTGGGATGGGGAGGATGTCAAGCACAAAGGAACAAAGCCTCAGCGTGCAAGCCTGGCAGGCTGGCTTCCTTCCAGCATGACTAGGAATGCCATGGCCTACAATGTTCAGCAAGGTGTGCTTCCATGCCAGCTGTGTCTAGCACACTGCCCTTTGCCTCAGTTACCCTAAGTGGGGTTAGGTGTGCCCTATGCTGCTGCTGAGGGACAGTGAAATGTTTCAGACCTGAGCCCTGATTCTAGTCTTTAATAAGTTTTTTTACATGATTACTAAGCTAGGATGGACTCTGATGTCTCAAAAAAATGTGAAAACCAAAAAATAAATTAAATTAAAAAAAAAAAGAAAAATGTGAAAACCACTTTGAAGTTAAAGGTCTTTTTTGGACTAGAATAAGGCTTGATCTCCTAGTCTACTTTGGTTTTCAAAGCCAACCCCTTTGTTTTTTATCATGCTGGAATTTGCTTTTTCTCTCCTTAAATACGCCCAAAAAAGGTATGTCATGCCTAATGTGGAAAACTTTGAAAATAGAATAGTGTCAAAAATCACTGATAACACCAAAAAAAAAAAAAAAATCACTGATAATCCAGCTATCCAGAGATGATCGACTATCTATTAACTTTGTGGTACACTTGGTTTTTGATTTTCTGTCTTCTGTGTGTACGTGTAGTTGAGCTCATTTCTGTAGACATAGTTTTGTATGTTGTGCTTTTCGCTTGACATAAATACTATTGTGTGTCATTCCGAGTTCTTCATAAAAATATTTAATAACATGGGAAACTCGAGTAAAAAAAAAAAAACATAAAATGGCTTATACGATGCCCTGTTTGTGTGAGTGGGGAAAAAAGCACACTGTGTTATAATCACAGAAAGCTGACTGAAAGGAAATGTGCTATGGGATTCACAGTGGTTATTTCTAGTTTGTGAGATCACAGACAGTTTCCTTTATATTTTTCTGTGTCTTCCTTCAGTTAACTTGGATTACTTTTATAATTCAGAGGAAAACAAAATTGTCTTAATTTTTAATTCTAAGAAATAGTTTTTTCCTCCTTTCATTCTATCTAAACACTTTGTTTATTGCATAGTATTATATGGATGTTTCCATAATTTACCAATAGTTACTCTGTTTTAAATATATTTTACTACCGTTTATTAGTATTTTTTACCATATCATTTATTACTGTAATTTCTTTAGCCAGTCCTTTATTGAACACACTGGCTGTTTAAATTTAGTCTTTTTTTGTAAAAATTTTGAGTCACAAAAAATATTGCAAGAACATTTGTCTGCAACTTTTTTTTTTTAAGTGAGAAATAATTCCAAGAAAAATAAAGCGAGAAATACACTGTGTGCCCTAGGTTCCTTTTCAGTAGCCCCATGAATAACTGTACTAACATTTGCTCCTTTTCCCTTTGCTGGGATCATTATTGAAAGGGGCATAGATACTTTGTCAGTTATTGAGTGTTTCCTCCTCTTCTGAGTAGGTTTTGCAGCCACCCTGGATGATGACAAACCTTGGTACTCCATCTTTCCCATTGACAACGAGGAGCTGGTGTATGGACGCTGGGAGGACAATATCATTTGGGATGCTCAGGCCATGCCCAGGCTGTTGGAGCCTCCTGTTTTGACACTTGATCCCAATGATGAGAACCTTATTTTGGGTATGGTATTGGCAGGGACCAGTGTTCCTTCTCCATAATTGAAAGCTTGCTGCTAATGTCAAGGGACAGGGAGAAATCAGAAAGGTTGGGAAGGTCAAGACTAGAAGCTTCTTGGAGGTGCCTGGCTGGCCAATTCTGTGGAGTATGTGGCTCTTGATCTCAGGGTTGTGAGTTCAAGCCTCACATTGGGTGTGGAGTCTACTTTAACAAATAAATTATGCCAGCCCTGGTGGCTGAGAGGTTTAGCGCTGCCTTCAGCCCAGAGTGTGATCCTGGAGACCTGGGATCAAGTCCCATGTCGGGCTCCATGTATGGAGCCTGCTTCCCCTTCTGCCTGCGTCTCTCGTGAATAAATAAATAAAATCTTTAAAAAATAAATTAAAGAGACTAGGACTTTTAGGTAGCAGTTTGAGAGAGCAAAGTTGTGGTTCTTAGTTTCTAGTATTTCTGTTTTGCTTAGGGAAAACTCATAATGTAGGAATATTGAAAAGTAGTACTTTTGAAATTCCAGGAGTGTAGTTTGGGCTAGAGGGAATCACCTACTAGAAGTTGTCTAGGATGGGATGAGACATCTGGTTAGGAAGCACAAAGATATCTGTAGGAAAAGTGAATCTTCAGGGATAGAATCTCCAGAGTGACTTTTGTTTCATCCTTAGAAATTCCTGATGAAAAGGAAGAGGCCACTTCTAACTCCCCCTCCAAGGAAAATAAGAAAGAATCATCTCTGAAGAAGAGCCGAATTCTCTTAGGGAAAACAGGGGTCATCAAGGAGGAACCACAGCAGGTCTGTGAAGAGAAAAGGGACTTAGGGCATTTAGAAGAACAGAGAAAGGTGATGGAGAAGGGTAGTCTAAGATTTATTTGATGTCCTGTCATTAGAACATGTCTCAGCCAGAAGTGAAAGATCCATGGAATCTCTCCAATGATGAATATTACTACCCCAAGCAACAGGGTCTTCGAGGCACCTTTGGAGGAAATATTATCCAGGTAAAAGTAACATTTTTTCTAGGATGGATGGGACCCACTTCCTTGTTTTGATAGAGGATATGGATAAATCTTGCCTAGGCTGGAGATCGTATTTAATTTGAACTCTTATTTCCTGCTTTAGCACTCAATTCCTGCAGTGGAATTACGACAGCCCTTCTTTCCTACCCATATGGGGCCCATCAAACTTCGGCAGTTCCATCGTCCACCCCTGAAGAAATATTCCTTCGGGGCACTCTCTCAGCCAGGTCCCCACTCAGTCCAGCCCTTGCTGAAGCACATCAAAAAGAAGGCTAAGGTATGATTGAATTCTGGTTAGGAAAAAAAAACAGCTATAAAAGACATTAGAGTACAAACTGGGGAAATGGACTGGATATTAGGTGATTTTAGGGAATTGCTTTTTTCTCAGATGCGGTAGAATGTTATTGATGTTATTTAGGAGAATGTCCTTGTTCTTAAGAGATGCATGTGAAAATACTTAAGAGTGAAGTGTCCTGATGACTGCAGCTTTCTTTTTTTTTTTGATGACTGCAGCTTTCAAAAATGATTCAGTAATATCTATAGAGATAGTTTTAGATAAAACAAGGTAAAATAGAAAGTTATATCTAGGTGGTGGGATAGTTAAGTGTTCATAGTGTCAACTTTCTTTTTGAAAATTTTTGCATGAAGTTAAAAAAAAAAGGAAGGCAAAATCATTTTTGGTGTCATTGTCTCATCAGTTTGAAGTTATTGTCCCATCAGGAGCTGGTCTGTATTCTCTTTGTTCTGGGCAGATGAGAGAACAAGAGAGACAAGCTTCTGGTGGTGGAGAGATGTTTTTTATGCGCACACCTCAGGACCTCACAGGCAAAGATGGAGATCTTATTCTTGCAGAATACAGTGAGGAAAATGGACCATTAATGATGCAGGTTGGCATGGCAACCAAGATAAAAAACTATTATAAGCGGGTGAGTCTCTGCTCAGAAAACCTTTGTTATTAATACAGTTGTAATTAGATATCCAGCAATAATCTGCAAACATATATTTTGTCTTTTTTTATACTGTAAATTTCTTGGGAAAAAGAAATAGTATTTTCTTTGTATTTAGTAATACTAGTAAAAGTTCAAGGAATATTTTGTGTAGGCTTATTGATTATATTCTGTGATAGTAATTGTGGGTCTTCTGTGTTTGATCTAGAAACCTGGAAAAGATCCTGGGGCCCCAGATTGTAAATATGGAGAAACTGTTTACTGTCATACATCTCCTTTCCTAGGCTCTCTTCATCCTGGTCAATTACTGCAGGTGAGGGATTCTTTCCTGTTTTAACTCTTTCCTAGGGAACTTGACAGGTGAGGAGCTAGTCAGCCCAGAAAGAACCAATTCTAGTTGATTGAGTAGTACCTTAGTCAACTGTGGGGAAGATCAGCGTAATCCTCAAATGATTATAATCCCCAACATTCTTTGGATCTTTTTATTAAAACTTGCTCCTAATAATGTTATTTGTAAACTAAATTTGAGATCGTTTTTTAAGGGACACCTAGGTGGTTCAGCGATTGAGCATTTGCCTTTGGCTCAGGGCGTGATCCCAGAGTCCTGGGGTCGAGTCCCACATCGGGCTTCCTGCATGGAGCCTGCTTCTCCCTCTGCCTGTGTCTCTGCCTCTCTCTCTCTGTGTCTCTCATGAAAAAATAAAATCTTTAAAAAAATAGTTTTTTGAAAACACACACTGGTACGAAGTCAGAAACATCTGGGTGGCATTCGAAAGTCAACCTGGGATTAATCATTTACTGTAGTGACTTAATATTTAATTTGTATCTGCAGAATTGGCAGGTTTTGATTGTATTAGTCATGGTCATTTTGAGTACTAAAGCACGCCTGAAGTGTGCCATTTACAGTCCCTAGCCATAGTGAAGTGTGCCCCCTCCCCTTTCTGTTCTGATGGGCATAGAGAGGCCCTCTGGTAGTCTAGCTTTTACGTGTTAAAGGCAAGTATAGATATGTGCAAATGATGTGAGGACATCTCTAGCACTCTCCTCCCTTGTTTTTTTTTTTTTTGTTTTTTTTTGTTTTGTTTTGTTTTGTTTTGTCCTCCACTTCATTTCTCTTGGTAGGCTTAACCACTTTGCCTCCTCTCATAGCTAGTGTATTCTATTAATACTGTTGCTTATTCTCCCAAAGCATCTTTAGACTGCTGGCATTTCTCTCCCTGTAACCTTCTGTTGAGATTTTCTACCAATCCCTCCCTTTCTTTTGTGGCTACTTTTTAAAAAATATTTATTTATTTATTTATTCATGAGAGACACAGACTGAGAGAGAGAGGCAGAGACACAGGCAGAGGGAGAAGCAGGCTCCTTGCAGGGAGCCCGATGTGGGACTCGATCCCAAATCCCGGGATCGTGACCTGAGCCAAAGGCAAGCGCCCAACCACAGAGCCACCCAGGTGTCCCTTGTGGTTACTTTTATAGCCTCTTAAAGATCCTCATTTTTATCTTGTGTAATTTTGTTTTTCTCTCCATTTCACACTTAGAATTTTCTTTTTTTTCTCCCACACTTAGAATTTTCTATTCATATCCATATGTTGAAGATTTGTCTCTCTTCTGTCCTCCTTTCTGATTTTCTGAGAAGTCTTTCCTTCAAGTCACAGGTTTGATTGGTCCCCATCTGGCTGCTGCTTAAACAAGCTCAGATGTTTCTGTCCTGTGTGTTTAGTCTGTTTTTTTTCTAGCACAGTTTCTACTCCACTAATTTTTGTTTTTGTCGTTTTATTTAACAAATGTTTTGGGGGATCCTTGGGTGGCTCAGTGGTTTAGCACCTGCCTTTGCCCCAGGGTGTGATCCTGGAGTCCCGGAATTGAGTCCCACATTGGGCTCCCCTGCATGGAGCCTGCTTCTCCCTCTGCCTGTGTCTCAGCCTCCCTCTCTCTCTCTCTCTCTCTCTCTCTGTCTTTCATAAATAAATAAATAAATTAAATAAATTAAATAAATTAAATCTTTAAAAAAAACAAATGTTTTGATCTTACTTGTATTATGACAGGAGCTATGCTGGGGTCTAGGGTAATAATATATACTTGTTAGTTTATAAAGTGATTTTCATATATAAGCATAGCAATTCTGCAAGGTATAGACATTTTTAAATATCTATAGATATAGATATAGATGAGGACAATTAATTTCAGAGATATTAAATAACTTATCTGACATTCAGTGAGTAGCAGAGTCATTATCATCTGAATCCAAATCCTGTGATTTCCCTACTACTGACTCTTAAAGATAGCCAGTGGGTAAAAAATTACCTTTTTTTAAAAATTACTTTCTAATCCTGTTTGACATTCCATATTCTAATTTGTTTATATTACTGGATAGATTTTAGATGGCATTATGGGGATGGAGAGCAAATAAGCTTCATTTTCCTTTCTCAGTTGACTAAATTTCCTAGGGCTTCTCTGTATATAATTTTTGTATTTTTACTTTTGTTAGGCATTTGAGAACAATCTCTTTCGTGCCCCAATTTATCTTCATAAGATGCCAGAAACTGACTTCCTTATTATTCGGACAAGACAAGGTTACTACATTCGGGAGTTAGTGGATATTTTTGTGGTCGGCCAGCAATGCCCCTTGTTTGAAGTTCCTGGGCCCAACTCCAAAAGAGCTAATACACATATTCGAGACTTTCTCCAGGTAAGAATGACAGAATAGGGAGGTGGGTCAGGATGCATATAACAGGGTATGTGGATTTGGGGGGCACATCAGGAAAGATCAAAATACATAGGGGCTTAGCAGGGGAAGGAGTCCTGGCAAGGACTTTTATCCTTTACTTTGCCAGATGAAAAACATTGGATTTGTTTGGCAGGTTTTTATTTACCGCCTCTTCTGGAAGAGTAAAGATCGGCCAAGGCGGATCCGAATGGAAGATATAAAAAAAGCCTTTCCTTCTCACTCAGAAAGTAGCATCCGCAAGAGGCTAAAGCTCTGCGCTGACTTCAAACGCACAGGTCATGAATTGTGACTAAATATTTGTTTTCTCTTTCTCTAAGAAAGGAACTCTGGCTTTCAATGAAAGGATCAACATACAGCTCACAGAATTAGAAATTGAGAGTCATCAAAAGAAGGAAGTAGTAAATCTTTAATTATGGAGGCTGTGATTGCTTTTTGATTTTCTCCTTCCAGGAAGTTTATTGTATGTTGGATGTCACAAGGTATAGGAAACATAGCAGCAGAAGTTTTCTTTGGTAGGCAGGCTAACTGGCTAAACCTTCTGGGAGATTGCTTGATTCAGTCTTGGTTTGTTATCCTTGTTGCTGTCAGGGGAAGGGCCTTTGGGTATCAAAATGGTCTCATTCTCTCTACTTTTTCTAGGGATGGACTCAAACTGGTGGGTGCTGAAGTCAGATTTTCGTTTACCAACTGAAGAGGAGATCAGAGCTATGGTGTCTCCAGAGCAGTGCTGTGCTTATTACAGCATGATAGCTGCAGAGCAGCGACTGAAGGTGAACACCTTCCTCTTGGCCTTGCCTTTGCTCGTGGATTCGTGTCAGAGAGATGAGGATGAAGACTATCCTCACTGGCTTAGAAACGATGGTTACTAGATTATTAACCAGTTACTCAAAAATTCAGGCCATGAGGTACTCTGTGTATATTGGTTCTGAGGAAAATTATAGTGGAACTAAATAGTAGTGGGAAGGCTTAATGTGGGACTCAGGGCATATTGTTTCGTCCACTTGGGTGGTGACTTGTTCTTTACAAGACAGGTATGTAAACAGGGAAAATACTTCTCAGTTGTTTTCCAGAGCCTTCCAAATGGGCAGAGATGATGGTGCTGGACATGTGCTTTAGAGAAGCACAGTATCCTTCTCAGGCCCAAACAGGAAAGGTCTAGCCAGGGTGAGAGAGCACAGGTATACACCTGAGTTCATGAGTCTGCAGTGACGAGTGTCTCTACTTAGCTTTCCTAATGGTCCTTAACTATCCACACATCAGCTGGCAAGTTCCCTGAAACAAAATATATTTTCTGATAGTCCAAGGATGTAGAATGGGGACAGATATAGTGAAGACTTTACAGAATCCATTCTCTATGCAAAAATATACTTTGATATTTTGTTCTTGGTATTTATTGAAACTTGTACTTTGTGTTTTCCAGTGTGTTGATTGGTTTATGCTTAGATTTGTGCTCTTCCAGGATGCTGGCTATGGTGAGAAGTCCTTTTTTGCTCCAGAAGAAGAAAATGAGGAAGATTTCCAGATGAAGATTGATGATGAAGTAAGGCTTTACTCTAATTTTTTTTAAAGGTTTTGTTTATTTATTCATAAGAGACACAGATTGAGAAAGGCAGAGACATAGGCAGAGGGAGAAGCAGGCTCCATGCAGGAAGCCTTCGGGGGACTCAATCCCGGGATCCCAGGATCACGCCCTGAGTCAAAGGCAGACGCTCAACCACTGAGCCACCCAGGCATCCCTACTGTAATTTTTTTAAGCTAGTTAATATATTTATTTGAGAGAGAGAGAGCCATGTACACACGGGCTGGGTGGGGGGTGAGCAGAGTGACAGAATCTCAAGTAGACTCCATTCTGAGTGTGGAGCCTAATGTGGGGCTCGATCCCACAACCCTGAGATCATGACCTGAGCTGAAATCAAGAGTTGGATGGATGCTCAACCAACTGAGCCACTAAGGTGCCCTGGCTTTACGTTAATTTTTTTTAATTTAATTTAATTTTTTTTACGTTAATTTTTATTAGGGTACATCCCACTTAGTCTTTTTTGTTAATTTATTTTTTCCCCATTTATCCTTTAAAAAAAAACAGTTTTATTGAGGTAAGATTGATACTATAAGCAGCACATTTAAAGTGTGCTATTTGATATGTTGTGATGTATGTTTATACCTGTGAATCATCTTAACAAGATAGTGAATGTATCTGTCACCCACAAATGTTTCTTTGTACTCCTTTGGAGTTCCTTTCTCCTGTCTCCTCCCTTCTCTCCACCTTCCTTGTGCCCTGACAACCACTGATGTTTGTCACTATAGATTAGTTCACATTTTCTAGCGTTTTAGATAAATGGACTCATACAGCATGTACCTTTTTTTTTAACTGTGATAAAATATACATAACAAAATTTGCCATCTTAACTTTTAAGTGTACAATTCAGTAACATTAGGTACGTTCACACTGCTATATAACCAATCTCCAGCACTCTTTTCATCTTGCAAAGCTGGAACTCTATTACCCATTAAACGACAAGTCTCCATTCCTTCCTCTCCCAGCCTCTACAGCCACAATTCTACTTTCTGTCTATAAAATTTACTACTCTAGGTACTTCCCTAAGTGGAATCCTACAGTATTGTTTTTATGTGACTAGTTTATTTTATCCAGCATGATATCCTCAAAGTTCATCCATGTTGTAGCATATATCATAATTTCCTTCCTTTTAAAAGCTGAATAATATTCTACTGTGTGTATATTCCACATTTTGCTTATCCATTCATCCATTGATGGACATTTGGGTTGCTCCTACTTCTTGGCTATTGTGACTAGTGCTTCTGTGAAGATGGGTGTGCAAATATCTCTTCAAAATTCTTTCTGTTCTTTTGCATATATGTCCAAAAGTGGATTACTGGATCACCTGGTAGTTCTATTTTGAGTTTTTTAGTTTTTTTGGGGTTTTTTTTGTTTGTTTGTTTTTTATTCATGAGAGAGAGAGAGGCAGAGACACAGGCAGAGAGAGAAGCAGGCTCCATGCAGGGAGCCTGATGCAGGACCTGATCCCGGGTCCCCAGGATCACACCCTGGACCGAAGGCGGTGCTAAACTGCTGAGCCACCCGGGCTGCCCCCCCCCCCTTTTTTTTTTTTTTAAAGCAGCTGCAGCATTTTACATTCCTACCAGTGGTATATAAGAATTTCAATTTCTCCGCACTCTTGCCAACACTTGTTATTTATTATTTTTTGATAGTAGCCATCCTAATGGTTGTGAGGTGGTATCTTATTATGATTTTGATTTGCATTTCCCTCATGATTAGTTATGTTGAGCCATCTTTTCATGTACTTATTGAACATTTGTGTATCTTCTGAGAATGATCTATTCAAGTCCTTTGCCCATATTTGAATCAGTTTGGTTCCTGTTGTTGAGTTGTAGGAATTCTTTATATTAGTAAAGATGAGATAAACCTTTTATATTAATAATCTCTCATCAGATACATGCTGTGCAAATATTTTCTCCCAAGGTTGCGTTTTCATTCTATTGTGTCCTTTGATGCAGAGTTTTTTTATTGAGATGCAGACCAGTGTATCTAATTTTACCTCAGTTGCTTGTGCATTTGGTTCCATATCCAAGAAATCATTACCAAATCCAGTGTCATGAAGTTTTTCCTCTGAGAGTTTTTCATCTGAGAGTTTTATATTTTTAATTTTTACACTTAGGTCTTTGATCCATTGTGAGTTAATTTTTGTATATGGCATAAGGTAAAGGTCCAGCTTCATTATTTTGCATGTGGATATTCTATTTTCATTTGTTGGAAGTACATATTCCTTCTTTCACTACTATTACGTTGAGATTTATCCAGGTTATTGATCGTTTGTTTTTTGTATTGCCATATAGCACTCTATAATGTGCATATACCGCAGTTTAGCTAACCACCTACCAAAGGACATTTTGGCCGTTCCCAGTTTTTGGCTATTATGAATAAAGTTGCTATCAATATTCATGTATAAATATTTAGATGTTTTTCCTTTTTTCTTGGTTAAATACCTAAAAGTAGAATTACTGGGTTATATAGTAATTGTTTCAGTTTTTTAAAAATATTTTATTTATTAAAGAAAGCCTGAGTAGGGAGGCAGAGAGGGAGAGAAGCAGACTCCCTGCTAAGCAGGGAGCCTGACATGGGGCTTGATCTCAGGACTCTGAGATTGTGACCTGAACCAAAGGCAGATGTTTAACTGACTGAACCACCAAGGGGCCCCTGTTTAATCTTTGAAGGAACCACCAGACTGTTTTCCACCATGACTGCATTATTTTTACATTCTTATTAGCATTGTGTAAGGTTCCAGTTTTTCCACATCCTTGTCAACACTTGTTATTTTTCTTTTTTTATTATTACTATTATGGCTCTCCTGTCAGATATGAAATGGTCTTTCACTGCAGTTTTAATTTGCATTTCCCTAAAGGCTAAGGGTGTTTAGCATCTTTTCATGTGCTTATATATCATCCAGACATCATCTTTGATCAAGTGTCTGTTTATCTCTTTAGCCCACTTTTATTTTTAGTTGGTTGCTTATTTTCTTCTTACTGAGTTTTGAGAGTTCTCTATGTATTCTAGGTCTGACTACGTATTCTAGGTCTGACTCTTTATCAGGTATGTGATTTATGAAGATTTTCTCCCAGCCTGTGGCTTGTCTTTTAATTGTTTTAACAGTGTTTTTTTCGAAGAACAGAAATCCAAATTGTCAGTTTTCTCTGTTACTTGGGGTTTTGATACGTCTAAGAAACTTTTATCTAACTCAAGGATGCGAAGGTTTTCTTTTATGCTTTCTTCTAAAAGGTTTGTTGTTCTAGATCTTATGTTTAGATCATTTTGAGTTAATTTTTGTGTAGAGTGCAAGGTATAGATTAAGGTTCTTTTTCTTGCATATGAATGTCCAATTATTCCAACACCATTTTTTAGAAAATTGAATGACCTTTTAAAATAAGAATTTAAAACAAAAATGTGATCCTCTGACTTTCTTTCACAAAGACTTCTTTGGATCCTCACTTCTCTTAGAAGCTTTTCACATGATTTACAAGGTGCTACATGATTTGGGTCTTTTTTTTTTTTTTTATTTGGGTCTTATATATAACTCTAACCACCTCTCATCTGTCCCTGCCCATCTTGTACTCTAAGCTCCAAACATAATAAAGTTCATTCAGTTCCCAAATTTCTTTCTGTTGCCTCCTGGGATTTTACAACGGTTTTTCCCTCTGCCTAGAATATTTTCTTGCCACTCTTCTACCATCCTACCTTCATCTATAATTTATATTTCGTTGGAAGCTTACCCTGATTCCTGCCCTCACTCCCACCATTCATTCATATTGGATTATCATTTTT
The DNA here is from genome assembly GCF_018345385.1 of Vulpes lagopus. Taxonomy (NCBI): domain Eukaryota; kingdom Metazoa; phylum Chordata; class Mammalia; order Carnivora; family Canidae; genus Vulpes; species Vulpes lagopus. Next base: position 55,273,675 of record NC_054848.1, read on the forward strand.
CTCTTCTTTATGTGCATGTAACACTTTTTTTTAAAGATTTTATTTATTTACTCATGAGAGACACACACACACACAGAGTAGAGACACAGGCAGAGGGAGAAGCAAGCTCTATGCAGGGAGCCCGATGTAGGACTTGATCCCGGGACTCCAGGATCATGCCCTGAGCTGAAAGCAGAGGCTTAACCACTGAGCCACCCAGGCATCCCTTTTCTTTATGTATATGTAACACATTTTACTTTGCTGTCAATGCATTGATCGTGTAGTATTAAATTTGGTTGGTTATTTGTCTCTTCCTCACAAATGTGAGGTCCATGAGAAAGTAGTGCCTGGCATGTGTGTTAGGTGTTCAATAAATATTTGTTAAAATCATTGAATGATTGTAAATGAGGTCAAACTGAATGAATGAAGAAGCATCGTTGTGTTCTTTTGAGGTTGGAGTAGAAAATGAGTGGATGTCTAAGAATTTCAAAAAGTAAAGATTTTGTCAAATAACCTTTGAGATTGAATCTTGAATAGAGAATTGGCCATTTTTTAGCTAATTGTGTATATTCTTAACTGGTCTGTGTGGACAAGCACATTCCTCTTGTCTTAATTCCCTCATTGGGGCACCTGGGTGGCTCAGTGGTTGAGAATCTGCCTTTGGCTCAGGTCATGATCCCAGGGTCCTGGGATTGAGTACTGTGTCAGGCTCCCTGCAGAGAGCTTACTTCCTCCTCTGCCTGTGTATTTCTCTGTGTCTCTTGTGAATAAATAAAATCTTTTTTTAAAAAAAATTGCCTGATTATTTTGAGGGGTCAGTAAAATACTATTCAGGGTCCCAGGAGAGGACTTCTCCCCAGAAGAGGACAGACATTTTTGACCAAACCAGTGGCAGAGGTAGAAATGGACCTGGGGTTAAAGCTGCTACTTTGCAAAACATGCTTATTATTTAATTTTAGAATATATTGGCTATTCTAAAAAAGCCTTTTGAGCAATTGGGCAGTCAAATGCATCATCAACCTCTTTGAGCATCATGAGGGTGGGGCAACACTGTCTCTGAGAACTCTCAATATATCCCAAGTGATATGGGGCTAAAGGGTACTGCTCTTCCACATATTCCTCCTTACACTGGTTGAGATCTTGATTTCTATTTAATATCATAAGTACCATGGGGGGAGGAAGAGTAAGCTGAGTACTGGGCAGCTTTATACAACTATTGATCTTTGTGGATAATTTAAGAAAGCATAAAATCTACGTGATTGTAATTATTCCTACCTCTAAGAATTGGCTACACATAGAGCAAATGTTTCCCACAGCCCTTAGAATTTTTCTCTATATCTCAGGTTCGCACTGCTCCTTGGAACACCACAAGGGCTTTCATTGCTGCCATGAAGGGCAAGTGTCTCTTGGAGGTGACTGGGGTGGCAGATCCCACAGGGTGTGGTGAAGGATTCTCCTATGTCAAGATTCCAAACAAACCAACACAGCAGAAGGTGAGACTATCTGAGATCCTAGAAGCTAAAAATCAAGGGAAGAAGAAAGGGAGATTAGGAGTGGAGGTGAATGGGCTGGAGGATCTGGAAAACACTTAGGTTGACAGAATGGCTTAGGTGCCTACTATAAGGAGTTCAGCTTATTACAGTTCTTGCCTGTTTTGTTTCATGTTTGAGGTAGGATGATAAGGAGCCTCAGCCAGTGAAGAAGACAGTGACAGGAACAGATGCAGATCTCCGTCGCCTCTCACTAAAAAATGCCAAGCAGCTCCTACGTAAATTTGGTGTGCCTGAGGAAGAGGTGAGTGTGGAAGAGGACGACTTGAGTCTCCTAGGGGCTGTGTATATAGAGAGAAAACCAAGGAGGCAGATGCAAGGAACTATCTGAATAATTTTGTGGTATCGGTTGTAGTATACTGGATCTTGGGCACTTTTTCAGGAGTTAGCTTTCTCCAAGCTTTCTGTTTAACCTGCGTTGGGTGATATATATATATATATATTTTTTGGTCTGGCTCTCTAAGTGCATGCCTTGGTTTATTTATTTATTGAAATCTCTGATGATTTAGGTATATATATTTGTGTCTGTCTCTCTCATAGATTAAAAAGCTGTCCCGCTGGGAAGTGATTGATGTGGTACGCACAATGTCAACAGAGCAAGCCCGCTCGGGAGAGGGGCCCATGAGTAAATTTGCCCGTGGATCAAGGTTTTCTGTGGCTGAGCATCAAGAGCGTTACAAAGAGGAATGTCAGCGCATCTTTGATCTACAGAACAAGTGTGTTGTTTTAGTGCTGCAGCAAATCCAAGCTGGAAAGGGGAGGGATCCCAGACACTATATTATAATAAAGAGGAGGTGGTTAGGTATCTGAGATTTCAGGGTGGTGTCTGTTCATAATACTGCAAGAATACCTATTCCTTTCAGAGCATCTTGGCAAAGGTTATGCATTGGCAAGAGATACTCTAGGTTCCATGGCAACTTTTGTGAGTGGTGATAGGGGACAGTGAATTGTTTTTTCTGAAGGCTTACTTGTGAGAGGCTGGTAATGCTCTGTTAAAAATAATCAATGTGCTGATGTATTTCTCAGGCTTTCTCTAGGATTTTTTTTCTCTAGGAATTTTGCAAGAGTTGCTGTGCTATTTCATGTTTCAAACTTGCCTTGTTGAGAGATGTCTAGGAAAACTTTGTAAAGCTTTTCTGTTAAGGCCCTCATGTCTTAATGGATTTGGGGTATTCCTTTTTAAGGCTGATTTCCCAATTTCCTATTGTTGCCTAAAGCCATATTTCTTCAGCTCTTTACATTCTTTCATGTTTCCCCTCATCTTAATTTTTAACATTGTTTTTTCTCTTTTTAGGGTTTTGTCATCAACTGAAATATTATCAACTGACACAGACAGCAGCTCAGCCGAAGACAGTGACTTTGAAGAAATGGGAAAGAACATTGAGAACATGTTGCAGAATAAGAAAACCAGCTCTCAGCTGTCACGTGAACGAGAGGAGCAGGAGCGGAAGGAACTGCAGCGGATGCTACTGGGTGAGGGTAGTGATTTCACAGTCAAGAAAGAGAAGGATCAAAAAAGTATAAATAATTGCAGACTAATAACTGAACCAGAGCTGGAGAAGGAAGAAGTAGGGGATGAGTGGAGAAAAGCCTGTAGATGAGGTAGAGAGGTTACTGCAAACCAAACTGTAGGTTTGTCAGGAGGCACAGATTGAAGAGACGCTGGCAATCCACTGTTGCCTTTGTCCATATTAGGCTTGTCCAAGCCAGGGCTATCAGTGCTGTATATCAAGTGAGCTTTCTGATCATTTATCCTAGAGGGTAAGAGTTATTAAAAACAGATGTTGTGGGTGAATTTGGAGGCTCTTGAACCCTCTGAAATCATATGTAAAATTCTGTGCAAATGTGCCTTTTCTGAGAAGATCCCCGACTTTCAGAAGATTTTCAGAGGAGTCCTAGATCCTAAAAGGAGTTAAAAATCACCAACGAAAAATTGTGGAAGTTGAGAGTGGGGATTATAAGGGCCTGAACTAGTTTGGGATATGGATATTGGAAATGAAAAGAGGTGAAAAATCAAGGTGGCCTTAAAGTTTCACTCTGGGCTTGCCAGAAAGGTGGTGGTACCATTGATTAAAGTAGTAAATTTCAGAGAAAGAAGCAGATGTGAGAAGGGAAGATGTAATGTGTGGAGTTAGAGGTCCCCGTGATACTTCCAGTGTAGATGTCAGGCAGACAAATGAAAACCTGGATATAGATACTATGAGAGAGAGGATAGAGGCTGAAGATGGAGGCTTAAAACTGTTCTCACTCCTAGTAGTCTTTTCCTTTGTTTCCTCCTCTCTATAAAAACTTTGTAAAATTTTGTGTTCTGACTACTTTGTTAAAGATGTGATAAAGTCTTTTCATCAGTATGGTCCTACCAGCAGGATCTACATCACACAGGAGCTCATTAGAAATGCAGCTTCTCAGGCCTTACCCCAAACTCTGCTGAATTGGAATCTAGTCTGATGAGAATCCTCAGGTGGATCCTATTCATTCATGTTAAAGTTTGAGAGGCATAATCTAGGCCTTAAGACTTGGGACTTGTTGGCACCACTTTTCCCTTTGGTGCTTTTCTTTAAAATGATCAACTACTTGCTACTTGGACTTTCTCCTTTTGCTACTCAGAGGAATCAGAATACAGCTGCTATTTTTCTGTCCGCTATAACAAACATAGTTCTTTGAGTTCCTTTCAGAACTTCGTGCACTTTGGAAAATGGGAACAGTGGCAGTGGTAAAATGAAGTCAGGAAAGGACAAATTGGTATATTTTGGGCCTGGTCGTGATATTGATACTTTCTGTAGAATGGTACTTCTGTAGCATGTTGAGCTTCGAGGTCTCCACTCAAACCCAGGAAAATGACCATTTGAGTGGTAGGGGGAATGTGTGGAAATCTCTTTCTGCCTTGCAGCAGCAGGTTCTGCAGCATCAGGAAACAATCACAGAGATGATGATACAGCTTCTGTGACTAGCCTTAACTCTTCTGCCACTGGCCGTTGTCTCAAAATTTATCGCACATTTCGAGATGAAGAAGGGAAAGAGTATGTTCGCTGTGAGACAGTCCGAAAGCCTGCTGTCATTGATGCCTATGTGCGCATACGGACCACAAAAGATGAGGAATTCATGTGAGTGTGACTCAACACTTTCCATTATGATAGGGAGGATGATAAAAGTGATGGGGAAAGAGGATGAGGTAGGTGCTTGAGTTTTAGTGACTGGATTCTGTACAGTTGGAAGTTGAAGGTCTGTGTTGGTTGCATGCCTTTATTTAGGTCTTTGGGTTCTTACAGAGCCAAATCACAGGGAGAATTTCAAATTTGCTACAAAATAAAGGCCTGTTTTCAGTTCAGCCTGGGTCCTTTGCATTGTGGTTGGTTGGCAAAAAGCTTAGGGATGACTCAGAAAGTCTTATTCTGAGAGAGATGCCTCTCTACATGTGGAAGGCTGATGAGTGGGAGAGTTGGGAATGCCAAGTAGTCCCTTTTATTTCTAGCTGGATGGATTACTTTAGTTCTGAGATGTTTAGCTATCATGACAGTCATCTTGGTTTGGCTTTGCTTACAGTCCCGTGATATTTTCCCCCTTGTTATTCAGTCGAAAGTTTGCCCTTTTTGATGAACAGCATCGAGAAGAGATGCGAAAGGAACGGCGGAGGATTCAAGAGCAACTTAGGCGGCTCAAGCGGAATCAGGAAAAGGAGAAGCTTAAGGGTCCTCCTGAGAAGAAGCCTAAAAAAATGAAGGAGCGTCCTGATCTAAAAGTAAATATAATGTGGTGTGACCATAGCTAACAAGGCAAAGGAAGGAAGCATACCTTTTCCCTTAGCTTTTGGCATCTTCCCTAACCCAGGAATAAGGGCAGTATTGTGGAAATCTAGTTTGATTTGGTGTGGCTACTCAGGTGTTATCAGTACCAGTGTGACTGGTACCAGCAACCTAATCTGGTGCCATTGGGTGTCATTTTATACTTTATCCGTTGGAAATATTTCCTAGGAGTTGAGGTAGGCTTGGCTGAGATAGATTTTTTTTGAAGATTTTATTTATTTATTCATGAGAGAGACAGAGAGAGAGAGGCAGAGACACAGGCAGAGGGAGAAGCAGGCTCCATGCAGGGAGCCTGACGTGGGACTCGATCCCGGGTCTCCAGATCACGCCCTGGGCTGAAGGCGGCACTAAACCCCTGGGCCACCAGGGCTGCCCGAGATAGATTTTTTTTAATGTGCACTTTTGTGTATGTGTGTATACATACACACATACATCCTTTTAAAATTGTGCATATTAAAAGAGGCAACAGAAAAAATTACCAGTACAGGTTGCTTTCCATAACTTAAGTAGGATTCCAGACATTACTATACAAGGTAACTATAATGTACACCATAAAAAGAGGACACTGTGGTATAGTGGAGAGAACCATGATTTTGGAAACAGATCTGGCTTCAGGTTCTGGTTCTGCCATTTAGTAGCTCTATGACCTTAACCTTTACCACTATACCTGTTTTTTCTTTTATGAAATGGTAGCTGTTTCATAGTGTTGTTGGAGTGATATAATGCATGGGAGGTACTTTATAAACTATAAAATTCTCAGCAAATGTAAGCTGGTGGTAACATGTACTGAGGTGATTAAATATTTTCAAGTTGCTTTCTTATATATGATATAAATATACAGTTGACCTCATATTACAGCTGAAACTGAGGTCAGTTGCAAAACTGAGACGGAAACTTGGTATTATTGAACCTTTTCCTTGGGACTGAAAATACACCTATGCTTGGCTGCCTGTGCTGCTGAATACAGTCTTCAGCTTCCAACAGACTTTCTCCTGCATATTTAACATTTTCATACTCTACAACTTGACTTGAGAGTGGAAATTGTCTCCCTGTTCTTCCTCACCAGAGGAATCCAGTCTCTGGATTGCATTTTATTTTGAATTGTCATTTCCATACAAGCTCTTTTGTCAAGTGGCTTCTCGTTGAAAGGTGTATAATAGTTATGTTAAAACAAAAGTTCAGCACCTGCCTTGTATGTATTTTGTAAAGCAAACATTAGGCAGCCTGTTTACCTCTGACACGTTGATACTTTTTCTTTCGCAGCTGAAATGTGGAGCTTGTGGTGCCATTGGGCACATGAGGACAAACAAATTCTGCCCCCTCTACTATCAAACAAATGCTCCACCTTCCAATCCTGTTGCCATGACAGAGGAGCAGGAGGAGGAGTTGGAAAAGACAGTCATTCATAATGATAATGAAGAACTTATCAAGGTTGAAGGGACCAAGATCGTCCTGGGGAAACAGCTAATTGAGAGGTAAGGGATAGCAGGCAGGAAGTGCTATGGAGAGATCTGTTCAAAGTTGATGATATCAAAGGGTGGCAGGGGTAGATATGAGTGGAACTCAGAACATGGGAACTTTGATGGATTTTCCTCAGTAATTATTGCCAGTAATGACAATTATGGTCTTTTGTCATAAAGCATTCCTTTAGGTTCTACCACTTGCCTTGGGGCTTGCTACCTAACTTAGAATTCTGAGTCTTAGTTTCCTTATTTTAACCAAATAAAACCACCCTTACCAAGGTAGTTATGAAGATAAAATGACAGACTATAAACATGTAGCACAGTGCCTGGCATGCCGTAAGGTGCTCTTCCTATTTTACTTCAAGGCACTCATCCTATATGTAAAGTCCCTAATCTCAGAGAGTTCCAGTAACCAACCATCCTAAAAGATGGTTATCACAATGTCCTTTATGGCCTGCCCTACCGCCAATTCAGGATCCAATCCCAGTTCAAACATTAAATATTTTGAGTGTGTGTGTCTCTCTTTTTTAAAGATTGTATTTTATTTATTCATGAGACACACAGAGAAGCATAGGCAGGGGGAGAAATAGGCTCCTTGTGGGGAGCTGGATGGGGGACTCGATCCTGGGACTCTGGGATCATGCCCTGAGCCAAAGGCAGATGCTCAACCACTGAGCCACCCAGGCATCCCATTTTGAATGTCTCTTAATCTAGAACTGTTGTCTCTGCCTATTCTGGTTTTCGTGGCATTGACTTTTTTGAAGAGTCCAGGCCAGTTGTCTCCTAAAATATCCTGTATTCTGGATTTGTCTGGTTGTTTTCTCATTGATTATGTTTAGATTAAATGTCTTTGGCAAGTTTACTAAAGAGGTGATGTTATGTACTTAACTATACCACATCAAGAATCACATAATGTCAGGTTTTCTTACTATTTTGATCATCTTGTTTAAGTGGTGATCCCCAGAACCCCCTATAATAAAGGTATGTTTTTACCTTTGTAAAGGTACCTATGCATGTGGGCGAATATCCTGTACCCTAACAATCTTTCAGTAGTTGTAGCATCCATTGATGATTGTTGCCTAACTCAATTGTTACATCAAGGGTTGTAAAATAGTGGTTTTTCTAATTATAGCATTCTTTCTATATTAACTGGCATTTTATAAAGAAGAGCTTTCCTTTCCTTTCTGTTTGAGTATTTCTATGGATTCTGAAATTCTTCCTTTTGTAAACTTAATATAATTTATTAACACTGTTTTCAATTGTGATAACCATATTGTTTCACTTTTGACCTCTTAAAGCCAGATCCTGTGTCCTTTTGAAACAATCCTGTAAATCTTTGAGAACTTCTTTGCTTTCTGACACAAGATATTTTAGGCTGTCCTTGAAATGTCCTTGTTCAAGACTTAGAATCAGCCATTCTTCAAGGAGCCCTGGTTCCTTTTATCACAAAATGGTATTTAGAACCAAGATCTAGGTGTTAGGTATGCTCATTGTCACTGAGATGTCATTGCTGCTAGGCTTTTAGTGGATAGGCTAGGAAATACACATAAATTATAGATCACATATCAAAATCTCCAATTCAGATCATATCTACAGATTTTTCCTCCTCTTCCCCCATTTATATCTGTATCCTATTCCTGGTTTCCACCATCAATGTTTATTCATTTGCTCTGTCTGTATATCTGTCATATACAAAGTATTTTGGGAATTGTAATACCAGTATCACTAACAACAAATTTATAAAGTAGATTCAAGGTGTTTTTTGTAGCTTATTGTCCTTAAACTATATACCATTGAAGTTGTACAGCCAGGGTATTCAAAATATATTTGAACTCTTCTGAGTATAACTTTTTGTGTGTGTATAACTTTTAGTCAATTTGACATATAGTTATATTCATTTGTCTCTGATTGAGACAAAATTGGTGGGTACCATTATGTAATTTTCAGAAGTATGTACAGTGTTGTAGATCAGTATTTATATACACTACAAAGTGGTCACCATCATAAGTCTAGTTACCACCATACAAATTGTTTCTGCTTCTATTAAGTGTGGGTTTTTAGAAATTTTTTTTAAAGTCTTTTTTAAAGATTTGTTTGTTTATTCATGAGAGAAAGAGACAGAGACACAGGCAGAGAGAGAAGCAGGTTCCCTGTGGGGAGCCTCATGCGGGACTCAATCCTAGGACCTCAGTATCAGGACCTGAGATGAAGGCAGATAGATACTCAACCTCTGAGCCACCCAGACACCCTGGGTTTTTTTTTTCCATTCTTGATTTAATTTATCAGTATCTATAGTAGTCATGTTTTGAAGCACACTATGAAAGGAAATTGTAGTGTCTTGATCCCATACAATGGAAAGGAAAAAGGTGAATGGGCTTTTAATGATTGAGGGAAACTCAAGCTAGTTTTTTTTTTTTTTTGCATACCAGTTTTTAATTTCTTCCTTGTTTCCAGTATAAGTTTAGCTTCCTAGCCCTTGAACTTTGAGATAGAATGTTGGAGCTGGAAGAATTCTTAAAATTCCTTTAGCCTAGCTCCCTTATCTTCTAAATAGGAAACTGAGGTGAGGTTGTGTCTTGCCTGGTTCTTTATTAATTTGGAGATCCTATGAGGCCTTGCCTGATCTGAGCCTTAGAATTTGGATATCTAGGGACACCTAGTCCTACATTGGGCTTCCTGCATGAAGCCTGCTTCTCCCTCTGCCTATGTCTCTGCCCCCCTCTCATGAATGAATAAATAAAACCTTTAAAAAGAAAAAAATTGGATATCTGGCCTTTGGTTTGGCTTTTTCCTCCTCAGGCTCATGCTCAGGTACTTTGGACTTCTTCATTGTAGTTGTTTTTTTTTTCTGGGGACTAGATTTAGGGACTATATGCTATGAAAGTGTCATTGATTACAGTGCAGATGAGGTTCGAAGAAAATCTCTGGTTCTCAAGTTCCCTAAACAACAACTTCCTCCCAAGAAGAAACGGCGAGTTGGAACCACTGTTCACTGTGACTACTTAAATGTGAGTATCTCCATTGCTTCTTTCTAACCAGGTGGGGTTCTCATTGATTCCTTCAGCCCTCTAACCCATGGCTCTAGCACAGCCTTAGATTCTTCCTTTGGCCTTGCCCTGAAAATAATGTGTACCGTTCATTACAAGATTTCTAAGCTATAGCTAGAAAGGATTGTTTGTTTTTCTTATCTAAAGAAGCACTCTGATTTCCCGTTTCTCCTTAGAGACCTCATAAATCCATTCACCGGCGCCGGACAGACCCAATGGTGACATTGTCCTCCATCTTGGAGTCTATCATCAATGACATGAGAGATCTTCCAAATGTGAGTTCATCACATTCATCTCTACAGTAGGAATGGCAAAGCCCTTTGTTCTATCTGTGATTTCAGATAGAGGGCAGTAGAGTATACTCGTAGGTATATGGAATTCCTAATCTTTGGGATGTAGTTTTTTGGTTTGTTTTATTTTTTAAAAAATAGTTTAGTAGAGGAAACAGATCTACCTGCTTCATCTAGAAAGATTCCTTTGAGACTTGATGGCCAGGTAGACAGGTAAGATGTGAGAGTCTTCAGGAACTGGCTCTGCCAGGTGTTCTTTGCTCATGGATAATGCTGTCTCTTATTTGCACAGACCTACCCTTTCCACACTCCAGTCAATGCAAAGGTTGTAAAGGACTACTACAAAATCATCACTCGACCAATGGACTTACAAACACTCCGTGAAAATGTGCGCAAACGCCTTTACCCATCTCGGGAAGAGTTCAGAGAACATTTGGAGCTCATTGTGAAAAATAGTGCAACCTATAATGGTAAGAATCACCTGTCCCTTGACTGCAAAGATCACCTTTCAGATCCTTATTTGTCTCTAACTAGTCCTAAATTCAGACTACATTGGACTGACTGAAAGGATCTACAGTGTATATGCATTTTGGGGTTATGAAAATCAGTGCACATTTTTGTCCTTTCATGTTGCTTCTTGGGATGCCTGGGTGGCTTAATTAGTTAAGCGTCTGCCTTCAGTTCAGGTCATGGAGTCTCAGGATCGAGCCCCTCATTGGGCTCCCTGCTCAGCAGAGTGTCTGCTTTTCCTACTCCTTTTGCTTCTCCCTCTGCTCATGTGCTTGCTCATGCGCACTCTCTCTCTCTCAAATAAATAAATAAAATCTTAAAAAATAATAATATTGCTTCTTTTTAGTCCCACTTTTTTAAATAATAAATTTATTTTTTATTGGTGTTCAATTTGCCAACATACGGAATAACACCCAGTGCTCATCCCGTCAAGTGCCCCCTTCAGTGCCCGCCACCCAGTCACCCCCACTCCCCGCCCTCCTTCCCTTCCACCACCCCTAGTTCGTTTCCCAGAGTTAGGAGTCTTCCATGTTCTGTCTCCCTTTCTGATATTTCCCACACATTTCTTCTCCCTTCCCCTCTATTCCCTTTCACTATTATTTATATTCCCCAAATGAATGAGACCATATAATGTTTGTCCTTCTCCGATTGACTTATTTCACTCAGCATAATACCCTCCAGTTCCATCCATGTCGAAGCAAATGGTGGGTATTTGTCATTTTTAATGGCTGAGTAATATTCCATTGTATACATAAACCACATCTTCTTTATCCATTCCATCTTTCGATGGACACCAAGGCTTCTTCCACAGTTTGGCTATTGTGGTTAGTCCCAGTTTTTAATGTATTCTCTGGAGAATTTGAAGTCTTTCTGTCGAAATGAAACAGTTGCATGAAGATTAGTGGAAGGAAGAAGTGGGACTGATTAAATTGAAGGAGGAGACAGTATGGATGGAACCTGTGCAGAATGTGTGCCTATGACTATATTTGCTGTGTGTGAATCTTTGATTTGATCTATAGATTTGTTATAGGGGCTCTTACATGTTCACTTTGCTCAAGATCTGCAAAGAGAAGGAATAAGAAACCTGCTTTCTGTGTCTTAAAAGGGGGGAAACAGTATAGCTTCTGCATATAAGGGATAAAGGTTTCTGATCTCCAGTTGTATCCTTGAGCACAGATTCATGTATGAGTGTGGGGATTAAGAATACAGATAATGAGTCATGGCCCTGCCACTTACTAAGATACCCTAGACAAATTCTTAGATAAGTTACCTTAGACAGCCTCTCACAGCCTCCTCAGTTTTGTCATCTGTAAACATGAGACAATAGCAGTACCTAGATTCTGAGACCTTTCTTTCACAAGCATGCCTAACCCATTTATCTAGTCTCCTGTCCAATGCCTGGCACCCATACGTACTAGAGACTTCTACCACATTCAGCATTATATTTCACTAACTCTCCTATGACATTTCTTCATGCCTCTTGCATGGTCTTTGCCCTGTCTGGAATGCCCTTTGTTTCCTTTCAACGGTGAATTTCCATTCTTATTTCCAGACCAACTCATATCATTTCTTCATGAAGACTTATTCATACTGCCCAAAATACCCATTTTGTTTGGATCTTCTGTCCTCCCCAGCACAATTAAATCAACTTTTATGACTTTTCTAAAAAAGATTTTATTTATTTATTATTAATTTATTTATTTATTTATTTATTTATTTATTCATGAGAGACACAGAGAGGCAGAGAGGTAGAGGGAGAAACAGGCTCCCTGCAGGGAGCCCGATGTGGGACTCGATCCCTGGCCGGAGATCATGCCCTGAGCTAAAGGCAGATGCTCAACCGTTGAGCCACCCAGGCGTCCCAACTTTTATGACTCTTAACTGTGTTCTATATAATTACTGAATCTGAATTATTGTATCCGAATCTCCAATCACTTTGTGACCTCCCAGAGAGACTATGTATTATTCATCTTTGTATTCTCAGGGCCTAGCAGAGTGCTCGACACACAAGGGAAGAACACATTTGTTAGGCCCAACTGTCATTCAAGTTACAAGGATAAATACTTAATGGAAGAGGAATGAGAAGATGTTAAGAGTCGACTTAGAAAGTACAGAGCTGAGGTACCTGTAGGTCATTTAGGTGGAGATTGTTAGTACAAAATCAAAAATCTAAGTTATGACCTTTTTACAGCCTGACAATTTTCTCTAGCTCAATCCCCTTCTTCCTCATACCCGTTGCTGATAATAGAAGTAGTAGCAATGCTACCAGTGGCTCCAAGTGCCCTTCTGGCAACTCTATCTGGTTGCCTTATTTAGACTGATGATATTACCATCTATCTAGTTATACATCCTAGACATGGTGGTCATTGTTGCTTCTACCCTCTCTTCTGCATATTCATAGATTACTAAGTCCCATGAATTGTACTCTCTACATACAGTTTGCTGGAACACATCCCCTTCCTTTTGGTCTTTGTTGCTACTATCTTGGTTGAAGCCCTTGTCATTTCTTATTTGACCCCTTGCAGCAGCTTCCAGATTTTCCCTTTGCTGCTTGCCATAATTCTTCACACTGTTGATAGGGTAATTTCTTCTAAAACACAGATTTGAAAATTTTTTCAGCATGGAATCTTTAGTGGCTTTGTATTATTGACGAGATCTTTCTAATGTGGCCCCTCCTGCCTTTCCAAGTTCCATTTCCTATTTATCCTCTACACATACTGTGTTGCAGTTGTATTAAACTACTTATGGTTCTTGCGAAATGTGCTGCCGCATATTTCTGTTGTTTTGCTTATCTTTGTATCTCTGTATACTTTTTCTTCCCTCTGGAATGTCTTTCCACTGTCTTGTCTACATGATGGTCTACGTGGTGGATCTCTACTCTTCACTAATGACACTACTCAAATGTCAGCCACAGCAAGCCTTTCCCACTTCCCAGTATGCAGATTTAATTGTTGTAAAACAGCTTACAACATGTTTCATATGCAACCCTCCCATATTTCTTAGAAACCAGTGTATTTCTCTATTTGCACTATACTCAGTCTTTTTAAAAAATTATGGAAATTGTTAGGTATATACAGAAGTAGAATAAACCTCAGCACACCTATTCACCTAATCAACAATTACCCTCCTGTGGCCAATTCTTGCTTATTGTTTAGTCTGTATTTCCAGACTATCCAGCTTATCAGTGCATCCATAAATATTTCAGGCACTCAGACTATTTTGGCAGTGATTTATTTTCGTGTCATTTTCTTTGACCCAAGAGCTAAGGTCGGAACTGTGTCTTATTTTCCCTTTATTTTCATCTTTGAATACATCACAGACTATCCTTAATCATTCATTGAATGAATAAACAAATGCTAGATTAATTAATTAGTTGAGAATAGAGTTGAGGCTTAGAGTCTCGGGAACACTTACATAAACAAATAGAGAAAGATAGTCAACCAAAGGATACTGAAAGGAAATAGTCAGAATTACTGCACCTAGATGAAAATGTTTTAATTATCTCTATAATGAGCATAAATCAAGGCAGCCATAAGTGGGGACTGTAGGAAATAGTTCGAGTATTTTCTGAAGCTCTTGTTGTATTTTGAGGAAATTAAGTAGTCTGAGATGAGATGGAGAATCTTTTATTACAAAGGCTTTGGATTAGCCTCATGTTGGAAGGACATTCTAAACCATGAGTTGTATAAACAAAGATTGTGATCATGAATTTTATATGTTAAGTATGGAAAGATTATAAATCATTCATTCATGTCTTCAGCCATTCTTAAATTATCATTCCCTGTCGATAGTATTACTTTCAAGGTATTAAAAGCAGCAGTATCAATAGTAGTACTGTTGCATATATATAAAAATAAGAAAGAGTTAAAATTAGTTTATCAATACTGTGTATCTGTCATGTGTTAGCACTGAAAAATGGAGATAAAACTAATATATCTCTCTAACCTAGCAGCTGGGATGGTGCCTGGCACATCCTAGGCATTTAAGTAAATGTGTTAAAAGTCTAGAGAGGTATTGGCAGCTCTCGTCTCCCATTTTTTTTTTAATTTTTTTATTTTTTTATGATAGTCACAGAGAGAGAGAGAGAGAGAGAGAGAGGCAGAGACACAGGCAGATGGAGAAGCAGGCTCCATGCACCGGGAGCCCGATGTGGGATTCGATCCCGGGTCTCCAGGATCGCGCCCTGGGCCAAAGGCAGGCGCCAAACCGCTGCGCCACCCAGGGATCCCTCGTCTCCCATTTTTAATGGCCTCACTTACTGTTCCTCTATAAATTTAGGTCCGAAGCACTCATTGACCCAGATCTCTCAATCTATGCTGGATCTCTGTGATGAAAAACTCAAAGAGGTAAGATTTTTTTTTTTGAGGTAAGATATTTAAAATGAGAGAAAGCCAGTGGTTATTGGCTGGTTCATTCAGAATATGGGGGTCATAAATTTGAATCCCATGGTGGGTGTAGAGATTACTTAAATAAATAAATATTTAAAAATAAATAGGGGATCCCTGGGTGGCTCAGCGGTTTAGCACCTGCCTTTGGCCCAGGGCACAATCCTGGAGTCCCGGGATCGAGTCCCACGTCAGGCTCCTGGCATGGAGCCTGCTTCTCCCTCCTCTGTCTCTGCCTCTCTCTCTCTCTGTCTATGTCTATCATAAATAAAGAAATAAATAACTTTCTAAAAAATAAGTAAATAAATAAATAAAATGAGAAAAAGGCGTGGAACTTGAGGATGGCTAGTAGCAGGATTGAGGAAGGAGGGAATGGTAACAGAAGGAAAAGTAGAGAAATGTAGAAATAGCAGATCTTTAGTATGTTAGAGAAATTATATAATCCAATTCCTTCGTTTGTAGATGGAGAAACTGAGATCCATAGAAAAAAATTACCTGCCCTGGGCATCATGGTTATTAAATAGTGTAGCTAGGAGTGAAATCTAGAACCCACAAAATGTTAAAAAGGGCTGAGAAAAGTGAATTCCTGAGAAGTCAGCTAGAGTTAAGAGACTGTGAGACTGTTTTGGCAGAGAGAAACTTAAATTTTTAAAAGATTTTCTTCTTAGGGAGTGGGGAGAGGGGCAGAGGGAGAGAAAGAATCTTAAGCAGGCTCCACACCCAGCATGGAGCCTGACACAGGCCTCGCTCTCGCAACCCTGAGATCATGACCTTAGCCAAAATCAAGAGTCAGATGCTTAACCAACTGAGCCACCCAGTGCCCCTGTATCCATTTTCTTACAAAAAAAAGCACCTTCCAAGCTTATAAAAAGTGGGAGTATGATGATGTGAATATTAAAGTAGACATTTCATAAAAGAAGATAATCAAATGGCTCATAAACATGGAAAGATTCATTAACTTGATCAGTCATTGGGGAAATGCAAATTTAAACCATGTTTAGATGCTACTGTATGCCCACCAGAAAGGGCTAAAATCTGAAAAGACTAAAAAATAAACTGCTAGTACTAAGTGTTGGTGAAGATGTGGAACAATTACAACATAAACTTATTCCTAGTATAGTCTGAAAAGAACTTTTTGGGTTCAATTCCCATATGTAAAAGTCACTAACCAACAGTATGTTCAGTGTTTTCAGCAACAGTTTACAGCAAAAACAGCATAATAGGGCAGCCCGGGTGGCTCAGCAGTTTAGCGCCGCCTTCAGCCCAGGGCCTGATCCTGGAGACCTGGGATTGAGTTCCACGTCAGGCTCCCTGCATGGAACCTGCTTCTCCCTCTGCCTGTCATGAATAAATAAATAAAATCGTTAAAAAAAACAGCATAATATTAAAACCTAATTGGGTGAAGATATTTTTGTTGTGGGAGCTAAGTTATCAGTTCCCAGGGATGTGTATCTTTGTGACCTACAATAATAGACTGTCTCTGCCTCTCTCTCTCTCTGTCTATGTCTATCATAAATAAAGAAATAAATAACTTTCTAAAAAATAAGTAAATAAATAAATAAAATGAGAAAAAGGCGTGGAACTTGAGGATGGCTAGTAGCAGGATTGAGGAAGGAGGGAATGGTAACAGAAGGAAAAGTAGAGAAATGTAGAAATAGCAGATCTTTAGTATGTTAGAGAAATTATATAATCCAATTCCTTCGTTTGTAGATGGAGAAACTGAGATCCATAGAAAAAAATTACCTGCCCTGGGCATCATGGTTATTAAATAGTGTAGCTAGGAGTGAAATCTAGAACCCACAAAATGTTAAAAAGGGCTGAGAAAAGTGAATTCCTGAGAAGTCAGCTAGAGTTAAGAGACTGTGAGACTGTTTTGGCAGAGAGAAACTTAAATTTTTAAAAGATTTTCTTTTTTCTTCTTAGGGAGTGGGGAGAGGGGCAGAGGGAGAGAAAGAATCTTAAGCAGGCTCCACACCCAGCATGGAGCCTGACACAGGCCTCGCTCTCGCAACCCTGAGATCATGACCTTAGCCAAAATCAAGAGTCAGATGCTTAACCAACTGAGCCACCCAGTGCCCCTGTATCCATTTTCTTACAAAAAAAAGCACCTTCCAAGCTTATAAAAAGTGGGAGTATGATGATGTGAATATTAAAGTAGACATTTCATAAAAGAAGATAATCAAATGGCTCATAAACATGGAAAGATTCATTAACTTGATCAGTCATTGGGGAAATGCAAATTTAAACCATGTTTAGATGCTACTGTATGCCCACCAGAAAGGCTAAAATCTGAAAAGACTAAAAAATAACTGCTAGTACTAAGTGTTGGTGAAGATGTGGAACAATTACAACATAAACTTATTCCTAGTATAGTCTGAAAAGAACTTTTTGGGTTCAATTCCCATATGTAAAAGTCACTAACCAACAGTATGTTCAGTGTTTTCAGCAACAGTTTACAGCAAAAACAGCATAATAGGGCAGCCCGGGTGGCTCAGCAGTTTAGCGCCGCCTTCAGCCCAGGGCCTGATCCTGGAGACCTGGGATTGAGTTCCACGTCAGGCTCCCTGCATGGAACCTGCTTCTCCCTCTGCCTGTCTCTCATGAATAAATAAATAAAATCGTTAAAAAAAACAGCATAATATTAAAACCTAATTGGGTGAAGATATTTTTGTTGTGGGAGCTAAGTTATCAGTTCCCAGGGATGTGTATCTTTGTGACCTACAATAATAGAGGATAGAATACCTAAAGTAGCGGTTGGTACATCCCTTTTGATCCTTTCACTAGAATATCATTTCTCTTATTTGGACTCTGCCTGGAACTGAAGTTGAGAATTCAAAGTTAGGCTTTTTTGGGAAAGGGCAGTAGGTAACTGAACCGTAAATTATCAATAAGTTTCTGCGGTGATTACACATCAGGGAAACCTCGTTTCTTCCTTGCTTTGTTTCATATCAGAAAGAAGATAAATTGGCTCGTTTAGAGAAAGCTATCAATCCCTTGCTGGATGATGATGACCAAGTAGCATTTTCTTTCATTCTGGACAACATTGTCACCCAGAAAATGATGGCAGTTCCAGATGTAAGTAGTCTCTGTGCTAAATATTGTGGAGAGGGGAGTCCCTGGGTGGCTCAGTGGTTTAGTGCCTGCCTTCGGCCCAGAGTGTGATCATCGAGTCCCGGGATTGAGTCCCACATCGGGCTCTCTGCATGGAGCCTGCTTCTCCCTCTGCCTGTGTCTCTGCCCCCCCCTCTCTGTGTGTGTCTCTAATGAATAAATAAATAAAATCTTAAAAATAAATAAATAACTAGTGTGTAGATAATATAGGGGAAGGGAAAGGACAGTAGAGTATATATGGGTATGTATGTTGGGGAGTCTGAACGGTAGTGTTTATAAATGCAAACTGTCATATAATTTTAAAAACTGACCTTTTTGCTGTATGAGTGTTTTATCATTAAAATCAGAGGCCATGGGCAGTCCCGGAGGCTCAGCGGTTTAGCGCCGCCTTCAGCCCAGGGCATGATCCTGGAGACCTGGGATCGAGTCCCACATCGAGCTCCCTGCATGGAGCCTGCTTCTCCCTCTGCCTGTGTCTCTGCCTCTCTCTCTCTCTATGTCTCTCATGAATAAATAAATAAAATCTTTAAAAATAAATAAATAAAATAAAATCAGAGGCCAGGAATCTGTGGATATAGAATCTTTTTTCCTATTGTTGACATTCAGTATATGAAAGCTCCTGAATAGCCCAGGAGAGAAATTAGGATGCCAGCTAATGGGAGGCTTTTGATTGAGAGGTGCTTCTTAACAGATGGCAGTTTATTAATTATCCAGTATTTGTTATCTTTTGTTTGATTTTTTTTTTGTCTTTTACAAACTTTATGGCAGGACTACTATGTTGACTGTATCATTTTTTGGTAATGATTCTTCCTTAGGAATTCTGAACTGAGTTTCTTTTTGTGTTGTAGGCATATGTTATATATGTGTTCATGCTATAAAACTTCTGGATAGGACTGGGGAATAAGAAGTTTTAATTGTGAGTATAGAGCAGGGATTCTTCCTTAAAGGAATCCATGAACCCCTTAAATTGTATACAAAATTTTGTGTGTCTCTCTGGGAAAAGGGGTTCATAGCATTTGTTGGAACCTTTAGAATATTTGTGACCCAATGATGGTTGAGAATCTCTTGTATAAAGAATGGTTTCCATTTAATTTTTCGTGCTTTCTGTTTTCTAGTCTTGGCCATTTCATCACCCAGTTAATAAGAAGTTTGTTCCAGATTATTACAAAGTGATTATCAGTCCAATGGATTTAGAGACTATACGTAAGGTGAATGATTTGAGATAAAATGTCTTTTTGGAAGCCAGTAAATTTGTACATATATCTAAGTCCCTGGGTTCTTTTAATCACAGAATATCTCCAAGCACAAGTACCAGAGTCGGGAGAGCTTTCTAGATGATGTCAACCTTATTCTGGCCAACAGTGTTAAGTATAATGGTGGGTATTTCTCCTTTTTTTCCCCTTCCCATCATTCTCTCCATCCAGTGTTAGTTAGCATTACTAAAATTTAATTACATGAAGTAGCCTTGAAAAGTACTCTGCCTTTTTTTTTAAGCAGGCACATATTTTAGTGTGTTTTGTAAAGCTTGCTAATAACTGTTAATGATAAAAAAGCAATACACATATACTTTTTTAAACTTTGGAAAGCACAGAAAAATGAGAAGAGAATAAAAATCAAATGGATCTTAACTTTGGGCTTTGAGCTGTCATGCTTTCCATGAGATGTGAAAATTCACCTATGCCCTGGGCCCTTAGATGGAGCTTAAGGAAGTGTGTAGCTATAGACCATAGTGAGCTTCCTCAGAGTGTAGAGTTTTGGTTCAGTACACAAACCGATAATGCATGCCCAGCTAGTTACTTCCTTCTATATTAGCAACTGAATCTACTGGTCAGAAAGACATAGTTACTCTGCTCACATAATTCACAATCCAACTGATGGAGAGAGACTGTTAAAATGCAGTTTTACAAGAGCTGTATTAGAAGGATATACAAAGTGCATTAGAGGAGAAAAAGGAGCATCTCAACCTAAGAATGAGGAAAGGCTTCATAAATAATCTAACAAAGACCAATGTTGAATGACTCACTTGTTAAGGAAACATTGATTGAGCACCCTAATGTATGCTGGCACCAATGGATGCTACAAATATAAAATCAACTGACATATGATTCCTGCCCCCAAATTGGTTGTAGTTTATTTAGGGAAACAGAAAAGAAAATTTTATCTAGTTAAATATTATGCTAGATGTAGGCATATAATACCATAGGGACCCAGAGACACCATATCTAAATCAGAGTGGAATTCAAGGAAACTCTCTAGAAGAGAGTTTGCTTAAGCTGAGTTCTAAAGGCTCAGTGGAGTTGCCAGGCAAAGACTAAGGAGAAAACGTTTTAGACATAGAAAAGCAGCATAAAAAGATACAGAGTCTGAAATTACATTATAGGCTTAAGAAACAACTGGTTGGGGTTGCAATGATGTATACATGTTGGTGAGTGACTGGTTCTATGTAGAAGTCTCTAGGAGTCAAATCCTAGAGACCTTTGTGCCCTGTGTCGTATTTAAGGGATTTTACTTTATCCTGAGCAGAAAGACATTGAGGAATTAAGCACTAAAATGGCAATCTCATATAATTCCTTAAGCAAAATAGAAGAGGGAGCTAAGAAAAAAAAAAAAAAAAGAAGAGGGAGCTAAGGGCATTTGAGAGAATTGCCTAGCATACTGAGGTCTCAACTAAAATATCCACGTGATTGTGTGACTTTTTTGCAGCAATATTCAGCAGCCGAACTAGTATGGCTGTACATTTGCTAGATACAAGGGACAGAGAATTAGAAGGAGGAGGTGAAGGAATGGACAGCCAGAAAGACAGATGAGGAAATGGATATAGAGAAGAGAATGTTTAATGCCATAGAGAAATGAAAGAACAAGCAAGTTCAGAGAATGATACTTGTCTAGAACTTCTATATATCATTAAGGGAAGGTGATTGGAGATGAGCCTTCCATTTTTCTTCCATCTGGGTTGGTTTAAAAGAATCTGCTTTCTCCCTTGTACTCTTTTTATTGCTCACTGGAAATTAGAGAATGGAAATGCCCTTTGTTAAGTCAGTTATGTCTCCATCATTTTCTCCTAAAAACACCTAAAGCTGATCACCCAGAATTCTGGCAAAAGAAGTGTTGAGAGGCTCACAGATGTCTAAAAATGATTGTAACAAGCGATAAAGCAAGAGTGTTAGAGAAAGCCTGCTTGGCCTTGGTGATGGCTGGCTTAAGATAAAAGGCAGATTTAAACGGAGCTAATGTAAGACAATAAGAAAAACCCAGAAGATGCTAAGTGAAAAATGCACAGAGGGCAAACAGGCAGATCACAGGAGACTGACATGAAATAGCTAATGAACATGAATAAATACTGAGTTGCACCCAATAATCAAAGAAATGCAAATTGAAACAAAAAGGTACCTTTTTCCCACCTTTTAGATGAACTCAACTTTTTTTTAAAGATTTTATTTCTTTATTCATGAGAGACACAGAAGAGAGAGAGGCAAAGACACAGGCAGAGGGAGAAGCAGGCTCCATGCAGGGAGCCTGACATGGGACTTGATCCCGGGTCTCCAGTATCAGGCCCTGAGCTGAAGGCAGGCGCCAAACCGCTGAGCCACCCAGGCGTCCCTCAACTTTTTTTTTAATGGAAGTATTCAATGCGCATGAGGCAGGTGCTCTCACATATTGCTCTTGGCAATATGTAAGACATTTCTGGAAAGCTCTTTGGCAGCATTGAGAAACTTAAAAATAGTTAAGTAAACAGATTTCATAATCAAGTAAACTTGAATTTGAATATTGGTCCTACCACTTAATAGCAGCATGACTTAGGGCAAGTGACTTAGCCCTTGCTTTCCCGTCTATAAAATGGAAATAATAATAGTACCGTCCTCAGAGGGCTATTGTGAAGATTAAGTAAAATAACACATGTTAAGGGCAGCCCCGGTGGCTCAGCGGTTTAGCGTCACCTTCTGCCCAGGGCATGATCCTGGAGACCCAGGATCGAGTCCCATGTCAGGCTCCCTGCATGGAGCCTGCTTCTCCCTCTGCCTGTGTCTCTGCCGCTCTCTCTCTGTGTCTCTCATGAATAAATAAATAAAATCTTAAAAAAAACACATGTAAGTTTAACGTACATGTAGGGTATATACAATATGGTAGAATACCCTAATCAGAGATACAGGCAAAGATATTCATAATAATGTTATTTATATTAATGAGAAATAATCTGAATGGTTAATGTTGAGGGAATGATTATTGTGCCATCTGTATGATGGATTGTCATATAAAGATTGAGCACTCTTTTTAAAAAATAATGACAGTAGTGTTCACAATGTTAAGTGAGCAAAACAGAACACAAAACTTCTTTTATCTCAATTATGCTTTTTTTTTTAAAAAAAAAAAACAGATGTATACATAGAAAAAACTGAAGGAAACATCAATGTGATAATAGTGGTTATTTCTGAGGTAGGGTTAGGATTTTTTGTTTGTTTGTTTTCATCTTTTGTATGTTTTCCAAGTTTCCTACTAGTATGAAAGACCGGAAATTCTTCCTAGAGGTTTTTGAATTTTGAAGGATGATGATTATAGTAGCTAATTCTATATTTGGCACCTTCTGGGCCAAGCTGAATAGTAAAGTAGAGAAGGGTGAAGAAATTCTAGGCAGGGACCACAAATAGAAAAGTAGGTGAGACTGTCTTGGATAAGGGAAATGTAAATAGTTGTTTGGTTAGTATGAAGAGTGGGAGCTACTTTTGGTGATAAGAGAGGAGTTTTTCAAGGTAGATGGGGTCAAATCACAAAAGGCCTAGTATGTCACACTAAGCCTTTAAAAGGAAAAAGGATTATATCAGGTATTTTAGTGAGATCATTCTGGAAGCTATCTAAAGGATAGATGAGAGGGGAATCAGGTATAGACCAGGGAGCACCTGGGTTGCTCAGTGGTTGAGCATCTGCCATTGGCTCAGGTCGTGATCCTGGGGTCCTGGGATCGAGTCCCACATTGGGCTCCCTGCAGGGAGCCTGCTTCTTCTGCCTATGTCTCTGCCTCTATCTCTCATGAATAAATAAATAAGATCTTTTAAAAAAGATATAGAAACCAGTAGAGAAACTGTTGATAATAGTCCAAGTTAAAAATACTGAGGGCAAAAAAAAAAAAAAAAAATACTGAGGTCTTGGGGCACCTGGGTGGTTCAGTTTGTTAACTGTCTGCCTTTGGCTCAGGTCATGATCTTGGGAGTCCTGGGATTAAGCCCCAGTTGGGCTCCCTGCTCACTGGGGAGTCTGCTTTTCCCTTTAACTCTGCCCCTCTCCTCCACTCATGCTGTCTCTCTCTCTTTCGAATAAATAAAAAAAAATCTTTTTTAAAAATACTGAAAGCTGGAGCCAAGGTTAAGTAGCAGTGAGAATGGAAAGATGGGGACAGATTGTAGAGATACTATGGAGGGAGAATTGATATCTTCATAAATGGTTGGAAGTTGGGGGTGTTGGGTCAAGGTTGGGGAGAATTCAAGATAATGCAAAGCACTCATGCTCTTGGGTAAAAACATAAATGGGTACAAACTTTTTAAAGGACGGTAAATGGGCATTACTTTTGATCAGTTTCACGTCTAGGGAATACTCCACACAGTAAATAATTGCAACATCATACAGTTGACCCTTGAACAACATGGGTTTTAACTGTACAAGTCCATTTATACACAGACTTTTTGCAGTAGAGTACTGTAAATGTATTTTCTTTATGTAGCATTTTCTTTTCTGTAGCTTACTGTAAAAATACAATATATAACATATAATATACAAAATATGTGTTGACTGTTAATGTTTATTAGTAAGGCTTCCGGTCAACAGTAGGATCTTTATCGGTTGTTAAGTCTTTGGGGAATCAGAAGTGATAAGCAGATTTTTGATTGCGTGGGGTGTTGGCACCCCAAACCCCTATGTTCAAGAGTCAACTTGTAATTGCAAAACCATAGGAACACCTTGAATATCCAACAATAGGAAATCAGTTAAATAAATTTTAAAAATAAATAAATTATGGTACCTATATATGATGGAGTACTGTTTAGCTGTCAGAATGGGAAATTAGCTAACAAAGTAAGGTATACTTGTATATGCTGATATGAAAATGTATTCAGGATGTATTGTGGAAAAATAGATTACTCGACAGTATGTACAGAAGAGGTTGTAAATTCAGATCTTAGAAAGGCCAGAGAGGTATGGGTGAAATGGGCACAGTAGGGACTGATTAACTGGAGAGGACATATCCATCTAAAGGAATCAGTCACTACTTGGTTTATTTGTTGCCATGGACTAAAATTACTAAAGCACTTATTTGTGCTTAGGTGTTTGAGTTATTTTAATTGAGCACACAATACTTTCATAAT
Organism: Vulpes lagopus; assembly: GCF_018345385.1. Classification (NCBI taxonomy): domain Eukaryota; kingdom Metazoa; phylum Chordata; class Mammalia; order Carnivora; family Canidae; genus Vulpes; species Vulpes lagopus. The sequence continues at coordinate 55,298,166 of NC_054848.1, forward strand.
TTAAAAAAATATTCCACTTTCAGAGGATGGATAAATCAGATGACATCTAGAATTCTGACTTAGATAACTGGTGGTGCCATTAACTAATACAGGAAATAGATGGGGGGGGGGTTTGGAAAAAAAAGTGGTCAAGTTCAGTTTGGACTGTGTTATATTGAGGTAGAGCATCCAAAAAAAGTGGTCAAGTTCAGTTTGGACTGTGTTATATTGAGGTAGAACATCCAAACAAAAGACTTAGTAGACTAAGCTCAGAAGTCCTTACTGTAAATATGGATTTTTTTTTCAGATTATTAGCATATGAAAGTAGAAGTAGATGAGCTCAAATAGAGATTAGGGGTATTTTCCTTGAACCCCCAATACTGTACGTAAAATGATGGTTGCCATGTTTTTCAGGCAGAAAGACCATAGTTTTATCAGATTACTGAAGTTTTACGTAACCCAAAAAAGTTAAGACCCATTGATTAGTTGAGAGAATGTAGAATAGACTTGACAGATTTCCACATTAAAGGGACCAGATGGAGAATACTGAGGAGTGGCCAGAATGAAAGAATGAAAAACTGAAGAGGCTAAGACTTGGAAACCAAGAGGAGAGGAAGATAGCCTACAGGTCAAGTGCTACACAGAAAACCAGGGAGAATGGTTGTTTAAAGAGCTGTTTCAGTGAGGTGGTTAGAATCAAAAGCCAGACTTCAGGGGTGCCTGGATGGCTCAGTCAATTAAGTGTCCAACTCTTGATTTCGGCTCAGGTCATGATCTCAGGGTTGTAGGATTGAGCCCCACGTTAGGCTCCACACTCAGTACTGAGTCCACTTGTCCTTCTCCCTCTGCTCTTCCCCACTTGCACTCTCTTCTCTCTCAAATAAAGAAATAAAATCTTTAAAAGCCAGACTGCAAAGGATATGAAATGAATGGGAAGTGAGGAAGTAGAAACTGAAATTTGCCTGTGAAGGGAAGGAGGAAAGTTGTAATCAATATATGGAAGGGGATGAATGCATTTGGACAAGGGACCTTCGTATAGGTGAAAGAAAAGAAAATTAAGGAAACAAAGTGAGGTTCTTGTGGAAGGTAGGAAGATAGACACTGAGAAAGTTTCTGCCCATAGCCTCTTATTTTTTCTCTAAAGTAGGAAACACCGTCTTCTGCTGACGGTGGGTGAGATGATGGGAGAAGGAATTTGAAGAGAAATGTTGATAAGGGTTTGAATTATCTATTGTAGGAAGTTTATAAAGTAGCTGACTAGGGACATTACAGAACTATTGAGAAGCCTTTGAGGGCCCAGCTGATGTTGGAGACCATTTTTATAGTAGCATCAATTGGCACGGTTGTATTATAATTGTCAGGGAACTAAGAAGGCAGATGATAGAATTGCTTCAGGATTGGGACTTTGTTTTCTGGATGTGCTGGAAACATTGGAAATTGAAGGTGTCAGCAAAGGAAAAAAAAGGTTGAAGTTTGAGCTTCTCAAATTTTGTCACCAAAGGACCCTTTATAGCAGAGGATTCTAGTCTCTGGTTTGGGGGGGGGGGGTATTCCAAAACAGCTCTACAAAGGCTTGACATTTCTTGGAAATTCATGTTTTTTCTTTAAAAGTTACTCAGATTTTGCCTTTGATACTTACACACATTTGGTACTTACACACATTTCACATTTCTTACCAAATTATTTTCTTTTCTTCTTTTTGAAGATTTTATTTATTTATTCATGAGAGACACAGAGAGAGAGAAAAAAGGCAGAGACACAGGCAGAGGGAGAAGAAGGCTCCATGCACGAAGCCCGATGTAGGACTTGATCCCGGGACTCCAGGATCACACCCTGAGCCAAAGGCAGACACTCAACCACTGAGCCACCCAGGCATCCCTTATTTTCACTTTGTAAAGAGAGTTTACTTAATTATTTGAGAGAGAATGAGCACAAGCTGGGGGAGGGGCAGAGGGAGAGGCACAAGCAGACTCCTTGCTGAGGGCAGGAGGCTGGGACTGGATATGGGACTTGATCCCAGGACCCTGAGATCATGACCTGAGCTGAAATCAGGAGCTTAACCAACTGAGCCATCCAGGTGCCCCCAAATTATTTTATCCCCCAGCCTCCATTTTCAAATACAATTGCTAATGAAGGGAGATATACCATACTACACATTACCTTACTTTTTAAAGCATGGGGAGTGATGAGGGAGGAAACTAAAACCAAGAGAAGCTTGATAGATTGGGAAATAGGAATTAGTGGGCTTATAGGCTTGTAAGTTTCCTTGAGGTCAGAGGAAATGAAAAAAAGTGGGCAGACAGAAGGCTGTAATTTAAAAAGGATATTGGTGGGGCACTTGGGTGGCTCAGTCTGTTAAAATATCTGCTTTCGACTCAGGTCATAATCCCAGGGTCCTGAGATCGAGCCCCATGTAGGGCCCCCTGCCTAGTGGGGTACCTGCTTCTCCCTCTCCCTCTGCCCCTGCCTGTACTCTCTCACTCTCTCTCCGTCAAATCACATCTTTTTAAAATGTAGGTTATTGGAATTGAAACTTTCAGAAGTCCATCTGTTTTCACTTAAAGACCACATTCTGGGTAGAGCCTTGGATATGTTTGGCTAGAGTGGAAGTGCAAACTGTCAGCATGAAATTAGCAAGGATTTTGGTTGGGTGGTACATGTGAGCATTAGAGTAACCCACCATGATAGGGAGGGATTTGGAGCCAAGAGAATGACTCTGCCAGGTGTGTAGGCCCTTGGTGAATGTGAGTAGGTTCGTAATGGTGAGTAGAGATGAAGAGCAGAGATCTCAAACTCAGGTGGCTTGCAGGGGCCAGGCAAGTAATGGAAATGAGTGAAGTGGGCCCAGTGTGGATTGTATTAAAAGAGTACTATTCCATCTAAAGAGTCATTTTCTTCATGTGATCATTGCCCTAAGGAAATGAGTATAGTGTTGCTAGCTAGTTTCAATTTTTCAAGAGAAGCTGAAAATGTGGGTTTTTGTGTATGACATTTCCCAATTTTTACATATTTGCAAATTTAAAATTTTTTAAAAATTCTGTGGGCCAATCAGAAAACCTCTATCTGCAGGCCACGTCTGCTCCAAGACTGGTTTTCAACCTCTGGCACAGTAGAGAACAAGTCTCAAAATAGGGTTTTTTTTTCCCAAGGTGGGGAGTAAATAATGATTTGGTAGCAGCAGTGGACAGCCTGACTTTTCCCCCTCCTAAACAAGTTGATGAGAGTAGAAGAAACTTCTGACTAGAGCTGTAATGGTTCATAGTATCATAGGATACAAGATGTGACATCTTTTATACTAAAAGGACATCAGTCTTGGAGTTGAAGGTCACAAATGAGATGTTTCCTACTATCAAGTACCATACACAAAATAATACTTCTGTGTAAAATTTTGTTGATTTGGTCAGATTTGTTTGTTCTTTTTAAAGGTTTTATTTATTTATTCATGAGACACGCAGAGAAAGGCAGAGACATAGGCAGAAGGAGAAGCAGGCTCCCTGTGGGGAGCTTGATGCAGGACTCAATCCCAGGACCCTGGGATCACACCCTGAGCCAAAGGCAGACGCTCAACCACCGTGCCACCCACGCACCCCAATTTGGTCATATTTGAACATGCTCTGTTTTTTTTTCATGCCCTGTTTTTAATTAATAGTAATAGAGTTCGGGATCCCTGGGTGGCGCAGCGGTTTAGCGCCTGCCTTTGGCCCAGGGCGCGATCCTGGAGACCCGGGATCGAATCCCACGTCAGGCTCCCAGTGCGTGGAGCCTGCTTCTCCCTCTGCCTGTGTCTCTGCCTCTCTCTCTCACTGTGTGCCTATCATAAATAAATAAATAATAAAAAAAAATTAAAAAAAAATAGTAATAGAGTTCACGTAGGGTTTATTCCCTACTATAAAATTTTTATTTCAAAAAATTTTACTAACCAAAGTTAGTAGAATAGTATATCTAGTTAACATTATCTTGACTCTTTCCATTCAGAGCCTTCCCACATAGTATCACACTACATATAAACATATTCCTGTAGCATTTTATGTAACTCCATCAACTTATCCTATATTATCGTGTGTGTGTGTGTGTGTGTGTGTGTGTATGTATGTGTGTGTGTTTACAGTATGTAGCCAGAATGCTAGCACTGAGACTAAGGTCATTAGGCAACAAGTGGAAGATAAGTAATACTCCATGTAAAAGTGCACCTGGAAGGGTGCAGGACATGTCAGAGGACTGTCTTGTACTTACATGGTGGTGATGGCCTGCACACTAATAGAGTTCAAGCCCTTATGCCTCCTGGCCACCACATAGGTACTGAATCAATCTCAGAGCCTCTCTCTATGTTAAAGTCACATTTGAAAGGAGCATTAATAACCAGGGAAACCCAGAATTTGGAATTGGAGCTCTTTGCAGTAGCCTCAGAAGGCATAGAACATTCTGTGTTTGTGACAGGAGAGAGACATATAGATCAAGAAATCCCTTCTGAAAAACACAACCCAGGGATGCCTGGGTGGCTCTGCGATTGAGCATCTGCCTTTGGCTCAGGGCATGATCCCAGAATTTCGGGATTGAGTCCCACATCGGGCTCCTTGCGAAGAGCCTGCTTCTCCCTCTGCCAATGACTCTGCTTTCTCTCTGTGTCTGTCATGAATAAATAAATAAGATCTTTTTTTAAAAAAAAGAAAAAACACAACCCAAACATTTTGCCAGGCTTTATAAAACCGTAAGGTCATAAGTTGTTGATAGAGATGAGTTAGTACTTAAATGTTGGGTTAAGTTTGAAGTGAACTGCACTGTCTGTACCAGTAGGTGATGCCAAGCTATTCATAATATTTCTTTTCCCAAAGAATTTCCTAGCAAGTTCCTCCTCTGGTGCTCTTCAAAGCAAAAATCAGCTCTGATGAGAAGCCATCATCAGGGTAGGCCTAGGATAGGTAGATCATGTATCCTTAAACCCAAGACCCCAAACTTTTATAATGTTCAGTGGAACCCTACAATCTAGATAAGATATAACTTTACAAAAAGAAAAGAAAACTGCCCCCCAAAAAAATCTAAAAAAAAAAAACCCTAAAAACTCCTGGGAGGGATTTTTTCCCCACTTTCATTTGAGTAACTCCCAACCCTGTTTGAGCTCTGATAGTTGCTCTGGTTAAAGGAGCCCTTGTAGAATCTCATGCTAGACAGTTTATTATTCAGCCAGGGGCTTAAGGGAGCCTCTGCAGATCTTAGGTTATTTTTCTGTGGAGGTCTCTCCTCTCCACTTCTACCCTGCAATTTCCAGCAGTCTTCACCTCCAATTCCAGTATTGATATCTGTGGCTCTGTTAAGACTGCTGTGCCTTGCTTGGGTTGAGTAGAAAGATAAGGGCAATTGTAGAGCCCACCTCCTTTATTTCCCTTATCTCAGGGATCCTAGGCCCACACTTCTTGTGGGGCAGTGTTTGAAAATAGCTATTTCATAATAGGCTAGTAGCAGTTAGTCCATCCATCCAGTTTGTTTGTAATGTTTTCTGACACCGAGAAACTTACTTTTTGAAATTGTATAATTAACATAACAATGTTCTGTTAGTTTCAGGTGAACAGTAGGATTCAGTTTTATACATTTCTCCCTGCTCATCAAGATAAGTGCAGTCTTTAATCCCCATCATCTACTTCACCCATCCCCCCACCCATCTCTCCTCTGGCAATCACTAGTTTGCTCTCTGTATTTAAGAGTCTGTTTGTTTGTCTTTTTCTTTGTTGTTTTGTTTCCTAAATTCTACATAAGAGTGAAATCATATGGTGTTTGTCTTTCTCTGATTGCTTCACTTAGCATTATACTCCATAGCTCCATCCATGCCATTGCAAATGGCAAGATTTCATTGTTTTCATGGCTGAGTAATATTCCATTGTGTATATATATCTATGTCTTTTGTATCCATCTATGCATGGATACTTGGGCTGCTTTCATACCTTAGCTATTGTAAATAATACTGCAGTAAACATAGGGCTACGTATATTTCTTCAAATCCATATTTTCATTTTCTTTGGGTCAATAGACACATGAAAAGACATTACTAATCATCAGGAAAATGCAAATCAAAACCACAGTGAAACATCACCTTACTTACACCTGTCAGAATATCTAAAATCAAAGACATAAGAAACAAGTGTGGATGTGGATGTGAAGGAAAAGGAACCATCTTGGTGCATTCTTGGTGGGAATGCAAATTGGTGCAGTCATTGTGGAAACAGTATGGAGCTTTCTCAACAAATAAAAATAGAAATACCATATGATGCAGTAATTCCACTACTGGGTATATACCCAGAGCAAATGAGAAACTTTGTTTTTATGTAGTTGTATTTATCATCTGTCTTTTCATTTATGATTGCTATCTTTGGCATAATTGTTTAAGAGATCTCCCCTATCCCTAAGATATCCAACTATGTTCTCTTCTAATACCTACCATATTTTAAATATTTGAATGTATATATATATGAATATTTATTGATTTTTAAAAATAGATTCTATGGAATAAGGTAAATATCTAACTTCTTTTCTCTTCCTTTTTTTTTTTAAAGATTTTATTTATTTATTAATGAGAGACAGAGAGAGAGGCAGAGATGCAGGCAGAGGGAGAAGCAGGCTCCATGCAGGAAGCCCAACGTGGGACTCAATCCCAGGACTCCAGGATCATGCCCTGGGCTGAAGGCAGGCGCCAAACCGCTAAGCCACCCAGGGATCCCCTTATTTTCTCCTCCAAATGATTTAGCCAATGTCCCAAATTCTATTTATGGAATAGTCTGTCATTTTCTACTACATGAAATGATACCTTTATCATGTACTAAATTCTTACATATTACTAAACCCATTTGAGGTTGTGTATTCTCTTTTACTTACCTATCTAATACACACAATTATCATCAGATAGTATCACTATGATCATCACTCAGAATTTATAATTTTAGCAGTGCCTGGGTGGCTCAGCAGTCAAGCATCTGCCTTTGGCTCAAGTTTGTGATCCCAGGGTCCTGGGATCAAGTTCTGCATCAGGCTCCCAGGAGGGGAGCCTATGCCTCTCTCTCTGGGCCTCTCATAAGTAAATATATAAATACATAGCCTCTCATAAGTAAATACATAAATACATAGCCTCTGCCTATGTCTCTGCCTCTCTCTCTGGGCCTCTCATAAGTAAATACATAAAATCTGTAAAAAAATAAAATAAAATAATTGAAGAAAGCCAAGGAATTTAAAATTATACTTTTTTTGCACTTAAAAAATTAATTCATTTGTGTGTATATGTAAGTTTCATGCAGTTTATGTCATCATGTAGCCTCCACTGCAATCAAAATTTGAGAACTGTTCTATCACCACAAATGAACTCCCTGATGCTACCTCTCTGTATCCACATCCCCCCACATGCACCTACCATTGTCTTGTCACCTGGCAACCGCTTATATGCTCTTCATCTTTATAGTTTTGACATTTGAGCATGGGTTTTTTTATTATTTTATTTTATTTACATTCAATTAATTAACACATAGTATATTATTACAGAGACAGAGTTCAGTGATTAATCAGCTGTATATAACACCCAGTGCTCATTCCATCATGTGTCCTTCTTAATGCCTGTTACCCAGTTAGTCCCACCACCACCCCCCGCCCCTCAACCCTGAGTTTGTCTCCTCTGATTTCGTCTTGTTTTTTTTCCTCCCTTCCCCTATGCTCCTCTGTTTTGTTTTTTAAATTCCATATGTGAGTGCAATCATATGATAATTGTCTTTCTCTGATTGACTTATTTTGCTTAGCATAATACCCTGTAGTTCCATCCACATTGTTGCTAATGGCAAGATCTCATTTTTGATGGCTGAGGAGGATTCCTGTGTGTGTGTGTGTGTGTGTGTGTGTGTGTGTGTGTGTGATATATATACCACATCTTCTTTATCCATTCATCTAGTGATGGACATGTGGGCTCTTTCCATAGTTTGGTTATTGTGGACATTGCTGCTATAAACATTGGGGTGAGGGTGCCCCTTCAGATCACTACATTGGTATCTTTGGGGTAAATACCTACTAGTGCAATTGCTGAGTCGTAGGGTAGCTCTATTTTTAACTTTTTGAGGAACATCCATACTGATTTCCAGAGGGGCTTTACCAACTTGCATTCCCACCAGCAGTATAAGAGGGTTCCCCTGTCATCACATCCTCACCAATATATGTCGTTTCCTGACTTGTTAATTTTAGCTATTCTGACCAGTATGAGGTTTTGATTTGTATCATTGTGGTTTTGATTTGTATTTACCCAATGCTGATATATTAACATGCCCAGATGCTCAACATCACTCAGCATCTGGGCATGTTAATATAAAAAATAATACTGTTTTTGACATTGACTTTTTCACTAAGTGTAATTGTCTTGAGATTTATTCAAATTGTTGTATGTACCAGTAGTTCATTTTTTTCAAATTGTTGAGTAGCATTTCATTGTGCCAGAGTTTGTTTAACCATTCACTTGCTGGAGGTCTGTCAGATTTCCAGTATTTTGTATTGTAAATAAAAGCTGCTGTGAACATTTGTCTACAGGGTTTTGTATGAGTATAAATGTTCACTTCTCAGGGATAGATGCCCAAGAGGATGATGGTAAACATATGTTTTGTAAGAAATTGCCAAACTCTTTCCAGTGTGTCTGTACCATTTTACATTCCTACAAGCAGTATGTGAATGATCCAGTTTGTCTTTAGTATTTAGTATTATCATTTTTTTCATTTTAGACATTCTTTTATCTCCTTGTGGCTTTACTTTTCATTTCCCTAATGGCTGTTGGTGTTAAATATCCTTTTATATGCTTATGTACCATCCACATAATTTCTTTGTTGAGGTGTCTGTTCATTTCTTTGCCCCAGTTTTAATTGTGCTGCTTTCTTTTTTGTGTGTGCTGTTTTCTTTCTTTTTTAAAAAAATATTTTATTTATTTATTCATGAGAGACACAGAGAGAGAGATAGAGACATAGGCAGAGGGACAAGCAGGTTCCCTGTAGGGAGCCTGATATGGGACTCTATCCCAGGACCCTAGGATCATTACCTGAGCCAAAGGCAGATGCTCAACCACTGAGCCACCCAGGTGCCCCTGTGCTATCTTCTTATTAATGAGTTTTGAGGGTTATTTTAGGTACTTGTTCTTTGCTAGATGTATGATTTTTTTAATTTGCATTTTTAGAAATAAAACCAAAATGTATTCAAGTATAGTTGACATAGTGTTATATTAGCTTGAGTTGTACAACATAGTGAATCACCAATTTTATACATTATGCTGTGCTCACCATGATAAGTGTAGTTACCACCTATCATGGAACATTATTACAAAATTATTGACTACATTTCCAGTGTTATACTTTTTATCCCCATAACTTACTTATTTTATAACTGAGTGTTGGCAAGAGCATGGAGAAAAAGAACCCTCATGTACTATTAGTGGTAATGTAAATTGGTGTAAACACTGTGGAAAACAGTAAGGAGGTTCCTCAAAAAGTTAAAAATAGAGATACCATAAAATCCAGTAATTTCACCACTAGGTATTTACCCAAAGAAAATGAAAACACTAATTTGAAAAGATAGTATGGGCCCCCTATGTTTATTGCAGCATTGTTTATAATAGCCAAGAGATGGAAGCAACCTAAAGTGCCCATCAGGGGATGAATGGGCAAAGGTAGATGTATGATCTACAAAGATTTTCTCCCAATCTGTCTTCTCATTCTCTTGACAGTATCTTTGGAAGAACAGAAATGTTTAATTTTGAAAAAGTCCAATTTATCCATTTTTTTCTTTTATGAAGTGCACTTCTGGTATATCTCTAGGAAGTCTGTTTAACCCCACCTCACAAATATTTTCTCTTATATTTTCTCCTAAAAGTTTACAGTTATAGTGTTTCACATTTATTTTTTTTTAAATATTTATTTATTTATTTATTTATTTATTTATTTATTTATTTATTTATTTATGATAGTCACAGAGAGAGAGAGAGGGAGAGAGGCAGAGACACAGGCAGAGGGAGAAGCAGGCTCCATGCACCGGGAGCCCGATATGAGATTCGATCCCGGGTCTCCAGGATCGCGCCCCAGGCCAAAGGCAGGCGCTAAACCGCTGCGCCACCCAGGGATCCCCAGTGTTTCACATTTAAATCCACATCCACTTTGAATTAATTTTAGTATATGGTATGAGGTTTTCGGTTGACGTTCATTTTGTTTTGCCTATGGATGTCCAGTTGTTCCATTTCATTTGTTGGGAAGGCTGTCCTTTCTCCGTTGAATTGTTTTGAGCACCTTTGTCAAAAATCAGTTGAGGGGCATCTGGGTGGCCCAGCAGTTGAGCATCTGCTCAGGTCATGATCCCAGGGTCCTGGGGTCAAGTCCCACATCAGGCTCCCCCGCAGGGAGCCAGCTTCTCCCTCAGCCTATGTCTCTGCCTTTTTGTATGTCTCTCATGAATAAATAAATAAAATCTTTAAAAAAAAGAATCAGTTGAGTATATGGGTCTATTTCCGGGTTTAATTGTTCCATTGATTTATGTATCTATCCCTCTGCACAGTACTACAATTATTGTAGCTATTATAGTAAGTCTTGTCATCAGGTAGAGTGATTCCTTTCATTTTATCTTTTTATAAATTGTTTTCTTATTCTTTTGTCTTTCCACTTAAAATTGATTCTGTCTTATTGTTAGTACATATTGCTTTCTCATCCTTTTTAATGTATTACATGGCATAGATGTATTAATTTATCCCCTTGTTGGGTAGGTACTTCAAGTATTTCTATAATGCTGCCTTGTGAACAGCTTTTCACTATTTATATATTTCATTGATCATTGTGTACTTATAAGAGTATTTTTATAGGAAATTTTGATATATGTTCTAAAATTGTGTTCTAAAAATCTGTACACCGGGATCCCTGGGTGGCGCAGCGGTTTGGCGCCTGCCTTTGGCCCAGGGCGCGATCCTGGAGACCCGGGATCGAGTCCCACATTGGGCTCCCGGTGCATGGAGCCTGCTTCTCCCTCTGCCTGTGTCTCTGCCTCTCTCTCTCTGTGACTGTCATAAATAAATAAAAAATTTTTTAAAAAAGATAAAAATCTGTACACCTATTTATAGTGAAAAAGAATAGTGAGGAGAATGCCTGTTTCCTATAACCTCTGCAACATCGGGAATTATCAATACTTAAAAATCTTTACCAGTGAAATTATTTCTGTAAAATTCAGGTGTATAACTGAAACTAGATTTTTCCATCTTAAAAAATTACATGCTCATTTCAGAAAAAAAAATCAAACCATGTAGAATTGCATTAAGGGAAAATGAAAAATCTTTATGTTTTTCTCCTTTTCCCACCCCAGTCTCCACAGTGGCCACTGTCAGGTTTGGTGCGAAGCATTCTGGATCTTTTTCTATACATATGATATACTTTTTCTTTTCTGACAAATCATATATTTACATTCTGTTTTACAGTTTTCTTTTTTCATTTGATAATGTGTTATGGACAATTTTTCATTCATGTATGTGATCTTGTTTAAGTAAAATCTGTTCATATTGACTCAAAGAAAAAAGTTAAATGAATGTCATTATGAATGTTTCTGCAAAAAGTATCTAGACTGGAATTCCACTTTAAAAAAATACTGTGGCTGAAGTAGAGGGAGATTGCTCAGTGGTAAATGTCGTTTGAGTTTTCATTTTTATGAGAATACTTGCTCTGTTCAACAATTCAGTTTCTACTTATATTTGATAGGGACTGAACATATGATGTCCATAACTTGTTAGCTCTCTTATGTACTGTATTGAGTTAGTGGATAATGATATAGCAACCTGGTATAAGGCAGTGTCAGATAGCAATAACACTTTTCCTCTCTAACTAGAACCATTTTTCTCGATTTGATGGAAAATCAGCTTTCCAAAGCTGTCATTGGAATTACCACTATTTAAGGACATTTGGATTTGAATTTTATGTGATTCTGTAGGTTACTGCTAATCCTTATTTGGAATGAGACAAAGTATAAATCTATTTCCTTAACAAGACATTTGCAATTGCATTGCTGTGATTTAATACGGAGAGAGTAAAAGCAAAGTATATGTGGAAAAATATTTCTTTTTGTAAATGGTAGCTAATTCTCCTGTAGGGCACAGTGATAATTCATAGATGGTCTTATCTTTTATATTCATTTTGGTGTTGTGTTGAAAATTACTCTTTCAAAAATTAATTTTGGTCTTCCATGTGGAAGTGGTGTAGTTATAGACTCCTTTAAGAGTCTGATGAAAAACTATGGATATTCTACCCAGAAAACTGTATATTACATACAGAATTTTGTTGACAGTTTCAGGACATTCATGGATCTCTTTCTCTTACTACAACCCCATTCAAGAATTATTGGATACGAAAACATCTAGTATCTTACCCCGTTTTTTTGGGGGGTGTACATTTATTTATATTTTTATTGAATCTTTTTGTCATTTCTAAGTTAATTTACCTCTTTAGTGATGTGAGAAGAAAGTTACAAGCATGGTGAAATCATATGGCATTTGTCTTCCACTGTCTGACTTCTCAGCATTATTCCCTCTGGTTCCATCTGTTATCAAAAATGGCAAGATTTCATTCTTTTTAATGGCTGAGTAATATTCCTCTGCATGCACGCATGTGTGTGTGTGTGTGTGTGTGTGTGTGTATACCACATCTTATATCCATTCATCTCTCTCTTTTTTTAATATTTTATTTGTTAGAGAGAGAGAGCACAAGTAGGAAGAGCAGCAGGCAGAGGGAGGGGGAGCAGCAGGCCTCCCTGCTGAACAGGGAGCCCAACGAGGGGAGGGACTCAGTCTCAGGACCCTGAGATCATGACCTGAGCTGAAGGCACTCAACCAACTGAGCATTGCTTCCATATCTTGGCTACTATAAATAATGCTGCAAAAAACATAGGGGTACATGTATCTTTTCAAATTAGTGTTTTCATTTCTTTGGGAAAATCAGATATTTTATCCTTCTTTGGTCTACTTTGCATATAGTAGAGTAACAGAGTTAAATAGCCAAACCCTTCATAATGCTTGAGAGCACAGACTGTTAAAAACTGAGGACACAAACAGCTAGTAATCCAAACACAGGGACAGGTATATCAGTTTATGTAAATAACTGTGTTTATATATATCCTAGAGTTATTATTAGCAGGTGTTTCTTTAGAGTTCTGTGTTGCAAAGAAAATGGGCAAGGAAAAGGTCCCATCTTCAAAGTGGTTAAGAGAGAAAATTGTGCAAATACAAAAAAACAATTTTTCCCTGTATTTTAAATGGGAGCAATGAGATGTTAAATGGTTAGTTTAAGTTTTTTTTTTAATTTTTTTTTTTATTTATTTATGATAGTCACAGAGAGATAGAGAGAGAGGCAGAGACACAGGCAGAGGGAGAAGCAGGCTCCATGCACCGGGAGCCCGACGTGGGATTCGATCCCGGGTCTCCAGGATCGCGCCCTGGGCCAAAGGCAGGCGCCAAACCGCCGCGCCACCCAGGGATCCCCTAATTTAAGTTTTAAAACTGAAGTCGAGTAAGGTCTAAATTCTTCACTTATAGGCTGGAATTGTAGCCACAAGGCAAGTTCCCATAGATAGAAGAGTCCATGTACCATAAGAAACTGATGTTGTATTGGCTCAATGAAGGGGGCCTGTAGACTGTATGCAGCCTGTTTTTACCCTAGCATCACGCATTACTATCAACATGGACAAGCTTTCTGATAACTTTTACAGTCTGTCTCCATCATTATTTTGAGGACCAGCCTACTGGTGGCCCTAGGAGATTAGAACTCTGAAACTTGAGCTGCAGTCTTATCATTCACACTGTTCTTGATGGTGAGCCAGCTCTGGCTGTCTTTATACATGTCCTAAATATCTTGATGGTCAACTTTGTCTTCTTTCTGGTTTATTTGTGTTTGGCATAGCTTGTGTGAAGATAAAATTTTTATTACGTCTTTGAGGAAACAGATGTCCTAGCTTAGGTTTTAACTGAGACTTCTTTGTTCATATAATAGTTTGTTATAATTAGAATAGGTCCAGCATGAAAGTTGCACATATACATCATGTATTATATATTTTATCCTTTGCATCCTAGTAAATAGTAAGTCTAATTCAGGGATCATCTCCTCTGTGAAGCCTTTCCTAATTCCTTTTTCCCTCTCACTTCCCATAATTGGCTGCTTCCTCCTCTGTACCTCTACTGAACCCTGTATGATTTTTCCCACTTCATTATATTGCCCTATTTGTTTCTAGTTGTCTCATTGTCCTAGACCATAGGCTTCTGGAGGATATGGTCTGTATCATACTCATTTCTGCCTGGCACATAGAAGGTACTCAAATGCTTGAAGAATGAATGAACAGATGAATGACCAGTAAGTATATGAAAGAATATTAAAGTCAGATGCCTTCAGGGTCCTGGCAAAAATGAGTTAAACAGACCTGGTAGGGAGTATGGTAACCTGTGGAACACACTATCTAAAAGGGGCAGCTGCTACTCAGCTCCAGCCCATTGGTGCTTTGTGGGATTGATGCCTTGGAGTTACGGCTTTTTAATTTAAGAGAAGCCAGACATTTGGGTTTTTTTTTTAAGATTTATTTTTTTTTAATTTTTATTTATGATAGTCACAGAGAGAGAGAGAGGCAGAAACACAGGCAGAGGGAGAAGCAGGCTCCATGCACCGGGAGCCCGACGTGGGATTCGATCCCAGGTCTCCAGGATCGCGCCCTGGGCTAAAGGCAGGCGCCAAACCGCTGCGCCACCCAGGGATCCCGACATTTGGGTTTTTATATGAAATTTCTCAATTATTAAATGTTGTCAATTAAGATTTTTCTAAAAACTTTTTATTGAGGTATAATTTGCATACAAAAAGTGCAAATGTTATGGATGTACAGTTCAGTCTGTCTTCACAAGCTGAGGTGATTTTTCATGTGGACCAAACAAAACCGGATTGACTTACAAGCTACCAGTTGACTGACATGCAACTCATGACAGAGACCATATGGGGAACTGTGTAGTCTAGTTAAGAATCACCTAATAGGGGGATCCCTGGGTGGCTCAATGGTTTGGCCCCTGCCTTCGGCCCAGGGCGTGATCCTGGAGTCCCAGGATCAAGTCCCAGGTCGGGCTCCCTGCATGGAGCCTGCTTCTCCCTCTGCCTATGTCTCTGCCTCTCTCTGTCTTTCATGAATAAATAAATAAAAATAAATAAAATCTTAAAAAAAAGAATCACTTAATAGGTAGTAAAAGTATCTCAAAGCAGTGTGTGGAATTTATTTGAATTATGATTCAAAGAAATCAAATGTGGAAGAACCTTACAAAACAGTTGAGGAATTTAAATGTTGACTGGCCATTTAATAATATTAGAGAATTATTGTTAACTATGTCAGACATAATATAGTTGGTTTGGTTTAGATAGATAGATGTATGTATATATATATATATATATATATATATATATATAAGAGAGAGAGAGAGAGAGAGAGAGAGAGAGAATTTTTAGAGCAGTTTAGGGAACAATTGAGTGGAAGGTATAGAGTTCCCATACACCCCCTACCTCCACACATGCATAGGCCTCTCCATTATCAACATCCCCTGCAGGGTGATACATTTGTTACATTTGATGAACCTGTGTTGGCACATCATAAACCAAAGCCCGTGGTTTACATTAGGGCTCATTCTTGTATATTCTGTGGGTTTTGACAAATGTCTAATGATACATATGTACCATTATATCCTCATATGTAGTTATATTTTAGAAGAGTTCTCAGAGACACATGCTAAAACAATTTATGAA
This sequence comes from Vulpes lagopus, assembly GCF_018345385.1. Classification (NCBI taxonomy): domain Eukaryota; kingdom Metazoa; phylum Chordata; class Mammalia; order Carnivora; family Canidae; genus Vulpes; species Vulpes lagopus. Next base: position 55,313,936 of record NC_054848.1, read on the forward strand.
TGAAATAAGTGATGCTGGAATTTGCTTCACAATAATCTAAAAGGAGTATAAAAGTTGAGGTGTGAATGAAACAGGATTGGCCATGTATTGACAATCATTGAAGCTGGATAATGTGTACATGGAAGTTCATCATATTAGTGTCTCTGTCGTTGTATGCGTTTGAACTTTTCCACCTCCAGAAGTAGAGCAAGAGTCCAAGATAAAGCTGAGGCATAGTTTTTTGAGTCTAGGATAACATGGGACACTACTGCTGGCAGAAGTAAATTTCTGAAACTGAAGTCTGCAAAAGCCATGGTATTTTTCTCTTTTCTTTTGTAGGGCCTGAAAGTCAGTATACTAAGACTGCTCAGGAGATTGTAAATGTCTGTTACCAGACATTGACTGAGGTAGGTGGTAAAGAGAAGGTCTCTTTGGGATGTATTCTGGAATACCTTTGTTCCCTTGGGTGAGGAGGCCTTCCCTGCCTCTCTGATTTTCAGATGTGACCTCCCCCCTCCTACCCTCACCCCACATCCCTCATTTCCTTTCCTGTTTTATTTTCCTACCTAGCACTAAATGTTTTTAACAAACTATATAATTATTTACTTTAGTTATCATATGTGACCTGCCACTAAAAGAAGTTCCATGAAGACAAGGATTTTAGTCTACCTTATTTACTATTTTATCTATTAAGTAGGCTCCACACCCAATGTGGGGCTCAGACTCATGACCCTCAGATCAAGAGTCAGATGCTCTACCGATTGAGCCAGCCAGGCACCCTACTTCGTTTACTTTTATATGTCTCCGGTGCCTAAAGCACATGTTCAGGGAATTCATTAATTTTCTTTCATTTCTCAGTATGATGAGCATTTGACTCAACTTGAGAAGGATATTTGTACAGCTAAGGAAGCGGCTTTGGAGGAAGCAGAATTAGAAAGCTTGGACCCGATGACCCCAGGGCCTTATACACCTCAGGTGAGTCTAAAGACTAGGAACTGCCTCTTAAAGTTTTCTTATTGGTTTGGGAAATTGGGAACATGTTAACATATATTTACTGAGATACCCTTCTTCTCTGTCCTTCCTCTTCATATGCCTTTCGTGTGCTTTCTTGTCTTCTCAAAGGCTAAGGTGAGTGAGGGCCATGGGTCTTGGTGGCCTTGTTGAATCCAGAAGAAGCAGGTGTGGGATAAATGACCGGGTGGGGTCTTAGTTGTTGAGGCAGTATTTAGGAATACCAGATTCCTGACTGCTGTGGCCAGAGGTATCCTCTTGAGTCTCTGGAGTTCCCTTGCCCATGAACTAGGACATCCCTAGAGTAGAGAATTCTCAATTACAGACATTCGCCATATTGTTCCTGTGCCTCATAGGTACCTGATTAGTCATTTCCTCAGATGTATCTCAGTGTAGCTCAGATGTCAGCCATTTTCCTGGATTGACTCCCTCTCCTTGTAAATAACGATAGGTAACATTTATAATATTCTTAAAGTTACATGTCATGAGAGTAGGGAGCAAGGTTAATAAGAAGTTCTTAATCTTTCTGTTCTGTCCCTTGAATATATTTGAACAGAAGTGTATGTTTCCATATTGGAAGAATAGGACTCACCAGAATGTAACCAGTGCTTGGTTTCTGTATTGAAAGCACTATGGCAAAGTGGGAAGTACATGAATTTTGGCAATAAAACAGGCCTGGGTTTGAATCTTAGCCCTGCTGTTTGCTAGCTTTGTGAACTTAGGAAGTTACTTAAGCCCTCTTGCTTAGTCTCCTTTTCTCTAAAATGTACATTTCGAGATTATTATAAACATTAAATGAGTGAATTTGCCTGGCACGTAGGAGACATTCAGTAAATGTTTCTTAGTCTGTGTGAAAATTGTCTAGAGTTCTCAGACTTCCTTTCACATTTAACCAAATATTTCAATACAAAATTCACCAGATTTCCACTGGAAAACTTTTTTTTTCATTCTACTCTGAACTAACACCGCAACCTATATGATCTCTGTTGGATTATTGCTGTTTTTATTTCATTCATGCACTCTCCCTATCTATCTTGTACTCTCTTTCACCCCAAAACATAGGTTACTGAGGGGCCAAGTAGAAAGAGCCCTCAGATCCTACTTCCAAGCCCAGAACAAGGAAAGGCTCTTGGAGTGTGTGGGCAGATTGGGGCCGGGGGCTCGGGTGAGTGCTGTTGCCCAGGAAGGCCCTTTTTGCTAATAGGCCCACAGCTCCCACAAGGGCCCTTTCTGGTAAGTTAAAGCCTCGGTTTTAGCCATCATTCCTCAGAAGAGTATAGCCACTGAACAGCATGTGGTTTGTTCTAGTCTGTGACAGCATAAACCTAGTCCTTTGATGAATCAAAACCTTAGACCCAAAGGTTATTATCCATCCTTTCCTGCCCCTGCCACACTGTCTCAGATGGCCGAGGAATGCCTGGCACCTGTTCTCCCTTCTGAGCAGTAGCTACTGTTCGGTACAGTTAGAGGGTCCCCTGTGAAGAGTAGGGTGTAGATAGCACCTCTTCATTATTCCAGTTCACCCTCTCATCATTGCTTTCACTCCTATATACACGTTGTGAAATAGTAAACCCAGTGCATTTTCTCTTAACCTGAGGAAGACACGCCTGAATGATTGCCCTCACTCATTGCTACTTTCAAATACAGATGTTACTAAAGAGTATTGGTGTAGGTTTAACCTGTCATAACTCTAGTTGTAGAGAAACATAACAGTAATCATACTTTACTTCCAGCCTTAAATGGTGGTAATAATGTATTTTCACTCACCTGTTTCTACCTAGCTTGGATTACATCATACATTCAGCTCAACACTTTATATTAAAATTGCTCACTTCGCAGTTTCCCACTAGCCCCTCATTCCCTGATATTCTCTTCTCTTCAACCATTAGTTTACCTACTCTATAATGCTTTAAATTCTCTGTTGCCTCTCTTTTTCCAAAACCCTCTTCAGCCTTGCTTGTTTGCTTTTGATTTTTTTAAGGATTTTATTTTATTTATTCATGAGAGACACAGAGAGAGAGAGGCAGAGACACAGGCAGAGGGAGGAGAAGCAGGCTCCATGCAAGGAGCCTGATGCAGCACTCGACCCCAGGACCCCGAGATCATGCCCTGAGCCAAAGGCAGATGCTCAATCACTGAACCACCCAGGTGGCCCACTTGTTTGCTGTTTAAAAAAACCCACAAAGTAACACATATGTGGGAGTTTTTTTTGTTGATAAAAGCAACATGTTCATTGGGAAATATAAAGGAGAACTATATCACCTAGAGTTAAGTCCACCACTCAGAAATAACAAACCACTGTAAACATCTTGGTGTGTTTCTTTCAAATCTGAGAAGTGTGGGTGCGTGTACACACGTGGGGATGTAGACACTTTTAAAGTAAAATTGGTCCATATGTTTTTGTGTCTTATTGTTTTCATTTCATATTATATTTTGAACATTTTGTCTCATTAGTCTTTGAAAATATTATTTTTAAATAGCTACATAATATATCTACCCTCCGCCAAAGTTTTAGAGAACTCTTTCCTACTTCTCCAGCTTATTTATCAGTTCCCTCTGCCCTCGTGTCACTGAAAAGTCCATTTGCTAAATTCCTGGTCTCTTCAGAAGAGGGAAGAGGGAAGGGATCTATAATTTGTTGAATACTAGGCATGGGCTAAGGAGCTTACACATATCTCTTCATTCTCCCAACAACTTTGGGAGGCAAACATTATCATCCATGTTTTATACTTGAGGAAACCAAGGCTTAGAGTGATTAAATAATTTGTTAGTTACTCAGCTAGCAAGTGGTGGAGCCAGGACTCAAACCCAGGGTATTTTATTCCAAAGCCCATGTTTTTTTCACCATACTATTTTGCCTCATAGCATCCTCTGATGAGCTCATAAACTATTAACCCACTATATGCTCTTATTATAATTGAAATTTCTTTATCCGATTTCCTATTAGATGTCTCTAAACCAAACAATCAAGATTGTTTTGCGCAGGTATGAAGCCCTAGACCTGAAAAACATAAGACAAGGCTTAGAAGACACTAGGTTATTAACCAGAAAGACTGTGAGGGCATAGAATTGTCCCATAGCTTTGTTGCTTTTCTGCTTCAAGCTTCTGGTCATATACATCAGATGCCTCTCTGCTAGAATGAGCAAGCATTTTTAAGATTCCTAAAAATCTGTCCATCAAGTTGTGTCAAACCATTTCTCTTTAAATGGATTGCTCTGCATGACTTTTTTCTGCAGTGAATGCTCTAAAGGGGAGTTCTGTATTTGCTCCCTTTCCTAAATAGAAGCTAAGTTTTACATTTGTGCCACAGCCTCCTGATTTGTATGACACCAACACATCCCTCAGTATGTCCCGAGATGCCTCTGTATTTCAAGATGAGAGCAATATGTCTGTCCTGGATATTCCCACTGCCACTCCAGAAAAGCAGGTGACACAGGTAGACTGTTCTTTTTCTCTTTGTGACATTGTTAATATGCTTTGGTGGGGAGTGGGGGAGTGATGGTGGTGATATATGACATGTATCATGGATGATTAAGCCCCTTTGACCCTGGGAATGAAGGCTTAGAAGTGTGATTTCAAGGTGGGCTGGTGGCAGGTCACATGACTGGCATTGTCTTCTGTCTGTCCCTATGGGCAGAGTCAGGCACAACAGACTTCAGGGAAGGCACAAGTATGAAAAGTGTATGAGGCATCAGAACAACCTCACAGGTTACTGGAAAGATCAACTGCATTCAGAGACAGAGTTCAAAATTATTGGCCCTGCTACTGTACTGTATGTATGCTATAATCTAAATTAAAATTATTTATAAAATTAAATTTTAAAAACTGGCCTGTTCTAGAGGTGTCAGAAGATACTCCTGATCTGAAGCCAAAAATCCTATCACCTAATCTCAGTCAGGGTTCCACTGGAGAGTCCAAAACCCAGGAGAGTTTTTCTGTCCTGAAGAGTCCCCCAACAGAAGCTAAGGAAAGCTTGGTTTAGGAAGGAAGAGTCTCCTTGTGATGACACAGCAAAAGCAGACCAAGGACTGTCCTATTCTATGGGGTTTTTTTGTTTGTTTGTTTGTTTGGTTGGTTTTTTGTGGGGTTTGTGGGGGGTTTTCTAGTTTTTTTGGGGGGGGGAGGTTTCCTCTACCAATGATTTCCAAAGAATGAATGGGGAAAAGCACACATGCCTTGAGCTGTGTAAACAGCCCCCACTAACTGTGGGGTTGGCTGGGATATCAGGGAGGAGCATCCGCCCTGGGTGAGAACCCTTGGTTAACTCCTCCTATAGGCACGTCCCTCAATGATGTGCTATTTGTGTTCCTTACTCAGATGCGCCAGGGCCGAGGTAGGCTGGGCGAGGAAGACTCTGATGTAGATATTGAAGGGTATGATGATGAGGAGGAGGATGGGAAACCTAAGACTCCAGCCCCAGTGAGTATGCTTACAGAAAGCTTATGGTTACATTATACCCTTGTGTGATAGGAGCCCCTCTAGTACAGGGCAGGCCAAATCCCAAGGTTATACCAGGGTCTTCATAGTGAGGCCCAATCGGACTTTAATCCTTGGAATCAGCTGAACGAGTCTATCCACCACAATTACTTAACTTCTTGTGAGGCAGCAAGGGGGGTGCTGGTGGTGGCTTCTGAACTCTTACACGGTCAATTGATGGGACTTTGACCCCAACTGGTCTCATTCAGGAAGGTGAAGATGCAGATGGTGATCTTGCAGATGAAGAGGAAGGAAGTATGCAACAGCCTCAAGCCAGTGTCCTGTATGAGGATTTGCTTATGTCTGAAGGAGAAGATGATGAAGAAGATGCTGGGAGTGATGAAGAAGGAGACAATCCTTTCTCTGGTAAGTCTTGTTCCTGGGCTTCTGTTATAGGTAGCTCACTATAGCACCCCGAGGACTGAACAGATGACTCTTGGCCACATATGCTGTTACCAGAAGCTGCTCTTTTCTTGAAATCCCATTAGTAGACTCAGTACTGGGCACTCACAGGGTGAGTACATTCGTTAGCCTTAGAGGAGGTGAAGAAATATAACAAAGAAGTGCAAAAGATGACAGTGGAAGAGGCAGTGCCCAAATAGCATCTTTGATTTGAATATTCATTATGATAAAGATGAGAAAGAAATGTTATATCTGTAATAGGGAAGGGGAAAATAAAGAAATAAAATCCTGCTTTACTCTGCCGTAAGAAAGAATGAGATCTTGACATTTGCAACAACATGGATACACCTAGAGGGTATAATGCTGAGGAAAATAAGTCAGAGAAAGACAAAATGCCATACGATTTCACTCATATGTGGCATCTAAAAAATAAAACAACCAAACAAAGCAGAAACAGACCCATAAGTACAGAGAACAAACTGATGGTTGCTAGAGTACAGTGGGGTGGGGAATGGGCAAATGGGTATGAAGGGGAGAGGGAGATACAGGCCTCCAGTTATGCAGTGGATAAGTCTCGGGAATAAAAAGCACAGCATGTGGAATATAGTCAGTGATATTGTAATAGTGTTGCATGTTGACACATGGTAGCTACACTTGTAGTGAGCATAGCATACTATATGCATTGCCAAATCACTATGTTGTAATCCTGAAACTAATAAAACATTGTATGTCAACTACACTTCAATTGAAAAAGAAAGATCCTAATCAGTTTATTTTGTCAATTAATAGCAATGGCAGGGAAAAGTATAGGAGATGATAGAGGAAAAGGAGTAAGACTGGACTGAGACGAGTAAAGGAAGTGATTGTTTGGATTCTGTTTCCACGCTATGGTCTTGCCAATGCTGGCCCTAGGCACTCCTCCGAGCTGAGGGGAGTCCAGGCAGGGTGCCTTTATAGATGTATGGCAGTAACGGGTTTTGAAAGACCAAGCCAAAGACATTAATTCTGTCCAGCTAATCTCAGGACCTCCTTCTTTTCACAGCTATCCAACTGAGTGAAAGTGGAAGTGACTCTGATGTTGGATCTAGTGGGATAAGACCCAAACAGCCCCGCATGCTTCAGGAAAACACAAGGATGGGCATGGAAAATGAAGAAAGCATGATGTCCTATGAGGGAGATGGTGGGGAGGCTTCTCATGGTTTGGAGGATAGCAACATGAGGTAATCAGCAACGTGCTACAGGGGTATGGCATCAGTGCCCAGCTATACCCTCATATCAGAGGGCCCAGCATCAGATTATTTTCATCCACTGACTATTTCCTGAGCTGTGCTAAGCCCTTGGGGATACACAGAGGAGTAAACCATATCCTGCCCTTGAGGAGCTCACAGTCTAGTGGAAGTGACTAATAACAAAATCATTACCCATACCGTTGTGGTAAGTGCTGTAGTGGGAGTTAAGTAAAGAGAGTGCCGAGTCACCCCTGAGGAGGGAGTGTCTCACTCTGCTTGGAGTGATCAGGGAAAGTTTTGCAGATGAGGGAACATTTGAACTGGACCTGGCAGTAAGGCTGAAATAGGAGTCTGCTAAGTAGAAAAATGACAAGAGGTGAGGAGACCCTTAGAGATGGAACAGTATGTTCAAAGGCACAGGAATATAAAAAAGGATGTTCCAGAGTGAAGGAAATTGTGGCTCCAGAAGCAGCAAGGGATTATATCGTAGAGGACCTTACATGGCATGTTGAGACGCTTGGAGTTTGGGTAGCGGGAATCATCACTTCAAAGAAAAGGAAGTAACATATTTTTGTGTTAAATAACTCTAGGCAATGGTAAGAGTTTCAGTTGGGATCAGTTAGAAGTAGGGGGAAAGGAAGGGACATATTTAAGTTATATTAAAAGGATATATCAATTGGATTTAGGGTGGGAGATAGGTATATAATGAATGGGAATGTCACTGAGAGAGAAGAGAAAAAGCGCAGGTATTAGATGAGGTGGGAGAGGAGGAAAAAAATGAATGTGTCTTTGGACATGTTAGATTTAAAGGTACATTGGATACATCTAGCTAGAGGTATCTAGCAAGCAGAGTATTTACTCATTAAGCAAAGATTTATCACAAGTTCAAAAGCAACTAAGATGTTCAAGGCGTTCGGTTTGGTGGGAAACCTAGAACAGCTTAACAGATGATCGTAGTGTAACATGGAAAGTGTTGTGATAGGCAACCATGGTATTTTTCTGGGAGTTGGATAGGAGTGGGGTAGGGGAACTATTTAGAGAAGGAAACTGAGCTAACTCAGACTAGGAATTAACTAGATGAAGAAGAATGCAAAGGACGCTTGAGAGAGCAAGAATAGCATATGAGGCATGAAATAGTTCTAGAGAATGCAAGCAGCCTGATGTGGCTGGAGCTTCTGATCCATGACCCATGTGATAGAGATGATTTACACAGGTAGGTAAGGACCAAATCAGGACCAGAAGTTTAGGGCAGATACTGAATGAGAGGTAGGAGCAGATCTTGGTATGAGCAGTTTTGGAAAGAGCGCCCTGCACTCCCAACAGAAATGCACACGGCCAATAAACAACATAAAGAAATAATGCCCCTAAGAATGAAAGAAAAGCAATAAAAAAAATGAAATGTAGTATTTTACCTATAAGATCAACAAAAATTAAAATGAATGATAATACCTGGTGTTGGGAAGGTGTGAGGAAAAAGACATTTTAATAGTGGGAATATTGGAGACAGCTTAAATGTCCTAGTGAGAGATTGGTAAATAAATCATGTTGCAGCCATATAGTGGACTACCATATAGCTGTTAAAATGATGCTGTCGATGTATGTTTATTGACCTGGAAAGATGCTCGTTTTAATCATTAGTGCAAAAAGCGAGTTCCTGAAGATTATGTAGAGTATTCCAATTTTGTAAAATAAAATGTGTAAGCATCTAAGTTAAGTGCATAGAAGAAAATTTGGACGGTCATATACCAAAAGATTATCTCTGAGTGGTAGAGTTACTAGTGATTTTTTTCCTGATATATGTATATATGTGTATACATACATATGTATATATATTTAATTACTTAAACCAGTGGACATGCATTGCTTATGTGGGTTTTTTTAAGTAAAATTAAGAATAAACAAAATTAAAGAGCACTCTTACAGCAGTGTGAAGAATTAATTAAAGGAAAGCAAGACTACACCCAGTTTGCTAAAGACTGACTTGAGTGGCATGGGCCAGAGATAACAAAGGACTAAGTTAAGGCAGGCAGAGTAGAGATGGAAAGGAGGGGACAGAGATAAGATATATTGAAGAAGTAGAATCTTCAGGATTGGTGACTAATTGGATCCATAGATGAGTGAAGCTGTAAGTGGGAGATGAAACTATGAGGCCATCAGAGCACTTATGATCATGCCAGCCGGCAGCATGTTGTCCAGCTGTGGGGGAGTTTCTTTCATTTTGGGTTCTTGTGTATAAGTTGGCAGGTGGATGTTTTGAACAGGATCGTTTTTCTCTCAAGTACCTAGAGAACAGTCTGGAACAAATCCTTTTAGTGTCTCAGGGAAGTGAGATGGGCTGATTCCTTGGTGGCACCAAGAACGGGACTGGTCGGCTAGAGGGTGGTGCCTGAGCTTAAGAGATGATGTGTTTCTCTTCTCAGTTATGGGAGCTATGAGGAGCCTGATCCCAAGTCGAACACCCAAGATACAAGCTTCAGCAGCATCGGTGGGTATGAGGTATCAGAGGAAGAAGAAGATGAGGAGGAAGAGCAGCGCTCTGGGCCAAGTGTACTAAGCCAGGTCCACCTGTCAGAGGATGAGGAGGACAGTGAGGATTTCCACTCCATTGCTGGGGACAGTGATTTGGACTCTGATGAATGAGGCTTCCTTTGGGCCTCCTTGGTCAGCCTTCCCTGTTCTCCAGCCTGGGTGGCTCACCTTCCTTAACGTGTTCATAATTGTGTAGTGTCTGATCCTGAAATCACCAGATTGACTAATACCTTAGCCTTTAAGAAAGAATAAATAAAGGATAATAAATCACCTCTTCTGACCTTCCTGGGGCCGTGTCACACCTTGATTTAAAGCCAAGTAACCCCTTTTCCCCTACCACTAACAGAAAGAAAGCAGTCTGCTCCTTCTCCAGTGCCCTCTTTTAGCTCCACTTGCCACACATGTTATCACTTTTCCCTTGGGAAGGAGGAGAAATTGTGAAAGGACTAACAACTTTCTGTCCCCTTGGTGTATTAGACCTTTCCCAAGCATGATATCATCTCAGTTTTCTAATTTGCAGGCTGGAACTGGTGGCCACCTCCTTGTTGAGACAGAGAATTGAGTACTGGTCGACTCTGTGCCCCAGTAAACACATAAACCTATTGGACAACCTCCCTGTTACTTTATTGTTCAATTATGCAATGCCTTATTCCTAAATGGATTTGAGGCAAATGACTCTAAATCTTTGAAACCGCCTATATGTCAGAAATGATGTGTTGCCATGTGAAATGTGTTCTGTGGTAAGCGCCTTAGGGCAAAGACTGTGTGTCTTATGTTTCTTTTCATGCTCAGGATATGGTTCTGTGCACAGTGGGTACTCAGTAAATGTTTGTAAAATCAGAACATCCTTGAAAGACTTGTCTTTGAGCATCTGCCCCGTGATAAGCACTGTATCAGATCCTTGGGATGCAAAGGTAAATAAGACACACTGCTTTTACCCAAAGAGCTCACCCACAGGTTGGGAGAGGGGGAGTGGAATTCAAAACTTGTTTCTTAAATAATTGCAGTGGTGCGGTGAGATAAGTGCAATGAAGAATCTAGATATAAAGTAGAGGGGAAAACAGAGGAGTGACCATGTCAGAAAAAGTCAGGGAAGTCTTCCTAGAGGTAATTGATAAGCTTACTGTTGAAGAATGAATAGGAACTTGCCAGATGGAAAAGTCCAGGCAGAGTGTAACATAAGTGAAAAGGCCGATAGCAGAGCATGTTCCTGGTCAGTTGGTTGGTTTGTGTCTGCCTTGTTTCAGAAAGGATTGGAAGGAGTTTATGCTCTAGTCATTTAATGCTGGAATGGCTAGAGATGAGACTGAAAGACTGGCAGGAAACACATCCTCGATGACAACAGGTGTGAACTGTATATTTCAGGAAATGAGCACTAGTGGATTGATTTCATCATATTTGTGTTCTAGAAATTTTCTGTATGTTGATTGTGAAAGAAATTGAAGAATCTATGTGTAACAGAAAAGTTTGACCCCACTTTTGTAAGACAAAACCACGGGTGTATATCTATATGTGTGTGTGTATACTTGTATATGCAAAGGAAAGGGTCTGAAAGGATATACACTAAACTGTTCACAGAGATAACCTCTGAGGAATGGGATCAGAGAGGAGGGGGCTATATGGTTGTATGTGTACTGGGAACGTACTGTGCTTTTGTTTCTGTATCATTTGAATTTTTTTATAAGTATGTACTATTTTTGTAATAAAAAATGTAAAAACCCAGCTATAGTGTGGAGAACGGTTTTGGAGGGGAGCAAATCTAGTTCAAATAAGGGGTAACGGAGCCCAATCTAGGGCTGTGGCATGAAAATGGGGAAGAGGGGCATGAATCTGAGAGCTCTTCAGGGGGTAGAATCAACAGGACTTGATGACCAGTCGCATTCATGGATGGAAAAGGCAGAATGGAATGGATGGTGGCTTTCAGAATTTTGGCTCGGGAGATTGGGTGGGTATGTGGTATTCATCCATTTGTTCATTCAACATATATCCAGCCCCTGTCTTTATCAAGCGGTCTGCTAGATGCTGATAAAAAACGTAAGGTCTAGTTTCTAATTGCAGGGAACTTTAGGAGCTAGAATGAGAGACAGGTAAATAAGTTGAATAAAATGTGATCATGGCAATAAATAATGAGAATCTGTGGTCAGAGGAAGGAGTTAACCAACTTTGCTCATGGAATAAGGATGGGAAGGCTTCAGAGAGGAGATCACTGAGATCATGAAAAGTAGGTAGGAGTTTGCTGGAGAGAGGGAAGAGCATTCTCGGCAGAGGGTGTGAAATTACATGGTCTGTTTGTGGAACAAGTAGTTCTGGATGGTTGGAAGGGAGGGAACATGTAGCATGGTGATTACAATGCTCAGGATCAAATGCTCATTTTAGAGAGATCTCGCTGGTGGCACTTTGAGAATGGATAAATGGAGGAGAGGGTGATGCCAGATGAGATGATGGAGACTCAGGCTGGCAGAGGCATGGGCAGTAGGGAGGGGCATGGTGAGGCTGATTGATAATGGAAGGGAAGAGGGTGGAACCTAGATTTCTGACTTTGAGGTGACTGGGTCGATGGTGATGCTGTTCACAGGCTGTGGGGGGAAGGTAGGAGAAAGAGCTAAATTTGGTTAGAAGCCTGGAAGTCAAAAGGACAATGGGTAGAAAGCTTAGGATTTGTGCAACCTCGGGAGCAGGTGAGATCAGCCAGGAAATGTGCAGACAGAAGAGCATGGAAGACAGAATCCTGGTAAAGACCAATATTTAGGGTGGACAGAAATAGAAGCAATACCGGAAGAGTGCCATTTCTCAAACCAAAGGAGTTTTAAGACAAAAAAGGCAACATGGATGCCACAAAGAGGTAAAGTTAAAGGAAGCCTGAGCAAGAGAGCCCTTGGTTTTGGCAATTAGGAGGGTCCCTGGTGATCTTAGCTAGCAAAAGCAGTTGTAGAGTTATGAGATTGGAAACCAGCCAGCAGCAGGGTCTGAGGAGCAGATGGAAGATGAGGAAAGTGACTGTAGAGATCACAAGACTACTTAAGAAACTAGGCTGGAAAGAAAGAAAGAAGAGAAAGAGAAAAAAGAAAAGGAAAGAAGAAAGAAAGAGAAAGAAAAAGAAAAGAAAGAAGAAAGGAAGAAAGGAAAGAAGAAAAAAGAAAAAGGAAGAAAGGAAAGGAAAGAAAGAAGAAAGAAAGAAAGAAAGAAAGAAAGAAAGAAAGAAAGAAAGAAAGAAAGAAAGAAAAAGGAAAGAAAGAAACTAGGCTGTGAGGCAGAAGAGGGGGAGAGTCTTAAAATGGAAAATAAGTAACCATGCTTACTTAAGCTTAGGGGAGAAAGCAAGAGAGAGAGGTTGGGGGGGAAAAAGCCACTGAGAGGATAGGCCCTGTGTGAGAACAAGTGGGACTGTTAGGTAGCAAAGCTAGCATTCACTCTGCAGAAGAGATCCTCTCCCCTGAGACCAGAAAGGATGGCTAGAGTTCCAGATCAGTGTATAGATAAGGGAGATGGGAAGCTGGAGGAGTTCTCTGTGAGAGAGGGAAGAAGATCCTTGTGAGGAAAAATGAAAATGGGATGAGAGCTTGAATAAAAGTGTGGAACTACCAAGGGAGGTCATGAAAACCCGGGAACTAGGTAAGTGTCCACTTGTAGCAGACAGGTTGAATTATGGCACGTCCATTCAGTGAAATACCATGCTGTGGTTAAAAAAGAATGAGGAAGATCAGTATGTGCTAATATGGAAAGGTATTCTTGGAAAAAAATAAGAAGATAGGCAGTGATGTTTTATTTCATTTGTTTGGGGGACAAAGGGGATATAAATCCATGTTTGCATACTCACAGAAAGGAGGTGGCAAGATGCACTTCAAGCTGTTAACAGCTCTAGGAGTGAAGACGAGCAGGGGGTGGGGCTTAGCCTTTTCACCCAAACCCCTCTAGTCACATTGAAGTATTTCTCTTTTGTTTGTTTGGTTTGGTTTTTTAATGATCCCTGAGGGAGGAAATGAGGGCTGAAACAGGATTTTTAAGATTGTATTTATTTATTCATGAGAGATGCAGAGAGAGAGGCAGAGACATAGGCAAAGGGAGATGCAAGCTCCCCACGGGGAGCCCGAAGCAGGACTAGATCCCAGGACTCAGGGATCATGCCCTGAGCCAAAGGCAGATGCTCAACCACTGAGCCACCCAGGCATCCACAGACATTCATTTTATAATGGTAGCAGTTGGGATGCCTGGGTGGCTCAGTTGGTTGAGTGCCTGACTCTTGATCTCAGCTCAAATCTTGATCAGGTCATGAGTTCAAGCTGTGTGCTGGGCTCCATGCAAGCCCACCTACTTAAAATACATACATACATACATACATACATACATACATACATAGTACCAGTTTACTTTATTGTGTGATTTTTTTTCCAGAGGTACTTAGCAACACAGCTATCGGTGTAGAAGCAAAGGTAAAGCAGTTTGGGGCGAAGACCCAAATATAAGAGTGAAATTGGTGGAATTCCTTTCAATCACTATTTCTTGACTACTCTCCACCAAGACTTTGCTGCTGTCATTGGCATATAGAGAGGCCATGTATTACTTTAATAAAGTTAAGATGTTTTTTATTTTTTATTATTTTTAAAGATTTATTCATTCATGAGAGATGGAGAGAGAGGCAGAGACACAGGCAGAGGGAGAAGCAGGCTCCCTGCAGGGAGCCCGATGTGGGACTCAATCCCAGATCACACCCTGAGCTGAAGGCAGACGCCCAACCGCTGAGCCATCCAGATGTCCCTAAGATGTTTTTTAAAAAATCTGGAAAGGTAAGCAACAAAAGAACCACAAGAGTTGCTTTAAGGGCAGCCTGGGTTGCTCAGTGGTTTAGCGCCACCTTTGGCCCAGGGCATGATCCTGGAGACCTGGGATCGAGTCCCGTTTTGGGCTCCCTACATGGAGCCTGCTTCTCCCTCTGCCTGTGTCTCTACCTCTCTCTTTCTCATGAATAAACAAATAAAATCTTTTTTTTAAAAAAAAGAGTTGCTTTAAAAGACTGGCCAGAGGGATCCCTGGGTGGCGCAGCGGTTTGGCGCCTGCCTTTGGCCCAGGGCGCGATCCTGGAGACCCGGGATCGAATCCCACGTCAGGCTCCCGGTGCATGGAGCCTGCTTCTCCCTCTGCTTGTGTCTCTGCCTCTCTCTCTCTCTGTGACTATCATAAATAAATAAAAAATAAAAAAAAATAAAAAAAATAAAAGACTGGCCAGAGAAGTATGAATAAAACAGAACACACTGTTTTTAGGGAAGCCAAAGGAGAATTTCAAAGGATAGAGTGGTCAGTGATGTCTGGTACTTGCAGAAAGATTAATCAGATAAGGACTGAAATTTGTCCTTTGGACTTGGCAATTGGTGAGCCTAGTGCAGTTTTCCTTGGAATGGCAGGTACAGAAACCAGATGGCAAGTGGGTTGAAGAATTGAATTGAATGTGAGCATAGACACAGCTTGATTTGATTAAATAATAGCCATCATTCGCTGTGCCAGCCTCTATGCAAAGAGCCCTTCTTATGTGATCTCATTTAATCCTGAACCATCTATGAGATAGGTATTATTATTCTCATTTTACAGATGAGGGAACACATTTAGAAATACAAAGGGTAGAGGGATGAGCCTTGGACTGGAGAAGGACCCCCTTTATTTATTTATTTTTTTAAAGATGCATTTTAGAGAAAGTGTGAGCTGGGGGCAGGGAGGGGCAGAGGCAAAGGGAGAGAATCTTAGGCAGACTCCCCACTGAGCATGGAGCCCGACATGGGGCTCAATCCCACAATCCTGAGGTCATGGCCCAAGCTGAAATCCAGAGCTGGACCAATGTTCAACTGACTGATCCACCCAGGTGCCCCAGAAGGACCTCCTTTAAATTAAGACTGGGGGCAGCCCGGGTGGCTCAGCGGTTTAGTGCTGCCTTTGGCCCAGGGCCTGATCCTGAAGACCCGGGATCGAGTCCCACATCAGGATCCCTGCATGGAGCCTGCTTCTCCCTCTGCCTGTGTCTCTGCCCCGCCCCTTTGTGTCTCTCATTAATAAATTTTTAAAAATAAATAAATAAAGACTGGGAGAATGAGTGTTGGATGTATCTAAGCAGTAGGAAGGAGGCAAACCAGGCCTCTAGGTATTGCAGAATCTAATAAGGAGTTTTGTCTTTATCCTGAAAGTAGCGAGACACTTTTCAGTGGGAGAGGAGTGGAGCTGGAGAAGGTAGTCTCAGCTTTGTGTTTCCAAGGCCTCAATCCCTTATCAGTGTAAAAGTAGCCAATTTTGGGATCCCTGGGTGGCGCAGCGGTTTGGCGCCTTCCGTTGGCCCAGGGTGCGATCCTGGAGACCCGGGATCGAATCCCACGTCGGGCTCCCGGTGCATGGAGCCTGCTTCTCCTCCCTCTGCCTGTGTCTCTGCCTCTCTCTCTCTCTGTGACTATCATAAATAAAATAAAATAAAAATTCTTTATAAAAAAAAAAAGTAGCCAATTTTTTTTCCTAATGGTAGTTTAAGTTTCTTTTCCAACTCCAAGGTCTTAGGTATCACAGTACAGTATTTGCCTAAATATAATAATAGTCTAACTTGTTTTCCCCTGACTTTAGACAACTAGTGTGCCTGTTAAGAACACTGCTTCACGGGGCCCCTGGATGGCTCAGTTGGTTAAGCATCAGCCTTCAGCTCAGGTCGTGATCCCAGGGTCCTGGGATGGAGCACCCCCTGCCTTGGGCTCCCTGCTCAACAGGGAGTCTGCTTCTCCCTCTGCCCTTTCCCCTGCTCATGCTTGTGCTCCCTTTCTCTCTCAAATAAGTAAATAAAATCTTTAAAAAAAACCCCACTGGTTCCTAGGTCCCAATTCAGCCCTCTTGAGTCAGAATATCTAGAGATGAAGATGCTGGTCTGTGTATTGTACTGATGGCCCAGGTAATAGAGGTTTGAGAAACTGATCCAGCAACATTCCCAAATTAATGCTAGTCTCTGTATCAGCTGTTCTTTTATTTATTTCAAGCATGTGAGTGGGAGTAGGGGGGCAATGAGGAGCAGAGGAAAAGGGACAAGCAGACTCCATGCTGAGCACGGAGCCCAACACAGGACCTGGAGATCACAACCCCAGCCGAAATCAAGAGTTGTATGCTCAATTGACTGAACCACCCAGGCACCCTCAGCTATTCTTAAACTAGTATACATCCAGGTGACAGTAGGGGTCACTTACTGTAAAATCAAATTCCTGGGCTTGGAATGCAAGCCTGCAGTAATAATAGTAATTTTAATATGCATACCTTAATGTAATAATAGCAACAACATTAATAATAGTCTTTGGTAACTATAAGTGCTTTAGAAGAAATATACAACCACAGTTTTAAAATTATCAGGTAAATAATGCAAATTTATCATTTGCTTTTTGGTTCATAAAAACACTCAAAGGTTTTAAAAATAAAAAGTTATTTTGGGGGGAGGGGCAAGATGGCGGAAGAGTAGGGTCCCCAAATCACCTGTCCCCAGCAAATTACCTAGAAAACCTTCAAATCATCCTGAAAATCTACGAATTCGGCCTGAGATTTAAAGAGAGACCAGCTGGAATGCTCCAGTGAGAAGAGTTCGCGCTTCTATCAAGGTAGGAAGACGGGGAAAAAGAAATAAAGAAACAAAAGGCCTCCAAGGGGAAGGGGCCCCGCGAGGAGCCGGGCTGAGGCCGGGGCGAGTGACCCCAGGACAGGAGAGCCCCGTCCCGGAGGAGCAGGAGCTGCACCAACCTTCCCCGCGGAAAGGCCTCCCGGGGAATTGGAGCAGGATCCCCAGAAAGGCGGGGACGCCCTCGGGCTCCCTGGGACAGTAACAGGCACCTGCGCCCCGGGGAGATGCGCCGAGCTCCCTAAGGGCTGCAGCGCTCGGCGGGACCCAGAGCAGCTCGGAGGGGCTCGGGCGGCGGCTCCGCGGAGGGGGCTGCGGAGCTCCGGGAGCAGCTCGGCGGCGGCTCCGGCGGAGGAAGAAGCTCCGCGCGGAGGGGGCGGCTCGGCTCCGGGAGCAGCTTGGGTGGCGGCTCCGCGGAGGGGGCTGCGGGGCGGGAGCGCGAATCCAACAGCGCAGGCTCCGGAGCACAGGGCGCAGGGACACAGCCCAGGATCCGGCCTCCCCCCGGGACAGGCAGAGGCCGGGAGGGCCCAGGACAGCGAGGACGCTCCTGCCTGGAGCTGAGCAGATCAGCGGCCCCGCCCGCGAGCCCCCAGGCCCTGCAGACGGAGAGCCCCGGAGCTACTGCGGGGCCGAATCCAGGTTCCCAGAGCTGCCCCCGCCACTGTGGCTTCCTCCCGGGGCCTCACGGGGTAAACACCCCCCACTGAGCCCTGCACCAGGCAGGGGCAGAGCAGCTCCCCCAAGTGCTAACACCTGAGAATCAGCACAGGAGGCCCCTCCCCCAGAAGACCAGCGAGACGGACCAGTTCCAGGGGAAGTCAAGGGACTTAAAGTATACAGAATCGGAAGATACTCCCCCGTGGTTTTTTGTTTTGTTTTTTTGTGTTTTTTTTTTTTTTGTTTTGTGCTCTTTTTTCTTTCTTTCTTCTTGATTTCTGATTGCTTCCCCCACCCCACCACCTTTTTTTCTCCTTTCTTTCTTTTTCTTTCTCTTTTTCTTCTCTTTTTCCCCTTTTTTTCTTCTTTCTCTTTTTTCTTTTTCTCTTTTCTTTCCTTCCCTCTCTTTTTCTCCTTTTCCCAATACAACTTGTTTTTGGCCACTCTGCACTGAGCAAAATGACTAGAAGGAAAACCTCACCTCAAAAAAAAGAATCAGAAACAGTCCTCTCTCCCACAGAGTTACAAAATCTGGATTACAATTCAGTGTCAGAAAGCCAATTCAGAAGCACTATTATACAGCTACTGGTGGCTCTAGAAAGAACCATAAAGGACTCAAGAGACTTCATGACTGCAGAATTTAGATCCAATCAGGCAGAAATTAAAAATCAATTAAATGAGATGCAATCCAAGCTAGAAGTCCTAACGACGAGGCTTAACGAGGTGGAAGAACGAGTGAGTGACATAGAAGACAAGTTGATGGCAAAGAGGGAAACTGAGGAAAAAAGAGACAGACAATTAAGATACCATGAAGACAGATTAAGGGAAATAAACGACAGCCTGAGGAAGAAAAACCTACGTTTAATTGGGGTTCCCGAGGGCGCCGAAAGGGACAGAGGGCCAGAATATGTATTTGAACAAATCCTAGCTGAAAACTTTCCTAATCTGGGAAGGGAAACAGGCATTCAGATCCAGGAAATAGAGAGATCCCCCCCTAAAATCAACAAAAACCGTTCAACACCTCGACATTTAATAGTGAAGCTTGCAAATTCCAAAGATAAGGAGAAGATCCTTAAAGCAGCAAGAGAAAAAAAAGTCCCTGACTTTTATGGGGAAGAATATTAGGGTAACAGCAGACCTCTCCACAGAGACCTGGCAGGCCAGAAAGGGCTGGCAGGATATATTCAGGGTCCTAAATGAGAAGAACATGCAACCAAGAATACTTTATCCAGCAAGGCTTTCATTCAAAATGGAAGGAGAGATAAAGAGCTTCCAAGACAGGCAGGAACTGAAAGAATATGTGACCTCCAAACCAGCTCTGCCAGAAATTTTAAGGGGGACTCTTAAAATTCCCCTTTAAGAAGTTCAGTGGAACAATCCACAAAAACAAGGACTGAATAGATATGATGACACTAAACTCATATCTGTCAATAGTCACTCTGAACGTGAACGGGCTTAATGACCCCATCAAAAGGCACAGGGTTTCAGACTGGATAAAAAAGCAGGACCCATCTATTTGCTGTCTACAAGAGACTCATTTTAGACAGAAGGACACCTACAACCTGAAAAAAGTTATTTTTTTTAAAGATGTTATTTATTTGTGAGAGAGTGTGGGGAGTGGGGAGGGGTAGAGGGAAAGGGAGAAGCAGACTCCCCACTGAACAAGGAGCCTGACACAGGACTCAATCCCAGGACCCTGGGATCATGACCTAAGCCAAAGGCAGATGTTTAAGTGACTGAGCCACCCAGGTGTCCCTAAGTTACATTTACTGTTATGTATCTCACCTATTATTTATAAATGTCATACACAAACTGTGACAGTTTAAATTATATATAAATTATAAATTCTGCAAGTTGGTATAAATAGATGTAAGACTTTGAAAATCGGGATCCCTGGGTGGCGCAGCAGTTTGGCGCCTGCCTTTGGCCCAGGGCGCGATCCTGGAGACCTGGGATCGAATCCCACGTCGGGCTCCCGGTGCATGGAGTCGGCTTCTCCCTCTGCCTGTGTCTCTGCCTCTCTCTCTCTCTCTGTGACTATCATAAATAAATAAAAATTTAAAAAAAAGACTTTGAAAATCACTTCTCTTGAATTTTAGCTATATAGGTTTGGATTTTCTGTATTTGGGGGACTTGGAATCCAGTATTTTCAATCAACTCCATTTTACAGTGTTTCAAGTTTTTAAAATATTCATCCATCCTGATTTGCAATAAAATAAAGATGCATGCTTTATAACCTATGTTTGTGACTCTCTCATTTTCATAGTACAAGTAAGACCTTCTACCAACCAAAAATTTGACAGAGGAAGCAGAATTTTACATTTTAGTAGGTGGAAAGTAAGTAATGTCAATGATCACAGAGCTGTTCCCTCTTTGTTTTCTTCTTATGAAATCAGGAATATTTTAAGAGGAGGAAAAAAGGGATCCCTGGGTGGCATAGCGGTTTAGCGCCTGTCTTTGGCCCAGGGCGCGATCCTGGAGACCCGGGATCGAATCCCACATCGGGCTCCCGGTGCATGGAGCCTGCTTCTCCCTCTGCCTGTGTCTCTGCCTCTCTCTCTGTGTGACTATCATAAATAAATAAAATTTAAAAAAATTTAAAAAAAAGAGGAGGAAAAAACTATATGGGAAAACTGGGAGTAAATAAATGTTCTAAAGTAGAGAAATAGTTAAATAATTAGGGAGGAAAAAGATTTTGCAAGTGAGAAATGCAGATTGCTAGGATGCCAGATATATTTCCCTCAATTTTCCTAACTGCATTTCAGAAGAATGCATACCAGTAGTAAGTGTATTAGATGTTGTGTTTTTTAAGATTTATTTATTTATTAAAGAGAGAGAGTAGGGGAAGAAGCAGAGGGAGCAGGAGAAACTTAAGCAGTCTCCACCCCCCAGTGCAGAGCCAGACACCTGCCCTTCACACCCTCTCCCTCTCAAGAAAAAAAAAAAGAAAGAAAATATGGTAAAAGCTGTGAACTCTTCCTCCAGAAAAAAATGTAAATATATACATAAGGTTATGTGTATAATATTATGTTTCTTTGACTCCTGGTTAAGAAGCTAATTTAAGGGATGCCTGGGTGGCTCAGGGGTCCAGTGTCTGCCTTCAGCTCAAGGCATGATCCTGGAGTCCCGAGATTGGGTCCCACATCGGGCTCCCTGCATGGAGCCTGCTTCTCCCTCTGCCTGTGTCTCTCATGAATAAATGAATAAAATCTTAAGAAAAAGAAGCTAATTTAAAAGAGGTGTGGCCTGAGGTCTAAAGAAATTTTCCCTCGAAAGGTGTCTAAATCTCAAAACAATAGAGCCTAATATAAATACTCCTAGATTTTTTTTTTATTTATTTATGATAGTCAGAGAGAGAGAGAGAGAGAGGGGGGCAGAGACATAGGCAGAGGGAGAAGCAGGCTCCATGCACCGGGAGCCCGACGTGGGATTCGATCCCGGGTCTCCAGGACCGCGCCCTGGGCCAAAGGCAGGCGCTAAACCGCTGCGCCACCCAGGGATCCCAATACTCCTAGATCTTAAGAATCATTAGCAAGTTACAGGCTGGATGTCCATCTAACAAGAGAAAGAAAAGCTGGAGCAACATATTTTCATTCTCTTGAGGTAAGCTTACAAGACATTCCACTTTCTACAACCTTCTACATGCCAGCTATAACTCCGGGTTCCAATAAAATCTCTTCATGGACTACAGGGGAAAAAAACACATTTCAACAGAAGCCCGCATTTCCGATCCAGAAATATCTTGGAAAAAGTGTAGTGTGGTGGTTTGAAATACAGGCTTCAGGGATCCCTGGGTGGCTCAGCAGTTTAGCACCTGCCTTGGGCCCAGGGCCTGATCCCAGGGTCCTAGGATCGAGTCCCGTGTCGGGCTCCCTGCATGGAACCTGCTTCTCCCTCTCCCTCTGCCTGTGTCTCTGCCTCTGTGTGTGTGTGTGTGTGTGTGTGTGTGTCTCATGAATAAATAAATAAAATCTTTAAAAAAAGAAATACAGGCTTCAGGTTCACACTTGCGACTCCCATAACTTACTATCTGTGTGACCTGGAACAGTTAGCTAAAGTCTAGTTTCCTCAGCTACCTGACAGGGCTGTAGGGAAAATTAAAGGCGCTGATGCATAGAAAGTGCTCAGCAGGGTGCCTGGCACATAGTATGTACTCAGTAAATGGTAGCTGTGATTATCATGTATTCTGAATAAACAAGAGTTCAACAGACCAATTAAAGTAATTCTAACTCCGTAAAATGAAATCTTGAATTCCAAACACCAATTAGTCTTATTATATTCCAGACTAAGTAGAAATTCTTTTTTTTTTTTTTTTTTTTTTTTTTTTTTTTTTTTTAAGTAGAAATTCTTAAGGAAGGATGGTTTGTCAGAATTACCCAAGAGAATTTTTCAAACTCCCAATTCTCCCATTAATCTTCTTACCCACATTCAGATTTACTTCCATCATCACCCCGAGTTGTATGTTGCCCATGGCTGAAAATCAGTGCCTTGGTGAGCCACTGCTACCAATGAAAATGTGTAAAGGTAGAGGAAAGCTGAAAAGCTTCAGAACCACATACTGACCTCATTTCCTATTCCAGCAGGCCCAGAAAATTTAACTGTTCAATTTACTTGACTCCCCTTTATTGAGAATTAACTCTATGACACAATCGAAATGAAAACAAATACCTGAGGGCTCTAGACATTTCCAAGTACTATAATACAGCCAAACTTTTGTGGCTATGAAGAAAGTACAAGAATTTCTTCATCACTAGCTTTTATTTCTTTATTTTAAAATTTTTATTTTAAGTAGACTCCATGCTCAATGTGGGGCCTGAGCTCAAGACCCTGAGATCAAGCGAGGCATGCTCTACTGACTGAGTCAGCCAGGTGCCCCTTTATTTATTTACTTATGTAATTTTTATTTTCAGTAGGTTCAGCCCTAACTTTTGTAATTTAAATTTCATTTTAGCTTTTCTACAAGTGTCTTGATGTGTTTCCAGAATCCAAGTTTCGAATAAAAATTGGGGGTTTTTAAAGGTTGGCTTCTTGGGATCCCTGGGTGGCGCAGCGGTTTAGCGCCTGCCTTTGGCCCAGGGCGCGATCCTGCAGACCCGGGATCGAATCCCACGTCGGGCTCCCGGTGCATGGAGCCTGTTTCTCCCTCTGCCTGTGTCTCTGCCTCTCTCTCTCTCTGTGACTATCATAAATAAATAAAAATTTAAAAATAAAAATAAAGGTTGGCTTCTTGTTTCCTCTTCTTATGATTTCCTTTTTTTTTTAAACTTTAGAATCAAATTATAGGTTATCAGATTTAACTTTCAGATCACCATGTAAGTATGGTTTCTCCTAACTTCGAGCAATAAATATCAAACTGGACAGAATGTATTTACCAGAATTAATATAATTCTTAAAAAGGTAAGATGAGATTTCTTTTTTTAAAAAGATTTTATTTATTCATGAGAGACACAGAGATACAGAGAGAGGCAGAGGGAGAAGTAGGCTCCCTGCAGGGAGCTGATACACAGCTGGATCCCAGGTCCCTGGGATCATGACCTGAGCCGAAGGCAGACGCTCAAACACTGAGCCACCCAGGCACCCCATGATGACTTTATTTTTAAGATTTACTTATTAATAAATAATTTAAAAGTGGGGGGCTCCTGGGTGGCTCAGTTGGTTAAGTGTCTGCCTTCAGCTCAGGTCATGATCCCAGGGTCCTGGGATGGAGCCCTATGTCGGGCTCCCTGTCCAGTAGGGCTGCTTCTCCCTCTGCCCCGCCCCCTGCTTGTGCTCTCTGTCAAATAAATATTTTTTAAAATAATAATAAAGATTTATTTATTTATTTGAGAGAGAGCACATGCACAAGTGGCAGGAGGGGCAAAGGGAGAGGGAGACAGAAACCTCAAGCAGACTCCTGGCTGAGCAGGGAGCCTGACATGGGGCTAGATCTCACAACCCTGAGATCATGACCTAAACTGAAATCAAGAGTCAGATGCTTAAAACAGACTGAGCCACCCAGGGGCACCACATGATGACTTTTTAAATCGTTATTTAGAAATAAGTTATTACATAGTAAGACATCCATTTGATTAATACACATTTTATATCCCGGTTTAGTCTATTGACTTCTGGTTTCAAGAGCTCTTCATTTTCTAACATACGAAGTCTAGGTTTTCCCACGCAAACCTCTAATTATTAACATTCAAACACTTAAACTGCTTTTGATGTTGATTGGAGCTGTGGGACAAGGACTGCCTGGAACTTTCCCTAGGTGTCAAGTCTTAGAGCCCCAAGACTGAGAAGATAGTCTCTAAATATATAGGCAAAAGAGACTAGGCTGCTCTGTCCCCTCGCCCCCCCCCCCAGTACTCATTACAAAATAATAATTGTGAATTTCCATGAACTCGACTGTTCTCCAATATATGCTATTCTTACGCATTTTGCCAGGAACAAACTTACCTGCTTCAGAGCCTAGAGGCAGTTCAGAGATGCTTATGTACATGATTTACAAAATAGTTAGATGAGATAACTTCTGACATTGTTTTCAGATTAAGATAATACATCACAGTGCTAAGAACATGGCTTTGAAGCCAAACTCTTGTGCTCAAACTCTGGCTCTTTAAGGCAAATCTCCCAGGCCTTAGTTTCCTCTTCTGTAAATGTAGGATCATCAGAAAGATAAAATGAAATAACACATGGTGAAGTGCTTAGAATGATGTTTGGCACATAGTGAGCCCTCAATCTGTGTTAACTGTTATTTTAGTACTTACTATTATACTATTTAAATAAGAATAATGGGTAGAAGAGAGGTGGACCTTCCCTTGTCCTGACTCCACAGCTGATCGATTCCTAAATCACAGTCTACCAGTGTTGAAGTTCAAGTAGAAAAACAAAGCATGCTGGTAAAACAGTGAATGCCAAACTACTGAGAGGTAGTAGGTTTACTCAAGGGCAACCATCTTGCCACCCAATTGGTTGACCACTGGCAGCATTCATCCCAGCCCATGGCCTCATCTCACTAATCAGATGCTATTCCAAACCTCAAAGTGATTTATGAAGATTTACTAAATTGTTAATCAGCAGTGAGAAATTGAACACATAGACAAGGATTTGTATTTGCTCATCAGTACATGCTGTACTGAATGACAAATCTAGATGAGAAGACAATGCAATCAGGATGTTGCTAAGTGAGGAGAAAATCAGAACCAGAACAGTAAGTTGGATTCTACTTCTAACTTTTCACTATAGAAAAATTTAAACATACTTAAAAATAGGAGAGTAGAGACACCTGGGTGTCCCAGTCGGTTGGGTGTCTGCCAGTTCAGGTCATGAACCCAGGGTGGATCTCCATATGTTTTCCATCGCAGCTGTACCTGTCTGCATCCCCAGCAACAGTGCATGAGGTTTCCTTTTTCTCCACATCTTTGCCAACACCTGTTGGTTTTTGTGTTGGTGATTTTAGCCATTCTGACAAGTGTTAGGTGATATTTCATTGTAGTTTTGGTTTGCGTTTCCCTGATGGTAAGTGATGATGAGCATCTTTCCATGTGTCTGTGGGCCATCTGTACATCTTCTTTGGAGAAATGTCTGTTCGTGTCTTCTGCTCAGTTTTTAATTGGATTATTCATTTTTTTTGGTGGCCAGTTTTATAAGTCCTTTATATATTTTGTATACTAACCTTTTATCAGATATGTCATTTGTGGGATGCCTGGGTGGCTCAGCAGTTGAGTGTCTGCCTTTGGCTCAGGGTGTGATCCTGGAGTCCGGGGACCGAGTCCCACATTGGGCTTCTTGCATGGAGCTTGCTTCTCCCTCTGCCTGTGCCTCTGCCTGTCTCTCTATGTGTCTTTCATGAATGAATAAATAAAATCTTTTTAAAAAATACATCATTTGTGAATATCTTCTCCCATTCCATGGGTTGCCTTTTAGTTTTGTTGATTGCTTCCTTCACTGTGCAGAAGCTTTTTATTTTGATGTAGTCCCAATAGTTTATTTGGCTTTTCTCCTCCTTGCCTCAAGGGACCTATCTAGAAAAACAAGTTGCTATAGCCAGTGTCAGACATGTTACTGCCTGTGGTCTCTTCTAGGATTTTTATGATTTCAGGTCTCACATTTAAGTCTTTCATCCATTTTGAATTTATTTTTGTGTATGGTGTAAGTCATGCAGTTTCATTATTTTGCATGTAGCTGTCCAGTTTTCTCAACATCATTTGTTGAAGAGACTGTCTTTTTAAAGATTTATTTATTCATTTTAGAGAGGGAGAGGGAGAGAGTGCCACAAACGTGAGAGGTGAGGAGTGGCAGAGGGAGAGGGAGAGAATCCCAAGCACACTCCACACGAGCACAGAGCCTGGTGCAATGGCCTGATCTCATTACCCCCAAATCATAAACCAAGCCAAAATCAAGACTTGGGTGCCCAACCCCCGAAGAGATTGTCTTTTTCCCATTGGATATTCTTTCCTGCTTTGTTGAAGATTAATGGACCATACAGTTGTGGGTGCATTTCTGGGTTTACTATTCTGTTGCATTTTTCTATGCTCTATTTTTGTGCCAGTACCACACTGTTTTGATTAATACAGCTTTGTGATATAGCTTGAAGTCCAGAATTGTGATGCCTCCAGCTTTGCTTTGCTTTTTCAGGTCTTTTGTGGTTCCATACAAATTTTAGGATTTTTGTTCTAATTCTGTGAAAAATGCCATTGGTATTTTGATAGGGATTGCATTAAATCTATCCATTGCTTTGGGTAGTGTAGCCATGTTAACAATATTTGTTCTTCCAATCCATGATCATGGAATGTCTTCCCATTTTTGTGTCTTCTTCAATTTCTTTCATAAATATTCTATAGTTTTCAGAGTACAGATATTGTATCTCTTTCATTAGATTTATTCTTAGGTATATTATTGTGTTTGGTGCAGTTGCAAATGGAATCAACTCCTTAATTTCACTTTCTGCTGCTTCATTACTGGTGTATAGAAATACAACAGATTTCTGCATGTTGGCTTTGTATCCTGCAAATTTACTGAATTTGTCTATCAGTTCTAGCAGTTTTTTGGAGTCTTTCAGGGTTTCTATATAGAGTATCATGTCATCTGCAAATAGTGAAAGTTTTACTTCTTCCTTACGTATTTGGATGCCTTTTATTTCTTTTTTGTTGTCTGATTGCCAGGGCTAGGACTTCTAATACCATGTTGAATAAAAGTGGTGAGAGAGGACATCATCGTCTTGTTCCTGACCTTAGGGGAAAAGCTCTCAGTATTCCTCATTGATTATGATATTCACAGTGGGTTTCTCATATAAGGCCTTTATTATGTTGAGGTATGTTCCCTCTAAACCTATTTCGTTTAGGATTTTTGTATACATGTTCATCAGAGATATTGGCCTCTTTTTTTGGTGGTGTCTTTATCTGGTTTTGATTTCAAGCTAATGCTGGACTCATAGAATGAATTTGGAAGTTTTCTATCCTCTTCTATTTTTTTTTGAATAGTTTGAGAAGAATAGGTATTAACTCCTCTTTAAATCTTTGGTAGAATTCATCTATGAAGCCTTCTACTTCTGAACTTTTGATCGTTGGGAGTTTTTTTTATTACTGATTCAGTTTATTTGTTTGGTAATTGGTCTGTTCAAATTTTCTGTTTCTTCCTGTTTCAGTTTTGGTAGGTGATATGTTTCTAAGGAAATTATCCATTTCATCTAGGTTGACAAATTTGTTGGCATATGGTTTTTCATAATATTATAATTGTCTCTATTTCTGTGGGTTTTTTTTTAAGATTTATTTATTTATTTATTCATGACAAACATAGAGAGGCAGAGACACAGGCAGAGGGAGAAGCGGGCTCCATGCGGGGAGCCCAACGCGGGACTTGATCCCTGGACTCCAGGATTGCGCCCTGGGCCGAAGGCAGGAGTTAAACCGCTGAGCCACCCAGGGATCCCTCTGTGGTGGTTGTTATTTCTTCTCTCTCATTTGTGATTTAAAAAAAAATATTTTATTTATTTATTTGAGAGAGAGAGGCAGAGATAGCAAGAGAGCACGAGCAGGGGAGGAGAGGGAAAAGCAGGCTCCCCACTGAGCAGGGAGCCTGCTGCAGGGCTCCATACCAGGACCCTGGGATCATGACCCGAGCCGAAGGCAGACACTCAACTGACTGAGCCACCCAGGCATCCCATCATTTGTGATTTTATTTGGGTCATCTCTTTTTTTCTTGATACATCTGGCTGGAGGTTTATCAATTTTGTTGATCTTTTCAAAGAACCACCCCCTGGCTCACTGATATGTTCTTTAAAAAGAGAGAGAGATTTTCTTTATTTGCGAGAGAGAGAGACAGAGAGAGAGCAGGAGTAGGGGGAGGGGCAAATGGAGAGGGAGAAGTCGACTCCCTGCTGAGCTGAGAGCCCGATATGGCTCTCTCCCAGGATCCTGAGATCATGGCTTAAGCTGAAGCAGATGCTTAACTGACTGAGACACCTATTAGCTGATTTGAATGGCTGGTATCATCAAGTTGTGATAACCTCATGTGCCCATCTCCTCTATAGGGATGGATTTGATACCAGAACTTCTCACTACTAGACAATGCTGGTGAATACTGATGAATTTGGCCCCTATTGTGGACTCTCTTATGTGATGTCTTAAGACTACCCTTTTTCTGTTAATACATCATTTTATCAGATGAAGGTCATTATAAATGCTGAAACCAAAGCCTTCTATACTAGAAAAATTCATCATGTGTTTATCCTATCTTAAATGAATTGAATTTAGAGTATTAAAAATTTCATAGATCCCTTCCACAGATAGCTTAGTTTAGATCCCTTACATTTTTTATTGTTTATTTTAAGATTTTATTTTTTTATTCATGAGAGACACAGAGAGAGAGAGGCAGAGAAACAGGCAGAGGGAGAAGCAGGCTCCCCACAGGGAGCCCCACGCGGGACTCGATCCATGGACCCCAGGATCATGCCCTGAACCGAAGGCAGATGCTCACCTGCTAAGCCACCCTGGCATCCCTCCTTTATTGTTTTTTAATTACGAAATAGTTCATGTGTATAAATAAATATAATGGATATACTAGATATAAAGAATAATAAAACCATGAAATGTACCTACCACCTAATTTAAGAAATTACATTTTTTCTTCAATTGTATTGAAATAATCTTGAATTTACAGGAAAGTTTCAAATATAGTACAGAGAATTCCTGTATACCCTTACCTGTCTTCCCCTGATGCTAACATCTTATCATGGCATATTTATCAAAACTAAGAAATTAGTATTATACAGTTCTATTAGCCAAACTACAGAATTTTTTTTCAAATTTCACTACTTTCTTTTTTAATTTTTTTTATTTTTTTATTTTTTTTTACTACTTTCTTTTTTTAAAGATTTTTATTTATTTATTCATGAGAATACACAGAGAGGAGAGAGAGAGAGGCAGAGACACAGGCAGAGGGAGAAGCAGGCTCCATGCAGGGAGCCTGATGTGGGACTCCATCCAGGGTCTCCAGGATCACACCCTGGGCTGCAGGCGGCGCTAAACTGCTGAGCCAGTGAGGGCTGCCCTCACTAGTTTCTTTTTTTCACTTATGTCTGTTTTCTATTCCAAGATTTAATCAAGGATACCATGTTGCATTTAGTCATTATGTTTCTTTAGTCTCCTCCAATCTGTGGAAGTCTCTGGGACTTTCCTTGTCTTTCATGCTTTCCATGACCTTCATTCTTTTTAAAGGGTACAGGTCGGTAGACTGTCCCTCAATTTGGGTTTGTCTGATACTTTTCTCATTAGGCTGGGATTATGCATTTTGGGGAAGAAAACCACAGAAGTGAAGTATCCTTCTCACTGCATCACAAATGTCAACATGACTTACTACAGATATTAACCTTGATCATTTGGTTAAAGTTGCTATCTGCCAGGTTTCTCCACTATAAAATTACTATTTTTTCTTTTGCATATACTGTTCCTTAGAAGCAAGTTATTAAGTCTAGTCCACACTCAAGGTGAGGGGAAATTAAGTTCCATCTCCTACAAGGAGAAGTCGCAAAGGAGTTGTGGTTGTGGACATATGTTAAAAATACCACAGTAAGGGGATCCCTGGGTGGCGCAGCGGTTTGGCGCCTGCCTTTGGCCCAGGGCGTGATCCTGGAGACCCGGGATCGAATCCCACGTCGGGCTCCCGGTGCATGGAGCCTGCTTCTCCCTCTGCTGTGTCTCTGCCTCTCTCTCTGTGTGTGTGTGTGTGACTATCATAAATAAATAGAAAATTAAAGAAAAAGGTTCGTGAAAAAAGTTAAAAAAAAATACCACAGTAATTAATAAACTTTCTATAGATCTCTTACATTTTGACTTGTCCTAATTTCATGATCATTACCAACATTGCCTGCACCATCCATCAACCACTTCATATGGCTTTATCCATGACATTATTATGAATTTGTCATTGCCACCTTGAGAGCTATAGACATTTGTACAGCAGTTTCCCAGATTTGTCTGATTATCATCATCACCTGGGGTACTTAACTGTAGGTTTCCAAGCCTCTCCTCTACAAGATAATTCAGCTTGTCTGAGGTGTGGGCTCAGAAAAGAACTTTACAGCATCACAGATGATGCTTATTAGGGGGCCAAATTTCAGAAACACTGGCTTAGAGCATTTCTTTCTTCTCCCTCTTTCCTAGTGAAACATGGACACAAAACATATTATTCTATGGGGCGCCTCGGTGGCTCAGTTGGATAAGCGTCTGACTCTTGATTTCAGCTCAGGTCATGATCTCAGGGTCCTGGGATTGAGCCCACATCAGGCTCCATGCTCAGTGGGAAGTCTGCTTCAGGATTCTCTCTCTCCGTCTCCTTCTGCTCCTCCTTCCACTCGCACACACACTCTCTCAAATAAATAAATCTTTTAAAAAACCTATTATTCTATAGTTTATAGTTTCCTTATTTATACAGCCTGTAGCCTCCTTGTTTCCCTTTTTGAAATTCATGAAATTTGTTATTTGCCATTCTTCCACAAAATATGGACATTTGAATGTAAACTACAAGAGATATTTCCAGTTGGGAAAGGGTTGGTGATGTTCCAACTCTTTCCCTGTAGTTTTGGTCTTTCTCCTATTATACTTCAAAGCCTCTACTACTTTCTAAAAACGTAAGAGTTTATATCTGCTTATTTTCTTCTAAGTTTTGAGGGTAAGAATGCCATTAATTGCTTTTATCCTGCTTCCATAATAATAATTTCAACAGCTACCATTTATTGACCATGTAGTATGCCAGATATCATGCTTTATGTATTAGGTGGAACCATATGGAAAACATTTTTGTAGATCAAAGTGATCGAATGATGGCAATTTCATTATGGTTCAACCTCCTACATTATCTTCCTTAATCCTCACAATAACCCTCGGGGCAGGTGGTAGTATGCCCATTTTTACAGATGAGGAAACTGAAGATCATAATAATTAAGTGACTTTCCTAAAGTTACACACTTAAAAACTGTAGAGCCAGGGTTCGGATATAGGGCTATTTCTGAAGCCCATTTTTTTTTTTTGAAGCCCATGTTTTTAAACACAACACTGCTTTAGAGAAGATGTTAAGATAAGGATGTAATAAACAGACACGGACCCGCTATGTGTGGGAGTGGAAGTTGATACAACTGTGCTGAAAGCTATTTGACATTTGCCTCAAGAGCCTTAAGAATTTTCGTACCCTTGCACCTAAAAAGTTATCCCGGGCAGCCCCGGTGGCTCAGCGGTTTAGCGCCGCCTGCAGCTCAGGGCGTGACCCTGGAGACCCGGGATCGAGTCCCACGTCGGGCTCCCTGCATGGAGCCTGCTTCTCCCTCTGCCTGTGTCTCTGCCTCTCTCTCTCTTTTCTGTGTATTCTCATGAATGAATAAAAAAAAAAATCTTTAAAATAAAAAAAAAATAAAAAAATTATCCCAAGGGAATATTCAGAGATGAACATGAAGATTTATGTAAAATATGCTTGTCAAAGCATTATATTTTTAATATTAAAAATTGGAAACAGGGACGCCTGGATGGCTCAGCAGTTTAGCGCATCTGCTAAAATTTTTTTGTTAAAAAAAATAACTATAGAAAAAGTCTGGGGGCACGTGGGTGGCTCAGTCAGTTGGATATCTGACTCTTGATTTCAGAACCTGAAATCAAGCCCTGCATCAGACACTGCGTGCTGGGTGTGGAGCCTGCTTAAGATTCTCTCTCCCTCTGCCCTCCCTGCTCATGCTCTCTCTTAATAAAAAAAAGATAGGGGAATATTTCTATAACATTGGTATAGGAAAGGATTTCTTGGACAAAATATAAAGCACATTAACTGGAATTTAAATTAAAACTTGGGGCAAAATAATAAAAAGAAAAAATATAAAGCACAAACCATAAAGAGTTGATATAGTTGATTATGTTAAAAAAAAAAAACCAACTTCTGGGCAGCCCGGGTGGCTCAGCGGTTTAGCGCCGCCTTCAGCCCAGGGCCGGGTCCTGGAGACCCAGGATCGAGTCCCACGTCGGGCTCCCTGCATGGAGCCTGTTTCTCCCTCTACCTGTGTGTGTGTGTGTGTGTGTGTGTGTGTGTGTGTGTGTGTGTGATGAATAATAAATAAAATCTTGGGCAGCCCCGGTGGCGCAGCGGTTTAGCGCCGCCTGCAGCCCACGGTGTGATCCTGGAGACCCAAGATCGAGTCCCACATCGGGCTTCCTGCGTGGAGCCTGCTTCTCCCTCTGCCTGTGTATCTGCCTCTCTCTTCGCTCTCTCTGAATGAATAAATAAATAAATCTTTAAAAATAAATAAGTAAAATCTTTTAAAAAACCAACTTCTGTTTATCAAAACACATTATTTAAAAAGGCTACAGGGTCTGGCAAATGATATTTGCAATTTACATAACTAATAAGGGATAACTATCCTGAATATATATTTAAAATATTATTTATCAATAAGGAAAAGACAAGCCACCCAACAGAAAATTGACCAAAAGACCTGAATAGATATTTCCAGAAGTGAAAACAGGAATGATCGATAAACAATGAAAAGATGAACCACCTCACTGATAATCAGGGAAATGCAAATGACCATAATAAGATTAATTTTATACTCATCAGACTGACAAATATTAAAAAGTCTAATACCAGTGTTGTTAAGGAGGTTGTACAATGGAAATCTTGCAAGCAGAAATGTAAATTGGTACAATATTTTTTCTTAGAGGAGAGGGAGAAAGCAGGGGAAGAGGGTCAGAGAGAGAGGGAGAGAACAGGCTCCACACTCAGCACAGAGCCCTAGGTGGGGCTTGATCTCACAACCTGAGCTGAAATCAAGAGTCAGATGCTTAACTGACTGAGCCACCCAGGTGCCCCATAACCACTTTTAATACATTTTTGCCATTTAATAAATCTAAAAACATGGTTATACTGTATGACTCAGCAGTTCTACCCCTAGAATATACCCTAGAAAAAATATTTCATAAATGTATCAGAATATATGTACAAGAATTCAAGTGTGGAGGCATCTGAGTGGCTCAGTCTGTTAAGTGTTTGACTCTTGATTTCAGCTCAGGTTGTGAGATCGAGCTCTGTGTGGGGGTATACGCTGAGCATGGAGCCTGCTTAAGATTTGATCTCCCTCTCCCTCTGCCCCATTTCCCCCCACTCCCTCTCTAAAAAGAGTAAAAAAACAAAAAAAACAAGTGTGTTCATAGCAGCACTGATCTTAATAACAAAAAGCCAGAAATAGCCTAAATATCCAGCAGGATATTTGGCTTAATAAATTGTGGTGTAATCATCAAATGGAAAACCACATCAGTGAAAATAGATACTTACAGTTACAAATATCAATATGATGAATCCCACAAATGTAAAGAGAGCAAATTCAGGGGAAAATCATATGTCATGATTCTATGATGTAAAGCGCAAAAACTCAGGCAAGAAAGCAATAAAGAAAAGCAAAATTCCTGATAGCAGTTATATCTTGTGGGGAAGGAGAGGGATGCAATTCTGAAGGACATATAGAGGGTTTCAGAGGCTCTGCTGTTCTGTTTCTCAAGCTGAGGGATGGAATTGCAGGTATTTGCTTTATTATTCTTTAATTCGCATACACATTTATGATTTTATTCTTTAGATATATATATATGGTTCAAAGAATCAAATCTGAAGACTACATATGTATGTACTCTTGTATTTGTGATACATTTTCTAAAAGTTTTTATGCTAAAAACTTAGTGATTAGAAGATATAGATATCTGGGAGAAGATCATTCTGGGTAGAGAGAACAAGGACCCTGAAACAGTAAAGGTGTGTTAGACGAATAGCAAGGAGGCCACCTTGTCTGGCGCAGTGTAAACAAGGGGAGAGAGGCAGGAGATGAGGTCATAGAGGTTTCCAGGAGCCAGATTATGTAATTCTGTGTGGCCTGGGAAACCATTAGAAGGTTTTAAGCATGGAGCACATAGAGGGCCATAATTTTATTTATGTTTTATAAAGGATCACTTAGGCTTTGTGGTAAATACTAGGGGGCAATGGTTTTTGTTTTCATTTATTTATTTTTAAAGATTTTATTTATTTATTCATGAGACACACACACACACACACACACACACACACAGAGACACAGGCAGAGGGAGGAGAAGCAGGCAGATGCACTTAACCGCTAAGCCACCCAGGCGTCCCTAGGGGGTAATGATTTTGTAAAATGTTACCATTTAGAGAAACTAGGTAAGGCGTACAAAGGATGTCTATTATTTCTTACAATTATCTCAATAAAAATTTCAGTTCGAAAAGAGTATTCACAGTAGTCTCTTACAATGTTTGTTATTTTTGTAAA
The DNA here is from genome assembly GCF_018345385.1 of Vulpes lagopus. Taxonomy (NCBI): domain Eukaryota; kingdom Metazoa; phylum Chordata; class Mammalia; order Carnivora; family Canidae; genus Vulpes; species Vulpes lagopus. The sequence continues at coordinate 55,348,633 of NC_054848.1, forward strand.
GTCCATAGTTTTGTCCCCTCCTTCATTTCTGATGTTAGTACTTTGAGTCTTCTCTCTTGCTCTTTCTTAGTTTAGCTAAGGGCTTGTCACTTTCATTCTTCTCAAAGAAGTCAATTTTTGTTTCATTGAATCTTTCTGTTGTTTTTCTACTCTATTTTTATCCTATAATCTTTATTTACTTCCTTCTGCCAGCTTTGGGTTTAGTTTGCTCTCTTTCATGGGGTAGGCTTTTTCATGTATCTTGTGCTTGGAATGTAGTTCATTGGGATTCTTAGATCTCTGTGTTTATTTTTGTTTTCATGAAATTCGGAAAATTTTCACCTATTATTTTATCAAACATTTATTCTGTCCACCTTTTTCCTTCAGGGACTCCAATTACATGTATAGAAGTGTGCTTGGAAAAAAAAAAAAAAGAAGTGTGCTTGGAGTCACCCTCACAGTTCACTGGGTTCTCTTCATTTTTTCAGTATTTTTTCCTCTGTTTCATTCAGTTTCTATTATGCCTTCAAGTTCACTAATATTTTTCTTCTGCAGGATGTATCTGCTATTAATCCTATCTAGTGTATTTTTTATTTTAGACATTTTTTCCTTTCTAGAAGTTTGATTTGTACCTTTTTTATCTTTTATGTCTCTACGTAACATACTCATTTTTTCTCTGCCATCTTGAATATATGGAATATAGCTAAAATAACTGTTTTGGGGGCGCCTGGGTAGCTCAGTGGTTGAGCATATGCCTTTGGCTCAGGGTGTGATCCAGGGGTCCTGGGATCCAGTCCCGCACTGAGCTCCCCTCAGGGAGCCTGCCTCTCCCTCTGCCTACGTCTCTGCCTCTCTCTGTGTCTCTCACATGAATAAATAAAATCTTTTTTAAAAGACTGTTTTGTTGTCCCTGTCTACTAACCTTACACCTGTGTCATTTCTGAGTCTATTGATTGATTTTTCTCCTCATTATATTTTCCAGTTTCTTTGCATACCTATTAATTTTTTTATTGGATGCCAGACATTGTGAACTTGACCTTGTTGGATGCTGGATATTTTTGTACTACTAAAAATGTGTTTGAACTTGTTCTGGAGATTTCAATTACTTGGAAACAATTTGGTGTTTTTAAGGCTTCCTTTTAAGTTTGTATTTTTTAAATATTTTGTTTATTTATTTTAGAGAGTAGGGGGAGAGGAAGAGGGAGAGAGTCTCAAGCAGACTCCCTGCTGAGCATGGAACCTGATGCAGGGCTCCATCTCTCAACACTGAGGTCATGACCTGAGCCCAAACCAAGAGTCAGATGCTCAACTGACTGAAAAACTAGGCAAGGTGCACTCAGGCACACCTTTAGTTTTTTTTTTTAAAGCTGGAATCAAAGGAGACTTTTAGCCTCCAACCAATTTTTTCCCAATACTGAGGCATAACTTTTCTCAGTATTCTACCCAGTGTCTTATGAATTATAATATTTCCCGCTTGGGTGGTTGGGAATGCAAATAATCTGGTCCCTGTGTGAACTCTATTTTTCCCTCTAATCCCTTCAGGTGCTTTTTTTCTCCAAATTTTAGTAGTCTCTTACATTCACTAGCCAGTACTCAGCTGAAGACTCCAGGGGGATTGATCCTCTGCAGATCTCCAGAGATTTCTCTCTCTGCAGTTCTCTTCTCTCCAATACTCTGTCCTATGAATTTTAGCTACCCTGGCCTCCATGGACTCCCAAATTTGTCTTCTCAGCTCAGAGATGCTAGGCTTTGCCTACCTCTCTATATTGTGGCCTAGAAACTCTTTCCAAGCACTGTGCTAAGGCAGTCATAAGACTCAGCTTGTTTGTGTCTCCTCTTTCTGTGATCATTGTAGTGAGGCGCCTGATGCCCAATGTATAAAAACAACGTTTCATATAGTTTGTCCATTTGTTGTTGTTGTTTCAGGCAGGAGGGTAAATTATTCAGTCTTGACCACAAGTGGAAGTCCCCTCTGGATTTCTGTGAGTGGGGATTAAGATTTCAGAAGTCCCAATTTTCTGGTCCCAGGAAGCCTAAGACATTGGCTCTGAGAATGGAGGCTGAAGTAGAATGGAGAATGAAGTTCCTAGAGTAAAGGCAGAAAAAGAAATGGAAGGCTAGATTGTTAAATGAGTCATTCATATGGATGCTCAATAAGCAAACTACGTGGGGGTGGAACTGGCATTACAGACAGAGGGATGAGGATGGCAAAGGGCTTGGAGGAATAAATTAGCAGTGGCTTTGGAGAACTGTAAAGCGCTTCTTAGAGCTGGAATATAAAGTACCTAAGAAGCCATGTCAGAGAATAAAATAGATTGGTGACTATATTTGAAAAATGCTGTCTATCTGCTAAGAATTTCGGTATTTTTCTTGAAAGCATTGAAAAGTCAAGAAATTGAGAAGCCAGAAAGTCAGATGGTCAACCAGATTAATGGTGGTGTCTTCTAGCTGATGATAAGACAAGGGATAGAAAGGAAAACTGAAAGCTGAATTCAAAAATTTTTGCTGAATAATGAGGCTGGAATGAGAGGGTTTTTTTTAAAAAAAGATTTATTTACTTATTTTAGAGAGAGAGAGAGAAAGAGAGGCAGAGGAAGAGGGAGAAAGAGAATCTCAAGCGGACCTCCCACTGAATGTGGAGCCCAATATGGGGCTCAATCCCACAACCCTGAGATCATGACCTGAGCTGAAGTCAAGGGTTGGACCCTTAACCAAATAAGCCACCCAAGTTAGGTTTTAATCCAGTTAGTTACCATACACTGTTATATTAGTTTCAGGTGTATATATAGTGATTCAACACTTCAGTACAATAACCTGGTGCACATCATGAGAAGTAAACTCCATAATCCTCATCACCATTTTATTTTTCTCTCATCACCAATTTATTTATTTATTTATTTATTTATTTATTTATTTTTTGGTTCATCACCAATTTAATCCAACCCCCACTCACCTCTCCTCGGATAACCTTTAGTTTGTTCTCTATAGTTAAAAGTCTGCCTCTTGATTTCTCTCTCTCTTTCCCTTTGCTCCTTTGTTTCTTAAATTCCACATATCAGTGAAATCATATGTTTTTCTCTAATTTATTTCACTTAGTATTATACTCTCTAGCTCCATCCATGTCATTACAAGTGGCAAGATTTCATTCTTTTTTATGGCTAATATATATATACCACCTCTTCTTTATCCATTTATCTATTGATGGACACTTGAGCTACTTCCATAATTTGGCTGCTGTAAATAATGCTGCTATAAATATAAAGGTGCATGTATACCTTTGAATTAGTGTTTCTGTATTCTTTGGGTAATAGCCAATAGTTTGATTGTTGGATTGTATGGTAGTTTATTTTTAACTTTTTGAGAACCTCCATACTGTTTTCCAGAGTGGCTGTGCCTGTTGCATTCCCACCAACAGTGGGCTTCCTTTTTCTCCACATCCTCACCAACACCTGTTTCTCATGTTTTTTATTTTAGCCTTTCTGACAGGTGTGAGGCGATATCTCATTGTAGTATTGGTTTTTATTCCCCTGATGGTGAGTGATGATGAGCATCTTTTCATGTGTCTGTTGGCCATCTGTAAGTCTTCTTTGGAGAAACATTTATTCATGCCTTCTGCCCAGTTTTTTTTTTTTTTTTTTTTTTTTTTGCATTTCAGTAACTTTATTGAAAGGTATAGCCCTTAGTACCAAAACATAACGGTAGTTGGTTAGGCTATCTCTGCCAACTCAGAATTAACACTGATGTCAAATTATTGAAATATGTCAGCTTTTTGGGAAAACTGAAGTTATCCATAAAACACAGTTCACAAAAGTATAAGATATATTGTGGTTCTTTGGTTTATTTTCCAGTGCACATTTACCCATAACATGTCATAAATGGGTACAGCCATTCTGGATGGACACAAGCTACTTGCTGCACTGAGTAACTGTTTACATCACTTTTAATACCGTAGATCTCCTTACGGTCACTGACTTAATAGAAAATCTCAAATACTACCTTAGCAACTTCATAATTATGAGGATGCCTACTGACTTTTTAAAGACTTTCTTTGGGGACAGGAGGTTCTGCCCAGTTTTTAATTGAATAATTTGTTTTTGGAGTGTGGAGTTTTATAAGCCCTTTATATATTTTGAATACTAACCCTTTATCAGATAGGTCATTGGCAAATCTCTTCTCACATTCCATAGGTTGCCTTTTAGTTTTATTGATTGCTTCCTTCAGAAGCTTTTTCTTTGATGTAGTCTCAATAGTTTATTTTGGCTTTTTACCCCCTTGCCTCAAGGGACCTATCTAGGGAAAAAAAAGTTGCTATGACTGATGTCAAAGAAGTTACTGCCTGTGCTTTCTTCTAGGAGTTTTATGATTTCAGATCTCACATTTAAGTTTTTCATCCATTTTAAATTTATTTTTGTGTGTGGTGTAAGAAAGTCATCCAGTTGCATTCTTTTGCATGTTGCTGTCCAGTTTTCTCAACACCTTTTGTTGAAGAGACTGTCTTTTTTGGATATTCTTTCCTGCTTTGTTGAAAATTAATTGTCCATATAATTGCGGGTTTATTTCTGGGTTTTCTAGTATGCTCCATTGATCTATGTGTCTGTTTTTTGTGCAGTACCATACTGCTTTGATTAATACAGCTTTTAAAAATTTATTTATTTATTCATGAAAGACAGAGAGGCAGAGACATAGGCAGAGGGAGAAGCAGGCCCCGTCCAGGAAGCCTAATGCGGGACTCAATCCCAGGACCCCTGGATCATGCCCTGAGCCGAAGGCAGACGCTCAACCACTGAGCCACCCAGGTGCCTGTAAACCTATTCTTTACTCCTTTCCTCCCCAAGTTTTAGATATATGGTGTCATAATTTGCATCCTTTTATTTTATGAGTACATTGATTAATTTTTTAAAGATTTTAAAAAAGATTTTATATATTTATTCATGAGAGACACAGAAAGAGAGGCAGAGACATAGGCAGAGGGAGAAGCAGTCTCCATGCAGGGAGCCCAATAGGGGACTCGATCCCTGGACTCTGGAATCACGCCCTGAGCCAAAGGCAGATGCTCAACTGCTGAGCCACCCAGGAACCCTCACTGATTAATTTTTTAAAAGATTTATTTATTTATTTGAGAGGGAGAGAGCAAGGGGTGGGTAGGGGCAGAGGGAGAGGGAGAGAGAATCCCAAGCAGACTCTGCAGTGAATGTGGAGACTGATGCAGGGACCAATCTCAGGACTCCAAGATCATGACCTGAGCCAAAACCAAGCATCAGATGCTCAACCGATTGTGCCACCCAGGTGCCCCTGCTTGATTGCTTTTTTACAGAAATATTCATTTTTACCTCTTTTGTATTTACAACCTTCATACAGTCACTTTTGTTATCTCCTTTCCACTCAAAGAGTTCCCTTTAATATTTCTTGCAGGGCTGGTTTAGTGGTCATGAGCTCCTTCAGCTTATGTTTGCCTGGGAAACTCTTTATCTCTCCTTCTATTCTAAATAATAGCTTCACTAGATAGAGTATTCTTGGCTACAGGTTTTTCCCATTCAGGACTTGAATATGTCATGCCAGTCTCTTCTGGGTTGGAAAGTTTCTGCTGAGCAACCCACTGATAGCCTTATGGGACTTCCTTTGTATGGAGCTGTCTACTTTTGTATTGCTGCTTTTCATATTTTTTCTTTATCACTGTATTTTGCCTTTTTACAATTTTATTTATTTATTCATGAGAAACACAGAGAGGCAGAGACACAGGCAGAGGGAGAACAGGTTCCACACGGGGAGCCCAATGCGGAACTCGACCCCAGGACCCTGGGATCACAAACTGAGCCCAAGGTAGACGCTCAACCACTGAGCCACCCAGGCATCCCTATATTTTGCCATTTTAATTACAATATGTCTTGGTGTGGATCTGCTTTTGTTGATTTTGTTAAGGTTCTTTGTGCCTGCTGGATCTGGATGTCTGTTTCCTTCTTCAGATTAGGGAAGGTTTCAGCTGTTATTTCTTCAGATATATACTCTGTCCCCTTTTCTCTCTTCTTCTGGGACTCCTATAATACAAATGTTAATGCTTTTATTGGAGTCACTGAGTTACCTAAGTCTATTCTTGTTTTGCATAATTCTCTTTTCTCTCCTTTGTTCAGCTTGATTACTTTCCATTACTCTTTCTTCTAGGTCTCTAATTCCTTCCTCTGCTTCTTCTAGCCTGCTGTTCATTCCATCAAGCATGTTTCTCATTTCCTTTTATTGAACTCTTTATCTCTGCTGTTATTCCTTATCTATGTGTTAAGGGTCTCACTGATGTCCTCCTCCACTCTTTTCTCAAGTCCAAGGTACTCCTTATGATCATTGCTTTAAATTCTCTACCAGGCATGTTACTTATATCTGTTTTTGCTTAGATTTTTGGCCATAGCCTTGTCCTGTTCTTTTGTTTCAGGCAAATTTCTCTGCTTTCTTATTTTGTGTAAGTCTCTGTGCCTGTTTCTCTGTGTTAGGGAAGTCAGCTACATCTCCTGTTCTTGAGTGTAATGAATGGTTTTAGGAAGAAGGGGTCCTAAAGTGCCTTGCAATGTACTGACCCTTGTTTCCCAGGACCTGGCTCTTTTGGGAGTATTTCCAATGTGTGCTGCATGTGCTCTGTTGTTGTGTCCTGTGCTCTGTTGTTGTGTCCTGGCCCCTTTATCCTTCAAGCCAGTTGTCTGCAGAGGCTCTTTTTGTTTGTTGTGGGCAATGTTTGGTTCCTACTCTGATTGTGGTGAGTTTTAACTACATGTGCTCTGGTCTGCTTGTGAAATTAACCTGTCGCCCACCTCCACCACAACCAAAGCTCCACAAAATTCCCGGGTAAGGTGACATGGTGTGGACTGGGTTTAGGCTGGTCTTCTGGGGGAGGGTACTCACCCAGCTGGGACTGATGTTAGGGTGACTGGGAGGGGTAGTTCCACCAGAGTTCAGGGTTGGGGGCTTGGTGTAAGCAAGTGAGGTAGCAAATTTGGGCACTGCACTGGTTTCCACAAGTGGCCCTGTACTTATGCTGAAGGGTGGGGGAGGAGATGGTGCCTGCTGGTTCCTTTGTTCAGGGAGGGGTCTCTGGGAATGCTGTCTCTCTGGGACACACTCTGCTCCCAAATGAGTGACTAATCTCCCCACTGTACCCCAGGTGCTCTTCAGATCACTGTTTTCATGCTGTGTGTTGAAGTTTATTTGCCTACCTTCTCTCCAAAAGCAGGACAATGGGCTCTATCCCACTCAAGCCCCATGACTTTTAAAACTCCAGTCTTGGGATGCCTGGGTGGCTCAGTGGTTGAGCGTCTGCCTCTGGCTCAGGTCCTGATCCTGGGGTCCTGGAATCGAGTCCTACATCAGACACCCCACAGAGAGCCTGCTTCTCCCTCTGCCTCTCTCTCTCTCTCTCTCTCTCTCTCTCTGTGTGTGTGTCTTTCATGAATAAATAAATAAAATCTAACAAAAATAAAAATAAAACTCCAGTCTTTAAGCCCTGCTGGTTACCAGAAGTCACGAAATTTGGCCCCTCTCACTTTTCAAGCCAATTGCTATGGGAATTAATTTCCCCCTGCACTCCCCTATTTGCTAGTCTGTCTGTTGCCCTTCTCTATGACCCTGTTCCCTTCCCACTGCAATGGCCATGATCTGTTTCTCTCCTAAGCTGTGTCTCCATACTTCCTACCTGTTTTAATGTGGCCTTTTCTCTACATTTAGTTGTGAAGTTCGTTCTGTCAGTCTACAGGTTGATTTCTGGGATATTTAGGATGATTTGATAGTTATCTACTTGTATTCCTTGGACAAGGCGAGCTGAGGGTCCTCCCATTCTGCTGCTGTCTTCCTGTCCTTGCTCCTGGAATGATAGTCTTAAGGTTGCACAGAGAGTTATAAAGCCAGATGCCATGAGCCTTGAACAAACAGAAATTGTTTATTCATGACTGGTCGACTTTACAATGGGGTGCAAGGAGAAAGCTTCCTCATCCTCCCCTTCATATCTTTTGTATTCAGGTTATGAGAGAAGAAGGACTCTCCTGGGAAGACTGCAGGAAAGAGCCTCAGTTCAGTGAAGGCAAGGGTTGGAGGGGAACATGCAGTTAAGAAAACCAGGGTGAAGTGTAATTTGTTTCTCTTGAAACAGGGGCTCCAGAGGGCATAGTGGAAAGGGCTCTGAGAAAAGCAAATGATGGGGAAAACAGGTTGGGGGTGTATGTGCAGTAAACAGAGCATTTGGAACTCTCATATGAGATATTAGCTCCTTCCCAATCTTGTGAAAGTGGCAACACCTACTCTACTGTCATTTTTTTAATGCCATTCTTTTTTTTTTTTTTTTCTTTAGAGAGGGAAGGGGAGGCGGAGCAGAAAGAGAGGGAGATAATCTTAAGCAGGCTCCACACTCAGCATGGAGCCCAATGTGAGATGCGATCTCACAATCCTGAGATCCTGACCTGAATCAAATCAAGAGTCAGACAACTTAACCAACTGAGTTACCCAGGCACCCCTCTTTTTTTTTTTTTTTTTTTTTTTATTTTATTTTTTTTTATTTTTATTTTTTTTTTTTTTTACCCAGGCACCCCTCTTTAATGCCATTCTTAATGTGCTTCATTGCAACCAATTATAGTTTCACTTGAACATATTTCTAACTCTTTCCTTTCTGCTTAAAATCCATAAAATAAGATTGGTATGTTTCCAAGTAAATACTCTCTCTAACTCTTATGAAATGTCCTCATTCTATAGCTAAAACCCTGTTATTTCAGTCTCCTAAATCATGGTCCAAAAGGCCAAATTGATTTTTCTAACACTATCAAATAGCTATGCATTCACCTATGTTCATATCCTCCCTGCTCTTCCAAAACCCCTGCCTTCAGTTGGATGAAGAAATGGAAATGCCCTCTTATGCTCCTAAGGGCTTCAGCTTTTGGCCAGGCACCATAAAAAATACGAGTGCTTTGCAAATTAGTTATAGAAGTGCTATTCAACCCTGTGTGAAACACCAGGAGCAGATAGAGGCCAGAAAGTTTGATAGAGATTATGTGACATACTCCAGACTCACAGTTTGGGAAAACACCACCCCATCCCCTTTTAGCATTGCTTTATATACAGTATTTAATTTTTGTGTACATAATGTAGACTTCAAAATTAAAATCTACAAAAAGATATGTGGATAGAGTAAGTTTCCCTTCCTTTTCTTTCCCCCAATTCACTTACCCTCCCTAGAGGCAGCAACAGTTATCAATTTCTTGTATATTCTTCCAGATATTCTATTTATCAACATGTATCTATGTTTTTTTAAAGATTTATTTATTTATTTATGATAGACATAGAGAGAGAGAGAGAGGGGCAGAGACACCGTAGGAGGGAGAAGCAGGCTCCATGCCGGGAGCCGGACGTGGGACTGGATCCCGGGACTCCAGGATCATGCCCTAGGCCAAAGGCAGGTGCTAAACTGCTGAGCCACCCAGGGATCCCCTATGTCTTTTTTTTAAATCTTCACAATTGAAGTATTATGTGTCCACTATTTTGCACCTTGCATTTTTTCACCTAATAGTACATCCTGGAGTTTTTTCCAAGTCAGTCCATAGAGAGTCCCTAGTTGTTTTTGTGATTGCATAATATTACATGTTAACTGTACCCTAGTTTGTTTCATCAATTTCCTACTGGTGAACTTTTAGGTTACTTCCAACTGTTTGTTCTTGCAAACAATGTTTTAGTGACTATTTTTGTACATGTGTCACTTCAAAAATCTATTTATAGAATAGAGGACAAATATATACACTATATATAGAATAAATATATAAAATATATAGAATAAATGAATATAGAAAACATCTCAAAGTGAAATTTCTAGATGAAAGACTATGGCACTATCCCTTTTGATTGACTACAAAGAGGCTTTATCCAGTAATCTCTTGAACATAAAAATGACTGTGGCAACAAGCCATCCACTTCCACAGAGTCCCTGCTACTCCTGCCAAGGGCAACTATTTCCACTTCTTTTTTGTTTCCACTTACAGAATCCTCCCTCTTCTGTGGGACCTTCTGAGATTCTGTGGAGTATGTGATAAAACGTCTTGTCTAGTGGGTATGTACAGTTCCTTCATAGGGAATGCTTCATGTCTGTGGTATAATGTGGCTGGTTCAATTTGCTTTTCTTTTCATATCCTTCTACTTAAGATTATAACCTTGGTTATGGAAACCCTCTGCTGACCTCCTGGCATCTTCCTTCTCCTTTTTCTCTTTTTCCTATACTTCTTTATTCTCCCTCTTCCTTCTTTTTTTCAAAGATAGTATTTTTCCAACTCTCTGAATAAGGCCCATGGTATTTTAATAGGGATTGCATTAAACGTGTAAATTGCCCTGGGTAGGGCAGCCTGGGTGGCTCAGGGGTTAAGCATCTGCCTTTGGCCCAGGGAGTGACCCTGGAGACGGGGGATCGAGTCCCACGTTGGGCTCCCTGCATGGAGCCTGCTTCTCCCTCTGCCTGTGTCTCTGCCTCTCTGTCTCTCTCTGTCTCTCTCTCTCTCTCTAATGAGTAAATAAATAAAATCTTTTAAAAAATTGCCCTGGGTAGCATTGACATTTTCACAATATTAATTCTGCCAATCCATGAGCATGGAATATTTTTCCATCTCTTTGTGTCTTCCTCAATTTCTTTCACAAGTGTTCTGTAGTTTTTAGGGTATAGATCCTTGACCTCTTTGGTTAGGTTTATTCCTAGGTATCTTATGCTTTTGGGTGCAATTGTAAATGGGATTGACTCCTTCATTTCACTTTCCTCAGTCTCATTGTTAGAGTATAGAAATGCCACTGACTTCTGGGCATTGATTTTGTATCCTGTCACACTGCCAAATTGCTGTATGAGTTCTAGCAATCTTGGGGTGGAGTCTTTTGGGTTTTCTACGTAGAGTATCATGCCATCTGCAAAGAGGGAGAGTTTGACTTCTTCTTTGCCAATTTGAATGCCTTTTGTTTCTTTTTGTTGCCTGATTGGTGAGGCTAGGACTTCTAGTACTATGTTGAATAGCAGTGGTGAGAGTGGACATCCCTGTCTTGTTCCTGATCTTAGGGGAAAGGCTCCCAGTGTTTCCCCATTGAGAATTATATTTGCTGTGGGCTTTTCGTAGATGGCTTTTAAGATGTTGAGGAACGTCCCCTCTATCCCTACACTCTGAAGAGTTTTGATCAGGAATGGATGCTGTATTTTGTCAAATGCTTTCTCTGCATCTATTGAGAGGATCATATGGTTCTTGTTTTTTCTCTTGCTGATATGATGAATCACATTGATTGTTTTATGAGTGTTGAACCAGCCTTGCATCCCGGGAATAAATCCCACTTGGTCATGGTGAATAATCTTCTTAATGTATTGTTGTATCCTATTGGCTAGTATCTTATTGAGAACTTTTGCGTCCATGTTCATCAGGGATATTGGTCTATAATTCTCCTTTTTGGTGGGGTCTTTGTCTGGTTTTGGAATTATTTTAAGATTTGTGTGGAATCAGAAAAGACCCCAAATAGCCAGGGGAATATTAAAAAAGAAAACCATAGCTGGGGGCATCACAATGCCAGATTTCAGGTTGTACTGCAAAGCTGTGGTCATCAAGACAGTGTGGTACTGGCACAAAAACAGACACATAGATCAATGGAACAGAATAGAGAACCCAGAAGTGGACCCTCAACTTTATGGTCAACTAATATTCGACAAAGCAGGAAAGACTATCCATTGGAAAAAAGACAGTCTCTTCAATAAATGGTGCTGGGAAAATTGGACATCCACATGCAGAAGAATGAAACTAGACCACTCTCTTGCACCATACAGAAAGATAAACTCAAAATGGATGAAAGATCTAAATGTGAGACAAGAGTCCATCAAAATCCTAGAGGAGAACACAGGAAACACCCTTTTTGAACTTGGCTACAGTAACTTCTTGCAAGATTCATCCTTCATCCATGAAGGCAAGAGGAACAAAAGCAAAAATGAACTATTGGGACTTCAAGATAAGAAGCTTTTGCACAACAAAAGAAGCAGTCCACAAAACTAAAAGACAACCTACAGAATGGGAGAAGATATTTGCAAATGACGTATCAGATAAAGGGCTAGTTTCCAAGATCTATAAAGAACTTATGAAACTCAACAGCAAAGAAACAAACAATCCAATCATGAAATGGGCAAAAGACATGAACAGAAATCTCACAGAGGAAGACATAGACATGGCCAACAAGCACATGAGGAAATGCTCCACATCACTTGCCATCAGGGAAATACAAATGAAAACCACAATGAGATACCACCTCACACCAGTGAGAATAGGGAAAATTAACAAGGCAGGAAACAACCAATGTTGGAGAGGATGTAGAGAAAGGGGAACCCTCTTGCACTGTTGGTGGGAATGTGAACTGGTGCAGCCACTCTGGAAAACTGTGTGGAGGTTCCTCAAAGAGTTAAAAATAGACCTGCCCTACGACCCAGCAATTGCACTGCTGGGGATTTACCCCAAAGATACAGATGCAGTGAAATGCCGGGACACCTGCACCCCGATGTTTATAGCAGCAATGTCCACAATAGCCCAACTGTGGAAGGAGCCTCGGTGTCCATCGAAAGATGAATGGATAAAGAAGATGTGGTCCATGTATACAATGGAATATTACTCAGCCATTAGAAACGACAAATACCCACCATTTGCTTCGACGTGGATGGAACTGGAGGGTATATGCTGAGTGAAATAAGTCAATCGGAGAAGGACAACCATTGTATGGTCTCATTCATTTGGGGAATATAGAAAATAGTGAAAGGGAATAAAGGGGAAAGGAGAAAAAATGAGTGGGAAATATCAGAAAGGGTTGAACAGAACATGAGAGACTCCTAACTCTGGGAAACGAACTAGGGGTGGTAGAAAGGGAGGTGGGCAGGGGGGTGACTGGGTGACGGGCACTGAGGGGGGCACTTGATGGGATGAGCACTGGGTGTTATTCTATATGTTGGCAAATTGAACACCAATAAAAAATAAATTTATTTAAAAAAAGATTGTATTTTTTTTTATTCATGAGAGACAGAGAGAGAGAGAGAGGCAGAGACACAAGCAGAGGGAGAAGCAGGCTCCCTCCAGGGAGCCCCATGTGGGACTTGATCCCAGACTCTGGGATCATGCCCTGAGCAGAAGGCAGTCGCTCAACCGCTGAGCCACCCATACGTCCCATAAACTTCTTAATATATGTCTTCCACTGGTTCTGTTTCTCTGGTTGAAATCTGACTAATGCATCTTTTAAAGTATTTTCACCATCCAGTCTGGGATTGATAAGCATAGGGAAGCACTCCCCAAAGGCATCGCTTTTATCTGTACCTCAAGGGGGAAAATCAACTTCAGTAAATACTTACAAAGAGCTATCATTGCTTCTGACAAGGAAAACATCCTGCAGGTCCCTGGAAATGTTTCCCAGCATCAGGAACAATGTGCTAGGGGTGTCAAGTGAACAGCCCTATTGGTTGTTTGATGCCAGAGTGCTGTTAATTGCGTAAAAAGGAAGGTAAAAATGAAAAATGATTGAGCCTAGTGGCTCAGCTTTGAGTGTCTGCCTTCAGCTCAGGGATGGTCCCAGAGTCCCAGGATCGAGTCCCATTCGGGCTCCCTAAAAGGAGCCTGCTTCTCCCTCTGCCTATGTCTCTGCCTCTCTCTCTCTCTCTCTCTCTCTCTCTGTGTGTGTGTGTGTTTCTTATGAATAAATAAATAAAATCTTTTAGGGATCCCTGGGTGGCGCAGCGGTTTGGCGCCTGCCTTTGGCCCAGGGCGCGATCCTGGAGACCCGGGATCGAATCCCACGTCGGACTCCCGGTGCATGGAGCCTGCTTCTCCCTCTGCCTGTGTCTCTGCCTCTCTCTCTCTCTGTGACTATCATAAATAAAATAAAATAAAATTCTTTAAAAAAAAAATCTTTTAAAAAAGAAAGAAAAATGAGCATAAAAATGAGTATGGGACAAAGAATAAAATAAAGACCGGTGAGTCCGTACTGGTATAAATAAGTGATTGAATAAAGAAATAGAAGAGACAAAAAAAAAAAAGAAGAAGAGAAGAGACAGATGTCCCATGTCCCATACAGAAAAATTCCAAATAATCAATGTAGTTACTCTGCCCTCAAAGAGGTGGAGCGTTAATTTCTGTTTGCTATGATTGGGTGTGTATAGTGACTTCCTTCCAACAAGTACAGTATGAAAAGGAGGGAAAAGAATAACTTTATAGGGGAGAAATCTGACAAACACTACCTCAGTCAGTCAACATCAGCAGTGAAAACTCATGTTAATAGTATATATTGTAACTATGACACAATGGCAATGGCAATTTACATTTGTGGTCTTCCTTCTGAAAACTCATAATCCAGGTCTAATCATGAGAAAAGGGACACCTGGGTAGCTTAACCGTTTGAACGTCTGCCTTCAGTTCAGGGCTTGATCCTGGGTCTGGGGATTGAGTCCCGCATCGGGCTCCCTGCGGGGATCCTGCTTCCCCTTTTGCCCATGTCTCTGCCTCTCTCTCTGTGTCTCTCATGAATAAATAAATACAATATTTTTTAAAAAATCATGAAAAAAACACCAGAAAAATCCAAATTGAGGGGCATTCTACAAAACACCTGACCAGCGCTCCCTACAATTATTAAGGTCATCAAAACCGACAAAAGTCTGAGAAACCATTACAACCAAGAAGACATGATGACTAAGTGTAATATGGTATCTTAGATGAGATTATGGAACCAAAAAATAGGATATTAGGTAAAAACTAAAGGAGTCTGAAGAAAGTGTGGATTTGGGCTAATAATGATGAATCAATATTGGTTCATTAATTATAACAAATGTACCATAGTAATAGAAGATGTTAATAATAGGGGAAGCTGAATGTTGGATATATGAGGACTCTGTACTATCTTCTCAGTTTTTCTGCAAATATAAAACTTTTCAAAAAAATAAAGTTTATCTATGGAGATAATAAGGTCAGTGGTTTCCAGAGAGTCAAGGAGAAGAAGGAAGAGAGGTTGAATAGCTAGAGCACAGGGAATTTTTGGGGCAGTGAAACTATACTGTATGATAGTGTAATGGTGGATAAATGTCATTATATATTTGTCAAGGCCCATAGAAAGTGCAATATAAACAGTGAGCCCTAATGGAAACTATAGATTATTAGACTATAACAATATCAGTTTTGGTTCATTAAGTGTAACAAATGTACTATACTATTGCAAGATGTTCCTAATTGGGAAAATTGAGCATGTGGGGCACCTGGGTGGCTCAGTGGTTGAGCATCTGCCTTTGGCTCAGGGCGTGATCCTGGGGTTCGAGATCAAATCCTGCATCGGGCTCCTTGCGGGGAACCTGCTTCTCCCTCTGCCTATGTCTCTGCCTCTCTCTGTCTCTCATGAATAAATAAAAATTAAAAAAAGAAAAAAGAAGAAAACTGAGCATGTGTGAGTGGGAATGGGTAGAGGTGGAGAGAGTAAGTTGGGTATGTGAAACTCTATGTAATATCTGCTCAATTATTCTGTAAATGTAAAACTTCATTAAAAGAATTAAGTCTAGTAAAATCAATGGATGGGGTGCCTCGGTGGCTCAATAGTTGGAGCATCTGACTCGATTTCAGCTCAGGTCATGATCATACTCTTGATTTGGGTTCAGGTCATGATCTCAAGGTTGTGAGATCAAGCCCTGCATCAGGCTCTGCACTCATTGGGAAGTATGCTTCTCTCTCCTTCTCCCTCTGCCCCTCCCCCTGCTCACATTCTCTCTCTCTCTCTCTTTAAAATAAATAAATAAATCTTTAAAAATTAAAATAGGGGGCACCTGGGTGGCTTAGTTGGTTAAGTGTCTGACTTTGGCTCAGGTCATGATCTTGGGGTCCTGGGATCAAGCCCCACATCCAGCTCCCCACTCAGTGTGGAGTCTGCTCCTCCCTCTCCTTCCGACCCTTTCCCTGCTCGTGCTCTCTCTTAAATAAATAAATAAAATCTTTTTAAAAATTGAAATAAATGGATGAAGGATTTGAATAGACATTTCTCCAGAGAAGATATACAAATAGCCCACAAATACATGAAAGATGTTTAACATTGCTACTCGTTAGGAAAATGCAAATCAAGCCCACAATGAGATACAAATTTACACTCACTAGAGTGGCTATAATTTTTTTTTAAGAAAAATAAGAAGTGTTAGGAAGGATGTGGGAAAATTGGAACCCTTGCATGTTGCTGGTGGGAATGTAAAATGGTGCAGGCACTGTAGAAGACAATCAGAGAAGGACAAACATTATATGTTCTCATTCATTTGGGGAATATAAATAATAGTGAAAGGGAATAGAAGGGAAGGGAGAAGAAATGGGTAGGAAATGTCAGAAAGGGAGACAGAACATAAAGACTCCTAACTCTAGGAAACGAACTAGGGGTGGTGGAAGGGGAGGAGGGCGGGGAGTGGGGGTGAATGGGTGATGGGCACTGAGGGGGGCACTTGACGGGATGAGCACTGGGTGTTATTCTGTATGTTGGCAAGTTGAACACCAATAAAAAATAAATTTATTATTAAAAAATAAATAAATAAAATTAAAGATGCATAAAAAGAAAACAATTTGATGATTCCTCAAAAAGCTTTAAAAAAATAAAATTGCTATATGATCCAGCAATTCCACTCCTAGTTATATACCCAAAAGAATTGAAAACAGGTATTCAAATCACAACTTATACACACATGTTCATAACAGCACTATTCACAATAGCCAAAAATGGAAACAACCCAAATATCCATCAGTGGATGAGTGGAATAAGATATAGTATATCAGGGCAGCCCGGGTGGCTCAGCGGTTTGGTGCCGCCTTCAGCCTGGGGTGTGATCCTGGAGACCTGGGATGGAGTCCCACGTTGCACTCCTTGCATGGAGCCTGCTTCTCCTTCTGCCTGTGTCTCTGCCTCTCTCTTTCTCTCTGTGTCTGTCGTGAATAAATAAATAAAATCTTTTTTAAAAAAGAAAAAAGACACAAAAGATGACATATTGTATGATTTCATTTTTATGAAATATCCAGAATAGGTCCACAGAGACAGAGAACAAATTAGTTGTTATCAGGACCTGGGGCGGGAGGGGCAGGCAGCAGAATGGGAAGTGACTGTTTAATGAGTATATGGTTTCCCATTGGGGTGATGAAACTGTTTTAGAACTAGACAGAGGGGATGGTTATACAACGTTGTGAATATACTATATACTACTGAAATGTACTCTTTAAAATGGTTCATTTTTTTCGATTTTATTTATGTATTCATGAGAGACACACAGAAAGAGGCAGAGACATAGGCAGAGAGAGAGAGAGACTGATGCGGCACTTGATCTCAGTACCCCAGGATCACGACCTGAGCAAAAGACAGATGCTCAACCATTGAGCCACCCAGGTGTTCCCGAAACAGTTCATTTTTAAGGAGGGCACATGATGAGATGAGCATTGGGTATTACACTATATGTTGGCAAATTGAATTTAAATAAACTAAAAAAATAAATGAAATGGTTCATTGTATGTTATGTAAATTTTACCTCAAGTAAAGAAAAAAAGAGGAATTTTTACAAGTGCATAGAAGAAGGAACCACTAACTGCTTTAG
The DNA here is from genome assembly GCF_018345385.1 of Vulpes lagopus. NCBI lineage: Eukaryota > Metazoa > Chordata > Mammalia > Carnivora > Canidae > Vulpes > Vulpes lagopus. The sequence goes on from NC_054848.1 coordinate 55,366,208, forward strand.
GAGAGGTCCAGAAAATGAGAGGACAGTGAGGTTTAGAGAAATTTTCATAGAAGTGATGTATGAATTGAGTCAATCAATTTATGAATCAATTATCAAACATTTTGTGTGCATGCAAAATGCCAGACACTAAGGTAGACATTAAGAAGATAGATGATAGATAGATGATAGATAGATAGATAGAATTTCAGTTCTCATTTTTCCCTTCAGAGAGCTCACAATCTAGGTGGGAGAGAGTTACATAAATCATAAATGGATAATTATAGTGCCTTGCATTAAGTGCAATGATAGATACATGCACAAAGTATTGTGGAAATAAAGATAAGAGTCACCTGACACAGCCTGGGGGTGTTTGAAAGAATGAGTAGGAAGTGGCCAAGTGAGGGGGTAAGGAATTTCATTTTAGTCGGAGGGAAGAGCACAAGTAAATGCACGGGAGCCAGAATATAGAGGATGTATGTGTGTGTGCGTGCACATAGGGAGTAATTACAACTGGTTCCATGTTGTAATAGCAACATTTTTCACAATAGGAGGTGGCAAGAAATGAGCTTGAGGGTGAGTGAATGACAGCCAGGCTTATGTTTTAGATAAATCCCTCTATTAACAGTGTGGAGATTAGGACTAGAAGGGAGCCAGATGGGAGGAAGGAATATTAATTAGGAGGCATTGTAGTCCAGCGGAAAAACTACCAGGGCCTGGACTAAGGAAGTGGTAACTGGGATAAAGGGGAGGAGTCAAGAGTGTTGGGGTGGCTCAGTCAGTTAAGTCATGACCTTTGGCTCAGATCATGATCTCTGGGTCCTGGGATCAAGCCTCACATCCATTTCCCTCTCCCATTGCCTGCCACTCCCCCTGCTTGTGCTCTCTCTCACTCTCTCAAATAAATAAATGAAATATTTAAAATAAAAAAAGGGAGAAGGGTCAGAATCAAGAAATGCTTGAGGGGTGCCTGGGTGGCTCAGTCGGTTAAGCATCTGACTCTAGATTTTGGCTCAGGTCACGATCTCAGGGTCGTGCAATTGAGCTCCACGTCAGGCTCTGGCTGGGCATGGAGCCTGCTTGGGATCCTCTCTCTCCCTCTCCTTCTGTCCCTCCCCCACTCTCCTTTTCTCTAAAAAAAGAAAAAGAAATGTTTGGTTTTTTTTAAAATTTTTTTTTAAATTTATTTATGATAGTCACACAGAGAGAGAGAAGCAGAGACACAGGCAGAGGGAGAAGCAGGCTCCATGCAACGGGAGCCCGACGTGGGATTCGATCCCGGGTCTCCAGGATCATGCCCTGGGCCAAAGGCAGTCGCCAAACCGCTGCGCCACCCAGGGATCCCCAAGAAATGTTTGGAAGATAAAATTAAGAGGACTCACATTGATTGACTGTTGGTGGTGAGAAAGAGTCAAGATGATTCTAGGTTCCTGTTTTGTGTGATGAGGAGTATATTTGTCAAAGATATTGGTTGATAGCAACACAGAGGCTGTTGCTCTAATTGACTAAACTGAAAAGACACCCTCCCCCCTCCATGTTGATAGCAACATTATCCACAATAGCCAAATTATGGAAAGAGCCCAAATCTCCATTGACTGATAAATGGATAAAGAAGATGTGATGTACACACACATACACACACACACACACACATATCTATACACAATGGTATATCACTCAGCCATCAAAAAAGAATGGAATCCTGCCATTTACAATGGTGTGGATGGAATTAGAATATATTACACTAAGTGAAATAAATCAGTCAGAGAAAGACAAATACCATATAATTTCACTCATATGTGGAATTTAAGAAGCAAAACAGATGAACACAGAGGAAGGGGAGAAAAAACAAAAAAGAGAGGGTGAAACAAACCATAAGAGACTCTTAAGGAAGGATAGATAACAAACTGAGTGTTAATGGAGGGATGTGGGTGGGGGATCGGCCAAAAGGGTGATAAGTTTTAAGGAGGGCAGTTGTTATGATGAGCACTGGGAGATTTTATGTATTCATGAAAGACACAGAGAGGCAGAGATATAGGCAGAGGGAGAAGCAGCCTCCCTACGGGGAGCCTGATGTGGGACTCCATCCTAGGACCCTGGGATCATGCCCTGAGCCAAAGGCAGATGCTCAACCACTGAGTCACCCAGTCGTCCCAGCACTGGGTTTTAAATGCAAGACACTCAACCGCTGAGCCACCCAGGCGTCCCAAATAACTAGAATTTAAATAAAAACTTGAAACATTAGGGTCGCCTGGATGGCTCAGCGGTTGAGCGTCTTGCCTTTGGCTCAGGGTGTGATCCTAGAGTCCCAGGATCGAGTCCCACATAGGGCTCCCTGCATGGAGCCTGCTTCTCTCTCTCTCTCTCTCTCTCTCTCTCTCTCTCTCTCTCTGTGTGTGTGTGTGTGTGTGTCTCATGAATAAATAACTAAATCTTTTTTAAAAACTTGAAACATAAAAAAACTTGAAACATTAAATAAATAAATAAATAAATAAATAAATAAATAAATAAATAAATAAAGCAAGCCAGGAATCCACACAATTGTAAGTATTTGCAATAGAAAATTATAACAATCCTCTACATCACAATACGTACTGAGACAGGGAAAAACCTATGTCTTATTAAAGTTTAAACTAAATTGCGAGGCACCTGGGTGGCTCAGTGGCTGAGTGCTGCAGGTGCTTCTGATTGGAAGAGCCTAAGTTCCCCTACCCTGTCCTATCTATCTATCAGGGAGGCTGGCTGAAGAGTTCTGACTCTTCCAAGAAGGAAGCAAAGCTCATAAGGTGGAAATTCTTCTATATATATGTTGGACCCTGGCTCACGGGTGCCAACGTGTCCCGGCGGACGCCCCAGAGACTCAGACCCCAGACAGGCAGATGCAATTAGCAAGAGGGTTTATTGGACGTTTGCGCAAACGGGCTCTCCGCCTCAGAGGTGGCAGAGAGCCCCGATTAGCAATCACAGGCATCTTTTAAAGGCAAAAAGACCGCTTAAAGGCAAAGAAACCGGGGGAATAGCATAGCATCCAGGTTATTGATTTCTCAACATGAACCTGTTCAGGGACATTTCAGTCAGGGCGTGGGGGGGGATGGTTTTCTTATCTTGGACAACCAGAATATTTTTTGTTGCTTAAATTCCAGGGAGGTGCAGGGATGGGCTGCCTCTGGATTAGGGCTGGTCCTACTCACAAGGGGGGGGCGGGGGTTCTTCATTCCCTCCTCTTTGTTTGGGCTGATTTTAATCTTAAAATCTTAGGGAACATTTATTTCTTCAGTTTGGAAGGCCCGATATTGTTGAGTTAATACCAGAGCTTGGGTAATGGACAATCTTTCTCAGACGAACTGGGGCAGCTGGTTGAGGATGCAGGGGCCGAAAGTTAGCAGCAGGAGCAGGATAACTAGAGGGCCCATAATGGTAGAGATTAGGGTGGTCATCCAGGGAGACTGGTTAAACCAGCCTTCAAACCAGCCCTGCTGGGCCTCCCGGTCCCTTTGTCTTTTATTTAACCTATCCCTGAGTTTGGCCATGGAGTCCCTGATGACTCCAGAATGGTCTGCATAGAAACAGCATTCCTCTCCCAGGCCGCACACAGTCCTCCCTCTTTCAGGAATAGTAAATCCAAGCCTCTCCTGTTTTGAAGTCCTACTTCTGAAAGTGAGGTGAGGGACTGTTCTAACTTAGAAACGGACTGCTCTAGTGCCCGTAGATCCTCATCTACAGCTGCCTGGAGTTCTATATGACGTCGTGAGCCCTGGATCAGAGCAGCTGCACCAGTACCCACCCCAGTTGCGACCCCTAGTCCCAGCATAACGACTAGGGTTAGGGAGACAGGCTCGCGCTGAAAACGGGTGGGATGTCTGTCATACTGATTTTTTAGAGTTTCAGCAGGGTGATAGAACACCCTGGGCATAATCTGCACCATAACACAGAAGTTCTCAGAGTCATTTAGGACCTGAGCAGATACACAGGGGGTGAGGCCTTTGTTGCATGCCCACTAGGTTCCCGGCTGGGGTACCAGGTAAGAGTCAGTCCCTAAAATCAGGGGGGTAGTATTGCAGAGTTCCTGGTAACCCCGGGTGAGTATAGTTAGCCTTGACAGTGATGTAATCCCAGGAGGAGGAGGGCCTCCCATCCTGTGTCTCCCGTAGTCTCGCACCCCCAATTTTCACAATAGAAGTGTTCCTCCCTCCAAGATGGGATTTAGCCTGCGATCTCTGTGGTACCCCGGACAGACATAAAAGGAAAGAAAAAGCATGGAAAGCCATGCTTAGCATGGCCCTTCTGTCAGGCATGCCACATTCTCCCCATGGGTCTAATCCCAGTCACCCTGGGGGGGCTTTCTCGGTTGGGGGCCCTAGAGGTGTCCAAGTATCCCTCTAGGTCCCATGGGCTGGGGGACCCTATGGTTAGCTTACATAAGTCAGGATATAGGTTAGGCCACCAGGTTCCCAAGGGAGCAGTCTTTAGTTGTGGACCAGACCTCATCACCCCCAGATGTTAGTACTTGCCAGGTTAACCTTTTGGGGGCATGAGGGTTACCTTTGGCGGGGGTGAAGAGCGCTAGGAGAGGTAGGAATATAACAACTGTCATTGAACAATTTTTGAAAGTCTTATCTTGAGCGGGTTTTGGGTGCGGTGGAGCTTCCATTGGGGTGGCTCACCCGGTCCGTCCTGGCTGGCGTCAGCGGTGCTCGTTGATGGGGCGCGCGTGTGAGGCGTGGACCCAAGCAGCAATACCGTCTACTTTTAGGGCGGTTGGGGTGGTTAGTAGTACAGTGTATGGGCCCTTCCAGTGGGGCTCAAGGGTCCTGGACTGATGTCTCCTGGTTTAGACGGAGTCACCGATCTGGAACGGGTGTGGGTCGGTTGTGTCTCCGGGGCAGTAAACAGCTGCAAGGGGTTTCCAGATCTGGCGCTGGATAATCTGGAGCGCCTTTAGCCTGTCCTGTAAACCGGGAGTGTTAGCAAGAGGGTCAATAGCAGAATCTAGTAAGTCCGTTACTGGTGGGGGACCTCCATAGAGAATCTCGTAAGGAGTTAGCCCATGGCGCGCTGGAGTGTTCCGGACTCGGAACAGGACCATGGGGAGGAGTTGGACCCAGTCTCTAGTGCCAGTCTCCAATGTCAATTTGATTAGGGTCTCTTTAATTGTTCTATTCATTCTTTCTACCTGCCCTGAGCTCTGGGGTCTGTATGCACAATGTAATTTCCAATTTATCCCCAGTAATCTGGCCACCAACTGACTTACCTGGGAGACGAAGGCGGGGCCATTGTCCGACCCTATTACCTTGGGCAGTCCAAACCAGGGGAAAATTTCTTCTAGGATTTTCTTGACAACCACCTGGGCAGTTTCTCGTTTGGTGGGGAAGGCTTCTGTCCATCCTCCTGTGGGCCTAGTGCAGCGGCCCGTGCTGTTTCATCGGCCATCCTGTTCCCCTCTGCTACTGGGTCGTTGCCTCGCTGATGCCCCGGACAGTGAATTATCTACCACGGCCGCCCCGGCTTTAAGTTCACCATTTTGTAGAAAGCTACTCCCCTCGGTGTACCAGGTTGCTTCAGCATCTGGCAAAGGCTGGTCCGTCAAGTCCCCTCTGGTGCCATCGACCTCTGCTTGGATCTGATGGCAATCATGCATTACCAGGGAGGGGGACTCGGCTTCTGGAAGCAAGGTAGCCGGGTTTAGGGATGTAGCCGTTCCGAACCGTATCCGCTCGGAATTCAGTAACATGGCCTGATAATGGGTGGCCCGAGCGTTTGAGAGCCATCGATCAGGGGGCTGGCGGATGACTGTCTCTATAGCGTGGGGGGCCACTACAGTGAGGGGTTGGCTGAAGGCCAACTTATCTGAGTCTTTTACCAGGACTGCCACAGCCGCTATTATTCGGAGACATGGGGGCCATCCTGACACCACGCTGTCTAATTTTTTTGAAAAATATGCCACGGGCCTTTTCCAGGGTCCCAGTTTCTGAGTTAGGACCCCTTTGACTATTCCATTATGTTCATCAGCATATAGCGCAAATGGCTTGGTTACATCTGGGAGGCTCAGGGCAGGGGCGGTCAATAAGGCCCTTTTTATTTTGTCAAAAGCCAATTGTTGCTCCTTTCCCCAGTGGTAGGGGGTGTTGGATTTCGGGAGAGGATATAGGGGAGCCGCCAGCTCTGCAAACCCGGGTGCCCAGAGGCGGCAGAACCCGGCACTGCCGAGGAACTCTCGTAGCCCTCTGGCATTAGTGGGTGCTGGGATCAGGGCTACAGCCTTTTTGCGGCCCTCCGTCAGCCACCTCTGGCCTCCTTCCAGGAGATATCCCAAATAGGTCACTCGTCTCTGGCCTATTTGGGCCTTTTTGGCGGAGGCCCTATACCCCAGTCCTCCCAGTCTCTCGAGCAGGGCCCCCGTACCTTTTACACAATCCTGTTCTGTCTTAGCCGCTATGAGCAAATCATCCACGTACTGCAGGAGAACGAGGTCCGGATGGCCAACTCGGAAGTCTGCCAAGTCCTGAGCAAGGCTTCGTTGAACAAGGTGGGGGAGTTTTTGAATCCCTGTGGTAGCTTTGTCCAAGTGAGTTGTCCTGAGAATCCGTCTCAGGATCTTTCCATTTAAAGGCAAAAATAGGCTGGCTTTGAGAGCTTAACTTTAGGCAAAAGAATGCATCTTCTAGATAGAGCTCAAGGGTCCTTCTGCCTCAGTTAAAACTGAATGTTGAGCTCCCGTAGCAACCAGGAAGGTCACTGGTTGACCCCCCCACTTTAAGGGTTATCCGAGGCTCGGGGGGGGGGGGGGCTCCTGGCCCTGACATCCCTAATCTTCATCCTCTAGGGACAGTACGGGAATGGGCTTCTTCTTAGGTTCCTGCGTTTGGCCCTTCTTTGGACAATCTTTAACCCAATGTCCTTTTTCCTTGCAGTAGGCACACTGGTCTCGTTCAACCCGTGGCCTTCTTGTCTCCCAGGTCCTTACTCTGTCCTGACTTACTCTGCCCTGAGCCCTGTACTATGGTGGCCAGTATCCCAGTCAGTTCTTTATTGCGTTTCCTTTATCTCTTTTATTTTGTCTCTCTAAGTATACATACGGTAGCCCTCCAGTAATCTTTCCAGAAAACCTGCCGGCGTCTCATCTTTTCCCTGCACTATAGTACATACCTTTGCCAAATTGGTGGGGCGCCGCCCTGCCCCTTTGAGACCCGCTAGGAGTACCTGGCGATAGAGACGGAGCCGCTCCCTCCCAGCAGCAGTGTCGTAGTCCCAGGTCGGGCCAACCAAGGGGAAAACATCCTCGATTTCATTAGGCAGCTGGGGCGGCCTCCCATCCGCCCCGGGGCCGTTTTTCTGTAGACCCGCTGTCTCTCCTCCGTGGTGAGGAGAGTCTGCAGGAGCTGATCAGGGTGCCCATGGGGTCCTGGCTGAGAGACCAGGGCCTTCACCTGCAAGATAATATCAATATTAAAAGTTCCATTCCTGGGCCACCCGACGTTGAGATTCGGCCACTCTGAGGAGCAGAAGGTGACCCATTTTCGTCTTCTGACTTCGACCGAAAGGTTGTGTGCCCGGCCGGCGACTTCTTTCCAGTGATCTAGAGCGAGGCTTAAAGGGGTGGTTACAGTTTGCCCCGCGGGTGTAGAAAAGAGGTGAGCGGTGAGGAGGAGGACAGGAAGAAAGACACAGAACAGACAGACGCACACAGATGACAGGACCCGCACGGCGGATTCAGACGGGAGCGGTGGCCAACAAAGACCCTCCCTGAAGAGGAGGGAGTGCCGGGCTCCTTTCCTCTTCCAGACCACTCCGGAGTCGGACTCCGGAGCAGGACCAGAAAGACACAGAACAAACAGACACACACGAATGTCAGGACTGGCGCGGCAGATTCAGATGGGAGCGGTCGCGAACAACGACCGTCCCCGAAGAGGAGGGAGTGCTGGGCTCCGTTCCTCTTCCAGACCACTCCGGAGTCCGACTCCGGAGGGGGACCAGGGGTCTCAGGGCACGTCTGCCTCCCCCGCTGGTCCAAATACAGAGTACAGCGTCCTGCAGGCACAATACAGACCCGGCACAGACCCGGCCAGTCAGATAGACGGGACGGACGAGACAGATATGACATTTAGCGAGCTCGGTCTTACCTCCTACCGGTCTTAGGATTGAGCCTGGGGCGTCTCGGATCCCGGACGAGCCCCCAAATGTTGGACCCTGGCTCACGGGTGCCAACGTGTCCCGGTGGACGCCCCAGAGACTCAGACCCCAGACAGGCAGATGCAATTAGCAAGAGGGTTTATTGGACGTTTGCGCAAACGGGCTCTCCGCCTCCGAAGAGGAAGAGAGCCCCGATTAGCAATCACAGGCATCTTTTAAAGGCAAAAAGACCGCTTAAAGGCAAAGAAACCGGGGGAGTAGCATAGCATCCAGGTTATTGATTTCTCAACATGAACCTGTTCAGGGACATTTCAGTCAGGGCGTGGGGGGGGATGGTTTTCTTATCTTGGACAACCAGAATATTTTTTGTTGCTTAAATTCCAGGGAGGTGCAGGGATGGGCTGCCTCTGGATTAGGGCTGGTCCTACTCACAAGGGGGGGGGGCGGGGGTTCTTCATATAGAAAGGCTATTCAAATAATGAGGACAGCCACAAGTGTGACACAGATGGTGCTGCTGTCAACTAATGTAGAGCATACAAGACCGTCGGGGTGGGGATGAGGAGTTCCAGTGTGAACACGTGGAGGGTGACGTGTCTGGAGAACACACAGATACAGATGTCTGGCAGGGGGTGAGATATTTGAAGCGTGTAGCATACAGGTAACAGCTAAAACAAGACTGAGTGGGATGGTCCAGGGAGCCTGTAGAGTGAGTTGAGAAGACAGAATCCTGGTGTGGGAAATAAAACCACCCTGGGTTTCTCAGTGGCCCTGTAAAAAGCCCTAGTCACCTGAGACACGGGGCTGTATACAATATACAGATAGAAAACATTTGCTTTCACTTCTGCTAGACAAGTTTCACTTTTCACATCTTTAGCCATTTGCCTAACTGCTCTGATCCGAATGGATAATAAAACTTCTCTTATCTCCCCCAAGAGATTCAAAGGGTCACAGCCAGGATTAAGGCCCCTGGTGAAGCTCCCAAGATGCCAGGAAGAAGAGCATTATTTCCCTAGGCATTAACACTTCAAAAGGGATGAAGCCTAGACCTTAGAGACATATCTAGGCTGTAAAAAAACTGGAGATAACAGGGCTTATCTGGCCCTTGGGAAGACGTTAACATTACAAAATGTTAGTGTAAGAACCAGGATCCTCTACTTCCGGCCTCGCCTCTGCCTCCAAGCAACAGTTTTCTCTCTCAGAAGGGAGCAGGATGGCTGTCTCTCTCCCATATATATTTTTTCTGTTGTTTATAATTTTATTCCAATTCCAGTGTAGTTCACATACAGTGTTACATTCATTTCCAGTGTACAATTTAGTGATTCACCGCTTCCATAAATCACCTAGTGCTCATCCTGATAAGTGTACTCTTAATCCCCATCACCTAATTTTACCAACCTCCTCCCACTTCTCTGGTAACCATCAGTTTGTGCTCTATAGTTGAGGCTGTTTTTTGTTTTGTCTCTTTTTTTCCCTTTGTTCATTTGTTTTCTTAAATTCCACATATGAGTGAAATCATAAGGTATTTGTCTATCCCTGATTGGCTTATATCACTTAGCATTATACTTTAGCTCCATCTATGTCACAGCAAATGGCAAGATTTCATTTTTTATGGCCGAGTAATAATCCTATACACACACACACACACACACACACACACCACCACCACCACCACCACCACCACCACTTCTTTATCCATTCATCTATCGATGGACACTTGGGCTGCTTCCACAATTTGGCCACAGTAAATAATGCTGCTATAAACATAGGCGGGCATGTATCCCTTTGAATTGGTGTTTTGTATTCTTTGGGTAAATACCCACTAGTGCAATTACTGGATCATAGGCCACAGTTCTATTTTTTTATTTTTTGAGGAAATTCCATATTGTTTTCCACAGTGGGTGTACCAGTTTGCATCCCCACCAACAGTGCACAAGGCTCCCTTTTTTTCTCTACATTTTCGTCAACACCTGTTGTTTCTTGTGTTATTGATTTTAGCCATTCTGACAGGTGTGAGATGATAGTTCACTGTGGTTTTGATTTGCATTTTCTCTCCCATATATAACTGGAGACAATCCATTGTTCTCCATCTCTCATCTATGGGGTAAAACCTACCACTCATACAGAAAGTTTTCATCCGTTCTTATCCTGTCACATGTGGGTCTGGGTGTGGGGACCAACATGGCAATGTTACTATGGCTATTGATCCGATTGTGAATATTTTTTTAAGATTGTATTTATTTATTTGACAGAGACAGAGAGCAGGGGCAGGGGGAGTGGGAGAGGGAGAAGCAGGCTCCCCACCAAGCAGGGAGCCTAATGCAGGGCTGGATCCCAGAACCCCAGGATCATGACCTGAGCCAAAGGCAGACGCTTAACAGACTGAGCCACCCAGGTGCCCGGGTCGTGAATATTAAGAAAAAACTCTGTTCCCTGATCCAGGTGCCTCATGTTTCTTTAGTATTCATACTAAAAGTCCATAGGTGTGCATATGAGGTAACATCTCAGACCCTTCACAGTTCCTGACAAAGCATTGGGGAAGATTAACATTTCAGGTGTGGAAGGAGGAAGAGATAAGAAAATAAAAGCAAGAACAAACAGAAATGGCCAGAGAAGTAGAGAATAGCCAGCAAAGTGAATTAATTCAATGTGATGGCAAACTGGGAACAGTAACATTTCAAGGGGGAGGTAGTTATCAGTAATGTCAAATGCACAGGGAAGTCCAATAATATGAAGGCTGAAAAGTAGCTATGGGCTTTGGCAGTGTGGGGGTCACTGGTGACTTGCCAAAAGAAATCCCAGCGGAAACATTTTGCAGCAGGTGGAGGCATGAGTGGATTTGAGGAAGCAGAGGCAGCAAATGTAGACTACTAGCATTTAGAGAAGCTTAAGCTGAGAGAATGAGGAGAAAAATTGGTACCTGGTGGCACCTGGGTGGCTTAGGGTCCAGCGTTTGCCTTCGGCTTAGGTCGTGATCCCGGGGTCCTGGAGTGGAGTCCTGCATTGGGCTCCCTGTGGGGAGCCTGCTTCTCCCTCTGCCTGTGTCTCTGCCTCTCTGTGTCTCTCATGAATAAATAAATAAAATCTCTAAAAAAAAAAAAAGAATTGTCTAGGCAGACTGGGATGGAGGGGTTGGTCATTCCAAATAGAGGGAAAAGGTTGGGAAAAGGCATCGTTGGAAGTGTGGAACAGCTTGCTACTTTCAGGCAGCTGAAACCAGTATAAATGTGAGCATAGGGAGATGGCAAGAGATAAGGCTGGATTAGCAGGTGGAGCTGACATGATGGACAGTCCCTGAAGAGTTTTCAGCAGAATATTAATTCTGATTTGTATTTTATTTTATTTTTTTAAAGCTTTCTTTTTTTGAGAGACAGAGTGAGAGAATGTGCAAGTGGGGGATGGAAGGGCAGAGGGAGAAGGAGAGAGAGTCCCAGACTCCCAGATGAGCATGGAGCTCGACATGGGGCATGATCTCATCACCCTGAGATGGTGATCTGAACCAAAATGAAGAGTTGGACGCTTAACTGACTGAGCTATTCAGCTGCTGCTCTGATTTGTATTTTAGATGGTCTAAGATGAAGCATGGAACTTAGAGTAAGGTAGGGAGGCCTAAAGATGGGCAAGAGGGTTATTGCAACTGTCTAGCCCAGCACCAGGGGAATATCACTAGGATTGCAGGTGGACGATGAATCCCAGAGCTATTTTGATATCACACATGTGTTCTTGCAGCTCTTCCTATATTCAGTGTGCAATATGAAGCATGGTCAGTTTATCCTTTCTGTTTTGGCATTTAGAGCCCAGCTGTCCACCCCAGAAACAGCTGTTGGGAACTTTGAGTAGGGGATCTTTTCGTTAATGTCTCTACTCTGCGCACCATAAGGGGCAAGGGATACAATTATCGAAGATTTTTGATTACAGTAATTTATTTCTCTTTACTTGCTTTTGCTTCCCTCTACTAAATCCTTCAAGTACTCTGAGACAAGAATTTGATATCCTGAACATTACGGGATTGGGCTGTTCTACTCTTTTTCATTGCTCTATTACCTTAATGTGTGCATGTGGCAAATAGAAGGTACTGATGATACATGTGAAAATTGAACTTGATCTGTCTGACAGGCACCAGTCGTCATGCCCTCCTTCTTCAGGTTTACTCTGACATTTGTGGTAGGTAGAATTCTATCATGGCCCCCCAGTCCTGGGCCCCTGGTGAATGCACATCTCCTCCCAGTTATTTAGTCAAAAATGAATCTCAGTGCTTCTGTGAAGGAATTGAGTGGTTGTAATTAAGATGCCAAACCATGGGCACCTGGGTGGCTCAGTTGTTGAGCATCTGCCTTCTTCTTGGGTCATGATCCTGGAGTTCTGGGATTGAGTCCTACATTGGGCTTCCCGTGGGGAGCCTGCTTCTCCCTCTACCTATGTCTCTGCCTCTCTGTGTGTGTGTCTCTCATGAATAAATAAAATCTTTAAAAAAATCCCAAATCAGAAATAGAGATTATCCTAAGTAAGCTGACCTAATCAGGCAAGCTTTTATTTTTTTTTTTTTTTAATTTTTATTTATGATAGTCACACAGAGAGAGAGAGAGAGGCAGAGACACAGGCAGAGGGAGAAGCAGGCTCCATGCACCGGGAGCCCGACGTGGGATTCGATCCCGGGTCTCCAGGATCGCGCCCTGGGCCAAAGGCAGGCGCTAAACCGCTGCGCCACCCGGGGTTCCCAAGCAAGCTTTTAAAAAGGATTGGGCTGGCACCTGGCGGGATCAGTCAGTAGAGCATGGGACTCTCAAACTCCAGGTTGTGAGTTCAAGCCACACATTGGGTATAGAGGTTACTTAAAAACAAAAATCTTAAAAAAAAAAAAAAGATTGGGCTCTTCAGTCAGGAAGACAAACGTGGTATAATGAATGGTATGAGGTATCTAAAGTGGTCAAATTCATAGAAACAGAAAGTAGAATGGTGGTTCCCAAGGGCGGGGGGAGGGGGAGAGTGGGGAGGTGTTGTTCAATGAATATAGGGTTTCAATGTTGCAAGATGAAAAAGTTCTGGAGATCTGTTGCATAACAATGTGAATATATTTAACACTCCTGAAGTGTACACCTAAAATGGTTAAGATGGTAAATTTTAGATGGTGTATTTTTTAAATCACAACTTTTTTTTTTTTTTTGAAAGTTGAGAGAGGATGCTTTATTTCTCATTTCTTTTTTTTTTTTTCATTTCAACGTTCTTTTATTCTATTTATTTATTTTTTTATTTTTATTTTTTTATTTTTTTTTGTTTTTTTTTATTTTTTTATTTTTTTAATTAACTTTTATTGGTGTTTAATTTACCAACATACAGAAAAACACCCAGTGCTCATCCCGTCAAGTGTCCACCTCAGTGCCCGTCACCCATTCCCCTCCAACACCCGCCCTCCTCCCCTTCCACCACCCCTAGTTCGTTTCCCCGAGTTAGGAGTCTTTATGTTCTGTCTCCCTTCCTGATATTTCCCAACATTTCTTTTCCCTTCCTTTATATTCCCTTTCACTATTATTCATATTCCCCAAATGAATGAGAACATACACTGTTTGTCCTTCTCCGATTGACTTATTTCACTCAGCATAATACCCTCCAGTTCCATCCACGTTGAAGCAAATGGTGGGTATTTGTCGTTTCTAATTGCTGAGTAATATTCCATTGTATACATAAACCACATCTTCTTTATCCATTCATTTAAATCACAACTTTTAAGAAGCTAGAGAGACTGGGCTCTTTGAGATTCAAAGCATGAGAGGTATTTGACACAAGGGAGACTCCCTATTGCTGAATTTGAGGATGGAGGGAGACACATGGCAGGGAATGTGGCTTGCCTCTAAGAGCTGAGAGTGGCCTCCTGCTGACTGCCATCAAGGATATGGGAACCTCAGTCCTATGACCATAAGGAACTAAATCAGGCCACAATCATGAGTTTGGAAGAGAACCCTACACCTCAGATGAGTTTGCAGCCTGGCTGACACCTTCATTTCAGCCTGTGAGACCCTGAGCAGAGGACTCAGTTAACTTGTGATTCCTGTTCCATGGAAATTCTGAAAAAATAAATGTGTGTGTGTGTGTGTGTGTGTGTGTTGAATGAAATTTTTATTTATATACTGTATCTAGAAGCAGATACATAAATTCTTATACAATTTACTTCCAGAAGTGTGCAAGAAATTACTATTATTTGTTTACAACCCAAACCAGAAATTACAATTGATGGACTTGGGATAATTCATTCTGTGAGATTCTAAGTACAGATGGTACATATCTGATTTGAGATATACAGATAACAAACTATAACAGTCTGGAATGAAAATATTACTTTCATGACACTCCATCATGACTCTAAATATTAACCCAAAATGTGTATTTATTACAAAATTCTGTAAGAACTGTTCATCATCTCTACATGTAAAATTTGTAACACTTTTCAGAAGGTAACTACACATTTTGCCATGTCATGATTGATTAATAAAAAAGATGTTCATAGGGGAGCCTGGCTGGCTGTCAGTGGAGTGTATGACTCTTGATCTTTTTGATCTTGGGGTTGTGAGTTCAAGCCTCACATTGGGTGTAGACATTACTTAAAAATAAAATATCTTTTTAAAAAGTATGTTCATTAAAAAAAAACCTTTATGGGATTAAAAAAGTATTAAAATAAATGAAAAGAGGGACGCCTGGGTGGTTCAGTGGTTGAGTGTCTGCCTTTGGCTCATGGCCTGATCCCAGATGCCCGGAATCGAGTCCCGCATCAGGCTCCTTGCATGGAGCCTGCTTCTTCTACCTCTGCCTGTGTCTCTGCCTCTCTTCCTGTGTCTCTCATGAGTAAATAAATAAAATCTTTAAAAAAATTAAAAGAGGGCGGCCCCGGTGGCGCAGTGGTTTAGCGCCGCCTGCGGCCCAGGGTGTGATCCTGGAGACCCAGGATCGAGTCCCGCGTTGGGCTTTCTGCATGGAGCCTGCTTCTCCCTCTGCCTGTGTCTCTGCCTCTCTCTCGCTCTCTCTGAATGAATAAATAAATAAATCTTTAAAAAAATAAAAAAATGAAAAGAAATTGCATCTGTGATTACTGGTGTACCAAAACTTTATTATAGATATTTAATGTTATTTATAAAACTGGAGGTTTTTCCTTATCAGACTATTCCATAAAATGTGTATTGCTGAGTATAATTTCATTTTAAAGTTAAGAATTCACATTTGAGGGGCACCTGGGTGGCTCAGTGGTTGAGTGTCTGCCTTTGGCTCAGGCTGTGATCCCTGGGTCCTGGGATCAAGTCCCTAATCAGGCCCCCGAACAGGGAGCCTACTTCTCCCTCTGCCTATGTCTCTGCTTCTCTCTGTGTGTCTTTCATGAATAAATAAATAAAATCTTTTTAAAAAAGAATTCACATTTGCTTAAAAGACTTTAAAATTCAAATATAGATTAAAATATTTTGAATCATTCATAAAGCAATCTCATATATAATGTGAAATGCAAAATAATTAAAATAGCCATTTCTGAAAGAATTTATTAAAGATTTATTTATTTATTTATTTATTTATTTATTTATTTTAGAGGTCGGGGAGAGGCCAAGGGAGAGGGAGAAAAAGTCTTAGGCAGACACTTGCTGAGCACAGAGCCTGATGCAGGGCTAGATCTCATGACCCTGAGATCATGACCTGAGCCAAAACCAAGAGTTGGAAGCCCAACTGACTGAGCCATCCAGGTATTCTGAAAGTATTTTATTTTAATTAATTAATTAATTAATTTTTAACAACAGATTATCCGTTTATTAAAAAGGTTGATTTAAGGATCTGAGATGGTGACTTCAGCCTCAACTACAGGCTCAATACTGATGAAGGTAATCTGTTTAACAATCTCAGAAGGATTGTGCAGATCAATGAGTGGCTTGTGGATCCTCATCTGAAAACGATCCCAGTCTTAGAACCTTCACCACAAGGAGTCTTTCTCCCCCGCCCCGCCCCCCCCCCTTTTTTGCAAGGAGTCTTTTTTGTAGCGATTCTCAGAGTCTTGGTCCTTTCACTTTAAGATTCTTTTCCTTCGCAACTCTGATTAAGTCAGCACATACCTTTTCCAAAGATTTTACATTGCAACTGGTTAGAGTAATTCTAATTTGGTGAATCCCACCTCTGGTTCCACGGGTGTCTTCCCTGTGTCTTTAAATGCCATGGCTGTGCTGCGGCTTCCTGACCGACTGGGGAGCGAACAGCGGTGAGTCAGGAGCAGGAGCGGGGTGTCCTGGGCTCTGCTGTGGCTGTGACCCCGTCTTCCTTTAATTGCCCTCTGAAAGTATTATTTTTATTTTTTAAATATTTTATTTATTTATTCATGAGAGACACACAGAGAGAGGCAGAGACAGGCAGAAGGAGAAGCAGGCTCCCCACACGGAGCCCGATGCGGAGCTCGATCCCAGGACCCCAGGATCGGCAGCTGAGCGGAAGGCAGCTGCTCAACCGCTGAGCCATCCAGGCATTCCCCTCTAAAAGTATTTTAAAGAAAATATTTACGGATGCCTGAGGAGCTCAGTCAGTTAAGTGTTTGCCTTCAGCTCAGGTCACCCATCCCAGGAGTTCCCCATCAGGACTCCTTGCTCAGCAGGGAGTCTGCTTCTCCCTCACCCTCTGCCTGCCACTCCCCAGTGGCATTCTCCTTCTCTCTCTCTCCCTGACAAATAAATAAAACCTTTAAAAAAGAAAAGAATATATTTAGACCTGTAGATTAGATATTGTGCATAACCTATTTAGAATGTTAGTAACTTTTTTTTCTGTGCAATAATACTAACTCAGGGGCGTCTGGGTGGCTTAGCGGTTGAGCTGCTGCCTTCCGATCAGGGTTGTGATCCTGGAGTCATGGGATCCAGTCCTGCATAGGGCTCCCCACGGGGAGCCTGCTTCTCCCTCTGGCTATGTCTCTGCCTTTCTCTGTGTCTCTCATGAATGAATAAATAAAATCTTTAAAAATAATAATACTAGCTAAAAAATTATAACACATACTTTATGGTTTATTTCATATATGCCAATGATTTAAACTTTGGTGTGTGACTTTACTTAAGATCAAGATGGTCACCGGTGTCCTTAAAAACTATTTTTAGTTCTATGATCATTTCCTGTGACAAATATTTTGACCTAAAATTTCAAATTATTGTACCAAGTCAAAAGAGAATAGTTTTTCTTAGACTGAGAGACAGAGACACACAGAGAGAAATTTTCTAAATCCTTTCTAGAGCTTTCTTATTCATAAAAATGCACAATAATTGTCTAGTAAGCCTGACAATAGCTGGGCCTTCATCATGTTTTCTGATGAAACATATGACAAAAACCAATTTGATCCGTTTATTATGGTGAAGGGACACATTTTTCCTGTTTTCTTTCTTTTAGTTTTTGCCTTGATATGAGATTTTTAAAAGCACATATTTAAAAGTATGAGGTTTACATATGTCATTTAAGTTACCATTCAATAGAATCCAAAATAATATCCTGAATGTACTTAGACCAAACTGGAGGATGAAATTTTATCTCTCTTTTTTTCTCCTCCATTTTTAACTAGACTGTTTCAGTATCATATAAAGCTAAACTTTCACATTATGTTGTGCTACCTACATCAAATGGCTCTCTCTTATATATGAAAGCAGAAAATACTAAAATACCCCTTTCTTTCAAGATTTTATTTATTTATTCATGAGAAACACAAAGAGAGGCAGAGATATAGGCAGAGGGAGAAGCAGGCCCCCCCGTGGGGAGCCCTATGCAGGACTGGATCCCATGACTCCAGGATCACAACCTGATCAGAAGGCAGCAGCTCAACCGCTAAGCCACCCAGACGCCCCTGAGCTAGTATTATTGCACAGAAAAAAAAGTTACTAACATTCTAAATCAGGATCACGACCTGAGCCGAAGGCAGACACTCAACCACTGAGCCACCCAAGTGTCCTGCAATACTCCTTTCTTTCTTTTTATGAACTTAGTTTCTTGGCAAATATTTTCATTTAAAAAAAAAACACTCGTGATGTTGACATTGATAGGTTTTTTTTAAAGATTTTATTTATTCATTCGTAGAGACACACACAGAGAAAGAGGCAGAGACACAGGCAGAGGGAGAAGCAGGCTCCATGCAGGGAACCAGATATGGGACTCTATCCTGGGTCTCCAGAATCACACCCCAGGCTGCAGGCGGCGCTAAACCGCTGCGCCACTGGGGCTGCCCTCATTTTTATTGATACACTATCAGAACTGAACAATTTCCAATAGCATTATAATGGCATCTTTCTTTACAGTATTTTATATGATGGGTATGCAAAGGCACATAAAAATTCGCTTCCCTAATAGAATAATGTTAACATTTGTCCCTCCAACCAGCACAAAACAGAAAATGTGAAACATTTAGATAAAAAATAAAACATTTACATGAAAATCAGAATAATTTAAACTTGACACTAAATAGCTAGATTTTACTTACATGGTATCACATGAGGAAAACCTGAGGAACAGGCTATGTACACGGGATGAAATGGGGCTTGGGGCAAGTCCAAAGACCTTTGTGTACCATAATTTCATAAATGATACATGTAATTGCTTCTAGAAACATGGAGAAGTTATTTCAATAGGTGTTATTAATATACAGTGGCTCTCTGTCAATACTTGCCATCTAATATAGATGCACAAGGACTTTTACCTCATCCTAGATATATCTTAAATTGTTTTTTTAAAAAAAAAAGTTGTTTAAGGACCTGAATAAGTCCTTTTCCAAAGTTGATGGTACAAACATGCAGATGGTGAACAGACACATGAAAAGATGCTCAACATCATTCATTATCAGGGAAATGCAAATCAAAACCACAATATCAGCTTACACCAGTTAGAATGGCTAAGTCAAAATGACAAGAAATAACAAGTGTTATCGAGGATGTGGAGAAATAGGAACCCTCATGCACTGTTGGTGGGAATGCAAACTGGTGCAGCCACTATGTAAAACAGTCCTCAAAAATTAAAAACAGGGGATCCCTGGGTGGCTCAGCGGTTTGGCGCCTGCCTTTGGCACAGGGTGTGATCCTGGAGTCCCGGGATCAAGTCCCACATCAGGCTCCCTGCATGGAGCCTGCTTCTCCCTCTGTCTCTGTCTCTGCCTCTCTCTCCGTGTGTGTCTCTCATGAATAAATAAATAAAATCTTAAAAAAAATTGAAAACAGAGGGGCACCTGGGTGGCTCAGTCGGTTAAGCATCCAACTCTTGATTTTGGCTCAGGTCATGATCTTGGGTCATGAGATCAAACCCCACATTGGGCTCTCCATGCAACAGGGAGTCTACTTCTCTCTCTCTCTCCTCTTCCCCTTCCACTCCCACTTTTTCTCTAATATAAATAAATAAACCTTAAAAAATTAAAAATAGAAACATCATATGATCCAGTAATTCCATTACTGGGTATTTACCTAAAGAAAACAAAAACACTAATTTGAAAAGATATATGCACCCCTATGTAATTTATTGCAGCATTATTTACATTTGTCAGGTTATGGAAACAACCCAAGGGTCCATTTTTTTAAACAACAAAAAAATTAATTCCAGTAGAGTTAACATACAATGTTATATTAGTTTCAGGTATACAATATGATTCAACAATTCCATATATTACCCAGTGGTCATCATGACAAGTGTAGTCCTTAATCCCCACCACCTATTTCATTCATTCCCCTCCCCGCTTCCTATCTGGTAACCATCAGTTTGTTCTCTATACCAAGTGTCCATTGACAGATGAATAGATAAAGAAGATGTGACATACATATAATATCTATAAAGAAATATTACTCAGTCACAAAAAAGGAGATCTTGCCATTTGTGACAACACGGATGGACCTAGAGGGTATTACGCTAAGTGAGATAAGTCATGCAGAGAAAGACAAATACCATATGATTTCACTTATATGTGGGATCTAAAAAAAACTCCAACAGAATAAATGAACAAACAAAACCAGCACAAACAGACTCATAAATACAGAGAATAAACTGGTGGTTGCCAGAAGGAAGAGGGGGTGGGAGGAGGAGCAAAATGGATGAAGGGGAGTGGGAGGTACGGGCTTTCAGCTAGGAAATGAATAAGTCATGAGAATGAAAGGTATAGCATGGAGAGTATAGTCAGTGGTATTGTTTCCTTTTTAAAGACTTTATTTATTCATGAGAGACACAGAGAGAGGCACAGACACAGGCAGAGAGAGAAGCAGGCGCCATGCAAGGAGCCCAACGCAGACAGGATCCCTGGACTCCAGAATCACGCCCTGAGCCAAAGGCAGATGCTCAACTGCTGAGTCACCCAGGCTGCCCTAGTCAGTGGTATTGTTTTTTTTGTTTTTTTGTTTTAATTGTTTTTAATTTTATTTATTTATGATAGTCACAGAGAGATAGAGAGAGAGGCAGAGATACAGGCAGAGGGAGAAGCAGGCTCCATGCACCGGGAGCCCGACGTGGGATTCGATCCCGGGTCTCCAGGATCGCGCCCTGGGCCAAAGGCAGGCGCCAAACCGCTGCACCACCCAGGGATCCCTAGTCAGTGGTATTGTAATAGCATTTTATGGTGAAGGATGTTGGCTACATGCGGTGAGCATAGCATAATGTATAGTGTTGTTGAATCATGGTGTTCTACACCTGAAACTAATGTAACATTGTTTGTCAACTAGACTTCAAAAAATTGTTTAAAAATAAGTAGCTTTGCAACAGACTTCCATGTGTTGATTGTATATCCTGCAACTTTGCTGAATTCCTGTATGAGTTCCAGCAATTTTTTGGTGGAGTCTTTTGGGTTTTCTACATAGAGTATCATGTCATCTGGGAAGAGTGAGAGTTTGATTTTTCTTTGCCAATTTAAGGCCTTTTATATCTTTTTGTTGTCTGATTGCTGAGGCTAGGACTTCCAGTACTATGCTGAACAACAGTAGTGAGAGTGGGCACCCCTGTCGTGTTATTGACTTTTGAGGATGATATTAGCTGTGGGTCTTTTGTATATGGCTTTTATGATGTTGAGGCATGTTCCCTCTATCCCTGCAATGTGGAGGGTTTTTATTAAGAAAGGATGGTGTTGGGACGCCTGGGTAGCTCAGCGGTTTGAACGTCTGCCTTCGGCTCAGGTCATGATCCTGGGATCTGGGATCGAGTCCCACGTAGGGCTCCCTGCATGGAGCCTGCTTCTCTCTCTCTGCCTGTGTCTCTGCCTCTCTCTGTGTGTGTCTCTCATGAATAAATAAATAAAATATTTTTTAAAAAAAGAAAGGATGGTGTTTTTTGTCAAATGCTTTTTCTGCATCTATTAAGAGGATCACATGGTTCTTATCCTTTCTTTTTTTTTTTTTTTTTTTTATCCTTTCTTTTATTATTGTGCTGTATTGTGTTGATTGGCAGATGTTGAACCACCCCGGCAGCCCAGGAATAAACCCCACTTGGTTGTGTTGAAAAATCCTTTTAGTATACTGTTGGATCCGATTAGCTAGTATCTTGTCGAGAATTTTTGCATCCATGTGCATCAGGGATATTGGTCTGTGATTATCCTTTTTAGTTAGTGGGGTCTTTGGTTTTGAGATCAAGGTAATGCTGGCCTCATAGAATGAGTTTGGAAGTTTTCCTTCCTTTTCTATTTTTTGGAATAGTTTTAGAAGAAGTATTAATTCTTCTTTAAATGATTGATAAAGGGATCCCTGGGTGGTGCAGCGGTTCGGCGCCTGCCTTTGGCCCAGGGCGCGATCCTGCAGACCCGGGATCGAATCCCACGTCGGGCTCCCGGTGCATGGAGCCTGCTTCTCCCTCTGCCTGTGTCTCTGCCTCTCTCTCTCTCTCTCTGTGTGTGACTATCATAAATAAATAATAAAAAAAATTTAAAATTCTAAAAAAAATAAAAAATAAAAAAAATAAATGATTGATAAAATTTCCCTGGGTAGCTATCTGGCCCTAGACTCTTGCTTGTTGGGAGATTTTTGATTACTGATTCAACTTCTTTGCTGGTTATGGGTCTGTTCAGATTTTCTGCTTCTTCCTGTTTCTGTTTTGGTAGTTTATATGTTTCTAAGAATTTATCCATAATTGGACATCCACATGCAGAAGAATGAAACCAGACCACTTTCTTATACCATACACAAAAATAAATTAAAAATGGATGAAAGACCTAAATGTGAGACAGGTGATATGCAGATATTTTGAATGACAAAGTCACAAGTTTGATTTAAGACTCTTAACCCTTGTGTTCACTTGAGAATAGAGAAAACTAATAGAGTTACATTTTTCATCTTAGATAAAAACAATTCCCTTTAAGGCTGTGCAACTAGAAACATGTTCTGTGCTGGGTAATCTCAAAGCAGTATTCACTGTGCAATGAATAAACATTCTGCACCTCAAAATAACTAAAAAATACAAGGGATAACCCCACAGACTACTGAATCAGAGGTAAAATGATTAACTAATGATTCCAAATTAATCAAGACTTAGCTAAATTAAAAAGAAGCAAAAAAATTTTTTTAAATGGCAGTATAGGGATGCCTGGGTGGCTCAGCAGTTGAGCGTCTGCCTTTGGCCCAGGTTGTGATCCTGGAGTCTCAGGATGGAGTCCCACATCTGCTTCTCCCTCTGCCTGTGTCTCTGCCTCCCTCTGTGTCTCTCATGAATAAATAAAATCTTTTAAAAAATGGCAGTATATATGGTAGGCAATAAGACTTCCATATATGTGATATGGTTTTAGTATTTTTCTCATATAATGCTTCACATTTTCCACAATTTTGGAACTAGAGTATCTGGTGGGGGCAGGGGTCAAATCTAGCACATTTTACTAGTAACTACATAAACGAAAAATATGAATCCAACTGCAAAATAATGTTTTCCTTGTATCTAAATCAATCAAAAACTTGATAAAAAGTTGACTGTTGTAAAGAGGATCCAATCCATTTATGAAAATGAATTGAACAATCAGGTTCCACCTGAGAAATTGTTGACTAAGCTGAAGAAATTAAGAGAAAATGTTTGCCAAAGGAAAGTTTCACCAAAAATTGCTATCATAGGAATCTAACATCATGTAATTTTTCTTTAATAATAGTTTCAGTTCCATGGGTCTTTATTTGTTATGGCAATTTGTATCAGAGTTTAAGGACAGAAAAGGCAACAATTTCTAAATTGGTGACATACATTTCTTTAAGATTTTTTAAATATAAGGCCATTAAAGAATATACAAACCCCTGGTTGAAAATGAAGGCAACAGAAAAATTCAACTTTTCACAACAACAAAAAAAGCACAATCTTAAAAATAATTGAGAAAAGAAAGTCAATTCGCAATTCTAAATCTTTCTAAACTATGATATTGGGCAGCCCCGGTGGTGCAGCGGTTTAGCGCCGCCTGCAGCCTGGGGTGTGATCCTGGAGACCCAGGTTCGAGTCCCACGTCGGGCTCCCTGCATGGAGCCTGCTTCTCCCTCTGCCTGTATCTCTGCCTCTCTCTCTCTCTGTGTGTGTGTCTGTGTGTCTCTATGAAAAAATAAATGAAATCTTGGGATCCTTGGGTGGCACAGCGGTTTAGCGCCTGCCTTTGGCCCAGGGTGCGATCCTGGAGACCTGGGATCGAATCCCACGTCAGGCTCCCGGTGCATGGAGCCTGCTTCTCCTTCTGCCTGTGTCTCTGTCTCTCTCTCTCTCTCTTTCTCTATCATAAATTAAAAAAAATAAATAAATAAACAAAATCTTAAAAAAAACTATGAGATTAAAAATCGTTTTCAGTGTTTATGTAAATTCTGCTTTTTTTCACATGAATATGTCTCTTTAACACTATCTTTTGAAAATAGGCCATTTCAGGAGACAACAATTTTTATTCTAAAACTCTCATTTGGGCAGCCTTGGTGGCTCAGAGGTTTAGCGCTGCCTTCAGTCCAGGGTATGATCCTGGGGACCCGGAATCGAGTCCCACGTTGGACTCTCTGCATGGAGGCTGCTTCTCCCTCTGCCTGTGTCTCTGCCTTTCTCTGTGTGTGTCTCTCATGCATAAATAAATAAAATCTTTAATAAAGTAAAACTTTCATTCAACTTTACTTTGGGTTGAATACACAAGCAACGTGCTCTCAATGCATAGAAATCACAGCAGAGAGCAGCAAAGGACAATGGGGGGTCGTGGATTAAGGAGAATGTGATAATTCACATTGTGATTTTTTTTCTGCCAATGATGGAAGATAATTCACACTTCTAAAATCTCAAGACTTTCCTTTGTAAGGAGCTAAAAGGAAGCTCAGGACACCTTGCCTACACTTCCCCACTCCTGAACAAATTGATTAGTCTTTTCGTCAAAAATTCTAAGAGTTGTAGCAGCAAAAGATTTTAATAGCAATGAAAGTTTGTAAACCATATTTCAATTGTTTTCTTGAACTCAGAGTGCAAGACGCAGGGTTCTCCTAATTTTCATTGTTTTTCCTGTCACTAATCTTTCATTTTGTTTGGCAAGGGCAGATTTTGAATTAAGTCCATTCTGGTATACAGAAACATAACAAAATGAGACAGGTATTACAAAGAACACACCTGCGTGAATCATGATACTCAACTGGTCGGTCAGTCTGATAGGGTTAATTGCAGATTCAGGCAACCATGGCCCTGAATAACAAAAAGCTCCGTTTTCAGAGTTCCTGGTTGAATATTTAATCAGATCAGGAATTTGTCCATCCACATCTGGTTGTTCATCAAAGTGAAACCTACTGTTTGAGTGTTCAATTCTGGTGTGAAGTGTTTACCATGGGAGCGAAAGCTTGAGCTGATCTTTTTAAAAAAGATTTTATTTATTTCAGAGAGAGAGAGAGCAAGAGCAGGAGGAGAGCGGGAGAGACAGAGAAGCAGCCTCCTTGCTGAGCAGGGATCCAGATGCCATACAGCACTCTGGGATCATGACCTGGGCTGAAGGCAAATGCTTAACCAACTGAGCCACCCAGGCACCTGAAAGCCCCAGCTTAGAAGGTAACAGTCATCAGAACTATTGAGAACAAGAAAAGAACCATCTGGCACATTGACTAGATTTTCCTTCTGCCTCCCAGTATGTGACTGGTTCCCAGTATCATCTTTATTTCACAAGTTTTTTTCTGCAACACTGTAAAGCTTGTCACAACCATATGACCATATGACCATATTCCATTGAGTCATAAACTCTTACAACCCCAGGAGCAGAGTCAGGATCAAAATTCAAATGATAGCACATAATTTTAGACACAAGGATGTCTGTGCTGGTGAGTCCACTAAAGTTCCTTTGGATGTGATTATTCTGCATTGGAGGTAGTGATGAGCGTGGGGGGGGGGACATCATCATGACTTGCTCTTGGCCTCTGCAATGTGACACCCATGGTGTCAACAAACCATTAACAGACCGATCCACAAAGATCTCTGGGGCAATGACTGTAGGCCCTGGTCCACTTGACTTCCGTTTTCAGAGAAAGAGTACCCTCCCATCCACTTGAGAAGGAACCCTAGAAACTTCCATGGGAGAAGTGTCTGCAGGCACAGAACACCAGATGCAGTACTGAGTCCAGCAGACACGTGTTCATTGAGGTGATGATGCAAGTGTCCATTCTGAGATACTGAACTCTTTTATGAATTATTTTTTTTCCTGGCAAACAGTTGCAGGCTGAAGACTGTGAGGAATCTTTTCAAACGTCATTCCGTGCTGGATTCGGATTGGGAGAATGAACCAAAGCTGTGCCTCTTGCCTCCTCCATTTTGATCCACCTCTCCTTAGAGTTTGTGGGTCAAGAGGCCACAGGGTAGGACGTTAGTGGTGATGGCCAAGGTTAGTGGACTTTATTGGTCTTTGAGCTCTCAGATCTTTAAAGACTCTCCGGAAAAAAAAAAAAAAAAAAAAAAAAAGACTCTCCGGGCTGAGAGAGGAAAAGGTATCCTCAGCTGGCGGAGCTCCCAGAGGGTGTGTTCCCCTCGCCTTTCTGGTTTTGTTCTGTAGAAAGCCGCCTCTTTACCCGTTAAGCTGTGACTCTTTGATCTATTTCCCCCACACCGTTTTAATCTCCACTGTGGCCATCACAGCTGGCCAGATGTCCACCTTAGCAGCTACCAAATAAGGAGTGGTATTTTCCCAACACTGGCTAGGGATGGTTATTGTACCACCACGAAGTCAGTTTCCCGGTTACTTTTATTCAGGTTCAAAGATTTCTGGAAGGTTTCCGGGACTACTTCCCGGTTGCGACTCGTTCTCCGATCCCGGGGTCGGGGTTGGGGGGGCTCAGTCTCTCTCTGGAAGGTTATTCGCGAACATCTGGAGAGCCTGCGGGGCTCCATGCACCCGCGTGTGTGTCTCCAGCTTCATTTAACCCTTGGAGCCATTTCCGGCGGCGGCGCGGCGGGTGGTGGCGGCGGCGGCCCGGCCAGAGCCTGACTCTCGCTCGCTCGCCCAAAGCTGGCGCGAGTGCTGAGAGATGTGTGCGGGTTTAAGCCGCTAAACGTTGTGGTAATCTGCTGCACGTTAACAAAAACCGAATGCGCCATCGGTGATGTTAGCGGGCAGGCAAAGTTTGGGGCTGGGGTGGAAGAAGGGGCTGGTTTGTTTCGGATGATTCTGACTTTAGAATCGCTGCACATCACAGGGAGAGAGAAAAAAATAAATAACTAGAAATTGGTGTGCAAGAGAATACACCAAAGCATCCTCTCCGATGCCCTGGTCGGGCCTCCAGCCCCAAGTGACTAGTTCCCTCTCCAGATATTTATAGACCTTAATGCATTTTCTCACCTAAATAATACTCTTCTGTTTTATGCTCTGGTGGCTTTTTGTGTCTACCTGACTGGGCTTCGAATTCCTTGGGGGCAAACATCTCGGCTAGTTGGTTTTTGTGCCCCCCACTGTGCCTTGCACAAAGAGAGGGGCTAGTAAAAGTTACTTGCCAAAGAAGGTGTGTTTGTCCAATGAGTAAGTCCTACAAACTAAACCTTTCAGGTGCTATTCCTGGAAGGTACCTGGAGGGGGTTCTTGAGACTTCAGCTGGGGTTTTTCCCCGATTGAACCCCTGTGAGCCTCACCATCCAGTCTTTCACAGCAGCAAAATATACCATAATATCCTCTGACACTTCTCTCAGGATAAGGAAAATTAGACCACAAGTATGGATATGCTAAATAGGCTGCCTGACAGGGAACATGATCTGACACTGAACAACAGAGTTTTACTTAATTAGCTGGCACCCACTAATCAGGAAGGCCTCAACATCTGCCAGTGGAATCTGAGAAATCTGTTCTAAAAGTTGAAAAGCTGAATTTATTCGCCACAGATGGGGCACCTGCAAGGAGAAGGGAGTGAAAGGTGTTCCCAGTTAAATCAATTTGAGAGAAGAGGTTGGTACCCAATTTCTAGAGAGAGTTTGTGTAGGGAACTTTGTCTTTTTCCCTGCATGTGACTATTAATCATCGGATGTGATGGAAAAAATTTTCATGAATTTTCTCTGCATTCACAAATGTAATGAACAGCTTGTGAACTGTTTTGAAGAAACTGAAGTAGAACTCGAGGGCTTAGGTGGGTTTTTAGATTTTTTTATTTATTTATCATAGTCAAATGACTGGGTAGTAGAAACGTTTTGAAGAAATTCACTGATCTGTTTTCTTATATCAAGGATAACTTTTTTTTTTTTTCAATAAAACCGCTCTGAGAGATCCAACTTGTTCCCTCCATGGGCTTATAATAATTTCTTGCTGATGTGGCAAGTTACTTTAAATCCTTTCTGCAAGGAGATATATATTAATACCAGTGTTACAAAATATCTGAACAATGGACTTGAAACTGTGAGAATTGTAAGAGTTGATTTGTTCAGGGAAGTGGAGGCAATTCAGACTCAATCTGGATGTGTGGTTTTAGGTAGTTAGCAAGTGAATTCAACTGTCATTGTTGAACTGCCTTGAGCTAAATGGAATCATTGATGGTTAGTACATACAAAGCTATCTGGTGGCAGTGAAGTTAAGACTCAGGAGAGAGTCAAGGATTTTGACGAATACGAATCATCTTTAACATTTTTTATGGTTGCCTTTGGAATACAAACTCTCAGCATGTCCCTGAGTTATGAAGCATTTGCCCTAATGCTGTGGGAGGAACTACACTGAACACCCAGATGATTTTGAAATTTCGGGCTATATGGCTGTGATCTGAGATGTCTGGGTTCACTTGACCCTGTGAAAGTATCAGTGTTTTTCATCAAAAGTGCTTAAAACCAGTGGCTGGAATCAGAATTAAGACTCGTTCAAATTATAACCTTCTCTGCCATCGTTTTGAACAACAGCTCAGTCTTTGAAATATAAACCTTTAAATGCACTTGCTCAGATTGATCCCTCTACCCTGTAACTATCAATTTTTACCTGAATAAAGTTGATGAAATATTTTAGACGCCTCTGGCACTGATATGAAAAATGCACATTACCGGCTAGGCAACAGACTTAACAACTCCGACAAAAATATTCCCGTCGTATAGACGGGGTTATTTAACCCTCCGCTTCGCTATTGAAAAACTTGGCCGCTCCTGCCCCAGCCAGTGTCCTAAGCGCCAGTAGGGTTGACAGAGTTGCTCGCATGCGCTCTCGGCACAATCGTGTTTGTCGCAATGGGCCTTGGGCGGAAGGTTACACGAGAGCTAGCGACTTTGATTATAGTCATTTTGTCGGTAGCACTGGTTACCGCGCTACTTCCGCGCTGGTACTTGATTGTAACAGAAAGTAGTTCCGGCCCGTGTTGTTTCGGCCGAGGAGCCGTCGCCGCCATTTCAAGACCGTGAGAGGTAGATGGCCAACCAGAGTTCCTAAGGTTCGAAAGTTGGGAGTGCTGCCGCCGCTTAGGCCTGCCAAAACACTGGTACGGCTGCCGCCCTCTTCCTTCTACCTCCAGAAACATTCTTGCCAGTAGTGGCGGCAGCGGGTCAATTACCCTCCTCTCGTTCTCAAGAAGCTCCAGATGGCGTCTTCCGTGGGCAACGTGGCCGACAGCACAGGTACTGGTGTCCGTTCTACCTTGGCAGATGCCCTGTTGGGGTCTCGCGCCGTTCTCTCATCACTCCCTTCCTTCCCCCGGCCATCCTCATTACATCAGTGGCATTGCTGAGCTTTCCGTCGTCTACCGGCATCTGTTTTTGGGTTTTCCGCTGTCGTCCGCTCCTTGTACATTTCCTCATTCTTGCTTCCTTCCTGCTTCCCTTTTTTTCTTGTTTAATCCCATCAATTTTCTAGCTTCCTACTCTTTCGGGACGCTTCTATCACACGTGTGCTCTTAGAATGTCTCGTAATGGACTGCATTCGAATCTCTGCCCTTTCATTCTCCTTCGCAGCAGTTTTCTCTCCTCATTCAGGCCACCGTCCCCACCTCTCTGCCCTCCCGACCCCCGTCCAGCCCTTTCCCCTTAGCCGGATTTGGTTCTTTTCTGTCAGTCTAGGGCGGGGGTGCCATTCCGGTGTAATCATGTTCTCACTTTGCATCACTCGAGGACGAGCAAAAGCTCTTTGGTGTGCTGTAAGTAATCTCGAGAAGAGGGGATACTGAACAACACCCCGCTGAGCATCGCCTTTTTGGTGTTCCTTCTGTCGAGAGGCCCCGGTTTAGATTGGAAATTTCCAGGGGTTCCTTTTGCCATCGCCCTATTCTACCCGCTGCCCCCAGCCTGGATTTCCCATCCCGTCTTTCCTCCCCTCCCGCGGGGAACCACACCCTTTCCTTCGCGAGGTTGCCAGCCCTGCGGTCCACTTCCTACCCTTTGGGGAGAAACCACGCTGGAGCTTAGCTGGTGCCTGGGCATTGACCACCCTGCTTCGAATGCCTGCTTTGTGTTACTTTCTCCCTGTATTCCTCCGCCGCCACCTCTGGGTCTTCCATCCCCATTCTTTAGCTTAGTATCTCTTTATTCATAGGGTGTGTATTTTTTTAAGTTTTCATCCCTGCTTGAAGAGTTTGTAAAGCGACTGGAGTGTAGCTGCACAAGTGTAAGGCGGTTGCCCTTTTAGACAATTCAATCGGGAGCATTCTCTACTAAAAATAAGAGAACCAAATTATAGGAGTGTCTTTCAGCTGCCTTTCCATATTGAGGCTATTTGGGGCGGAAGGAGCGGGGGGAACTGGGCTGCGGTTCTTAGGTTTCTCACGAGGTTATTTAGTTGTTTCTCAGTTGAGACATATCAAGGGTTTTAGTATTTGTGGACATTGTGCAGTAAGTAGTAGGCGAATCTTCAGTTGCATCTTATGTGAGAGATTGTGGGTAGTGGGATTTATAATTTGTGTTTTCCTTTCTGCCAAGGATCCTTAAAGATTGAAGATTTTGTACTAGCTGGCCCTTTTCTGTGTGTATTTTGTTTGAGGACGTTGTCATTTCAGGTGTTAATATTAGCAAATAAGGGGCTTTGAAAAGTTGACAAAATTATGTGTTAAAACGAGGACCTAGGAAGTTCAAGAGATTTGTCTAAAATGTGATTAATTCACTAGTTTCTATTTGAAATACTTTACCCGGATTTGGATGGGAGTCTGCTCTTGTGTAGTGGTCAGCTTTACATTCTGTCAGGAAATTTACTTTGCTTTCCTGAGTATACAGATCACTTGCCAGCCCTAAGGGTTTAAGCCCTAAGGGTTTAAGGCTCAAATATGAGCTTGTCACTGTGACCTTGGTAGAATTTAAATAATTTGTACATGGTTTCCTATTCCAAACTTCTAATGAAAGTGCTATGGTCAAATTCCTAGTAATATATCACTGTTTAAGTGTTTACAGCGGAAACTTAGGCAGTCTGTTGTTTTACTCGCAGTCTCTGGGCTTTAGCTATACTCTTTCTCATTATGAATTTGAATTAAGTCACTTACACAGAGCAAAGTGTTTTTCATTTGTTGTTCATTCTGTCCCACTTTATCGAATGGTTTTATATTTTAGCATTTTCCCATTCTTAAAAACCATTGCAGTTGTAGGTAACTGGTTTATATAGGGTTGTTTGCAAGGTCTTAATCCTTTTAGTGTCAGAGCTTTTTGGAAAATGCTCATCTTAAACCAGCGTGGGTGGGATTTAGCTAATTTGGTCTCCACCGTGAATTTGGGATAATAGAGGAGCAGTATAATCTTGGGTCTTTATTTAAAACGTTTGATGATCCCTCTTAAGCATTTTGGTTCTTGAGAGACTAATTTATCTTATCAGCTGTTTTAAAAATAGCACCTTGACTTTTAGAGTCCCCCCCCCCCTTATGCTGGCTTCTAGTATATCCCTTAATTTAAAAAATTAAATTGAGAAATCTACAAATAATAGGTGTAATTTTAAGAGTTAAAAGGCATCTGGTGCTCTCTCAGGTTAACAGAGAGATTGTTACCAATATCCCACCCCCCCACAAATCCAACCTGAAACATGTGACAAGAGTATTATGTTTCCAGTAGGATATTCTGACATTAAGTCTTTGTGACCTTGCAAATCACGTTTTATATTTTGTTTCTGTGTGTTAACTAAGGTATAGGGAATAATGTTTAGTGATCTTCAGATACTCTTTCTGACTTATATATAATTTAAAAGTACAAAGTATTTTTGTTCATAAAATGTAATCTTATTCGGAAGTGTTTCTGTCTAGTCTGGGAAAGAAAAGTTAATGGTGTATTCTAAAAATGCCAATTCTGCACCTGATGTTAACTTGGAGGTATAAATAACGTGCAGAACACTCTAGTGCTTTACATAGTTTCAAGCGTTTTCATCTTTAAGTTTAATATACCATATTTTTACATTTTTTTGTTGGCATTTCTAACTTTTTGTTTTCCCCCCTCCTTCCCTCAAATGTTTTGATGATTCTCCAGAACCAACGAAACGTATGCTTTCCTTCCAAGGGTTAGCTGAGTTGGCACATCGAGAATATCAGGCAGGAGATTTTGAGGCAGCAGAGAGACACTGCATGCAGCTCTGGAGACAAGAGCCAGACAATACTGGTGTGCTTTTATTACTTTCATCTATACACTTCCAGTGTCGAAGGCTGGACAGGTAGGAGATGTGGGGGTACCTGCTGGTGATTGCTGCCTCTGGGTGCTGAGCTTAAAAAATGATACTTAAATATTTGAACTTGAAATTTTTTGGTACTGGGTTTCTAACTGAGCCACCAACGCACATCTGCTCTTTGCCCACTTGTGACATGCCCAGCTGCCAGTTTTTCTCCCCTTCTTTTGTGGTGATGGTTATATTATCAGTATGACAAGGGACCTTTTCTAGATTTTTCCACCTACATTTGCTTTCTTAACTCTGTTTAGGTAATAAATTATTCTTAGTATATATCTGAGCATCCAGTCTCACCTTTGTAAGATGTGTCAGCTTGAGAAATGGAAATGCTCAGAAATGATGGTATATATTGCTGTGGTAGGAGGTGCATATGTGGTTCAAATTGCAAATCCACACATCATTATGATATACGACTTTTAGCTAATCAGTTGAATTAATCAAAAGGGAAGAATATATGTTCTTATCCTTTTAATAAATTGCCATTCTGGCTTGTTTAAACATTTGAAGATGAGTGTCATTACATTTTATCAACAAATGTAAAAAGGATTATGCACATAGCATTTTCATTCTTGATCTTAGTGTTCATGCCTTACAATGTGGCAATTTGGTAAGAAAACTTTAATAAGATTTTATCTCCTAAGGAAAAAGAATTCCAATTTGAGATCTGGGATATCCCTACTTTTGAAAAACTTTGATTTCCAAAATTCTTCCTACTATACAGTAGGTAAAAGATAATGTATTGTTATACAGTTGGCAGTGATGGCGCAGGAGCTTCAGAAACTTAGTTGCTTATGGGCCATACCTTCTTTTTGTAACGTGCATACCCATGTGTCAACACTTCTCTTCGCTTTTTCCAGATCTGCTCACTTTAGCACTCTGGCAATTAAACAGAACCCCCTTCTGGCAGAAGCCTATTCGAATTTGGGGAATGTGTACAAGGAAAGAGGGCAGTTGCAGGAAGCAATTGAGCATTACCGGCATGCATTACGTCTCAAACCAGATTTCATCGATGGTTACATTAACCTGGCAGCCGCATTGGTAGCAGCAGGTGACATGGAAGGGGCAGTACAAGCTTACGTCTCTGCTCTTCAGTACAATCCTGTGAGTAAAATTTTAATGGTTATTATTACAAAAGCCGAGAAAGAAACAGCTTGCTAATTCAGACATTAAATAGGTTTTTGCATGGAGTAAAGTTAAGAATTTAGAAATGTTCGTTTATTTAACATGGTTGAAATTGCTTTGACTGAATCTGCGTTGTTTTAAAAAATTCGCTTTATCTAGCAAGTTACATGAGGGAGCATGGAATTTATCCTTACTGCAAGAAATTCTACATCTCTTAAAATGCCTGTATAAGTACAGAACATATGACATAGTTTCTTTGGGTGGTTTTGATTTAAATTTGGGTATATTCTGATAGGTATTTGTAACAGTTAATTGATTTTCAAGGAGTAGTGGATAAAGGGCCTTAATCTGTAATAGAAATAGTTAAGATGCCACTATATGGATCAGTGACATGAAAAGTAGGCTGCAAAATTTGTTCCTGAGTAGCTTATTCTTCTTTCTTTCAACATAATTAAAAGTGGTAGAATTGAGGCAATAGTATCCAAACCAGGTTTTGGATTCGTTCTTAAATTTTTTGGTCTAAATTGCAGATTTTTTTTTTTAAGATTTTATTTATTTATTTATTTATTCATGAGTGACAGAAGCTCCATGCAGGAAGCCCGATGTGTGACTTGATCCCGGGACCCCAGGATCATGCCCTGGGCTGACAGCAGACGCTCAATCGCTGAGCCATCCAGGGTCCCTAAATTGCAGATGTTTTCTGGCAAACAAGTGAGGCCCAGCTGGCAAACATTAAGTTCACACTGCGTTAGGGTCTTTGAAAGATAAAAAAAAAGTAAGACTGGCCCTTAGAACTTTTGATGTAGTTAGGGAAAGAAGATAGATATAAACTTAAGAGGTAATGATGGAGTGTAGGAATCCAGAAAAAATGAAGAATACATAACCAAGCTAAGTGGTCGGACGTTTAGTTTTGCAACAAGTCTGGAAGTGATTAATTAAAGTAATTAATTATGTTAGCTATCATTTATTGAAAATCTGCTATGTGCTCAGATACTGTGCCAGTTGTTTCAGATGTTGATCTTAATGCTTACAATGATCCTTTGAAGTAGATGGTATTATTGCCAGTTTTACCAATTAAAAAAAAATAGTCAAGGATCATGTAGCTTTCTTGGGATCACACAGCCAGTAATGGTGAAGTAAGATATTAAAACCTCATTATAAATATCATTTTTTTTTCTCTTGGTAGTTATTTTTAAAAATTCAATATCATTTTCTCTTGGTAGTCATTTTTAAAAATTCAAATATAGGGATCCCTGGGTGGCGCAGCGGTTTGGCGCCTGCCTTTGGCCCAGGGGGCGCGATCCTGGAGACCCGGGATCGAATCCCACCCACGTCGGGCTCCCGGTGCATGGAGCCTGCTTCTCCCTCTGCCTGTGTCTCTGCCTCTCTCTCTCTCTCTCTGTGTGACTATCATAAATAAGAAAATTAAAAAAAATAAAAATTCAAATATAATTAACATTCAAGTGTACAGCATAGTGACTCAGCAATTCTGCACATTACTCAGTGCTCATCACAGTAAGTGTATCTTAATCCCCTTCACCTATTTACCCCACTTGCTCCCCTCTGGCAGTCTCTGCTTTGTTCTCTGTTTAAGGGTCTGGGTTTTTGTTTGTCTTTTTTTCTTTGTTTCTTTTGATTGAGCTTGAAATATCTTGAAAGTAAACACAGAAGAGAAGAAATAAAATATTTTAAAAAGGGATGATGTGCCCAGAGGGCACCCATCCTGAAAGGCAGCCCTTGAGAAGAGTTTGAAAACCACTGACCACATCCTACTCTCCCTTAGTTCCTGTTTTACAGGTTCAGAAACTGCAGCTTAATTTAGTAATTTGTGCAAAAGATCTGAAATCACTTTTTAATTTTGACATCTTTTGATTATTTTTCCAGTTAATTTTAAGACTTTAACATTTATTATTATTTTGTTCATTGCTTTTTGTATGGATACAGTGAAAAGTCTCCCAGCTGCTCTTGAAACTGATTTTTTTCTGTATCCTTTCAGAAATACTCAGTGTATGTAATATATAAATTAGAGTGGCTTTTTCTAATTTTTATTGCAGTACTATCTAGCTAGTTACCCCAAAGAATTATGGGGGGGAACCATGTATGTGCTGCCACTGGGGCTTGGGGCCTGTTTTTGCGAAGGCTCAGAGTTCACTTGTCCACCTAGTTGTCACAGTACGTTCCTTCCCTTAATTAATCAGCGTTGGTTCCACCCTTCTCTTGTTGATTCAGGATGAACTCACTTTTGTCCTCTTACATAGCTGTGGCCCCACGTCTTGAACTCTGATCCCCTTGGCTCTGGTTTCCAATTGTTTATATGTGTGGCAGAGCAGTCACTGATGCTGACCTTATATGAAACTGTAAGAGTCTGATGAGAAGGGAAAACTAAAGTGGGAGACACAACCAAGTTTTTCAATATCTAACCTGTTAATAGAAAGCTTGTCATTGTGCCCTACCAAAGAAGTAAAACAGTGTTAAAATACATCATGGGAGGGACGCCTCAGTGGTTGAGTGTCTGCCTTCTGCTGGGGGGGTGATCCTGGGATCGGGGATCAAGTCCCCCATCAGGCTCCCCGTGTCTCTGCCTCTCTCTCTCCCCGTGTGTCTCTCATGAATAATAAATCAGTCTTTAAAAAAAATACATCATGGGACTACCCCTTGAACAGTTCTGCATTCCCATCTGGTTCTGTTTCTACTAGTTGAGGGTGCTCCTTTATTTCTGTGCCTTCACCAGTAAGAATGAAAAAAGGATTGTGCAAACTGCTTTGATTTCACCTAAATGACTATAGCAATCATATTTTATTTCAGGATATCTAGTCTTTTTTTTTTTTTAAAGGATTTTTTAATTTATTCATTTGGGGGAGGAGAGAGAGAGAGAGAGAGAGCAAGAGTAAGAGCCAGCCCCAGCCCCCTGCCGATCTTTTGCAAAAGCAGGGGTAGAGGCAGAGGAAGAAGCAGAAGCAGACTCCCTGCTGAGTTGGGAGCCAATGTGGGCTCAATCCCAGACCCTGGGATCATGACCTGAGCTGAAGGTAGACACTTAACCATCGGAGCCACCCAGGAGCCCTGCAGGATATCTAGTCTTTTTTAAAGATTTTATTTATTCATTTATGAGAGAGACACAGAGACAGAGGGAGAAAAAGGCTCTGTGCAGGGAGCCTGATGTGGGACTTGATTCTGGATCCCAGGATCACGCTGTGAGCCGAAGGCAGACGCTCAACTGCTGAGCCACCCAGGCGTCCTGGATATCTAGTCTCAACTA
Source organism: Vulpes lagopus (assembly GCF_018345385.1). Taxonomy (NCBI): domain Eukaryota; kingdom Metazoa; phylum Chordata; class Mammalia; order Carnivora; family Canidae; genus Vulpes; species Vulpes lagopus. Next base: position 55,402,675 of record NC_054848.1, read on the forward strand.
GATTTCAGCTTACTGTCAAATGCCTTTGTCAGTTTGGTACTGACAGCGTGTCTTGAGGCTATTCCTAAATTGTGCTCTTGTTGGCAAGGAATTGTCCTGAATCGTATAGATGCAGTTGGCATTCTATTGAAAATAGTTAAAATCAGGTTAGTTTGGTTTTGCAGCAGTGAAATGTTATGGTAATATTCTTGGTAATATGTTTTCAGCAGTGTTTATCTTTTCCAGTTAATGATAGAAATTATTCTGTGACTTGATTATAGAAATTTTGAGACTGAGATGCCTGGGTGGCTCAGCAGTTGAGCCTTCAGCCCAGGGCTTGATCCTGGAGTCCTGAGATTGAGCCCCACATCGGGCTCCTTGCATGGAGCCTGCTTCTCTCTCTGCCTGTGTCTTTGCCTCTCTCTCTGTGTGTCTCTTGTGAATAAATAAATAAAATCTTTAAAAAATTTTTTAAGACTTAGAGCTGTTTTTATGTTCTGAATTGTCTTATTGTCTTCTGTAATGTTGGAGGACTTTAATAATTTCACTGAAATTTTAGTCCATTGTATTGGAAGGTGTGATTGCAGCTGGCAGTCTTCTACATGATGGTTCACTACAATTGCCCATACCTGGCAGTCCCTTTTATGATTATGTACAAAATTGTTCTTTGTAAAATGGCTATAACTCTGAGTTGCTCTAAGGATCTCTGTTGGTTGTGGAAATGTTGCTTTGGCTTTGACTGTGGATGCATAATGTTGAGAGCTACTGGCATCCTGACTATCATGTTACTGTCACATTGTTATGGTTGTGCTAAACTGTGGAAAACCATATATTTCTATTTCTCTCTGCTTTTTATTGTTTGCTGTGCAAATGTCACATTTAAATATTTGAGTGCTTATTGTGTGTGTAGCGCTATATTGGGAATTGGGGTGATGTGCAGGGAGAAAAAGTTTGAGGATTATAATATGAGCTGGGACCTGACCCATAGAGAGAAAAAGGGCGTAAGCTCCTTGGGTGATTATTGTTAGAGAGTATTAATCAGAAGACTTTCTTGAGTGGGTGCTTATAACCTAAGCATTCTGTAGGGAGGTAAATAGCAAGTAGACTTCCTTGACTGAAGTGGTGAGTTAAGTAGTAACAAGAAGGGAGTGTAGTAGAGGAGAGTCAATTTGAAGATTTAGAAAGAATAGAGAGGCTGAGGAGGTTAAATTTAATTTGAGAGGCAATTGAGAACTACTGTAGGTTTTTATCAACCTGATTTTACTTTGTATGTGTATATATAGATGTGGGTAGGGATGGGGGCTCTAGGAAGAAAGGCAGGAAATAAATGCTGTTTTATTTTAGGAGGGGTGGTTATATATGAAATTCTTACTCATTCTGAAGCAGTCTTAGGTTTTGAACTTTTGGGAGAATAGTGGTATCCTTGAATTTCCTAGAAATCTGCTGTTCGCGCATAGACATTTGTATCCCCAAACGGGAGAATTGGGTTTCAGTATTATATTTAATATGAAGTGTTTTACCTTTCTCTAAAATTGCCTTGTTGATTATCTTACAGTAATCTTGAAGATAATCTATTTTTAACTGTGGGCATTGTGTTAACTGGATTTAGTATGGTGTAATGGATCAAAATGATATTATTAAATATAAATATAGATAGACACTGTCAGGACTTGGATGGCATCCACCCAAGAGTTGATAGAAATTAGAAGGTAAAAGTATCCAATAGTTGGCTAAGATATATAGTCCATTAGGGTCACTGTTGGAGAATTACTGCAAGATTTTGATTATTATGGCTCAGAAAAGGCATAGGAATTGGTAAAAGTCCAAAGATAAATAACTGCAATAATCAGGTATGGGTAGAAGGAGCTTGTATGAACAGATCGGATTGTTTGGTTATGTTTGGCCAAAACAGAATGGTAACCCTTAAAGTTTAGGAAGAAAAATTATACGAAGTACATAGCAAGATTATAGAATCATTACTTCTGAGTATAAATGGGTTAAAAATGCTTAGACTCATTAGAGGAAGATAAACCTGTAATAAGATTAATGAAAAAAAATAAGATTAATGATACCTATGATTCTTGTTTTGAGAATTAGTATTCGCCTTTTGTATTTGAGATCATGGGAGATAATCATTTTCTCCCAAAACACTATAGGCATTGCTGGATGGACAGGACAGATCAGGTAGATCATGGAACTGACCCAGTATGGGCAACCATAAAGGTGTTCTGTGGCAGTCTGTGTTTTTGCTGGGTGACTTTTTGGTTCACCTGATGGATGATGGTATACAATCACAAAAGCTGTTTATCAGTTAAATTAATCACCTGATTCTGGAAACCATAATACAGTTGTGCATAGAATTATATATATGATGATACTTTGGCACAATTGGGAAAATTTCCCTTACTGGGACTTAATTTAAGGCTCTTTTACCCTTGGAACAGTTTGGAATGGTAAGCTTACTCCCTACTGCCATTGTTTGTGCTTGTTGACTGATAGATTTGAATGACAAAGGCAAACAAGGACAAATAAAAATTTAAGCTCACTGTTCTGATGAGTCTTTCATACTGATGAACGGACTGGTGAGTCAGATGACTAGCAACACAATTATGCTGCTAATAAAAAGCAGAGTCAACTGCTTTTCATTATTCACCCACTCAATTCTAATGGCACTTAATACTAATGAGTAATCTAGTGGCAGGTGCCAGGATTGAAGCTTTGGTTGGATGGTAATCCTTCTGTCTAATACTGAAATGAAGTCAAGGTTTCTAAATATGCCTGACAGCCTAAGGGTAGATTTGCTGATAGCCAGTCACAGCTAAATACTTTTTTTCCACTATGGAAAATTTTTGGCTCTTGATACTGGAGTGATTCATCATAACCTTTGAACAAATATTTGATGCTTTTTTTTTTTTAAGGCGACATTTTAGAGAGAGGAGAAGGTATAGTAAGGTCTATAGTCTTTTATCTGAAACTGGTGGGATCAAATGCATTTCAAAATTGACAATTTTTAAGATGTTAGAAAGATGGTAATACCATGTATAAAACTCCCAGGTGGGTCTGGAACAGCACCTTCTAGTAAAACATTATTATATTTCTGCAGCAGAAAGTATGAGTATTTACACTAAGTAGGATCAATAAATTCTGTAAATAACTTCATGTCAGATCTGGTCAGGTTTAATCATCAGATAAGTTTATGGAATTTGGAATTGAGAATGTGGGACTGTGGTTCTGTAAATTGTCAAGCAGTATCTTTAGTTGGTAGAATAAAAGGACAGTGAGCTATATGCATAAAAGTAATTTCAAGGTATTTTTGATTGACAGTATAATGAATGAATATCTCTTGGTTTCTAGGATTTGTACTGTGTTCGCAGTGACCTGGGGAACCTGCTCAAAGCCCTGGGTCGCTTGGAAGAAGCCAAGGTAGGTGTTTGATAGAACACATTTAAACATCAGTGTTATGAAAACTTTTACTTTTTGCCAAGTCTTCAACTCTTCATTGAGCTATCTCCAAAAAAACCAGTCCTGTGAAACTGAGGAAACTGACGGCATGAATCACCTCAGACTAGAGCAGGGCCAGGCTTTGGCGTATCTGTTCTAAATCTGGGGGTAAAGCAAGAACCTGAACATTTTGGAGCCTTTCTGCTGAGCTAGATCATCCTTATAACAATGGCTCCATCATGATCTTATGTGGGAATAAGTAACATTCCTTCAAATCTGAGGCTTGCCTGCTGGTGACAAGCAGAGCGCCTGTGATTTGGCTCAAGACTCCTATATGATGCAGGTGCCATTGAAAATGCTGCTCTTCTAAGTCCTTTGTGGCTTGTAAGTGGAGAAGAATTTCATCCAAATGTTACCCTGTAATACTGGCATTTAAAATTCTTACTTAACCTTCCTCCCTTCATCTTCCTTACCCTTTTTACAGTGGAAGAAAGGCTGTTAAAATTATTGCAAATTAATAATTGGAACATCCTGCCCCTTCTTGTCCCCACTTCCTTCCCTAAGTTCCTTTTTCTTCTTTTCCAACCCTAGTTGTGTACCTTCTTTTCTTCCTTACTTTTATTCCTCCCTGCCCTACCTCCTTGAAAAAATAAAAAAAAAGGACAAAGCTGGTTTGTTTGGGAAATGGACTGATCGAAAGAAAACTTGCCAAAGTGGAAAGGTGGCTTTTAGCATTCTGTGTTTCCAAATAATGAATTTGAACACCAGGTTGGGTTATTAAAGCTTTTGGTATAATTGTAAATTAAATTTACAAATGAAATTGTCTTGTTACAAGCCACCTTACGCAACCGCGCTGCAGGGGTGAGGAGTGGGGAGAAACCAGAATGCTTCTGAAACTCCCACCTGTTGCTCTGAGCCCCACGCGCATGCTAATGCGTGGAGTGTATGCGCAGCGTAGCTGTCTGTTTGACTGCTTCATCCAGGGAGGGAGAAGGCTTTTCAGCACCATCTGATGTTAAAAGGCACTAGTTTTAAGTGCATAGCTCATAAATTCTGCTGACACTTTGGATTAATCTTTATGTAGGTTTCCAGCTAATGAATTGTAATGGATTTCAATCTTAGCTGATAAATACTCATTGGTAAATACTAATTGGTAATTTATAGAACAAATATTTGATAAGCTCCAATTAATTGTCACCCCACCAAGCGGACAGCTAACATGAATTGCACTTCACTGCAGCTTTAGAGATCGGTTTAGGCTGAGACATTGCGCCTGCCTTAGGTTGCTGACTTCTTTATTTCAGAGCTCTGGAGACACCTAGTTTGAAAAATGTTTATTCTGTTTTTGTGAGAACTTAGTGAACAAGAACATACTCTTGAGTGAAATGCAATGTATTTCTTTTGTAATCAGTGCATTTGAAAATTCAAGCCAGCATATTCCTAGTAGATGGAAACAAAATTAAGTTGTCTTTGTAGAAAACGAAGAGCCTTTCTTCCAGCAAAAAATCCCTGCTTATGCAATAGCCCTGATTAACCCTCTCCCTTCTGCATGTTTCCCATGTTACAGACTTGAGACTGTCCTCATTCCCATATGTAATAGACATCCAAAGAATTTCAATTGCTTTGTTGAACTTTTACTAATGATCTTGTTTTTATTTTCTCTCTTGTTTTTGGTTTTTCACCATTGATATTGTATTTAGAAGGTTTCAGGTGGGTGAAACCTCCTATTCCATGCGTAAGGTGCCTCGCTGAAGGGAGCTCGAGGCCTGGATCTAGGGCAGACACACACCTCCTCCTCTTCCAGCAAGGAACGCACCGAAAAGTCACATGATGAGAAATATGGTAACGGGTTTGTAACTGCCACAGCAAAACAATTTGCCTCCATGCCTGAATCTTCTGTCTTGTGGCTTCAGAAACAGCTTAAAATAATTATATTTACAAGCAAGTTATGTAAGAGAATGTTTTATACTATAGCCACAATTCTGTGAAAGATAAGTAAAAGTTAATTGATATTAAAAATTATTAGAGATAATTTACTAGTAAAAGCTTCTAACTCTTCTTGTTGTTCATTTTTTTCCTTTTTTCTTCTTTGTTTGGATTGCAGCATTCTGCTCTTCTGATGATGCGCTGTGACCCTGCAGTAGCGCAAAGGCTGCGCCGCGTTAATGCGCAATGCGTGCAAATGAGCCCCTGTGAACGGTTGACTAGATGAGTAATCTGATTGACTGGCTCCCTCAGTCCTATTGTGTAGCCTTTTTGGATAAAATTGGGTTTTAACATACCTCGAGTCCAACTAATCTCATTAAACAAATATTCTCTATGGGCCTGTCTAGTAGATTAATGGATCTGGTTGGCCGTTTGCTGCGTCTAGGGGTGTTCTATGTAGCGCAGCAGTTCGCAGCGATTGCGCAGCGCGATGCTGTTAGGTTGCGCAAGCGATGTTTGCGCTCGCATTACAGGGACCTCAACCTAGGTGCAATCCTGTCATAGGAGGTTTCAGCTTCAGTCCCCTTTGGGAATCAGGGACATTGTGAGGATGTAACTTTTATAGCCTGGCTTTCTCATACCTAACATAGCAGAACAACATTTTTCTCCTCAGTAGCATAGTTTTGATGTTAGTGAGGAACATTATCATTTAGAGCAGCATTTCCCAAAATGTGTTTCATAGTTTTCTAATAAAATGTCCAATGAGAAAAAGAGTTCCATGGTCAACTAAGTTGAAGGGAATCCTGTATAAACTATTAAAGGCTAAGGGAAGTTCTGTAGCAAAGAAACTTGCTTTCTGTTTTTCTAATTTATTTGATCATGAAATGCTTTTTTCCAGTGATATCTATTAACATTTTTAGAACATGCTTTGGGAAACTGGTGAGGGGTGGTGGTGGGGTGGGAAAACTTAACTTTGAGTGGCACCCTCTAGATATGACTTGAAAACCTAGCAAAAGGCCTTACGTGTTCAGATAAGAGAAGTCCAGCATAGAGTTTTAAGGCAACTGACTTCCCAGATAAGTCCCAGTATAAAGGGTTGGCTCTTGATTAGCAGAACTGAACATGGTGGTTTGCACTTGGGTTCTGGTGGCGCAGGCGCAGGAGCAGCCAGCTGTGGCAGCGCATTAGTTTTGGCGCAAGCGAGCCTATGCTGCAGGGTCACTTTTGGCTGGTCAGAGAAGGAATAATGATATCACCTTCTTCCCCTCCCCAATCTTTTTTTTTTTCCCTTTACAAATTTTCCCTTTTCCCTTTACCTCCTTCCCCTCCCATCTTCTTTCATTAACCCCTCCTAAAGGCATGTTATTTGAAAGCAATTGAGACGCAACCGAACTTTGCAGTAGCTTGGAGTAATCTTGGCTGTGTTTTCAATGCACAAGGAGAGATTTGGCTTGCAATTCATCATTTTGAAAAGGTTAGTAATGAAATTAATAATTGGTTACTTGTGAAGTGCTTAAGTGTGCAGGGTGTTTTTACTTAGAACCAAGTAATAGGCCTTTACTTAATCACTTAATCTCTTTGTTTCTCGGACAGTATTACAGCATTTGCCAAATGGGATATGATATGGCAGTTTTTAGTTTTGTTTGTAAAGATTTTATTTTTTTAAGTAATCTCTACACCTGATGTGGGACTAGAACTCATGACCCCAAGATCGAGATTTGCATGCTTTACCAACTGAGCCAGCCAGGTGCCCCCCTGCTTCCCCGGCAGTTTCCCATTTTGCATTGAAAATGTACTTAAGTAATTGAAAATCCTTTTTTTGAATGGGCAACTTTAAAGGAAAGAAGCCGGGTTTCTTGGTCAAAAGGCTGGTTTTAGATTGGGGTAGGAAATGTACACAGTCTGGAGTGCCCTGTCATACCCGAAAGCAAGGAAGCTTTGATACATTACTTCGATTATGTCGAAAGGACTGAAGAGGCAACTGAAAGAGGCTTACCTGGCTAAAGAGCTAAAGATGGGACTTGAACATTAGAAGGAATAGTAGTAACTGAGATATGTTGAAACTTGTCAAATGTGTTTATTTATTTTTTTTTAAATTTTTATTTATTTATGATAGTCACAGAGAGAGAGAGAGAGAGAGAGAGAGAGAGAGGCAGAGACACAGGCAGAGACACAGGCAGAGGGAGAAGCAGGCCCCATGCACCGGGAGCCCGATGTGGGATTCGATCCTGGGTCTCCAGGATCGCGCCCTGGGCCAAAGGCAGGCGCCAAACCGCTGCGCCACCCAGGGATCCCTGTCAAATGTGTTTAAATCCATGAGTCTATAAATACATTAAGAAGAAAGTAAAAAAAAAAAAAAAAAAGAAAAGTCATTGGTCAACTTTGGAAGATAAGGAGCAATTCATTTTGAAAACTGGTTAAAGTGGGAAGAATAAAGCATTTGTCTTCCTTCTCTTGTATGAACTGGACCTCAGGGTAACCCGGTAGTTGATAGGGGGAAGTTTCTATTTATAGCAATGTTCCAGCTAGTGAATGAAAAAGGAATACTAGAATCAGAGTATCACCATTAATAGATTTAGGCATTTATCAGTGGCAGAAGAGACACAGCCAGACACTATGTACTTTGTGATAGAAGTAAGTTAAGAGGAAGTATTCTTTATGCTGCTTTAATATATTCACAATTACTCATAACCCTTGCCTTTTCAATATTTCAGTTAAAGTTTGCATTTATTACACTGTAGGAGTATCTACCTCTTGCTCAGTGGTTCTCTACCTTGATTGCACATGAGGAGCTCATAAAAGATAGGAATTTCCTGGTCCCATCTTCAGAGGGTCTAATTTAACTGGTACGTGAGAGAGCCCAGGCACCCTTTAGGAGGTGAATTCTTAATGTTATGGCAAGGGTTGAGAATCACTGCTCTGTGTATATCTGGCCATGTTTTAAGACTACTTCAGATTTATTTGGATGAAATCATTTAATGGTTAGTATCTCCTTAATGTGTCTTACTGCATGTGCAGCTCTAATTACGTATCTTACTAAGGTCTTACTGAATATGTAGTTGCTTTTTTTTAAGATTTTATTTATTTATTCATGAGAGACACAGAGAAAGACAGAGACACAGGCAGAGGAAGAAGCAGGCTCCATGCAGGGATCAGATCCCTGATGTGGGATCTGATCCTGGGACTCTAGGATCATGCCCTGGGCGGAAGGGAGGCGCTCAACCACTGAGCCACCCAGGCGTCCCTGAATACTTAGTTTTTTATTAATGCGATATATTTCCTTTTTCAGTTTGAGCCTGCTGCATCTTCCTACCATTATGTTTTAAAAGAGGCTTTTTTTTTAAGATTCTATTTTTTATTTAATTTTTTGAAGGGAGGGACAGAGAGAGAGGGAAAGAATCTTAAGTAGGCTTCGAGCCCAGTGCAGAGCCCAATGTGGGACTTGAACTAACAACCCTGAGATCATGACTTGAGCCAAAATCAAAAGTTGGACACTTAATGACTAAGTCATCCAGATGTCCCTGTAATGTTTTATTTTTAAGTAATCTCTACATCTGACATGAGGCTCAAACCTACAGTACTGAGATAAAGTGTCTCATGTTCCACAGACTGAGCCAGCCAGGCACTCCTGGAAGAATTAGGCTTATTAATCTTGAATAAAATAGGGCCAACCATTAGAAGTATTTAGCTCAGTAAAATTGGAACAGACCTAGTTTAAATTTTTTTTCCCCTCAGGACATGTTTTGCTCTCACATTATACAAGTTATTTTGATAACATTGAGATTTGTGAATAATGAGTGGGTACTGAAATAACTGGTTTTTAAAAAAAGTTTATTTATTTTAGTGATCTCTATGCCCAATCAGTGTGGGGCCCAAACCCACAACCCCGAGATTAAGTGTTGCACGCTCTTCCAACGGAGACAGCCAACCCCCTGACTGGGTTTTTTTTTTAATGAAAGAAATAAGATTTAATTATGCTAGAACATGAAATGGAGACCTAAAATTATCTCAGAAGAAAAAAATTGTAATTAAAAAGTTAACCTGAAATCCTAACTTAGTCCTAAGTAGCTGTCTTGTAATTTTTAGGCTGTTACCCTTGACCCCAATTTTCTGGATGCTTATATCAACTTAGGAAATGTCTTGAAAGAGGCACGGATATTTGACAGGTGAGAGAATGCTCTATTTGATACATTTTCTTGAGTGTGTGTTATATTGACACTTGAGACTTTGGACTAAAATTATGACAGTGATCCACTGAAATACATTTTCCATTTCTAGTTATGTTGCTTTTCCCTCATCATGTCTGCTGTGTTATTAACCTTTTATTTAGAGCATTGTTGCCTGACTTTTCATTGTTGGCTTTCCTCAAAGCCATTATCCTTCTCACCGGGAATTTTTTAAAAATATTTTATTTATTTATTCATGAGAGAGAGGGAGAGACACAGGCAGAGGGAGAAGCAGGCTCCGTGCAGGGAGCCCAGTGTGGGACTCGATCCCAGGACTCCAGGATCACTCCTTGGGCCTAAGGCAGGTGCCAAACCGCTGAGCTACCCAGGGATCCCCTCACTGGGAATTTAATTGAAATTTCTTTTATTGTAAAGCTGTTGAAATGGTTACCTTTTAGACTAAATTATTCCTTTGATCTGATTCAGAAAGCTAAGTAAATCCTCACTTTTGACTTTTTTTTTTTGTTAGAGAAGAGCTGATTTCTTATGTGGAAATAGGAAATTTTTCAGTGTAGAAATACATATTTTATTAAGGTGAAATTTTGATACGAGGTTAAGTATAGTGTAGCTTGGATTAATTACAATTAATTGATATACTTTGGTATAGTATAGCATGAATTAATTGTACCAGAGCATCCATTAAAAGTTAGTTGCATTGTGTGTGTGTGTGTGTGTTTTTTTTTTTTTTATTTACAGAGCTGTGGCAGCTTACCTTCGTGCCCTAAGCTTGAGTCCAAATCACGCGGTGGTGCACGGCAACCTGGCTTGTGTATACTATGAGCAAGGCCTGATAGATCTGGCAATAGACACCTACAGGCGAGCTATTGAACTGCAACCACATTTTCCTGATGCTTACTGCAACCTAGCCAATGCTCTCAAAGAGAAGGGCAGTGTAAGGACATTTATTCAGTCTACTTTTTTGTTACCTGGTAGGATTAAAAAGCCATTGTTGTACCTATTGTGATTAAGTATTGAAGTGGCATATTGTTTTACTTTTGAGTTTTGGTTGAGAGGAGAATGGCAAAAATATCTATTTTCTAGAATATTACCAGCCATCAGGCTTAACTAAGCAGTTGTTAGAATAACATCTGTGGTGGCTCTGTGATTCCTCCATTATAGGTTTTGAATAATTTGTTTTGTTTTCTAGGTTGCTGAAGCAGAAGATTGTTACAATACAGCTCTCCGGCTGTGTCCCACCCATGCAGACTCTCTGAATAACCTAGCCAATATCAAACGAGAACAGGGAAATATTGAAGAGGCTGTTCGCTTATATCGGAAAGCTTTGGAAGTATGTTCAGGGTGGTGTGGCTGAATATTTTGTCTATGTGATAAGAGAGGAAAGGCAGTTAAAGATTGCCATGTCATCCACCTCTTTTTGTAAAAATAGTGGTTGAATAATTCATTGACCCAGTAATTGAGTATCTAAGGTATGAGTGAAGGCCTGTGTGACAGTCAAGAAAGTCTCTATATTGCATTCGTTATTTTATTGGTAGATCTGCACAGAAAAATTAACCGTAAGTTACAGTTCAGGAGAGGTTATTAATAAATATATCATTTTAGTGCCTGATGGCTGTAACGGTGGCTGGTGGGTATGGTTGGAGTTTAAGAGCAAGAGATTTCAGAAGAGAGATGCTAGAGTAATCAGCATAAACTAGGATGAGGAGAGAGCTACCTCATCATGTTTTTCAACAAGGAGAGGTACAAAATGAAGAGGGAGAATTTGAGGTACGCAACTTTGAAGAATGAGTAGACTGGGAGAAGGTAGATAAGTGTAGGGATATAAAGGTACTTAAGCGAAGTGCTTACTGTGGTAAGTTGTTATTGCTGGTATAGAAGTTTTTTTTAAACCTCAGATACCATCTTGACTCTGTAGGTCTTCCCAGAGTTTGCTGCTGCCCATTCCAATTTAGCAAGCGTATTGCAGCAGCAGGGAAAACTTCAGGAAGCTCTGATGCATTATAAGGAGGCTATTCGGTAAGACCCTCACTGTCTTTTTTTTTTTTTTTTGACGTTTTATAATGTTTGGCATTTGACACATTTGGCTTGTGTTAAATGACTTTTAAGAACAACAGACTAATATCCCAGGGAGTTAACGATTTTTGTCCTAAATAAAATCTTTGTTTTCTCTTTTAGAATTAGTCCTACTTTTGCTGATGCCTACTCTAACATGGGAAACACTCTAAAGGAGATGCAGGATGTTCAGGGAGCCTTGCAGTGTTATACTCGTGCCATTCAGATTAACCCTGCATTTGCAGATGCCCACAGCAATTTGGCTTCCATTCATAAGGTACTATTGTTTATTATAATACGTGTATCTAAACACCTAATGTTTAATTTTAGGAAGACTTTCAACCATCCCACTTTGTGTATTTCCAGGATTCAGGGAATATTCCAGAAGCAATAGCTTCTTACCGCACTGCTCTGAAACTGAAGCCTGATTTTCCTGACGCTTATTGTAACTTGGCTCATTGCCTACAGGTAAAGAATAATAGGCCAGTAATTGGCTTTCAGTGTTGCAATCTCTTTCTTTCTTTTTCTTTTTTTATTTTTTAAAGATTGTATTTATTTATTCATGAGAGACAGAGAGAGAGAGAGAGAGAGAGGCAGAGACACAGGGAGAGGGAGAAACAGTCTCCATGCAGGGAGCCCAATGTGGGACTCGATCCTGAGACTCCAGGATCACACCCTGGGCTGAAGGCGGTGCCAAACCAGTGAACCACCTGGGCTGCCCTACAATCACTTTCTAATTGTTCTGTGTGCTGCATTGATCCAAACCTGGCTGGAGATAGTTTTTTTTTTTTTAAGATTTTATTCATCTATTTATGAGAGACAGTGAGAGAGGCAGAGACACAAGACAGAGGGAGAAGCAGGCTCCATGCAGGGAGCCCGATGTGGGACTCGATCCCAGTACTCCGGGATCATGCCCTGGGCCAAAGGCAGGCACTAAGCCACTGAGCCACCAAGGGATCCCCAAGAGATGGTGTTTTTTGAAGGGTTATCTGATGTTACATTAGGCCAAAGACATATAAAATGTTAAATCTTGGAAAAGGGTTTTCTGGATAATAACTTCTTTTTGTCTCCTCTAGATTGTTTGTGATTGGACAGACTATGATGAGCGAATGAAGAAGTTGGTCAGTATTGTGGCTGACCAGTTAGAGAAGAATAGGTTGCCATCTGTGCATCCTCATCATAGTATGTTATATCCTCTTTCTCATGGCTTCAGGAAGGCTATTGCTGAGAGGCATGGGAACCTCTGCTTGGATAAGGTGCGATTGTTTTAATCTTTCTGTTGCAGAGTAAAATTACAGATGTGGAAAATGACTCAAATCCTATGTATGTAGGTTAATGAGTTATCCACTCATTAGGTGTACACTACCCATGTTGAGAAATGAGACTTTGTCAGCCACCCCAGAAGCCTTTTCCATTGTCTATCTCGATCGTAACACCTTCTGTCCCCTAAGGTAGAATAATAACAATAGATAGATGGTGTTTTCCTATAGTTTGAAAACCATAACGTTTAATAAGGTGTTTGGTTTTTTGTACTCTGCTTTGAAAATTAGAGCACTACTTGTGGAAAGGTGGAAATTTGCACAGCAGAATAGATTGGCGTGCTAGATGTAATTCTGTTTAAAAAAAAAAACGCTTCTCTACAGAATTTTCTAAAATGCAGGGTTTATCATACTCTGCACTGCCTTCTGTCTCCAAGTTTTATTTTTTTATTTTTATTTTTTTAAGATATTACTTATTCATGAGAGATACAGAGAGAGGCAGAGACACAGACAGAGGTAGAATCAGACTCCCTGCGGGGAGCCTGATGTGGGGACCCTATCCCAGGACTCCAGGACTGCGCCCTGGGCTAAAGGCAGGCGCTCAACTGCTGAGCCACCCAGGTGTCCCTGTTTCCAAGATTGATTGATTGATTTAAAGATTTTATTTCTTAATTCATGGGAGATGCAGAGGGAGAGGGAGAGGCAGGCTCCATGCAGGGAGCCCGATGTGGGACTCGATCCCGGGACTCCGGGATCATGCCCTGGACTGAAGGCAGGCGCTAAACAGCTGAGCCACCCAGGGATCCCCTGTTTCCAAGTTTTAGATCCAAGTTTTATTTTGTAGGTCTCAGGAACAGGTCAGAGTATGGAGCGTATTATATAAACTGCTAAGTTTGCATTGAATTGGCTGTATGACTTAAAAGAAGTATTCTGGGCAAACCATTCCCAACAAGTGTGAAGTAGAAGTTTGTTTTGTCTTTAATTTTCCTAGATGAATGTTTATGTACAGATTCAACTGTACTAACAAACATTGCTTTCTGTTGATAGATTAACGTCCTTCATAAACCACCATACGAACATCCGAAAGACTTGAAGCTTAGTGATGGTCGACTGCGTGTAGGTTATGTGAGTTCTGACTTTGGGAATCATCCTACTTCTCACCTTATGCAGTCTATTCCAGGCATGCACAATCCTGATAAATTTGAGGTAAGGCTAGTGTTTCCCTAGAGACACCATGTTCTGTTTAAAAAAACAAAAACAAAAACAAAAAACCATTTCTGGTTTTAGCATCACCATTGGGTGTTCAGCACAGTGTTTTTGAAAGATTTGAGCCAAAGTTTTTACTTAGTTTAAAATTTAGTTTTCTGTTTGAAATACAGTTGACATATGGTATTACATTAGTTTAAGATGTACAATTTAGTGATTTCACAATTGTATTCACTACAAAATGCTCACCACAGCAGTGTGGTTACTGATTATTACCATACAAACTTATAAACATTATTGACTGTATTCCCTGTGCTGTACTTTTCATCCCTGTGACTTGTTAAGTTCCAACTGTTAGTTGGAAGTTTGTACATCTTAATCCCCTTTACCTGTTTTACTCATTCTCCTCACCCCCCTCCCACTTCTGGCAACCACCAGTTTTGTTCTCTGTACTTATGAGTCTGTTTCTATGTGTTTTTTACTTGTTTTGTTTTATAGATTCTGTATATAAGTGAGAGCATATGGTGTTTGTTTTATTTCACTTAGCATAATATTCTCTAGGCCCATCCATGTTATGAATGGCAAGATTTCATTCTTTTTTATGGTTCCATGGCTACACATATATACGCACACACCCTCTGCAAATTTTCTATCCATTCATCTGTTGATGGACACTTAAGAGGTTGCTTCCATATCTTGTTGAGCCAAGGTTTTTAATCATATCGTGTGCTGCCTTTCAGGTATTCTGTTATGCCCTGAGCCCAGATGATGGCACAAACTTCAGAGTGAAAGTTATGGCAGAAGCCAATCATTTTATTGATCTTTCTCAGGTAGGTGAAACTCCTACACTTCAGACTTTTAATTTTGAGCAAATAGCGAATGAAACTATTGGTGTGTAGCTTGTATTTTTCATGACAGGTATTTATATCAGCCACTACATATGGACAATTACTTTGATCTTATTTCCTTCATCATTTATAATGAGCATGGATTGTGCTGAGGTTGCAAATGAAATAGAAATGGGGTCTCTTTGTGCTTGGATGTAAAACTCTTCTAGGAAATGGTGGCTTGGAAGAGGATTAGGTAGGTTACTTAAAATAGGAACTGTGGTTCATGGTTAAATCTATTTTTGTGGGCCTTTGCCTTTGGTTATCTTTATTTCTATACTTGTTCTGTTGCTATTTCTAGGAGCATAAATTTTATGATAAATTAAGATTGAAAGCTGTGGAGGAATTAATTTGGTGAGTGTAGAGGTTTTTTATGGACTCTGGGCCACTTTGGTGGCTAATAGAGATATGCAGTGTATGGTGTATCTAGTAATTGATACATGAATCATTGAAGTTCTAGCAAAAGGGTTGTGAGATTCTTGTCATTTAATGAATGGTGTGTACCAACATCTTTGGCAATGTAACTGTTGCTTTGAGACTATACTCAACCAGTGCAGGATTTGGACTCTTCATGACAAGAACCATACTGCCTTCCACCTTTGAGATAATTAAGGGACTCTACTTATTGACCGGAGTCTAAACTCTTCAGCATGGCCTTCACAGTCTTTTTTTTTCCCCCCAAAGATTTTATTTATTTTAGAGAGGGAAAGTGAGAGCTTGAGCTGGGGAAGGGCCAGTGGGAGAGGATCTCAAGTGGACTCCATGCTGAGCAAGAAGCACAACACAGGGCTCCATCTCACTACCCTGAGATCATGTCTGAGCTGAAATCAAGGGCTGATGCTTAACCGACTGGGCCACCCAGGCGCCCCAGCCTTCACAGTCTGAGTCTGAGCACAACCATGTTCGCCAATACTTTTCACCTACCATTTGCCCTCATATATACTCTGTACCAAATAGAAGTGATCTACTCAATATTTTAAAAATCTGTGCACTTTACCCGGGTTCTTTATTTGTACTGTTTTTTTTTAAAAGATTTTATTTATTCATGAGAGACACACAGAGAGGCAGAGATATAGGCAGAGGGAGAAGCAGGCTCCATGCAGGGACCCTGATGTGGGACTTGATCCTGGGACTCCAGGATCATGCCCTGAGCCTAAGGCAGATGTTCAGCCTCTGAGCCACCCAGGCATTCCATATTCATACTGTTCTCTATTGAGATTCTGTTCTGTCCAGCTGCCTCAAGTGCTTATCCATCTTTGAAGGCCCATTTCAAAATCCAGCTCCTCTATGAAGCCTTGTTATTCATGCATTCAATCTAGAAGTAAATTCTCTTTCCTGTGTATTCTATTTCTGTAATGTTTTAGGCCCATTTTAATGGCACTTAAACATACTTTTTTTATTTTTTACATTTTTTATTTTTTTATTTTTAAAGATTTTATTTTTTTACTCATGACAGGCAGAGAGAGAGAGGCAGAGACACAGGCAGAGGGAGAAATTTTTTTAATGAAAAATTTTTTATTAACGTTTTAAAAATTTATTTTTTAGGATTTTATATGTTTATGAGAGACACATTCATGAGTGAGGTGGAGACCTAGGGAGAGGGTTCTGCATGGGGAGCCTGATGGTGGGACTCAATACCAGGATCTGGGGATCACGTCCTGAGCTGAAGGCAGACGCTCAATCACTGAACCACTCAGGCATCCCAACATTTAAAAAATAAATTTATTTATTTATTGGTTGATTAATTGATTTTTATTTATTCATGAGAGAGAAGCAGAGGGAAAAGGAGGCTCCGTGCAAGGAGCCCGATGTGGGATTCGATCCCGGGACTCCAGGATCATGCCCTGGGCCAAAGGCAGGCGCTAAACCGCTGAGCCACCCAGGGATCCCCACATTTTTTAAATTTAAATTCAGTTTGCCAACATATAGCGTAACACTAAGTGCTCATCACATCATATGCCCTCCTTAATGCCTATCACCCAGTTATTCTACCGCCCCCCACTGACCTCCCATTCTGCAACCCCGTGTTTCACAGAGTCAGGAGTCTCTCATGACTTAACCATATTTTTATACTGCATAAATGTAATTTGTCTTCTTACTATGTTTTGTTTTTTTTTTTTTTTTCTTACTATGTTTTGTACCTGTGACTCTGAATTCTATTTAATGCCATTAAAACTTACTGAATTAGTTTGAGATTATACATAGTGAGTTCTTTTTTTTTATTGCATAGATTCCATGCAATGGAAAAGCAGCTGATCGCATCCATCAGGATGGTATACACATCCTTGTCAATATGAATGGTTATACCAAGGGTGCTCGAAATGAACTCTTTGCTCTCAGGCCTGCTCCTATTCAGGTAAAGGAACTAATAGTAATTGCTTACAATGTTTATTAAGCTATAAAGATGGTGATTTTTTTCCACCCTCCAGTTACTTGGTATTTAAAACAATAGGGCAGATATGCTTGACTTAATAAAAGTATAGTTCTTGAAATGCACAGGGACAATGAATTTATTATTTTTTATTATTTTTAAAGATTTTTATTTATGCATGAGCAACACAGAGAGAGGGGCAGAGACATGGGCAGAGGGAGAAGCAGGCTCCCTGCGGGGAGCCTGATGCGGGACTAGATCCCGGGACCCTGGGATTGTGACCAAAGGCAGATGCTCAACCACTGAGCCACCCAGGCATCCCAAGACAAAGAAATTTTAATGTAGAACACAGTGCCCACAGGTACATTTGTATAGAGATATGCAATTCATAGTTGCATATGAACAGTTTGGTTTTTTAAATTGGGAAAATGTTTAACACTGAGAAGGTTAGGCTGAAATACTACTTGATTCCTCCTAGCTAAAGAAGTCAACCCTCCTTATTTGTTTATTATTTTGAACTCTTTTGGTGAGGCTTTTTAGCTTTTGGCCTGATTTTTTTTTTTTTAATCTTTTAGGCAATGTGGCTGGGATACCCTGGGACCAGTGGTGCGCTTTTCATGGATTATATCATCACTGATCAGGAAACTTCACCAGCTGAAGTTGCTGAGCAGTATTCTGAGAAACTGGCTTATATGCCCCATACTTTCTTTATTGGTGATCATGCGAATATGTTCCCTCACTTGAAGGTAGATAGAAAAACAGTGCTATGTGGACATTGCAAAGAACTGTAGTCGTTTATTTCCTTGCTGTTGTCCCTATGCATCCTAAAAGAGTCTCAAACTTTTTTTGATTAGAAAAAAGCCGTCATCGATTTTAAGTCCAATGGCCACATTTATGATAATCGGATTGTTCTGAATGGCATTGACCTCAAAGCATTTCTTGATAGTCTGCCGGATGTGAAAATTGTCAAGGTCAGAACCTGGTCAATATTGTCATTGAAATAAAGTTATCTGCATTTGGGATCTTTTCCCTAATGATACATCTTGTCATTTTTTTCTTAAAGATGAAATGTCCTGACGGAGGAGACAATGGAGACAGCAGTAATACAGCTCTTAATATGCCCGTTATTCCTATGAATACTATTGCAGAAGCGGTTATTGAGATGATTAACAGGGGGCAAATTCAGATAACAATTAATGGATTCAGTATTAGCAATGGACTAGCAACTACCCAGGTGAGAAGAGAATAATAGAGCGTAATACCACCAAGTATTCATTTATCTTATTTTTTTTAAGATTTTATTTGTTTATTCATTCATGAGAGAGAGAGAGAGAGAGAGAGAGAGAGAGAGGCACAGACACAGGCAGAAGCAGGCTCCATGCAAGGAGCCCGATGTGGGACCCAATCCCGGATCTCCATGATCACACTCTGGGCTGAAGGTGGCGTTAAACCTCTGAGCTCCTGGGGCTGCCCTCATTTGTCTTCTTTAAATCTAATAACTCTAGGAGATGTAAGCACTATTATCCCTGTCTTATATTGAGGAAATGAGTTTGGTGGAAATCGACATCTTACAAGCCTTTTATTTTTAAAGGCTTTTTATTAGCCTTTTATTTTTTTTATTTTTATTTTTTTTAATTTATGATAGTCACAGAGACAGAGAGAGAGAGAGAGGCAGAGACATAGGCAGAGGGAGAAGCAGGCTCCATGCACCGGGAGCCCGATGTGGGATTCAATCCCAGGTCTCTAGGATCGCGCCCTGGGCCAAAGGCAGGCGCCAAACCGCTGCGCCACCCAGGGATCCCTAGCCTTTTATTTTTGAATTTTACTTTATTTTTTTATAAGTAATTTATTGTATTGGAAATTCCTTGGAAGTGCTCTTTTTTTTTTTAAAAATAATTAATTAATTAATTAATTAATTAATTAATTAAATTATTTATTCAGAGTGAGAGAGAGAGGCAGAGACACAGGCAGAGGGAGAAGCAGGCTCCATGCAGGGAGCCTGACGCGGGACTCTATCTCAGGTCTCCAGGATCACACCCTGGGCTACAGGTGGCGCTAAACCGCTGCGCCACCAGGGCTGCCCTAGCCTTTTATTTTAAAAGGCTCTTGGATTCAGTCATTAGGTCTCTTAATGAGGGTCTACTGTGTTAATAATATGTTACTTCCTGCCTCTAGGAGGTTTCCTCTTATCAGCGGTGAATTATCTGTAGACCTCGTACAGTTTCTTGCTTCTGTAACTCAGTTCTTTCCCTTAGTTAAATCTTATTCCCTTTGAAGACTTTCAGTTCATACAGCTCCTCCAGGAATCCATTCCTGTCCCTGTAAGTAATCTTGCCTTCCCTGTTCCATTGGCACCTGTCTTCTCTGCTTTTGTAATATTCGAAATGCATTTTTACATCCACAGCATGTTATAATTCCCTATGTTTGTGTATTCTTCCCTGAATTGAATTACTTTAGGGCCCATACCTTAGCCACAATAATGTAGTATGTGTTCAATAAACATGTTGCATATTGGAATAAGTGAATATGTATCTCTGTCAAGAGATTTTAAGGTAAGGATCTCTCTCTTAGGAGTTAACAGTTTTAGTGGTATAACAGTTTATACCACAGATGCTTAAAATGAACTCTTTTTCTCTCAGGCAAGTTCCTGTTAAGACAAAGGAATTAATAATCATTTGCAAGGTTTATTGGGCTAAAAAGACAGTGTCATATTTTTTCTTAATCTCTGATTAACTGTCATTTGAAACAATAGGATAGGCGTATTTGACATAAGGGAAAAAAAGTATATAGTTCTTGAAATACACAGGGACAGAGAACTTTGGGTGTAGAACATGATGCCCAAATGTATGAAACCTACCTGGAATAGTTAGATAACAATATAAGGCAGTACCTCGATGTATGGTAATTGTAAGGTAAGACTATAATTAATTGTGTACATAGATACTTAAAAATAGTGGTGATCAATGTGAGGAGACACAGTCAAGATGGTTTGGAGGAATAATTTAACTTTCAAGGATGGATGTGATTTAGAAAAGGACATTCATTAAAAAAGTGAGCAAAAGCTTGCTGTTAGATTGATAAGATTTTGAAAAGAACTTTTTGGCTTGAGTGATAAGTTTCAAGGTAAAGTCTTCCGCTTGCCCCCATTAAGATAATACCGTAACGTTTTTCCTTTCTTGAACTTAGTATGTCATGAATATTTTCTCACAGTTCAAATGACATGACTTTTAGTGGTTATACTATTTGGCATTTTAAGGATTCTTTTTTTAAGACTTATTTATTAGAGAAAGTATACGTGTGCATGTGCTCGTGTACATATATGCACAAGCAGGGTTGGGGGGTAGAGGGAGAGAGAGAATCCTAAGCACAGAGCTTGATGCCAGGTTTGATCCCACAACCCTGAGATCATGACCTGAGCTGAAGCCAGGAGCCAGACACCTAAAAGACTGAGCCACCCAGGCACCCCAAGGATTCTTTATTAATTTATTTTGTATGTATACCACATACAAAAAAAAAATACCACATACTGCTGACTTTAAATATAAACATCCTATTGTTTTTTTGTGTTCCAGATCAACAATAAAGCTGCCACTGGAGAGGAGGTTCCTCGTACCATTATTGTTACCACACGTTCTCAGTATGGGTTACCAGAAGATGCCATTGTGTACTGTAATTTTAATCAGTTATACAAAATTGACCCTTCTACTTTGCAGATGTGGGCAAATGTGAGTATGTGTAGATTGATTATTCATGTCTAGAGACTAGTAAAGATTACATAGACCCATCTTGCTGAGGCTGCCCTTCACCCCCCTTCAGGAGCTGTTGTGCTCGTTTCTATAAGAATAGTAGATTTGCAGCCATTTTTTATTTCTCCTTCCAGTGTCTAAGTATTACATTATGAACCTTTTTAATTTATGTATTCAAAACCAGGGATCAGCAAATTTTTTCTTAAAGGGCCAGATGGTAAATATTTTTGGTTTTGCAGTCCATACTCTCACATTTACTTAACTCTGCCATTGGAACAGGAAAATACCATAGACATAATGTAAATGTAGGAGGATAGGTGTGTTCCAGTAAAGTTTTATTTACTGAAACAGGCAACATGCCTGATTTTTCTTATAGGTTATAGTTTGCCAACCCGTGGCCTAAGCTTGATAACAGAAGCTGTCATGTATATCCACCCATGTGTGACACTCTTGCAGTATGGTAGAGTTGTAACCAGGAAGGAATTGATTTATGTCGTTACCTCTCAGTTCATCAGACCAGTTTGCATAAATAGGACCTCTGAAAGTTCTAAACTTTACTATCCAAACTGGCTCTTACTCCATAGGGTTAAATAGAGATAATTCTTGTTTGTTTTTGTTTTTGATAATGGGGTGGTTTTTTGTTTGTTTTAAGAAGTATGAGTGGGAGAGGAACCAGGTGAGTACAGGCTTACTGTCCCTTAATCTTTACTTCCCAACATTCAAAATAATCCCCAAACCAAAAGCTTTTTCAGAAGTTTGTGGGAAATTTCTTTGGCAGCAAAACTACCAGAACTGATGTTAGGCTGTCTTTTGGTCTTTTGTATATTCCATTCAGTATGAATATTCCTACATCTCTTGCAGAGGTACTAATGTGTTTGTTTGTAGGGAGTTGCTGCTGAGGATGTTATATATTTGCACTGTACTACTTTTTAAAAATCTAAAGTATCTCGGATTCTGAAATTGCTCTGTTCTCATGCCTTTCAGGGAAGGGATGGTAGACTTGTCTGGTAACATTGAAGAGACATAGATCTGAATCAGGGGTTGGCAAATTATGGCCTATGGATCAAATCTGGCATTGCCTGTTTTTGTCAATAAAATTTTATTGACACACAGTCATGCCTACTTGTTCACATATTGTCTGTGGCTGTTTTCCAGTGACAGGCAGAATTGAGCAGTTATGACAGACTCCATGTGGCCGCAAAGCCAAAAATATTTGTTCTCTGGTCCTTTCTGTACAGAAAGTCTGCTGATACCTCATCTTGAGTAGGCACACATAAAGTCAGGCAAGTGTGAACTAACCTTATTTGTTGTGTCATGCTGGGGGACTTAAAATTTGAAATGGAAAATTTCTATCTCATCAACAAAAACCCCAGTCAGTAACAATTCCCATAGGACACAGCTGCGTCAGATTTTGCCAATTAGTAACTTGTTTTGTGTCTTACATCAGTCTTCTCTTTCTTTGAGCTCTGGGGATAGCTAAGCAGAAAAGGAACCTATAAATCAGTTAATCTAACTCCATCTATAAGGGAAAGACAAAAGTTCACAGTAGGATCTACCCGGGTGACAAGAATAGACTGGTAGAATTATTAGAGCTCTATGGGAATCCTTCTTGAGAAGGGCAGAGCTGCTATTAAAAATTATTCTCATTTTCCCCATTTTAGATTCTGAAGCGTGTTCCCAATAGTGTGCTGTGGCTGTTGCGTTTTCCAGCAGTAGGAGAACCTAATATTCAACAGTATGCGCAAAACATGGGCCTTCCCCAGAACCGTATCATTTTTTCACCTGTTGCTCCTAAAGAGGAACATGTCAGGAGAGGCCAGCTGGCTGATGTCTGCCTGGACACTCCACTCTGTAATGGACACACCACAGGGATGGATGTCCTCTGGGCCGGAACACCCATGGTGACTATGCCAGGTGAGTTGCTAATAAATCATTGTAATCTTCCTTGTTCTTTTTCAAACCTCCTTCGGGGGAAACATTTTTAGGTGAAATTATGTGCTAGAAGCAGCACTAGGGCAAGATGATAAAAAATGAGCTTTGTTCAAGTCTAAGCACTCTGCTCCATTCTCATCAGCATTGTGTGGGTGCTTAGCATAAATACCATTAATAACTGCTATTTGCATTCTCAGACATGCAGTTTGTTCTCTTTTTTATTACAGGAGAAACTCTTGCTTCTCGAGTTGCAGCTTCCCAGCTCACTTGTTTAGGTTGTCTTGAGCTTATTGCTAAAAATAGACAAGACTATGAAGACATAGCTGTGAAACTGGGAACTGACCTAGAATAGTAAGTAAACTTTTCCACAAACAAATTTTATGGTAAAGGAGATTAGATAAGGAAAATTTAGAGAGAATATAGATGTTTAAAAATGAAATAGTAAAATATGGATAATATAAAATAGATGAATTAGTTGTATGATCTCTAGATGAGAAAACTAGTTTCTAAACTTTTATAAATGCAGTGACCAATAGATTTGACTATGGAAAGAGTAATTGGCTGAATAAAAGTGAGTCAGGAAAATGAAAAGGCAAGCAAGAGAGACAGAAAAGCTTTTTTTTTAAGATTTTATTCATTTATTTGACAGAGCACACAAGTAGGCAGAGCAGCACGGAGAGGGGAAAAGCAGGTCCCTGGGGAGTCCTTTGTGGGGCTCCATTTGAGGACCCTGGGATCATGACCTGAGCTGAAGGCAGATGCTTAACTGACTGAGCCACTCAGGCGCACCCAAATTTTTGTTCCTATGTCAAATAATAGCCTGGCTATATAAAGACTGAACATTCACATCATCAACTCCTTAAAAGGAAGCTAAACACAGAAATGTGCAGACAACTCACTGAAGTAGAACTACAAATGGTTAAGAAAAAGTTTCAACCTCTGTAAGTGGAAATGTAAATCTAAAATAACGTTTGTACTATAGCCATTATTTGCCTAGAAAATAAAATATTTTTAGTATTATACCAATGATGAGGGAGCATTGAGGTGCTGGCCTTTTCATACAGGGAGTAAGTTGGTACAACCCTTCCTCAAAGTTTTAAGAGCCTTAAGACACGCACACACACCAGCCAGACCTTTGACTCTATTAGTGCTACATTTTCACTGTAGCATAAGGAAAAAACCAGCATAACTTCAGTGCCTCAAGTAGGTGGGAATTAGAGGGGTGGTGCTTAGATAAGCAGTGCTTTAGCCATACAATGAAGTAGTGTCTCTCTTTTAAATGAGGCTTTTCTTTGAATGTTAGGGGTAATTTTTTTCTTTGTGTTTTTCTGAGAAGTAGCATATTCTAGAGAAGCTTAAAGAAGCACCCTCTTTGAGTCAGACTGCCTGGGTTTAAATCCACATTCTCCCCATTTATGAGCTTTGTGACTTTGGGCAAGTTAGTCTCTATGTGCCTTGCCTTTTCCATCTGCAAAATGGAGATGAATGATAGTACGTACCTTGCAGAGATGTGAGGATTAAAAAAAAAAAGGTGTTCCATGTAAACACTTCTAAAAGTTCTTGTTAAGCATTCAAAAGATGTTAAGCAATTATTATTTTCAAAATTTTCTCCATTGAACATCTACACATCTAAGAAAAGTGAGTAAAAATTTTGAGCCCAGCCATTTTTTTTAAAAGATTTTATTTATTTATTCATAGACACAGAGAGAGAGAGGCAGAGACACAGGCAGAGGGAGAAGCAGGCTCCATGCAGGGAGCCCGATGTGGGACTCGATCCCAGGTCTCCAGGATCGCACCCCAGGCTGCAAGCGGCGCCAAACTGCTGCGCCACCGGGGCTTCCCGAGCCCAGCCATTTAAAAAAATTGATTCGTGTCCATCATTCCAGAGATAACTACGTAAATATTTTAGTGTATTTTTAAAAATTTGGGGGCTTAGTTGATTTCATATGACATTTTCCTCCAACATTTTGTTGTAGAAATAAACACTTCTATACCTACTGCCTAGATTTTACCACTAACACTTTACTATACTTGCTTTATCACATATCTATCCATCTATTTATTCCTTTATCCATCTAGTAATCCCTCTTACTTGATAAATTTTGAAGAAAATTGCAGACATCTGTACTCTTAAATACATCAGAATGGGCATTGTTAACTAGTTTATTATTTTTTTAAGATTTTTATTTATTCATGAGAGAGACAGAGAGAGGCAGAGACGTAGGCAGAGGGAGAATCAGACTCACTGTGGGGAGCCCAATGTGGGACTCAATCCTAGGACGCCGAGATCATGACAAAGGCAGATGCTAAACCACTGAGCCACCCAGGCATTCCTATTAACTGGTTTAATATTTATTTTTTGAGGCAGAATTTACATACAGTGGAATACACAAATCTTAAATTTGAGT
Source organism: Vulpes lagopus (assembly GCF_018345385.1). Taxonomy (NCBI): domain Eukaryota; kingdom Metazoa; phylum Chordata; class Mammalia; order Carnivora; family Canidae; genus Vulpes; species Vulpes lagopus. The sequence continues at coordinate 55,428,066 of NC_054848.1, forward strand.
TTTGAGACCCTACCTTTATAACCCAAACCTACAGCAGTATGTAGAACATTATCATCAGTCCAGAAAAGTTCCTTCGTGTTCCTTTTCAGCTGGTCCTCCACACCAACCCTCAGAGATTACCATTTATTGGCCTGAATTTTTTCCCTATAACTTAGTTTGCCTTTCTAGAAACTTCTACAAATGACACCATACAGTATGCACTCTAAAGGCTTTTTCACTTAGTATAATGTGAGATTTATCCATGATGTTGACTTTTTATTTTTTTTTAAAGATTTTATTTATGTGTTCATGAGAGACACACAGAGAGAGGCAGACACAGAGGGAGAAGCATGCTCCTCACAGGGAGCCCAGTGCGGGACTCCATCCCTGGACCCAGGATCATGCCCTGAACCAAAGGCAGACACTCAACCGCTGAGCCACCGCAGGTGGTCCCCATGATGTTGGCTTATATCAGTACTTCATTCTTCTTTATTGCCAAGTAGTATTTCATTATATGGATGTACCACACAGTTCAATCATTCTCCTGTTGACAGAGAGAAAACTTAGAAAAATAAAATAGAGCACAGAAGTACTTTAATTTGGAAGATAGAGGAGAATCTCCCCAGCCCCCTGTTCCCAGAAGAATTAATTGCTACTTTCCCTGATTTTGAACAGAACCATGGCTTTGGTGATACTAGGAGCGCTTTTTGTTAATATCTAAATAATTAATGTATAAGTGGAAAATTATGGCAGTAGACAGTACATTTCTTATCCCCTGGAGTATTTTTCCTACTTAGTTAAAATATTCATAAACTGAATACTTCATCTTATGTTTGTCCCTTAGCTTTTGTAAATGATGCTTAATGAATGTCTGCATGGCCAGGTTTATCTGCATCTCTGATGATTTCCTTTTGAATAGATGTAAAAGTGTTACTGATCGGTCAGAGGGTTGTGAACATTTAAAGTTTCTTAACGCACACCTTGCTAAATCACTTAAGAGAAGGGTAGGCAGTATACATTCTAACCAGTAGTACGGAGACACATGTCCTTGCCAATTCTTTGTTTTAAAGGTAGAAGCAAGGGGATCCCTGGGTGGCGCAGCGGTTTGGCGCCTGCCTTTGGCCTGGGGCGCGATCCTAGAGACCCGGGATTGAATCCCATGTTGGGCTCCCGGTGCATGGAGCCTGCTTCTCCCTCTGCCTATGTCTCTGTCTCTCTCTCTCTCTCTTTGACTATCATAAATAAATTTAAAAAAAATAAAAAAAATAAAGTAGAAGCAAGGTGCAAGGTGAAATGGAGAGAGCATGGTGTCTCATGGATGTACTTCTTTAGGAAAGAACAGAACGGTTTCAGAGGACACGGAGGTGAACTTGATTATAAGTGTTAGCATTACCTTAGCTGTGACCCTTTCCTTTTTCAGCATTGAGGTCAGGATGGCCAGGCAGAAGTGAAAAGAGTGTGAAGTCCAGTCATATAGTTTACCACAAAGGTGACTAGGAATTTGTTGAGGGCTGGTACTGAGTGCTCTGATTTTTAAACTTGGTTCTTTTTTGTTTTATTACCTAGCCTGAAGAAAATTCGTGGCAAAGTCTGGAAGCAGAGAATATCCAGCCCTCTGTTCAACACCAAACAATACACAATGGAACTAGAGCGGCTCTATCTACAGATGTGGGAGCACTATGCAGCTGGCAACAAACCTGATCACATGATTAAGCCTGTTGAAGTCACTGAGTCGGCCTAAATAAAGACTGTATGCACAGGAGATTACCCCAATACCTGAGCCTCAACCTTCTGGGGAAAGGGAACTAACTAGATATAACATACTTTTTACTTATCTGTACGGTATCATGTTGCAGATGGGTGACAAATGATAATAGAATAGCACAGCCAGACTTGCTTCCTGCATGATAGGGAGAGACACAAGAGATGGGAAACTGCCGTTCCACAAGGAATCTCCACAGAATTTTGCAGCAACCAGGTGGTGCATAGGCCTGGAAGGTCTGATCTCCCTTGGTCTTCCATGGGATGGTTAGTTTGGAGGGGAGATAGAGATTGTCCAGCCGTTTTGTGATTCCATGGATTGATTGAGTCTTCTGAATTAATTTTTTTTCTTTATATTTTGGGTATTGGAGCTTTTAAAAACGTTTGGTTTCAGGTATTTTTATTCATGTGAAGTGTATATGATTCTCTTGAGATAAGGTTTTAAGCTAAAATGTTGCTCCTTGTTTTAGTTTCTGAACTCTACAGATTAATGGGGACTTTGCTGGTGTAGTCTTTTTATAGGTTTTATAAACCACTTGAGCCTATATCAGTCGTTTTAGTGTCTGACCTAATGTTTGGAGCTATCAGTGCATTGTTGGTTTAGATGATGACTCAAAAATTTTTTCTGGTCCGTTTCCCATTTCCTTCCCTTCCCTTCCCCAACTTTAAAGTTTCTCCTGTAACTCAGCTAACAGAGCGAAGTCTGATTTTAAACCTCCCAGAGTGTTTCTCTTAAACACATCATCTGGTGCCAAATGAAAATTCTTAGGAGTGATTATTAATTCTGCAGGGCATAGTTGTGGTACTGTCGATGATGGTGATAATGATGATAATAATATAGATTTTTTTGGGCCTAGTTTTGACCTATTTCACCAGTGTTTTACCTTTGCCCCTCTATGCTGCTTCCAAAAGTGATTAGTGTATGATACGATTTTTACCTTCCTTTCTCAAGTGTTTTTTTTTTTTTTTAAGTGAGTCTTGTTCTTCCTATTTCTTTCAGCAGAAATGAAATCCCAGGTAAGTATAAGTATTCACATATTTGATCAGTAAGTCGCAGTTCTCTTCAATACATTAAATAACTTTCATCAAAAAAACAAAATAGAGGTAAAAAGCTCTGAAGGACCAGCTGTGTAAATGAGTAATTATTTTTCAGACCTTCTCGGGTATTATATAATAACTGTCTTCTGGACTTGGTCTTGAAGAGTCTGTATGGATCAGCCTCAGTAGTAGCAAACAGCACTGCTACTTGGAGTACAAATTAGACTTTAGCCCTCCTGGAGCTTGAGTTCTTGGTATTAAAAACCATAGGAATAAAATTATTGAATTACAACAAAGGATCGAAGGCTTGAGGCTTAAACAAGCCAACATTTGAATATATGTTTCGTGTTGCTGTACTGTACTTACGCTATCCAGTAACAGTTAATTTTTTTGTCTGCTAGTAGTGTTCTAGATTATGTCTTTCCAAAGTGCTGAGGCAGTGCATCTATTTTGTAGTTGCAGCTGATGCCTGAATGTATCCTAGCTGACAAATTATTAAGAACTTGAATTTCTGAAAGATTCTTACTGTTAACCAAAATCTGAGCAAGGAGACTCAAATGTAATTCTTGCCAGAATTACATGTTAATGAACTGTGTACCTTTTAACAATATATAAATCAAGAAACATCAGTTTAGGGATTTAATTTATTTTTTACCCGATGGAACTATGAGTTCAAGGTTGCTAGCATGGTTGCAGATAAACTGATGTTTGAAATTCACCAAACTACTTAATGTGGAATAGGATAATATACTTCCAGTGCCCTCAAGGCTGTGACCTTACAGCCATTTTATATAGCACATCATTCCTCCTATAGGGATGAACTTTTTCCTGGCACGAAAAGTAGCCGCTCTGGTTGAAGCTTTGCTTATTGTAATAGGCTTTTGTTTCCAGGTAACATGTCTGTGGAAGACTTAATTCTGAATAGAGATATAGATATTACTGGAAACTAATTGTTTTTTTCTATTATACTCTGCTTTATCAAAAAAGTAAAACATTTAAATTGTGCTACAGAAATCCACATGTTGTCTTGCGATCTTTAAACAATAAATGAATGATTTGCCCTTAATATGGCTGATGTTTTTTTTTTTTTTTTTGGTGGCTGATGTATTTTGCGTTCTGTTAAATTGAGCATTAGACAGAACAATAGGGTCATCCAGTAACGAAACTTCTATTTGAACAGCTCCAAACAGCTGGAGGACCACCTTTCCCTAATGTAGCTATGGTCTTAAGGATTATTTTTTCTCAGCCAGGTGTGGTAGAGGGGTGGGGCTGGCATTAAGATGATGACAAAGCCTGTGACCCCCAGCACACCCATCCATGATTGTTTTTATTGGGCCTACAACTGCACTGGCTTCAAACTGCTATAGTCTTATTTTTCGTGTGGACTGTTCATGCTCTGTGTGGTGGTTGAACTCAGCCACAGGTAGGAGAGAAGATAGTGCAGCAGGGACCAGAACAGGCTGTTTGAGCTGCCTGTTTTCTCAGAGATAATAAATGAGAAAAAGTTTTTCAATAGAATTTCAAGGGTACCTGGCTGGCTCAGTAGAGCATGCTACTCTTGATCTTGGGGCTGTGAGTTCAAGCCCCATGTTGGGCATAGAGCTTACATTAAAAAAAATAATAAAATTTCAGCTCATTTACCTCCCAAGCTCTGGGTTGTGACCCTCAAAGTCCTAATGTGGATAGTTGTTTGTTTACTAAAAGGTCAGGGGAACAGGGTGGAGAAAGGTGTCCAGTAGCCTAATCAAAGGTTCTCACCCCTACCCTCTTTATATGTCACGAATATGCCTCCCTTCTTTTCAGCCCACTTTATCTCCTCCTGCCTTCAATCTAAAGGAGTTGCTTGGGCATTTGGGATAAGGTCGGGCAACATGATTCGATTCCAGTCCTAAGCCACTTTTTACTTGAAGCACATGCCTCTTAATATTAACTACAGCTAACATCAAGGTTCTTTGCCCAAACCTCTGAGGCACACAGTTAAGTAACCCCCATTTTTACAAAAAACGCTTGTAGAAGTAAACTTACAAGTTTATTGTAGAGATTTTTATTTTTATTTTTTTATTTTTTAAATATTTTATTTATTTATTCAGGATAGACAGAGAGAGGCAGAGACACAGGCAGAGGGAGAAGCAGGCTCCACGCAGGGAGCCCGACGCGGGACTTGACCCTGGGACTCCAGGATCGTGCCCTGGGCCCAAAGGCAGGCGCCAAACCACTGAGCCACCCAGGGATCCCAAGAGATTGAGTTTTAATGACAAGCCCCATTTAGGTAATTCCCGATCCATTCAGAAAGTATCGTTATATACGTAGGCAGTTTGGTGCTTAAGAGTTTAGGTTTTCTTTTTAAGATTTTATTTTTGAGTAATCTGTATACCCAACGTGAGGCTCAAACTCACATCGGGCACTTCTGGAGTTTGAATCCCAGCTCTGGCACTTTGTAGTCATGTGCTGATCCCTGTAAAATGAGTTGCTAACATTTGCCTACTTATTAAGGCATTTTAAAGTTTAAAACCACATAAAACACTGGGAACAGTGCCTCGCATGAAATAAATAGTATTAATATCTTTAAATGCAGAGAGGTTTTATTTGTATTCTGTTGGCTACATGTTTAAATTATGAAATGTCCGGATGTCTGCCAGAGAAAAGAGCACCTAGAAAGCATTTTACTTCCCTGGTGTCTGTTTTTCTTGGTGTGTTCGGAGTGAGTGCCAAAAAGCCCTCTATCTCCAGGATTTGGAGGATTCTGGAAGCAAACGTCATAGTGAAGTGTTGCCATGCACTGTTGGATTGATGCCTTGCTCTTATCTAGGGGTCTAGGTGACACCCCCCCCCCACCCCCACTCAGAGTAGTTTGGGAGGGCAGGCAAACAGGCTTAGAGGTTTGGGTGATTCAGGCAAGGAATGAGGCTTGCTTATCGCGTTCTCACAAAAATGAAACTTTGGGAAGATTCAGCCCAGTTTTTCTCTGTCACCCAAAAAATTAACTTAGGGATCAGCAAACCGCAGAAACCTGCCTTGGGGACCAGAGCTCTGCATGAAATGGCGCTTTCCGTGACAAAGCAAGCAACACCCGTGGAAGTGATACACTTGACTCCGGAAGCACTCGGGCTGGGCGCCAAACTTGAGTTCTAGTCGCGAGGTTTAAATTTGCCCCGTGACCACACTGTGATAGGTGGGTACAGGTCCACGTCAGTTCCTATCCCCCACTGAGCCTGGGCTCTATAAAAGGTCTTGCGCCCGGCTTTCCCTCGCAGTTGCTCGAGATCTCCCGTGCTGTTTGCGACTAGCTGGAGGTGAGCAGCAGGCAGCCACACTAGAGGCAACCCGCCTCTAGTGAGGCGGCAGGAGCAGGTAGGTTCCTGGCGGGGCCGAAATGGGTGCCGAAGTGGAAACAATCTTGAAGCTCATCCTAGTTCAGTGGACTTCGTTAAAATCAGGACCACCATTGTGCCCTGACTGTCCATGAACCTGGGGACTGAGATTATGGCAAAATATTTTGCCGGTTTCCACTTTTTAAAAATGCTTTCAGAAGAAGCAATTTTTTTTTTTTTTTGCGATTGAACTCTGCTAAAGCAAAGATGAGGAATGGCGGTGTGGAGATACCGCTGGGGGAGGTGGCGTGCTGTTGGGAGGGGGTCATCTAGGTCTGAGTAGTGGAAGACTGGCTGGCTGAGTGAGATTGGGGTGTGGGGGGAGGTGGAGGGCTGGTGAAGGCATAGGGGTGTACCATGCCTGGTCCCGAAAGGCCAGTGGGCCGATTGAGGTCAGAGTAGGGGGGTGGAAATGTGGGCACATGGAAGGTGGGTAGGAGTGCAAGCGGTGGGTGAGGGGTGCCTGTTCCAGCTGCAGCGAGAGGGGTGTACGGGTGTGGTGAGTGTAAGCTTTGAAGCTGGATTGGTGTAGCAGACAACTCGCTGAGGGTGGGAGCGCTGAGGGTGGGAGCGGTGAGGGTGGGAGCGAACAGGGGTCTGGGTGGGTTGGTGTAAGGGCTGTAAGGCCACGTGGTGGAGCTGGGGTGGAAGGTGGGTGGGGTGAGTGGGGGTGTCAAGGCCTGATTGGTGCAAGACTGGCTGGGGGTGGAGTCTGGGCCGGTTGCTAGAAGACCTCCTGGGGTTTGGGGAAGGGCGAGAGGGAGGGGGGACGGGGAAATGGAGTGAGTGGAGGTGTCGAGGCCTGATTGGTGCAAGACTGGCTGGTGGCGGAAGTGTTGGGGGCGGGGTCTGGACCAGAAGAGGGAGCTGGGGTGTGGGGGTGAGTGGAGGTTTGGAGGCCATTTTGGTGCAAGGCGAGGCAGAGGCAGAAAGCGAGAATAGGGAGATAAAGACATTGAGGGAAGGTGGAGAGCGGTTGAGGGAGGGGGTGACCTAATCCGGTGTAAGACCATTGGGAAGTGGGTACGGGAGGGGGAGAGTAGAGGTTGGATGGTGGAATATAGTGCCCTGGTCTGTGTAAGACTGCCTGGCAATAGGAGTAGAGAGGTGGAGGGGCGGGAGAGGGTAGAGGACTCGAAGCCTGAAGACTACCTGAGGCTTTACGCAGCAATAGGAAGAGTGCAGGTGTGAGGGAAGTGGCGGGCCAGTGCGGACGTGGGGAGTGGGAATCCCCTTTGGGGGCAATATCCCTGAGCCAGGGACTAGATAGTGGGTGCTAAATCCTTACAATAGGAGAAAAATTTCTCTGGGAGCTGATAAATGAATGATTGTCTTCCTTTGCACATCTCTATAATGTGGTGGTTGGGGTGACTGGACATCAGAAGCTGCCATGTGCTTTGGGCTTTTTTTTTTTTTTTAGGTTTCATTTATTCATGAGAGACAGAGCGAGAGGTGCAGAGACACAGGCAGAGGGAGAAGCAGGCCCAATGCAGGGAGCCTGACGTGGGACTCGATCCTAGCTCTCTAGGACCATGCCCTGGGCTGAAGGCGGCGCTAAACCGCCAAGCCACCTGGGCTGCCCATGCTTTGGGCTTTCTGATTGATCTGCAAAGAACCTTGGCAGGGCATGGTGGGAGAGGTGGTGGTACACCCTGTCTCTCGTTTTCTCCATCCAAGAAAAGCCTGCAACAAACATTTAAATACATCTTATTTCAAAAGCAAAGCTTTGGCTTTAAATTAGGGTGACTAGGCTGCTCAAAGATATATGCAGAATGTAGAAATGGTGGTTCTGGGGGCGCCTGGGTGTCTCAGTCGGTTTAGCAGCCAACTCTTGATCTGAACTCAGATCTTGATCTCAGGTTTGTGAGTTTAAGCCCCACATTGGGCTCCATGCTGGGCATGGAGCCTACTTAAAAAAAAAGTTGGTTCTGGATTTTGGCTTTCTTTAAAAAGTATATTTTTGTCTTGTCTATAGACATGGACATGTCCGAAGAAGCCGGCCAATCTAAGATCCAGGATGATGATTGGTGAGATTGGAAAAATTCTGTTTTCTCTTAGTTTAATCCTACTTGTGTTGGCAAAATGACTCTCAAAAAGTATATGTTTCTTTCATTTCAAGTCTGCAAAGTGTGTAACTTGGTTAGTCATAAAATGAGAATTGTAAAAAGGGATCTTAGAATCATACAGGTATGAGTCCAGCCTCTTAATCAATGCATGAATCCTTTATATAAAGTCTCTGTTAGTGGCCAGGAGCATACAACTCCATGAAGCGACACAATGCATTGTTGAGTATGTATAATTTCTAAAAATTTCTTCATTCAAATGAACTTAAAACTTAGGTTACTTCCATCCCATTGTTCACAGTGCTGCCCTCTAGAGATACACAGATGAGGTGTTTTTTTTCTCCATGTTAAGGAGGTGTTTTTTTTTTTTTTTTTTTTTTTTTTTTTTTTTACGATAGTCGCAGAGAGAGAGAGGCAGAGACACAGGCAGAGGGAGAAGCAGGCTTCATGCACCGGGAGCCTGACGTGGGATTCAATCCTGGGTCTCCAGGACTGTGCCCTGGGCCAAAGGCAGGCGCTAAACCGCTGCGCCACCCAGAGATCCCTAAGGAGGTGTTTTAAGATAGCTGTCTTACCTCTTAAGTTTTCTCCCCTGAAACACCGCCCTGATTTCCTCCTTCACAGGTAAGCTTGTAAGCACATAATAAGGGAGAAAGTAGAAACCGTAGAACAGAGAGTCTGGAAATAGACCCAAATACCCAAATATAAAAATTTAGCTCATGATAAAAAATGACATTTCAAGTCAGTGGCAAAAAGATGGATTCATCAACAAATAATTTGAAGGTAATTGGCTAACCATTTGGAAAAAAAGAAGAATTGGATTACTTTATCTTCCTTATAACAAAATAAATTACGCATGGAGAAAATATTTAAAAATAAAAAGTGAAATCACTAAAAATATTAGAAAACCAGGTGGATTTAGTTTCCAATTATTTTGGGAGGGGAGAAAGCCTAATTTTGATATCCCACAAAAGCATAAAAATGACAACTGGAAAAGTATTCATATTATCCATGATAAAAAGCTATTTTTCTTAGTCAACAAAGAACTTTTATAAATCAGCAATTTAAAAAAGGTAAACACATGAAAAATGGGCAAAAGATATTAAGAGGTAGTTCTCAGGGAAAAAAATACATTTGGCCCATAGACATATTCAACTTTACTTACATTTAAAGAGATGAAAAAAATTTTAACAAGATACCATTTTTTTTATACCAGATTGGCAAAGATTTAAAAAAAATCAGTAATAACTGGAATTGGCAAATTTGTAGGAGAACAGACAATTTCTTATAGCCATTGTGGAAATATAAATTGGTGCAACTTTTTTGGAGGGCAGTCTAGAAATAATCAAAATTTTAAATGCCCATGTCCTTTGACCCAGTAAATACTAGGACTTTTTCTTTTCCTGTTAGAACAATTTTATTTCTGTATATACATATTCATGTATACTTAAGTGCATAAATGTGGTTTTGTCATACATTCTTTCTGTGTATTCACGCTTAACTTTTTCTTGATGCCTTTCCCATTTCTCCCCATAACTCATGTTTATTTAATCATATATAGACATACACAGGCTGATTTGGTCTTTGTTCAGTTCTGGGGAAGAAGGATGTATGACTTTATTTTAAAAGCTGTGTGCATTTGACTTGTGCTGGTATGTGCTTACGTTTAAGAAGAACTTTCTAGAAGAATAAATAAGACGTTTATTCCTGGTGAGTGGGACTCTTGAAGCAACAGGGACAATGTGTTCCTTTTCCTCACTCCTCTTTTCAGTATTCTTTATCACTCAGAAAACTATCTGGTAAACATTATAACAGGATAGTAATTAAAATGAAAGGAGGGATTAGAAAAGGAAGGCAGTGAACAAACATTGGAAAATACATAAATAATAAAAGGAAATGCTAATTGCAATGTTATGTGCCTATTAAGTGAGCAAATGAAGAAAAATACTTAATCCTATTCTAGTAATGTTGCTGAACTGTACACTGATCTAACCCTTTGAAAATGATGACGCACTTGTACCAAGAGCTATAAAATTGGTCATACTTTTGATGAATTTGACTTTTGGGAATCAACTTTAGGGAGATCCAATTTATAAAAGTAATTAAATGCACAAAGATGCTTGTTGCAGCACTCAACTGAAAAATTAACGTGTGTTATCAAAAATGCACAGGGTAAAATACTAAGCTCTCTCCCTGACCCTCAGTCACTCCCAAATAGTGCCCTGGCATTAGTTCTCCTGAGAAGTAAAACTGACAGTCTGGTTTATTAGTTGGTCACTTGCACATTTGTTTAACAGGAGTCATTCCTCTAGCATTTGATGAAGAGTCGAGAGACCTGAGTTCTGGAAATGATACCTGTGAAGACCAGATCCTGGAGTTCTGGTTGGAGATTGCTCTTGAGGCTAGATAGTGACCAGCCAGGCTCTCCACCCACCCTTACTGCAAGTCGGGACCGACCATTAAGGTTTCAGGATCTGGGCACTGTGTGTTCATTAATGCAGATGACACTATTAGTTTTTTTTGTGTGTTCGTTTTTACTTTGGGCTGACTCCGTACCTCACATAACCTTCACAGAAGGTTCGCATAAATGGGCATGCATAAATAATTTTTTAACTGGAGAAAATTGTTGGTAAGATCTCATAAGCAAAACGTCTTTTTAAAAACAGGGTTCTGTGAGGGCGTGGGTGGAAAATAATTAAAGGGGTCCTTCGAACCACTTTTTGAGATTCGTCATTCTTTTATTCAACCAAATAGTCGAGTAGTGACTTTGTACTGAACAGTATGAAACAGGTATACTTTTAAATCCTTGCATGGTTTACTGTCTGGGATGAGAGTTAGAAACATGTAACCAAGCCATTACAGTATAGTGTGATAAATGTAGTGATGGAGGAGAAGTACATGATCCTGTAGGAGAGCAGACATTATCTTGTTTAATTTTCACAGTACCCTGTGAGGTAAGTGGTTCTTTTTTTAAAACTTAAGATATATTTATTTTAGAGAGTTGGGGGCAAAGGGTGGGGGGAGAGAATATCTCAAGCAAACCTCCAATGAGCACAGAGCCTAGCGAGTGCTCAATCTCACGACCCAGAGATTACAATCTGAGCTGAAATCAAGAGCCCATCCCTTAACTGACTGAGCCACCCAGGTGCCCCGAGGTAAGTGGTGGCTTTACAATTGAGGCCCGAGAGCATAATTTATAGAAGTCTAGGTGAGAGGTGATGGTGGCTTAGGGGTAAGGTGGTAATAGTAAAGTTGGAAAGATTGGAATGAATTTAGGATATATGGTAGTTTATCAATTCTGAGGGTTTTTTTTTCCCCCGCAGTTTTGAAATTGGGATGCATCACATGTTTAATAGCATGTCATCATTTGCTAGTGTTTTCTTTTTTTCTTTCTTAGAGGTACATATGCCTTAGGTTAGGTGAGTTGTATTCTAGAGGTAGAGCCAATAGATCTTGCTGATGGATTTGATGTGAGAGGTGAGAGAAAGAGAGAAATCAGGGGTGATTGGTTTATGTTGCTGGGTGGATGGTGGTGCCATCAGCTGAGATTGGAAAGTGTCCTAGAAGAACAGGATTGAGGGAAGAAATCAGGAATTCTGTGTTGGCTCTGTGATGTTTCAAATCCTTAGTAGTAAATGTCTAAGAGGTTACACAAACAATAGGAGTTTGGTGGAGGGTTCGAGGCTGGAAATACAAAATTGAGGGATGTGGGGTCTAGGGATAGTAGAATGAACAATCTAGAAGAGAGGGGACAATAACGCAAAACAGTATAGAAAATTCCAGGAATAAAATCCTTGAGAAGGCTGGAGGGAGATGAGATCCACAGTGCAGGGGAAGGTTTGGCTGGAGACCATGGTAGAACATTGTGTTCATTGTTAACTCTGGAGAAAAAGTCGGGCATAGTTACAGATAGGATTCGTTGGTGGGAGGACGAGGCAGTTTCTGTCTGATGGTTTTATTTTCCAGGGACTCATGAGACAAGGTCATTCACAGAGTGGAGGAGGTTTCTGCAGTTTGAAGGCAGAAGTACTACTGAAATACATACTGTAAGGGGCAGGGGACTGGTTTTCATTGATGAACCAAAGCCCACTTAGTACCCTCTGATAGCCTGGCTGCTCACTAGTCTTTTGTAGCCCAAGATTCTTTGTTTTGTGAATGCTACAACAAGATAGACAAGCAGAAATACCATATTTTAAAAATTACCAGGGGCACCTGAGTGGCTCAGTCAGTTGAGTCTCCAACTCTGGTCTCGGCTCAGGTTGTGATCCTGGGATAGAGCCCTGTATCATCAGGCTCTGCAGTCAGCATGGAGTCTGCTTGATATCTCTCTCTCTGCCCCTCCCCCTATGTGTTCTTGATCTCTATCAAATAAATAAAATCTTTTAAAAAATTAAAACAATAAAAATTACCATTATGCTAAGTTAAAAAGAACTTGATCACAAAAGAAAAATGGGTCACCTAGTCGGCCAGCTATTGTAGGTGCTCAATAAATGTTAAATTAACAAATGGATGAATGAACCACAGATGTACCCACATTTCATTATAACTTTTTCAAAAAATTTTCAATAATTACCAAGGGAATATGGATGGGCCCATGATAAAAATAAATACAGAAGCATCTCTGGTGAAAAGTGAAAAGTCTGCCCTCACACATACCTGCCCTCCCATTCTTCTGCGGTAATAATGAATGATGTTGGTTCTTCTAGATCTTTTCCCCTAGTCCTATACAAGCATACACTCATCTTTATGGTATATGGGCCCAGTTTTAAAGGGGAGATCTTCTTTGGATCCTAGAAAGTTTTTGAAGGTTCTTGAGTCATATATTTTCAAAGCTTCTAATGTGATTTCTTAGTCCTTTTGTGGTAGGGTTCTGGTGAAACCAACTGGCTTTTCCCAGGTGAGTATGTTCTCTAATAACCATGACATGAGCTTTGCAGCACTTGTGAAGGACTTGTACTCCTGGCAGCAGATTTTACTTGGAAAAGGTACCTAACCAAACTTACCTCCTTTTTGACTATTTCTTCCCTAGAACTTTCCTTGGACTGCTTTTCCCAATGGTTACTATCCAACCCAGAATTCAATGTTTTATCTTCAGGGATTAGAGTGTAACCTTTTGTGGTATGTCCCTGATCCCTCATTTCTTTCATCTGACCTCTAAATGTGTGTGTGTGTGTGTGTGTGTGTGTGTGTGTGTAACACAAAAGTATGTAAAAAGATAGATATGAATCACGTTTTAGTTTGTATATGGTGCTGTATGCTGTATATAGATAATAGGTTTCGAGGTAACCCCGGTCATGCTTTGGCCCATACCTGGGAAACCATACACCCAGCAAGAGTTTTCTTTGCTAATTAAAAAACAAAACAAAACAAACTTAAGGCCTTCTACCAAGTATGTCAGTCCAGTGTACAGTGATTGATAAATGAATAGGAAATTGGGATCCCTGGGTGGTGCAGCGGTTTGGCGCCTGCCTTTGGCCCGGGGCGCGATCCTGGGGACTCGGGATCGAATCCCACGTCGGGCTCCCGGTGCATGGAGCCTGCTTCTCCCTCTGCCTGTGTCTCTGCCTCTCTCTCTCTCTCTCTCTCTCTCTCTGTGTGACTATCATAAATAAATAAAAAAAAAAAAGGAAATTGAACCAAGGGGGTGAGCCAGCATACATCTTGAAAAAACTGATAAAGGTGTATAATCCATCCAGTAACCAACCTTGAGGTTAAAATGAGAGCCCTCAAGAAGTGGTTAGGGTTACCTTGACACGTAAAACCTTTTAACTGTTATGTCCACCTTCTTTAGCACTTTTAGTTTCCCATGTGAGCTCTGTATCGCACTAGCTATTGCTAAAATAACCTATGTTAAGTCCTAGATTGTAGCTGGGCTCCAGCACTGAAGTGATGCTTACTGCAGCATGACTTGTTGGAGCCGGATCGTAGATCCATGTCATGAAGTGGATATCCATTCAGCTGCAATCTGGAGTGCTGAGGGATCCCAAGCCAGAATGCGCTTTGGTGTCACCTCAGGCATTACTGTGCAACTATAAGGGGCCAGGCAGCCTGCCATGGGAAGGCCGGGAGAGGGGGTGGAGGGGTGAGTGCTAAGGTCTCTGGCATGTTATTAGGGGGGAGCAAAGAAGCAACAGGCCCCAGCATCACAGTCTGGAGCAGTTGCAGCTTAGAAATCACCCTTCATTTGCTTCCTGAGAAATGGAGTTCAACATTTGTCCTTCTGATTTTTACCTGTAATCTCTTCATCATTGAGTCCTTTCACCTGTGGCCCATTTCTCAGAATTCACTTTCATATCTTTGTTTTCTTATTTTTTCTTAAAGATTTATTTGTGTATTTTGGAGACAGAGAGAGTGGGGGTAGGGAGGGGCTGAAGAGAATCTCTGGCAGACTCTCCACTGAGCGCAGAGCCTGATGTGGGGTTCCATCTCACCTGAGATCACAGCCTGCGTCAAGACCAAGAGTTGGACATTTAACGGACCAAGCCCCCCAGAGAACCCCTCACTTTCACGTCTTTTTTTTGAAGATTTTATTTATTTATTAGAGACAGAGACACAGGCAGAAGGAGAAGCAGGCTCCATACAGGGAGCCTAATGTGGGACTCGATCCCAGGTCTCCAGAATCACACCCTGGGCTGAAGGCGGCGCTAAACCATTGAGCCACCAGGACTGCCCACTTTCACATCTTTTAAATAGAAATAAATCACTTGGCAGAAGACAGGCTTCTCGCCAGTGGCCGATGATAACTAACATTGTTTCCCTGTCTTTGATTCTGCAGTAAATACTGAGCACCTTGTTGCTTCTAATTTTTCTTCACCTCCCCTACTGTGATGTTAATTTTGTAACTCCTAAAAACCTTTTGCATTTCAGGAACACTGATAAGTGGTTCTCTCCCTGTGAGATTTGGACTGTGGGCTTGCCATTTGAGGTTAATTGCCTTCCTTTATAACTGTATGTCTCATTTTTTGCAGTTGCATTATTACTGTGGACTCAAGCAGTGATGGAGAATTTGAGCCCTGTAAGTAGAGTCCCCTCAAAGCATCAATGTCCATTTCAAGGTGTAACTTAATCCTGTCTCTGTGGTGATGACTGAAATGTAATTTTGGACATTTGATGTAAGCTGGACCAGGGTTTGTCTCCCCCAGGGTCTCTCTCCAGATTGGTGAAATGATTATTTCCCTGCTGTTAGGAGCAGAGGCAGTTCTCTGTGCTCACTTTCCAGTTTGCTACCTTGACTTTTTCATTTTAGGCCTCCTTTTATTTCCTTGGGGTAGGGGGATTTAAGAGTCTCCCATCGATTTTAACCAGCCCTAACTTCTAGACTTTGGCTTTAGGGAGTTAAAGATGAGGGTAACCAGATTTTTACCCTGCTTCCTGACTCCCTCTTTTTTTCTCTGATTTAGATGCAACCAAAAGGAAGGAGCAAAAGGGGAATGTCAGGTGAGTAGGAAAAGTAGTGAAATTGGACATTTTTTGAGGGATGACATTGTGGGTAAGAAGATTTGAGAATAAACATCCTGCTTCCTCTGCACACTGTGTTCAGGGTTATAGTGGGTATCTGATCTCACAACCAGGTTCAAGTATTAAGTTCTTTATGTCAGGCTCATTAACTAAATTGGTCGGTTTCTTCCTCAGAATGCCTTTGTGATGATCTGTCTTCTAACTTGCCTTCTCTACTCCTTTTGCCCTTATGGGCCAAAGGGGTGTTGCCCACCTGCCGGACTATAGGAGGTGCTAAGAAAAATTACTGGAATAAATCCAAAATAGGATGCTAGTTAAGGGATCCCTGGGTGGCGCAGCGGTTTGGCGCTTGTCTTTGGCCCAGGGCGCGATCCTGGAGACCCGGGATCGAATCCCACATCAGGCTCCCGGTGCATGGAGCCTGCTTCTCCCTCTGCCTGTGTCTCTGCCTCTCTCTCTCTCTCTCTCTCTCTGTGACTATCATAAATAAATAAAAATTAAAAAAATTAAAAAAAAAAAAAAAAAAAAAAAAAAAAAAAAAAAAAAAAAGGATGCTAGTTAAGTGATGTGTCTACATTGACTCCTTGAATTACCATAGTGGGTTTGTTGAGGTATGGCATATAACAAAATTCACTCTTTTTTTTTTTTAATTTACGATAGTCACACACACACACACACACACACACACACACACACAGAGAGAGAGAGAGAGAGAGAGAGGCAGAGACATAGGCAGAGGGAGAAGCAGGCTCCATGCAGGGAGCCTGACGTGGGATTCGATCCCGGGTCTCCAGGATCGCATCCTGGGCCAAAGGCAGGGGCTAAACCGCTGCGCCACCCAGGGATCCCAATTCACTCTTTTTGATATACAGTTTGATGAGATTTGACAAATGTATATGGTAGTGTAAACAGCACAGTCAGAGATGCAGGATATTTCCATCATTGTCATTCATGTTTTACTTCTTTTTAAAAAAGATTTTATTTATTTATTAATGAAAGACACAGAGAGATAGGTAGAGGGAGAAGCAGGCTCCATGCAGGGAACCTGATGCGGGACTCAATCCTGGTACTCCAGGATCACGCCTTGAGCCAAAGGCACACGCTCAACCACTGAGACACCCAGGTGTCCCTTTTATTTTATTTCTTTTTTAAGAGATTTTATTTATTTGTTTGAGAGAGAACAGGTGGAGGGAGGTGCAGAGGGAGAGGGAGAAGCAGATTTCCCACTGAGCAGGGAGCCTGACAGGGGACTCGATCACAGGACCTTGGGATCATGACCTGAGTCAAAGACAGATGCTTAACTGACTGAGCCACCCTAGTGCCCATTCTTTATTCTTTAATTTTTTGTAATTTGACAATATTTTTTATTTTTAAAAAGATTTTATTATTTTTTTAAGTAATCTCTACACGTGGGGCTCAGTGAACCCTGAGATCAAGAGTCACATGCTCCTCCGATTGAGCCAGCCAGGCACTCCTACAATATTTGTGGGTAGCACAGGGGTTCTGCCGAGTTTGGCTCCTGCCCAAGCAGTCTGTCAGAGTGGTGCTGGTTTTGGGGTGCAGAGAATGGTACCCGGGAGAAACCTTCCCACTGTCAGGCTGAGTCTCCCAACTCTGGCCCTCTACCCTTCTTGGGCAGCTGGATCTCAACCCTCATAAAGAAAGCTGGCAATTAAGTAATGGAAATCAGCATTTCCCTAGTCCTTTTCTGCCTTGCACCTGGACTGCTAGAACATATGCCCTCTGACAGCCCATTTCACTCAGTACTTGACAGATAACCCCTTTTGAAAGGATTGAGACAGATGGAATGGTTTGGTAGAAAGATGGAAAGTCAGGAATAAGGATCGAGCAGTTCCAACGAAGGGGAACAGAGTTATCACAGGAAACAAGCCAACAGACCATTTCTAGGTGACTACATTCAGGGTAGAGGAGTCAGGAAAGGCCGTGGAAAGAAGACTGCGGTGCTTATGTTTGTCTTTGGTCTTTCCCTGTCCCATCCCTCAGCTATGTGGTGATTGACTCAGACTCTGAGGATGAGTACTTCAGTGATAAAGTGAGATCTCACATATCTGATGTGAGCAGCGAAGGTCGGTATACTCCTTACTAACTGAGGGAAGTGGCTGAGCTCTGCAGCCCCATAACATGGTGGTTTTGGGATACAAGGCAGCAAATGTTCTATTCTAGCTTTTCCCTGGTGGCTTCCACTGGATGTGGATATGGCTGGATTCCCCACCCCACCCTGGTGAATTAATTTCCAGACACAGAAAAAGCTGTTCTTGCTGGTTTAGACCTTGGCCGTCCCCCTCTGTAGAGTTCTTACCTACCAAGCAAGTGTTATATATGGGGCCCTAGGGTGGGAAGGGTGGGGAGAAAAATCAGGAACTGACACTTAGGAAGGTATGAAGATCTCTCTTCTATCCCTCTCACCCCGCTGCCACGACGCTTTTCCTCCTGTGTGTGGGAATGACAAAGCAGGGAGGGGGTTAGGTGAGAAATGTGGGTTCATTTTTTCCAGCCTGTTGGAGACTTAGGTAGGTGATGGGTCTGAGCCAGCCCACCACGACTTCTCAGGGGAACCCTTGCTTGCTCCAGCTAGCTGTTTGTCTTTGCCTTTCACTGTTATCCTCATATTTTCTAGAGATTTTTGTTTTTCTCAGAGCTCAATAATCTGAAGTTGAGTGTGTGGCAGGGAGGTGGAGGGAATATATTTTTATGTGATTATGTCTCTTGAATTTCAGATGAGATTCTAGATGTGCTCTCTGATAATGAGGAGCAGCGGCGTCCTGCCCAGGAGGCTCCAATACTTATTACTGATGATGATAGTAGTGATTTTGAGGGCCCTGTGCTGATAATAGATGAGGATTCGTGTGATCAGGGCCAAGCTGCCTCAAATGGAAATGCGATGGATATCTCTGATGTCTTCCAACACAATTCATCTCATGGTGTTGGTGAGCCGAATCTTGGTGAGAATCTCTGCCAACCACCAAATGTTGCTGAGGCTACAGTGGAGATTCCAGATGAAGAGCCCACCCCTGTGGTAGAACAACCAAGGAAAAGGAAGAGTAAAACCAAAAATATATGTGTGACACCTGGTAAGCCATTCAAATCAAGGATGCCTGACCTATTGAATACGTCTCGCCCCCCAAGTGCACCAGCTGTGCCTGCCATGCCTTCCCCCTGGATAGGTCTGTCCTGTCAAGTCTGCCTGTCCTGCCTACCAACCTTATTGCCATTTCATCTTTTTTTTTTTCCTAATTGCCATTTCAGCAACTTCCTCATGGCTAAGGGAGACAGCCATCCTATTGAGAAGGATCTTTCTGGAAATGGGAGAGGAACACCCACGTCTTGATTTGCCATTCCCTCTGCCTGGCATGCTTTCTCTCTGCACTTTTTGTCCTGAGGAGATCCCATTTTTCTTGGGGCCCAGCCCACTTGTCAGTTCTTTTTTTTTTTTTTTTTTTTTTTTTTTTTTTTTTTTTTTTCACTTGTCAGTTCTTATAGGAAGCCAGACATCAGAGATGCTCCTCCCTTCTGGGTCCCCAAAGTTCTCAGATCCCATCTCTACTGAAGCACTGATGACCCGGTTGTCTTAGAATATGTTTCTGAAGCTGTCCCCCATGTAGACAATGAACCTCTTGATGGGGCAGGACTCTTACTCATTTTTAAGTCTCTCCCAGGGTCTACCCTGCTATTCACATGATAGATGTCTAATACTTTTTTTTTTTACATAAATGAATGAATGACACTACTGTTACAGAAGTCTCTGGCTAGAGCAGTTGGCAGTATATGGGTGCTAACCAAAGATGGAAAGATTTGGCTTGTTTATTGAGTGGAGGTCTTGCCGAGAATCTGAGCCACTTCCTTTTTTTTTTTTTTAAGATTTTATTTATCTGAGAGAAAGCAGGAGCAGGGGATGATGGGAGGGGCAGAGAGAGAGGGAGAAGCAGACCCCTTGCTGAGCAGGTAGCCCAATGCGGGGACTCCATCCCCGGACCCCAAGATTATGGCCTGAGCCGAAGGCAGACGCTTAACCAACTCAACCACCCAGGCGCCCCTGAGCCACTTCCTTTGAGCAAGTGTGTGAGCTATACCATAACATTCCTTATACTTCATGTGCCTCAGTTGTCTACACAGCCTAACCTCTAGCAGCATGCTCATGTAATCTCATTACATTCCTTGTACCTATGACGGACTCCTACCTGGTGTCCTCTGCTAGCAGCTCTGGGATTCATGTAGGAAGAATCGTTGACACGGACCGATGGAGAGCATGCAGACTTTAGACAGTTTCTGTTTCTGGATGGTGCTCTGGGTGTGGCTGTGGGGGCTCCTCCCAGGTGTACCTCTCTGCCAGTTGCTTGATGGGACTGATTTTCAGGGTACAAACCAACTATTGTCTTTTCAGCTGTGAGAGCATCCAAAAGGCGTGCGCCTTCGAAGAAAAAGCCTGGTGCAGGGAAAATTGAAAAATCCAAGCCTGGGTACGTACAGTTCATGTTAAACTGCATGGGAATCAATTGTACCATTGTCCTGTGTTAAGCAGTCCACTGGGCTTAGGGGAGGGTCTTCAAGGGGATGAAGGAATCTGGTGGGGGAGGGGGGCAAGGTTTCCATCCCTGAATTGGGAGGGGTGTAAGAGCAGCAGCAGCAGGAGGAGGAGATAGATCCCTGTACTTTCTCCAGCCAGGCCGGAGCCCTTTTGCTCCCACAGTAGTTCTGGCCTTTCCTTTGTCCTTAAACTCAGATCAAAAAATGATATGTAGCTGAACATGAGATTTTTCCTCAGGCTGAATACTGCCTGACGGCATGAAACCAAAGTGAATGGAGCCAAGATGGTAAGAAGGCAGAGTGGACATATTCCCGTCCAATGGAATTGGAGGGAGGGTGGTCAAGATCGCCTTCCAGGTTTTCCTGGTGCTTTAGCCACATCCAGTTACTCCTACTCCCTGTATGTGTTCTTACACATTTCAAAAGCTTAAACATTAGGATGAAGTAGATGGCTTGTAGTTCCTTTATCTTTATGAAGCTAGATGTAATAGATCTATGTAATAGAACCTGAGAACAACAGATCATTTAGCCCAAAGACATGTCAATACTGAAAGGAAGCTAAAAATGAACATGTTTTTTTGTTTGTTTTTGTTTTTGCATTCAGATTCCAGGAAGTTCTCATCTTTCCTCTTAAAAATGGGATGTAGTAAACATAACGTTCTTTGTTCTAACTTGCATCCAGGACTAATAGATACTTAGATCTGATACTTCGATCTGTTTCTTGTGAAACAAGGGATGTATTCGAAGGACTGTTGATTTTATTTTCACCTGTATTCTGGAACAATAAATGCATCTTAAAGCAAGGAGAAGGACAATGTGTCAGGCATGGGGGAGGGGGGCAGCAAAGCAACTTGGACCCAGGCAAAGAGGCTCTCCTTGTTTCTGCACCTCTTGCTCGGTGAGGCAGCTGATGTAGTTTTATGTTAAATGATCCTTTTGGTAGTTCTATCTTAGATGGATCCCTGTTCAGCAAAGTGTCTTCTCTGGATTCCTAGATGCACAGTATATAAGCTGCTTTTGCCTCTAGGCACACATGCCTCAGGTAGCACCCGGGTTGCTTGGCTATGGTGTGAGCAGAGAAGGCATATAAGCTGCCCCTTGGTGTCATCCTCGGCGTCCTCCAAAGGAGGCTAGTCTGTTAGGATGCCTCACTGTTGCTTTGGTGCTTCCTGTGGCAGCCTGTAGGCTTCCTGTTGTGCTTCACATTGTTCCTGTGTAGGCTGCTTGCTGGTCATGGTGTCTGATGTACCTGCTTGGAGTCTGGTTGGGTCCTCTGATGTGGAGCCACTCTGCCTGCAGTGAAGTGGTACAGAGACATCGAGGGTTAGGCGAGCTAAGCCACAAGGCCTGCTTGATGTCAGCGCCAACCTGGGGGGGGGGTCCCCATTCTCTGCTGAGGCCTGCAGATGGTTTGGGCTTTCGCCTGCTACCTTCTCGGATGCAAATTTGCTTTCAGAACAAAGTAATTTGAGGCAGCTGGCATTAGTCACCATTATTGGGCTTTGGGGTGAGGACCCCTACTTTAAGCTGCCTTGGCCTGGTTTGGTTCTTATTTCCTCTCCCAACCTCAGCCCCCTCACAGATGGTTTATTTTGTGACTTAGCGGTTCACAAGTGTCCTGGCAAAATCTTAGTCTCCAGGGTTCTGTGAAGTCAGAAACTCCACATACCTGTGTCTGCTCCTGTTTTATCTTTCCAGCCCTGTGGGCTCATCTCCTGGGACTTGGGGGCTGTTGCAGCCAGGAGAAAAGGGTGCAATGAACAGTTATTACAAATGTTAGTCCTTCATGCACTTAGCACTGTTCTTTATGCATTGGAATTAGGCCTCAAACGATGGAGCAGCAGTAGTGGTCAAAGGGGAAGACCCTGAGATTGGGGTCCAAAGATTCAGTGTCTCTCTGAGCTTTGGGCTATCACCCAAACCCTGGATCTTGGTTTCCTCATCTGCCAAGTGGAGATCATACAAATAGTAATCACTTCTTTGGAGGGTAGCTGTTAGGATTAAATATGATCACACAGAAAGCAGTTCTCTGCACATGAGGAAGCACTACACAGATGGTAGTTCTCAGGAGAGGTGGAGATGTGGTCATTCTCAGTCTCATGGGCAAATGGGTTGTGTGCCCAGGCATTGAATCGAACTGTGGGGAATCACACTTCCTTTCCCAAGAACATTCTACTTGCTCGATTTGGCCATGGTGGAAATGGTAGCTGGAAACGGAGCTTGGGACCTGGTTGACCCCAAGGCCTTGAATGGCCAGGCCAAACAGTCGGTACAAAGCTGGGTAGGGACAGAATTGGGATGTGGCCTAGGAAAATGAATCGTAAGTGTTGGGATAGGGGGAGAAAGAAAGAAAACCTGGAGGTAGGAAAGAGAGAGGAATGCTCTACTAGCAAGGCATCGAGGGGTGACCATGGGGTGCAAAGGAGGGCTGACTGGAAGAGCTGATGTGAAGGAGATCGCGGTCTTTTTTTTTTTTTTTTTTTTTTTTAGATTTATTTACTCATGAGAGAGACAGAGAGAGAGGCAGAGACCTAGGCAGAGGGAGAAGTAGGCTCCTCACAGGGAGCCTGACATGGAACTCAATCCCCGGACTGGGATCATGCCCTGGGCCAAAGAAAGGCAGATGCTCAACCACTGAGCCACCCAGGTGTCCCGAGATCGCGAGCTTTGTATCCTATTTGAATATGGGGTGGGGGGAGAAAGTGGATTTGGAAAGGCCTCTGAGGTTTTCAGCCTGGTAGAACAGAAAAAGTCTAATGACTAAACACATGGAATGGAAGATGTGCTCAGGTTAATTGGTTGGAAATGTGTTACCTTAGTTTAATATCTGCCCCAGGAGAGAATGGAAGCAAGATGGTGGATACAGGAAGAGGGCCCAGGGAGTTTTCTGAGTCTCTCTCCATATGACCTGTGTGTGTGTGTTTCTCTTTTTTCTTCCCTTAGCCACACACAACTCAGTTGAACTTACTTTTGCAGGAGGGCTATGTGCAAAATACCTGGATGTTTCTTGCGTGACCTAGAAAATGCAAAGCAGTATTCTGGAAGGAATTTCAAGCAGAACAAGGACAGCCTGGTCCAGAAGATCTACGCCCTGTTTAACAGTTCGGTCTTTGATAAAAAGGTATATTTGATGAATAAACACTGGATGAGCCCCAGATATATGCTCTTGAGGTGTGCCAATTGGATATTTCCTGCTGTGGAGAGGTGTCAGCTTAGATGGAAAGATGATGTGTGCATAGGTGAAAGAAATAAGAGAGTGTCTGTGGGTAATCATCTGTGGTACAGACTATTACCGGCACGGAAGATCAGCAGGGGCAGAAAAAAAAAATCACTGAGAACCTGAGTGGTCAGTAAATAAGATTGCCTGCAGGAAGTAAGAGTTCTGGTTCTTGAGGGATGGTAGGTGGAGAGAGCAGTAGTGGTGGAGGAGAGGGCGTGTGTTGATCCTTAACTATCTAGAAAGACAGGCTTTATGTTGAAGAGTAATGGGAAGGAGCTCTGTGACCCTGGGCAAGCCCCTTTCTGCCTCAGTTTGCCTCATCTGCAAAACGGGAGCAATGATAGTATCCGCTGCTTCACAAAATTATTGTTAGGCCTTGGGAAGGTAATACACCTGAAGTACCTAGAACAGGGCCGTTGACATAGTAAGCAATATAAGTTGGGCCATTACTTGGTCTCAAGAGCATAGGACTTAGGTAATGGAGGGCCTTGGGCATCAGGTTGGCGGAGCTTAAATTAAGATCAGTAGGCACCACCGCACAGGGATGTGATAGGACATGAAGTGGCTGCTGGGAAGAACTACCTTGTCCAGAACGTGGGGTGTGAACTGCATCAGAGAGAACTTGGAGGCAGAATCTAGAGCCTTGGCGGTCATTAGGGTTTTCAGACTTAAGTATTTCCGCTGATGCAACCATCTGCCAGGCAAGTCCTCCAATCTTTCTAAGGGAAAGTGCCTTTGGGGAAGGCACTCCTCATTCCTCATGACTGTGGTGTTACATCCAGTGGCCGATCGGGGGACCAAGGTGCATGTGCAATTTCAGCTTCCTGCTCTTACACATGGGGCTCCACCTCCCTACCTCAGCAAGTTTGCACTTCTCTCCTTGGCTGCCCTGACCTGTGTCCCCAGGCAGCGCAGTGCAAGTCCTGCATGCCTGTGCCCTCAGCCCTTTCCCTTGGGTCCCAACTGCCTGTCTGTTGTTTTCACCTGGGCTTCAACCTGGCTTTTACGCTCCTTGGGATGTTTCAATTTGTGGAGCTCTTGATTGAATAGTCTTTGGTTGACTTAAAACTGCTCGCTGACTCACACACTCTGCTTGCTGTTTTGTTCCCAGCTGCCTGAGAAGATAGATATTGGCTGGAACAAGAAGATGCTGAGAACTGCTGGCCTATGCACCACTGGTGAGACTCGTTACCCGAAGAAGGAGCGTTACGCGAAGATTGAGATTTCTCTGAAAGTCTGCGACTCTGCAGGTGACCAAGGCAGCTTTCCTTGTGGCACAGGCACAGGTTACTCTTAGGAGCTGGTCTTTTTTGGCAGCCTATGCCATAGCTTTATCTGTCATTCCTGGGTAGAGAGGCCTGCTGGGCATTGCTCCGAGGACATTATTTTTTTTTTCCTAGAAATAAAAAAAAAAAAAAGATTTATTATTTATTTAAGAGGGTGAGCGGTGAGCATGAGCAGGGGGAAGGGCAGAGGAAGAAGGGAGGGAGGGGAAGGGGCAGACTCCCCTTCCCCCCAGAGCGCAGAGCCCAGACCCTGAGATCAGGACCTGAGCCGAAACCAGGAGTCAGAGGCTTCACCGACTGAGCCACCCAGGCGCCCCTGCTCAGAGGACATCATCAGATGCCTTGCCATCCTTGAGAATCCAACTTGGCCATCTTTCCATTGGGCTAACTCTCTCTACAGCTAGCTCCCCCTCGCCAGCGGTAACATCTCCGTTCACCCAGTAACTGAGGTTCAGGACCCCCCAACCCCCTACCTTGCTTAGCTTAGCCAGTCACCAGAGCTTCAAATTGCTCCTCCACCCTTATTCCTTTGCCTCCACCCAGGCATGGGCCCTCGGCACCACGCTCTTCATCTTGCTCTGTTTGGTCTCCAGCATGCTGCCACGTCGCTTTTCTGCTTAGACACGTAGGGCTCCAGAGTGCAGAGCCTGGCTTTCCAGGCCTTCGAGTCTGCCTCCCCCCACTCTGCACTCTGCTTGGCCATGTATGTCTCTCAGTACGCTGCTGCCAGCTGCACTCCAGCCAAACTTTCCTTACCTTGGCTTTCAGAACGTGCCATACACCTTCCTGGCCTCAGCCTTTGCTCACATTTTTTACTGTACCTAGAATGGCCTTCCAGACCTTGCAGAGCCAGCCAGTTGTCAAGGGGCCGGCTCAGATCCCATTTTCTCCCTGGAGCTTCTCCTGACCAAACCCTACAGCCATGGCCATGGATCCCTGCTCTGTCCACTTCTGTTTATGGAGGGTGGAAACTGGGGCTTGGCTGGATGTATTTCTAGTAGCATCCCACAAGAAAATGAGCACGTTTGAGCTGTTCTGAAAAGACGTGCTCACCTAAGGTCTCTGACGTCAACAAAATCAGTTGAAGTGGGTAGAAATGTTACTTTTCAGTCCTGGGAAGCCACCACTCCTGCTTCCTTACATAGGCTTATAGGAAATGGCTTTGTGTGTGGCATGGGCTGAGAGTCTGGGGGTAGTTGGTTAGCAGACTGGAGCGAATTATTTTAAGTGCTATGATTTTTTTTCGTAACCTCTTCCAAGACCGACTCCGGGATACTTTGATCCATGAAATCTGCCACGCAGCCTCCTGGCTATTGGATGGCGTCCGTGATTCTCATGGTGATGCATGGAAGTATTATGCCAAGAAATCAAACATGGTGCACCCAGAGCTGCCCATGGTCACCCGCTGCCATAACTACAAGATTAACTACAGGATCCACTATGAGTGTACCCGGTGCAAAACCAGGTAAGACCCTTGGCCTCAGATTTTTCTTCAGTGATGCTTTCTACCACAGCCTCCAACTATTTCCTTGTGATTTTGTTAGTACGTGGCCAGCTGACTTGAGTGAACCTTCTCTGTTCCTTTCCACCTCTTCTTCCTCCATGCTCTCCTATGTAGAGCCAGCTTGGCTTGCCGCCGCTATTTAGGTGTCCCACCCACTCTGAGAGGCCACAGGAAGAGTCTCAATCTGGGCCCCAGGCCAGCAGCTCAGAAAACATGCTGAGGTGCCCGTGACTGATATCACGTGATATCACGTGCCTTTATCATGTGATGTCTTTTTCCTCCATAGGGTTGGCCGCTACACCAGATCCTTGAACACTGATCGCTTCATCTGTGCCAAATGCCAGGGACCTCTGGTCATGCTGCCGCTAACTCGAAAGGATGGGACCCCCATTGCGCCCCATGTGAGACCCTTTGCTAAGTATGTGCAGGAGAATTATAGAACCATTAAACATGAGACGGAAGGGATAAGCCATGGGGATGTGATGAGAAGGCTCAGCAAGGATTATGCCATTAGGCAAGGGCGGGATCGGGATCGGGATCAGGATCCAGATCAGGATCAGGATCAAGATCAGGATCAGGATCAGGATCATTGAGATTATCTGGGAGTGTATTCGTGTGGGCTGAGCACCCTCCGCTGAGAAGTTTTAGAAAAATATCTTTGTTTCTGCTAAGTGATGAATAATAAGATTTAACCCTTTTCATTATAGCCTCATACTGTTAGTGATGATTGTTCTTAAGCAAGGATTCTGTTGATAAGCATTTTGTATCCTTGATGGTACTCACAAGCCCTTTGGGTATATTACTTAGATTCCATAGTTTTAAGACATAGAACATAAGTGCAAAAGGCAAACTGCATTTTTGGGAGGGGTGGGTGGAAAACATGAGAATGATGCTGGGAAGAGAACCGGTTTTAAAGGCAGCATTCTCAGGACTGGGGCTGCCAGCATATATACCTAGACATAAAAGACATGTTTCATTAGTTTAGTTGCTCTTGATATTGAGTAAAGCCATGTAAGCCAATGTAACCATTCATTAACCCGCCCCCCAAAAAAACCAATAAAATGTTTTCTGCAATTTACTGGTTAACGGAGTCCATTCATTGGCAGCCTGTGCCTAGCACAGAACAAACCCTCAGGTCTTTTTGTCCAAGACCCCGGATGTCAGAAGTTGTCCAGAATGTGTCTGTGAGAGCACTCTGGGCTGTTCCACTGTTCTGGGTTTCTCCCTGATTTTGTGACTGTCCCTAAGCACCTCAGTGCTTCCTGCATGGAGCCTGCTTCTCCCTCTGCCTATGTCTCTGCCTCTCTCTCTGTGTCTCTCATGAATAAATAAAATCTAAATAAAATTGTCCTGATGTAGGACTCGATACTGGGACTCCGGGATCATGCCGAGCCGAAGGCAGATGCTTAACCACTGAGCCACCCAGGCATCCTTCAGGGAGCCTTCCTAAATAGTTCCAGCCCCAGGGCTCTGAGCGCCATGTTCCCCGTGTGCTACACGTTTGCCTCATGGCCTCAGCTGTTGGGTATTTATTGCTACTTCTCACCACATCATCCCTGCTGGCTGAAGCTTCTGGAGTGCGGGGACTGTCTTAACTCATGTCTGAAGGCCCTGGCCCCAAATCATGCCTAAACAGAGTCTGGCAGGTCCGGTAACTGTTAGCCCACACCCATGCACCTGGGTGCTTCCCTGAAAGGGGCAAGAGTACCCAGGAGGGCAGAGAGGAGGCTCAACATAGCTGTGAACACAAGCAGCGGCGCTGGCTGGCACAGCCCTAGGGCCAGGCAAGGAGAACAGGAAATGCATCCCTGAAGTTTGTGTGCCGGGGTGGCTCTAATGATGTAATGATGTACGACTGACCTCCCTGGTCCCAACAATCATGTTTATTGAAAAGTCGTAAGCAGAATTTTAGACATGACAATTAAACATGGAGCAACTACAGAGATCTTGGGGACCACAGCTACAGTTGCTGCTGAGTTTGGGGGAGGGCTGGGCCAAGTTCCCATAGGGGCAGCCTCTGCTATGCTGTTGGCTTCATACTTCCTGAGCCGGGAAAGGCCAAGGTCTGGTAACTGGATAAGAAGGGCGGTGGGGCCCCAAGGCAGCAGTGGGGTGCTTTCTGGAACGGCAGTGGGGCTTGGCAGCTAAGGAGCAGCAATGGCGTAGCTCCTAGAGCTAGCGGGGGTTGAGGGCGTGGCCCCCCCAGGAGAACCAGGGGTGCTGGGGCTGCTGGAGAATCCCAGGGGCAGCTTGAGGAGTAAGGCAACAGGGAGAAGGAGGGAGGAACCTGGAGGGTGGGGGTAGGCAGCCAGGCTGCTCAGTGAAAGGAGAGGCCGCCCCCTCCTCCCCACTACAGCCTCACAAGCCGGAGTAGGAGGCCTCTGTGGTCTCGGACCAGGATGACTCCCGGCGGGACGATGTTGGATGCCGCTGGTGCCCTCTATGGTCGGGGCAGCCCAGGCGCAGGAGTAGCGTCCACATTCGCTCTCGGAACTTGACACCCACAAAGGCGTAGAGCAGTGGGTTGAGGCAGCAGTGCATATAGCCCAGGCCTGAGGTGACAGACTTGGCCACATCCACACGGCTTTCTCGGCCACAGTTGCGGTCCAAGGCCCCCAGGTCCATGAGGGTGTCTACCAGTACCACTAGGTGGTAGGGGGTCCAGCAGAGGGCAAAGGCCACCACGACCACCACAACCAGCCGCATGGCCCGCAGGCGCCGCTGGCCCCTGGAGACCAGCAGCACGGCCAGGATGCGGGCATAGCAGTAGGCCATGACCAGCAAGGGCAGTAGGAAGCCAGCAACGAGCTGCAGCCCACGCAGGGCCGTGCGGCCCACCTGCGGGAAGTTGTACTGACAATGCATGGCATTGAGGCGCTCGTCGCGTTTGGCTGACAGGAAAATGAAATCTGGGATGGCAAAGAAGAGGCAGAGCCCCCAGACGACCACACAGGTGAGGGTCACGCGGGCTGGGGGGCCCCGGCGGTAAAGCTGCGTGGCGTGCACGATGCTCAGGTACCGGTCAAAGCTGATGCAGGCGAGCAGGAGGGCCCCCGCATAGAAGTTGATGTTGAACAGGGCCCCGGCCACCTTGCAGAGGCCTGATCCGAAGACCCACTGGACGGCAGTATCCACCGCCCACAGGGGCAGCGTGAGCACTAGCAGCATGTCGGCCACGGCCAGGTGGAGCAGGAAGGTGTCGGTGCTGCTCCGCGCCGCCCGCTGACTCAGCAGCACTGCTGCCACAGCGCTGTTGCCCAGAAGCCCCAGCAGGAAGAGGAGGCCATACAGGGCGGGCAGGAAGGCACGGTCAAAGTTCAGGCTGATGTCCTGCGGGCAAGGCGGGGAGGCACAACAGGAGTCGCTCTCATTCTCGGCATAGTCGTAGGAGGAGCTACAGTTCTCCAGGAGGTAGGTGAGCTCCGAGGCTTGGAACACCTGGCGTTCACTCATCTGTGGAGGGAGGCGCGGGGCGCACTGCATGAAGGCCTGGCGGTGCTCCTTGCTGCTTGGAGCGCAGTGGCTCTGAGGGGCTCCTCTGCGAAAGCAGGCCCCAGGCCTGGGCCATCCCCTGGAACCGTCCCTGCCTTTCTTCCAAGGCTTTGCCTTTACTGAACTCGGGTCTGCCCAGCCTTGGACCACCCTTACCACCGCCACCCTTCTCTCTCACCGTCTTGGGCCATCCCATCAGCCCAGGGATTGTGGGCCCCAGAGAGGGCTTCCCTCCCAGGTCAAGAGCCTTCTCTGCCCCCTCTCCTCTCTCCTGGCTCTTCCTGGTTGGCCAGCTAGCCCTTCTGTTTTCCGGGCCACACCTAGTTTTACTACCTTCCTCCCCAGGCGCCTCCCTCCAGTCCCCCCTCCCAGTCAGCCACTGGCCCTCCACTTCCCTCCTTAGTCCTTGCCTGGGGACCCCCAACTTCCTGCCCCTATGGGGCCTCTACACAGAAGCACCCCCCCCAATCACGTGCTTTTTGCTCCCATTCTTCCCTTCCCAAACTCCGAGGCCATCTGCCACCCACTGGGGGCTCCCCCACCAAGCTCTAGTGGAAATATTCCTTACCCCGTGACCCTGCAAAGCTGCCCCCTCCCCGGGCTGCAAGCCTTCTCCGTGTCAATTTGGTCCCTCATGGAAGAGTAAGTTCCAAGTCATTGCTGAAGGAAGCCTTAGAGGCCATCCAGTGGTAAGCCTCTACCTCCCGCTTTCTGCAGATGAGGCACCAAAGCCAGACAGGAAAGGGGACTCGCCTGTGGTCATACATAAGTGGGGGGCCAAGGTGGGTTCCCAATTCCCTGTCCCGGGGCTCCTTCGGCCACCACCCCTGCCTTTTCTATCTACTCACGCAGCCCTCAGGTGGCCCTGGCTCATGGGCCAGCCCTGACTTTCACCTAGTGTTCTGAATGACGTTCCCCTAGTGTCTCTACTCTAAGCTGTGCACCGGACCCCTGGGCAGCAGCACTCACCTCAGGGACCATGGCTGGGCTGGTACTCTGGCTGTAGGGCTGTGTGCCGCCTGCCCCCTCTGCTTTGGTGCTTGTGGTCAGGAACCTACACTACACAGAGGAAGTGAGGGTTTCACATGATTCTCGGTAGCAACCTCTTCCATGGGGTTGTCTGTACCAGATCTCAGACCCGAGGCCCCGAGAGTTCTCATTCCAGTCATCCTCTGCCTGGGCCAGGGGAAGCTGTTCTGGAGTAATTGGTCACAAGCCTGGGACCCAAAAGGCTGGGGCCATGGGGAAGGGCAGGTCCTCTGCGGGGAGATATTTGAAGGAGCAGCGGAGTCTGGGAAGTGGAGGGCAGCCCTCCTGCCAGTGGGGCAGAAGCTGCTTCTCCTGCATTGGGAGAGTCAATGCTCAGTGCACTGGAACTTGTGCTCCTCAGACCCAGGCTGGAGCAGATCCGTGCAAAGTTGCAGATTGCATTGCTAATCGTCTTAAGGCTGCAAAAGAGCTTAACTGTCTTTAAAAATGAAAATGAGGGGATCCCTGGGTGCCTCAGGGCGTGATCCTGGAGTCCCGGGATTGAGTCCCAGGATCGAGTCCCACATCGGGCTCCCGGCATGGAGCCTGCTTCTCCCTCCTCCTGTGTCTCTGCCTCTTTCTCTCTCTGTGTGTGTCTATCATAAATAAAAATATAAATAAATCTTTAAAAAAAATAAATAAATGAAATTTATTTTGTTCATTTATTTTTAAAGGTTTTATTTATTTATTTGAGAGAGAGAGGGAAAGCGTGAGCCCAAGCAGGAGGGGAAGGGCCAGAGGAGAGGGAGAAGCAGGCTCCCTGCAGAGCAGGGAGCCCATGACACTGGGGCTCAATCCCTAGGACCCCAAGACCATGACTCGAGCCGAAGGCAGACGCCCAGTCGACTGAGCCACCTGGGCAGCTCCCCAAAATGAAAATATTTCAAAGCAGTCCATCACACTGAAACTAGTACTCCACTATTGCCCCACCCCACTAATCACCAGGGGACCAAGAAAGGGAACTACCTACTAGGCATGAGCCTGGTATATGCTAGACAGTGCTTTAGGCGCTTTCTCTGACACAGCCTCACTTAAACCACACAACTCCCCTGTGAGGTGGGCGGTTATCCCCATGGTTAGTCCAGAATGGGGAGAGACCCTTCAGCAGACCCAACAATTAAGGCTGTGTGGTGGGAATGAAACCACGGCTTCCTCTCTCTTTACCACTCATCCCACTGCCTTTGGTGTTTTTCAGTGGGTAAACTGAGATATACTCATGCAGTTAAAAACAAATGACCCAAAGCTATATATTTTGATGTGGCCACAGCTGGAAAAATCCAATGACAACATGGTGGAAAAGGCCAGTTGCATAATATCATGTAGAGTTGGATACCACTTACGTAAATTCTAGAAACCACACATATGAAGCAATACCGTGTTGTTTGGGATGCAGCTGTTTGTTCTAGGAGTTTCAAACCAGGGCTGGAGGAGCACCTGGCTGGCTCAGTAGGTGGAACACACAGCTCTTGGTCTCGGGGCTGTGAGTTCGAGCCCCCACGTTGGGTGGAGAGGTTACTTCAAAAAATGAGAATCTTCACAAAAAAAAAAATTTAAAAAATAAGACAGGGACTGGAGATCCTAAAAATTCACAAGAGCAGTCGCTTCTGGGGCGAGAGGGATAAGAATATGGTTGGGTAAGAGGTTGGGCCCTCCTGATTTTGAGGGAAAGCTGTAAACAGCATCCATGGCAAGAGAGTGAGCCCCTTCCCCACTTTCTGTGGACAGAAGATGTGACTTAATCGTTGCTCTAAAGAGCTTGTCAGCTGCAAGTTCTGGGCCACAGGGAACTGAGGGCCTGACGGATGCCAGGAGAAGCACAAGTGGACAGAATTGGTGAGTCCAGGTACCTCGACACTTAAGATGTAGGACTTGGCACCGGACTTCCTGCATAGTGAGGAGGGAGGCTCGGAGCTGGGACCACAGTTTCTGGCTGCCGGCCTATGAAGAGTTTCCACTCACAGGGTTTTACATGTGAAAGAAGTGAGGATGACAAAAACCTCTGTCTGTTCCACTTAACAGCAGGTCTTGTGTTCTGCGCAGATGTCCTTCATCCCCTTTCGGGTATTAAAGGGATCTTTTCTTTATGAAATGGCAGAAGAAATAGCCAATAGACCTGAAGATAGCTTGTGTTGGCCCAAGTGGACGACCGCCTGGGGTGGGGTGGCTCTGCGTCGAGGTTGGAAAGTCACTGGTCTGTGTGAAATTTAAAAGTCTAGGGATTCCTGGTCCCTTTCCTATGCCCCAGTCCCCATTGGGCACATGGGGACAATGATCCCCACCTGTGTGATCTGTGGGACCTTGGACAAGGGACAGAGCTGTTTTGTGCTGGTCCCTCCATCAGGGTGGTTCTAAGATTAACTGAGCTCAATGGAGCTCACTGAGTTTGGAAGGTCCCTTCCAGGGCCCAGCACGTGATAGGAGCCTGGCGGAGAACGCCGAGTTGAGAGGGATGTTGGCCACACACGTAAAGGAGTGACTGGGAGCCTCTCAGGTCAAGGGAGCCCCGGGATAGAGTGTGCTGCCTTGTGGGGCATGCGGTGGTGGTAGAGGGTGTGTGCGTGGTGTGTGTGTGGGGGTGGGGGGCAAGGATTTGGCCTCCAGAAAGGCTTCCATGCCATGTAAACTCAGGCAAATCATTTTGCTTCTCTGCCCCAGGTTCCTCATCTGAAAAGTACAGATATACACAGTCCCCACGTGGGAGGGTTGCTGTGTGGACTGTGAATGGTACATGGAGGTGCGTGGCACCCAGTAGGTGCCTGGTGAGCAGCAGGTTCCTCCTCCTTCTGGTCACTTTCCAAATCAGCCTCTCCAGGGGCCTCAGGATGGCAGGGCCATGGTAGGCTCCTGTTCCATGTCGCCACTCAGATGCCTCAGAAGTGCCTTGGCCATAGTGCCTGGCCAAAGCCTTGCCTGCCCCTCTACCTTGGTCCCCTCCTGCCCCGAGCGGGCCCCCACAGCAGGTCAGAGGCAGGTCCAGCCCTTGGGGGCACCCATCTAGCTGGAGTGGGGCAGGGGCTGATGGGGGGGGAACGCCCACACTCAGAGTTTTGCTAGCTGTGCCCTCCTGCTTTTGCCCTCCTGAGCAGCCAGTGGGGAAGCTTCAGGAGGAAGTTACTCAGAGCAAAGCTGTTCCGGGCCCCACCTGCGGTCAAGGTGTGAAATGTGCACCTGTCTCTTCTCTGCCACCCATCCCCCTGTTTTTTTCTTTCTTTCACACCTCTGGGCTGTGGTTTGGGGAGATGGGAGGCTCAGAGGTCTGAGCCCTGGGCCCAGGCCCTCACAGGAAGGAAGGCTTCTACAGCTCTCATTTGGGCCAGCCAGGGAAAGGGGCCGTTTCTTCCTCCCCTTCAGTGTCTGCTGCCTCACAGCCTCCCTCCTGCAGCTTCACAATGCCATGCCCCCACACCCTGCCCCTGGTTCCAAAGCCCCTAGCTGTCAGACAAGTGGGCTCAGTGAGGCCCTGGCTTCTTGTGGGGTTCGATTATGGCCTTGGCTGTGGCAGGGCCTTTCTTAACACGTGGGTTAAGAATAACACGTGGTTAAGAAGAGGCCTAACTAGCCCCACAAAGGAGTGTGGGTCTGCCCCCAGATGGGGCTGGGACTTCCACTGGCCCTTCTCTCCAAAGAAGAAGAGTTTAAGTCACAGGGAGGCCCAGGGACTGGGATCCCCCTCTCGGGCCCTCTTCCACAGCTGCCTCCTGCAGCTCTGAGACCTACTGGGAGCTGAGAACATTTTAAGTGCTGGGGCCATGCGCTGGTATGCACTCCACGCCCAAGAGGGCGATTTCCCAAGCTGCAAGGCCCTTGTTCCTTTTGGGACCAGAGCAGGAGGATGTTGCCATCATTTGTCAAGGCAGTTCAGGTGATGGGAACAGTAGGTGCCAAGGCAAGGAAATCAGGACCCAAGTACAGTGACCTTCGTACCATCCTGTTGCCAGTAGTGCCTGGGAACTGGTGCATGAAAATAGCTTCCATTCAGCAAGACTTTTACTTCCATATACATGATCTCTTTATTTTTATTTTTTTAGAATGAGCCAGAGAGGGAGAATCTTGAGGCTCAGCATGGAGCCCAACGTGGGGCTCGACCTCATGGCCCTGAGATGATGACCTGAGCTGAAACCAAGAGTTGACACTCAACCCACTAAGCCACCCAGGTGCCCCCACATGATCTCTTCTAAAGAATGGAGATGGTGGTTCAGAGAGGTAAAGTGACTTGTCCCATGCTGGGAGTGTGACAAGTTTCCTATCTAGGCTGCTTTCTGATACACTATTCTGACTGCTGGGGCTGGAGATGCCTGCTCCCCTGCCCCCACCAAAGCACACTGCTGCCCAGGGACTGGTTCCTCTAAGAGCCATGCCTTACTCACTACACAGTCCCAACAGGCATCTTGTGTCCTAGAGTATGCTTTGGTAAAGCTCACCACATCCCCATTCATCTTGCCCTGCTCCTCCCCTCTTACCAGGGAGAAGAAATATCAGAATCTCCATGATGAGAGGCCTGGAGGACTAAGCAAAAATCTGCTAAGTGCCAGACACTTTTCACAATGTCCCCAGGAGAGTCTGTGTTGCTCCTAGAAATCTCCATCCCACAGCAGGCCAGCCCTGGAAGGCCTGGCCTGGAAAGTTCCCCATGTAGGGGGTCAGCATGCATCTGTTTCCACCACCCTACACCCGGGACGACACCCACCTCAGCCCAGGCTTGTCCAGTACAAGTGGCAATGTTGCTGATGCGCACAAATCTGGTTATGGAAACCTGATCTTGATGGGTTGTCAAGTTCCAGTTGCTCCCATAGAGAACTGGGGGGATGTCCCTCCACACTGGTGAGCTGGACTACCCCTTGGAACAAAGTCATGGGTGGGCCCAATGTTTGGTCGTTGCATTCCCTTGGGTTGCCCCATGGAGTAAGGTGAACCAGGTTAAGAAGAACAGCTGACATTTACTGATGATGTAACTATGTGCCAGGCACTATTCTGAGAGCTTTATTGGGATGATTTAATTTAATAGCTGTAACTATGTAGTAACTTTGACACTATGGCTCTTATCATCCCTGTTTTACAAATGACAGAGACACGAAGTTTAAGGAGCTCATTCAAAGCCACATGACCAGCAAGTGGCAGAGACCCCCCACCTTTGCTCATCACACTATAATACCTTTTAAGGTATAAGGGACTGGGATCAAGGTGTTCCAAGAGGACCACTTTGGCCTTATCTTAATGGTTCACACAGAGACCGTATTCATGTGTTAGCTGAATGAGTAAGAAGCCATCCAAAAGGAAAATAAAATTAAGCTAAACACTGGGGCTCCTGGGTGGCTCAGTGGTTGAGCATCTGCCTTTAGCTTGGGTCATGATCCTGGGGCCCTGGGATCGAGTCTTGCATCGGGTTCCCCTTAGGGAACCTGCTTCTCCCTCTGCCTATGTCTCTGCCTCACTTTCTGCATCTCTCATGAATAAACAGTCTTTTAAAAAAATTAAGCTATGAGCAGCCCACGTGGCTCAGCGGTTTAGCGCCGCCTTCAGCCCAGGGCCTGATCCTGGGGTCCCGGGATTGAGTCCCACATCAGGCTCCCTGCATGGAGCCTGCTTCTCCCTCTACCTGTGTCTCTGCCTCTCTCTCTCTCTGTGTGTGTGTGTCTCATGAATAAATAAATAAAATCTTTTTAAAAATTAAGCTAAAAATCTGAGACGATAGGCAAAATTTGACTATGGCCCAGAGATTTGACTATGGCCCATGCTATTTTGTAGATTTCGACAATGTGATAAAAAAAAAGTCTGTGGGATATGTGCACTGAGATATTTTAAGGGTAAGGGGCGATCACGACTTCAACTTTCTTACCCAGGACTTGGAAGACAAACAGGCAGAGCGAGAGAAGGTGAGGCAGGGATCAAGCAAACCAGGCAACTGGCAGATAATTGCTGATACATGTGTAAGGGGGTTCTTTGTACTTTTGCAACTTTTCTCCAAGTCTGATACCACATCGAAATGAAAGTTACTGAAGGAATCTTCCTCAAGCAGGATGGGTTTGGTGTCAGATGCTATTCCGGAGACCAGCTTAGAAACTTTGAGGGAAGAAAAGTGGGGGCGGAGGCTGCCTGGGAATAAGGGTTCCTGGCTGTGGCCCAGCGGCCTTGCCCAGCAGCACCGCCCCCTCCATCCCTCCATGTTCTCATTCATTTGGGGAATATAAATAATAGTGAAAGGGAATATAAGGGAAGGGAGAAGAAATGTGTGGGAAATATCAGAAAGGGAGACAGAACATAAAGACTCCTAACTCTGGGAAATGAACTAGGGGTGGTGGAAGGGGAGGAGGGCGGGGGGTGGGGGTGAATGGGTGACTGGCACTGAGGGGGGCACTTGACGGGATGAGCACTGGGTGTTATTCTGTATGTTGGTAAATTGAACACCAATAAAAAATAAATTTATTATTAAAAAAATAAAATAAAATAAAATGCTGCTAAACTGGAAAAAAAATCCCTATTTAACATCAAGGCTCAGAATTGATTGGCATTGATTGACAATAAAAATGCTCTCCTCCATGTCCAGCCACCAAGCCAATGTTCTGAAAGAAGTGCACTGTGGTGTTCTCCTCATTGACCAATCTGAAAAGAGAAATGGCCCCACCTGCACATAAACAGTATATTTTAATGTTATTGTAATTGGATGCCGGACCAGCAGTGCAAATTGATTTTATTCTTGTTGTATAAGATAAATATCTTTAATAAAATTCTCATTTTATTTAGGAAAAAAAGGAGAGATTTATTTGAAGAAATATTACAACATATAAAAACTACATAAAGTCTTAATTTCCACTCATACAGTGGTAGATTTGATATAACGCATAATAAAAAACTTTTAAAATCCAGAATGCACAAAGAACTGCACAGTTTGATCACTAAGTCATTAGTTGATAAGCAAACCTCACAGAACAGCTCCATGTCAGCCAAGGCCACAAACACTGTGAACGACACATTTGAACTGACAGATTTTGACATGTTAGAAATACAACATCAGTGCATGTTGGGGATCCCTGGTGCCAGAAACAAGGGCGACGGGAGGGCAAAACTAGTCCTTAAGCAGTTTCCTCCTCCTTGGTTTTAACTGAGGCACTCTCTCGAGCTTTGGCCAACATACAGCGCTTGATCTCCAAGCCGATGGCTTTGGCCAGGGGCGGTGGCACAGCATTCCCCACCTGTCGGTGCTTATCTAGGATGTTGCCAAACAGCCGGTAGGTATCCGGGAAGCCCTGGGAACGGGCGCACTCCCGCACGCTCACGACGCGGTGCTGCTCAGGGTGGAGAACGCGGCCCTGCTTGCCCATGGGCTCAGGGTTGGTGACAGTCGTGCTGAAGAAGCCATCCCACTCCAGACGTCCGTAGAGGCCGGCCCAGTGGTTGTGCCTGTTCCCAGTGTGGGGCAAGCACCAGGGGATGAGGGTGTTGAACTGTCTAGCCGCGGAGTCACAGGCTTTGCCCGCTTCCACACAGGAGCAGACCCCGCGGAGGGCCCCAGTGCTGCTGCAGCCCTTTTTCTTGTCATGGTATGTGCACCGCAGCTTCCCAGCTCCCCACCGCTGCTCACCGCTCTGCTGGGGGGTGGGGGGCAGGCTCTCTTTACTTCCCCAATCCTGGGCTTCTTCCCTTTTCCCTCTGCCTGGCTACCTGTGACCTCTCAGCCCTGACTCCCTCCCAACCTCCCCCTCCCCTCCCCGAGGCCTTTTGAACCAGGAAGGGAAATGGGGCCTGCTCTTCTTGAAGCTGCTCAGCACCCCCCAGAGAACATAGACTGTGCCTGAGGCTTTCAGGCCACACTGTCCTGGGCTCAGAG
Source organism: Vulpes lagopus (assembly GCF_018345385.1). Lineage (NCBI taxonomy): Eukaryota > Metazoa > Chordata > Mammalia > Carnivora > Canidae > Vulpes > Vulpes lagopus. The sequence goes on from NC_054848.1 coordinate 55,466,637, forward strand.
GCGCTGAAGACGGGGAATTGGGGAGTGTGTCCTTCAGAGGCTGTCACTGGCTGAAAGCCTGGGATTGTCTTTCCTAAATGAAAGGCCCGCCAAACTGGGAGAGGTCACTGTCAGGAGGGCTGCTCTCCCTGGACTCTGGGCTAGGGCTCTTGGCTGCTGCTGGGCTCTCAGGAAGAGGAAAAGATGCACCCTGGAAACCCTGGTGCCCATGCCAGAAGTAGTCCACTGAGCAAACGGGGCTGACCAACGTCCCTCCCTGGGTGCTTACCTCGGAGGGTACCTAGTTAGTTGTGTTTTAAGCTGGCCTCCTGGGACCCTGCATGAGGCCCCTTGGTGATGGGCCTGATCTGATCAGTCAGTTTCTGCCTGACTCTTGGGCCTTCTGGGCAAGTCCTCAACTAGCCACACACATTTCCTAAAATCCCAACAGAGAGCTGGCATTGGCCTCAGGGGCTTTTTCCTGTGCAGATGCTGCTATCCCCAGACCCCGCCTCCTCTGTGTTGAGCCCATAACTCTCCAACTGGGCACTGAGTCATCTGCACAGGCCAGGGCATTGGTGCTTGGTGCTCGGTGGTCAGAGCTGAACTGGCCTTGTGTGAGGCAGTGTGGCAGAGCGGTGAGCACAAGGACAGTGGGACAGACTGGATCTGATTCCCGGCTCTGCCATTTACCGGCCCTGTGACCCTGAGCAGGTAATTTCACTTTGTGCTTTGTTCTCCTCTGTGGATGAAAAGATGCAGTACGCTGTATGTGTACAGATGCTCAGAACCCTGCCTAGCAACGTGGTTAGTACTAGGTGTGACTTGCTAGTTACCCACCTCGGTATGGCTGCCAAGGTGCTCTTGGGACCAGGCACACCCATTGGGGCAGCTTCATTTGCAGGGAGATACGGCACACCAGGCTGGGAGGCCTGAGCCTTGGCCCTGCCTGAGTTGCAGAATTGGTCAAAGTGCCCAGGCCTTTGACCGGGGGTCCTGGGTGCCAGTTTTGACTCCTGTGCCCAAGTTTTCATGGGTAATGAGGTGAGAGATCCCTTCTAGACAAAGAGCCTACCCATCTACTCAGAGCAGTGGGTGCAGAATGCGACAGGCCTCGGAAGTTCATCCTTGCTTCCAGGGGTCAGGCCTTTAAAGGAGCTTGAGGGGACACCAAATAGTTTCCGTGGTACCCACAGTTTCCTTGCTAACAGAATACCGCATTAATTGCTGACTCAGCCAAAATGTCTTGATGATGATACAGATGGGCACCATCAACAATATTAATCAGTCACGCTTAGGTAGAACTACGTACCAGGTGCTGTTTTATTTATTTATTTATTTATTTATTTATTTATTTATTTATTTATTTTTATTTAATTGAATGAGAGAGAGCATTAGGTGGGGGAAAGGCAGAGGCAGAGGCAGAGGGAGAGGGAGAAGCAGACTCCTTGCTGAGCAAGGAACCCGATGTGGGACTCGATCCCAGGACCCTGAGATCATGACCCGAGCTGAAGGCAGATGTTTCACCGGCTGAGCCACCCAGGCACCCCAAGTCCTGTTTTAAGGCACCATTACAGGGACGCCTGGGTGCCTCAATGGTTGAGTGTCTGCCTTTGGCTCGGTGGGGGGGGGGGCGTGATCCTGGGGTCCAGGATTGAGTCTCGCATTGGGCTCCTTGCAGGGAACCTGCTTTTCCCTCTGCCTATGTCTCTGCCTCTGTGTGTGTGTGTGTGTGTGTGTGTCTCATGAATAAATAAGCAAAATCTTTAGGGAACACCTTGGTGGCTCAATCTGTTGAGCCTCTGCCTTAGCTCAGGTCATGATCTTGGGGTCTTGGATTTGAGCCCCGTATGGGACTCCTTGCTAGCGGAGAGTCTGCTTTTGTTTCTCCATCTGCCTCTCTCCCTGCTTCTGCTCTTTCTGTCTCTCTCTCTCTCAAATAAATAAATAAAATATTTAAAATAAAATAAAATCTTTTAAAACATAAAGCACCATTACACATACATATCCTCACAAGTCTTTGACATAGGTTCTTCATAGTTTTCTTTTTTTTTAAATTAATTTTTATTGGTGTTCAATTTACCAACATACAGAAAAACACATAGGTTCTATTTAAATTCCTATTTTAAAGATGAGGAATCAGACACAAATAAGTAACTTGCCGTGGTTAAACGACTAATAAGCAATAAGCAGCAGAGCCTGGATTTCAAACCAAGCAGTCTGGCTTCAAAGACCACACTTTTAACCACCCTCCTCTACTGCCTCAGGTTTGAAGAGGTCATCATGTGAATTTAAGAGGAGCAGAGCAGCCTGAAGCTGACCACCCCCACCCTCCTAGCTGGGCCTGGTGGAAGGGCCATTGTGCTGCTCATTATGCAAATCCCCAGCCAAGGTCCCAGAGTGGCTAAGCCAGTGCGGGAACTGGGGTGGGGGGGAACCAAGGCAGGGCCCCTTTCTGGAACTGGGGAGCAAGCTGCCTCTGGCATTTCACAGCTGGGTGCCAGCACAGGAGATGAAGGACAGGAGTCTGGAACCAGGGAACCAGGAGTGGTTGCTATGGAAACCAACAGTGTGGTAAAGCTCAAAGCTGAGCCTGTCTGGGTCTAAAAAAAAAAAGGCAAATGGTATTTTAAAAAATTCTAGATTGTTTTGGAGGATACCTTAGGACAAACCCTCTGTGGAATTCAGATGAATTTTTAGCATATTTGCTCAGGAATAGAGGTCTTTCACATGACTACCCAGAGCATCTATAAGTTACTGTAGCTTCTAGTATAGCTGGAGAGGCAAGAGCACTTGCCTCTGAAGAGGCCCAAGATGGGAGGGGTGAGGGGAAGGGAGGTGGTGGGGTCAGGAAGTGAATTGGAAGAGGAGTGAGGTTTTCAGGGGAAGTAGGTGCAGGGAAACAGGTTGGAGGGAATGTTAGCTGAAATGGGGTGGCAGGGAGGGGACAGAAGGTGATTCAGAGCTGGAGTCCACAGCACTGATTGACCACCCCGAGCCCAGCCTGCCTCTAGGGGGTCTCTGTCCACCTTTACCGCAAAGATGGCATCCACAGTGGCTTCTCGGCTTGTCCTCTGCCCTCATGTGAAGTCTAGGAAGTCTGGCAGAGATCTGTTTAGGGGTGCTTGGGTGGTGCAGCTGGTTAATTAAGCATCCAACTCTAGATTTTGGCTCAGGTCATGATCTCATGGGTCTTGGGATGAGCCCTGCATTGGGCTTTATGCTCAGTGGGGAGTCTGCTTGAGCTTCCCGCCCACCCCCATGTCAAATAAATAAGTAAATCTTTAAAAAAAAAAAAAAGGAGATATGTTTAGTCTCTTTGTACTCCAACCTATTGGCAAGAAACCTCTACTTTCTCATGTAATGCCCAATCCTGTCACTGCTATTACTATCCTGAGACATGTGTTGTCTGCTTTGGCCAACACTAGCCCAGAGAGTGAAGGCTGTTCTGTGATCTGGTGCCAGCTTCCTGCCCAGCCTTATTCTTTACCTCTGCTTTGGGCATCCTGTTAGGTTTTTTAGTAACTAAATGGAAATGAGACCGCCAGGGCAAGCGAGGGTCCAAGAGCAGATTTTATTGCAGGCACCCTCGGGCGAGGTCCCACGACTCACGGGGGGGGAAAGAGTGAGTCGGGGAAGTCGCGCCAAGACAAGGTGGTAGGGGGTTTACATAACGTTGTAAGGCAGAACGGTTTCCTATTGGTTGGCTCATATGCAAAGGAAGGATTGCAATCCAACCAGAGTGACCCTCACTATGCAAAGGAAGGATTGCAATTAGGCCAGTCAAAGGTGACTTCCTCCTCTGGGGTTTGAAGGGCATTGGGTTCGGTTGGGGAAGTCCAAAGGAGAGGTCTAAGGGTCTGCGTCAAGCTGTCAGCAGGTCATTGGTCCATTGATGTCCCAAGTGGAGGTGGTGACAGGAACCTCAGCCATTTTGGGGTATCCACCATCTTGAGGAGTTTCCCTTCCCGCCTGGCCCCAACACATCCTATATCCTAGCCAAAGTGGGCCACCTGCTGCTGCTAGCATACCCCACTGTTTCCAAGGTTTGGCTGGCCTCTGCTCAAGTCCTACCCATGCCATCTAGGACCCAGAAGTGCAGCAGAATCATGAAGCCATGAAAATGAAAGACTCCCTTTATCTGGATCCCATGGCCCTGCCCTGAGGGCCCCAGCTGTTGGGGTAGGACAGAAAGGAGAGCTGAGAACAACCAGGGGAGAAAGCAGGAAGCTCCAGTACTCCGTGCCTACCTTTCTGACACAGAAAGAGACTGGAGGAATTCTGTGGGGCAAGTCTCTGAGAGGAGTGCTCCTCACCATCTGATCTCCAGTCTTCTCACCCTTGGAACTGTTCATTCCACTGGTATAGAGAGGCCAAGGCAAGCTCTGGAGGATCTCAGTGGCGGTCCCACTGAGTACAGACGATCTGTAGCATACTACTAGTAAATGGACCTTATGTGTGGGCCGTGGTGTCCGTCAAGCCTCAGTTTCTTTCTTTCTTTCTTTTTTAGATTTTATTTATTTATTTATGAGAGACACACAGAGAGAGAAAGGCAGAGGAAGAAGCAGCCTCCACGCAGGGAGCCCGATGCGGGACTCAATCCCTGTACTCGATCCCGAGACTCCAGGATCATGCCCCGAGCCGAAGGCAGACAGCTCAACCGCTGAGCAACCCAGGCGCCCCCCAAGACTGGGTTTCAATCCCATATTAGCCACTTGATAGCTGGATTATCTGGGCGAGTCACTTCACTGCCCTGGCCTCAGTTTCCTCATCTGAAAAATGGAGATAATACGTACCACACATGGCAAAGCTGACATGGTTCTTGAGAGGACTGCATGCGATTAATTTAGGTAATCACCTGGTGAAATGCTTGGCCTTCTCTGCTACCCTCTCTAAAGGAGCCACCCCATCCCTCTCTACCTTTTTAGCTCATTTTTATGTTCTTCCTAGCATTAATAACCATGTGCTATTTGTTTGCTTCTTTATTTATTGACTGTTTCATTAGAATATACTTTTCACAAGAGACATGATTTTCACTCTTTATTTTTATTGTTTTTATGTTCACTGTTTCTTTATTTTTAAAGATTTATTTATTTGAGAGCGAGCAAGAGCAAGAGCAAGAGTGAGGGTCAGAGAGAGAGAGAGAGAGAGAGAGAGAATATCGAAGCCGACTCTGGCTGAGGGCGGAGCCTGACTGGGGGCTCGATCTCAGGACCCATGAGATCACAACCTGAGCCAAGAGTCAGACGCTCAACCAACTGAGCCACCAAGGTGCCCTTATTTTTGCTTTTTAAATCACTATATGCTTCGTGGCTTGAGTAATTTCTGACACATGGTAGGTGCTCATAAGCATTTATTGAATGAGTTTATAAATGAATGCATAGTAGGTCCTGAAAGGGTAGACACATGATGTATCTGTGTACGGCTGTAACTCGTGCATAAAGGTCTTGCACACACAGAGCCTGCAACGCTGGCTAGCCTGTGACCTAGCACAAGGCACGTTCTAGGGGAGCATTTGTCCAGGGCTAACAATGCTTGTTAGCATAGGAACTGTTATAAAGACAAGAGTTATCAAACTTGTTTGGTCACCATATCAGCTTCCTTGGGCCACCATAACAAATGGCCACATGGAGGTGGAACTACATGGAACAACAGAAATTTATTCTCCCACATTCCAAAGGCCCAAAGTTCAAAGTCAAGGTGTCAGCAGGGCCACACTCCCTCCCGAGGCCCTAGGGGAGAATCCATTTTTTGCCTCTTCCAGCTTCTGGTGGCTTGTGACCATATCACTCCAATCTTTGCCTCCACCTTCACATGGCCCCCTCTTCTGTGGGTCCAATCTTCCTCTGTCTCTCTCTTATAATGACACTTATGATGGCATTTGATGCCCACTCAAGATAATCTAGGATAGTCTCCTCATCTCAAAATTTCTAACTTAATTACATTGTAAAAACCTCATCTCCAAACAAGAAAGTAATATAACATCCATGGGTTCCAGGGTTTAGGACCAGACGGATCTTTGGGAACCCTATGGTTTTCTGCAACTCCCCTGCTATGACTGTAGAGTACAGTTAGAAAAATAGTGACTTGAGAAAAACGTGCTTTTAGAAAGAAGGGAGGCAGAGATAGGAGTTAAAGGAAGAAACAACTCCTCCAAAATTTAAAAGGATACTACAGATTGTCAGTCCCTCCTCAGCATGGGAGGGATCCACCAAGCTCTCCTGCTAATTCTTTTTGTGGGTCAAGGACTGGGATCCATGGCTTACAAAGATGTGAAGAGGTAATTATGCCTGATGGAGAGTAATGACTGCACTGTGCTTCTCATTTAATTAGCCTGGGGAGGATGTCTGGGTATGGATGGTTTTCAAGAGCCCTCCAGGTAATTGTAATACATAGCAAGAGTGGAAAACCACTAGACCATACATAGTGTTGAGGAGATGCAGATTTCAAACACTGCTGTTAATGAATATTATCTTTAAGAGTAGTAACAAAGTTCACAGTGTTGACACCAATTATTCACCCTCTTGACCTTCTCCGTGAGATAATAAGGATGCGAAAGTGCCAGGAACACTAGCTAGCTGCCTGGGGGGAGTAAGGAGTGTGGGGGTGGGCTGGGGAGGCGATGCTCAAGCAAGTGTGAGGTGCAGAAAGAAAGCAGAAAAAAAGAGAAAAAAAGAGAAAAAAAAAGAAGAGAGAGAAAAAAAAGAAAGAAAGCAGAAAGCATGGCTGGAGCCACCGATGTTCAAGAACTCAGCCCCCAGATGGAGACTCCAGGGCCAAGGCTGGGGGGACATAGGCAAGCAACAGAGAGCCCCCAAGACTTTCCAGGAAGAAAGAGGAAGGTGCTGTTTATTTAAAATTTTTTTTAATAAAAAGGACAAACCCTTGGGCTGGTCCCAGTGGTCAGTGGCCTGTATTCCCTCCTGGCTCAGTAGGCTAGGGCCACCCTGCCATCACTGCTGAAGTTGGAGCAGGGGTTGTCAGCAACTCCACTGGCTCTCTTCTCTGAAAGAGAAGCTGGCCTTTATGATAGGGTGAATGCTTTTGATGCCAAAATATTTTTTTTAAGTATTAAATGTGAAGTGCAAACCAAGTGATATGAAGGCCTCACAAAGGATACACAAGCTCTTTTCTTGAGGTTGGGGCTGCCAAAGAGGAATACTCTTTCCTTTCTCTGTGGTGTATCTATCCAGGGCTTTCTAATCTCCCTATGCTCCCCGGGGAGATCAATCTAGCAGGCATTTGCTATTTTTTCTCATTTTAGAAATTACACAAAACTTACCATTTTAACCATTTTGGGGGGACAAAGAACCACAGATACCTTTTTATGATAGGCAGTGCATTCTTCACATATAGAATATCACATGAACCCCAAGATCTCCAATCATTTCAGTATATTGAGAGGATAAAATGGGATGATGGCTTTGAAGCTAGTTTGTGTAAACTTTAAAGTTCTAGAATAGTTAGAATACTTATAATCACCAAGAAGAATACACTAACCATTACCTGTTATGTCTCTCAACCCTCTCCCCCACCACCACAATTATGGGATGGAGTGAGACCTGTAATCAACGTGGAATCAGACTCTGTTTTGAGTTGTTTATTTTTTTATTTTTTAGAAGATTTTATTTTATTTATTCATGAGAGACACAGAGAGAGGCAGAGACATAGGTAGAGGGAGAAGCAAACTCCCTGCAGTGGGCCTGATGCAGGACTTGATCCCAGGACCCCAGGATCACGACCTGAGCCAAAGGCAGATGCTCAACCACTGAGCCACTCAGATGCCCCTTTACTCTGATATGATATCAATTTTCATAAACCCACTCAGCAGCTAATCAGCTCATCTCTGGAGGCACCTTAGGCTCATGGGCATATTTTTCCTTCTTGTATAATCCTCTTTCTCTTCATACCCCACTAAAGCGAAGCCAGCTCTGCTCTTCATTGCTTCACTACTTTGGTATCTCAGGGAGCGGATTTAGCCTGGTAGGGTTGGAGAAAGAGCACTGTGGGTCCCTGGACCCTGCCTTCCTAGCAGTGCTCTGAGGAGCTGGTAATTCCCCAAGGTGTAGTGCCTCCCCCCTCCCCACCCCCTCAGTTCACACAGAAACAACAAGGGCTCCCAGCTGCCTGGCAGACTTCCTCAGCTTCCCATGGAAGCAGCTGTGGACAGATGCAGTGAAAGCCTTAGTGGCAATTTACAGATGACAGATAGTTGATGACCAGATGGGGCTCCCTAAGATGTCTGGCACTGTGGAAGTTTTCAAGACCTAGTCTTGATCTCAGGGAAGCAGGAACTGCAAGAATGACTCAGGTAGACTTTCTCAACACTCTGCCGAGATGGGGTGCAGAATTGAAATTGAGGTGATTTCGAAAAACAAGAGCGGGGGGTAATATTTCTTGCATACCTAGATTTATGATCTGGGACTAATTACAAGCAAGAAACACACCTTTCAATTTGCCAAAGAGCTTGGGTACACAGTTTAAGAGAGATCACCTGCTTAAAATGAAGCTTTTGAGTTTTGTGATCCACAATCAGAGAATATGATCTGCTTCACGGAGCTGTGTATGTGGAAAAGCACTGTAGAAAGACCAAGGGAGAGTGGAAAATAGAGATGCTCTATAGAACTCGCCTGCATAAATTGGCCAGCATTTTTGGAGAGCTGTTGGGCAGTATCTGCTAAACAGGTGCATCTTTTATGATTCAACCCTGCCAGCACAAGTGCTCAAAAATATACATATAGGATATTCTCAAATAGGTTTCGTCCTCTCTAGCCCTCCTCGAGTGGCTCAAGCCAACATCTTTCACCTGGTCCACCCTGAACAGCCTACTCTCTGGTTTTCCTGGGTCGCTTCTTGCCTCTCTATGGAAGATTGTTCAGAATACAAACCTGATCACATCACTTTCCTGTTCAGAACTCTACAGTACCCTTCTCCACCACCCTCTGTAAATAGGCTGATGCTCTGAGCTTGCCACACAAGGCCCTGTGACCCGGCTTCTTAACAGTGACCCAGTTTTGCAAGCACACTGCGAGGTTTGTTCACCAAATGGGTCCACGGGTTCCTATCTGTGTCTCTAGGCTCACTGTTCCCATCTGCTGTACCCTAACTCAATTGCCTTCTTATGCATCAGGAGGCTCTTTCTGCCACAAGCTGGTCTTCAAAGCCCAGTGCGGTAGTGGCTGCTTCTCCTCTGGGATCCCACAGTACAGCATCTACCAGGATGAAATGGAAGTTAGCATGTTGGATTGTAATTTTAAAAACAATTCTTTGGGACGCCTGGGTGGCTCAGTGGCTGAGCATCTGCTTTTGGCTCAGGGCATGATCCTGGAGTTCCGAGATCAAATTCTGCATCGGGCTCCCTGCAGGGAACCTGCTTCTTCCTCTGCCTGTGTCTCTGCCTCTCTCTCTGTGTCTCTCATGAATAAATAAATAAATACAATATTAAAAAAAATTCTTTCTCCTCCACTGATGAGTTCTTTGAAGGTATAGGCTATGCTGTTATGTCTGTATTTCTGTCATTTTCGAAGAGTCTCAATAGTTCTCTCCATAGATAATAGTTTCAGGCAAGCAGGGCTGCTCCTTTGCCTAGACCACCTCCTTCTGGTCCCAGACAATTCAGACTGAAGGTGCTAGAGCTAGAGATTTCTTCAACACTGAAGGGATGGTTTGGGAGGTGGGGGAGGACAGTAACTCCTGTTTTCAACACCATGTCTGGACTGCACGCCTTTATCTGTCACTTCCTGTGTGATCATGGGCAAATCACAGTCTTCGAGCTTCTGTTGTTTCTCCCCAGGAAAGCGAGCCTAATAATGGTGGTTACCCTCAGAGACTGTCATGAAGGCATCAAGTGATGAAGTGAAAGTGCTCTGTAAGTTGTCATGTGCTGCACATGGATAACCTCCAAAGAATTACTTTTGTGTAAAGTGGCCCAGAGAAAAAGAGCTATAAAAAAATGAAGTCCCCCCCCCCCAAAAAAAAAGAAAAATGAAGTCCCAACTTTCGGAACCTGGTTCATACAGATGAAACTCTCCTTTTTAAAAATTAATTAATTAATTTGAGAAAGAGAGAAAGAGAGAGAGAGCGAGCACTAGCTGGGGGTGGGGAGGAGCAGAGGGAGAAGCAGATTCCCCACTGAGCAGGGAGCCCGAGGCTGGACTCCATCCTGGGACCCTGAGATCACTACCTGAGCCTGAGGCAGATGCTTAACCAATGCCCCCAGACAAAAACCCTCTTTATCCCTTTTCCATTGTTCAAACTAACTTTGTGCTCAATTCTGCCTTCACCTGTCCCCATCTGTGAGACTTTGGCCTCCCTGCATACCATCTGTGTTACTTCATCCTTAGCTGACAGAGAGGACCATGTTCCTTTCATGCTGGCAAATCACAGTCACAGATCTGGGTTCAAATCCAAACTCCACCATGTCTTTGTTGCATGACTCTCCGCCAGTTACTTCACCTCTTTCTGTCCAAGTTTTATCATCTTCTGTGTCCTCAGTGTGTGATGGGGATTAAATGACACTGTATAACTGTTACTTTCAATTTCAGTAGTTTCTACCTCTACTCTTATTCAGCCTCCCACGGGTTTTAT